>NC_086362.1:8829213-10114476 GCF_036324505.1 Eleginops maclovinus
AGCGTTCAATGCATAGATGTGAGTTGTTTTCTGGTTTGATTTTTGTCCTTTTTCTCGACCTCCAGTTGATTGCCTTGATTTGTAACACCTGCCCTCGTTAGTGCTAATGCCACTCAGGTGTCAGAGCTGCCCAGCAGAAAGCTCTTTGCTGAAACGTCTTATCTTTATGAGTTATACGTGTTACTTTGCACTTCACTTTTTTTTATCCTCTGCTTGTGATCAAGCGCCTCACTGCTATAGGTGGGTGTTTTTCAGCTTTTTTATTACATCACTTCAAACATACTGTGGCACACACATCTATTCACCAGTTAGTCACCACTTTTGCACGGTGCAACATCAGCCTGTACATTCATAAAACAATAGCACATTACAAAATGTCTGCATTGACAGAACAAAGAAAGAAAGAGTATATTTGTTGTAATAGATGTCAAATAAAACACGTATTTAGAGAACAATACACATTCTTTAAACTCAAAATCTGCAACATTCACAGGAATTAGTTTACTTGATATCTAAATACTTAATATAATGAAATACTTCTTCTCGAACATGCTGTGTTTCCTTAAATATGTAAGTTACCCTTTTTAAAGGAAGGCTTGATAACACCTCCCTTATCCATTGACTACTGCTTGGTCTGTGAATATGATTTCCTAAAGTTGTCTAATCTAACCGAATTGTAATGGATGGAGCTAAAGACAATACAGGCTGCTTCAGCAAGTTGTTGTTTTTCAGTCTTTGGAACTGTTAATCATCTTCAGTCTGATGTACATTTTTAAATAAGTGGTATATGCTTTCCCTTTGCATTGGGCTCCCTGTTTCCCAACACTGGCAGGGACCACTGCTTAGGATTTACCTACCAAAGTATTAATTAATCATTGCACATCTGCAAGTGTGTATGCCCATTTTGCTGCCTGTTATGTTTGTTGACTTGTGTGTGTGTGTTACAATGGTGCTGTGGCACTTTGGCACCTGCGCTACATTATAAACCTAAAGGCTTGGATAATAAGCTGCAGGTGCACTCCTGGCAAAGAGAAGAAATGCAGGGGGATGGCAGGGGTTGGTGTGTGTGTGTGTCTGTGTGTGTGTTGTGTGTGTGTGTGTTGGGGGGTGTCCACTGCTGTTGTCGGTTGGCACTCTACATTAGCAAGTATATGACATCACCGAGCTTCTATACCTCGTTCCAAACAACGCGTTGACAGATCTTTTTTTAACAGCGGAAACAACACTACAACAGGAAATTGGCTTCAAAGCACTCAACAATGAAAAGCAAAGCCTTTGTCCATCGTTCCCTTCCGTCAGTGGCACTGTCAATAATTATTGATGTTAATTACCGTGGTGATTAGGGTAATTTTTTCATAGCTTTGTTGGCAGGTATGCAAAGTAAAGATGGGCTGATGGAGCACACCACAGAAGGGACTTCTCTCATTGACAGTATAGAGTTGAAGTGACAACCAATAAGGAGGCAATCTACTTCATAAAAAATCTAATTACATGATGAATGGTGCGATGTATAGGGTATGGCACACTAATATTGCACTTCCACCTGTGAAAACTACAGCAGGAATAATTGTTTATGTTGGTGGAAGCTATTTTATGTATATAATGCATGCAGTGTTGTGTTAGTATCTTAAGTATCCATAAACATCCACCTCATTTAACCCTGCTGAAAGGTACTGCTGCATATGTTATATGTATTTTCCACAGACAGAACACATGTATTTAATGTTGGTACAATCTTTCTCCAGTTTTTAATCTGTGTAGATTGTTTCCTCACACTTCTTTGCTTCATCATAGCTTTTGAACCCCTCACTTGCTTAACATTTATTGTACTTTCTGCTGAAGCCCCACTACACCCTGTTGATAGCTTCCAGACTTAATGTTGGCTGCAGCACATCGATGTGATTTAGTGAGAATTCTCCTCCAGCTGGAAACTTATACCATGAAATGTTTAGAGTGAGTCTTTTACAATAAGTGTGTTCTCGGTTCATACATTTCTTTCTGCTTTTACTTTCAAGGTTAAGGCAATAGAGCAGCATGAGTGTTTGAATTAAAGAGGCCCTACTGTGATGTTTGGGGGTTTTCTCTTTCCTGTAGTGTGTTATATAGATTGTTGTGCATGTAAATGGTCTGCAAAGGCTTAAATCCCCAAATTCCCTACAGAGGGAGCTTATATCCCACACCCTCCCCTGCCTAAAAGGCTTCCATTGTATTGTTTACTTCCGTAACATAGTGACATTACTATGTAACACCTGCACTTCTATTGTCTAGCGCTCCAACACATAATACGTGATAGGCTAAAGGTGGGACATCTCTAAGCGATTGACCAATCACAACAGATCTGGCCTGTCAACCAATCAGAGCAGACTGTGCTCTGGTTTCAGACAGTATGATTAAAAAAAAAAGACCTCAATCAAACAGAAAACGGCTTGAAACCTTTGCAGATGTTTAACAAAGACAAATAACAAAAGAACCCAGACAAACAAGGTAATGATATCATGTAGACACAGCTAACTAGAAGAACATGCTAACACCTGAAGCTAGCAGTAGATTGACTTACTGCAAAATAACTAAAGGTTCAGGAAGTATCTCCCAGGCCTTCAATCATAAATGAGGATTCTCAACAGTTTACCATTTTGCATTGCAGCTCTAATGACAAAGTCCATCAGCAGTACCTTGAATGGGCTGCCTGGTTGTGCAGCATTTCAAAATAACACATTTGAAATCCTTGGTTTAGATGTAAGGTAGCAAGGCAGCATACAACATATGGCACTGTGTGTTCAAACCTGGCAACAGGCAATGGATCAACAATGAAGATTTCCTCCTAATGAAACAAAACCCATCACTAAAGGACCATCATTAAAAGGGCCCAAGTGTAACCTTCACTTTCATGTGCCCCTGGGAGTGAGCGCGACTAGAGAGGGAGACTTTTTGATTCTTTCCGCTGTATTTTGAGAGGGAGCGAACATGCTTTCGGATCTTCTCATCCACACTTTCCCATATGGCAAATGGATCTGCGTGTAGATGGAAGGATAAGACGGAAAGAAAGAAGAAAAATAGTCCCATATGTGTGTCTGTTTCTCTTCATTAAATCCCAGCCAAACAGAAGTACCTCCTCAGCAGCTTGATTGAAATTAATGTTGTTAAAAATGTCAAGACGGACGCAGTTCATTTACACAAGACATCACAAACGCAAGTGCTTCCATAGATTTTGACATTGTCCATAAAAAAGCTTAAATGTATGAAATTGGTAACATTTAAAACGTTCACCTTGGTTTACTTTAAACACTTCCTGACCAAGTGTCTTCAAATGATTAGTTGGGAGTGAGAAAGTGAGGATAAAAGCTGTAGCTGGAAACCAAAACAATGAGCTGAAAGGCGCTAAAATGCCCCCATACGGCTTACAGATACACTTTACATTACATTACATTTAATAATTGCATCTATTCTTGTTCAATAGACAGCTGCCTTGAGGCATGTTTTCTGCCATCTATCGTCAGGTTTTGAAACTTTTTCTATATTTCTGCCATACAAGAGCAATTGTCTTGATTTAAGTCATAAATTCCCTGCTGTGGTTTGTACGGTGAAAGCCACAAAACTTGAAGATTCAAAGCCAAACTACTCAAGTTCAATTCATTGATGCCCCAGCTCCATTCCCACCACAGTGACCCCTCCCTTCACGAGCTACCAACTTTAGACAAAGTGTCCATTGTGCCACTGCCCTCATTCTCGCTGCAACACCGCCAACACACTTTTAAGAATTTCCCTTTCCCCAACCCTGCAAACTTCAACTTACATTTTAATTTTATATATTAACATCTTAATTAATATATTTCTTTGATTTATTATAGATCAATACTTGCCAAAACACCACTTATCTGAGTCATAAATCTGGTTTATTCAATCTAAAGTTACCTAGGATGTTAATGCACAGTGCTTTCCAATCAATGTGTCCTGTGACTCCTTTCTCCTTGGGTTTCCAATTAAAAAATATATTCTTCTTTTCTTTCCGTCCAGTTTGTTGAGAAGATGGCTTTTTAAACAGAAACCTTCTCACATGAGGTTTGAGGGAAAACTGGTGTTAGTTTTTGAGCCGTCTGTCCAGTGGGCATCACACATTATCCCCTAAATTAGACCCACGCCACCCCCAGGGGCTCAACAGGAAATATCCACATCCTAAAGCCCCTCTTCTGACAACCTTTCTCAAGAAGCACAACATTTCTGGTCACATCAATTTGCACATGGCCTCCCCTTGACACTTTTTGCCAGACGTCCCTAGATATATCCACTGTTACCTTGAAGAAGGTGTTGACACTGGCACTGGCACCAATGAAATGCACCGTTGCCTCAATTAGCTGCTCAGGATCTTGTGTCAGAGCCATGAGGACAAGGGGGAGATGTGATACTCTGCAGAGGAGGCACTGTCGCCTACCTGGTGGCCCCATAGTCTGTTTTTTAGCATATCGTGTGCCCACGCACGCTAAGACATACACTCTCCCAGCTCTTTTTACATAGATTCGGCAGAAACACAACCGTAGGGGGCTCTGTATGACCATGACTCCTCCTTGGGCCAGACTGCACCTCTCTAACCTGGGCCAGGCCTGACGGGGAACGGGTTACAACTGATCTGATGTAAAATATTCTCTGGAAACCGGTAGTTGCCAGCAGGATTAAGGTTAAGGAGCATTCCGGTGCTGGATCAGCGCTAAGGGGCATCTTGTAGCGCGGAGGAAGTGGTGCCGGCAGAAGGGGGCGAGTGTACCTCCCTGTTACCCCCTAGCCACCCTCCTCCAACTGCCATCTGATGTGAGGTAACATGTGAGGGCGAGCTTCCATCTGTCCACGGTATACGCTAGCAGAAGGTGCAGCTAATGAGGCTTGATTTGCTGCTGCACCTGCCTCCAATCTGGGGGGTGATGGTATAGTGGTGGTTGTGGATGTGTGAGGTTGTGTGTGTGTGTGTGTGTGTGTGTGTGTGTGTGTGTGTGTGTGTGTGTGTGTGTGTGTGTGTGTGTGTGTGTGTGTGTGCTGGGGATGCTCTATCTCACAAGTCTCTCCTCCTCATCCACCCACCCCCTCTCCCCCTCAAGGTGTAATCATTGGTTAGTTTGTATGGGAGCGCCTGCAGGTTGATGGACCCTGGGAATTCATTAGGAAGTAGGTGAGGACTTGGGTTGAAGGGGCCTTTTGACCTGCCTCCAAACGCCCTCACATTACAAAGCAGAGGACGACTCAAAGGGGGGAGAGTCAGCCAACTTGTCGATGCGTCTTCACTGCTAGTCTTCTTGTTGTTAAACGGGAATATTTTTGAAGCTCCTATCGCTGTGTTTTACACTACAGATGGATCTCATTTCCGAACCAGTTGTTGCAATATAATCTGTGACTAGTTAATGTTTATTAAAATACAACCTAAACAAGATATTTTCAATTCTTGGAGGTGGTTGTTTGTCTCCAGATGGTGTGAGGGGGAGGTGTTATGTCCACATGTTAAATGCAGCATGTTTATCCCCCTTCTCTGTTCCTTGTCACAGATACCATTTGACACAAGAGCTCTTCAGGGGCCAGTTATTCCAGGCCATTGAATCCAGATCAAAACCAGCCCTGTGTTTTTGTGACTCAGTGTTCGGCTCCCCTTTTCTTCACAATCAGTAGCTGAATGCTTCTGGAACTGAACAGGGAGGCAAATCCTCACCGCAGCTCTGCATTAGAAGCCACAAATATGAGCCGCTCTCTAGAGGCAGACATCCCCACGGTTCAGGCCATGAACGATAATTCTGTCACTCACATTCTTGTTAAATGTTGCTCTCAGAGAAAGCCCTGGACCGTGTGGTTCAGTGTGAGAATTTCGGTGAAAAAGAAAACAAAAGAGAAAGGATCCGTTGCCCCGAGGCAGCACTTATAACTAGTGGTGAACCCTTCGTTGGGAAACCTTCTCTACAAGCTGCGTGAATAATCCACAGGGTGATGTCATCGCCCACAAAAGCGGTGTGCCACTCTAGATTATTTTCAAATTAGCTGCTCCATTCAGAAAAGAGTCTTATATGTGGAGGCCCAAATTGGAGCTTGCATATTAATGAGTGACCGGGGCGGACTGGTAATACTTAACACATTCACATTTAATTGAGTTCAACGATCATAATCAAAAGCCTTGGATCTTAACTGAAAATAGCTTTTTGAGTGTTATCAGGTCTCATATCAGCATGCCACAGAGTCAATGAACATAGTGTACGCTTGACCATGTTATTCATCGGCATCTGGAAGGAATACCTTCTCTTGATTTGCATCCCCGCCATCCTGCTTTATGATACAGCTCATGATTACATGAATACTTTAAGCCCCAAGTTTGTCCAAATGGATCACATTTCAAATTGGTCGAACTTACTGCAGTATCTGACCTGACAGTAAAGTGATACAATACACACTGTCAGCATCTATAAATACCATGAGCGACTGGCTCCTCACAGCCCTGCAGACGCTACTGAAGTTCTTTTTCTCACCCTGTCTCCTTTTTGGATTTCATACATCAAATCTGAGAGCTGATGTAAATCAGAGCGTCTTCACCAATTGACTCAAGTGTTCGGATATAAATCCGAGGCCTGTGTGGAAATTATGAGACAGCTCCATGGGAACAGGGTTTATGCTGTAAATCTGGGAATGCAGATCATCCCATTGGGCTCATTTGTTTACTTTCAAATTCCCTCTTTTGTGTGGTTTGGAATTGGAACAATGTTTGTGCTTGCTTTGGCCAAGTGGGAAATCACTTGAGATGTGATTAAGAAAATGGATACTGCCCTCTGCTGGCAGAAACATTGAACACTTCTCTATGAACCTTAATTAGTAATCGGAGAGATATGCAAAAGGGAACGGAATTTTCACAGGAAATACATGAAACAGACTTATCCTATCCTTTTATGTTTAAATGTTGTAGCTTTAATGGCACATGTGTGTGTGAATATGTGAAATTAAGAACAGTTGATTCCACCTTTCTAGCTCAAGCATGTCACAAAAAAGTTAACCAAATCCAGAAATAAATGCAAAATTAACTATTGCTTGCCAATTTACCAGGCAGGCCTTCATGCTCTAACCAGGTAATCGTCTAGAGCATTTAATGACCAAAGTAAATCAGTCATTAGAGCGACGTATAAATCCCATATGTTTCCTGCGCCTCTTTCTCATGTATAATGGTGCTCCATCCTCGTGGCTGACGTGGGTCAGATCTTCAGGCAGGTGGTGGGAAATGCAGGCAGATGGGCCGAGCACGCCACCACTGAATCTGTGAAGTTCTCTCTTCAGTTTAAAGCTGCACCGATGGGCCCTTGAATTATTACCGGGCCCCCCATTCATAATTAGCCCAGGCCTGGTGGGGACCAAAGCCCCTCTAATGATGCCTTTGTTGACGCTGATCCACGCTGCACAATCAACAAGAGGGGACGTATGACTGGAGAAGCAGTCCCACATTGAGCGATAACGTGCCTTTAGGGCAGCCTCTCTAAAACAATCACGCACGGTTAGAGCTCTCCCCTCGTTAAAGATGAGTGTTCACATGGGGCGTGAGACTGTGTGTGTGTGTGTGTGTGTGTGTGTGTGTGTGTGTGTGTGTGTGTGTGTGTGTGTGTGTGTGTGTGTGTGTGTGTGTGTGTGTGTGTGTGTGTGTGTGTGTGTGTGTGTGTGTGTGTGTGAGAAAGGGGAAGCTCATAGGTCTTCAGATATGCCGGTTCCCACAGGCAATATCAAGCTATTTGATTTCATAAGCACTACAGCAGTCAGTGTACGTTAAAGATGTCTCCACCCTCCAACAACGACCAATATATGTTGATATTTTCTTTTAAATGTATGGTCTTTATTTCCATCATTTATTTTTTTCTTCCAATATAAATCAAAAACTGAGATGCTGAGAATGTTAAACTATCCTGAACTACGGCACAGATGACTAATATGTACAGAAGAATATTTCACTACTTAATTAAGGAGAAACTTCATGATACTTTGATGATAAAATGTCATTTTTGCTCTTTTCCTATCAATAAAACAACTATAACTAACTTTAAAATACTCCATAACAACTAAATTGATAGCCTAGAGATGAATGAAAAACTTTACAGACTAGTATCAGAAAAGTACTTATTAAACCTTGTCAATTATACTCCTAGAGTATACATACTATATAGTACTGACAAATCCACATGAAAGCATATACATTTAAAGTATTCAATATATTCTTTGATACCAATTTCTACCAATTTCCTTAGATGTTCATGAAATGTAAATTTAAATTTCCTGTGGGATGAAAGTCAGAATTTACTTGTAGAATTTGGAAGCATATGAATAAAGTAGCATAAAATGGTAATTCATGTAGTCATAAGGTTATTCTACTCCCACACAGTGTTTGCATTAATGTATGAGAGGGATACGTGATTATAGACATTACTGTGGTTGAATGAGTTTGTACCAAACTGTTTCAGATCATGATAAATTACTGATTTCATAATGCCGAAATACAATCTCATTTTTACTTCTCACTAGAACAAAAATCCTCCCACTGCCTCCCTTTGCCAGTTCCTCTTCACCTGCCCATCACACCTATCCAGTTTCAAAGGCCGAACAAACACTCCTACATGCAAGAGCAGTTGAGAGGAAAGGTCACATGAAGGTCTGAAATACTTTCTTATCTCTTCCTTTTGGTCAGGACAGCTCATCTTCTACCTGGAGGAAAAGAAGGTGTCATGTTTCATGTCCATTTTAATATTCCATGTTTTTTTTACAAAGGAGACAATTTAGCATTTCTTGAGAGGATGCTTTTGAAAATCACTTGAGTTTCCTCCTCTGAAGGATACTTTTTTTTTGGCAGCTCCTGTCATCTTCTCTGGCATTAGGAGAGCTGGCAACATGGTGGCACCAGCATCTGTCAGGAGCTGGAGGAGGGAAGGATTTATTTTTGCACTTTTGGGATACTCCAACAAAATACTTGTCAACTTTTAACTGGTCCAATGTACTTTAGAGATGACGGGAAAGGTAATTGTTGGTACCAAAGTTTTTTGATTGTTAGAGTGTGTGGGTGAGGAGGCCTACATCTATCCAAGAGGGAGGCAGAGAACTTGGCCCTTTTTCAAATGAAAGTGTATTTGTGCATTTATCAGTGTGCATTGACAGCCTGTTAAACGATTGCTCTCCACCCACTGGTTAAGTCCAGCTTTGAAGTTACACGTGGGAGGATTACCAATCATGCCCATATCTGCCAAGAGTTGAGTGAAATCAAACATTAAAATACACTTTCAGTGACTGCGTTCACTTTCGTTCCTCCTTCTCACAAACTTGAGGGATTGTTGGCCCTTTCAAGAAATCCAAAAGAAATGACCTTTTTAAGTATTCAGAGAAGTGAAATTTAATTCTTTAATTTTGACGAGGGGAAAAGGCGTTTTTCACAAGACAAATAATTTAGTCACAGAAATGTTGACATTTTAAGAAATGTCAGATAGACTTTCATGGATGGGAACTAAATATAAAGCCTGGTTTGTTGCTAAGTGATCCTTTGGTGTATTGGCGCATAACATTAACTTAAAGAAATAAATTGAAAATTAAATTGAAAAGCAAACAATGCTAACTTGGCCACTGGCTGTATAGAGTGTTATAAAACATTGATTTACATGTCAAACTGAACATATAAGACGTTTTACCTTTTTCATTTTTCTCTCAACTAAGCCTTTCTCTTTGACTTTTTTAATTGATTGTTTTTTTTAGCCTGGCATGTTTTCCAAGGTCTAATAACTCTTCCTTTGGCATAAATCTGAGACATGATTTTTAAGATGTTGCATTTGTGTAACCCCTGTGAATTAACAAAGTCTGAGCAGCGCGAGTCACTGATTTCATTGAAACTAAGAAGCGAGCTGTGGAGAAGCCCTTTATGGCTTTTGGCATGTTGGAGAGGCTGTTTGCAGCCAATTGTTAACAAAACTCTGTTGTTTCACAAATCTGAGCAAAGAGCATTCACTGATGAAAAATAACTGATGAAAAGAAGATGAGAGCATAACTGTAGCGTAGCTTTAAAGAACAATAAGTACCAGCATTATGACTCCGTGGAGAAAACTGGACTGTTTTAGATTTGTGTTATCACAAGACTCCTCCAACTTTTGCAAAGCCACATATGTTTCTGTTTATCACACGGCTCAGTAAAACACCTCGTGGCACCATTTTAGAAAGTGCCTGCAATCAGACCAGAAGCTAAGAGTTTCCAGATAAAATCCCACTTTTCCCCAACCCAATACTTTGAGTCCCCTGCTGACCTTCCTGTCAGTAAAACACCCATATACCCGGTCAACAGTGCAAGGCTTCTAAAATCTGAAAAACCCTTTATGTGAAATGTGATTTCCTCTTGTTTCCGGACATACTTTCGGGGCAAACTCGGGGCACAACTGTACCTAGTAGATTAGACTTCTCTGCGTCTTCCTGTTTCATTCCATCCAGGTGCATACTGGGAACGCTGCCATGTATATCCCTCGGTGCACAACAGTACCGCGCAGCTGTGGAAGCCACCTAAATTTGATTCCTCTTGCTGTAGCCTAGCAACGGTGGGTATTAGCGCACACAAGCTGGATGGGTGCAGGTCTGGTGCCAGAGGCAGGATGGGCGCCTGGTTGCAGCTCATTGGCAGATGACATTGAGTGAAAGCTGGCATTCTGAGATTAGGGGATCAGATGCTCACAGTGCTCTATGCAGGAAGTAGTATGAAATGTAAAATCAATGCCAGCGGGCTCCTTTACTCCAGATGTACACAGATACACCATACATAATGTTGTTATACACTGCGTAAACCCACATTACATCTGCTCTCCTTTAATTTGTTAGCATACTGTAATTGGCTTTTTGTAACTTTCCAGTATCTCGTATGGAAATGCAATATTTGCTGATGTAAAACAAACCATTTTAAAATTCTGTTATCTGATCTTGGCTCCCGCTGCAGATAAGAAAATGTGGCCTAGGCTTTGGGCAGATGTACTGGCAACTTTCCAGCAAGCACAACATCCAAATGTCACCTTTGGTGTTGACTTACTTTGAATAAATAAGTTACTGTTTAGACTTGTTGTGTGAAGAAGTAAGCACAGGGCAGCTGAGTGCTCTAAAATGTGTGTACCATGTAAACTTGAGGTCCGGGATGAAACCTTTGAGATATGAAGGCATGCCAATATATCAATTTCAGGTCATGCTCATCCTGGCTAAAATAAATGCATTCCTCTAGAATACCCCAGTAATCTTCAAAATACGCAATAAAATGGCACTTATAAATACTGGAATCACCATTTTTTAAAACTAATTTATTTTCAGAAAAAATTATGTTTCACTTATAAAAATAACCATGACCAACTAATTATGGATGTTTTATATCCACATACATGTTAAATTCCATAATCGTCATATTTCTGCTGTCTTCTGTCTTCACCTGCAACCCAGCACCTCCCAAAATAATAACCCTAGGACACGGCAGCAAAACATATTACCTCTTGTGGATTTAAAACTCGAGCCAGTAGCATTTCCACTGGCTTGAGGCCGCAGAGCGGGGGGAGGCAGCTCTCCCCCGAAAGCGTTGGCAGCTACGCTAGCTTCTGTTTGCTTGAATACCAGATGCCTCACGCCACATGCTTCAACCACTTTGATTTCATCTCCTTGCAGTTGTTGATCAGATCTGTCTCCGTTTGACGCAACCTGCCTCCCGTCTCCCTCCTAACTTTCATCTTTTCCAAGCTGGGCAGACAGGCGGCCGCGGCTGTCTTGAGATGTCACCCAGTGACGTGCAGTGTCCATCTGGTATACGTTGTAATGGGCCAGGATGAATGAATGGCCAGCCACTCCACTGCCTCCTTTATGGCTCTCAGCAGTGGTGCTGTCCAACTTTGATTCCCCAGTTATTAGGGAAACGAATTCCCCACTGAGGCGACGCCCAGAGGAGAGGAAGAGAAAGAGACACACAAAAAGAGTGTGAAATCTGTGGCAGCGCTACAGAACATACTGTACAGCCCACCACGGCTCTCTTCCTGGAGCCTCTTCTTTCATTGCGTTGTAAACACGCCACCATCAGCACCATGTAGCAGCAAGCCAATGTGTAGCATAATATTATTACTGTGAGGGGCTGAATTTTGTGCATCTTGGCTTTATGGCTGAAGGCTTTAAGAGCAGCTGGTTTTTAAAAAGTAGTCTAAAGGTCATGTAATGAACCGAGCACCCTACGTCAGAGACATTGGGTGGAGAACCCTCTGGGGATTTTCCTTCATCCTAAAAACTATCGACTGTTTCCCTCTGAATTTAAAGGGCTCCTACTGGATCCCATCACAAGGGGATTAGAGAGGAAAAGGGCAACTGGGATCACTTGGAGAGCAGACCCCTTCCACTTGAGCCAGCACTCAAGCAGGGATGAAGTGGAGGCGCAGAGACGACCCAGAGGGAGAGAGCAGAGGGAAGGGAGAGACGGGGAGGTGGCATAGTTTGGATTCCCAATATGTGTCCGGGGAATCCGAAGTGAGGCCAGATGGCACAGGCCTGCCGGTCTTTGGGAATCACAGCATACGGCGGCGGGACGCATGGCAGAAGGTAGCTGGAAACAGTGCCGGGGTCAGCTCTTGATGTTGGACGCTCCCTGGAGCGGTTCCTTCCATCCCTTTGAACAAGAGAGCATCTCCACACAACTGTGCCACTTCTCTGCCTAATGCGGCAGTTGACTTCAAACGCCGAGCTATTCCCTCCTGCCCAAAGCCTCCTGAGTTCTAAACATATGTTATCAGACCTGATGAAAACACTGTGCCAATAACATGCCACTGAGCGCCACACATGGACATATGTGTTCTGTTTTCGCAGCAACTTTCATCTCGCTCAATTTCATTTGAGTCACTTGTGAAACTGACATGTGGGAGCTACGTCACGACGCTTCCCAACGCCTGTCAGGCCTATGTGCTTTGCTATAGAGTGAAGCATGGTATGAAGGCAGCCAATTATATCAGTCAGCTTTTTGAGACAGATGTCCAATATAACCTGGTTAGTGCTAATAGGCAGACTTTTAAACAAGAGTAATTATGCATCGCTCACAGAGCAGTAAAAGAGACGGTTGCTAATATCTGATGCTGAATGTGTGTGACAGGTGTTACCACCAATTTCCCTCACTCTCCTGTGGCAGCGCCCACTATGAAAACATCTCAAAAACTCGCCTGCATCCGCATTGTAGTGATCTCACACATTTTTAACACATACTCTTTGACTTTGGAAAGAAGCCACTCTGCGTGTGCATGCTGATTATCTCCCTCTATTTCTGTCTGAATAACAGTTTTTTGGAAGCCAAGAGTGGTGTTATGATTGTTGTTGCATCTCCATATCCGTGTATAGACTAAGATCCCCTCGTTATTCTCATTAATGGTCCATCTGTCATCTTGGCAGAAGCCCACTGGTATGGAGTTAGCTATGATTAACATTTAATCTATATGATTTTCCAATGAAAGCGGGGTGCTGCACTCAGTAATGATTGATTTGTTCGCTTTTTTAATAATGGCTCTGGTTGTTGAGGGAGATGTTTAACTGTGAGCTGATAATGATGCAATTGTTTTTTGATTTTCACACAGTGCTACTTCTTAATATAAATTAGGGTGTAGTTATTAATGTAGTCCTTCACACTGTAGGGAGGATGAAGCTCAACTAAGTGATGCAACTTTTTGTGGTTTGGATTTTAATATCTTAACTTCATGTAGGGTTCATGCTCCAAACAGTCAAAGCATAGTATCTGCCTGTCTCCCTCCCTCTGCATGCTGGGATGCATTTCAACCTGTCACCTGAACAGGAAAGGGCATGTTAACACAGAGAAACCATTCAGAAAACAAGCATTTCAATGTGTTTAGTTGTCATCTTGGGTACAAACTTTTAACAAAGGCTCCCACCGTCAAACTTATCCAAAGTAACACAATTTGAAAATGTTCCTCAAATTTGGAGTGAACGCAGGCTAACTTCTTCTCATCTTAGCAATACCATCATAAAAAAAAATACCTCCACTCCTCACACTTTGCAGATGCCTAGAGACACCGACTTGAGTTTGCAGTTGTGTGTATGAGCAACATAGATGAGTAACCTCACCGAGACATCTGCCATACATGGCAACATGAATAGAGTTGTTGGCTTGAGTTCAAGCTTTGGAGAGCGCCTTTTGTCTTGGAACAGCTCATTGTAGAAGGATAGGAGGATGGTGTTTACGGTCGTCGCTACCTCCTTGGCCCCCACAAGGAGGATAATGAGATACAGTTGTTATCAGTGACAGCCGAGGGCCACGAGGACTCCTATCTCCGCTCTGCTCCTCCCAGCGTGAGAGGGAAGACTGGCATGACACTAATGGTGAAGAAACCATTCATCATAACATACATATTATACATTTATATGTATGTTCAATATACACATGTTTTTGTGCGGGATATGGCTTTTTAGATTGTAAATAATTAGTTGGTCATGTTTGTTATCTTCTGGGAGTAAAAACTTCCATTGATCTCCATGTACTTTTACTTTATTAAACATTTGTTAAAGAAATAGTGTGGTTCAACTAGAAGCCAGCCTAGTTTTAGGAGGTATGTACTGCACATCAATAGCTAATGTTAGCTTACCCCTGGTGAACAAAACCAGCTGACTGAAGGCTTACGAACCAAATGTATGTAAAGCTACCAAAGACTACAGAAGCTACCAGCTAGCTCAAAAGTTGATTCACACAGCAATGATTCTTGGAGCAACCAGAAAGAACATTAAAGTTTCTCATTTATCACATTTGACATACCAGTGCAAACAGTCAGCAGTCCTTATTTGAGTCCTCTATCGTTTGTAATACACTGAAAAAGTCCAACGTTGTCCATTCAAAACGTTCATTAGATTCATATTAAGATCACTCTGGCTTTGACCTTGTCAAATATTAACAAATTAACTCACTCCAAATTAAAATGAGCATTTGGCATCCCTGATGTCTCCTCTCTTAGGCTTCCCTGAGCTTCAGTCCCTGCACTTAGCTAACGCAAGGAATACATCAACCCTCCTTCAAACTGCTGTAAAGACAACAAACAAGCCAACCTCCAAGATATTAAAGTTACTGAGGTGAGTAAATGTAATGCAATGTTTAAATATAAATTGTTAAAACTACTCTTTGCACGTGTTAATGTGTTACTGCTCTTATAAATATACTTTTAACCTTTGACATTTCCGTTACCCAACAGCCTCCCCCTCACACAGATGCCATCCATTGTTATCTTACTGCTCAGACCAAACATAAAAGCCAATCAGTGGTGGCACTCTTTATCCAATATTCATGCTGGATGTGGCACAACATCTTAATTGATTTGTTCCAAAAACCAGATGAAGTGAGTCAAAAAAATCTGCTCTATATGCCCCTAGATAAGTGCACAGAAACACAATTTCTACTTTGAAGAGAATCCAGCAATTATGTGTAGCATTTGCGGACAAACGTCATTGTTCATGGAATTTAGGGTCGAAGCTGAGGCCCTCACAGATGATTTATGTATTCAGCTGGGGATGGGGGTGGATAAAATGGGCAAATTTCATCTGGCTGTAGAAAGCTCCAGCCCAGCGGGCCTAAGGAAGGCTTAAACACGAGCAGGACGGGTGCCAGGTCCTCTCCTCGGCCATTGTGCTTTAATTAACCTACATAGGAGCTGACTGCTTAAATGTGCAGTGATAGATAAGGCCCCTCGGATGATTGATTTATTTACTGCACATGCTAGTGATTTCCATAACATTACTACCCCAATTACTAGCCATATGAGACACAAAAGTCATTAACTGCAATGTATGTAAGGGCATGAATGTAGGAAAGCATCCTATAACATGACAATGCTTCAAGATACCGGAATCAGGAAGGAAAATCGCTCCTCGTCAAGATCAGGCAAGGTCAGTGAGGTTTCAGAGAAGGACAGCGAGGAATAATTACACTAATCGATTGAGAGACGGTGCATCCACGGCTCTTGGAGACATTGTTTTACAAAAGCACACCGGGTCCTGCTTTGTCAAGTGAAGCCTGGCATGGGCCCAGCAGCAGTCTGAGGCTGTGATTGCAGCGCAACGTCTCCATCAGAGAGCACTAGAAGGTAACGGTGGGATTAAAATGGGCACTGCTGGCACATACAGACGGGCAGAGTGTTTCTTTTTTTTTAGCTAGGCCATTGTTCCATATGTGCTCCACCTGCGCCTCTCAGAGCCTCGCGCCAAACACACGGCCGGCAGCCTCCACCATCCTTGCTGATTGGAAGTTGCCATGGTGATGCTGGAAGCCGGTGCAGCAAAAAGGGGGGAGTGCTGTAAATCTCAACATGGTATTTTTTTAATTTAGGAAATTGGCAAAAGAAGTGTGGTAAATGAATCGCCGTTAATAATAATTCACATATGGGACAAAACACAATTAGGCTGTTTTTGGCTACAGGCAAAGAGCAGGCAGCTCCCTCTAAAATGTGATCTCATCTCATCAAAGCACTTCAGCTCTCCCAGTAGTCCTGCGAGAGGACAGGGTACGTCTCGATCTGATAATGATGTTTATGGAAATGATATCAGTGGAGATTATCATTGGACACAGAGAGCAGAGAGATGGAGACATCAATCATGTAATGACGAACCATAAATTGATTCCTTATCAGGGCATGCAAATGGTTGGTAAAAGTGGCTCAGTACATTGGCTTATTAGACATTCATATTTATTTTTTTCCCTAAGGAAAGCTAACCCAGTACCCAACTCTGTTTTGCTCCATAAGTACATTTTTGTGTTTGGAGTGCAGAGGAGAGGCAAGCAGCAATGCTCACCCGTAGCTTTTAATAACACGATGGCCGGCATCCAGCTTCAGACGAGTGCTGGGATTGGCTGATCCCTTCACACCCTGGCACCTGGAGCAGCCAGGAGTGTGTGTGTGGGGGGGTGAGAGAGAGGGAGAGGGTGAGGGAGATTGTTATTGGTGGCTGCACTACTGGAGGCGTGACATGACGAGAATCAAAGGCCCTCACCTGCAACCGAGTGAGAAGAAAAATCATTAAAATGGTTTCAGGCCAAAAGATTTTGCATACAACTTTTTAGTTTAAAAAACATTTTCTCCTGGTGTTAAATTCAAAGTTCAAAGTACATTCAAGAAAACATTGGCTTGGGTTTTGGTATTTGCAGCAGGTGTGTGAGGAAATATGTGCGGTGGAAAACCATGCGGTTTAAAAATCTGCAGAGAACAGACAGAGCTGCACTGATGCTTTCACCACTCGCCATGCTGACCCTGGTATTTGCCTATGATTAGCAGCTCCGGCTGCAAACGGCTGTACAAATATGATATGTACATTTGCATGTTTGCTGTCATTCATTTGACCATTAATCCATAATCCAAATGAAACTGGTTAAACAGAATTGTGGGGATGTGTTTGATTGCTCAGCTGTGGTTTGCAGGATCATGCAGTGCCGTTGATGGGTGCTTTGATGAAGCAGGCACCGATAAAGAAGCTCTTCTACGGTTTCCTACCACAAATTTTAACTATGTTGGAAGTGTATTAAAGTTGGTACTTATCCTGTGCGGCTGTGACCTTTCTGAGTCATTGGGAAAGCGCAGCAGCAACAGACAAACTGACCTGCAGAGGAATTAGCCGCTGCTCCTTTCGTCTCCTGCAAACCCAACAGCTTGAACACGCCTGGGCGCTGCCTCACAAAGGCGCTCCGCAGAGGAGGCCTATTAATCTTCCCAAAGCCTCAAAAAGCAGAGGAGCCAGCATGGGCCCCTGAGTCTGGTGCCTGGGGCCCGCAGACAGGGGCCCTTGGCAGGCACTGCGGGGTCACTCTTGGCCCCCGATCAAATAGGCGGGGGCGGGCCAAGGGCACAGGACCGTGTACCTGTGCCCTTTAGCAGATGCCAGGCTGGGGTGCGCTCCAGGGAGAGGAGAGGGGATCAGCCCCGGTGCTGCTGGCCTCCACCCACATCCATAAGGGTGGAGCTGCTGAGGAGAGGGATGGAGGGTCGTCTGAAGCCTTTTCTATCTGGTGTTCAAGGCCCAAAGTGGAAGTTGTAGCACTCGAGTGAAAAACACCTGTGGCTCCACGTTTGCCTTGTCTTTGTTGTTGAAATGATTACATAAAGACACACTAACACCAGCAGTTGGGTCTCTTTGTACATGAAGCAATAACACCTGACTGCAGGATACATGCATGGGGGTTTGCTCGTAAAACAATTTTACTGGAATGAAAATGAACAACCCTATTGCCTTAGCAGTGGAATTATAAGGTGTATATCCCCATGGTAAAGGAAAATAATGGGATAGTCATAAAGTATGTCAATATTTGCCAAGTCTAGAAAGTGCTGTCTGATTGAGATACTAACAGTCTTTTTTGTATGTGTTTTTTCTCGTGTGTTTGGTTTTAGTTGCTCTGTTGTTATTAAAATGTAATTGTGGCGTTTGGTTTTGCGTTTCTTAGTAAAAATGAGTTTTCCTCCACTTTTGAAACATCTGATTTAAAAACGATATGCTATAGCAAAATCTAAAGAAATGTATTTTTTGGTTGTCAACAAATCCCACAAATAGACCAGATCTTTCTATTGGATTTGTTGAAAAATATAGAATAAGAACATAATTCATTGGTTATTATTCAAATGTTAATCTAAAACAGACACACAATACAATGTCTTATCCATCAATCTCAAAACATTTGTTATACTCTGGCAAATGTACAGCAACACCATCTGGACACAATTCATCACAGTGCACAGAAGTTTAAAATGACTGGAGGAAAGTACAGTTTAATAATTGATTTGATTGATGCAATGATATTAATAACCAGCATGGTTCCAAAGCTTTATTTTCAAATGTATAATTCATCACATAAGCCTACTATGCTCCTGGTTTGATAATCAATAACATCATAGTAGTGTAATGTTTTTATTCATAAAAGCAGTTTTCCTACCACCCTGGGGATGGTATATCCAACACTGACCTTTGACCTTTGTGGGGGAGGTTACTGAAAATCAGAGTTTCACCTCAAATAGCAAATATAAAATCACATTGTTAATATTATCTTCATACATTAATCATTTCAAAGCGATTGAATGAGTCATATATAGGCAAGGTTCTGCCCTCTTTGACACTATCTGCATTAATCTGAAATAGAGGAAGGGGGAGGACAGCATTCTGTGCTATTAGTCAATTATCACCAGAAAACTGTGATTTCAAATATAAAATATTACATCCAGGATGTGAACAGAGGTGCGCTCCTATTTTCTGTTCACATCTACTCCATTAATATGTTTTCAATGGTGAATGGTTTTTAAATCACAAACAATAATCAAATTTCCTGAACTGTTAATGCTCCAACAGCAAACAGGAAACATTTTACTCCATTACCTTCACCTCTTCAAGAAGCAAAACCATAAAATGATCCTGTTATCGTGTTAAAGCTTCAGCATCCTTCCGCTGGCTCTCTTGCCTCTTAAACAAACAGAGCTTTCTCGGGTTTTCAGAGTGTGTAAGACTTGTCAGAATAGATGTAACCTGCTGTGGCTGCTGCTCTTTTCACCCCACAGCCTGCGAGCACCGAACAGAGCTCCACTGTGCCTCGGCGGACATTGAAATTCCCCCGACGTTTGTACAGTGAATTCCATTTCCTTGCCTTTTGATTCATACTTTTTTTTTTTCACCCTCCTCTCTTTTTTTTTGTTGCTGTGAAGTACCTTTTTGTCCCCTGTTTGAACTTTGGTGAAGAATTACTCTGTGAATGGAGGTCGGGGTCAGAGCAAAATGGGCAGAGTGAATGACTTGAGAAGGGGGAAAACTATGAAGAGTAATGGCCTGCAATGACCGAGGAAAAGCATTAAGCCTTGGCTGCTCCTCTCTGGGCTTCTAGGCTTAATAAGATTGCACACTTCTTGAAGTAGTTTAAAATATTTGGCTGTGCAATAATTGATAATGAGCCTTCAAATTTAAAGTACAGAAAATTGTTCTTATGTTTATGTCCCTTAAAATGTTTAGTCACACTGACTGGTATCTGTGAAGAGTTTCCCTTTTCTCTGATAAAGACAGGTATGTGTGTACACCAAATGCCTAATTTCGATGATGCATAGTGCTGTGCTGAGTGAAGCAAGGCTGGATCATTTGAATAAAGGAAAAAAAGTATCTTCTTTCTCAGATTTTTAAAAAACTTTTTGGGTTGAACAACCATGTTAAACCAATAATTTCACTCCAAAAAAGAAAGGCCTAAAGGCCGACACAGTTTCTTCCTATTTCAGTTGGTCTCCATACTGGCATTAACTATAATCCTTGTCCGTACACTTCTCTAAAATTGAGGTCCAGACACCATATTTTTGGGAGACCAGATCCTGAGCTTCTGAATGAGGGAGAAAGAGTAGATGTGATCCTAGCCCCTTCCAGCAGAGTTTCATTTATGACTTTTTATGTTAGGAAACCATGTTAAACAGAGATGTTGACTCTAAAACGGACCTATTTTACTCCTGCATTAGTTGTAATCCTTGCAAGATGGCTGTGCTTGGACACATACACTGATAAACAGCAACGTTGACTTTAATTAAATGTATTTCATCAACAATTTCACATAACTGTATTAGGTTTGTTGAAAGCAAAAATATTAAATTGAACCTAGATTTTCTTTAAATATAAACTTGCTTCCAACTAACCTAATACTCTCATGTGTCATTTGTTGACATAAAACATTTAACTAAAGTCAACGTTTTTTCAGTGTAATGATCTAATTAGTGGCTTAGAAAGGAAGTGAAGGTCAATATGTCGCATTGGACCGCACTCTCCTTTCTTGCTCCTGCACCCTACGGTTCGCCGCTCGATGCCTCCACAGCCAATCGAAGGTGTC
The DNA here is from genome assembly GCF_036324505.1 of Eleginops maclovinus. Taxonomy (NCBI): domain Eukaryota; kingdom Metazoa; phylum Chordata; class Actinopteri; order Perciformes; family Eleginopidae; genus Eleginops; species Eleginops maclovinus. Next base: position 8,850,062 of record NC_086362.1, read on the forward strand.
CACACTGACCGCAGTGGGGTGGGGGTGGGGGGGGTCAGTACGGAACAGCTTGTTCTCATTGCAGCGAGGCTCATCTCTACTGTATGCAGGGTGTGGATTAGGGGATGAAAGAATGCCACTGACTGTGAAATTGCCAGATTTTTATCTGGGATGTTGGGGAGCAGCTGTGCACAATCCTCTGCCCTAATCCCGGGGTCGAGAGAGGACCGAGCACCACGGAAAGTGTGTGTGTGTGTGTGTGTGTGTGTGTGTGTGTGAGTGTGTGTGTGTGTGTGTGTGTGTGTGTGTGTGTGTGTGTGTGTGTGTGTGTGTGTGTGTGTGTGTGTGTGTGTGTGTGTGTGTGTGTGTGTGTGTGTGTGTGTGTGTGTGTGTGTGTGTGTGTGTGTGTGTGTATGTGTGTGTGTGTGTGTGTGTGTGTGTGTGTGTGTGTGTGTGTGTGTGTGTGTGTGTGGCAGGCATGCAAGGTGTATAACAGAGAAGTTCTGAATGGTTGTGTTTATGCATGCTCCTTCAGTAGACTAGTTAGCCCTGATAAGGTATCCCAGTGTTTGTTCTCTCATGAGTGTGTTTGCAGCAGCGTGCACGCAGGAAGAGTTCAGCAGATGAGAGAGGAGACAGCCTGGCTTTTCATGTTTCAATTGGTCGGGGCCATCGCTGGTTAAGAACTGTGTCATAACAATATTATTGATGCGTTGACTGTATAATCCTGTTTCTCCACTATCTGACCAAGCCTGCTGCTGGGATAGAGAGGACAAGGAAATCCAACTGGGAGAATTTCTCTTGCCGAATTTTCAATCCTTCTATTCACTGCTGAAGGGAAACTTAAAGGTGTACCTATCAACATTTTATATTCATCAAATGGGAAATATAAAAGTGTGTTGATAGAGACTAACCTTCAAAAAAGATCGCCCAGCTCTGCAGTTACCCTGAATGTTGGAAATACTAGTCAACAGAAACAGTAGTCAGAAAATATGCTAATAGTGCATATGATTTTTGGCTGGGTAGCTAGGCAATCCTTTATAACATGTTTGCCAATTTTAACATTATATGCTGATAAAGGTGATGTGATACTTCGATATTTAGCTAACTTTTAAGTAATTTAATTAGGCACTGAACTAGGCCATCCACATAGATTCATAAACAAATAAAAGTATCAAAATCTCTTATTCAGAATATAGTTGCAATACCTTTTTGGCATACACGGTTGAAAGCATTTGAATCTCTACCAATGGAAAAAGTAACATGTGTAACAAAATAAAAGTCTCACAATATCAAAAAAGAAAACAGAATCAAAATGCTAAAAACTTAAGCATCATACACACGACTTGAATAAATGTTACTTTTCAGGCATTAAATGAGATTTTCAGCATAGACTCACTTTGGTCACCCATAATACATCATTACCAGAGTGTGGATATGGATTTTCAGAGCAGGGTTTTGAGGAACAGAGGATCTTTGATCCCTGCTCTTTGATGTGGCGCTGCCCACATTCAGAAGCATGTTTGGTGTGGGCGACACATGCCACTGAAGCTCTATCTGTTGTCTCCCTGCGCCGCTCACATGTTTGTATATAAGATGAATTGAGGCCTATCTCGGTGGCCATGCCTGACACACAGACTGAAATATAGTCAGCAGGTGACAGGCAAACATATGCCTCAAATGCCATGGGGTCCTGAAGCCGGATCATCTCCAAAGGCTAACTGGCAGGTCTAAGTAGGAGCGGCATTAATACATATTATTCACAAAGAGCATGATTGAACAGAAAAATGTGCCCGGCGTGTACCCAGCTGCTTTGTTGGCACACAGCTCAGCCTCTGCCTGGGTTTCAAGACTGAGCTTGGATTTGGCCATGCATTCACTGAATTCCCCATGCAGCTCTTATTCATTCATTCAGGCTCAGGCTGGGCTGTACCAACACACTGCTATCTGTGTGTGTGTGAGACAGACTGTGTGCATTTGTGCCAATTCCTGAATAGTTTTGTAAATCACAGCAAATTCAGATTTTTGACAAGTATATACAGGAAATGTTTGTTATTCAGACATTCAATGGATGTGATTTAAAAAGGCCTTTTCTAGCTTTATTTATTAAATGAATGTAAAGCTGTTTGCCACAGACAGATGCCTGCACTGTGGCAGCTGAACACAATGAGTTTCCCAGGAAATTTAAGCCTTTGACCTTTAATTTTACACTCGCTTGCTGTTACGACACCCCTCTGTGGACATTGCTATTTATCCCAGTGAGCTGAGTTCTAATAGTTTTTGTTTTTATAACATCAAACTTAATTTGTGGTTTCAATTTGCCACGACTCGGCTGATGCAGACCGGGGTTAAACATGTTTCCTGTTTGCAGCCCAGCACAGTGAGAAAAACTGCCCTGATGTTCTCACCTGCTGCATGAGTATTTTACGTTCCCTTTACATTCACACACATGTACAGATACATTTTAACTAACCATAGCTTGCCTCCCAGCCATCAGGAGGTCAGCAGGTGCTTCTGAGCCAGATGTCTTTGGCTGATTCACACGGTGAGGGTGATGCTATATTTAGAGATACAGCAACCTCTAGAGGCAAAGCCGTGAAAGGGTTTTTGAGAAAGCTTGCTAGGAATACACAGACCCATGAAACAGCATTGTACTTGCCAATTAGATTTTTTTAATGCAAATTCAAATATATATTTTTTAGGAAATGTTAATGAACATAAAATAAAACAAATGTCAAAGCTGAATTATTTCCAAGACGACATTTGTTTTATACGATATCGTCTTAAATTCATAGTGTGATACAAAGTATTCAAAAGTTGAATGACATGCATTTATTTAAAAAAGGCTATCATGACACTAATGCTAATTATTTATTTCATTATCAATTCATTATTTTCACGACGTCATAAATGTCCATCCCAGTTTCTATATATATGTAATACGTACTGTAATAACTTTCACCTAAACCACAATTTACTCCTATTATGTTTTAAAGAGGAAATAGCAGCCAAGTAAGCAGGATGAAATACAGATGAAAATGTTATTTCAATTATCATTATTATTATTATTATTATTATTATTATTATTATTATTATTATTATTATTATTATTATTATTATTATTATTATTATTATTATTATTATTATTATTATTATTATTATTATTATTATTATTATTATTATTATTATTATTATTATTATTATCATTATTATTATTATTATTATTATTATTATCATTATTATTATTATTATCATTATTATTATTATTATTATTATTATCATTATTATTATTATTATTATCATTATTATTATTATTATTATCATTATATTATTATTATTATTGTTATTATTATTATTATTATTATTATTATTATTATTATTATTATCATTATTATTATTATTATTATTATTATCATTATTATTATTATTATTATCATTATTATTATTATTATTATTATTGTTATTATTATTATTATTATTATTATTATTATTATCATTATTATTATTATTATTATTATTATTATTATATTATTATTATTATTATTATTATTATTATTATTATCATTATTATTATTATTATTATTATTATTATTATCATTATTATTATTATACAATCAAAATGAGAAACTTTGTATTCAATTCAATTCAATTTGGTGGAAGAATGGAGTGTTTCTGGAGTGGTGGAGCCTGTGAATATGGCAAATGTGACAAATTAGGAGCTTGAATGAATTTATTTTTAAATGTCTTTAGAAATGAGGAATAGGAAACATTGTTTTCAGTCCTACCTTCATCGTTTGTCAGCTTTCGAAAAGAAACTTGACTGCAAAACAATTCAAAGGGAAACTTCCTGTTAGGTTTTGTTAGGCCTTAATGTTTGTTTACTGAAACTACATGTCTGTTTCAACTCTAATAATATTCAGTATCGTGTAAACTTTATATTAATACAAACGTCTGCCAAGCTTTTCCTTTGGCAGGTGACTCACATGCTGTCCTTTAAGTGGCTTGCTGTAAACATCAGACTTCACTTCTTGGCTTCCTCTTCGACTTTCACTGCCCGTAACACCTGCAGGGAAATTATCCAACATCCACAGCTGAACAGAGAATTGTTCAGTAAAAGACAAATAAAAGACTACCGTTTAGTGCAAGTGAAACTCACTCGATCAAAGAGAGGCACTGGGGATTCGATTAAATACCACTTCCCTGAGGATTAATTCCCCACTACTGCGACAGGGACTGGGGAAACTACAAAGGCATGCAAACACAGTTTTTCTCTGTACACACTCGATAGGATTTTAAAGACACTCACTTGGCATGTGATGAACAATGTTGATTTTATCTGCAGGGAGAGAAGAGTTCCTAAGCCATTTACAATATACAGTTTATTACAGTCCTTTGTAAGGCTCCAACTTTAACTGCACTGCTTGATATTTATTTTTTAAGTTGAAGTTCCAGGAAAGCTTTCTGTGATGACAGCAGAGTTCAACCCTCATATGCAGGATGGAGGAATGTTTACCGTAGACACTGTCATCAGTCCCTCTGCTGCTGACGATACTGGCTCTCAGCTGACTCAACTTCTCCTGCAGGAAACAGGAAACCTCCATTTATTTTACAATGTTTTTCCTTAAAGTATTGTCTTGTTATGCTCTGGTTACAAGTTATGGCTATTTTGGAATTTGGTTTGTCTATTTATGTCTGTATATTTCAACTATGTTCACCAAAACTTAGCATTTGCCTCATTAACATATTTAAACATATTTTTTTAAACATTGAACACTGTTCACCTAGTGTGTAGTAGTGTGTTCTAAAATAAATGGAATCTCACACACATGCCAAATTATCCTTATTATTTGGCAGTTTTTTTCAGATTTAAGGAGTGATACAAAGAACAATCCCAAATCCCTTCTATAAAAACCTTTGATTCTAATGTTAACAAAATAAAAGATTTTTTAACCTGACTTTATTCAATGAATTTCTGCATTGTGCTGCTTTTTACATGAGTAAATGATCTGAGTACCCCTACTACATATACTATTGACTTTGAGAAAATGTCTTAATTTTAGTATTTTCCCCATTGTTTTTCCTATGTTTTTTTTTAAAGACACATTCACATTTATTTAAGGCTTTAGTCATGGTGATTGCTCTGTTGTAGTTCATTTCAGTCATGTCTGAGTAACTTCGGTCGTTCCCCCTCCAGGCCAGCAGGTGTCCTCAGCTCCCCTTATCATCGCCGGCCTGCACACCTGTCCCTGATTAGCATGATTAGCCATTTGGTATCCAAACTGGCTGGTTTGCATTTTGTTTAGGTTTTTAAAGCAGTGAATATTAAACCTTTTAATTTTAAGTGTACTTCTTAAAGTATATAAATCAACTCTGTGATGTGGCTGGATTTCGATATGGATGCAGTGGCCTTCCAAACATTTGTTTTCATAAATAGTCATGTTTTAGCTCTAAGGTACCGGTAAATTGTTTCTTGCACGTTCAAGATCTGTTTGGAGTATGTTTTGTAGAAAGGATGTTTTATTCAAAGTAGCTATCACTACAATAAACAGTATTTCATTGTATTTTAACTGTACAATATGTATGTATGTATGTATGTATGTGTGTGTGTGTGTGTGTGTGTGTGTGTGTGTGTGTGTGTGTGTGTGTGTGTGTGTGTGTGTGTGTGTGTGTGTGTGTGTGTGTGTGTGTGTGTGTGCATTATTTGCACATTGGTCTTGCATCATATAGATATAGATATAGATAGATATTTATTTTTTTATTTTTAAAATATTTTTATATATATAGGCTATACACACACTGTGTTGCAATGTCGGAGGAACTTTAGACTTAATATTTTCATTTCCATTTCTACACTGTAGCTACTTTGCATATGACAATAAAGCCTTTGAATGTTGAACAATGCCGGGCTAAAGTTACCTATGTACTGTCTATTTACTGTACATTGTGTGTACCTGTATTACTTGGTAGACAGAGACAAAGAGATGCCTATTCCCCCTGTATGTGACACACACAACAATGTTTAATTTAATGCATGTTTTATCAATGTTTATTTTGTCTGCTTCTAGTAGGCTACAGTTTCTACCCATTTGTCAGAGCAGTAAGTCTATCAACATGTCTGTCCCTGTTTTGCAGAGCAGCATATCATGAGCAACAGCTGGTTATAGTTTTATTAGGGTTTGATTCCTGCATGCTTATTCGTTCCAGGTCCAGTGTGTGTGTGTGTGTGTGTGAGTGAGTGAGTGATGGCAGTGTGTGATGGTCCCACCTGCTGCACCGCATCCCCGTCCTTCTGAACCCGCTGCCAGTCGCTGAAGCGCTCCAGAGCTGCGTCCACAGTGAGTGCCCCTGCCTTCACACTCTGCTGCAGCTCGATGAGAGTCTGCAGACCGCTCATCTGCTGTGGCACAAACGTATCATAGGTGGAAGAGATGCTGTCCTCTCGCCCACGTGCTGCAATGAACAAATCAAAACGTCTAGAAAGAATATCAGAAATCTGACTGAAAGGTAGAAAAAAAACACTGGTGTTGAGGAAAGTTAACACACTGAATTTGATACATAATGGCATGAATTAAACTGTTAATTCCAGTGACAGAGATAACACAAGACAGAGAATAAAGCCACTCCAGATGGTATTCATACAGGGGATTTGTTGGTAATGTGATTCTGCTCGGCACATCTGTAATGTCAGTGAGTCTTGAAGATGGTTCGTAATGTTCTATGTGACTGTGATGATCTTTAGATCTGTCATTCAATGTCACAGACAGAGGAGCGGGAAAATGCCTTTGTATCTCTGTAGACGTTCTTTCACACTTATTTCTCATCATCTCGGCTTCCAAATGTGTTCAAATGTTCTACCTGTGTGTTTTTTGGCTTTGTGTGCCCGTTACTGCCGCAATGCCTTTTTTTCTTCATGGTGATCACTACAATTTGAACGCACCACTAATTATCTAAGGATGTAAACATTAAGTTATACCAGCCAGCAGGTAACTCCAGCAGGACATTAACATTAACAGACAAGGCAGCAAAAATCACTGGCACAGTTATAGTCCTGCTGTCATGACTAAAACATTTACAACTCAAAGTCGTAATGCAAATTCTGTCAAGAAAGGGGAAATAAAGACACATTTGTAGAGACACTGTGAGCAGAAAAGATAGAAATGTTCTCTTGAGTGTAAACCATGTGTTGTTGTGCTTTTTTATTTCTAGATTTACAGTGCATTTGTCCCCTTCTCTTTGACGTGATAGCTTCAGATAGATTTTAGAAATATTTCTTTCAAATTTGGCTTTAATGCCACTTATATCTTGTATGATAAAAATAATGAAGTGAGGGTTTTTCATAGATGTTGATTGAAACTACATTGCTTTGCACTAGTTGTTCTCTTATTTCACTCATCAATCTTTTGGGTCTTTCTGTGTAAATGATAAAGCATTTATTACGGAAATGCCGTCAAGAAATGACACTGGCAGTAAGTGTTAGTGTCTGATACCTAGTACAACAGGTCGTTGATCCTTCTTTTGTTATTTGTACAACTTAATGGTTTTGTAATACTAACTTCCTGGAGTGATGCTTTCATTGTGACTCTAAATGATGAACCTTCATCACCTTGTTTAGTGGGAAGTGAGTACAAATCAGTTTCTCCCTGTGGCGTCTTCTTCTTCTGGAACACTGTCGATACAAAGCAGACATAACATTATTAAACATTTATTTAGGATGTATTTAATTTAAGTCATTTTAAAATGTGATATTCCTAGCATAACTCGTGCAAAAGATCTAACTACTTTATCCAACTCTGTCATGATTATACGTTTTCTAATTTTCCAGTGTGACAACCCTCAATAAAAACATTGCAAGCTGGACAAACCTTTTAACAGCTCTACAAAAGCATCTGCTCCTGCATTTCAGCAATTCTTCCACAAGATGGCACCATACCCTAAAATTACCACCACCCTATTGACTGCCAAAAGCCAAATGTAAATATCCAGGAGGAAAAAAAACATCCTATCAAGGCTTCAGATGCAGTATAATTGAATCTAAATATCTGTGAAATGACAGGTTTGTGTTCCCAGAGCTTAAATCTCAGTTTTTCTCTGAGAGAGACGTACACTCTCCGCTCTGGGTTGAATTAGATGCCCTGAATGAGGCTTTGGTTTGGTAGTGAGCACTCAGAATGAAAGACTACACTGTGTAGCTGTCAGAGGCGGTGGAGCTGCGGCTGTGTGACCAACACTGGATTGAAATTCAACATCCACACCCTGCTAGATAATCCCACCTCTGAGCATTTCCTCCATGACAGCGCCTCTCTTTTCCATGTTTAAACACAGCTTGCTCATAATGCCAGCTCTATGGCTCCATTCAGAATGAAATAGTAAGTGTAGTACCACTGAGGACACATGACTGTGGCTCTGCCCTGTGTGTACATTTTTCTCCATGTAGTTTACATGCCTAGTAATTCCGACAACCTTTCTGTCTCATTTTGCTGGACACACTGCCGCGAACAAAAGCAAAACTCCTCATTATTTCCACTTGTGCAGCAGCGGTGTCCAATAACTGGCTCCTCGCCTAATCCTCCACCGAGCCTCATCTCTCCCCTCACATCTCTCACTGCGGCAGTGGGAGTGAGGAACAGAATGTGATCCTTGTGTGGTTTTGAAGCTCCGCTGTCTCAATAGATGGAAACCTCAGAATCCCTCTCCTTTCTCTGGTGCGCTCTGGGGACAAGGACGATGGAAAACACGTGTAATGACTTATTCTGGCTGACTTGGCCTTGGTCTGGCCAAGATTGGTTGCAGATGGCAGCTCGGTAGTTGCCTCTGTTGCTGAGGGGATGGTTGGGATGCAGGGAGTTCAGTGGTGCACTCAATTTATTTTTTTGCTTTGTAGGTCCCCATTGGGCAGAGGGATGGCTTACTGGATATAGCAGGCTTAATAAAAAGCTGCGTAATGGACATAGGGCGCCTGTTGCATTTTTGTGTGTTTTAAGTGATGGTTAGTGGGGGGAGAGTGTAGCATTATTATGTGGGGAAAACCAGTATTGTGTGTGTGCATTTGCAAGAAGAAAAAGAGCCGTTTTAATGATTTATAGGCCTTAATAATACCAGTCACTTTTGGATGTTCAATCTTCATGAAATATTCACGCAGCTGAAATTGAACAGTTAGGGGATGTGGGCTCTCCGTGCAGAGTGTCTCTCCTCGCTTCTGTTTGTTTTGCAGCACAGCGAGCGACCATGCTCTTGTGGTTTATGTGGGATAAAAACAAACTGCATCCCAAAAAGCATCTCGGCTTTATACAGCAGCACTCCACCGACGATGGCAATGCACATTCCAGGCACTTCCTTCCTCCCACATGATCTCCCAAACTCCCCTTCACTTACTGCATCGTTATGACTCTGCTCCATCATGTCTGTGATAAGGGAAGAAAACTGGCAAAGGACATGAAGCACCTAATGATGATGTCATCATTTCCTGTAAATGTAATAAAACCCAATAATGAAACAACTTGACCAATAATGTCCTGACGGATTTAATCGATAGCTATACCTTTCAGATGGGCTCTTTCTTTCTTTTTCAAAACCAGTGATGTTTTCATTTTGATGGATAATGTAAAATATGTAAGTATACATATAAACACTGATGCATGTTTGGAGAAATGAATCCAGGCTTTATGTCAAATTCTAAATTGACACCAGATGGGAAATGGCTCGCTGTTATCAGGCAAAGATGCATTCAACTAAAACCAATATTACTCGAAAATGAACCCACCCTATCCAGTGCTGATTGGTCACTGTGCAAAGTAGTCTATTAGACCAGAGTGCATCGTAGATCAGAAGATCAGATGATGACAAAAGCCGCAGAAGATGGCTAACAACACAACAAATCCGGTAGATTATCCTCTTGTCTGAATTTATGAAACTGCTGCATTGGAAAAGGGTTTACTTTACTAAGGTATTCCATTACAGTCAGGACATTACACTAGCTATTGTGATTGTGCTTCATTACATTTTGATTCGATTATTACATAATTGGGTGCTACAGGATGCAAGAAAAGTCATAAGTTACCTTTTGTGATGTAAGGAGTTCCGTCCTCCTTCACCTGGATGCCCTCAGGCCGAGGTGTGGGTGCTGGTGGGCGATTGGCAATAACCACAGCTTTTGTTGAGTTCAGGATGGAGTCATATTCATCCTCCACCTCCAGTGGTTGGTAAATATCTTCCTCCTCCCCCTCTTCATCCTCTGCTGGTGGCTCTGCGTGTTTGGCGGAAGGAATCCCTATAACGCAGAAAGTGTTTACTGCACACTCCTGTCATGATCAAGTTCTGCACGATGCTTCTGTTGCTCATTTCGCAGCTAATCAGAAGCAAACGCTACATGGTGGGCCCAACAGTGAGGGGAAAATATTCAGTGGTCGGAAATAAACAGCAACAGCATAATGATGTGCTGGGAAAAAAATACAATTCCATTATCGGCTTTCCCTTTGTCCTCCTTCCACTTCCCATCAGTCCCTCACTCACCTGCAGCGCACATCATTTCGTACACACTAGCATCCCCATTGTCCTTGCCTGAGCTGAACATATTCTGCAACGACAAGAGCATGAAGAGACGGGTTTTATTCCCCATTCAAATCACAAAGGACCAGCTCAATAGAGGACATTTGGAATTCAAGGAAAGATATGTTAATGTTAAAGCCGGTGTTTGCTATGTTATCGGATTTTCCTCTCTCATTATTCATGCCTGTTTGACAAATCCTGATACATTCAGGCTGCAAGACTCTGAATCTGTCCTTGGCTTGCACACTTCATCCTTCCTGTCAGCTCATTTTCTCACCTGTGTCCTCCTTCCAAGGCACAATTATGAAACAAGAAATGCTAAGATGACTATCCACTAAGCTGTTTTAATGCTCAGTATAGGCGGACATCTGCCTCCATGCCACACTTTAATATTCAGTGTTTTCATGTCAGATGTGACAAATGTCCAGACTATTAATTTCTCGCTGAATCTGTTAGGACTTCACTTGTAGAAAAGCAATTTCAGCGCTATCGCAGCAACGAGAGAGGTGTGCTGTAATGCTGCCTGCTGCTGGATAACGGAGAGCAGCTTTCCCTCTGCTGCACAGTCGACCTATTGGCTAATAGCACGCTGAGGGACAGACAGGGTATGATCAGGGTAATTATGAAATCAGACATTCTTCCCCTTTCAGTCCAAACATATCATTTAGTGAGCAATCCAAGTCCTTGGCTTGATATTTAGACTGCATCTGTAATTTGATTGAGACACAGATATCAATACCCTGCCATGTTCAACTTCTGATTGAGATGTAAGGAACCGAGACACATCATTAATTTTCTGAAAAGCTGCTTTCTAAGTACTTTCTATTTGACTAGAGAAACAAGAAAGGGAAAAAGCAAATACCCCGGTTTGACAAGCTACATAAAAACATTTCAAATTTGCACTAACCACTATTTCAAGAAACTGTGATAAAACGACTGAACTGTAGATTTAACCCCCAAACAGATCATAGTAACAAAAGCCTCTATCAGAATACATATGATAAAGCCTTAGAATTACCTTTCTTTTATCAATTTTAAGGGCTGAAGTCTGAATTTTAAATAAATCCCAGTCAATAATGTAAATATTTGCAGAACATATGAAATACAGCTCACTTTGATCTTGATATCCCCCATAAATAACCCGCCACACTCCGTGTTCAGTTTCCAAGCAACACGGCCACTCATGACTCAATTACAATATTGCAATGTTCCTAGTACTGCAAATGACTTGTTGGTTGCCATGAATACTTAACAGGGGTGCTTCATAACGGCCCAACAGGTAGAAAGGACAGGTTAATTACCGCCGCAGCTTGAACATTGAATTATATTAGTTGTATGCTATACTACAGCATTGTGTGGTATTTCTGGAGGTAATATCTGGACAGGGGAGGGGAATTTATTTACTAACCACCAATGGTAAATCATTTTACAGATGTTTGAAGCTGCAGGAGCCTCAGGCATTCCAGATAAATTCAGTTTCACTGAGCAGCAGTGCTGCAGACGAAGCAGCAGGCAGGGTTTTGTTAGGAGAGCAAACCTCACGCAAACCTGGTATAAAGATCAGGAGTCTGATCTGGTTTCAGCAGCGGAAATGGTCAATCCACAACATGCTGGATGACTTTTGACATTGTGGTTTTAGGATAACAGAGGCTGATGCATTGCAGATTGAGGGTCACACTGAACCCATCACTTTAATAATGTGCAGACAAAATGTGCAGTTATTTATTGGCAGGGAACAGTAGAAAGTAGTCAGCTCAGCAGGAGCAGAAACCCTCCCTTACTCTGTGAAGGGTTATCTTAATAGCTTTCTTTCAGCCATAGTACATAACATTTAAACACAGCTGTATTGCAGTAAGAGCTAAATGCTAATATGCTCACAATGGTGATGCTAACAGTCTGAAGTGCAGCTGGTATAATGTTACCCATGCTGACTTATAGTTTAGTATGTTAGCATGCTAACTTTAGCAAATTAGCATTGACCACATGATGAGATGTTCACTGCATTTAGCTAAAGCATAGCTCGTGTTGCCATATGAGAAGACACATCATTAAAGTCAGTAGCTTCATCTGTTGGGATATGCCTTGGCAACATTTGAATGGCAATCCATCCAATAGTTGTCAATATTTTTCAGTCTGGACCAGACACATTTGAAACCCTTTGTCCTGCAAAAAAAATACTATTCAACAAAACTGCATTCTCAATTATGCTTCAAAGGAATGGTGTTGTCTCCCTGATCGTTGCAGTTTAACATGGCCAAAGACTGACTCAGAGTAACATTTTCAATAGTCCTGCATGCCTTCAACCTGAGCTGAGAACAGTTTATTTGTCAGAATAATGGAGGATCATTCAAATGATAAACAAATCTCTGGAGTAAGCTTAATGATTAAGCAGTCTCTAACCAAACCTAAAATGCAAAAAGGTCTGTGCCGTCAACAAAGTGCAGGGTGTCGCCTTATTTGTCTCTCTTGAATTTGGATAGGAGTGTAAAGGAGCACAACAGGCAACACAGGAATAGCTCTGTGTAGTCTTCAGAGGATCATACAGTCGCCTCTTTCAGAGCACACAGTGGAATATTTATCAGAGTCCATCTTAATGCCAAGTGACACTCTGTTAAAATGTTAAATAAGGACAATGTGTGTTTGTGTTACTAATAAAGATTAGTAACGAGGCATTTTGAGGACATCGTAAATAACAGCGGAGCATTTTCTATATTTATATTCGAGTTATGCTCTCTCTGAATAATTCATCTTTCCCCTCTGGAGCAGTTCACAGCTAATTAACAAAGAAGTGGTGCCAGAGCAGAGTAGTGGATCTGACGCAGGCCCAGTGAGTGATTCAGCCTCTCTATGAAGCTGGGGATCCATCCATCGAGAATTTATTGACAAAGTGCTGCTACGCCCAAATCACTGATGCATCATGAGTTGATTAATTGGAGGTGGAAGATCAGTTAATGAAACTGCTGTGCAAAAAAAACAAAGAACAGAACCCCACTTATCCTTCCTCTGTGGCACCATTCATGTCCTTTTATCTGTTAAGATTCATTTTAATTACCCTCCAAAGAAAATTGCAAATGTCAATTGCTTATACATGTCGATTCTGTCAGCTATGTCGCATCTATAGGCATGTGGGGGTGCCTGTGGGGAGGCCTCTGTTTGACATCACCGCTCCCCTGTCAGCTGATCCGAGTCGCTGCAGACTCTGCGAGCACTGTGACTCACTAGAGCAATCTGATCAAACCTTGCTCCATCTGCAGTCACTCTCAATTAGCTGCGTTGCTGGGGATAAATACGTTTGGAACAGCTGCTGGAGTGTCAAAATTTCCCTCAAGGGGGAACTCTCTATGGGTTGATCCAAGCCATCAGAGAAAGTTAAAAGTTGTCAGCATTATAGGGGAAGACGGGAGATAAGAGCAGATTTTCATGTGAATGAATGCAGATTATGCTGCTGTCTGTTAGTGACATGCAGGGGGTTGAATGCAGCTAAATGGAATCGTTTGTGCTCATATTATAAGGCTAGCTATTAAATCAGTCAGAATTGTTCTATTACAAATGCATTATGTGCATCTGTAATGTTTGGTTAAGTATTTGCAGGAGGCATGCCTAAACCTTAAGGTCATTTAAAGGCTGTTTCCATGAGAGCTATATAACTAGTAACTGCAACATGATTTGAACCTCCTCTACTTTCAAATGTGTTCTTCATTGGCCAATGCTACACCCTTCCATCAAGAAAATCTAACCAGTAGTTCTTCCGTAATCTTGCTGACAAACAAACACTAAACATATTCCCTCTGCTGGATGTAATGTGTTTTCATCCTGCCATCTCGACTGTACTGTGGCAGCATCAAGTCTTTCTTAAACGATAATCTCCCCACCGCCTAATGAAATTAGCACTGGAAAAAAACATTACGATCCTAGTGTCCTCTAGATTGATCAAATAAAAGGATGTGCACGCATGCGATGGATCTATTAAATTTGGATCGCAGCCAACCTGATTTTGTGTTTAGTGAAGTGGGAGGTTGAGCAGGAAGAGGCTCTTCATATTAACACGGGGAAATGGCAGCCATTACGCAAGAAAATCCCCACATTAGTGGCTGCATTAATTGTCTGAATGTATGCAGACAACCTGCGCTCAGAGCCATTGTGCATGCATGAACAAACACAACCTTCCTAGTCTCTGTGGGGGTGTTCAATTAGAAACCTCACAGGCAAAATGCACAGGACGAGAGGGTCCACTAACTGCACCATTAACTGAATGTGAAGCTGCGAGTTAGGGAGCGAGTTCGCCCCTGAAATACAGGTCACTCCCCCTGCTTTCCTCCTTTCCTCTCCATTCTGTTCATTATTGATAAAGCAGCACTCACTCATAGTCCTCTGTGCGCTGTATTGGTGTTAGTGAGTGCATTTCTGAGTGCTGCATCCCCTGATCCCAGCAGCTGAGGTGCATTGTAGTATTTACCGCAGCTGTCTGCAGGTATTTGAAAACTATGGAATTCCATTCAGGTGACATTAAATACCGCCGGTTCGATACAGACAATCTCTTTGTGAGTATTTAATTAGCTCATAAAGCACTGAACATGAGAAGCTGTCATCGGTTATGGACATTTTGAGAAATCTCTTGACTGTATGTGATGTCAATGAGGGTGATGCAAAATCTGCAATAAACTACACGAGCAAGGTGAAGGAAATGAATGAATAGTTACCAGTCGTTCCCTCAAAAGGACATGAAGCTGGGTATGGCCGTGTCTCTTGGCTATCTCAGTGGGAGTGTGTCCATGGCGGTTGGCAGCGTGCAGCGCTCGGTCAGCACCGGGACACTGCAGGAGCACGCTGGAGACGCTCCTGAATCCATACTGGGCGGCAAAGTGGAGGAGTGATGGAACATCTGAATGGTGGAGCTCTGATGTCGATATTTGCCAGTTTAAATAAGAAAAACATATTTTTTTAAATTCACAATCCATACATAATATTCCCTTTCAACCTCCTTTACATGTGCTGACTTTCACACAATGGAAGACAGCTCGGAGGCACTTATTGACCCGTTAGTCTGCGCCCTTTTTAGCAGTTCAGGATCAATCTCAGCTGCTGATGAAGCCATCAATCTGCCACATAATGAGCCGAGAAATGATGGAAGGCTTTCTTTAATGGTGGATAATGTGCGTCATGCAATAGTGTCATGCACATTGTCGCATAAACACATGCTCAGAGCAAAACAAGTGAATTAACATCTGTTGTCTCGAGGCTTTTATATAAATGATGCAAAATCTTTCAAGTAGTCATCACCTGTTACTCATGGGTATCTGCGATAATTGTTTTCATCATAATCAGGCACTGTAGGTATATTTTTAGGGATTATACCTTATTTCCATTCATACTGCAATTACTGCCTGCTTGACACTATTCCTAAAAGTTTGAAATCTTTGCATACGAATGTAAATCATATGTTGTTTTTGTTCAATGTGAGTCAGCAATCCTCCAGTTTTATACCTCTCTGGGGTGTGTTTTCACACTGCAGTCCCTGAAATCCTCCAGTGGGCATGTGCTTTAACAACATGGAGGTTAACTTCTGGTCCAGCTTCTGCACAGATGACTGCTGAAGAGCCTGAAATGAAATAAAAGCATATCTCTGACTATAAGTTGAAAAGCAGCACTTTTATTGGTGCCGTTGTAATTGTATGGTAAAATACAGCTTCAGAGGAAGCTATAGAAGTTAAATCAGAGACCAGTCATGTCACTCCAGGCTTTTAGTTTGAAATCCTCTTGGCCAATTCGTGTTTTGGCATTGCTCATGTTTGCCTCCTCAGCAAAAGAGACCATAATCAAATTAAGTGTTCATGGCAGAAAGAGACCTGCCCTTTCATTTGCAGAGAGGAGACCGTAAACAGTGGCGCACATAAACATCAGCAGAAATATGCGCATCCAATTAATTTTCTGTTTCTTTCTAATGGCTTGAAGTGGATTGATTATAAGCAGCGTTTTTGGGCGGCGATTGCCTAATTTCTATAAATGCGTTGCATAACGATGAGTCACTATAACACATTCAGAGTGCCTCAGAAGAGGCGCTTTCCTGAGAAGGGAGAGAATAATGCAGCATTCAAATGTGTTTCCTGCTTAACAAAATCAATGATTGATAGTTATTTGAATATATTTGAAAGTGTTAGATCTTTAAAATTGACGTATGCACATTGCTTGTTAAAAAAAATGAAACATGGTAAGATTACTTTCTTTTTACAGATAGTAATATTGCATAAATAAGATTTAAAAATATTAATGTACATCTCCATGATTTCAATACCTTCTATAATGGTGTTCCTCCATTCACAGGAAACAACTTGGTTTGTTTAAAGCAACAAAACTACTTTATGAGGTTTACAAAATGTACACATTGACCTTACAAATAGCAGCTTCCTGTATCAAAGTCCTGTGCTTTTCAGCCATCCATCCACCCTACACCTCCCTGTTAAGCTGACTTTATGATACATCATCTGCCTTCCTCTCTGCCCCAGCCATAATTACAGCCATTTAGTCTGAGACATCGGGCCACTGACCAGGCTGCTGTGTGTGACGCCTCGGGAGTGAGAACAGGCTGATTTATTTGTTAGCCCCTCCCTGCCTGGTGCTTTTGAAACAGCCCTTCAATGGCTTTACCTGACACATGAAATCTACGGGGTCTGCTGCCCTCGCCAGAAGGCAGGTTATTTCCTCCATGTTGCTGTAGTACTGCAGCTGTGCCTTACTCAGTAGCACCCCATTGCTATACACTGTAACTCCCACATTTCCTGCTGGAAAATCTGCAATAGACAACGTATAGAAGCTAAAGTCAGAAAAGCCTTATACATATAGATTTTATTGTACACTCATTTTGTCCCGATGCATGTATACCTGGTGCATTGACACAGAGGATCCGTTCATTCCAGCAGACAGGCTTCACTCTCAGCCTCTGATTGTCAGCGGTGAACTCAACCTCAGCGTTGCTGCCAACCGACTCATTTTTCAAAAGAATGAACACTTCGATGGAGCTCTGCCAAAGAGACAGTACAGTGAACTGCAGTGCTGTCAATTTTAGGGACGCTGTATGAAAAAAGTTAATGGCTTACTACTGACTGAGAGCCTCACCCCACAGGGAACTTTGGGGGGAACAACGGCGATGGACCTGACACTGCAGGCTGCAGCAGACTGCTTCTGTTCCCCCTTTCCCTCTGATAGCTTACGATGCAGGGGTTTGACATATGCAGCTGAAGCTAACACACCTTTTAAAGATGGGAACACATCAGAATTTATTATACGCTATCCAGGTGCATTTTGAGCCATGCTAGCAGCATGAAGTGGCATGTCAAGGTTAACATGATATGGTTTTCCAGCTTAATATACTATCGTTATGACAACTTAACATGCTTTGTAGATTGCCTCCAACTGCTTAAATGTTGCGATAACATTAGGTGCATACGTTCAATAAAGTGCACCTTAACTTTTTATATAGCACTGTAATCAGGTCAAACTTTTAATGGTTTATTTGTACCCAAAAGTTAAATGAAATTGTCCCCGCTGTACAAACTAAAGTAAGGTTAAAATAGGTAAGATATCACCTGCCAAGCACGATAACGTTGTCAAACATCATACTTGCTTGCTTGTTAACATTCTTATTGCTAATGCATTCTGTGTTACCCTTAGCGAAACACACTTCTGTATCCCAGTGGCTCCACAGTATTATTATTAAATAATAATAGAACCTCAAGAAGAATTCCAATCTAAAGCTAATGATTTGATTAAAACAAGAACAAAGCAAAACCAAGTTTAAAACTAAATAAGGTTTATTCTATAATAAAAAAACTCTTGTATAATTAACATTTGAGGTAATCAAATAGAATCATACTAATAGTATTGTTTTTATCTCTGTGATGTAGCTCCTCTTGCAGTGATCGTAGGAACCAGTCACGAAGTGCACTGATCTCCACCTGTTTACACTCAAACACCCACATGTCTGTTGTGTGCTAACAAGCAAACAGCATCATCCTGTGTGAATAGGGAGGGTACTTTTGGGTTAAAATATAACTATCTGTGGGATCCAGGACTGAAGCACTCCACTGTATTAGTGCAATGAAGTGACGCAGAGTGCACTTGAATTTGCATGGCTCACGAAGAGTAACAGTGATGGCCAAAGAGGAAAGAGAGACTATTTGCATCAGATGTTCCTCCTGCACATGCACCTGTTTAAATAGAAGCCCCCCCCCCCAGCGCTATCAGTTTATACAAATACTGCAATTAGGAGAAACAAGGAAAAGGCCGGGGATAATTGGCCGGTCGAAGAGGACATGCTGGAGATGCTTAGTCTGTGCGGCTGGTGCTTTAAAAATATGAATGCCAATCTAAACAGTTTGTGGGGGGAAAAAAAGTCAGTAAACAGGTTTCCCTGCTGCTGCTGCTGCTGCTGCTGCTGCTGCTGCTGCTGCTGCTGCTGCTGTTGCTGCTGCTGCTGGGACATTCTCACAAATAATGAGGATTGTTTTCCCTTTGTATGAATGGTAAGGCCATGTCAAATTATTCCAAAAGGTTTTCTTTTTGGCAAAGATACAAACTGCTGTTTTACTGCATGCTGTTAGGATATTTAAAAGCAATATTCATAAACTGATTTGATGGTAATGATCATTATATTTAACTGGCTAGAATAAAACTGATATTAGCTTTGGGGCGGAAACTTAAACAAAAATGTAATGTTGCAATTTAGTAATTATTTGGGTACCTGATTTGTTTGAACAGTTTTGCCTTATTTTTTTTAAGAACAGCCAATACACACTCGTGTTTAAAGCAGAATTCCTGTCACAAGACAACATCCTATTATGACGAGACACAGGCAAACTTTTTTTTTGTTCACTGGGGCGTGTCTTCCAATGGATCAATTGTATCCAAAAGTCACATTTTTAATATAAGTTAACAACTGGCGAAGTGTCCTGGGGATATCTATTAGTTAACATTTACACCTGTATTGTTTCCCCTTAACAGCTAGTTAGTCAAAACTTTACAGAGCCATTGCCCTACCTTTTTCACAATATCAGTGACAGCGGACAGGTACTCATGAGCATCTTGTTCACTGGAGACCTGCAGGCACTCGTCTCCGTTCAGAGGCACCAGCTCCAGCAGGGGGGTCAGGCTCTCCACCCCACACAGCAGCACCACCACAGCAGCCGCAGGGCACAATACACGGGCCAGGAAGAAACGCCGCTTCGGACACAGCCCCTCCAACATGCCCTTTGAGAGGATGAGGAGCTTGCAGGAGTACCGGGCCAGCAGGAGGAAGTCGTTCTGCCGGCTGGACACCGTGGCGATGTCGTAGCAGCAGATGGAAGTCTCTAAGAGGGAACCCGTGAAGAGGGAACGCAGATATGTGGCCCATTGCTCTGCCTCACACTCGTAGATGATCAACAGCTGCTCAACTACGAGAAAAAGCAGTTTCAAGAGTCAAGATGTTTGTCACTTCAAGCACAATGATGAGAAACGGTTTTGCAAGGAGACACTAGTGAAGACGAACAATACATGGTAAATATAAAAAACATTTAACAAAATATAGGAAGCATTACTTATTAAAAATGATTTTAAAAAAGGTAGGTAAAGGTAATATGACACATGCAGGAGATGGTTTGCATTATAAATCTCAAGTATTCTATGGAAAAAACATTTCCCCTATATGAACTACACCTTTAGGCTGCTTAACATATATTTATAATTTAAAAAAGTAACAGTGAAAATACTCTTTGCTGTCGCTTTCAGTGTAGCATATTTTAATCATACTGTTTGTATTTGAGAAACTGTGAAATGGCTAAACCGCTATCACAAATCTTGCTTTGATATTGAAATAATACAAAAACAACATTTTTCCATATTGTTCCAAGATATATTGTGCCCATCAATATGTTCCTCTGAGCATCGCAGACAATCATTAGTCAGCAATGCTTATATTAAAGCAATGGATCATTTTCATTATGGCCGTAAAAATGTAATAAATAATAATTCAAAGGGACAGCTTACCTGCGTGGCTCATGGCTGCAGGTCTTCCTTCACACTGACAGGTAGAACAGTCTGCTATTGTCAGGAGGAGCTCTGATAAGAGGGAGTTTCCTGCCACACCTTTAAACACAAAGACACAAAACTTCTTACTACTAACATTGAGCCTGTTCTCTGCTCTGGTACAAGGAAGAAGTTTGGATGTCAGCCTTTGTTATTCAAACTCTACTACAGCACTAGTTCCATGGCAGTGCTCCTAAGTAATTTAATCAGTGGAATTAAATGTACTGCATGTGATGGAAAATCCCCAAAACTGATTCTGTGGTTTGGACATCAAAAGCTTGTCATCCAAGTTTAGTTTTGCTTTCAACATGTTGCTGGCACTACCAAAGCTGTTATGCAAAACGATGAGTTATAAATGTCTAGTCATTAAAAAAAAGTCTAAATAACGTTTATTAACTGCAAAGGTTGGCGAAGAAGATGGAAAAGGTCACTGTTAGTATAATTATGAAGTTTCGGTGGGGATTTGTTCTCCTCATTATACTTGTATATTTTTACAGATTAAAAACTTCCAATGCTACAGTGAAACTGAAATGGTAACAGAAGACTACACAAAATAACAAATAGCTTATTATTTTATGCCATGGCATTTAAAATACAGAGTAGATCTTTCTGTGAGCAAAAAACAGCAAATAATAAACACAAAGGTTGCTTGTGACAGGTGATCAAAAAGAGAAAAACTTGAGTCACAGACTTGCCCAGAGTTTAATTAAGTGTGCAGAGCAAAAGGCGTGATAAAACTAATGATCTGGTGTGAATGTCTCAGCACAGGCAGATAAAAAGACTGTAGGATGTTCTGACCTATATGCATACCCACACACTCCCTCATTGAGAGAAATGTTAAAGCCAGAGCTTCATTAGCTGCCTCCACCTGTCGGAAAACTGACCCATACCACACCAGCGTGTTGCTAATAGCCGTTTGCCACCATTTATTGCCT
Organism: Eleginops maclovinus; assembly: GCF_036324505.1. Classification (NCBI taxonomy): domain Eukaryota; kingdom Metazoa; phylum Chordata; class Actinopteri; order Perciformes; family Eleginopidae; genus Eleginops; species Eleginops maclovinus. The sequence goes on from NC_086362.1 coordinate 8,871,580, forward strand.
TTGGGCAGCAGTGGGTTAACTGAATTGCACCACTGTGAAGAAAATGAGCACGTGTAAACTGAGGTCTCCTTCAGGCAAACTGTGGGGCCGTGTACCTGGTGATGACTCACATCCACACACTTCCACTCACTCACATTTTCTGTTTGCCTACTCTGATCTAACCCCAAAGACAGGAAGCTAAATCCTCTTCTGGATCTGCAGTGAGTGCAACTTGACCTCAGTGAGTGAGATATGTTATCATCTCTGTAAACACGACTGACACTGCACCTCTGGTCCTGAGGGGGGCACTAGAGGAAAAGTCTTTGAGTATAGAGAAGAGAAAGCTCAGCACTGAAACTCTCAGGATTCATCCTCAGGGAACTATGAAAACCATAAGCAGATTTCAAGGTTCCTTTACTTAGAGGTTGAAATAGCTTGCTAAAAAGTGGATGAAAATGAAAAAAATATACAATTATTTTTTTATTTTATGGCAGCCTGATTTACAGAAGTCCATTTTGACCCGTAAAAGAAAATATAGACAAAATAAGTTATTGCAAAGACTGAAATCAATAGTATTTTACTTTACTTTGTAATGATTTTGAGTTAATATCTCAAAGTTTTCTTTTCATCTTATCTAATTATCTGTAAATATGTTTTTTTATCTCATAGATTATGGCTTAGCCTACTATCTCTTAATGTTACTATATATTAAACTTGACCTAATTCAGTTTAATGATAGATCTTCATTGATCAAAGATATCTCGCCAAAGAACTGCAGTTGAAAAATCGCTAACAATGGCACAGTTAAATAGATGTTAAGTGATTGTTGTAATATATATGCTATGAAAGAAAATGGATTGGGTGCAGCTATAAACAAAAGCTGGATCCTTACCTCGTTTGAATCCAACCCGAGACTGTTTGACGCTTTTCATCCACTTTATTTCCCCCCCCTCTGTTTTTACTTGCATCTGTTTTTTTCTGGACAAAATAGACTACCATATACAGTATTTTTCCCAGTTCCAAATACATAGACCATTTTGTGCTAAATGCAATATAGCTATCTGCTTTTGTGGACGTATTCCAGTGAAAACGTTACTTGGTTTAGCATCTGTTGATTCAATGTGTATTATTCTTACCCTGCTACAAATATGATACAAGTTATTAATACAGTAATTCACTCCTGACCAGACTGACACAGGAACAGCCCTTCGATGAAAGTGAATGTACAGTTGCAGCTCTCCTCCAATAGAAATACTCGCTGTGCGTTGGGGCGGGTCCTACGGGTTAGCATGTTTGACTGCACACTGCGCTCAGACAACTTGATACAGAGTAACAGTAAATCAGACAGAGCAGCTCCTACAGCACTAGCAGTGAAATTGTAACCCTCTTGCAAGTATTTTTGGCCGCTGATAGAACCGAGTGAGATCACTGCGGTCTCTTTTCTCGGGTAGACTCAAGAGTTGTTCGGCAGGAGCAACACAGGGACCGTTTTCAGTCTCATTTCTGCTATATCTCAATATTATACCACACTGGAAATGTCCGAAAACAAGCCGAATGATGAACCGAAGTTATCTACGACGGACAGGGTGGTGAAATGTAAGTGTCATTTTTCATGCCACTGCTCTGAGCAGCACTTGAAGAATTCACGGTCATAGCAGCAGCAAAATGAAGACGAAAATTGTTTGCTGGCTATGGAGGAAGAAGGGTGTTAGCCGAGCTATGACAGCAGCAGTAAACTAGGAAGTGAGGCTAACTCCACTTTGTTGACCAGAGCAAGAATTTTTCTAGAAATGTGTCACATTCTGGCTGGCCGCTTGTCTGTACATGCACTGTTTTCATTATTGAGCCAGCAGTTTGCCAAATGCATGCTCGTTTGATTCCTCACAGCGTTACAGTATGCATGCAGATATGGCACAAACAGTGCATTCAAACCTCAGGGCGATTTCCCTCATTTTGCATGCACCACCAAGCATACTTTTTACCAGGGCTCCTTCTGTTTTTTTTTTTTATCATTGCATAATACTACTGGATGTCGCCTGTAATGTGTGCTATGATGGGGTTCATCGTGTGCCTTCACTGTTCATGCCATATGCTGCTTCTTCCTGCCTGTGCATTTTACAGGTCTGACATTCCACCTTTGCAGTGTACCATAACAATGCAGTAAAGATCATAATCAAATGGACCTACCCCTTGCAGGAGCAATGCAGCCTGCCAAGTTTCATGTCATCTTATGTTGACTTAAAAGGCACCACACTTAAAGTTGCAGTTTTAAAGCCAATGTCTGTTAGAATATGAGCACTTTATGTCCTTCCAAAACCAATTTATCATGCTGGAAGGCAAACCCAAAGCCTTCCCTCAGATTTAACATGACATAATGTGTTTTTATGCTTGCTGGTTGTCATCCAGCAGCACTAGTTGCAATGCATTATCCTCGCCCGCTCCAGTACACCACAATAGGCATGTGCAGCGATCAGTGTGTGCAAGTGAATCGTTGAGTAATTTTATTCAGGCTCAGATGCAAAGATTCAACCGGTTGAAATGATTAGATCATTGGTGACCATTAAACATCAATATTCAGCTGAGAAAGGCAGCACGACAGTGTTCAAAAGCCCATGACTGGAATCATTGACTTTATTAAAGACAAGCCTGAGCTGTGCCTCACACTGTGATCATAGTTGTCATTGATTTCATTAGCTTGTGCCATTTCAAACTGAAATATTGTTAAACAAAATGATGAGTCTTAAGCAGTTGTGTTATTGCTACATTTTTCTCAGAAAAAAAGAAGGGGTTCAGTGTTCAGTCACAGCGTGTCTGTTCTGTGATCTATATATTTAAAGAGATCATCCCCCTACAGTCTCCACCAACTTGAAGGCTAATGAAAAATTGATTTGACAAGTATGGGTCTTGAAGAGATTTAACATTATCACTGGGAGATCTGGCCGGTCGTCTTGGATCTGAAGCTACTCTTCCCTTTGTCACGCTGTGGAGATGCCATCGTACTGCACCTCCTGACTCTGTATTCTCTGCTCTTCACTCAGGAAACCTCTGCCATTGGCTTAATCAGGTTAAAAAGTATCGATTTACCATTAGAGACACTGTCAGGGAATTTGAGGGCTCAGATTCTAGGGCTCAATCTTAAACCTGATGTTGGAATCAGCAAAGTAACTCATTACAGTTTGGAGAAGTCTGTGTTTTGGTAATGCATCAGTATTATGACAACACAGACGCTGGCTGTGTACAAAGCACCTCTCCAAAATAACTGCAGGCTATAGGTGTGAAGTCATTTGTTTTCAGCTGCGTAGTTTGCCCTGCTACAGGGTGTCAGTCCAACTTATCATAAGTGCTTTGCATCCACCTGTTTTCAGAAACATTATCATAATGCCGCTGAAAGCCAGTGCCGCAGAGTAATTACTCATAAGAGTTTAATCAGCTGAGGCAGGAGAAATTGCGTAATTTTCAGAAAGATGGATTGAAACTGAAATATATGAGCAATTTCCAGCATGAAGCCGTTTAGTTTAATGAGCTCATCAGGTGGATGTTAGCCAGTGGTTTATTGTTGTTTAAAAATCCTGCTCACACTTCTGTTGACTGTTGCATTTGGCTAAATGGCATTTAAGCTAGGGTTATGTTACCAAGCCGAACATCCTGATATCATGTTGTCTTTTGTCATTTTTCTGTAACTTTTCAGATGAATGGATGAATCATTCAGTCTATATAAGTCTGTGAATGGTGAAACATTTCCATCCAAGTTACTCCAAGATGATGTCTATTAATGTCTCGTTTCACTTTAATATGATATAAAACAGAGACATCAGCTTATCTCTATATTGGGGCAGCATTTGGAGGTCTTTAGCAAATCAATATTATGAAAAAATCATCGATTATTGAATCATTTTTCTGTCAATTGCCTAATTGATTATTTCACTAATTATTGCAGCTTTGCAAATTAATCTTTGGTCCATGCATTTTCAGAATACAGTATAATACATTTTTTAAAGACGACCAAATTACATTTTTTTCCTGATTCACAATCCAAAACCCCCAAAATGTTTAGTTTAATTCAAAATCTAATCAGGAAACCAAATAAGTGTTTTTTTCCCCGCACTTTCACCTAATCAGTAAGGTTGTTTGATCTCCTCCTCTTTTCAAAAGATAATTATTGCCAATAAAAGATTTTGTATGAATGAATGTGGAAATATTTCTCTGAATGTTCGTACTAAAGCGACCCTCAGTCGGATATAAAAGAAATCCACACTTAGTAATACGGTCGTCATGGTGCGATCGGGACAACCAGCACACTCCAAAGCGAAACTCGCTCGGTGATGGGGGTTTTCCGTCGCCTGGTGAAGAAGCAGTGTCCTTCTTTCTGAGTGGGGATGGATAACATCTGACATTTGACTTTTGAGGAGAGGCCCCCATGCTCAGACATGCGTGGGTCGGAGAGACGCTGGTGGTGACAGCGGCGCAATGCCAGCCACTGATCCCAGCAGGAGAGCCGGGTCATTTATAGAACAGAACATTAAGTAATGCCACATACTTGATCCCTGCCTCAAATCTGATCACCTGCATATCATTCTGCTTTATGTTCATGCTGTGTGCCGTCAGCTTCAGGTGCAGAGACTGTGTAATAACGAGGGGTAACATTACCATTTGTCAGGATTTCCCTCAGGTAGTCATCGTCCTCAGTAATATATCCTCATCAGCAGTCATAAAACTCGTCATTAGCTTGATTTGCATGGCAATACGATTACTATGGGAAAGTTAAGCGATTTATAATAACTGCTGCGGCTGTTTGCAATTTTAATCCAGTGCCAGTCGGCTGTATCTGTAGTTTCTGAAGTTACAATTTTCAGTGGAAAGAGTCTGCTATATTTTGGTGAAGTCAGAGGGTAATTGGTGTTACTAATCCTGGGCAAATCCAATTGTCAGTAGCTACATCCTGAGTCTGTTTTTGCCACATCATTTATTCTTCTGCAAGACCGTCAATTTGAATAAAGATTGAAAAATGGCCATTATAAGCTGCTCTGTTGGGTGAGGACAAAGCGCATAGATGATCAAACTGTGTTCATGCAGTGTGCTGGCTGACCAAAGATGTGAGCGTTCATCTGAGGATAGAAAGATTCTGAGAACTGCAAAACACTGTATTACATTGTTTTTTTGTATCTAATTGAGCAAATAGCTTTTCTGTGTGAGATTTGCCTTATTTGATTAATTTCTGGTGAATACTCAGCATTTCTAGTCAATAGGCTAAAGTGATTGAATATATATTTATGGTTGTATGTTCTGTAGTTTATAGTCCATTTAGTTTAAGAATTATGTTCTGGTTTTGATTGCCAGTTAGTATATTATTTATAAACCTTATCTCTGCATTTTGTGACATTTTCTAGACAGAACTCCCCTTATAACCATTTTTTAAATAATTAATAATCCCTATATTAATTCCCAACAACTTCAAAACACTGATGATGCTACGACAGCATGCAGCTGAATGCTAAGGTTCCAGATGCACACAGGCAGGTGAAAGTGACGATACTCTTCTTCTGTGTCGGAGAAGCAGCGTGGGTAATTGGAGCCTGTGATTGGTTGACCTGTGAACACACAGCGCTTTATCTTCTGCACCAGAGCAGCTACTTAAATAGCAAGCTGTCAATATCACACCTAATGAAGTTGAATTATTTGGGGGAGGAAAAGTCATGATCACGCTTATTATTAATTGTGCTGCAGAGTTCCGTTTGATTGGTCCGTCCTTCAGCTGCCGGCCTTAATTGATTATCAGGTTTTTCTCTGCAGGCTTCAATCTTGTCTTGAGTAAAGGGCCCGCAGAATACAGATTGAGGCTGCTGCTCTCTGGGTGTTTCTCAACTTTTATGAGTCAGTCTTCAGGGAAGCCTCCTCCCTGCTTGCTGTCATGTCTGCTCGGAGTGTGAGGAGCTGTGTGCTGGTGGCTTGGGGGGGGCGCCGACACCTCCTCAGCATCTTTTGACAGCGGTCCACTCAAGCCGCTCGACCTGGAAATGTCGCTTTCAGCAGAAACTGTGAGTGACAAGAGGATAACCAAATGAGCCTGTCCTGTATCTGCTGGGACCCGTTCCTCTGCCGTGTTCTGATATGAATATGTTGAATCATGACCTGAACTCCCCGTGTTGTGATGCTCAGATACTGTGATCTCTGAGCCAGAGTAAGTGCACCTTTACCGCTCATTAGATTAAAGAGGAATTAGGCTCTGTTGTGGATTTAGGGCATGGCAAAGCAGCGGATTTGGACAGATTAAGCTCCATATAGGGGGATAAAGGCGGCTCTGCTCGGAGGTTGTAATCTGACTCCATGCATTAGCTGCTGCTCTTGCTAATTCATGCGAACAAATGGATGTTGGATCTTGATAAAAGCAAAAGCAGAGGAAAAACTGTTTACCTACCTCGGCATTTTGAGATTGTTGCTAATCCTATGAGTACAGTTTGTGGATTTGCAAGCGTTTGAACTGTTGATACGTTCAAGTCATCTAAAGGTGCCTTACAAGCACCGTGCATCCGTTTGCTATAGATCATCATCGAGTGTGGTAAAAAATCATCCTCCGTTTAAACAGACACATTTTCATGGCTAGCAGACACTAACACACGGCCCTAACGTCGGCTGCAGTGGGGAACAACAGTGATTTGGAACAGGGACAGAACTGTGTGTCATTAGATCACAAATCAATCAATGCAGCGTCTACAACACATGCTACTCCATGATGGCAGCCAGCACAGTGAGTGTGGGGGAGGAGAGGCTAACCCAGTGAATTGGTAGCAACTGGGGGAGGAGGGGGTGGGTTACTGGCTTATTCTAGAGGCCAGTAGAGTACTAAATCTGCTTTCTCACCTCAAGTCACAAGAAACAGGACACAGATTATACACACTCAAATATGCATGCGTGCACATTAGCTACAGCATGGGTCACTTTTAGTAAATTTAGGAAGTGGATTTCTGTCAGAACTCACTTTTAGAAAAACCATCTGTCAACGGGACTGTTGCCAAATGCTGCTGAGAGCAAATGCTTTGTCAAGGGCTGTGAATCATTGGCTTTAACAGATTAATCTGAATAACTACTCAGTGAATTGTGATTTGGTTCAGGAGTGTTTTTTGTTGTTTTGCATAATTTGATTTTGTAGATTACATTCTGATTTGCAAATGTGAAATAAAAACAAGGTGAATCACAAAAACACAGCAGAATAATTCTGCAGGATGAGAAAGACATTTCATTTAGCGGAATACACTGAAGATTTAAATTTACATATCTGATATCAAAAGCATTCTTCTTCTTCTTTGTACTGCAGAAATTCAGTCATAAAAGCAGTCCAAAAATGTTTTCATTCCAAAATTAGTAAAAATATGGTTATAGCAACACAAGTACAATATGACAGTTACCTTTTTTAAGTTTAAAGAGTGAATTTGTCCCAATTATAGTGAAGAAAGTGTCCATAACTGAAGTTGTTCTTGTGGTTGCACTGTTCATCTTTGTGAAATTGTGTCATTATAAAAAATAATCAAAAGATGCACCCAGAAAGAACTAATATTTTTAACAGATTAGTTCTGATACATCATTTATAATTCAATGAACAGATCTGTAAAGCCCCTAGCTTTATCATAAGCAATGCACTCTGTTTACATTTTCATTTCCTGAATATTTATTTATCTCCAGCCCGCAGGTATGCACACACAGCCACCTCAAACTGCATGCTAAATGAGAAAGCATTTCAGTGCCACTGGATAATGTGTTGTGCCTCAGAATGAAACACAGCAATCTTGTTTTATTGAGGACAAATCTCCTCCAGTTTGAACAGCATTCTGGCCTCCTGCTATACTCGACACGTGGAGGTTTTTTGCGGTGAGAGCATACCTGTCCGCTCAATGGGACGCTTGTCTTTGGTGGATTGTGGACAAGCCCATGCATGCTGCTGGGTGACACAAGCAAACATCGGCACACACACTCCTGTCTTGTGCCAGGCAGCGGTTTGTATTTAAATCTGGGTAAAATGAGTAAAGCCATCTGCGGGCGTCCTGTAAATAGTAGATTAGTGAGCAGAGAAAAGTCACCGCAGTGGGGGGGATGTTGTAACTCTTGTGCTGGCTCATTGACTCAGTGCATGTTCCGGGGTGGCAATATCTCGTGGTAACTGTCTAGTCGAGATTGCTCTGCTATCATGCGGGCAATCGGTACTTTGAAGAGCTGTAGACACACACATTGAAGATGATGCAAATCTTCCTATGAAGAAGTGATTAATAGGTACATTTCTTTCAGTAGGCGGCCATGTTTTCATCCGGCATTATGGGTAGGACAGGTGAAGTGTTAGCTATGAGGGAGTTTGATGTAATCAGCAAGATTACACACATTAACAAAGTGATTTAATGTGTTCTGTGAGCAAAACAAGAGTTCTGAAAGCTGTCTTCAGGTTGTACATTCAGCTTTACTTTGGCAGGTTTAATTTGAACGATGGCTGAAGCTTAGTCCCAGAGAACAGCAGGAGCCAACACGGCATCAGCAGCACGGTGCATTCAGACAATTTGCAGATTTGTTTTTTTTGGGAAAAGCACCGGATTCAGAGCATTTTCAGCACTTGTACGTTTCGATTATAAACCAGCTGACCTTTTTGAAGTGTGGGACTCGGTAGTGAATATCATGTTTACCAGCTCGCCAGTTGTTTGCCGCTCTATGAAAGAACGCAGTGGAGAGTTGGCCTTTTTATTAACCACTTCATCATTTGAGCTGCGGCTTGGGAAATGAATCTACCGCCGGACAGATTTAATCAGACAAGGAGAAAGATCATGTTGTACACACAGCTCCTTTTCAATTACCAGAACAATCAATACTTTTAATCAAGTGGCATGGATATACTTCATTAAAGCCTCCACGAACAGTGGGGGCAACAATAAGGAACATTGAACCACTTGGCTGTCTTGTACAATATGATTCAGCGTCTTAAAAAAATAGATATATTTTGACTCTTCTGCAGGGAGCCTTTCCACAGTAAGGTGTTTTATTTTTAATGTCTCAGCTGCATTAAGCAAATGAACAAAAATAGCTTAATTGCTGAGAACTTTAATTACAGATGGGTAAATAACCGAATGTGTGCCACCTTGTTTAGCCACTGTTGATCAAGCTCTGCGGAAAGACAACCCTGGGGTACTTTTTCTTTCTTTCAGGTGTCCATAGCTGACTAGCTAAAGCACCCAGTGTGTGGACGAGAGAGAAACTCCAGCTATACAAATACAGCTGGAGGTGAGTCGAGGCCCCAAGGTTTATTTACACCCATTCACACGCGTTAATTATAGACCACCTGGCTGAAAATTACCCCCCCGTATTCCACGTGGTGTTGAATTTGGTCGGTGTCTGCTTGTCTAAGTCTAACATTGGAAAAAAAAAGTCTTTCATTGGATGTCAGCTTGTTCTATAATTGACTTGACAGGATGTTGTTTTGGTGATTAGTATTTGTGTGGACAAGACAGCGCTTCCTGATGCTAGATAACATTTATTTTTAGTAATCAGGCCTTCCATTTAAAAAGGCATTGAAGTTTAGGATAGGGTTATTTTTATTACAGGGAATTTTGCATTAATGCACAGACCTGCCAATGTGTCGTGAGACAGCCAGGCAGAAAGGGGTTAAGTTTTACCCAGAGCTGATGATGGCAGGCCTCTCAGTCACTGCTGCCCACGTGGAGAGGAGAGAGAGGGGGACGCTGCCTGGCCCACTCACTCAAAACACTCTGCAGAGGCTGACCACAGGCAGAGTCGTGACTGAGGTGTGTGTGTGTGTAGGTGGGGGTGGACATACTGTAGAGGTAGCGAGTATTTGTTACCATGTTTTGTCTCTTGTATCAGGCCCCAGGGTCAACTTATAAAGGACATCTGATACTGGCAGCTGGCCCTATTTTCTCTGCTGTAGTCTGCTAATTGGAGGCTTAATGTATCTTGGTTAAAGTAAGAATGAATTTATATAGGATTATTTCCACTAATGTTTCTCTGAATACCTACACAAGAAAGGTATCACAATATCCTGCATTTAAACAGTAATACGTTTTAAAAGCAAATATATGAGTCGCATCAATGTGAGACAGAAAGTGTGTGTGTGTGTGTGTGTGTGTGTGTGTGTGTGTGTGTGTGTGTGTGTGTGTGTGTGTGTGTGTGTGTCCATAGCATGTCGAAAACAAAACAGAGATACATGGGTTACGAGTATTGCATCTACACTTATGAAGGTATTTATACGAAGGCTTTGTTGCCAAGACGACAAACTTTTTGCTGAAGAATAACTTTTCCAAATCAAAGATAGCTAACAGATTTTAAATCCCATGCTATGTCATCTGTTTTTTGAATCTTAATGTTCAAGGATTTTAGCACTGCTATCATTTCAATATCTGTATCCAGATATCTAAGTATGTCTGGAAGGAGTTGGTCTCCACTGTGGCCAGGCGGAGGGAAGCACGCTGAAAGTGCAAACTGATATCTCATCCGTCTGAGCTCACATCGTGCTTCTGTTAGCCAGATCGTGGAGAGGTTAGTGTGTCCCATGGCTCCGATTGATTTTGTGCCTGTCCAAACTACGCGAGGGAGTTATACATTACAATGACCAATCATTTGAGCTTTAATGCCATCCCGCTCTCCGTCAGACCATTAGGAGTTGAGGCAGTGACTCCAGTTGTGTCTTTTTGCTGTCAAGTGGGCCTGCCAGTGATGAGCGGGTGCGTTTCACTCTATTGATTGCATGCAGAGATCCTGTTTCACGGTAGACTGTGGTTGATGGACTTGTTATCGTTGTTGTGCATGCTCATACATGTGTTTGTGTGTTTTCATGCTTAAGACGATGACTCAAAACAATGTCAACTCGAGGAAATAGGTGGAACCTCCCATTCCAGGGATTTTAAATGATCTTACTTCAAACTGAACCATGAAAGCTAATCTCCACTCTGTGCTCATTCCAGAGCCTAAGATGTGGTCCCATTGTTGGTAATTAATGCTGTTGTCACACCCAAGTCCTACACACACACTCACACACACACACACACACACACACACACACACACACACACACACACACACACACACACACACACACACACACACACACACACACACACACACACACACATGCTTGCTAGCTGTTGTGTTTTTTGGCAGCTTGTTCCTTGCTTTGCCATATTATGCAGGCCTTTTATAGTGGCCCAGCCCCCACAGAAACTGGCAAGGTTTTTGGAGTGACACACCAGCTCCCTGGCGCACAGTTACTGCTGTGAACACAAGTACGGGTATGTCCATGACACACAGTCTCAAGAAGACTAAGGAGTACAATTTCTTTGACAGCATTTCTACCCAGGCAGACAGTTACTTCCAGTCAGCACAGTATTTTTTCACTCCTGTAAAAATACGGTAAAAGGACTACTTTTTTTGTTTCTCTGTCTGTCCCTGTTCTGTCATGTATTCCAGATTCCAACATCCAAGAACATATTACTTGTCTTTTGCCTTCTAGCTTCTGTTCTGCCATCCCTGCTTTCAACCATGACTACAATGCTTCCTGTCACCACTGTCTGCCTTTCATTCAGCATTTCTCTTTATTCCTTTTTGCACACTCACTTGCTCACCACTGTGTCAGGCCCTGGTTGTAAGACCAACACACCCATAATGCTTCAGCCCCGTCTCCCTGTATAGAACGTAATCCGATCCCCATGGCGGAATGTGGCAAGCCTTTGGGACAGCCAAATCGAGGTACCAATCTGCCCGTCAGCCGGTAGATAGTGTATCTCCAAGGGTGTTTAAGCCAGCTCTTCAGCAGCAATTGGCAAGACTCTAATCGATTTAACATTCCCTCCCCACCAGACCAAAATCACATTTTATTTCAATTTTAGACAGTTCCTTATATTTACGTTGGCAGACAGTAATGTAAGGGGCATTAAGAATTGGTGGAGTACTTTCTTTTTTGTAGAAGGCAGAGATTTTTTCCAGTCTAACAGATGGTGAATGTAATACTGGGCTCTTCCCTTCCACATAAGGAAGCAGCAACCTCCACGACAAAGGGCAGCATATTGTTTTATGTCTGTATTCACAAAAGGAAATGTTTAACCCCATTTTAATAGAGTTCATAAATTCAACGTGCGCTGCATGTTCAGTCATTATACATTTAGAATGGCGACTACAATGTAATTCTAATAAATAAGGCACCATGTGAGGCAAAGCAGAGAAGTATACGAAGTGGGAAGGTCTTTAAAAGTTCCCAGAAGTCCTTCAGAGAAGCTGAGCTTCATTATCTGGTCTGTATATATAAAAAGATGTGCATGTGAAGCGAGGGCGTGTAGAAGGCCTTTGACCACAGCAGAGGAGAGTCTGGGAGACGAGAGTCCCTTCAGGCAGTCAAGCTGTCAAGTGTCCTTCTCTGAGTCCTGAACCTACTCACTGACCTGATCCTGGAGGACACATGACCTTTGTCGCAGGCCTGTTTGGCCCTGAAGGGATCAGGGACACGACCTGCGAAGTCCTCTACAGCTTGACCCAGCAGCACCCAGCAGCACCTAGAGCTTTATAGGGGCCTGGCCCTTACTTATCTTTGATTGGACGCAGAGATGGCTTTTCAAATGTGATGCTTTAACTGCCTTTAATCTCAAAGCTTCTAGGAAAGCCTGCACAGATGGTGCCTTCAGCATAATACTCTGCTAGTGAATTTTAAAAGTGCTTTCACTGCAGTACGGAGGTCAGGCCAGAGGCAAAGAAGGATGATTTACTTTAGAGCCACTTTTAGCCCAGAAGGGTTGCATAATACAGTAGCAGCTACTTCAGGGGTTCCATCACAGCTTCTCCTGATACACAGAACTCCTCCAGGGGGTCACCAATGGCGAGACAAGGAGTGTGTGTGTGTGGTGGACGTGGAATTATATCCCATGCTGACTCCTTTGGTCTTTATAGAAGTAATTAATTTGTGGCCCTCCCTCATATTTGAGCCCGGTATAGTTTTTTTTGCTTTTCTTTCTTGGCAGTCATGTCTACCTGCTGGCAGGAGAACCCACCACACCCGCACGGTCATGGCCTAGATACAGAGATGGGCCTAAGAGGTGGGTGTGGGCAAGGGGGGCAAGGAAGTGAATGCAAAAAAGGAAAGGTACTCTTAGGGGCCTTGTTGTCTTGGCAAGAGGTGGTAGGAGGTGTCTGACTGCGCCATCACATTGCCTCACCACCTGTCCCTCCAACCACATTCAGCCTGCCAGAAATGAAATCTCAGCCATGGATATCCATGATACAAGCATTGAATGCCAGAAAGTTGGTTGTTGCAATATTCAATGTCCTATTATACTCAAGTTCCAGTCCCTTAGTACCTTTTCTTTAAATGAGATATTTTAGCTGGAGGTTTCTGACCCTCGCTCGTCCTTTTGACACAGCATTGAGGAATGCCATGTCACATATGTGATAGGGCTATTCTAGTTTGCATAAGAGGGTTTGCCCCAGTTTACATATCACTGTGATTGTAGCGGGGAGGTATTCCCTTTCATGTCGAGCAGGTAACCTCCCCAGCTGAGAGACGTGTAAGGGAAGAGGGTTAATTAATGATGAGGAATGTTATCTGAAGTTCAGGTAGTGGTTTATTTGGGTCAGGCTGAAGTCTTTTGTGCTCCATTTACCGAGTGTAGGTGCAAATATAGACTGGCCTTATCCCCTTTGTATGCGTCTAGTAATTGCATTCTGAAAATGCCAACATCTCTGCTGCCAATGAGCCCTCCTTGGGAGGTGCGATCACGCCTGTTGAGGCATATTATCTCAGAGCAAGCTGTGAATGAGGACAGAAAACACTGAAGTCAGTTCGGAGTTTCTGAAACTTAATAACGTCTTTCTATTGCGTACCATATAGTATAGTATTAGATGGTATTCTTTTGAATTGGAGGAATTGTCTCAATTTGTAATTTGTCAGTTGATGGTGGGGGTAGGACTTAGGTCAGGACTTGACCTCCTGCAGGTGTCATCCAGGTTTTTATTATGTTCAAGAAATCGTATGTGGATTCCATCCTACATTATATTTCGGGTTATACTCCATGAACATAGCACACTCGAAAACTTGTCCCTGATGTGTTCTGCCAGCTCAAACTCATTGTCAGTGTTCTCTCCAGAGTGTTAAGAAATGTAGATTAAAATATTGAAGTGGCTGAAAAAGCAGGAGCCTCAATAGGGCAGTTGACTGTAACAGGCTGTGACATGGATAAAACATTTGTCAGCTTTAAAAAAACTAATTCCAGTTGCGAAATGTAAGACTACATTGCTTGCAGTTTCCGTGTGAGGCATTCTGCAATATATTTATACTTCTTGTTGTGGTATCATTAAAGAATTGAGTTTCACATCTCTAAGTTAGTAGTGAACCCAAGCTAAACTCGGTCAGTGTATCTGCATCGTGTCCAGCGACCCGGCTGCATGTCAGTATCCACTCAAAGAACAAGCCTCCAACAGGAACGTTTTGTAAAGTGGCTGCCTGTGCTCTGGGGTTAGTGGGGACACATGTTCTTCTCGATAGACCTGTGTCGTCAGTCCTTCCCAACACAAGCGCCAGTTGACAGCAAGACGGAGAGTGCTGAAGGACTCACACAAAGGTGGTTCTGTGCACGTGTAGTCCCAGGTTTTTGTCCAGATTGGAATCCAAACACGCCCACCAATCCCTCCTTAGCTGCCTGACCTTTCTGTTTACCGTCTCAAGAAAAGGTTGAAACTGTAGCCTTGACGCTCTGCAGAGAGATGACAACGTTGAGACCTAAACCAGACACATGATAGCCCACACCCTATGGGTAGCCTTTGATTTATAGATGACAATTAAGGGTAGTGATCAGGTGTCATATTTGCAATATGAGAACATTGGATTTTTGCTTGTGTGTGCATTTTATCAATGGCAGATCATATACTTGATCTCACTTGTAAAGTTCAAAGTACAAATACTAAAGCTGGCTGATGGCCAGTTGACTCAGAGCATGGGTTTTGAACATTGCGTTACTTTCCTTGTCTCCAATGTAAGCTCATGTTCTTGCTTGAAGAGCAATGATGGATAAATGGACCTACATTGATGAAATCAGGGAATCACTGGTCTGTACAGCCAGGCCTTTATCTTCTTTTGTCAATATCTGGAGAAAGCAAATAAAGCTGCAATGATTGATCGACTAATTGATGAGTCAATCGACCAAAAGCGTCGATAAACAAGTAATTTTTCTTTTAAAATAGGTCGAAAATTATATTTATTTTCTAGCCATATAGAGAGTTCTGATTTTCTGTGTTTTATATCACAATACACTGAATATCTTTGTGTTTTGGACTGACAAAGGAAACTGGGATGGATATTTTTCACTTTTCCAGACATTTGATAGACTAAATGATAAACCAATAATCAATAGTTAAAATAATTGGTCGAGAAATGCTTAAACAGAATGTCAGCTAAATCTATTGCCCTTAAAAAGCTCCTTGGCAGTTCAACCGCCCTTCTGTTTGTTGTGTCAGGGCCCTAAAATGACAAGAGAAGCAATTAGCGTGTTGCCATTATGCTGTGTTTGTTACGATAGCAGTCTTTTAGGCGTAGCACATCGCACTGGGGAGTAGACGGATAACTGTGGCTATGAAATCATGTGACTGTTACATGCCACAGGTTTCATTTTTGGGGAATAGCTCGTATACAGATGAGCACGCACCATAGCACCTCATCTTCCAGATCCTTTCAGCCTCCTCCATTGTTCCGTCTCTGCTATGCTCCAAAGCTGATTACAGCGCCTTCTCTAATGAAAGCTAATCCTGTGTCACGCATTGTGAAGGAGGAGGAGGGGAGGGCAGGCCTCAGCACAGCAAAGCTAGCAGGGAATGTCTTCTTCAGGGCCTGTCAGAGTGGCTTTCAGAGGAAATGCCAAAGAGTGTAAACGTATCCTCAAACCTGGATGTCTGCGAGATTAAGCCCTTTTTGTTGTTGTTGGCCTTTCGAACCTTACGTTCCAAACACTTCCCATACTTGTAATGGCCTTAAATAATTCACTCAGTTCAGTCCTGCCATAGTTTCTTAGTAATTGGATTTGACTTGTCTGAATGACTTCAATGGTGATATCCAGAGTTTATTTTACTGTTTTATCTCACTCTAGGTCTCTCCGACCTTTTATCTCTACTCAAATGTAAACCTGTCTGTATACTTAGTCTGATTACACAGAAATATTTACACAAGCCAAGTTTCTTGAATCAAGTTCAATACAGTGCAGTACGTTGAAGTCAAGGTTGGTTGGAAACATTTCTTTGGACCAGTAAAACGCTTCGCAGCGCAGAAAGCCAGCACTGAGTCATACCAAATCACACAGCTTGCTATTGATCCTTTGCTCTGATGACTCCTCGATTCAGTGTCTGTCAATCCCAATACAAAGCTGATCCCAATACTCTCCTAGATAATACAAACGGCAGTTAAAAGGAAAAAATATAGGCTATGTTCTTTTTTTTATCTGCAATTTAAAGACACATCTTTAACGCCTACAATTTTGGATGGTCGAAAGAGAGTCCGCACAAAAATGCACTTTGAATTGTTGTTGCAATTTGTGGTATTAAGGTACACTGAAACCAGAGCAACGTTAATATCTGATTATTCCTAGCAAGTACTTATATTTCGACATTAATGCTCAAATTGTTTTTCAGACTTAATCAGTATCAACACCAATCCTTCCACCATGATTTAATGATAATACTATTTGAAAATCACTGAGACATTTATTTCATTTACCATACTTTAATCGTTGTTTGAAACAAAGGCCATCCATGTAGTCTCTCCGTCAGTCACAAGTAGAACATATCCAAGAAGTGTATGAGCTGTAATACCCTTTGCTTGAATAAGAAATGATAGCTCTTTCATGGCGTTAATATTTAATCTGGCTTTCTAGACATTGGAGTGATTTGACCGACTGTCTTCATTGCTAGTAATGTGCTACAAGCTGTGTGAGGATGCTGCAGGGAGGTAGTGGATCGTTTTTTAGAGGTGCTCTTTCCCCTTTTCTGTCATCCTGACCCTTGATGCATTTTTATTTCATTGACTGCTGTTTGCACCCTGACTCTTGCACCTCCCCCCACTCCAGATCCCTGTCGTTTGGCAGCCGTGATCCAGGTCCCTCGACTGTTTCATTGATCGGCTGCTGCAATGATGGCGCGCCCCACCTCTACCAGAAAACCAGTGCAGGGACGTCCCTTTTTTTAAAGAAAATGCCCATCTGCCGCCTACTCTCATCCATCCCCCCTTTAATACATACATACACGCATTCATCCATCCCTACGTTAGCCCACGCCAGCCTCCCACGCTTCAGCCCTAACCTCGCTAATTAATCAGGGACTTCTTCAGAGTGCTGTCTGTGCGGCGGTGCATTCTGATCACCTGCTGCTGCTTCCTGCATCTCTCATCCCCGATCTGTTGAGCCAGCAGCAGCAGCAGCATTACCGCTTGCTTGTCATCCACGTCGCTGTTCGTCTTCTGGGTCTCTAAAACTTCGCCATGGGCTATTTTCTGTCAGAGCTCAACAGTCTTTGATGACCCTGACAGCTTATAGTGGTGGATGCAGCTCTGAGGTGTATTGTTGGCTTGTTTAGTTTACGATCTGTCAATCTTAATAATGAGAATCCCTGGATAACTGCAGCTGACGGAAAACCACACAAGTTATTGTAGTGAACAGCTGTAGTGTCAAACGCATCGTCAAACTCTGTGTTGTTCACTATATCCTGCCCCACATGTCCTTTTTTTAACAGTGGGATGTGAGTCTTCTCCTGCCTTGAATCCAGTGCAGAATCCAACATGCTGCCGGCGACTCTTTTAGAAGCCAATATTTTGATGGATGAAAGATTGAGACTGCACAGCGCTGTTTCCCTGGCAACCCTTTTTACTCACTTGTATGTAATATCTCTCCTGTTTGTTAATGAGATGTTAAAGCTCACACTGCTGCAGCAGATAGAGATGTACTCCTCAAAGTACAGTAGCAGTCAATACGAATGATCATACAGCTGGAGTTAGATATGGACATTGACCGCATGCTGTTGACTAAATGTGCAATATATGTTTTTAAAGCTTGCAAAACCCACGATACAAACATGCAAGTGGGTTCATATGCAAAACAAAATAACCTATTAAACCAAAGTGGGCTATTTGAACAGTTTAATATGAATGTAATACACAGCAGCTGTTGTGCTCTATGTAGCGAAAGCTTAGCAGCAAACAGCATCCACCTTTGAGCAGTGTGCTATTCATTTAAAGGAATTAATTTTACTTTGAAGGCTCAATTCTGTAATTTTAGGGCATGAATTATTAATTATAGGAAGCAAATTAAGTAGTGCAAGAGTACAAATTATTAACATGAGGCGATGTCTGATAATTCGTCTGCAGATGTGATTAAATATGTTCTCCTTAATACCTGCTGGGCTCTGTGATACTACGATATCTTTGATACAACCCCCCACCCTGAGGCTTTGTTGACAGTTGAGCTCAATCTCCTTTTGCCGTCTTCTTCCTTTTTCTCTTGCTCTGTCGTCCTGTGTCTCTGGGAGGTGAACTGCTCCACTGCCATACTGCGCACATGCATTCGGCGAGCTCAAAAGCTCTGATCTTCAAAGCGGCGCTCGGTTAAGCGCTTCGTTCAGGTTGGCTTCTATCCCTACTAATGCATGGTAAAGAGGTTCATGCCAATATATAAGTGACATTTTCCCCGTTAGACCCTAAAGCCAGCCGGCCTTTTAAATCTCTGCTCTGTCCAGATGGGAAGCTTAAATGTCCTGTAGATTGACTCCCATTTTAATGCATATAAAGTAAAATCTTCACTGTACAGAGTGTTATCCTAAACACTAGCTGTATGGATTCAGATGCAGCATCAGTGCCATGATGGGATCCAGCATGTTTACTCTAGCTTATGTAGAATTATAAATACTTAAACTGCGCAATAAAAGCACTTTAAGCTGCGCGTTTAGTTTCCGATCATTTTCAAAGGCTACAGAATTTCACTTGTCGCCTTCAAGTGCAATCATCCACCCATTAAAGCAAAATTGCTTTTCAGAATGTGGATAGTGATGTTCTTTATGCCGACTCAGAGCACAGTTTATTAAAAGGAACATAGTTGTTTTTGTTGGACTAGCCCACCATTCATTTCTGATTTGCTGAAGAAGAACTTAAATCAGGTTGCAGTGTTTTAAATATTGTGTTTGGATGTTCCAATACACCATTTCTTCTCTGGGCTGTGGGTGTAATTGTGCAGCATTGGGTTAATTGTGCAAAGGGATTTCTAGGAATTATTGATTGGCGTTGTTGAAATTGGTTGGAGATGGAGGCGAAAAAATCTACCAATTTTCCAACCTGACATGCAGACATCAGGGTTGGTGTATCCGGTGTGTGAGGTACATCATATTGGACTATACAGCACATAAATAATGTGTCACTTTGTGAATATAATACGTTATATGGTTTAGCTCCTGCTATCCTTTGTTGTCAGTGATGATAGCCATATCTTTTGCATTATGCATGTCCGGTAATCAGCTCCGGATGGACTCAGTGGTGGTGTAATGTTGAAGCGATGAAACTGCCACATGACATTTGAAGTTGAGGTTCTTTCTGAGGTACAGTATGTTCTTTGTTTCCAGCCGCCTACACAAGCTGATGCATTCTGGACTCCCGGATACATCCCGCTCTAATTGAATGCCGTTGGGTAATTGAATTAACAAACCCCAGCTATCAATGGATAGTGACTTGCACACACTCTCGGTGCCCTATTCAACACTTGGCACGCGTCTTCTCTGCATACACCAAATGCAGCTTCATCACTAAAAGGCTTCACAGAAGTGAGATTGATTTTCTTTTCATTTATGCACCCTCATGCATGAAGTGCAGCTCCATTATACGTCTGAAGCATAATCACATTTGTTGATGAGCTACCGGGGTTTGTTATTCTTTCTGTGAGTTGCCATATGCAAGGAAATGCTGCTGGGCAATTGTCTTCCCCTGCAAGATGTCCCCAAAAGAGACACCAAGTATCTACAAAGCGACGCAGGACACAAAACATCCACCAAGAGACGCAAAATCACTATTAAGAGATGCAAAATATCTACATCAACCACAAAGTGTCACAGAAGGACCACAAAGGGACACACACACAGTGACCACATGCGACACGTCTGCATGGTTTGTTGCTCTGTGGCTCTTTCAGTCTCAGGCTCCTGTGGAGGAGTTGTTGGGGACCTTAACATTTCTCTGCCAAAGGGCCCATTATAGCGTCATCTGTCTTACCTGACACTGATATCTGCGTACAGTTTGATCAGATAGTGAGCTTCCACTTGATTTATTACACAGATCTTACTCGTGTTGCCAGCCACTTAACCTTGCCCGAGGATAAAGACTGTCTTTCCAAAGGGAGAATGATTCAGGGGGATGGTGTGAGTCGTTTAGATCAGTATCACACTTAAGATCAGGATCTCCACTGGTCCTGCTGGGTATTTGGGGAGGGAAGCTGGTTGCAGGGGGCGAAGGGTTTGACTTTGGCATTGACAACCGGCTGCATCATGCACCGTCAGCAACTTTTGGAGTGTCAATTCGGCATCTGAAAGATGCTGTGCATTGCAGACCCTGCAATTGTTAGAATTTATCACAGGTGGTAGTTTTTCTGCTGTATCTGTGCACTTTTAAAGGAGTAGATTTGTTTTTGAAGGCACACTCATTGGACACAATTCCAACACAGCTTGGACATTGCTGACTTTTAACACCATTGGTGGAAAGTAACATTTTGAGTTACTTTACTGTAGTTTTTTCTTTTGCTCTTCATGAGTGTCTGCCCTCAGTCAGTGTTTGCTGTAGGTTTTTCTGTGATGAAAATGAACTAGTACCATGGCTGCCGGTAGTGGCTCTCATTAGATATAGACTTACTGAACAAATTGTGGGAGTGAGGCTGTAATATATCAATAAAATCACTTGAACAATTTCTGATGCTATAAAGGACACACAGGCACGTTTTGATCATTGGTGTGTGTTTGTACTGTGTATTTATGATGTAAAGTCTAGCACACACAGCTTTCAGACAGCTGACAAGAAAGAAGACGATGTACAGGAGTTGTAGACATCTGGGCTGCCTGCTGAAAGTCACGGTTGCACTCTTTGTTCTCGGCTAAACGAAGCCAGGCGCTGCTGCATCAGTCTGTCTCACTTTCTCCAATTAGGCTGATGTGTCCACCACCGTACGACGCGCACCTCCCGCTGTCTCGTTCCTCAGAGAGATCACATTAGCTCTGAACTACACCAACCTGAACATTTGAAGCTGCCCCCTTCCCCAATGCGTCTCAGCGGCTTCTGATGCACTGCGCCCTGTGCTGCAGGTTTCTCAAAAATCACACCTTTTAAAGTCTGATAAACTCTGAAATAATGATTCTATTCATGAGTGTTGCATGAACAAAGGTGGCTGCTGGGTTTGACGATCTATAGCTCTGAAGACTTGGCGCTAATCCACTGAAGAAGGAAATCATTAAAGGTTGCTTTAAACCTTGTTGAAGAACATAAGATTGTACTGTTTATTAGATAAAGTTTATTTAACACACCCTGCAGACATTCAGAGGTTGAGCGGTCCAGGAGTCTGTAAACCTAATGGCTGATGGATGGCTTTAATTTGTATCTTGGTAATTAGAATGCTAATCTGAGACAAATTACTTGGGGAAAGTAAAATCAGAGTGCAGATTTGTTTTTCTTCCTCCTCTCTGACCCTCTCTCACTCTCAGTTATTTTCTCTCTCATTCAAGAGTCAGCTGCAGTGCAATTTCCCAGTTACATAACAGGAGAACAGAGAAATGGTGAAATTAATGAAGGCAAAAGCGAGCGGCTAATGGAGACCATTTTCGAGTCATACTCGGGTAGCCTGAGGTCGGTTAATGCTCTCACAGCTATAAAGCTCTGCATGAAAGGATTATTCTCAACAATCAACCATTCCTGTGTGGAAGAGGGTTGAAACTCTGCCATTTTCTTTAATGTTTTGGCAGCAGCTTATTCGAATCGTTAATATGTGCAACGCCAAAGAAAGATGTGGCCCAGTTTTAACGCAATATTTCCCCTTTAATGTTCTTGTTTTATTAACAGAACACAACGAAAGTTTAATAATTTTCATCTCCGACCGAGTCTTCTATCCACACCAGACTTTTCACAGCTCAGGATTTTTAATTTTTTGTCCTGAGGTAACGCCTTTTCTTCCGAGCGTGGAGCCTACCATTACAATGTGTCATGTAATGTTTTGGCAGAGGTGGGTGTTGCTCCTTTTAATAAGAGGGCTGTTAGAAATTCCACAGGGGAAAGTTCACAGTGTTTCCATTGTCATGACCGTAGGAAATGGAGGGATGATGTGTTGAAAGGATGCCAGTGCTTGAACAACCACAGCTTTCACATGAGCAATTTCTTTTAAAGAGTAATGTTATTCTTTAGTGTTTGAAATTGTAGGATGTGTTATGCTTTGTCCCTTCAGTGGGAGCAGATGTGGTCAACATCTTCATACACTGTTCATAGGAAACACCAATCTGCAGAATAAACTCAATTTAGAGGCTGTCTGTATGAAGCATCACGTGGAGATATTCTGAACAGTTCTAGTTTTTTTATTGAAACAAAAGCCAACTATCCATAGTGCAGGTCTCCCTCGGAAGAGTTGAATAGCTCAATTGTCCCTCAATTGGCTCCCTTCCACTCAAAATGGGCAGCAAAGATAACAACAACAAAGATGAATTCAATTCGGATCGTCTAACTCTAGTGGATCTTAAGATGTCTGGTATGCAATTGGAGCTGTGGTTCATAATAAGACCACATTTTTCAGTGTTTGAGCCACGACAAAGGCCAAAAGGATTACCAAAGGTTTAATTTAGCCAAGCCGATTGCTGGGTTTTTGCTACTAAAGGAGTGAGGAGTCAGCAGATAATGTCGGTATAAAACAGTTGATTGAATAGATTTTAAAAATGCGAATCAACACAACTATGAAAACCAAAAGATCCACACATTGGCACAGAAAACGCTTGGTTTATGGGTTCAAATCATGGGCAAGATTAGCTGGACACACACATACAGCACATTATCTCCCAACAAGCTTACGCCTGTTGGAGATAACGGTTACAGCCATTCGATATGGGCTTTCCCCGTGTTGTTATCAGCTTCCTCTCCACACAGACACTTGTTTTTTTGCAGAGATTCGTAAATGAATACTTGCGTTTAGTTTTAAGAAGTTCAGATTCATGCTGTGGTACCCTGCCTTTGGAGATTACCTGTCATTGCAGTAAGGCTTAATTGGCCAACAATGTGGGCTAAAGGAAATTCTGTAAGCACCGTACCCTCTGCTCTTATCTGACAGCTAAGATTAAGATTCCACTTTATTGATTCCCGGCGGGGACATTGTGTTTTTGCTGCAGTACACTGTCAGAAATAAATACAGATAAGCAAAAGTCAACAAGTCTGGGAACGGTTTATCCCAGACTTTTATATGATGTGATAAAATAATGTGACCCAGTGTTTGTCTGTATTTATATAGCAGAAGAGTCTGTTACATATTCACATGATAAAGGAGAAAATGGGACATTAATCTTTTGACCCATGCTACATTTTTACACCAAGTTTCAATAAAATCTGGCTTTTAATTTCTCCGTACTCCTACTGACAGACGGATAAACAAACCCAGTGGCCTCGGCGGAGCTTATCAAATGGCTCTTAATCATCCAGTGAATATTTATAATCTCATAACGTTGCAGTTTCTTGACCTAGCTTGTCGTTCTCTTCAGGAAAATGCCCCTGAACAGTTCACAGGATGTTCACACTGTAAGAGTCCTGTGTCTCAGGGGCCAGTGCACTGATGCCTTCGCGGCCCCTGGGCTAGAGTTGCACAGCAGGTGCTCATGGGAGGCCGAACCGGGGCTGTGGGTAATTCTATCTCTCTATTTCTGAATGCCCCAGATAACTACTGGAGACATTGGACTCGTATTGTTTTTAAAAGTTTGCTTTAAGCAGATCAAAAATGTATTTGGTTTAAAAAGAGTTTATCTTAAGAGCCTATTATGATGATTTTGGTCTTAAATATGCAAGGAAAGTACAAAATACTCCTACTAGTATCATAATGTAGACTTTTTTCTGATGTCAGATACTGGATTCTACTTATTTGTTGGCTTTCTTCAATGTCATTTAAGTAGATTAAGCATTATATTTCAGATTTTCTTTTATTGTGTCTGCCTCTCGTCCCTTTGTGATTGGAACTGTTGAGACGTGCTGGATATATTCAGGGTCCACATCTGGACACCCTGTAAATCTGCAATTTCACCACACACCTGTTTGAAAGCTTTAAATACTGCACTTAGAATCCCAAATATCGTCTGTCACTTAGCACAGGTCTGATTACCTCTGATGTCACCTTTGGGACGGATGGATGTTAACACTAACACTCACACATACATAGTTCCCGACTCAGCAGTATTTGCACCGGCTTAGTGCATTAGTCACACTCGTATAGTATGTGCAAAGTCTGCAAGTGGATGTTAATTAAGTGTATGTCTTAGTTTTGAGCTGCCAAATGAGAAGTAAAAAGGAGCCTGTGGTCTTCGAGCGTTTAGTTTTTTGTTCCTTTTGCTGTCAGCAAGTCATATTCTCATCGGGGGGTTGTGAAAAAGGAAATATTAACATAATTTTTTACCTGCTCGATGTCAGCGGCTGAAATGCCAGTGACATGAAGTCCATGCTAATGAATTAGCTACATTGTTGGGTTTCTACTCTTTTGTTACCAAGCTTCCATTAAAGTCCGTCTAAAGGCTGTTTGCAAATGTGCACCGTCTATTGTTTGTGATGTGATTGAATCGGAGAGTTCACTGCTTTAAATTAAAACGCATGCAAACAGGATTCAGGCTCTTCAATGCATCTGTTGTGTCCTAAAACTGTGCTTGCACATTGAATATCTGTGAAAAGCTTTTGGTTTTGTAAGCCTCTCATTAAAGTGACAGTAACACTGATCTGTCAGGGATTCGGTTAGTCTAATTTCCACGGTGCCTTCAAGGCTCTCCCAAACAAACATGTTTTTTACGCTTTTAAATAATTGTGACTGACAAATAAGTATATGCATGTCACACTGAGGAAGACGTCTCTCTTCTAATATTCACACACATGAAACTAGTTTAAATGTAGAAATGGTTGCACATGAAGCATCTCATATGAAGAGCCTTATATAAAAATAAAAACTTCATTTCTAAGGTGTCATCTTTTTTACTTTCAATATTGCCAAGCAAGCTAGAAACTGTTATCTATATTAAAAATGGACTCACAGATCATAGCAGCAATCCTGTAAATTGTCTCAGAGGGGGGGCTGGCAGCAGGGGATGGAACAGTTATCCACCCCCTGTAGGGAGCAGGTCCTCGGGAAGATACCTGCTAATCAAACAGCTAAAATGCCTTTTGCTCGTTGATGTGGAATTAACTGTGTTTCCTCCTAAGCGTGTGGTCATTAAAAGTATTTGAAAGCAGCCGTAATCATTCTTCCTTTTCCTTTTTTTTAACCCTTGCAGCTGTCCCGTTCCCCCCCAGTCATCGGCTGACGGCTAAAGAGGTGTTCGACAGCGATGGGAAGCCCAAAGTGGATGTGCTGAAAGCACACCTAACCAAGGAGGGCCGCGTGGAGGAGGCGGTGGCCCTCAGGCTCATAGGAGAGGGGGCCACCATCCTGCGTGCAGAGAAGAACCTGCTGGACATCGAAGCCCCTGTGACAGGTCCGTCCTTCAACTTATTTCACTGTATCACCAGTAGGGTTGGGTAGCAAAATGCGGTTCCGATTTCGGATAACCCAATCACCAGAGTAGACTGAAAAAAAAAGTTGAAGTTACTTTTGGTTGGGCTGCATATATTAAAATCTGTTTTTTTACACCGCGTTCCAAATTATTGTGAAAATTATATTTTTCTCAGATTTTCCTAAATAGTCAATGCAAATGAGTCAGAATTATTTTCACCTGTCATCAACCGTTAGAGTATAATTCGAATTTTATTGAACAAACCTCCCAATGATTACAGTATTTTTTTCAAATGATTATGCACAACAGAGTTTCAAAACATTCTATAGGTTGTAAAGAACTAAAAATGGTCATTTCTTGAATTTGCAGCATTAGGAGGTCATATTTACTGAAATCAAAAGCTATTTCAATCAAAAACATCTTAACAGGCCAAGTTACACGTTAACATGGGACCCCTTCTTTGATATCACCTTCACAATTCTTGCATCTGTTGAACTTGTGAGTTTTTGGAGAGTTTCTGGTTGAATTTCTTTGCAGGATGTCAGAATAGCCTCCCAGAGCTGCTGTTTTGATGCGAACTGCCTCCCACCCTCATAGATCTTTTGCTTGAGGATGCTCCAAAGGCTCTCAATAGGGTCGGGGTCAGGGGAAGATGGGGGCCACACCGTGAGTTTCTCTCCTTTTATGCCCATAGCAGCCAATGACACAGAGGTATTCTTCGCAGCATGAGATGGTGCATTGTCATGCATGAAGATGATTTTACTACGGAAGGCACGGTTCTTCTTTTTGTACCACAGAAGAAAGCAGCCTTGTTGGGTGGCCATCCACCAACCATCCACTACTCCATCCATCTGGACCATCCAGGGTTGCATGGCACTCATCAGTAAACAAGACTTTGAAAATGAGTCTTCATGTATTTCTGAGCCAACTGCAACCGTTTCAGCTTGTGAGCATTGTGTAGGGGTGGCCGAATAGTAGATTTATGCACAATGCAAACCTCTGCAGGATCCTACACCTTGAGGTTCGCGGGACTCCAGAGGCACCAGCGGCTTCAAATACCTGTTTGCTGCTTTGTAATGGCATTTTAGCTCTGCTCTCCTAATCCGATGAATTTGTCTGGTAGAAACCTTCCTCATTATGCCTTTATCTGCACAAACCCGTCTGTACTCTGAGTCAGCCACCAATCTCTTCACAGTACGATAATCACGCTTACGTTTTCGTGAAATATCTAATGTTTTCATACCTTGTCCAAGATATTGCCCTATTTGACGCTTTTCGGCAGCAGAGAGATCGTTTTTGTTTCCCATATTGCTTGAAACCTGTGGCCTGCTTAATAATGTAGTTTTCCTTTGATTGGGCTCACCTGGCAAGCTAATTATCACAGGTGTCTGATATTGATTTCAATGATCCAAAGAGTCCTGAGACACAATATCATCCATGACTTTAATTGAAAAACTAAAAATGAAATGTTTATGACACTTAAATCCAATTTGCATAATAATTTGGAATGCGCGGTGTATGTTAATTTAAAGAAATTCCAAGTATATTCAATGACACTTAGTTAAACCAACATGAAGATTTAAAGTTAATATTAGGCTTGTTAATTTTCTAGCAATCCAAGCCATCCTCCTCACTTATCTACAGCATCTATCATAACATTTTTGCTTTGGTGCCTGCAATTTGAGTGTAACTGTTCCCCTTGTTCTGAATTGGTTTCTTGGCTTTCTCCGATGAAAGAAATATAAAAAAATGGTGAAAATGTTCTCTAAAAGTAATGTTTTCCTTCAGGAAAAGGGGCCTGATGTTTTCTGTTTTATGTATGTTATTGTATTTAGTAACAGATATAATAATCCTGGTTCGTGTGGTAGATTGCTATCATCCATTATTTTATTTCTGTTTCCAATTCAGCATCTTTGTACTGTTTACACTCCATGTCTTTTTTAATTCAAAAAGCAAAAACTTCAGGACCATTTAACAAATAAGACGATAAAATTAACTAAATTTATTACCTACGATAATCCACTTTTAGTGTTTGCGTGCATACATGGCCGAAGAAGCAAATGAGAAAGACCACCAAAGTGGAATGGTCCGAGCATGGGTCCAAATCATAATGAAATTGCATTATATAATATCCTAAAATAACTTGTGCAGACCAAACTCTTTTAATGATAACTTGCAGGGACTTGTGTGTGTGATTTTAAACACACCCTCTGGGTTTCTTGAAGACAGGACTGTACGCTTACATCATATAAACTTCATTTTCTTATTTAAGTGAGTCATTGTGCCTGCAGGTTACACGTGGAGCATGTTGTGTCTAGACACATTTATGTTATTTTGGGAAACACACAGCTTAAGTTGATCCAATTTGCCAAAACCAACTATCTTGAGTGACACTCGCTCAGTTGGCTGCTTCATGCATT
The DNA here is from genome assembly GCF_036324505.1 of Eleginops maclovinus. Lineage (NCBI taxonomy): Eukaryota > Metazoa > Chordata > Actinopteri > Perciformes > Eleginopidae > Eleginops > Eleginops maclovinus. The sequence goes on from NC_086362.1 coordinate 8,899,725, forward strand.
AAAAGCTGTTTGAGAGGCTATTAAATACTTAGCTTTAATGCTAACCCTGGGAAAAAGTAATATGACTAAATTATTACTGCTAAGTATCTATTGCAACATTAAGCTTTTCTGTTATTTGTGGCTACTTATTCTTCACAAAATCGATTTATTTTTCGACTGGATTTCTCTCAGTTGAGCATCTCCTTCATGCGGTGCTCGCTGAAGGGACATGCTGTCGGTAGTAGCAGGCTGGTTCATGCATATGCACACATCCAGTGCATCTATTGTTGCCTTTCTTCCTGGTCAAGTGGCCGGTTCCTTCATTAGACTTTCTGATGAGGCTTCTTTGATGTTGTAGCAATCAGAAGCACAGACCTACTCAAAGGATCTATGGCAACCCATCATTTCCTAGTAATAATACTCAAAATCCAGTCTGGAGAGGCCTTTGCTCACATTTGGCAGACCTCGTGCATACCTAAATGTATAAATGCATCTTTTTTACTGAGGCCATTATTATAATAATAGAATATGTTGTCTGGTTGTTGAAGAGAGTGCAGCCTAACAGAAAGACCACCCTCCCATCATAGATAGAATCGGAGGATGAAACCCTCTTTATTAGTCACATATATGCACACAGCAGAGCACACACAGTGAAATTGGTCCTCTGCATTTAACCCATCCTAGTGCTAGGAGCAGTGGGCAGCTATTGTGCAGCGCCCGGGGAAATATAATCATAAGCCCTATCTGCTGTTCACATATGCAGGTAATTATCCAAGTAACTAAAAACAGTTCTATTGTGCTTAACCAGACGTCTTTATTTATCCATGTAAACAAATAACAGGCGTTCACAAATATTTTTGAGTGATTCATGTGCATGACAAAGTACCACAAAGCAGAGGGCTGAAAGGAAAATTCTGCACACCAGTGTGTATTCAAGGAAAATGATTACTAGCTCAAAATGAATGGTATTGATCTTTCAGTTTAAAAATAAACACCACTAAATAAGTTCATTTGCATAGCTATTTATACAAATGAAACACATATGCACGAAATAGGGAAAAAGCTGTGCTGGAGCAAGAAAGAAAATCTTGGTTTATTATATAAGATACACCTAAAGTTTAAATATATCCATTTGTATGATGTTAAACCGGGGAGTTAATCAGACATGTAAATGGATCACGATTTCCTGCCTTAAGCCTAAACACAATCTGGTTTCTTGTGTAAACACGCTCTAACGCTGACCTTCCGCTGTGGTCAGATTCTTCTTTTTTTTCAAATTCGGAGAAGCTCTGTTGCTTGATTTCATATTTCAGAACAGTTCCAACTATGCTTTCAGGCATTAAACCTCCATCCTTTGTTGTGTTACATAGAAACAGTGTTCTGTGGAGCTGTGTGTTTGTGTGCGTGCACTGAAGCGCTTCTTTCCCTCCCACTCAACACCCCTGCCTCAACCCCTCTCCCACTCAGTGTCCTCTTCAGCGAGGGTTTCTCTGCTGCGCGTGCTCGTGATCCTGCTGTGTTTCCCTCTCGTGCACCCGGACACCGCTCTCTATAAACATGTCTTTGTTTCTCTCCATACTCTTCCCTCCGTCTGCCATGTTTTTACCTCTGCATGCTTCTTTCGCTCTCCACGTTAGCACACCTGCTATTCCGACATGACACACGCTCAGCGAATTAGCGAGTAAATATTTATCATGGATGCAAAGCACCGTGTCATGTCGGCTCTCTCTCTCCCTCTCTCCGCTTCTCACATTCACATAGTCACTTCCTGGTTTGGCCAGATGGCAGGTGGGGGTTTTTTCGCGGAGGGAGGGTGTGTGTGTGTGTGTGTGTGTGTGTGTATGTGTGTGTTTGTGTGTGTGACGAAGCTGGGCTTAGGCCACTGAGTACAAGCTGCTACCATGGCCTTCACACACCCATCCATAAAGCTCCTACAGCCACATCGCCAAGCAACAGCCAGCTTTTACTCCGTTCATCACCTCAACCCTGTTTGTCTCTAACAAACAGGAGTGCAGTTTTTCAGGACATGTTGAGGTCTCCTGAAGAATCTGAAATGCTTTCAACCTCAGCTGTTTGCATTTCATCATATAAGATATTTCTTTTCAAATGTTTTCTTGGTGAAGGACCTTGACATGGAATTACTTGTGTACACTTTAAAAAGGTTGATAAGACCTTGATAACAATGGCAATTGTGTGCAGCAATTGGACCTTTCCAATAATAAGTCTTTATTTTTTATTTTATTTCTATAGCAACTTTCATACAATAAATGCAGTTCAAAGTGCTTCACAGTTGACAGAAAATGTATATCAAATAGAAAACAGTTACCAGTAAAAGACATGTAAAAATTACATTTAGATTAAAGGTACAATGATTCAACACACAATCAGGTGACATTGAGGAAGTGCTACAGAGAGCAGGAGTTTGCTTCCTTAAAGGCTCATTTGTAAAATATGTTTTGAGTTTTGTTTTAAAGATTCAAAACATAGGCAGTAATACAACAGCATTTCAATGAGAAATACACTAATGTGGATATTACAGCTAGATGGATAAAAGCTTATTGCAGATACAGCATTGTTGGTAAAATGTATCCTGGAACATGGATCGGTATCTACTTCATGAATCTAGCATTGTTGGTTTTCTTTTATGCTTCTAAGAAGAAAAATAAATCCAGAGCTCATAGCCATACAATACACAAGCTACTACAAAGGGGTGCTTCACTGTAAGGAAATCAGTGGTTTACGCCAACACAGTTAGTCAAAGTTGGTTGAGCTCTTCCTCTCAATCAGACATCGTCATTTATTGTTGCTGCTGTTGGGGAGATGGCAGCATGTTAAACGTCAAATCCAGTTTTGATGTTCATAACAGCAAGCTCCGCCTTTGCATAAACGCACTCTCCGCAGGATATACGCTCTCGAAAGAGTGCCGTCATAAAACCTGAGGTATTGTTATCAACGCGGTCTCAATCAAAACATGATCTGGCACAGTCTGCCTGGCCCGTGGATCTCTCTCGCTCAATGAGCCGGCCTTTGGAGTGGCCTGTGTAGGTTCTGAAGCCAGGTTGTGTAATGCCCACCGCCCACTCACTAGCTGCTGCCTGCTGATATGCTGCTACTCAGGGAGATCACTTTAGTGCACAGGCAGGAGATGGCCAGAACGAATTGTTTCTCACTCCAGATAATGTACTCCCACCCGCTCTTCTTATGTGGGCTCTGTGTGTTGTGTGACAAGAGGGAGGGAGGCAAAGCGTGTCTGTAGGTGTACTGGAGCACAGCGATGGATGACTGTGTGTTTACTGCGATAGAGCACAGCTAAAGGAGTGTGGCGTAGTAGCATTTCTGTTTTTCATCAAGCAGAATTAGGCGAATATATTCCCTGTAACTGTTACATCTGGTGTTCTGGGTCCGTGATTAAACCCCTTGGTGTCACCCCGCTGTTTTATTCACCAGCAAGTGACAGCTTTCCGAAAGGTCAGCTGGAGGAGCGAGCACTCCTCCCCCGCACAGTTTGCTGGACGTGTGCTTCAGGTTCTCCCTCCAGCAGACTCCTAAAAACATTAAAACATTGGTCATTTTCCTTCACTGAATCCTCCCAGTAATGGCTCTCTTGGTGGTCATCCCTTCAGACAGTATGGGAGCACAGTGTAATGTGAGGGGTGTTAAGGACCTCCCAGAGAAAGATGCCTGTTGCTTCCATCTGTGTGTTTGTTGTTGCCATAGGTGATGCTCGTAGAGGTCTTTTATCAGGTCAGCAGCAGCTTACGTGTTTTTTTTTTGTCTTTGACAGCAATTATTTCAAAATGGAGCACACAAGGTTGCATCAAAATGTGAAGTGTTGACAAGATGTGGAACAGATTGTGCTGTTTCACAAATAAGACCGTCTCCACTTCTTTGACGCTAACAGGAGCAAAACTAACCACCAACACTTCTGTCCGTCAGTATTTGACAGGAGCAGGTGGAGTTCGCTCTCTTTCTGTTAGCCGTTCATCATCTGTTGAAGGGATTTTATGAACCATCTCCATAGCAATAACCAGTCTTTTCTCAGTTATCTTTTGACATAAAGTCACATTCTTCAAAGCTAAGGTTAAGGTTAAGGATATGTCTGAATTGGGGATGTAATTTGTGATATAGTTATGAAAAAAACCATATATAGTCAGTATTTGAATTGTGTTGAAGAGCATAAGGATCAATGGCTGTTGGTTGGACAATAACAATGGAGGAGATAAGAATTTGGCAACTTTTTTGAATTGACTGTAATAAGGTGGTGTTGCAATAAAAGGTGATAAAGTAATATAAATTGCATCCTGACTTTGAGTTATACATTAACCCTAAATATGACTGACTAGGATGCAGAAAACATTGTCATTCTCTTTAATTGCTGTTAGTTTTATACTCATACCTTTGGGTTTTAATAAGCTTTAATTTGTCAGACAGATAATTTTTCTGCCCAATTAAGGCCTTATTTAAAAGTCACATTGGCTTTTACTTTAACCATATAAACCAGGTATTTGAAGCAAAGGGTAAAGTTATCCCAGCAAGCTATTTGAATATTTGTAGAGTACAGTTTATGAGGGCTACATTATCAACGCACTATAGCTACAAATTAAGTTTTCTTCATTTAAATATTGTTTGAGCCATATCTGTTCCAATTAACCAATTTTCAAGAAATCTTAAAACCAGTATAAAATAAAGCGCCGCTTCACGTTTGGAGCGCAGTAGCATTTGCTTGATTGCAAATGGACATCTTTCAAATCAGACAAAAAATAGCGAGGCTCCCTTTTTTGAAGTTGGTCCCGACTGTGGATTTAAAAGTTCCACAGTGTGGGTTTAATAAAAGACAAATGGTAAAGCGGAGGTTTACGATTCAGTCAAGGAGAGCTGATTCTCAGCGCTGCCTCACGAGGCTCGTAACTCGAGATAATTGCTCTCCAACGTTGTCCTCCAGCTCCCACTAATTGGGTATCTCTCTGAAAGACTTTTTCACAGGCTCCTATTGTAGTTCTTCCTGCTAGATACAGTTCACAGAGCAATACAAAGCTTCAGGAAAAAAGCTCTGTCCTTTTTTTAATTAGATTTCCATCTATTTGCCATGTTTTTAATTACTTAATTAGCCATTTGTTGGAAGAATAGATGTTGCGGCAGTTTGACATCAAACGTGGATGCTTATCATCGCTGCCTATGCCGTGACGTGATGTCGCTGATTGGTGTGGTTTATTACAGCTGTCAGGTGAAGAAGGTGACTTTTCAAACTTGTTTACTGAACCGGAAAGGCTGCAAGTCACTTATCGTGTTAGTTCTAATTGCTGTTTTGAGTTCTTCAAATGTCTTGCCATATGATGCTACAATACCAATGGAAGTCTTTGGTGTACTGTGTTTTAGACGACTTGTGACAATGAAATAATGCGCATTTTAACACGATGAAAAATGAAGGCTTGAAACCATCATTTAAAGCAAGAGAATAAACATTTTCAAAAGGTCCATCTCATGCTTGTTCGTGCATGGTAACTTTTTTTCTATTCATTTGAATGTGTCATCTGTACTCACCTAGTGAAATAGCGTCAGGTAAAGTTTCTGTAAGATTGAATGTGAAGAATTGACTTATCTCTCTTAAATACTGTTTGTGTTGAGCTTTCAGGTACTTCCTTGCATTTCCAAAACCAAAGCTCATGCCGAATGATGTGCGTTCAACATACAGCAGCGAAAGAAATTAAGAGACCTCTCCAAATTTGTCTTAAATCTTTATCAGCCATTCAAGTGTCTGCTGAATTCCAACACGGAGAAACAATGTCAGTAGTTTAGAGAATACAAAAAAAAGAAAAAAAAACATTTAACTCAAAGACATACCTATAAATTGTTAATGCTGAAGTGGTCTCTTAATTTTTTCCATCACAGGTCCATCATCAGGGCAGCACCAGGCCCACTTGGAGCCCTAAGCGAAATTTAGTCATTTCAATTATTACATAAAGGACCCACCAAATGGGATGCAAAATGAGCAGATTTGTCCCTCCATAAAGAAAAGCTCCAGGTGAAGCCGACCTCTTGAACCAACCTTTATAGTGTCGACAAAATTGACCCCAGGCCTTTAAATCAGTTCACCTCCGCGCACCCTGTCAGTCTCCGGCAGCTAAGCAGCAAATCTCCGGCAGCCTCTGCGCCCCTCGTCCCCCCCAGAGAGTACCGGAGCACAGGGTCACATCGGTCCAGGTCAAGTGATTTGCGCTTCCCGGTTTCTTACGTGGATGGGTTTATCCCAGAACAGTCCCTCGATGCTCTTTAACAGCTGCTGCAGCGCCGTTAGTATCCGTACAGGAGGGACATGACACCAGCAATATCCTGGATTCAACCTCGAGGGGAGTAACAGACTGTCAGTGCTGTTAGAAAAAAGGGAAAGTGCTCTCAGCAATTATCTGTTTATCGCTGTGACAAGCAGATTTGTAATCACGGTTAACCGGGAGAGATGGAAAGCTTTCCAGTTGTTTCAGCCATTGAAGTTTGAGTGTTTTTGGCAATGAAAGGTGTTACAGTTGAAACACCTCAAGGTTGTAGAGAGGCTGAATGAGGATGCTGTGGAAAAGTGAGGTATGAAAATACACACTTGAGCCAGTTATGGTTATGGTTATGGTTCTTTTCATTTTGAAGTGAAGACGGTGAACTAAAATATATTTTTGATGAGATTTAAGGCGAGAAATGGAACAAACCTGGATCCATATTTGCAGTGAGTGCTTGTTAATCCCATGCCTGGTTATTCACAATAATGCTTCCATCTTTCTTTGAATGAAATAGATTCGGATTAAATGCCCCATTTCAGTGAACATTGAGTAAAGAAATGCTTGTCCTATTTTGTCCAAAGCAACATTGTGTTTCATGTTGTTCTCAGGTCTGTTCTTTGCATAATTTCCTGCAGTAAGCGTGGGCTGTGGAGCTGTCAGGGAACAGTGGTCCGTCTAAAACGCTGCCTTTTTTCAGCCTCAAATGAGCACTTTATACAAATAAAATTCACATTGTTAAATAAATAACCTGATTTAAAATGAACTACCAGATGTCGTAAATAGTTATTCCAGCATAGTTCACATGTGTACGACATGGGATGTGAAGCATTTTTATCTTCTAACATCTGACTGCAAATATGGAAATAAGCAAATACTCCCTCCAAGCTGTCATGTCTGGTAAAAATTGTGATCCTGATGTGCTTTCTGTTTCTCGTCCCAGTGTGCGGAGACATCCATGGGCAGTTCTTTGACCTGATGAAGCTGTTTGAAGTCGGAGGATCACCAGCATCCACGCGCTACCTTTTCCTGGGGGACTACGTTGACAGAGGGTATTTCAGTATTGAAGTGAGTATTTGTTTCTGTCCTCACGAGGGCCTAATCAACTGTGACACACTGTGTTTATTAATAGCTTCCTCTGAGCGGAGATCAAATCAGGCTGCACATATTGCGAGTGGTGACGGGCTTTTGTAATAACTTCAAATGGAGCTGCACGGATAGCAAATGTCACGGTGTATCTGAGGGTTATATGGACAGCGATTTTTAATATAAAGAATGATACGTATATTTAATCTGTGGCTGCAGGTTAGAATTTACTTAGATATGCATTTGCAGCCGTCTCCTCGCCTATACTTTTATTAATAAAATATATTGTAATGGAGTGTGCCTGTCCTCTGATGATTCCTCTGAAGCATTGTCATCTCTTGCAGAAAGCCACAAAAGGTCCCGCATGAATGTTTCATTAAAAGCAGAATATCTTGTACTCTGATATTGACTTGACTTCATGTTTCCGGTGTAATTCAAGGATGACGAGCTAACCGATCCTCTTTGTGCTTCTCTGTTTCAGTGTGTGCTGTACTTGTGGGCCTTAAAGATCCTTTACCCCAAAACACTGTTTTTGCTGCGTGGGAATCATGAATGTAGACATTTAACAGAGTATTTCACATTTAAGCAGGAATGTAAGTAATGCTTTGGCACTTTCTTACCCTTTTGATCTCAATTGAGTGTAAGCGAGGGGAAGGGGAAGCGAGTTATTCTTTCTAAAAGCTGTTTATTATGCATCCCGTTAAGCCTCCAACCTCAGACGCTCTCTTAAAAGCGCCCTCTGGCCTGCTGTGGGATTCACTCACTCTTACCCTTTTCGATATTTACACGTCAGAATTTTTTTCTGTTAGACTCAGACGGAGGAGGCAGAAAAAGGACACAAAAGAGCTGTGAAATTGTACCGTTTTTAAAAAATGTGTTCGGGAAGTTTTTTGGCACTTTGGGGAGCTTTCCCTCCCAGTCTAGCACACTGCCCCGATGTATGAGAGTGGCGTTGTTTGACTTGGCATGCTCTCCTCTCCCTGCCCTGTTTCCCCCCATGACAGGTAGAATTAAGTATTCAGAGCGGGTGTATGACGCATGTATGGACGCCTTCGACTGCCTTCCCCTGGCTGCACTTATGAACCAGCAGTTCCTGTGTGTACACGGAGGGCTGTCTCCAGAAATCACAAATCTTGACGACATCAGGAAAGTATGTGTCTGATTCGAGACCATTTAATCTTTAATTTCATTAAATGACAGGCCGTGTGTGTTATTAGAAGTATCCATTAATGGAATACTTTACCCACAAAATGACCATTTCTTTATTAGTTTCTCACTTATTTTTTATTTGAAGGGCTTTTGGCATCCAATAATGCATGTTATTTAGTTTATTCATATTCTGGGTAAAAAACATGTTCCCATTTTGAACAAAGTACATGAATGGGCAAACTAAGTCAATAAATAAAATGTAAGAAAACATTATTTTTCTTGCTTGCTTTCACCATGGATAAAGAACCAATACATGTAGATGAATTAATTGTAATTCCCCATGGAGGCATGTAAGAAAATAAAGTTTTCTTCAAGAACTCTAGGTAGCATGAAGTTATTAACTGATATTTAATACTTTGTGGGTGAAGTACCCCCTTAATGGCTTTTTAAATACTATTGAAACTTCCTGTCCGCCTCATATATTTGCTGCATTTGTTCAAAGTAAATGAGGGAAAGAACTGTGTTAGATTTAGCATGATGTGCCGTGAAAATAACAATCATAGTCGCAGTGTATGAAGTGATTCCCCCAGATGTGTCTCAGGACGTACACACGAGGGAATGTAAGCACCGGGTCGGCTCCTCACTCTGATTAAACAATGTTCAAGAGTCCGATCCTGCTCTCTATCTAATTCAATCATTCCAAATGGGTTTTGTGGCTGCAATCAGAGGGCATGCATAATAGAATTTGCTCTATTGAAGTGTCCATCACGCTGCCCGGCCGGTAATCCACTAGCTTTTGTTCAAGAAAGACCTATCCTCATCTGAAGGCCAAGTCATTTACATTATGTTAAAGCCTTCTAGGTACTGAGTATGCAGAATCCCCGTGTCATTTCCCAGTGAAAGAGGCTGACAGGAGTCCTGACTTCTTCTTCCACAGCTAGACAGATTCAAAGAGCCCCCGGCATACGGTCCGATGTGCGATCTGCTGTGGTCCGACCCCCTGGAGGACTTTGGGAACGAGAAGAGCCAAGAGCATTTCACACACAACACGGTGCGAGGCTGCTCCTACTTCTACAGGCGAGTCTCCTGCAATTACAGAGTTTTATCACTTTTCTGTGTTGTTGATTTTCTTTGGAACATTTCATAAAGGATTCCAGCCAACAGCCGGATGGATAACAGCTTATATTTATGTTTTATTGTATCAAAAATCGGCCGCAATCTTCAATCTTTATGACTCAAATTCAGCCAACATGTAGTTTTATATTGGGCACTTGAATTCAAAACATAATAGTAGTATATTTTAAAGAGTATGTATACTACTTTTAGGAAAACAAGAAATTCTTCCTCTCATTACTTTGGCTTTCTGTGGAAACCTCATTGCTGCAGCGATCTTCAATACAATGAATTATTTCGATGGTTGAAAATGTGAGCTTGAAGACAAGAAGGCGATAAAGTACTTTAGTAATCACAAACCAGACTGGAAAATAAAAGCATCATCTGGTCAAAGAGTTGATAAATCAAGAATCCTTGCTGCCAAATTTCCATTTTGCATCCCTTTTTGTTTTCTTACCCCTGCTATTCCTCATCCCCGAGAAGAGAGATGTGCTTTAGAGGAGTCCTTGAGTCTCCTCCTAATACTGACTCTTCTGTTTATGTAATCCACACTACCTTCAATTGAGCTGAGTAACTGAACAAGCAGAGGAAATGCTGGGAGCAGGCTGCTCACACTGTCACAAAATGTAATGAACTGGCACATTACCGCGAGGCACAGTCCTCTCTAAATGTGCTCGGCGCTCCCTCCGCTCATTATGGCCGAAGCAGTTCTTACTTCACCTCGAGCAGGCCGCCAGAAACTCCTGCTCTGCGTTTTCCTTTTTAATAACAGGTGTTTCATAACCATTAATAGTATTTTAATGTCCACGCTTAGAAAATCCATCACACTGCAGATCCACAACAGGCTCTTTATTTTTGTATCACTTAACCCAAAGAGAAATGTTATGCAATGTGGCCTTTTTACCTCAGACTGATACGTCTGTTAGCATTTTACCTTCGTCCTGGTCAGGCTTCTGCCATTTTTGCTCCAAATTCCTCTGCAGCCTTGTTTTCATCAGTGTCCCTCACTCCGTCTGCCCCGCGGCATGGTCACTAATTGGCATCACACTGGCATTCAGGATTTACGAGCGTGTTTAAGCCAGACTGAGAGAGAGCCATTCCTCAACTCCCCCTCCCCAAAAACCATCCGCCTCTTTGTTGCTTCTGTCTTGCAGCAACCAATAATTTCCCCCTGCGCCGTAGGCACGCTCGTAACTCTTTTACAAATGCAACTCAGGCATGAAATTGCACATGTTTCGAATGTGGTTGCTTTTATTTTAGCCTCCCCTCAGCAACACACATGAATCGGCCTCGAGTGATTTTCCCTGCATCTTTTTCATTATTCAAGCTATCGATATTCAACAAAAATGAAAACCTTTAACTTTTAACATAACATGCTACTTTGATTAAGTGATTTCTTGCACAACTCCTCGTGTTGTCCAAGAAGCTAATTAACATCTGCGCCCTGTTGTCGGACAGATGGAAGCCGCACTAAACTCAGAAAAGCAAACTAGGCCAAAAACGTATCTTGTCTGCCGAATGGCTCCATATGGCGTTTATCTACATCTGCTGCAGGAAATCAAGTGAGAAATAAAACATGTATTCCTTATTTCTTCCCCCCTGAAAAACTCGTTGCATTTTTAATTCCCTCCTTGACAAACGCTCCCTCCTTTCCTCATCGCTCCCAGCAGATGTTTGTTGTGAGTGTTCTCATGTCTACATGATCCAACATTGGTAATGAACCTTTCCTTTTCAGTCTCCCATAATGGTTTCTCACACTTAGAATAATATACGGCTGCAGCAAAGCATGCTATTTGACTATGTATACAATAGCAGGCCAGTCAAATTAAGGGCCATTTACTTACAGCATATAACACTTTATTACAGGCATGCCCCCGCATTAGGAGCAATACAGCGCCCATAATAGTTTACCCTGTCGATCAAACTTCAGCTAGTATCAAGAAACCTCAGTGTTTATTGTGTAGATTTCAGAGACAGAATAATGTCTGTAATGTAATGTAAAAAGCAATTTAAATCTTTGGTTTTATTGCAGAAGAAAAATAAATCTCCCAGTACTTCCCCCGAGAGGTCGGAAGCCTCAATGTATAGTTTGCTTTTGATTGCTGCATGTGGGAGTTGCTCATTGTTGCACTCTGGTTTTGCAGGGGCGTCGAGCTAGGATTACAGAACTTAATACAAAATCATACCTCTTTTTGAACAAACACAATATACGGCGTGAGTGTTTGTTTCTTCATTTACATTTGAGAAATGCAAGAAAGGTGCAATGTATAGGAAAGAAAAGTGCCTCTCTAAGGGCTTGAAAAGTGGCCATTGTTTAGGCAGCATATGAAAGGAAATATCCACAATAATGTAATATCCACATTCTGCGCGTGTCTGTCAATCATTTTAGACATGGAGGTAAGTTCTCCAAACAAAATATGCGTCCTTACAACAAATGATATTCCTAAAACAATGTCACACATCAAGTCAGCAAAACTAATCTGGAAAAAGAAACAAAAAAAAAGTATAATAAGTTCAAATATTCATAAACACTATCAGTAACAGATTAGGGGCATACACACACGGGACATCGTTTAAATTAAGAAGGAATTCAACACAAATATGAGCTATTGGTTGGTCAGAAGGAGTGACTTTAGGGCTTTTAGACTGCTATGAAGAGGAGTAAAAAACAATTTAAAGGATGAGAACAACCCTTGGTAAAAAGACAGATTTATAATGGAGGTTCTCTAAAATGTAATCCCTATTTCTGTAAAAGTTACACGGTGACTTTTATTTTATTCAGCTAAAAATCCTGAGATGAAACTGCAAAAACAACAAGAATTTTTGCCCCCATTATTGTCGCTAAAAAAGTCCTCCCACACTCACTAAGTGTTGCAGATGTAATGCAAAGGTGCCAGTCATTCATTATGAGCCGTCACTCACTCCGTTCATTCCACAGCATCCCACGATCCAAAAACCCTGGACCCACTGAGGTTTTAATCATGTTTGTTCCCAAAAACAAACAAAAAATCATTGTATTGAAGCCGTTTGAATCGTGACTTGTCTTCAGTTGAGGAGATTTTACTTAATAAATAACCTTGAATTTAAGGAACACTCTGAAACCATATTGCAGTTTGATATTTGGCAGTAAAGCTTTGAGTTGTTCTGCTCACAGACTGAAAAGATCAGCATGAGTATAAATGTGCTTTAACACTCCCCAGTGATCGCCTTATGACTTGAAGAAACAGTCTGCTCCGGATGATGTGTCACTTGTCATTTTTTGAGTTTTATTCCCAAATACAATCCTCTATTTGAGCCGGATCACATCTACTCCTCTTTCAGTTTGAAAGCTTGGTTAAAAGTTAGGCATGCTATTGAATATATGAGTCAACGTAACTTTGCTGGCAACATCTTTTAAGACCTGTTTTAAATTTAAAGTTTGAAATTGATACAAAGCCTTCCCTTGGAGCCAGGTGTTCAAGGTAACGGCCACAGATGGTTTGAGAATACATTCAGCCTGAGCCATGTGTTGGATATTTACTGTTTCTCCGACCACAATCCATAAAACCTATGACTTATTTAGTTATTTCTATCGATGTTTCTTCTGGATCTTGCCGGGATTTTTCTTGACTCATGACTAAACCTAAATGTTTCTCCTTTTATTCTACAGCTACCCTGCAGTCTGTGACTTTCTACAACACAATAACTTATTATCCGTCATCCGGGCCCATGAAGCGCAGGATGCTGGGTGAGTTTTTATTCTGTCTGCTCCCATCACACCGTCAGTGAGTCAGGGTATTAGGCTGAAAGCTTCCCCGGTGCGCTGTGTGTTTGCTCGCACCTGTCTGGAGAGCCGCTTCGCTGCAGTGTGAACTTTTGAGAGAAGTCGTGTTGATCCAAGAAATTAAAATGTATCCAGCATTAGGGGTTAGTCAGCCAGATGTGATACTAAGACAATGATCCAAGAAGTAAGGTTTAATAAGGTTGCTTCTGTTGTGTCCCTATACTGCATATCCAGTTTTTAAAGAGGACATATTCTGCTGCTTTCAGGTTTACATTTTGTGCATCTACTGTGACATGTTCAAAAAGCTCTTTATTTTCTCACACTGCCTGTGCTGCAGCACCTCCTTTCACCCTCTGTCTGAAACCAGAGCCCAGTCTGCTCTGATTGGTTAGCTGGCTGTTCATCGACGGCTTAGAGATGTCCCGCCCCCTTAGCCTATAGCATACAATGTTTTGAAGCGCTAGCCAATAGAAGAGCAAATGTTAAATAGTGATGTCATTATGTTACAGAAGAAAAACAATGGAGGCGTTTCAGGCAGGGGGGGGGAATCCCTCTAGAGGCAACTACGGGATTTTAGCCTTTGCTGACCATGTACATGCACAAACAGCTATATAACACACTCCAGGGAAAGGGCAGAAAAGCACAATAGGGCCCCTTTAATAGGAACTTTGGACCTCATCTGCAGGATCAGGTCTAGATATGTTCATGATTGCAGTGCATGTGTAAAACTTTACTCTCAACTCAACCACCACCAGGCTGCTCGTATATTATTCATCACGGTTCACCCTGGATGTTTGATAAAGGCTCTTTAAAAGTTTTTGGGCAGGAGGGTGGATATGTCTCTGATCTCCCTTCGAGCCAGGTTAAGGTTGTTTACAGTTGCCCCCCCCCCAGAGCATTGGTCACATGGGACATGGTCTCAGGTGAGATTTCTGCCCCAAGACAGCTTAGCCAACTATGTTTTCTCTGCATCTTTTTTATAAAATCCCTATAAATAGATGTTCAAATCATCCAAGTCAGTACAGTTTACCTAAAGGCTCTGACCCATTTCAAATTCAAAGCAGGGTATTTGGACACAGCAAGGCAGATCAGGGTTTGAGGGCATGCTTAACCTGTAACTCAGAGATTTACTCTCCTGAGGAGATGCCAAGCTGCCCCCCCTGGCTGATGCATCAAGAAAAACACAATGACATTTGCTAATCCTCTCCCCTGGGTTAAATGGTTTCACTAATGCTCACTTCTGCTCTCTACCAGATATCGCATGTACAGAAAGAGTCAGACCACTGGCTTCCCGTCCCTTATCACCATCTTCTCCGCACCTAACTACCTAGATGTCTACAACAACAAAGGTAAGGAGAAGGAGGCTATCAATCTTTCAGTGGTTCATAACATGAATGCCACAGTGTCACAACACCAACATGTGGCCTCGGGCTTACATTCACACACAGGTAACTCCTGGCTGGAGAATGCTGTTTGTGATTTATTGCTCTATTATTTTAGTAACGTTAGTGCTGCACACTTCATCAGAATGTTATCTCAGTAAGAACAACATACAGGTAACAGTTGTGAATACTTCTGAAGTATTGTGGAGCTGCAGAGATAGACCTGTTTATTATATTTAAAAGGTTTAAATCAACCATTACCACTTTCCCATTGTACACAACATTTTGGTCCCAGTGTTGTCCTTGTTCAGTGATAAATCTGGACACTGCAGCAGTGATTTTGCTCAGGTCACTGCAGTGATGAAGCGGGGCAGAATAGAAATGGCCCGGTGCCGGTTGACTTGGCTCCTGGTGTCGTCCTGCGCTGTGCTTCGGTGCCCACGCAGCAAGATAGGCTTGCCTTTGTGCTGTGAGTCAGCACTTTCCCCCAGAGAACAGACAGTATATGCTTTGGTTGTGGGGGCATGTTTGGATGGAGGCGGCGGTGGGCAAACCACAGGAAATGGAAATGGGAAGGAAAGAGTGATGGTGATGGTGCACGCTGTGTTGCAATTGCTCTTGTGATGAAATGCCGTGCAGAGCTTCATACTGCAGTGCTGCTGCTGGGACGTGTTACCATCCTGTTTACTGCTGGCCCATTTGCAGGTGTGTTTCTTTGAGCTGAAATTAGCTTGCATCAGTTTGCTCTTTCCCCTGCCTGCATGCTTCCCTGTACAATAAGGAGAGTCAAGAAACAGCGTGGCAGTTTGCCCGTCTGGATGATGGTGTATTATTAGGACCCCATTTGTTCCATGCCAACTAATCTTCCGAGGGCCCACAGTCAACACAAAACAAACAAACAAACAAAGAGATGTCAAGCGCTTTTTTACTTCTGGCAGCCAATTGCCTGGCAAATGATTTGCACCTCTCGAGCTCAATATGGAACAGTCAAGAGTATCTGAAATGATTTGGCCTGCACACTGCTGCCACAACTGGCTGACCTTCACTTGCCTCCCAGAGCAAGAGTGGTTATCTGAAAGAGAAAGATTAGTCTGTGTTTGTTTTCAGAACTGACTTCATTTACGCACACAGATACGTCTTACCTGGCAGGACTACATGTTCTTTATTTCTCCCCTCCTTCACTGTCCGTCTGAAAACGAGACTCACTTTTCTCTTGTCATAAAGCGGCCAGACTCTTGGCTTAACAGGCAAATATAAAAGCTGGGAAAAAAACTCCAAAGCAAATAAACATCCCTCTTTCCAGAGGCTTGTATGTTAAATCCCCTAAAACTCCAACAAGTTGTGGTTATGTAATTACTCGGTTCCCAATTCACTTTATCAATCATCTGTTTGATGTGCTTTCCACCCGCAGTTGCACAATTCCCTGGAACAGGCCCGGCTATCAGTCCTGTTGATGCTCTTCTAATCAGTCATGTGGGTGGGGTTCAATGGTGGAAGCAGAGCTCTGTAATGAATTGGTCTGCTCTTAGCTTCATGCCGGGCCGGGTGCCCACTGAGCATGTCCCGTGATTGATGGCCAATCGAGTTGCAACATAAATCTTAAAGAGGACGGAGGAGGCGTCAGCAGGGTCCCATCAATATAGCGCTGGGAGTTGGCCAGATTAACCAATGAGACCTGAGGGGGGGTGTCAGAGCGGAGGAGGCGCAGGATATGTACGAGGCTTCACAGACAGGCAGGGCAAAACTCCCCCCCAGCAGACGTAAATTGAACTTGTCGCTGAGTCAGAATGATCAACACGTGACTGATGCTCAGGGTTGTGATTTGTATAAAGACTAAGTCCAGCTTCAGGGATGCCAACTACCCCTCCTTACTTACCAAACTATTGGCTTTGCATTAAGGGTCAGGTGCTGAGCGGCTGTCTGTCGCAGCTGTAGCCCCGCTCGCTGCCCCTCCTGATCCATTAAATGAAAACGCAGCAGCAGTGATTTAGCAGTGTTTACTGTTTGAGTCCTGAAGTGTCTGCAGTGTGTAGAGGAGTGTGGAGATTGCTTGCAGTTTTGTATTAATGGAATGTTTTCGGCTGCGTCATTATCATCTGGACACAAAAAGACAACAACTGAATCCTAACGGCCTATAGTGGATGGGATAAAGGCTGGAATACTGAACTGCTAAGGTTTTTATTACACCCCACAGACAATAAAGGATCGGCTCGGTTAGATCCATCTCACACCTGTTAACCCTTTCTAGGCCTGTCTGGATTAGAAGGAGCCGCTAGTCACGTAATGACAATAGTTGGTCCACCTTAAAGAACAGTCCACTTTGAGCTAGCTTGAGGAGGAGTTGACGCTAGCTTCAGGGCTAACACTCTACAATTTAATCAGCAGGCTGGGGTCTTTCAAAAGAAGATAAATGTGCTGCTGCAAAGACAAGGGGTCCAGACATCGCAGGACTTTTTTCCTGCCTGTGTTCATGTGCTAGGTCGTCGAGAAATTAAGGGTGATTTCAAGAGAAAGGAAATGGAGTGGTATGATTGGCTCCTGGCCCTGCCACTGGAATAAATATCAGGATGTAAGAGCGGGCGGTGATGACGCCAGTGCAGCAGGGAATTCAGTTTTCCCCCTGGTCACGAGTGCCAGCCAGAAGAGAGTGTCCCGTGCTGCAGATGCCTTCCCATCTGTTATCACCGGGCTTCCCTTCAATTTCCTGTAAACAAGGTTCAGTTACAAAACTTGCTTGCTTATGCTTCACATAAGAAAAATTGACGGCGTAATATCACGTGAGAAATGTTGTTTCTTACCAACTGGGATTGAAACCCTATCACAGTTTATCATGATCAGTTTTATTCGTTGTTATTACGATTTACTAACATACAATATTGAGCAATATCCATTCAAGGTCCCTATACGATATAATAACTAGTGTCTGGATTATTGATTGGGACCGTGACAAGCTCTACAAATAATAAGCCATCCTTTGATTTACAAAACATAAGCAGGACGAAGATAAAAGGACCATGAGCAGCAGTTAAAAACTCCAGGAAAAAGATATTTTGAGTACCTTGAGTTCAGATTTGTTTTCAATCCATTATCAGGGTACCCGCGAGGTCTTAAAAACGTGAAAAAGTCTTAAATTTAGTATTCGTAAATTAAGGCCTTGAAAAGGTATTGAATTTTGTTCACAGGTCTTAAATTTTGTTCAAAAAGTCTTAATTTTCATCCACCTCCTTATTTGATACGGCGCCACAACATGTATTTTTTTGTTCGTTGTTACAGCGAATCTTAGAACACCCAAACGTTGCATTTTAGTAGGTTACATCCTAAATATCAGGCAACCTGTACCGATTCATTGTAAACTGATTGAGACGCTGACACCCCCCTCTGCATTGCATTGTGTTCTCTTTGGTACAGTCTTTGAGTTCGCGCGAAGTGAAATCCGAAAAAAATGTGTTGACATTAAAGTAGGCTACTCTATTTGCTAGAGATGGGCAAATGTCGGTTCAATCCGTCGTGGGTACACGACCCTAAGTATAACTGGGTTCAGCCTGTGCCAGGGAATGTGTGGGAGGCACAGTGTACTTTATGCAGAAAAACCTTCAAACTTGGGACCATGGGGCATATAGCCTTGAACTCCCATATGAAGAGTGCTAAGCACACAAAATTGGTTGAAGTGCGTTCGAGCCAGGCACCGATAGCAACTTTCTGTGTGCCACCTTCAGTGCAGTCTACCTCCGTGGCTAGCGCTACACCACTGCAGCAGGTACCACTGTCAGGGTTACTGTGCGGGTCAACACCAACTCTGCAGGCAGAGGTAATATGGACTCTTAGGACAGTATACGAACACCACTCCTACTCCTCCAATGAGGGCATCACCGATGTATTCAAATGCATGTTCCCTGACTCTCAAATCGCGGCAACATTTTCATGCGGGAGCAACAAGACAGCGTATCTTACGAAGTTCGGTCTCGTCCCTTTTATCAGTAAGGAGCTCACCGAGCAGGTAAACCAGGCTGTTGGTTTTGTGCCAATGTTGGACGAAAGCCTCAACAAAAGCACAAAAACCAAACAGCTTGACATCCATCTCCGCTACTGGGACGGTGACCGTGTTCGATCACGATATTTTGGCTCGCAGTTCATGGGCCATGCAAAGGCGGTGGACCTTCTCAGTAATTTCAAGGTAAGTTGCTACAGATAACATTTCTGAAGAATACTTAATAAAAGATAATTCAATATGTAATCTAAAGGTAAAACAGGGATGTTTTGAAATTAAAGTCCATATAGGCAGAGCATATCCGTGCTACAGTGAGGCTCTGCACAAGAGATAAGCTAGGCTACTTTATGAAATGTAAACAGGGCTGTTCAATTATTCCCATGCTAACTTCAGAGCCCGCGCTAATGCGCTACTGCCATCTAGAGGAAATCGTTTTTGTCAATATTGAGTCATCACGTTTTCTTAGTTGCTTACCGTGCATTACCTAGATAAGAATTGCGATTCTTAAAACAACTGAGCTGAACAAGTTATTAGCAATTTGTCTAGTATAGTTTTGTTAGTAACTTTTCACACAGTCTGGCAACAAACTGCAGGAATAGCAGTACTGTGGAATAATGAATAGGCCTTCTATAATCTTACACAGTAATATGTAGTCTATTACTGTTAAGACTGACAAAATGTAAAACAAATAAAAAAATCTGTTGCCCTTTCATATGAAAATGTATATAGTGTAAACTGTTATATCAGCAACTTGTTCAATCCAATATTCCCCTACCCAAAGCATGATACAAATGGTTATAGAGCACTTTTATATTGTATGACAGAATACTGCAAAGGTGTTTGAATTTTGTTTCTGATATTTCTTGTAGGAGTGTTTACGTGACCTTGATTTGAGGAGGATGGTCTCTTTGTCCATGGACGGACCCAACGTCAATTGGCGTTTTCTTGAGATGCTGCAGACGGAGCATGCTGAGCATTTTGGGGGTGCCCAGTTGGTTGTAGTGGGAAGTTGTGGGCTACACACTCTACATAATGCTGTCAAATGTGGATTCACTGAGTGGCATATGGAGAAGTTCTTAAGAGCTCTTCATACTATTTTTCACAATGTGCCAGCAAGAAGGGAGGATTTTTGCAATCTTACAAAGTCCAAAACCTTTGCTTTGCCTTTCTGTGGTCACCGCTGGATCGAGAACCTCCCAGTAGTGCAGAGAGCCATTGAGATCTGGCCTGACATGAAGAAATATGTTGATGCTGTTACAACCAAGAAGCTCCCAAACCCTGGAACGTCTTCTTATGACACCATCGAGGTGGCAACCAAAGACCCTCTTATTTTGGCAAAGCTGCATTTTTTCATGGCAGTTTCACGAAGTGTGACACCCTTCTTGACAAAGTATCAAACGGATGAACCTATGCTTCCATTCTTTGCCAATGACTTGGCTGAATTACTGAAGGTAAGCTGAATCTTTTAAGTGAATCTGTGTGAATATATGTCTTTTTATTTAACATCATCTCTTTTCATTACAATAAGACTACTGCTGGTTGATTTGGGCCAATATGTGACCACAGACTACATCTATATAATCAATTTCAAATAGCTCAAGTGTATTGTGACAATGATGCTACTGTGTCCCAAAGACATTTTCATTCTCGGATATGTTTTCCCTGTTTTGTAGAATTTGCTGAGGCGATTCATCAAGCGAGAGCTACTGACTGATGTCACACCTCAGCACTTGGTACGGCTTGATGTCACTGACAAGCAGTCGAGGGTGCATCCAAAGGCAGTGGACATCGGCATTGGTGCAGAGACTGCCATAAAGGTATTCTGGAAATAATCATGGCCGACAAGTAGGCGTTTCACAAAATTGCAATTTGGTGGTTAAAGGGAAAGAGCAAGGAGAGTTGTGTTGTAAACAGTTGTGTTGTAATCAGGGACAGTTCACTTCAGCTAGTCCTTATTCATCCTTAGGAACTCCAACAGCGGAGTAAATCCTCAGAGGAACTTTCCATCCTACATTTTCAAAACCAATGCATGGAGTGTCTATCCAAAATGGTCCAGAAGATTCAGGAGAGGAGCCCTTTGAAGTTTCCGATTGTTAGACAATTAACTTGTCTGAACCCAGCCTTTATGTACAGCAACCCTGAACTGTGTCAGAAACAGATGAAGAGCATAGTCAGGAAGTTTCTACAAGACAGACAGTTGGATGGAGGAGTTGCTGCTGGTACATATTCATACATTATTTTATTGATGAGGTCTAAACATAAGCATACAATTTACTAATGTAATACCTGTACGTAAGGGATAAAGAACATCATGGTATTCTTGTATCAAAAAATACTGCATGTTCAAAGTGGTAGCACAGGCGTTACACCTCAAAGTGCATTATTTGTTTTATCTACGAATGCAGTTCGTTATCCTGATTATGCCATTGTTGTCATGCCATTATAAGTTAGAATAATGCTGTGCAGTGCATAGCACTAAGTGTATTGTAACACTCTTTAATGTGACAGTTCATTGAAGCTTCCCAATGCGGCCGATGGTCAAAAAATAGGAACTACGTAATAAGAATCATAACATAATGCATATGCTAACACAGCACAATAGGACATTAGATCAAGCAGTCGTATGAATAATAATATATTACTGATATTGTAGCTATACATTTATTTGAATGCTCTTTCATCCACTCTTCTTAGGTGATCTGATCACCCAGAAGTTCTCAGAGATGCTGTCCCTGGAGGTCCGAACTGAAGAATTTCAGTCCTTCCAGCCATTCAAGAAAAGACTGGATGTCTTTCTAAGTAACATCATCAGTGAGACCTACCCACAACTTTGGTCCTTTATCCAGAAGCTTCTACTTCTATCACACGGGCAGGCAACAGTTGAGCGGGGCTTTTCGGTGAACAAAGAAATTGAAACTGCTAACATTCACGAAGACACCGTTGTAGCGCAGAGAATCGTCTGTGACTACATCTCTCTCCATGGAGGGGTTACCAAGGTCCCCCTCACGCCAGCCCTGCTTTCCTCGGTCTCATCTTCCAGAGCAAGATATAGAATTCATCTTGAGACGGAGAGAAAAAAGAGAGAATCTCAAGCAGAGTCAGAAAAACGAAAGGCCATTGAGGAGAACCTGGAGCAACTGAGAAAGCACAGAAGATCCATCAAGGAGGTAGCCGAACATCTGCTCAGGGATGCTGATAAGTTGGCAGACCAGGCTGAAGCCAAGCAAGCAGGCAGCAAGATGGCGGAGCTAATAGCAAAATCGAATGCCTTTAGAAGGAGCCACAAGGAAAAGATGGCTGAACTCATTAAACTGGACGAACAGATTGCTGCCAAAAGAGCTGAGCTCCAAAAGCTGTAGGATCTATTGAAATGCACACAGGCACACCCACAGACGAATGCAGGCACACGCACACACAAACACACACACACACGTACACCCCTCACAGTTATTGTTTTAAATTATTCTGTCTTAGGACTTAAATACAGTGTAGATTGCAACAACCGCACACAGGCACACCCACAGACGAATGCAGGCACACGCACACACAAACACACACACACGTACACCCCTCACAGTTATTGTTTTAAATGGTTCTTAAATTAATGACTTAAATACAGTGTAGACAGGCTGTAGGTTACTTTGGGAAAAAACATCCATACAAAGGCGCACCCACAGACGTGTGCATGTGCATACATGCACTCCTCACACAGTTATTGTGTTTAAATATGGTGAATGTTATGTTGAAGCAGATCTTTGAAAGCTGTTGTCCTCAGAGCATATTGTTCATTAAAGTTATTTATTTGATTGATCGATTGATTGATTGATTGATTTTCAATTTTTTCATTAATACGCATACCAGGGAAGGTGCGACGTTGGTCTTAAATTTTATTGAAAGTGGTCTTAAAAAGGTCTTAAAAAGTCTTAAATTTAAGACTAAAAATCCTGGGGGAACCCTGATTATGATCTTCTAGTAAAAAAAAAAAAATCTTTTGAATCAAAGCTTCCTTCATCCATTGATTTTAAAAGCCTGAGAGGACATTCAAAGCTGCGAATAAAGCCAGTAAGTAGAACATCAGTTACAATTTTTTTCTGACTCTAAAACCAAAATAATTCAATTCTAAAAACAACCTGTTCTCATCCTGACTCTACAGTGTCCTGTGCGACTGCAAATGCTCTCATTGATCTATTAACTGGAAATGAATTGTACAACTGCACTACATTCAGTCCCTACTATCCGCGCATCAGATGTAAGTAGAGCACTGAGAGCAATGAGGTCTAAAGGGCCGGCCTGGAATACTAATCCAGAGGAACCTGATACCGAGGCTTCAGACAGATCTGCAGTCAGCAGGAAGCGTCAGGGCAGGACGCTGGGAATCTCCCCCTCCTCTCAAAGCAGATTTAACAGCTGTTACCGGGGAAACCGACTCAAGGCACTCCCTCATGAATAATGAATGAGCGGGCGTAGCCTCCAGTAGCCTCAGCCACCCTGAACAGGAGCAGCAGAGACACCTAGTGGCCGCCATGCAGTGTTAGACCAGTGGTGGAATGTAATAATGTACTCTTCTGTACTTTTAGGTAAAAAGGAGTCCTTTTACTTGTAATGGAGTATTTTTTAATTTTCCCTATGCTAGTTTTACTTGAGTAATAAATCTGAGTACTTCTTCCCTCTTTGGACTCCTCTTCAAGAAACATGACTATGCATATAATAGTGAATTTGTACTAAAGCGTATTTTAGAGCAGGGAAGCGCTTGTCACAGCCTGCATGTTTAATAAAGTACCCCTAAAAATGTGCTCCTAGAGCTGGACCAACATGTTTTGTTTTGGGTTTTTTTCATGTGTGTGTTTGTGCGTGTGTGTTCCTTTAAAGGGAATCCGGTTTGAAGGAGGTACGACGGGGGGCTGACCTTCTCCCCCGCTCTGCTTTTTTTTCCCTTCAAGCTTCCATCGCTGCATTCAATCAAGTGCCTGGACCAATGTTTATGCAGAATGTGGTGTTTATGCAACGCCTGCCCACGCGTACGACTGCTTTCATGCACGCCAACACACACGCACAAACACCCACAGCCTCGTCTGAGGGGAGTGTGTCAGAGAAACACAATGCTGCACTTATTGGACGTGATAATACAATTACTAAAATACATAGTTTATGGATGTTTGGTGGACAGTTAACAAGTCAATTTAAGAGCTGTTATTTGTGTTTAATACTGAGGCATTTGTTCCTTACTTGAGTTTTTCCATTGTCTGCTACTCAACTTCATCTCAGGGGGACATATTGTGCTTTTAACTGGAAAATACAAAACCGACATAAAATAAGTTATCTTGTAATTAGATTAAGGTACAATTTCCCTACGCAGCAGAAGAACTATATGTTGTAAAAAAATAAGAAAATATATTTTTTTAAAACTGCAAGCTGAAACATTAAGGGGATAAACTCAGTAATACATAAAGAATTATGATTCAGTAATATAGCATACATTATTCTGAAATTGGCTGTTGTGCAAAATGAGTCATTATACTTCAATTACATTATGAATGCAGGACCTGGAAACACGGTGGTATTACTACTTTTCCTCGGGTAAAATTACTTTGTTCACCACTACATGTTCACCGGTAGGAGGTGTGTGTGTGTGTGTGTGTGTGTGTGTGTGTGTGTGTGTGTGTGTGTGTGTGTGTGTGTGTGTGTGTGTGTGTGTGTGTGTGTGTGTGTGTGTGTGTGTGTGTGTGTGTGTGTGTGTGTGTGTGTGTGTGTGTGTGTGTGAGGTGGCTGCAGGGGAATATAATGCTTTGCAGTGCTTAAAGGACTACTTTGATTGCATAGTTACTGCACTATATGCATAACCATGCCTCATTGATTCCACACACACACACACACACACACACACACACACTGAGGATGTTTTCTGACCCCATTCGCGTTGCGAGCGAGGTTCTGGCTGCTCGGGATGCCAGGTTTGATGACTTGCTATTCCCGACCGGAGAGGGGCCGAGGCGGGGAAAGTCCCCCGTGGTGACCCAGCCACGGTGTCCGCTTTCCCCAGAACTGGGCCAGCAGACGGGCCTCTATATGCAGCGGGGATATATTTATATCGGGGGGTCTCATGTTTTTCTCAACACCCACGTTCACACCGTGCCTTAATCATGGGAGAGGTCACGCGGGGCACTCTGGGGTCCGTGTTGGGGCGAGGCACAGGGACCGTGTGATTCTGATGAGGCTTTATGAAAAATAAACTGAGGCAAATACTTTATATGCATACTGTCAGCAGGCTGAAATTAATCGCACAGATAAAGTTGTTTTTACTTAGAGCACCAACCGAACAACACCCACTCTCTGCTGTTACATCATTTATACGACTGCTTGAATAATTAACGGCCACTATGGGTAGATGTTTTTAATGTCCTAATGGGATTATTTAGTTTGCACTTTCTTGTAATTTGTCTTGCAATCGATTTCTTTGTATATTCATGTTTCATGTTTATGCTTCAACACACCAAAGCAAATTCCATTTATGTGGAAACCTACGTGCCAATGGCATGATTCTGATTCTAAATATACATAACTGAAATTGAAACAAGATCATCATTTTTCAAGGAGTAGTTTTACTTTTCATGAACTATATTTACTCAGAATGAAATGAAAAGATTGATGATCTGCTCCTCTAACACATTTCCCAAATGGTAAATAATTTCCTTCAAGCTATCTCAATTATGTTTCATTTTGATGCAGTATAAGAAGGAACACATTATTAGAAGTAATCGGCAGCGTCTCACAGCTCCTTGTCAGATTGGAAAGTGATCATCATATATTGTCTTCAGGATCATTAGCACAGCCTGCTGCCGATGGCTCCCCTCTCCATCTCTTAGAATTGACGCTTTTCTGTTAACTAATGAAAAGCGCTTGGCCTGTAGAGCCTGAATGCTGAGCAGTGTGTTTCTGTGATGTTATTCATGCATCCAATCCTGTGAATGACAGACATGCATCAGCAACTGGGGGCGGTAATCAATACGAGAGGAAATGTTCCCGAGCCAGGGAAAAGGGATGGATTTTTTGATTTTTTGTTGTTGTTTTGTTTACCCTGGTTACCTTCATTTTGATGCTGCTGCAGTTTCTAACCTTCAATTTACACTTCTCAGTTTCTAATCCTGCATATGAATTAGTCCATCTGCGAGGGGGAGAGATTGACAAACGCTGATGGTAATACATCACCTGAAAATCTCCCAGTAGGTAGTTTTATATCGGATCCTTTTATTCACTGTCATCGCCCAGAGGTTGACTGACAGCGTCTGAAAGATTGGGTTTCCTCCAGGCTTCAGGCCAGTCTGGGTGTTGATGACAGCCTTTTGGCCACTTTTCACTTTTCTCAATTGTTTTTGAGCCAAACTGAACTGTGTATCAATTGTGATTTTGTTTTTCTGCACAGCACCTGCAACTCATGAATCACTTACCACAGGAGGAAAACAGCCAAGAACTTTTCAAATTAAAACCCTTAAGTGTTAATAGTTTTATTAAATACTACAGACAAAATGATAAGTCAAAAGAAATGGCAACTGTTTGATTTTCTTTCAAGCAGAAATAGTGTGTTGTAGTGGTTCTGATGGCCATGTTTTTGCAAGGCTCGTAACTATTTCTGAAAAAGAAAAGATCAGCAGATTAATCTATAATAAAAATAAACGGCAGTTGAAGCTTTATTTAATGATTTTAAAAAGATACTAATCGCCCAGTTCATGAAACATGGTGGAAGTGTGTCGCATCGGCAAGGAAAGAACACATTACATAACGGGGCATCATATTAACATTATTTTATATTTGTGGAAACCGTATTCCCCGAGTAACTTTTCAAAATGATACATATTGAATTACTAGTGAAGCATATTGTCTTCATCTTCTTCCTCAAATTTGGTTTCCAAAACAATTCCTTTCCGTTTGTCGTGCATGGTGGTAGGTGGGTATTATCGAAAAAGCTTCTCTGTTTCTTGGTACCTTTAGTGTGAATAATGTGTGGGTAACTCTTTAGCTAATAACACGCTGCAGTGACAGACAGATATGAACCTCGGTGTGTGAAGCTGCTGAAAGCACAGAGTGTTTTTTGAGTGGTGGTTAGGAACCTGGTGGAGGCTGTTAATGGACCTGACCTCAATCAGATCTGATGCTTTCTCTCTGGGTTGAGCATTGATTTCAGATTGATGAGTCTGTGACTTCAGAAGAATAGAGAGATGTCATGAATTTCAACACGTATTGTTGGTAGTCTCTTGTTGTTGATTTCAGGTTTGTGTTCAGTGAGTAAAAATGATATAACCACACACATTTGGACATATTTGAACACCTCCCTCATCTTCAATCCCACTCCAGCGGCGGTGCTGAAGTACGAGAACAACGTGATGAACATCCGACAGTTCAACTGCTCCCCCCACCCCTACTGGCTGCCCAACTTCATGGACGTCTTCACCTGGTCACTGCCCTTCGTCGGGGAGAAGGGTGAGCACTCACTCACTCACTCACTCACTCACTCTCAGGACAATATTCAAGGCAGTATACAGCAAGAGATCACATTTCTTTTAAAGATTAATGGTCAATAGCAGCATCCCCATTATTTAACAGTGAGTGTAAGAAACATCTTGCATTTATTAAACTTTCAAAATGCAAAAATAAATCCTTTAGCAGTTCATTTTTGTTGAACTCAAAACAACATTTAAATAAAGTATTACATTTATTTTATCTACTTTCAAAATTAACAGCTGACTTCTTGAATATAAAACGACATTTCAATGAGTTCTCACATTTATTTGTATCTAATTTCAAAACTGTTTAAAGCCAAAATTGTACCAAAAAATAAAACCAGATTAAACACCCAGCCAGAGTCAGTAACTTCCAAAGGTAAGTCAGCAGATAGTGCTCGTCAGTGAAAGTTTAAAATAGGCTAAACATGAGCAGAGCTTTGCGTTTCCTCTCTGCCCTGAAGGTTGTTTCCAGGCATTTGGTTTTTACGGCACCCCCCCCCCCCCCCTGTCATGCCTGTGACACATCTGTGAATCACACACAACCATGAGTCACTACAGGAAGCTTATTTCGGGTGTGACCCTTCCGCAAAGGGCTTTTTCAGCAATGTGAAGGTCACTGATGGACATTGCTCGCTGTGTGTGTGGAGGATCACTCAGGGAATCACTGTCTGTCTAACTACCTCCACATGACATACTATCAATACCAGGTGGACTGCATGGAAATATTTAAAGGTCACTCATGAGGTGGCATGTTAAAAAAAGGGCGCCCTGAATGTCCTATGATTCAGCACTATTGGCTAAAGTTCTAAACTTATTAAAAGCATTACACCTTTAAACGTAGATATGTTGTGTTCTCATTGATCCACACTTTAATCAGACCAGTATGATGTTTGGAAGGCAAATTATGAAGAGAAACTGGAAGAACCAAGCAATATTTTCAGGAATGGTAAACAAAAGTGGACACACGGAAACAAGTATCTTCCAGAACAGGACTGAACAATATCTGGCAAAATGTGTGTACTGCTTTGAATGCATTGTCACTGCGGCCAGAAGTAAAGCCATGTAGACAATAATGACATACACATCACACACACATACCCTCTATGTGACTGGAAATCATAGTGTTGCTTTTAAACTGGAATAAATAATGGTGCTAGAATAAAAACGTAATGTTGGAATAGTGTCATGTTGTAAAGTATGTCCTTCTGGTTTCTTCGCAGTGACTGAGATGTTGGTGAACGTGTTGAGCATCTGCTCCAACGACGAGCTGACGACTGACGAGGAGCTGGACGGTGAGGTCACTGCAGTTCCTCTTAAAGCCACAAGAGGGAGTCCTCTGCTAAACAGAACAACAACACACACACACACACACACACACACACACACACACACACACACACACACACACACACACACACACACACACCATGGCTGCTCCACCCTACTTTCAGGACATTCAGTTTCATTTATCCACATTTAACACACAGAAAGACTATCCAGGATCTATGTGTCTCATTATTATCAATTAAACATTCTTGAATTGCCTTTAGCAGCTGGAAATACTTATTTAGACACCAAGTGAATACTTCCAGGAACTATCCATATACAAATGGTCACACTGTCGGTGAAGCATTCCTTTTGAAATGACGTAAATACGACTGTTCCCACAGCACAGTGAGTCACACACTGTTCAGGCTTCTTATCATCATATAGTAGTGATCTGTTTGATCTCTGCTCACTGCTTATCTACAATGAGATTCCTTCTGCCTGCCCCTCTGGCAAACAGGAAACGATCTTTGCAGCACCCCCCCACCACTCTCTCTTACTCACTTTGTGTTGACTGATGCAATCTGTATAAACACAACCAAGACGTGGAGTGTCAACAAATCTGTGCATCAGTAAAATAACATTTGTTTCTTATTTGCTCATTCTGATTTAAGGATTTTCAAAATAAGAGAATCATTCCATAAATTCAAGCGAAGGATACAATTAGCCGTCCTTTAAACATCTAATCATTTTAGTTTGATACACTTATTTTCTTCCATTTCCACTCTCATTTACTCATTTTATTTGACGTTCGGATTGCTCTTCCCTTTACCTTTCTCACTCATGAACTTGTTTTCTGTGCCTGTATAATCCTCTCGTTGCACTGCAGTTTATCTCACATATTTATTTTGCATTCTCCTCCTTTCTCTCTCTCATGGTGTGATGTTGTCACTTTTCTGGTTCACCTCATCTAATTTCTCTTTTATGTTTTCCAGAGTTTTGTGTTCAAGGCATCTCTTTTCTTTTCACTTGTTGTGCTTTTCTTGCCTTTTTTTATTTGGCCGCCTGGCCCCTCTCCGCCAGCTTTCATTCTGCAGCCATCCACTGATCTCTCTGTCCTTTCTCTTGTCTTCTCTTCTGGGGGTGTTTCATGAGAAGGACAGCTAATATACCCCCCCAAAAAAGGTACAAACATTAGCGGTGTGTGCAGAGGTGTCCGCTGCTTGCTCTCTGCGTCTGTCAACTAACGGCACTGTTTGAAGCCCCTTCTAACACCTCTACTCAGCCTTTATGTATCTTCTATTTAGCGATTCTATTTCATTAGTTTCCACAAAGACGGCTCAGAAATGTTACATGCTCCAGCTACGACCTTATCTTTAGATGGAACATTATAGTAAAATATAAAGCTAAATTACAGAGCATCAGGGATTAAAATCGTACATTTTAAGAAAGTAAAATTGGATAATCTATACGATTATATAATATTACATTGCGTGAAGCAAAGAAAGAAATCTTGAGCGAGGAGGTGAATCCCACATGCCGTGGTTTTTGTTTTCTACAATGGACCCTATTAGCGGCCCCACCTATCTGAAAACAAACAAAAAATACTTCCCTTAATGGTTCAGCTAAAGTCATTTACAAGCTGTACACATTAAAGTAAGCAGGACCGGTACAGGGGTTCCGTTCTGTAGAGGAATACATGTTTAGTAATAATGGAGTATCCAACAGAGGAGGGGAGGACAGCTTTTTCCTTTCCCAGCCTTTTCACCACACATCAGCTTCATATCCATCTTTCATTCTTCATACATTTTCCAAACGGGCTCCCTGGGGCCCTCAAACTGTTATTCTGCAAAAAGGTCTCTTTCAACAAAGTTTTGTTTTCCAGTGCAGGAACATTCGTGGTTGGGTCTCTGCAAACAACACACAGCACAGGAAATATAGAGTGCTCTCGTCCAATGTGCTGAACAGACAAGTTTGGACAGCATGATGTAACGAGGTTTACAAGTAGTACCTGGGGAGAACAGTAGGTAGGAGGCATCAGGACTTGAGTTGAACACCACTCGTGAAACAATACGGACAGGCAGCATGAGTGCACTAAGTGAGAGTGACTCAGTTGTTGTGGTGTGTGGACGGATTCAAACGTTCTAAACGTTAATAACCACGCTGTGTTTGCATCGTGTTCGCCTGATGCACCTCTGGATCAAACTAATACCCCGAAAGACTGAAGCAGCCTTAGCACATTTACTGAATGTTATGGGAAACCCAGACAATAAGGTCTTAATTACACTTCCACAGGATGTGGTTTAGTCAACATGAGTCACAGTTTGTTTGACTGCGTGTGACCTCTGACCCCCTCCAGGTGCCACAGCTTCTGCCCGCAAGGAGGTCATCCGCAACAAGATCCGTGCCATCGGCAAGATGGCCCGAGTATTCTCTGTGCTCAGGTATGCAGGTCTAAAAAACGGTGTGCTCTACCATCCCTTTACACTCAATGAGAGTCATTATAAGAGATGTAATATTTAAAGCTGCACTAATCAATATTTGTTTGAAAAATACATACGATTATTAAAGGTGTCATTTGATTTTAAGAACCCACAGAATTGTCTTGTGTTCATTTTGTCAGCTAATTTATTAAGTCTCAGTCCTGTTTCAAATATCCTTGTTAGCTTTTATCAAGTTTAGTCATATCTATTCTCTTTTTTATAGTTAAATTGCCAACTCTGCAGTTCCCTTCAGCTTTCAGTATCAGTTTAGTATTAGTTTGTCTTTTAGCGTTTTGTTTTGGTTTGCAACTTCCATGTTTTCCTTCAATATGACTTGTGTTTTTTTTAATTAAACAAGTGTGTTCTTCAAACTTAAATGAGTTAGTTTTCATTACAGTATATTGTCAATAAAATGTCTTACAGATAAAATACAAAACCTTCAGTAGTAAATGTATTTCTGTGTTCCCAGAGAGGAGAGTGAGAGCGTGCTGACGCTGAAGGGACTGACCCCGACCGGCATGCTGCCCAGTGGAGTGCTGTCCGGAGGCAAGGAGAAGCTGCAGAATGGTAAGACTGTCACCAAGTACCCCGAGACCCCCAGCTTTGGCCCCCACAACGGACTCTCACACACACACATAAAACCCCCTTACACTGCAATCCCCTGAATAAAGTGCCAGCTCAGTGTTTAGGGAATCTCTTTCCTTTCCCTTTAGTGATGGTTTGAAATTTGCTGCCTCAGAGTAGTACTGTAGCTAGTGTGTCTGGCAGCTGAGTATTTTTAGACTGCATGTTTTAGTTCAATACATTTAAGCAATAACAGCTTTCTTTAAACGTTAATGTAGCTTTTCCTTCATATTGATAGAATATCAAGTTATATTTCCTCCAGATTCCTCTTCACTAACAATGCCAAAGACGTATAGCAGATTTCCTTTGTCCCTTTGTCTTCTCTAATGTGTCTCCCTCCTGATCTTTCGCATTAATATCCTGTCTCCCCGTCCCCGTCTCTCTCTGTATTCCACTGGTTTTATCTCAAATATTACCTGTATCTTTTTCTTTCTCCTTTCTTTCTAGAAACTGCAGGTATAATCGGTTGTGCAAGTATTCTGTTGTGTTATTTTTTTGTGAGACAAGTTTAGAGTTCAGTCCACCCTCTTATGTTGAATTCCAAACACTCCCTAAATGAGTTTGATATGCCGCTGCAGCCAGGAAGTAAAGGCTTTCTGGAAACGCCTTTACAAACACTTCAAATTTACTTGGGACTCCTGACAGAAATGGTCACTTTATTGTCCAAATTTGAGCGCTTAGTGGTGGATCTCAGCAGAGCTCCGCGGGGACAGACGCGGGGCTCTCTGTGATTCAAAGGATGAATTGGAATTGACACAAGCAACTGTGAATGAAAGGCAGTCTGCCTTTCCTTTACAAACCCAAGCAGAAATCCAGACGACTTCCCTCGCCTCTCACAGGTTCTCACACATCAGCTAGCCCTTTACCAAATACATTCACTGCGGTTTGAAAACTGAAATATCACATGGAGTAGTTTTTACATTCAATAACAAAATCTGTCACTAAGAATCATTTAATTCAAAGTATAATTGTGTTACACTATGTTTTATACAAGGATATAATCTAGCATACACTAAAATCACAGGTTATGTAAAGTGTGCTAACATTAGCCACTAGAAGCTCCCGGTCCTACATGAGCAATAGCAGCAAAACCACTCAATTAAGGCAATTTAGCAAGAGCATTTTAGTTTTGTATAAGTTCAACCTATCATTTCTAACATGAAATCATTTTATTTGTGTTATTTCAAAAGTTACATCATTTCACTTTCTGAAAAATAGCATTAGACATATGACTTCCACGTGATTTTGGAAGGTGCAGGAAGCTATAGGGTCGATTATGGCGGGATGGAGGTTCATATTTTGAGAAGAAACTTCAAATTTCAGAGATTGAAGTCAAACATTTAAGAGCAAAGTGATGAAATAACATCTGAACAAAGTTGGCAACTGTGCTTATTACACTTGGGGAAGATGGGATGCTCTCCTCTTTGCCAGCCTTACTAATTTAGGCTGAAAAACAAGACTATTTTTGCATCATTTTAACGTTACAAAAATAAAGCTATAGTTCTATACACTGTGTCCCAAATACCATCTTTGATTGATGACTTTTAAACCAAGTTTGTCATTTTGGACTTGAGGGTTTGAAACCAGTAAACGAACTTCTACAGTTTCTGCTGATAAGCCATGGAGTTGTAATGATTAGCATTCATGATGTTGAAAGTAGAGTTCTGGATGCAGCTGACACTAAAGAGAACCGCAGTGAAGGCAGGGTGTTGTTCAGAGATTCCTGCTGCAACATTGGTAGAATCACATTGCTCCCCTCCTCTAAGCAGACTCCAGTGTGCTTCTACTGTAATGTTGACTCCATCACCATTCTGTTGCAGTCTGTAGCTCTCGTGCCTTTCTGTAACTCTCTCTCATCCCCATGGTAGTATGTCTGTAGTCTTCAGTACTGTATAGCCGTCACCTTCTGCCTCACCCCGTGTCTCTGTGTAAAGATGATTTACACAGCTGTACTGTATGTTAATGTATGAGCTAAAGGACGACTGTATGAAATTGGTAAGTGGTTGAAACGCCAAAGGTTATCCTCCCCCCCCCCCCCCCCCCTTGCTCGCACTTCACAAAAGTAAGGCAGCATTTTTGATATTTCATATCAAAAGATGCTCCTCCTGCAGTTCCAGATGCTGCTTCATGCTGCACACACACAGTAACGCTGCTCCATGTCTACAGCGCTTAACACTGAAACCACAGCCATAAGACCTACAATCACAGTCACATGCACTTAAACCTTTTTCCTGTTTCCATCCGTCCCGTCTCTACTCTCCCTTCTCCATGTGCGTAAAAGTTAAGAACTAATACATGTCCTGCTTTAACGTGTTGTATTTGTTATCAATGTTGCCGTATTCATTTATTTCTATCACCTCATTGATTACGTCAAAGATCCTCTCCATGAGGTTGTCCACTGCCGAAAACATGTCACCTTCCCTTTACAGATCTGGAATTCATCAACAAAAAAAAAAGCTAAGCTAACCCCTCTCCTTCACCACCCCCCCTCTCTGCTAACATCATGTGTCCTTTGTCACGAAATGTGGAGATGACGTTAACCTTTATGTCAGCATTGGCTGTCTTTGCTGCTCATTGACTTGTTCCTAGGACAAAATGAACTCCTCTGCTCACTTCTCTCATTCGTTTGCAACCCCCCTCTTCTTCTCTTCAGCTACTATTGAAGCTATTGAGGCTGACGAAGGTAAATGGGTCCGGCCGCCCTCTTCTGTTGCTTTTCATGGCAATAGACAGGGGGCTCCGCTGGGTTTTCATTCATCTCGCTGGTGCTTGAATAGAGTGTGTTGGGTGTTTGGGCTAACAAAATGTGGCACAGTATTAACAGAGAAAAAGAAGTACGTCATTAGGAACTCCTGTGGTCACACAATGTTTTAAAGGGGAATGGATTTCATAGCACAGACTTTTAGGTCACACTGTGATATTGAGTGAGCGCAAAGCATGAAAACACGCAGGTTATTCTGAATAGACACAAAAAAGGAATGCGGTTTGTTGCGTTTCCTAGAAAACATTATTCACTTACATTTGAACTAGTCTAAAAAAGCCCTTTTATGGTGATCATTTGCCTAAAATACCACTGTTTATGCATCTTTAATGGGTGGATTATAAGGCAGTTCAGTAGTGGCAGTTGAGTGCACCTTGACAGGCATAATATGAGAGAGATGTAGGTCAATCAGCTAATCTGGCATAGATAATTAGCTTTTAACAGACACAAGTTGGACCACGACAGCATCTAGAAGTCATACAGTGCTTGGTAGATTTTGTAGATAGCTGATTCATTTGGGTGGGAGGTTACACTTTTATCCAAAGCTGTATGAAGATAGCCAGAGATAAGAGGTACATTAAACAAGTATTTGATTTAAATGACTCGCACATTACTGACACTGTGGGTTAAAGAGTGTTCCCCCGGCTCTGCCCTCACACAATGCAGTGAAGTCTTGCCATGGAAGTTTATAAATGTATTTCCCCTTTGAAACAACTGAAGCAGTTGTGCATTGTTGTTGCTGGTGTATTAATATAATAATACTACCGTTTTTGTACGAGTTGAATCTGAATTAATAGAGACAAACGCTCCACAGGAGACTTTGAAATGCAAATTGAAATCAAAAGCATTTTTATTAACAACGCATTTGGCGCAAGAACAACCTCAACTGTGCACTAAATAGTAGTTTGCCAGCTGCTATTTACGTTGTGCGGCACTTCCTCTTTAGCCTCACAGAGGACAGTCCTTTGTCGAGACACTTCTCTGCTTCTCTCTCCATGTGGATCCTCTGTGGCCCTGCTGTGTCGTGTTTCTTTCCTGTGAGCTGCTAATAACCTGTGTCTGACCTGTGCTATGCAGCAACACAACTACGCTACCCATCATGCCCCTCTCCACACTCCCCAATAAATCTAAAATTATGCCCACCCCTTCTTTCTAGTCAAGGGTCCTCTTTACAATCATAGTTTTCCCCATTTAGAGCCCAGCCTTTATTGAAGATGGAAGTGACGATATTTTTAGAGTTATAATTGGCTTAAAGAAACTCAATCAAGCTGAATACTGGAGTAACAATGATCACCTACGGAAGCCCTCAGCAGGAAGTAAGAGTAATATCTAGTTATCAATTTAGTAAGTCTGATCAAAAAAGTTTTTCTTCTGCTTGAGATTCAAGAAAAGGCTGTCTATATTATTTTCCTTTTTTTTTTCTTTTGTTAAAACAATTAAAAGTTTGTTGAGTTTGTTTTTGTAATACTTGTTTCGGCCACAAGAGGCTGAAGTAAACAACATGTTCTACATAGGGCTTTTCTTTCAGGACTTTTCTCCATACTTGTGGTGCATTAGCAAGTTTCTTTTAGTCCTATTTAGAATATTGGGTATTGGTGCATGTTAGCCTCTTGTGGCTAAAATTAGTATTACAACAACAACCACTTACAAAAATGATCTTTTTTAAATCACCCCGCCAAACCGTTTCCCTCTTCGTAAACAAAAAACACAGGATAGGAAAAATGTTGATCAGATTTAGAAAAAGGATCCCTAGATCTCTTTATATTCTCATTTGCCTCCAGATGAATCCGACTGAAATGAATAACTCAGTGTTGGGTTGACTCGATTTCTTTTTTCATAAACCTGCTGTTGTTTTGTCTTTTTACTCCATTATTCAGTTGAATTGAATCTTCTTTTTATTGAACTTGAGGCTAAATCATATTGTGCCCTCCACCCTTCAAACACTCCCTCAATCCATCATTTATTGCTGCATGCTCCAAGCAGACCAAACAAGGTGTTAGCACCCCCGTTCCTCTGTAGTGTCTCTGTACGTGAGCTCAGTCTCAACGTGGTTCTATTTTGTGGAAGTGATTGTCTCAGTGGGCTCCACCCTAGTATTTGTTTCCCCCCCTCCCCTCGTTATTTATTTGTCTCTTCTTTACCATTCTCCTTCTTCCCTTTTGTCGTTTTTTAATCTGTGACGTGACGGGGTGATCTGGATGTTTGGGGTCTTCAGGTGTTCTGCAATGTGCCCGAGTTAACTTATTATTTCAAATGTTAATATGCTGCTAGGTTAAGATTTACAAAAAGCAGGGCCATTAAAGGGTCCAGTTTCCACCGATTAGAGCACAGATTGATGGCACGGTGAAAACCTGTAGACCCTGATTCCAGGAGAACCCTCTTTAGATTTAGAAGGATGATCTGATCCTTTTTTCTGTGCAGTTTATCATTTTGTAACTCTTTATAATATGTTATTGTGTTGTCATTTCACAAAAATGAGTTTCTTATTAACTGTCTATCTGTTAATTAACGGCTAAACATTCAAAGGGACGAATATGTAAACATGCTGTACCGTATATGCTGTCGTTCAAAAGAACACATTTTGTTTAGTTCATACTTATTAATAGTTCAGATGTGTTGCCTCATAAACACAACTCAAGTTAAAGGAATAAGTGGACATTTTGGGAAATATGCTTATTGACTTCCTTGCTGAGAGTTGAGGCTTTTTAGAAACAAATTGGATCGATGTTATTGTTCAGAATTTCACATACAATGCAAATTCTACATGGAAACATTTCAAGATCGAGCTGTATTTCTCTCAGCTTTCGCATGCCAATTAAAGGCATTTTAGGGACAACAGATGGAAATTAGAATAGCAGCTAACTCTGACTTATTTACAGCAATGTTTCTGTTGATCAATGAGCACTGTCCCTACCAACTAAATCAATAAATTAAAATAAAATAAAACGTTTTTATTTATGAAACAACAATACGGAGGCTCGGTAGTCCGAAACAAGACGGGAAACTTTGTTACCCATTTCAACCTCGACAAAGGCAGAGCAGACCAGACCAGATCTACTTCTTCAGTTGTTTCCCTTAGCATTAAAGCCATTGATATATATTATTCAGAGGTGAGTGATTTTTCAGTTGAGTTTATTTGTCATGCCTCTGGTAGGTAGAGGCTTTTTTCATGAGAAGATCAATACGTCCCTCATATGGTTGTTTAGTTTGGGTGTACAGTTGCTAAGCTTCGAGCAAAGTGTAAAAATGATTTGATTATAGATTTCAGAACCAATAACAAAAACGTGTGGTTTAGAAGTGTTGATAGGCTGATTTTCAGAAAGAGCCAGGCTATAGCCGTTTCCGCGTTTCAAATATGTATGCAAACTATTGTTTATTATTCTCATCTGTCACCTGAGAAGTAAATAAGCACATTTCCAAAATGACCATCTATTGCAGGTATCATTACTGTTAACAAGCCTTCACATACTCATTTTCCATGGATAACTTCAGTTGAATTAGCCAACAGCTCCTCAGACGCCGCCTGAGTGTTGTCCTTTTCTCAGTTCAATATTTACAACAATTCCATGAACAGAGAGCAAGCCAAAGATAAATGTGGTGCTGTGCGGATGAATGTGAGCGTGTGACCCCATTCTATTACTCATCTCATCCCTCCCCTCTCAAACCACTCCTGATTTCTCCACTATTTTCCCCTTTTTCTTGCCTCTCAACAGCCATCAAAGGCTTCTCGCCCCAGCACAAGATCACCAGCTTCGCCGAGGCCAAGGGTCTGGATCGCATCAACGAGAGAATGCCGCCGCGGCGAGACGGCCTGCCGTCCGACGCCAGCCTCAACTCGCTCAACAAGGCGCTGTCCTCGGAGACCAACGGCACGGACGCCAAGGGGAGCACCAGCAGCAGCGGCAGCAACATCCAGTGAAGGCAGCACAGGCGCCTCTTTGGCCAGCGGGGCCGCCCTGCCCCCAGCCTCATCACGGCCCTCCACTGCAGGAGGGGCAAAGAAGTGGAAAGCAGGGGGAGAGTTGGATTGTGGAGGGGGGAGGCATCTATGGCTCACGTTGGGGGGCCTTCTCACTTTCTAGTCTTTGGATATGCCTTCTAAATATTAGTTCATAGTCAAATCTGCTAAGTTATTGCCTGAAGATCAGGCCTTTAGTGTGCTCGATCCTCCACCACAGCGCGGCTAGCCGGAGAGAGAGAGAGAGATCTGAAAGGTGAATTATTTCTTTTATTTCTTGAAAGACCCTTTGCTCATTTACACAGAAAGCCGTGTAACTTCTTACTAACTATTGTACGTTTACAAAAATACAGCACTAAAAAGGACAGAACATGAGATAATGTTTTTAACATATAAGGGTGTACAAACTAAATAAGGACTATTTATTGATAACTTTTTTTTGCTACTCTTATAAAATAGCTCTGAAATTAATTAGGCAGTCTTAAAAAGAATGTTGCAATGTTTTCGAAATGCCAAATATTGGAACGTTTTATGGTTTTGTACATATTATGCTTACCTCAGGTTCTTTTGGTGTGTGCTTTGACCTGACTTTTCTGTATAATGGCTAAATAACTCGGTAATGAATACCTATTTTCTTGAGTTTCATAACTGGAATTTACATTTACCTATCTATCATTTGCAAATATGTTTATTTTTTTGTCTCTTTTGGAAGGGGGGGGGGTAGATTTATCGTGGCTTGCTGGAATTGAGTGTTCATTTTTCTCTTTTTAAGTATTGCGAACAAAGTAAAAATAGAGAACCTATATTGTGTAAAAAAGAAAATACAATAAACTTAAAGTGTCTGCCTATGCATGTTTTATAAAAATCAAACGGAGGAAATAGAAAATCTGAATACCTTGGCTGTGGAGGCCTGTTTTGAGATATATTGCGCTTTAGTGAACATATACTGGAAACGTATACCTGCATTCTTTCAATTAGCACCATGATGCTCTATGCCTTCAACTTCTTTTGTAATTGAAGCATTTAATTATCTAAGATGGATGAGAAATCATATTTTTAACCTGCGCTTGTAAGTGCACACAGTCCAATTAAGCATGTTTGGCAATTCTTGTGAGGTGTGTGGTTACATGTGTAACTCAAAAATGCATGATTAGCTGTTTGTGTCATATAACAGGTAAATCAGTTTTGTTCTGTTTTGTAAATGTGCCACAGAAAGTGTAATTTGATTATTATTACCATTATTATTTGGAACTCTGCTTTGTATATCAGTTACAGGTTTGATACTGCTCAATACTTTAAGATGAAACAAAAAAAAACTTTGATCTTTTTTAAGAACTGCTTAAGTGCCCAAGTAATTCACTACACGACATGAAGCCTTGCTTTTTGTAATTTAACTTCAAAACTGTTGGCAGATGAGGCATGCACTTGCAACTATGAAAAGTATTTTATATAACTGTTCAATAAAAATGTGCATGAATTTCAACTTGAAATGAACCTGCTTCTCCTGTGTGTGTGAATGTGTGTGTGACCCAGGGTGTCAGAGAACAGGAAAACCTATAAGGAAAATCCCCATATCTAACACAAATATTATTTCATCACTTCAGGGGTCAAGAGGGGTATAGAGACCTGAAATGATCCTAAAAATCACTATACATTTGGAGCTAGCATCCTGAGTTCTGCGAAGGAGTCCGTGTGTTTTGGTGTTACATTTCCTCTCAAATATTTTGGCCGGTATAGATGGGAAACTGCTCCTTGGCAGTTTAGCAACAAAGGTGTTTCCTCTTCATCAACTTCAGTGACTTGAAGCCAAGCTAGCACAATAATACCTGTGTACACAAGATCTGCAGGCTTCCTCCTTTTATACAAAGATTTTTTTTAAATTGGCAAGATTAGATATCTTTAACTCTAGTATGTTGGAAATTAAACTTCCCATCTCCAAGGAAAGGACAGACAAATCTACTTTACAAACCAACTACTCCGACATATTTTACTAGGTAGCCTTTACTAGCTTGGCCTTGCTTTCTGAAGTGTCTCTTGTTGGTCTCTTCAGCTGAAATCAAACACAATGCTCAAATGAAAGGAAGTAAACTCTAGCATCCTGTTTTTTTCGGGAGGGCCAGAAGAACGGGCTAGATTTGGAAGTCTCGGAGGACTGATATGTAATGAAACTAAGATGAAGACACTGCCGAACGAAAATATTCAATGAGGAGTGGTAGGGCAATGTTCTTGGTGTTGAGTCCTTAACTTAGTTCAGAAACCTTGATAATCGTACATAACAATAAGATGTTTACACAAAACACATCAAAGAAACCGCAGGACTGGAGGCATTGTGACATAAACAATGAAGGATAGTAAAACATCTTTGCTGATATTTGAGCAGCTCCCCTGTCACAACTTCCTTCTTCGTCAGCTGCTTCCACCGTTATTTAACCTAACAAACTTCCATGTTGTAAATGGAAGAATTTAACCAGGAATAACCCATTAAGATCTGGTTTTCAATGGTGACATCAATGACAGTTATTCTGTATAGGCCCAATTTTATAACACATTTCATAGTAATAATAAGACAATAAGTAAAAAAAATAATCAGAGCATGTGTAAATATGTTATGTTTACTATATTTACAGATCGATTATTCAATTCAAAGTAATTTTAACATTAAGGATTTCTAAGTTGCTAGAAAAACGTTTTACTTAGTATGTTTTGATGAATGCATGTGACAGTTGGAGAACATCTTAAAAAGTGTGTGGCTGTGTGTTCCTGTTTTTTTATATTCTTTTCCAAAGTACTTGACTTTTCATCTTATAATTAATTACATAGAGTTTTGGATTCCACACCGTTTATTTAAAGCTGAGCAGATTTCCTCAAACCATCACCAGCACCGGTCTCCTCCCAACTGATAAGTGGTGTGTGCGGCAGGAAAAAATAAGTGATGGGAGTTGACGGTACCCGAAAAACATGGACATAGGTTTGTAGCCACTGGCTGCTCTGTGCTGGTCGCAACATCCACCCAGTTTTACGTCAGGAAGGGAAGCCGATGTATTTCCTCCCCTTCTTTATCAGAAGGAAGTGCTGAAAAAAAGCCTAAGCAGCCAAGCGCCACAGCACCTTTTCCACTGGCCGCTCAGTTGGAGTCTGAGGCAGAAGAAGCCAGAGGAGTTTACGCAGAATCACCATGAAGACCATCAGGGTTCTCGTCCTGCTGCTGCTAGTGGCTGTCCAAGTCTTCGCAGCAGGTAGGAAACATTTGTGGATGGGACACATGCTGTTGGATTAGCCTTAGATTTAACAGAATCAGATCTGAAGGCCCTTAAAAAGTCTAAGATAGCTTCAGTGTTGTTTCTGCGCTGTCAGTGCAGAAGGTAAAACAAATCTTTATTATTGATGTGTATCTTACTAAATGGTGTCAAAACATTTCCACAACTTTGGTGAACTGTCATTTATTGGCCCAATTGTGTGTTAATGAAAACTTTTTGGTTTCTTTGCAGCAAAAGTTGTTCTGAAAATTGAGAGTATTAGAAGTTGAGCTCATGTTTTATTCTCTGTGATTTTCTTTTTGCAAAGATTAAGATCCCAGGTTTGTTCAGAAGCCACTTTGAACAGTACCTCAGAGACATCCACTCAGTGTGTTTCCGTTCATTCAGCCCGAGATAAACAGTGTGTGTGTGTGTGTGTGTGTGTGTGTGTGTGTGTGTGTGTGTGTGTGTGTGTGTGTGTGTGTGTGTGTGTGTGTGTGTGTGTGTGTGTGTGTGTGTGTGTGTGTGTGTGTGTGTGTGTGTGTGTGTGTGTGAGAGAGAGCCGTTGGATGTGCTTTGTACTAACACATAAGAAAAAAGTAGAATATTTTAACTTGTAACAAAAGTGTCAAGTGTCTGTCTCTTGATGGATGGAAAGGAAAAAAAGAGGGTGGCTCAGGATTTGTTTGTTTTCCTTTTGCTGAGCCAAAAGACCTTTTATCTGTCCTGTGCCGGGCAGATAGGTGATCCGACTGCAGATAGTCAGTGGGAACCAAAGCGCCCCCTCTCTCACAGAACAACAGATCTGTGTCCTGAGACCCAAGTGTCCCAACTGGAAACAAATCTAGCGTTTGGTAGTAAACATCTGGAGGAAATGCCCTCGCCCTGCACCCCCCGCGGCAGCAGAGGGTTTTTTCCCAAAAACTTTCTGAGCTTTAATTGAAATTTGCAACAAACACTTGAGACTTAAGGTGACTTGAACGTGTCTCAAATGACTTGATTTTCGATTTTCTCCAAATCAAATTTTGTGAAGGATTTAACACCTCAGACAGTACAAAATACTGGAGATTTAACTTGAGACTTCACTTAGAGGAGTAGCCTATAGTTGATGCTTGAACTGATATAATAAGGACGTTGTTCTAACTTGTCTATAATTGCATACAACTTCACCACTTGGAAATTGAGACTTGACAGATGATCCAAAAAACAACAAAGGTTTGACTTGGACTCGAAGGACTTTGAGGTGTTGAGACTTGATCCAAAATACCAAGAAAATCGAGACTTTACTTAACATCTGATACAAAATACTTGAAGTACAGACTAGCTGTAGAATATGTGAAGTAATTTTTACAGAATGACTTGAAATTTCCTTGGACTTATCCCAAAATAACTTAATTGACATTGAGAGTTTAGGAGTTGACTTGGCTTCAGCCAGTGCTCTGGTGAGAAATATGTCGAGTGGGATCATAACTGACACCACTGAAGACAGGATGCTTGGCTGCTGAGGTCAGAGGATGCCAATAGTATGTCTGGGACAGGATGCAGCTTCACACTGCTGCAGGGCTTCAAGCAGAGGATATCCACCTCAACACTCCACAACCTCCAACGCTGACTTCTAGTCTGACACTTGGAGCGAGGGCACACCTTTGTCTCAGACTCTGGACTTTAAAGCGTTGCCAAACATGAATGATACAAATATGCAACTGTGAACTTAAAATAGAGAATCTGTCTGGGGAAATGTCTTGCGTAGACAAACTGATTGTGGTAGCCTACTGTGAATTCCTAGATAGCCCATTTATTTGAATGTTGTGCTCTGGCCTCAAACAGTCAGCATATAAACCATAGCCACCATGCTGGACAAAAGCTTTTGATGATTGATTTCACGAAAAATAAAAACTTTAAAAAATGGTGTTTCTTCTTTACAGATTCATCAGATAGCACAAAGGTGCCACAATTAACATCAATACAAAGTAAGTAGCTATGGCACTTAAGGTATTTAATTGCTCCCTGGTGGAGAGTAACACAAGTATGCTTGGAAAACCAGCAGCTGTGCGGCTAATGCTAGTGCTAACTTGCTTCATAGTACAGTTCAACCGATAGCTGAAGTTAAGTGACTCACTTTGAGAACTTACGAGATGGTCCAGCTTGCTTGAGTACTTTTTTCCACATCTTCTGTTTGGCCCACTCTTTGTACAAATATGATGTACTATTGTAGTGCTCCAGTTCACCATTGAGGACTACAATACACTTTTCTTCTCCATTCACAATTCTCAATGTCAGTGACATCAACATAAACCCTGATATGGTTTTCATGTCCTGTCATTTGTGTTGCTCGGCACAAAGCATCCACTCACGTCTTTGCATTCATTTCTTTACATAGTCATGATGTGAAAAGAAAATGTGTTTGAATAGGCAGTAGATGGATAGCTTAGCTTAGCACAGACATTGGAATCAGGGTGAAACTAGCTAGCTTTGAAAGGTTCCAAGCACCTTCATAGGTCAATTATTCGTGTATTTTAATTCCTGCATAAGACACCATGTAAAAATGTGCCATTTTGCAACTTTTAGAAGTTTCTGTTTGGCTGACAGCTGCATTTATAGTAGGACAAAAAACAAACAGTATATCATTGTGACTGCTAAGATGTACCTTGTTAAATGGTTTGTTTGTTTGTTGGTTGGTGGATTTTGTTTCCTGTGGTCAGACTCAGTCTTGCTGTTTCCACACTTCCTGTCTTTTTGCTAAGCTAAGCTAACTGGCATTACATTTACCGGTGCTACTTTATACAAGTTGTATTGATCTTCTCATCCAAATTTCGCAGTAGACAAAATGCCCCGTGTCAATTGTAAATCTAATGGCCATTTTGAATTCCTGCATCTTTTCTTTTCCTGCGTTGCGGTTTTTTTTTTTTCCTGCAGATCTTACGCAACCTTTCATATGCTAAATCTCTCTCTCATTTGCATTTCAACATACCCAAATGCTAACATAACTCCAACTCCAGCAGGATCTTCAACCAAAAGTCCAACCAAAGTAACACCACCACCAGTGATGCCAGCCAGTCAGAATCCCTTAATTTTTCTTCGTACTGAAACCACCGAAAACCCTAATAACAGTGAGTGTGCATATATCTTAAGTCGATAAACAGATGGAAGAAGGTCTTTAATTTATTTTCTTTCTTTTGTTCAA
This sequence comes from Eleginops maclovinus, assembly GCF_036324505.1. NCBI lineage: Eukaryota > Metazoa > Chordata > Actinopteri > Perciformes > Eleginopidae > Eleginops > Eleginops maclovinus. The sequence goes on from NC_086362.1 coordinate 8,944,458, forward strand.
CCCCAGTACTCAAGATTGCTTCAACTTTATTTGTACCTGCAGGAAAAACTATAACAGCAGCAACTACAGGGAAGACGTTGAACGCCACTACTGCTGTCCATGTCTCTGTGACAGTAACTAAGAGTCAGTTTGTGTTTATAATTGTTAAACGGTTTGTTTTAATATTGAGTTCTAAATCAGTTTATATAAATTCATTCTGTTTGCATCCTAAAGAAAGTTCTTTTGCTAAGTTGACTTTGAAGGAAAAAGTGGGATATTGACCGAAATGATCACAGATAACAAATCACTGCTTGGCCTTTATGTATTTAAATGAATTCCTTTCTTTTTTCTATATTAGCTGTAAATGCTAGTTCTTTCCAATCGACATCTCCTCCCAAGCTCACCACAGGAAACCCCACTAATAACAAGATCAATGAGACTCAAGGTGAGAAGAAATTTGGCACAGATACATCATCAGTAATGAGCTAGCTTTTTAGAATGCAGATCAATTATTAGATTTTTTAAACCTTAATAAATTATATTATAAACATAGTTATATAAATTATTTTTAAAATTCTGGTGTGGCAATGCTGGGTTAATTCTTTACATGCAAACTGTTTTTTAATCAGTATCTAAAGGACAAGATGAAAGCACTAGAAAACCAAACGGTATGTATAAAACGAAATAACATCACTTGTTGTTGTCTTTGTTGATGTTGTTGATGTTGTTGTTGTTCTTGATTAATATTGATTGACTAATGTTGAGTAGCTTTATTCAAATAATTAATTCCATAATTTAAATGTCATAGTATCACCAAAAAAGTGGGATATTGACCGAAATGATCACAGATAACAAATCACTGCTTGGCCTTTATGTATTTAAATGAATTCCTTTCTTTTTTCTATATTAGCTGTAAATGCTAGTTCTTTCCAATCGACATCTCCTCCCAAGCTCACCATAGGAAACCCCACTAACAACAAGATCAATGAGACTCAAGGTGAGAAGAAATTTGGCACAGATACATCATCAGTAATGAGCTAGCTTTTTAGAATGCAGATCAATTATTAGATTGTTTTAAACCTTAATAAATTATATTATAAACATAGTTATATAAATTATTTTTTTTATTCTCTCTTGTTGTTGTTGTTGTTGTTGTTGTTCTTGATTAATATTGATTGACTAATGTTGAGTAGCTTTATTCAAATAATTAATTCCATAATTTAAATGTCATAGTATCATCAAACAACGTTTTACCTCCTCCAATGACTACATTGACTACATTAATAGATGCAGGTGATTTAAAATTCTGGTGTGGCAATGCTGGGTTAATTCTTTACATGCAAACTGTTTTTTAATCAGTATCTAAAGGACAAGATGAAAGCACTAGAAAACCAAACGGTATGTATAAAACGAAATAACATCACTTGTTGTTGTCTTTGTTGATGTTGTTGTTGTTGTTCTTGATTAATATTGATTGACTAATGTTGAGTAGCTTTATTCAAATAATTAATTCCATAATTTAAATGTCATAGTATCATCAAAAAAGTGGGATATTGACCGAAATGATCACAGATAACAAATCACTGCTTGACCTTTATGTATTTAAATGAATTCCTTTCTTTTTTCTATATTAGCTGTAAATGCTAGTTCTTTCCAATCGACATCTCCTCCCAAGCTCACCATAGGAAACCCCACTAACAACAAGATCAATGAGACTCAAGGTGAGAAGAAATTTGGCACAGATACATCATCAGTAATGAGCTAGCTTTTTAGAATGCAGATCAATTATTAGATTTTTTAAACCTTAATAAATTATATTATAAACATAGTTATATAAATTATTTTTAAAATTCTGGTGTGGCAATGCTGGGTTAATTCTTTACATGCAAACTGTTTTTTAATCAGTATCTAAAGGACAAGATGAAAGCACTAGAAAACCAAACGGTATGTATAAAACGAAATAACATCACTTGTTGTTGTCTTTGTTGATGTTGTTGATGTTGTTGTTGTTGTTCTTGATTAATATTGATTGACTAATGTTGAGTAGCTTTATTCAAATAATTAATTCCATAATTTAGATGTCATAGTATCACCAAAAAAGTGGGATATTGACCGAAATGATCACAGATAACAAATCACTGCTTGGCCTTTATGTATTTAAATGAATTCCTTTCTTTTTTCTATATTAGCTGTAAATGCTAGTTCTTTCCAATCGACATCTCCTCCCAAGCTCACCACAGGAAACCCTACTAACAACAAGATCAATGAAACTCAAGGTGAGAAGAAATTTGGCACAGATACATCATCAGTAATGAGCTAGCTTTTTAGAATGCAGATCAATTATTAGATTTTTAAACCTTAATAAATTATATTATAAACATAGTTATATAAATTATTTTTAAAATTCTGGTGTGGCAATGCTGGGTTAATTCTTTACATGAAAACTGTTTTTTAATCAGTATCTAAAGGACAAGATGAAAGCACTAGAAAACCAAACGAAATAACATCACTTGTTGTTGTCTTTGCTCTCTTGCTGTTGTTGTTGTTGTTCTTGATTAATATTGATTGACTAATGTTGAGTAGCTTTATTCAAATAATTAATTCCATAATTTAAATGTCATAGTATCATCAAACAACGTTTTACCTCCTCCAATGACTACATTGACTACATTAATAGATGCAGGTGATTTAAATGTACTAACATACTGCATAATGAAGCTGTGAATATATGAAGTCTTTTCAAAAACGTATCTTATACATTTCACGCTCAGAGAAAAGGTGGTGGTGGATCGTGTTACCGGTCCTGCTGGTTGCAGCTGCTGCTTTCATCGTCTTCAAATACAAATGCAAGAAGATCCACGATCACACCGGTGAGACTACCAGAAGACGTTCTCACACGTATCAAACTAGTCTGGTCTCCGAAAAACTAAGTTACAACCATGACTATTTTTCACCCAACCATTATCTTATCTTTTAAAAAAACATGCCAACTAAATTTAGTATCAATGTGTAAGGTGAACAATGGGACAAGTATTGTTTGGACAACAGGGACAAACTCTGAATACCAATAGATGATGATAGACCAATTTAAACAAATGATATGTAAAAAATAGGATCCTATATCCATGCATTGTTCAAGTAATTGCAAGATATTATTGTTTAATATTGAACGAAAGAATACTATTTGTGTGTTAACGTATTTTACTGTCTTCTCTTCCACAGAAACTATTGACATTGGAACTGAGAAGTGAGTTTAATACTTTATTAAAATATATAGTTTTGAAAAGGCATTTTAAAGTTAAAAACATCCATCCCTTTGTCTCTGTTCCTCCCAACAGTGCATCTTTCCAGAGCAGGCCGGAAAGCACCAAAGATGGAGTCATGCTCCTCGGAGTGAGGTCATCAGGCGGGGACGAAAATGGTGAGCTGCTTCCGTCTATTTCCTGCGAGAGTTCATTTTGTTTGTCCATTCTTCCATCACTTGGTGAAGCCGTTCTTCCAGACGTTTAGGGAAGTTACAGGCTTTTAATATCTCATTGTACTGCATGGGCTTGTGGGGCTTTGCTGTGCAACAGAAGGTGTTTCCTGTGATTTCGCGCCCCCGCCCTCGAACAAGCAGCAGGGCTTGAAAGATAGGGACTTCCTAACATAAACACAGATTATTTTGGACAGGAGCTATTGTGCGCTCGGTAAATGTCAGAGTGGCCCAGACGCTGCAGGCGTGTGCGTGTTTGTCATTGGGGTCGTCCACATACGTGTCATCCGTGGTTCATATACACACACTCACTACCCCTTCACCTCGACCGTGAAAATAATACAAATCCAGACACTACTTGTCCTATCTTCCTCCCCTCATCAAATCAGGCCGGGATGACTTTGGGTGTGGGAAGGAAATAGAGTCATGCTTTAGGAATTTCGCTGAGGAAGAATGTGTTTATATTGCTACAGATTACTGGATTATTTAGCTTTATAAACTCTTATCTGATTGTAAAACATGTTACCCATACGTACCACACAACACACAGATAAACACCTCACAATCCCACGCTCTTAAACTGCATTTTCACTGACTTAAAAACGTGGTAAACAAAAAAATGAACTCCTCCCTAACAGTCTTAACTTTAATGTTATTTAATTAGCTTCAGAAAAATGTAAGATCACTTTCATCAGACAGCAGGAACAAGAAGGTACCACCTTATAGAAGTCTTTGGGCGATTTAGTAATGTAAACTTCCAAATGAATGCATGAATCCATGATTTTATTATAATCTTCTTCAGTGTGACTGAGTAGAAATTAACAGCAATTTTATGTCACAATAAAAAAATTTGAAATGAAGTTTTTCTAAGGCTGTAAATGTTGGCAATTGACATTTATTTTTTGAGAACTTGACCTGCTTTACAATATATTTAAATCGAAACAGTCCCTATCCTTTACATTTTGTATGTTGTTATGTTCTTTTTTAAAATAATTATTCTTTATTTGGGTACAGAGTATTGTTTATAGTATTTTGCTCAGTTCAATCTTTCACCAAAAATAGCAAACAAACCAGCGTATAATAAATGTCTAAATAAAAAAGTAAAAATAAGCTATTATAAAGCACATTTTTACATCACCACGCTCTTTGATGTCCACCTGTAATCTGTCAGTTCTCTCATTAAGGCGGGACTTCTGTTAGGGCATCAATCGTTCTCTGCAGGCGGGACACCATAACCTGTCTAACATGAGGTTTTTATTTTCAATGTAAATAGAGTCCTCAATGTGCTTCCACACATGCTGACATGTACTCAGTCAAAGCAGCACCGCCTCCTGGTGTTGGATTGACACAAATGCACACGTTGTTCATTATTTGTGGACTATGAAGTTTTAATCACGCAGATGTGGTTTTATCCTGCTGTTGTTTCATCACTTTCCTCTGTTATTTATGTTTCAGCTGCTGCGAGATAATAAAAAAAAGGAGGACATCAAGACCGAACAGTGTGTGCCTTACACCTGGCGCCCACACAATGATGGTCTGGAACGAATGTTTGATTTCTTTGATTTTTTGTTGTTGTTGTGAAAACATGCAAAACGTATGTATGATTCTGTATGCTGAAATGAGGGTGTTTTGATCAATCTCAGAGTTAGTGAACCTTTTTCCAATTATAATATATTTTATGGAGATAATTCAGTAAATCTTTAAATTGATAACGTAGGCTAAATGCTGTCAGCACCCTTTATTTCAGTATACTGTTGACGAAGACAAATTCAGCTGCAGATCTCTGTCTACATGTTTGTGACAAAACACGCTCCTGTACAGTGCACTGACCTCAGATCCATCATGTTTGATGTAATTAATCTGTTCATTTCATAGTTTTATAATTATCCTTTGGTTGTTACTTATCACTTATGTGCCTTGAACTGCTTTGTAGGATATTATGTGTTTTTGTGTCAATTTCACCAAGAACAGGCTCTTTTTAGGTGTATTCATTTTTGCTTTACATGTATCTCAGTTAAGAAGGTTCAATATTAAAATGTTAAATATTCCACCTGTGCACTGAAAACGTTTTAAAGTACTTTTTTTTTTTTGTCAGTAAATTTAAAGACAGGGATTGTATAAAAGACACTGGAAATGCTTTTTGGCTAGAATGTGTTGCTCTCAATTTCAATGTTCTCAATAAATCACAAAAGAAATGTTTGTATCTTCCAGATATGAAATGTAATGCTTTGTAAGTACATCCTCACCATGTTGCATGTTTTCCTGCAGGTAGAGGATCAGACTGTAGGGGTAGGCTTCCAACTTCCTGTCACCAAGTTCCTGTCACACAGTGATGTCACCACATCACTTAAGACCCTCCCTCCCAACTGTTTGTATCTGGTTCTGACCGTTAATAATATAGATGACCTTGATTAAGCTTCAGTAGCTGTATTCTTTGATCTGTATTTGGCAGTGTAGTGCTTGAACGACGTAGCTGCTACCATGCAATTTCGAATCAGATATCCAGCAGTGAAATGCACATCACATAAGATGGGACAGAGTAGACTTAGCATATTTAATGAAGAGGCAAGCACATTTAATAGATGATTAAAAAGGTCTAATCATCTAGCTACATGGTAAAATAAGTAGCAGTATTATAAAAGTAGTTAATGGAGATGGATCATCAAGATTTGATATGACTTGTGAGTTTCTTGACTTACAGCAGGGCCTCGCCTTGGACTCCCACAGTGACTTGAGACCTGAAGGTTAAGATTTGAGGTTTGCTTGTGACTTGCTTTGCGGACCACCATTGTCATTTCAGTGACTTTCCACTAGAGGGGGCCAACCGTCAACACAAAGAGCCTCCATGTTTCTGCCCCTCTCTCTTGTGGTAGTTGACAGAGGAGTGAGATGTAGGCAACCGGTGTAAAAGTCTCACCGTGCTTGATCTTCATAACCCAGGGAAAACAGATACGCTCTTTATGCAACTAATTAAATGCCAAGGTATAAATTCAATTGACTTTTGCCATGTTGTTGGCATGACCCACATTTTGAATCGAACAGGGTAATAAGGACCAGCTCTAGCTATGGTTTTTGTAAACTGAGACTGGGGGACAGCTTCCACTGTGGGCACATTTCCAGAGCCAGAGACTTTAGCAGGTGGACACTGGCCCATCAAACACAGCTTTGGCATGGGCAGGTTCCACTCATGCCAGGCCTTTCTCCTTCAGCTTCACTCCACACTGTTTAGTTTCCCCTCTAAAGTCAGATATCTACTCATCTTTCAACTTTAAAGTGGATTTAAAATGAAAAATCAATAGTAGAATGCATTTCAATCAAGGGCCTTTTTCTGTCAAGAGACTTGCTGAGCTGAATATTGCCTTAGCAAGCAGTCGTATCAATTTGAAAGTACTGTGAGCCTTGGAGAACTAATAGGAGTTATTACATCTCTAAATCTGTAATATCTTCAGCAGAGAAAAACATACAGATTAAAACATACCGATTGTTTATCTTAACACAACAACAATTCAGTATCTACACATTGTCTTGGCGGCATACACAATGAGAGTAGAACATTTGCATTATTGTTACGCTCCTGCGTGTTCCCACTTTTCTCTTTTGTTACATTTTTAAAAAGTATAGAGAAAAGGTCTCTCAACAGAGCCTTTGTGTTTGAATAGAGTCCACTGGCAACAGGTGGCCTTCAGTCTATTCTTTGCCTCATGCTGCTACATTGTCCCAAAAACTACTCATCTTTTCAGCTACCAGTGACATGTAGGAAGTTGAATTATTCATCCTGTAAAATATCATTGCACCAAAGCTCCATTAAAGCACATAAGCAGGGTTTGTGTAGGGTTGCAGAAGCGTTTACAGACATCAAGTAACAGTAGATGCCTCAGTTCACAATTTAGGATCCATTATGAATAAGGGATTTTTGTAAGTGCTGGCTCTCATAAATACAAACATATGTTTAAACGTTTTTTTCCTACTTTTGTACTTGTGCAAGGCGCTGACATGCACGTAGAAAACGTTTGCACAAGCAACCAGATTATCTCCTGCGGCAGAGAAGTGCAACTCAGCAAAAAGGCTCTAGTTGTTAGATTTCATGGAGGAGGGAGAGGAGGGTGATAGGGGGAGGCGAGAGGCAGGTTTCACTGAAGGGAGAGTGGTGCCAGCCTGGCATACTGATACCGAGCGTCTTGAAGGGGATAACAGAAGGTTCATGTAGAGATAAGTAACGTGAAACAGGAGGCTACACGAGTCATCTTTATGCCTCAATAAGAGAAACAGTAGTTGGCACATGTGAGATATTCACAAGCAGAGTTTAGTTGTGTTCCAACACAGGAGGGAAGGTCAAATGCAGAGGTGCTTCACATTACTTGCCTGCTCCTTGATATACTATGGTCGTGACACATATTTCTTTTACTTTTATTCCAGTCCAACTGAGATACAGCCAGTTTGACAGGAGCAGAGAAGCAACAGACAGATGGGGCTTCACATTAAAAAAAGTTAAGTTAAAATAGACGCAGAATGTAACAAAGAGGCATGGGAAGCATCTTAAGCACTGACACCAACGATTGGATGGATCTGACAGTTGCTGTTGACACATTATGTTTCCTGAGCTTTGTGCTGCACTATTATTTCATGAGTTCAGAGATCATGAAGGCTTCACCCTGAACTCTGTAAGAACAGCCAGAGAAATGCAATACGGGTCCGGAGCTCCGAGCTATCAGAATTTGAACTTTTGGTATTGTGTGCATTTGCTAAATCACATAAAAAATGAAATGGTTTGATTGCAAGAAAGTCTTCAAAACTGTAAGTCGATTTCTCTGCATCTGTCTTCATTTTTATAAGTTACGAAAATATCAACTATTTTCATAACTTTACTTCACTGACCAAAGATCTTTCTTAAATACTCAAGTCTTTTCCTATGTGTTAAGTTAAGCTTTCTCAGTAACTGTATTGACCTCGTATGTTCAACATACATTTAGGTCAAAACCTCATTAAAACCACGTGATAATGACAGCTGATGTATGCATTTTGTAGCTGTGTTCTCAGATTACTGCTGATGTGGATGCATGATTAAATAGCAAATAGAGTTATTGTATTATTTCTTACACAAACAGTTTTTTGATTTTTAACACCGTAGACATTTCTCATGTATTTTTACAAATATGCAAGCAAAATAAATCATCAAACAGGGGGACAAGATCAAATAAACAAACAAGAAAGCACTTGTAAGGAGAAAAAAGACATGACAATATATTCCTTTTTATAATTAAACAGTTTTTCACAAAGTAATTCTCAAGATAAATAAATATATTTACATTAAACTTGCTTAGATTCCCACAGAATGATAAATGTGTCAAGCAACCTGAAAGCTCCTTTGTATCCCCTGCTTATATCAAAGCCTACACATAACTTAAACAAAGCTTTGCTTATGCAGCGCGTTACTGTGTATGCCTGCATGCACAAAGACAGTAACACTAGCTAAAGCATGTGACTTCTTCTGAGGCATATCTAGTTCTCCCCATGTGACCCTCCCCCCCCCCCTCCCCACATACACACACACCCCCACCCTCTCCCTCTCTCTCTATTCCATACTTCCATCACTTTAGCCAGCAGTAGAGCAGCTGGGTTGAGAGCTGCAGCTCCAGTTACTGTGGGGACATTTCTGTTGAGACAGAGTATGATGAGGGATACACTCCTGATGAGCTGAACAACTGTGCTCAGTCTTACCTGCCAAAAGTACAAACACATGCACGTACACACACAGTAAGAAAAGACAGTTTGGGGCTGCATGTGTACATTTGGACTTTTTTACATACATTATTGCATTACCTGAGCTTCTATTATGGAGTATTTGTTCAACAACTAAGTAGTAGATTAAGAGGGTTCAAAACTATACTGCTTACGCCTCATCCCATGATTAGTACCATGATTTAATTTGTTAATTTATTCAAATTACAATAAAAAAAATTTTTTTTAAATCCTTTAGTATTCTACAATATGGCTGTCCCTATGGGATGTAGAAATATATTTTATTTATATATTTTTATGTGGCTTCTTCATAATCAGGTTTTAATAATCTTTGTGGCCAGGGGTACTATAGGCTACACTAGAGAAAAATTGCATTAAACATATAGATATTTAGTGTTCTGATAGCATATTTGCTATTCAAATTAGAAATTGTTTTCAGATGTAACTAGACATCCTTCAGAGAAACAACACAAATGTTTTTAAATTAAATGTATAAATAATAAACACAACTATATCCGCAATGATTTGGTCAGTCAACAGTTAATTTATTCATTTTCAGCCAATCAGAGAAGAGCTACCTTTAACGTCGAGGGCCGCGCAGTGATTGGTCCAACCCTCGGTCAGCTGACTGGCAGTAAGGTATAAATATTCCTCAGAAGTTTTTCAGCTGCAGTGTAAATGTATGTCTGTGTTTTTGTGTCGGTGTGGGGGGAAGACAGCGTCTGAATATATTTATGAGAAACCTACTGAACTAAGTTATTTTGCACTAAGTAATATTTAAGGTAAGTCGTTTAATTTTTCTTCAAAAATAAACGGTTGTTAGCTCCAAATGTGAAGCTACAGTTGTTGACTTGTGTTAGCACGGGGGCGGTAAGTTGTTTTCTTAAGGCTAACGTTACATTTTGACAGTTTAAAGCGTTCACATCTTATTGTTTCTAGCTCAATGAGCCAGCTGTGTCTTAATGAGCTAAAACAACCTGCTTCCACTGTTAAACTGACGCTGCTACTCCTACATGTTCACAGGAAAACGGCACACTGTCACCATGGTCGCCACAAGCACGTTAAAGACCAAAAGCAGCGATTGCTTTTCAGAATTGGTGGATAGAAGATATGACCAGGCTTGCATTGAAAAAGGTAAGCTTATTTTTTTTCTGTCTCTTTTTTTGTCTGGATTCTTCCAGCAGGGTGCTTGTTTACCCCTGTGTGGCGCATGGCTGCAGCAGTGAGGGGAGGGGTGAGGAGGGGAGGATGAAGTCATCCCTTTAGCCTCTGTTACAACAACAACCTGGGAAGATGAATCCAATCAAACGGCCTAAATCTGTCCAAATCTTATGTTATAATTATAACAAATATTGTATTGCAATTTGGTTATGGTGGTTGCTGTGATGCATGTGTTATAGGTTTGCATAGATTAGCAGTCAGCCTGTGTTCATCCTTTTTCTCTTGTGAGTGTTTCTTCTTAAACGCACACTGCAACCTGAGGGGAAGCAAAATCAGATCAAATTCGAGTCAACATTTTTCTTCAAAACTAGGCCTCCAGATAAATTATTTGTCATTATTGATATTTTTTAATATTAATTTCCATATTCATTATTTAATCATTTGTTCTATCTAGTGTTCATAAAATTGTGAAAACATTTGAATAAAATCCCAGTTTTTTTAAAGTCTACGGATAAGTCTTGTTTTGTTAGTTCAAAGCCCAAAAATATCCAGTTTAATATGATGGAACAGAGAAAAGAGTGGCAGCTCAACAGCTTTTCTTTGATTTGTGCAAGAAAAATTAAATGATTGCTTTAATGGTTGCCTTTTTTTAGTCCTTTGACAATTCACAAATTTGACTTTTATTTGTGAATGATGACATTGTCATTGGTCTATACATGTTCAACTTTCATTGTTTTCCTAGAACTAGATTTCTGGGATAACTGCGTGGCTGAACCCCAGAGGACTGCAGATGTCACTGAAGACAGAACCTGTCAACAGCTGGCCAAAATGTTTGAAAACTGCCTGTCACGAGCCAAGAAGACGACCCTGCACTGCTCCTCTGTGCTGGTACCAGAGAAGCTCACGCAGAGAATAGCTCGTGAGGTCCTGCGGCTGGCGTCCTGCGAGCCCTGCGGCCTGCGGGGCTGCGTCCTCTACGTCCACCTGGACCTGGACAAGGGCTGCAAGCGGCTGGAGCGAATCGTGTACGATGCCACATTGGTGCCCACCTTTGAGCTGACTCTTGTGTTCAAGCAGGATGGCACCGCCTGGCCCAGCCTGCGGGACTTCCTGTTTATGGGAACCTGCTTTGCCCCGACCTTCAGACACATAATCAAACTGAGTCCAGGTTTTCGGCTCGTCAAGAAAAAACTGTACTCCTCCTCGGCTGGCACCATTGTAGAGGAGTGCTGAACTATATATAAATATTGGGTTTCCCGTGGGTAAAAGCACTTCTGCCCAAATGTACATGACACTCCAGTGGTGTCAAATTTTCTAGTGTTTTTGTACAATACACTTTAGTTAAAGACACTAGTCACTTTGTTGAAGGTCTGTGTGTTTCCAGATACACTGAATATGTTCAGCAGCTGTAAACGCACCTGGGCACTATGAATAGGAGGCCGAAGTTAAGTCTTTGGGGGCCATGTTTGTAGCTTGTGGTGTAATGCTGTATTTATGGCTGCGGATGTTTTTAGGACTGATCGTCTTGTGAAGATGCTGCTGTCCTGGTGTGGGCTTCTCGCACTAGGGGAATGTGGATGCCTTAAATGTCAGAGAAATGCACTTTTTTTTTTCACTTGGAGCTGTGTGTATAGTGTTAACGTTTTATTGCTTTTTTATTTTTATACCCCCTTCTGAAACATTTTCTTTTCAATGCAGCGCCTTTATAGATTATTAAAAGGTTGGTTCAACCAAACGTGAAAGCTTCTTTGATTATGTGTTAATTCTTTAACCTGTGCAGAGCAGTTACTCCAGGTCCAGTTTGTAATGTGAGATTTTTTACGAGTTCCCTACTGTGTTTTTTTTTAAACTGCCTCCTATTGAAGGAAATCATGTTTAATTGACATTGAACATGTAAACCTTATTTTACATATACTTCATGTAATTGTTTTATTTAACTACAACAGTTATGCAACACAGGCTTCTAAATTGAAGACACCGTTGTCCTGGTATGACAAAATGAGTTTCAGCTTCAGAGGGAAAACTAGCACACTTATCAGACCCTTTTTTGTCTGTAAAAGTGTCTCTAAACATTTCCATCTATAGATTCTTGGATATTTCAATGCTCCTGGCAACATTTGTTTGATTTTGAGTCCTTACACTTACCATCATTAATATTGTATTGATCTGTCTGCTCCTGCAGGGCCTTTTGAAAACATTGTTTGGTGTCAGCAGCAGTTTGTGTTACATAAGCACATCAGCTGCTTGTGGTGTGAACCTGCACAGCCTGTGTGACATTTCTCTCTTGGTCTTTAATGGCGGCCAGGGTCTCCATAGTGATCTGTCGGGCCTCAGCTAAATGAGATTCAAATAAACTAAACATTGTGATACTTTCAGTCTACTTTTTAAAAGCACGGTTTGAGGCTAAAGTAAGCGATTATACTGTGCAACATGTTGGGTCCAAAGATTTTACCAGTCATACTGTTGCGTCATTCAAGCCCAAACAATGGCGCGGTGTCACATGGTTACAGTGGTTAAATGACAGAAGCACATGATCTTGTGCAAGATGCATCAGTCATTGTGAGAGCACAAAGCACCAGTGATAGGTTACTTTGCAAGTGCACAACCCAGCCTGACCCAACCCCTGCTGTGAGTCAGCAACACAAGGGGCATTGGGGGGGCCATTCAGTTGTGGCCACAAATGCAGTTGTTCAAATAACTGCCTGATTTTATTTGTTTATATTCATTTTAAAGGTAACATCTTTTTGGTTTTGGACTGACATTACTTTTCAAGACAACACCTTGGACTCTGAGAAACTGACATTTTAGACAAAACGATGAATCATCCTTTATTAGAAAGGACATAAAAAAAGCTGGAAATGGCTCATTTTAAAAGCTAAAACATGAGATCTTATAGCTTATGATGCATGACGATTGAACTGCCAAATAGTATATAAACATCTACAGCAAATGCATCAGTGATAGAAGTACTTTTTGTGAATTTGACTGATAATTCTTTTGTAGTAGTAATGTTTGGTAGGCATGAGTTTTACTTGAGTATTTCAGGATCTGAATACTTCTTCCAGCAGAGGCAGCAAAGGCTTCTTCTGGGGGACGCATCAACATATCTCTTTCCTCCTGGAAAGGTTCTCTCTGCTGCCACTAAAAAAATCTGAGCTGGTCTTTACTGAAGGTATTTGAAGTTCTCAGTGTCAACACAAGCCGCACAGTGTGGCTTTCGGTGGTGTGACAGTGATCACAAACACACTGCTTAAAGAGTACATAATGCAGCTTTGACAGCCTACACATGTTTACAAGCTTTGCGTCCCTCTATATACAGTGGGGCAAAAACGTATTTAGTCAGCCACCAATTGTGCAAGTTCTCCCATTTAAAAAGATGAGAGAGGCCTGTAATTTTTATCATAGGTATACTTCAACTATGAGAGACAAAATGAGAAAAATAAATCCAGAAAATCACTTTGTAGGATTTTTAAAGAATTTATTTTCAAATGATTGTGGAAAATAAGAATTTGGTCAATACAAAAGTTCATCTCAATACTTTGTTATATACCCTTTGTTGGCAATGACAGAGGTCAAACGTTTTCTGTAAGTCTTCACAAGGTTTTCACACACTGTTGCTGGTATTTTGGCCCATTCCTCCATGCAGATCTCCTCTAAAGCAGTGATGTTTTGGGGCTGTCGCTGGGCAACACAGACTTTCAACTCCCTCCAAAGATTTTCTATGGGGTTGAGATCTGGAGATCTCACGATACATGGCCCCATTCATTCTTCCCTTTACACGGATCAGTCGTCCTGGTCCCTTTGCAGAAAAACAGCCCCAAAGCATGATGTTTCCACCCCCATGCTTCACAGTAGGTATGGTGTTCTTTGGATGCGACTCTGCATTCTTTCTCCTCCAAACACGACGAGTTGAGTTTTTACCAAAAAGTTCTATTTTGGTTTCATCTGACCATATAAATTCTCCCAATCCTCTTCTGGATCATCCAAATGCCCTCTAGCAAACTTCAGACGGGCCTGGACATGTACTGGCTTAAGCAGGGGGACACATCTGGAACTGCAGGATTTAAGTCCCTGGCGGCGTAGTGTGTTACTGATGGTAGCCTCTGTTACTTTGGTCCCAGCTCTCTGCAGGTCATTCACTAGGTCCCCCCGTGTGGTTCTGGGATTTTTGCTCACCGTTCTTGTGATCATTTTGACCCCACGGGGTGAGATCTTGCGTGGAGCCCCAGATTGAGGGAGATTAGCAGTGGTCTTGTATGTCTTCCAGTTTCTAATAATTGCTCCAACAGTTGATTTCTTCACACCAAGCTGCTTACCTATTGCAGATTCAGTTTTCCCAGCCTGGTGCAGGTCTACAATTTTGTCTCTGGTCTCCTTTGACAGCTCTTTGGTCTTGGCCATAGTGGAGTTTGGAGTATGACTGTTTGAGGTTGTGGACAGGTGTCTTTTATACTGATAACGAGTTCAAAAAGGTGACATTAATACAGGTAACGAGTGGAGGACAGAGGAGCCCCTTAAAGAAGAAGTTACAGGTCTGTGAGAGCCAGAAATCTTGCTTGTTTGTAGGTGACCAAATACTTATTTTACCGAGGAATTTACCAATTAATTCATTAAAAATCCTACAATGTGATTTCCTGGATTGTTTCCCCCATTCTGTCTCTCATAGTTGAAGTGTACCTATGATGAACATTACAGGCATCTCTCATCTTTTTAAATGGGAGAACTTGCACAATTGGTGGCTGACTAAATACTTTTTTGCCCCACTTTATTTGGGTCACCGGATAGGCCGGAGTGTGGATCCATGTTTCCTTCTCCTGACATGCAGGATAACCTCCTTGCTTGGAACTTTGACATCTGATGAGTGTGGCATGTCACACTGGGATCCAGTAAACAATATTTGTTTACATTGCCTTTGTGGGGTTTTGGCTTTGCATCAGGATATTTAATTTAATTTGTAAATATATGTAATCAAAACTATGTAAGCAGATTTAAATATCTATCCACTATCAATAGTAAAAAGCACAGCGGATATAAATGGGTGTAGAAAAAGATCCTTGTTTACTCGGTCACTACTTCCATTTGGCATCAGGTAGCCGACAAAGTTATTTTGGACCGTTTATTGTTGCCCTGTGTGACTGTTCACATCAGAAAACACTCACATTTTTATGTAGGCAAAGAGAGAAATTGTAAAAAAAACACGTTTGTTAGCAATGCAATAATGTTAGTTATTTTGTTTGTAATGTCAAGTGGTGAGGAGAGGAAAAGCACTTTCTGTCAGAACTGTTCAAATGAACGGATTGGTAAACATGAGCTTGCTGTTTGCTCTTTCCAAGAAGTGAAATTTAAGTCTTTCTAACACTACTGAAGTGGAGCTGTCAGCACGCAAAGTGGAAATCTGCTTTGCATTGCCAAGTAACAACCCAAAACCCTGCGGCACTGAGCACACACTGATATGAGGATTTTATTTATAATTTTATGTTAATATTAAAATGTTAGCATGCTTACAACTAAACTAAGATTGTGAACATAGTAAAGACACGTACCAGGTCAGGGGCTTCTTGCACGTATTGTATTAAAAGATGTGGATACCATCTATCCATACAAAAACCATCTGAGGTCATTACTTAACCCTAACCATCTTTTGAGAATTTAACAAATTGAGGACCACCTTCCTGATGCAACAGCCAAAAAGGTGGGCACATCCCTATATTCCAAGGTCTTGTATTTTTGATATAAATTAACATTGTAGGAGAAACAAATGAAAGGAGAAATATGCAGTTTGAATGTTTAGAAATATGTTCAGAGAATGTGGAGATTTCGATTTCTAAAGAATAAAAAGGAAACGATCTGCCAGCAAATTCGCCATTTCAAAACATTGAAATAGGAAAAAAACAATCCTGAGAACATAAAACCTTTGAAAAGTCGTGTTAGCTATGTATACAACACAGTTACCATGTCCAATGTTACATCAGCCTTGATGCCATTTGGTTCTATTTTCAGACTGAGGCTTTATTGTGTAACAGTATCATATTTTAATTGTAATGATTTATCAGAGCATGACTGATATAGAGCATTGCATTCAGATTGAGAGTCTGGTCCTTCAGTGTGTTTTCCTTTCAGCCTTGTGACCATGACATTTAATGTAACTCTTTACGTGACGCATTCTGGCCTGTTGAAAATGTTAGTGAGCGTATGATTTAAAGTAGATGCTTCGTGTGATCATTGATACTTTGAAATCCTCCTCAATGTAACACAGTGTACAGCCAAAGCCTTCGAGAGAACTTAGGGTCTTGTTTATTTTTCCTTTCAGTGGCTGATCTAGGTTTTGCTCTTACATAAAAAATGTTGAGCACCTCTTAGGTTGATCATATATTAATAACTTAAGTTAAAAGCATTTAGTATCTAAGTAGAAAGTGGAAGACGTTCCTAAATAAACTATTACGACAGTGAAATGAATCAAAATAGCCCTAACAGGGACATGATGTTTAACAGTAGGGTATTCCTAAAAAATATGGATATTTGGAGATGTTGCTATGCTATTTGCAGTTTGGACTAAGCGTTATTTAAGTGCCACTACAGTGTTTATCTGGCTGCTGTGTGACCTTCGCAGGACGCTGATTCTGAGCCGCCAACTCCTCCATAACTAATGCTCTGCTGGCTCAAAACCTGAAATTCTCTGGCATCTGACAAGTGGGCGCCATCTCACTTTTGAACTCGCAATCATGACGGTGGCCTCTACGTTTGATGAAACTGCTCCTATCGGTGGTTGAAAATTGGAAATGTGTGCAAAATCTTATAATAAGCTTAGAAGAATTGAAATGGAGCAACTTTTCCGGCTCAAATAATAAAACACAACATTACAGGAAAACATAAAATACACCGTAAGTGTGACCCTTGACGTTGAAATGGCAACTGCATAATTTTTTTCTTATAAATAACTGAAACAATGAATGGTTGCCTGAGATAGTGTAGGAATTGTAATAGCCACAACACTTCACTTTTCATTATAATTTATTTAAAACAATATAATTATATCCATTCCACTTTAATATAAATCTAATTAGGATTCTAAATCGCCCTAGTGTGTGCATCATTAAGGTTAAAGAAAAAAACGTATAAAGATAATACTGCCATCCAGTGGATAGAATGAATAATTGACATATAAACTACAAAACATGAGATTTATTTCAATTTAATTATTAAATAGTTGTTGAGGGATATTCAGACCAAAAAGATTATTTATCTTTAATAATTAAATCTGTTTTACTTTCTTGACTTTTGAATGGAGTCAACCTGATGAGTTCCATATAACATATGATATGTTTGCTTTTCTTGTTATTGTATATTTCTATTTCTGACATGTTCAATTCAATCTGTTCTGAAATCTGAATTGAAATGTAAAACTTCGACATTTGTATTGCTTTGTCAATCAATCAGGAAACCCAGGTGCTTTTGTTTTGAAAGTCGACAGGAAGAGTAGGCCTGATGTCTCACTCTGGAAACTTGACGAGGGTCCTTGCTGTTGTCAGGGGCAACGCAAGCACCAGGCGACGCTAAACGATAAACTAACTTGCCGTTTTTAACAAGCTTGGTTAGAAAAGGGCCCTGGTAGGTTGAGGACTATTTTTTAATGTTCTGTCTTCTTTCAACTTTCAATAATAGTCGCTGAGTGGAAATGCCCCCTAAAGCAGCTAAAAAGGGCTCAGCCAAAAAGCCCAATGCTTCTGGAGCCGCAGCTGTGGGTAAGAACTGGGAGGCTGGTCTCGCCAGAGCACAGTTTGAAGAGGTTTGTTTCTTTTCACTCTCTTGCTTTCTTAGGTTTAACGTATTTTTTATTTGTGTGTTCAGAAAATGTATCCCTCAGTACAGCGTGCAACTTTTAGAGGCCTAATTACCTGGCTAAACCCAGTAGTTAGCTAACTTTTACAGTATCCAAGTAGCTAGCTGGATAGCTAACGTTAATGTTAATAGCGCTTCATTTTAAGTAGAATAAGGATTAAACATATGCTTCAATTTGCTCCATGAGACACTAATAACGTTAACAAGGTAAGTAGGTCATTTGGGGGAAATTGTGTTGACAAACAAACTAACTTCCTGCGACATTTGTCACCTGAATAAGAATGATAAAGAAATGCACAAAAAGTAAACATGTAAGCTTTTACTTTGTAGGCGAGACCGGAAGTCTTGCAATCTACACGGGCCCGTTTTGACATTTCTTCAAGTTATTTTACCTTTTGAGTTTTTTTAAACCATGAAAGGTATTAACTGCAGTTATTTTAATAATAAACGGAGAAATGTAACATTATCAATGTCATAAATTAATTAATGAATTAAACTATTTCAGTAAAGTTGGGAGGGAAAGTAATAATTTTTCGCCAAATCCTTGTGGGATTGTACATTGGCTTTGCAGCTTTCTCAAGACTCTTTCGCAAAACTTAAACTGTTTCAGTGAGTAACATTTAGCTTTTTAAGTAATGTGATGACCAGCATCCTTGAAGCTTATTAATTAAAGAGAAGCATGATGTGGAATCAGTGACACAGTGTGGTTTTGGACTTGGATCATGTACTTCTTTGTTTTCTTGGTTTTCTTCAATACAATTTCCAGGAGTCATGGCAAGCCTGTGTGTCTCTGGTGGTTGGGAGAAGTCCAGAAGAGGAGAAGCTGACCCAGGCTTTGTCTGGGTCTGTACAGAAACCACAGCGCAAACTTTTCAGCTCATTGACATGGGACAGCACCGTTGCAAAGGTAGTCTTAGTTCAGTTCAAGTTCCAGACACAGTGTTTATTGTGTTTTAGTAGAACTCTGCAATCATTAACCTTGTATTTTGTCAACTGAGATGTCATTCCTATCCAATCGATTACAGATCCATGAACTGGGGAATCCCAAAGCAAAACGACCTGATGACGCCCCCATGTTTTATGAGGTGGGCTTAAGAATAAGGGTCTCTAATGTGTTTGGTTTCAGTCTGTCAGTGTCTTCTGATTTGGTGTTTGTGTTGCTTGATTGCTCATGTGTGTCTCCTTGGGTTGACGTTATCTCTTGAGTAGGTTACAGAGCCAGCGAAAGTGCTGCTGGATGCAGGAGAGGAGATTCCTTGTGACCTGATGGCAAATATACTGAAGTTCCAGCTGCTACAAATCAAAGCCTATGACCAGCAGAGGAGAAAAGCCGAGCAGGTGAGGAAGAAATCATGAACTTTTTGCCATATAGGAGCAATGTAATACTATAGAGGGGAAGAGTCAATTGGATTTTTCCACACCTGTTTAAGGCTGAGGAGGAGAAGGCAGATGCTGGTCCTCCCTCTGTCAACAAGGACAAAGGAGGAACTAAAGTCTCTGACAAAAAGGGGAAGAATCCACCCTCACCTGTGGGACCCTCCAAGGAGAAGAAGACAAAGCTAAAACGCAGGGATGATGTTGAACCACCAAAGTATATAGGTAAAAATTCTAGTTTAAACCACCTCTGTGCTGACATAGATTATGTTACATAAACATGCACACGCCGACTTTTGCTATCATCTACTTGCGCAGTATAATGCTTGGTGTTTATGATGAATCCACTCTGTGTGTCTGGGCATAGATGACGAACCAGAAGATGGACCTCAACACTACAACCTGCTGCTCGGCTTCTTCCAGCCCAACCTGATTGTGGCGCTTGATGCCATAGGTGTTCATGTAGCCAATGTCATTAAATTGTGTTCGGAGCACACACAAACCTCTGAGGAGCAGCAGGAGAAAAGACCCTGTGGGGGCAATGAGCAGACAACATCTCCAGTTTTGGATTCGGGTAAAGGGCCTTCAGTATTCAGTATGCGCTTAATAAGGCACATCAAAACAGTTTACCAGTTTAGCTTTTGCAAGTATATAAGTCTATAAACAAATCATGCTACTGTTTTGTTTAAAGCTATAATGTCAGCTTTTTACTTCCGGCAAATTATTTGACATAGAAAATCATAAAAGCAGTGTTAAGAGAACATTATTTTACTGAATGAAATATGCAAGTAAAACAAAACTTTTGTTTGCCATAGAGCTGATTTTGTACAAAGAAATATTGAACATTGAAACAAAAAGCTAGTTTGCTTTTTGTTTTAAATACCAGCGTTTGTAACTTGTGGCCTTCAAAATCCTGTGTCCCTGCACACTCTGTGTTGCTACCAACATTTCTGTACATCATCTTTCCTTTGTGTGCCTGCAGCAGAAGTTCATGGCTGCGCAGAGTTGGATTTATTCTGGTCCGGTCTTAGACCAGTTTTGGACAGCGGGCCTCCAGAGTCCAAGCTCCATGATGTGGTTCAGCTTAGCTACACTGCTCCAGAGCTTAGGCCTACTTCTCACACACAGGACCCTGAGGCTGAGGTGAGTTGGGCCTGACTTTTTTTTCCTGTTAAAATGTATTCTCAATGAATCCTGCTCTGTAACTTTGATGTTGCACTGTACGCTATACCAGGTCTGTGTACTTTGTGGTCATACCAGATTTAGAAGGCTTGAAATGTATCCTTCATTTATTTTTATTGATTTATGTGTATAGAATATTTAATACTATTCCTTCTTAGAATATTTTCAAGGCCCTTCTGTATCTTTTTAAAAATATGTCTACTGTCTCTAGCTTTTAATGTTTAATAATCACATTTTCTGTGACTTGATTTTGAATTTGAATCCTAATCTGTGTTACTGCTGGTGTACTGTGTGTCCAGCTGGAGATGGGAAACCAAGTCTTTGAGGGTGTGGCCAATCTCATCTATGACAGTCTGAACTGGCGCCGACAACATCAGCACTACCTGGACAACATCAAATTCTTCAGTGTGCCCACTGTTGTTGTGTTGGATGCTGAGCCTGCAGAGGTACACATTTACAGCCCCGGAAAAAATGAAGAGACCACTACACATTTTTCATAAATCCTTATCTCTACATGTATGGGAGTCATTCCAGTGTCTGTTGAATTCAAACATAGAGAAATGTTTTCAGTAGTTTATAGAATACATTAAAATAAAAATCATTTAAGTCAAAGACAAACCTATAAATAGTAAAGCTGGAGAAACTGATAATGCTGAAGTGGTCTCTTGTTTTTTTCCGGAGACGTACACATTCAGTCAGTATAACTACCAACACACAGTTCAGTCAGTGCCATGTCCAACAGTCTACTGGGGGGCCACTTTACAAAAGACATTGTTCATCAGTGGTAAAATTCACACTGTAACCCCTGTTAAATTTAACATTTAGTTCAGACGCTGATGACGGGTATTTGGGAAGAAGAAATACCTAGGTATCGATGCTTAAATACAGGAATACACAGATATGGAAATGCATGCAATCAAACATACATATAAATAAATAAATGAATACATCGAATGATTGCATTTAATCAGAAATAATGAAATGCTTAAATACATTTATAAATGTTTATATTAGACAGGACATACATGTCTTAAATGTATTTATAGATTTTGTTCACACTTTTGTTCTTGTTCATTGTAACCTTCATTGCACACGTTTTTTTTTTTGGGTCCAATGCTCTTTCTCAAAGTTCGAGGTTGTATATTCAAGTGCCGTTTTGTAGACAAAGGGTCAAATACTCAAAGAAATGTAGTTTGTAACACAGAGGAACTGCAAACATTCATATTTGAGGAGTCAGTCAGTTTTGGCAATATGCGTTTTCCTTCACCCTCATAGTGATTGGTACATTAAAATGTTGCAAGTGTATTCATTTCATCATGTACTGTCCTACAACAAAGACTAGTTATAACAGTGTTTCAAAGCACAGCAAGTGCCATCTGGCGGACTAAAACAGAAGTGTAACTGAGAGCATGCTTCCTCATTCAGACTCTGTGATACCTGCAGGAGTGGTGGACAAATAACGGTGCAGCTCTACATTCTAGAATTGGCAACATTCCTTCTTTTTTTTTATTGATCATATGTTATATTTTAAACAAAAAAACATTCATTGGTGTGTGTGTTTTTGTGCCAGGTTGTGCCAACCCCTCTCCCCGTTACTCCACGCTCAAAGAAGAAATCTGTGCGAGAGGAAAGTCCACCAGACCAAGGTAAAACCCTTTTCGTTAATTTTAATTTTTTGAGCTTTTATTTTAGGGATTCTCATGCATTGGTGGTTCAGTGGTAGAATTCTCGCCTGCCACGCGGGAGGCCCGGGTTCGATTCCCGGCCAATGCAACAATCCTTTTAGGCATCGCGTGATGTGAGGCATTCAGCACTTGAAGGATTGGCTGACAATTAAAGTGGTAGCTCTCCATGTACTCTTTTCTGCGTTGTTTTTTTGCATGGAGAAAACTATGGAAGTACTTGTTATATACCTGTGTGTGAGAGGAAAGTCCACCAGACCAAGGTTAAACCTATTTCAATAATTTGAATTGTGTGAGCTTTTATTTTGAAGGTTTCCATGCATTGGTGGTTCAGTGGTAGAATTCTCGCCTGCCACGCGGGAGGCCCGGGTTCGATTCCCGGCCAATGCAACACTCCTTTTATGCATCGCGGGATGTGAGGCATTCAGCACTTGAAGGATTGGCTGACAAACTAAAGGGGTAGCTTTGGATTTGCTCTATTCTTGGTTGTTTTGCATGGAAGAAACTATGGAAGTACTTGTTATACACCTGTGTGTGAGAGGAAAGTCCACCAGAGCAAGGTTAAACCTTTTTCAATAATTTGAATTTTATAAGCTTTTATTTTGAAGGTTTTCATGCATTGGTGGTTCAGTGGTAGAATTCTCGCCTGCCACGCGGGAGGCCCGGGTTCGATTCCCGGCCAATGCAACACTCCTTTTAGGCATGGAGGGATGAGATGAGAGGCATTCAGCACTTGAACGAGTGTCTGAGAATTAAAGGGTAGCTCTCCATGTACTCTTTTCTTGGGTGTTTTGTATGGAGGAAACTATGGAAGTACTTATGGACCATGCAGTATGAATCATTCACTTATGACTCATAAGTTATGAGTCATGTAGATATTAAATCAAGAAAATTGGTATGAAAAACAACAGAAACAGTAAATATTCAAAGCAGACTATGTTATAAAAAATATAGTATACAATCAGAACCGGAATCCCTTTATTGGTCCTACAGAGGGGAAATGTAAATGTGCTACAACATCAACAGAGCCAAAGACAGCTTTACAAAAGAAAATATGCATTTAAAAAATATTAAGATAAAGAAAAACACACACCGGCCAATGCAACACTCCTTTTATGTATCGCGGGATGTGAGGCATTCAGCACCAATATCGGCGCTGGGGGGGGGGGGGGGCAAGCAGGGTCTTAAGACCCTCCAGTCAAAGGCTTTGCCCCCCCATTTGCCCCCCCTGCCCTCGAAACATATAAGCATTACAAACTATAATCCAAATAAAGGAAAAATTAAGACACCACCGAGACATAACAATCATAGGTAACCGTCCGACAACAATTGTTTATAACGTTGCTGTAGTGGTCCGTATTACAGAAGCGTCTGTATCTTTTTAGTATGTGTAGTGCGATTTGATTGGCAGTTTGCACGCAGACGGCACGCAGACGTGCGTTTGACGTTCATGTTGGTGGCGGTTGACGCATAGCGGCTAGTTAACGACAGAGCAGATTAGCGAGTGACAGAGCAAAATGGACCGTTTTGTAACGTTAATTTCCAGAAAGCGGATGAGAGTGGATGATGGTGGTGGCGGCGGTGATTTGCGGATGCACAGTACGATGGAGGAGGACAGAGTGGACATGGACAGTGAGGATGAAGAGGCGGATGAAGAAGCGGCGGTAATGGAGTCGGCGGGGGCGAGGGCGGAGGCGGCGGCGGCGGCGGCGGAGGCGGCGGCGGAGGAGGCGGAGGAGGCGGCGGCATCAGACTCGGAGGCCGATAACATCCCCGAAAATGTCGGGCAAGATTCGGGGAGTGAAGGGAGAGCTTCACCGACAGCCGTAGCTCCGATCTTGGGTGGCGGGAAACCTGGCCCTGTGGATTTAAGCCAAGACCCAGCAGAGGGACCGAGGCAGCCTCAGCTGAAGTCCTACCCGTGTCGGGCATTTTGCTCCCAGCTAACTTTAAGAAGTTTTTGCCAGTCTTGGTTTAAACAATACGCGTGGCTGGAATACTCGGTGTCAGTTGATGCTGCTTTCTGTTTTGCCTGTCGGCATTTTCCCCACCATGCTCGGACATCTGGTCACTCAGAAAAGAGCTTCACCCACGCTGGCTTCAGAAACTGGAGGAAAGGAGGTGAGAAACTAACACAACACCATGCACGTGTTTCTCATAAACTAGCAATGGAAGGCTGGTGTGAGTTTAAGGCAAGGATGAAAAATGGTTCAAGGATTATTACTAAGCTTGATGCTGGACATTAAAAAACAGTACAAGAAAACAGGCAGTAGCCTACATGAGAGCAGTCATAGAATCACTGTGGTTTACTGCTTGTCAAACAATTGCACAGAGAGGGCACAGGGAAGATCAGCAGTCCACAAACAGAGGTAATTTTATTGAACTGTTAAATCTGCTGGGAAAGTTTGACACCATTGTCTCAAAGAAATTGTCCAGTGGACCTGGGAATGCCAAATATGTGCATCATGATATCCAGGATGAGCTGATTGATGTTATGGCCAGCATGGTGAGGGAACAAGTGAGCAACGAGGTTAAGCTGGGAGAGCATTTTGCTTTAATGGTGGATGAAACAAAGGATGTGAGCAAAAAAAGAGCAGATATCTGTTGCTCTGCTATATCTAAACAACGATATGATTCATGAAGAGTTTCTGGACTTTATTTCTGCAGAGGGCCTGGATGCAGAGTCTTTACACAAATCAGTTAAACAAACACTGGCTAAGTGTAGCATAGACAAACATGCATGCATTGCACAGTGCTATGATGGGGCCTCTGTCATGTCCGGGTGCAACAATGGTGTCCAGGAAAAGTTTCGCCAAGAAGTGCCACATGCGCTGCACACAGATTAAACTTGGTTTTAGTTGACTGTGTACATAATGTGAAACCAGTTGCAGAATGCTTTGCAACGGTCAAGATGTTGTACAACTTCTTTTCTGGGACAGTGACTCACAAGGTGTTCATGGAGAAGCAACAAGACCTTGAGCCCACCAAACGCACAGTGGAATTGAAAAGACTATCAGATACCAGGTGGGCCTGCCAATATTCTACACTGTGGGCAATAAAAAGAACTCTCCCTGCTCTCTTAGCAACTCTTGTGGATGTGAGCAACCAGACGAATGCTCATAGAGCTACTGAAGCAAGATCACTGATTGGACTGATTGATGCACAATTTGTTGTGCACATCTGTATGCTTGGAGAGCATATTCAAGCTCACAAAGAACTTATCTGATCATCTGCAGGCCACAGATTTGGAGCTGGCATCTGCCATTGATCTGGTCTTTGCAGTTGTTGATACCCTCAATGACAAACGCAATGCTGAAACATGGACTGAAATCTGGGAGTGTGCCAGTGATATGTGTGAGACAGTTGGCATTGACCTGCAGCGCCCACAGGTAAGGAGAAAAAAACAGCCCCACCACCTGCAGGACTTTGTGGTGAACAGCCAAACAGGATCAAAAGAGCCGCTGGAAACCTCAGAAGACTATCAGAACCACTGCTATTTCCCTGTAATCAATCGATTAATCAGTTAATTGGACAGGCGCTTTTCCTCTGACAGCTGTCACGTTCTAAAAGGAGCAGCAGCTCTTAACCCAAAACACGAGACATTCTTGGACAAAGATACTCTTTTGCCCATGGCTGAACATTATGGCGTATTGATTGAAAACCTCTCAGCAGAACTTCACCAGTTAAAAAGACTGATTGAGAGGAGAACAGAGGAGGAGGAGAGAAGAAGAGAGGAAGGCAGCAGTGGAGAGTGAAGGAGAGGAGAACAGAGGAGGAGGAGAGGAGAAGAGAGGAAGACAGTAGTGAGAGTGAAGGAGAGGAGAACAGAGGAGGAGGAGAGAAGAGAGGAAGACAGCAGTGGAGAGTGAAGGAGAGGAGAACAGAGGAGTTGAGAGAAGAAGAGAGGAAGACAGCAGTGGAGAGTGAAGGAGAGGAGAACAGAGGAGGAGGAGAGAAGAAGAGAGGAAGACAGAAGTGGGGAGAGGAGAACAGAGGAGGATGAGAGAAGAAGAGAGGAAGACAGAAGTGGAGAGTGAAGGAGAGGAGAACAGAGGAGGAGGAGAGAGGAGTTGAGAGAAGAAGAGAGGAAGACAGCAGTGGAGAGTGAAGGAGAGGAGAGCAGAGGAGGAGGAGAGAAGAGAGGAAGACAGCAGTGGAGAGTGAAGGAGAGGAGAACAGAGGAGGAGAGATAGTGAAGATGAGAGGAAGACAGAAGTGGAGAGTGAAGGAGAGGAGAACAGAGGAAGAGGAGAGAAGAAGAGAGGAAGACAGAAGTGGAGAGTGAAGGAGAGGAGAACAGAGGAGTGAGAGAAGAAGAGAGGAAGACAGAAGTGGAGAGTGAAGGAGAGGAGAACAGAGGAGTGAGAGAAGAAGAGAGGAAGACAGCAGTGGAGAGTGAAGGGGAGGAGAACAGAGGAGGAGGAGAGAAGAAGAGAGGAAGACAGAAGTGGAGAGTGAAGGAGAGGAGAACAGAGGAATTGAGAGAAGAAGAGAGAAAGACAGCAGTGGAGAGTGAAGGAGAGGAGAACAGAGGAGTTGAGAGAAGAAGAGATGAAGACAGAAGTGGAGAGTGAAGGAGAAGAGAACAGAGGAGTTGAGAGAAGAAGAGAGGAAGACAGCAGTGGAGAGTGGAGGAGAGGAGAACAGAGGAGGAGAGATAGTGAAGATTAGTTTAGAGAGGAAAAGAGGGGAAGAAGAGAGGAACACAGGAGTGAAGAGATAGTAAAGAGGAGATCAGAGGTGAGATAAAAGATTCAGTGAGTTAAGAGACAGTGGTAAGAGTATACTGTGTTGCACTACACACTGCTACAATTCTGTTCCACTAGTAAATCCACAGATGTTCTCTGTGGTGGCTATGATTTGAATTGTGTTCTTGTGTTTGCTTGTTTGTTGATTCATTAAATACAAGTAATTAAATATGCTTGTGTTTGTTGTATATAAACATTTAGTAACGTGCATTTCAATGTAGTGTATTAGCCCGGGAACAGTGGTGTTTGGTGTTCGTTATGTCAGAATTCACTAGCACCTCCTATAAATAATCAGACCCCCCCATTGCCCCCCCAACAATAATTTTCTGGAGCCGCCCCTGTTCAGCACTTGAAGGATTGGCTGACAAACTAAAGGGGTAGCTTTGGATTTGCTCTATTCTTGGTTGTTTTGCATGGAGGTAACTATGGAAGTAGTTGTTATACACCTGTGTGTGAGAGGAAAGTCCATCAGAGCAAGGTTAAACCTTTTTCAATAATTTGAATTTTTTGAGCTTTTATTTTGAAGGTTTCCATGCATTGGTGGTTCAGTGGTAGAATTCTCGCCTGCCACGCGGGAGGCCCGGGTTCGATTCCCGGCCAATGCAACATTCCTTTTAGGCATCGCGGGATGTGAGGCATTCAGCACTTGATGGAGTGTATGACAAACTAAAGGGGTAGCTCTCGATTTGCTCTATTCTTGGTTGTTTTGCATGGAGGAAATTATGGAAGTACTTGTTATACACCTGTGTGTGAGGAAAGTCCACCAGAGCAAGGTTAAACCTTTTTCAATAATTTGAATTTTTTGAGCTTTTATTTTGTAGGTCTTCATGCATTGGTGGTTCAGTGGTAGAATTCTCGCCTGCCACGCGGGAGGCCCGGGTTCGATTCCCGGCCAATGCAACACTCCTTTTATGCATCGCGGGATGTGTGGCATTCAGCACTTGAAGGATTGGCAGACAAACTAAAGGGGTAGCTTTGGATTTGCTCTATTCTTGGTTTTTTTGCATGCAGGAAACTATGGAAGTAGTTGTTATACACCTGTGTGTGAGAGGAAAGTCCACCAGAGCAAGGTTAAACCTTTTTCAATAATTTGAATTTTCTAAGCTTTTATTTGAAGGTTTTCATGCATTGGTGGTTCAGTGGTAGAATTCTCGCCTGCCACGCGGGAGGCCCGGGTTCGATTCCCGGCCAATGCAACACTCCTTTTACGCATGGCGGGATGAGATGAGAGGCATTCAGCACTTGAACGAGTGTCTGAGAATTAAAGGGTAGCTCTCCATGTACTCTTTTCTTGAGTGTTTTGTATGGAGGAAACTATGGAAGTACTTATGGACCATGCAGTATGAATCATTCACTTATGACTCATAAGTTATGAGTCATGTAGATATTAAATCAAGAAAATTGGTATGAAAAACAACAGAAACAGTAAATATTCAAAGCAGACTATGTTATAAAAAATATAGTATACAATCAGAACCGGAATCCCTTTATTGGTCCCACAGAGGGGAAATGTAAATGTGCTACAACATCAACAGAGCCAAAGACAGCTTTACAAAAGAAAATATGCATTTAAAAAATATTAAGATAAAGAAAAACACACAATTTACAAAATACACACCCTGTAGTGAGATATGGCAGCCAGGTAAATATTGCAGTTATTAAAAATGGCATATTTATGTTTATATATTGCACATAAATTGTTATTGCAATACTAGTCAGTTTTTTGTTGTATATATGGGGGGTGTACTAAAATATTATTAGGTAAAGTAATATATAAAATGTAAATAAAGCAGTAAAGCATTGTGGATCTTACGTCATAAATGATTTGCGCGGTCAATTTGAGCTGTCAACTGACAAGATGGATCGATGGCTAAAGACAGGGTCAGTTAAAAGAAAATTAAATCACAAATTTGACGTGACAGTCAAGGTGCATCGTCCTGATCCAGGAGATCCAGCAACTACAAGTGGTTCAGCCGCAGCGACAAGTGATTTTGTGTGCGTTACTGAGTCCCAAGAGAGCGGTTCTCAGTCTAACCACCACCCGGCTGAAAGCTGTGAAACTCGGCTTGATCGCGGAAAGTCCAGCGCTAAAGTGAAGAGAAAATATCACAGCGACTACATAAAATTCGGATTTTTCTGGACATCTATGCTACACTCTATACTAGTCATTTTAAGACAGTTTGAGAAACACTTTAAACGTATAATATATTAATTTCAAATGTGGCATTTTACCAAAATACTCACAGACCACTAGGGGTCGCTCACGGACCACCAGTGGTCCGCGGACCACTCTTTGAGAAAGACTAGCAGGACAGTAAACATACTTCTCTACTACTCCTGAGACTCTTGTTTGAATGTGAGTACTGTTTGGGCCCTGCCTAAGTTCCATCCTGCAGAATCTGCATTTCCGGTCTGTGCAGGAGTCATGTACAAGAGCAGCATACTTCGGGATGAAAGGCATTCAGCACTTCAAGGATTGGCTGACAATTAAAGGGGTAGCTCTCCATGTGCTCTTTTCTTCGTTGTTTTGCATGGAGGAAACTATGGAAGTACTTGTTATATACCTGTGTGTGAGAGGAAAGTCCACCAGACCAAGGTTAAACCTTTTTCGATAATTTGAATTTTTCGAGCTTTTATTTTGAAGGTTTCCATGCATACAAAATATTTAGTCAATAGGAATGCTTCAATTAAAATGTGCTGATTTTAAATGTGTGTACTTTCCTACTCCTAAAAACTAGTTCTGGACCATTGGCATTGAAGACATCTCAAGCAATATTTCACAAACACCTTTAATAGTATCAACACTAAAAATACTCTGTACAATGTACAAACGTACAAAACGTTAAACAAACGTTGAACAAGAGAGACAGCATCCAATTAACTCGGAAAATGTTATAGAACCATGAATGACTCCGAAGCTGTTTAATTAAAGTGTAACTCTGGTGTTATGGGACTCATAGCCCTGTTGTCCAACATTACATGCCTTCTATTAGTAGGAAAAACAATGAGAACATTTGGTACAACTCAGAGCAAAAAGTGTCCTGGCAGCTAAAGCTAACCTTATGGGACATTAAAACTAAAACTGAAACAAAAGCCAACTCTCCACTGTCAGAACGTCAGAAGTAGCCCGCAAAACTGTTTTTCACTGTTGATGTAGCCTAGATCTAGAAAGCTGCTAGCTACCATTGCTATGTTGTTACATAGGCATAAATATGGACATTACTACCCATGGAGATAATATGGACATTACCGCTGCACTGCTCGATCGTTGCTTTTTGTAAACAAAACAAAGTAACAAGAACAACGTTTTCGCTTCTGTGGGTATAGTGGGATCTCAGCTGCTCCACCCTTTTCTAGAAATAAACAGAGGTGAGTGGCTGCCTGCGGAAATATAAACTTCATACGGCTTTCCACTGTGTTTGAGTTAAACACGCTCTGTGGTGCCAAGTTTAGGCCGTGTGTCCACCAAGGCGTTTAAACTTGTTAGAACTTGTTATATACCTAGTGCTTGAACGACAGACAGGGTGCAATCCAGGCTTTTTATTGTAGAAAAGGCATGACAGAGTAGAAGCAGAGTAGTCTGCTCTTTCCACACTCTGTATGAGTCATGTTGGCGGAATGTTTAACTAAAGGGTTTTTGTATGAGAAGAACAGAGACCAACAGGGATTTAACATATGAATATTGCCCAATTCAGACTCCAAGAAAATGTTTGGAACTGTGAGAAACATCAGGACATGGGATGTGAGGCATTCAGCACTTGAAGGAGTGGCTGACAAACTAAAGGGGTAGCTCTCGATTTGCTCTATTCTTGGTTGTTTTGCATGGGGGAAACTATGCAAGTACTTGTTATACACCTGTGTGTGAAAAGAAAGTCCACCAGACCAAGCTTAAACATTTTTCGATAATTTGAGATGTTAAAGCTTTAAATTGAGCGGAACTCATGCATTGGTGGTTCAGTGGTAGAATTCTCGCCTGCCACGCGGGAGGCCCGGGTTCGATTCCCGGCCAATGCAACATTCCTTTTTGGCCTACCATGATGAGATGGGATGAGAGGCGTTCAGCACTTGAAGGAGTGGCTGACAATTAAAGGGGTAGCTCTCCATGTGCTTTTTTCTTCGTTGTTTTGCATGGAGGAAACTATTTAAGTACTTGCTATATACCTGTGTGTGAGAGGAAAGTCCACCAGACCAAGGTTAAACCTTTTTCAATAATTTGAGTTTTCGGAGCTTTTATTTTGAGGGTTCTCATGCATTGGTGGTTCAGTGGTAGAATTCTCGCCTGCCACGCGGGAGGCCCGGGTTCGATTCCCGGCCAATGCAACACTACTTTTAGTCATGGAGGGATGAAATGAGAAGCTGTGACATTACTTTAACTGACATAAACTGGTACAAGAATGGGTGAACTCTACAAAAAGCCATAAGTGTTTTGTTTTGTTATGACATCTAAACTTTTTTTCCCCTTTGTTTCGTCTCTACTTTGTGAACAGAGACCGAGCAGCCTCCTCTCTCCACAGATGTGGACACGCGTTGCTATAGCAGCTTACTCAACCTGGTTCCCCCTGAAGCCTGCTCTGTGGCTCTTATCATGCACTGTATGCTGGAGCAGGTCTGTGTATGTATTGTGAGTTTGAAAGTGTAGTGTGGGATCAGGGGGGTTCAATGCTTATTTACCGCAATTTGTCGTTTTCAGGTAGTAATTTCAACAGAGCAGTCAAGTCCATCTAAGGAGTCCAAACCTCACAATGGTCCTTGCTTAGACTATCAGCTGGTCAGCTTCATGCTTCAAAGCTTCCTGTCTCTGGTACATGCAAAAGAAGAGAGAAGCCACATGTTGAAAGGCTTGCTGACTACAGTGCAAAATGAAGACTACCAGAAGGTATAACGGCTACACACTGAAACAAAACTGTCTCGGTCTGTAATATTTAGCACATGCTAACATATAAATTGTTTGATAATGGTTGGGTATTCATCTGATGCATTGGTGGTTCAGTGGTAGAATTCTCGCCTGCCACGCGGGAGGCCCGGGTTCGATTCCCGGCCAATGCAGGATTCTCTTTTTTTCCCCTTACTGGGCTGAGCTGGACACTTTGAACACAAGAGCCAATCCCTGCCTACCACTGTCGTGTTGAGAGTGCTTTCACTGAAACACACTGTGCAGGGTGGGCTTAAACTATGTGGTGCAGGGAAGGCCACATATCTGTCGTTCAAGCCCCCG
This sequence comes from Eleginops maclovinus, assembly GCF_036324505.1. NCBI lineage: Eukaryota > Metazoa > Chordata > Actinopteri > Perciformes > Eleginopidae > Eleginops > Eleginops maclovinus. The sequence goes on from NC_086362.1 coordinate 8,976,852, forward strand.
CCACACACCAGTGGTGGGGGGAGGGCTTGAACGACAGACAGGGTGCAATCCAGGCTTTTTATTGTAGAAAAGGCATTACAGAGTAGAAGCAGAGTAGTCTGCTCTTTCCACAATCATACAATGAGAGTTGGCGGAATGTTTAACTAAAGGGTTGTTGTAAAAGAAGAACAGAGACCAACAGGGATTTAACATTTGAATGTTGCCCAATTCAGACTCCGAGAAAATGTTTGGAACTGTGAGAAACATCAGGACATGTTGCTTGTTTTTATGTTTGAAGCACCATGGTAGGTCTTCTCAGTGAAATAATGCGGGGCTAGGATAACTTCAGATGCTTGTACACCAACCATTAGCTTATAGGGAACACTGGTTCTCAATCGCTAATTTAAATTTGGTAGGAATTTGTTTTTGTTAATATTTATTTATATATGTATTAAAAAAGTATAATGTATGTATGTTGCATGCTTTGACTCTTCACAGAAATGAATTATTCTCTCATTTGTCTCTGCTCTAATCTCTTTTGTGCCAGAGGCTAGAGGAGAAGTTTGGAGAAGAGGGAAAGGAGAAGCAGAAGAAGTTTGTGCATCCTCTGGTTATCAGACACCATGATGAGAGGGCACTGCGATTGACGAATATCAGTGCAAGTAGATTTAAAAGATATATATATATAGATTGATATGGCTTGTATAACTGTGTATTTTATTAGTTAAGTTGGAAAAGACAATTTTTGTTCAAAGCAGCCCGGATAGTTTGAGTAATCTTGTTGCTGTTCTGAACTTATTTTTACGAATGTGTTTATATGTGTCCTTCTTAGGCGGTTCAGGGTTTCGATCCGGCGGAGGTGGAGACATCAATGATGCGGTTTTCTCCAGTGTGGCAGCTGATCCACTCTGTTGCTCAGCCGAGGAACAGCAACTCCTCCTGGAAGGCCATCAAACAGCAACTACAACATTACTGCACAGATGGTCAGAAACAATTTAATTAATGAATTATTATAATCTGTTTGTCAGTCTTTGTTTCTATGGGAAAAATATATTGATTGATCAGTTTCAAAATGATATTATCATGTTATGATATCCCACAGATGTTGTTTCATGGCTGGAGGTGGAGCGGTTGGTTCATCAGAGTGTGTTTGAGAGTATGCCACTGACTAGACTGGACAGTAAAGGTGTACTACTTAAGCCACCTGGAACACTGGGACCAGCACAGGAACAGATGACTACATCAATCCCCTGGGACAACCCACTATCCTACTCTAAACAACAGCTTAATACCCTACAGACTAAAGGTAAGTCAATGAATTACTGTGATGATGTGACTGTAGCTTACAACTGTATTCAAGATACTGAAACATGCCATATCTCGTTCTAAATTCCAACTTTAGGTTTGACCTTTCTCACTGAAGATCCTGGTAACATGAAGGTATTTTTCTTGATGTTCATAGTACTGTAGGTTTCAAAAATAAATAATTGGGAGCTAGGAGAGGGTGGTATATTGAAGGAAAAACTCCTGAGAACAATTTACTATAAAGAACTTGATGGTTCTCTATTGAATTGTAAAGTCTTATATCTGAGTAAATCACTCTAAAAATGGTTTTCTTTTTTCAGAAATGATGCCTTGAATGCTCTAATAAAAATATACTATGCAATAGGACTTTTCAAGTAAATACTCTGAATTTAAGCCCAGTATCACAACATAGAGATTTGGTGATGTTATAGCTTTTGTGAATTGAGAATTATAAAACAAGCCACATTTCTCGGGAACCCTCACCTTATCTTAGCGAAGAGGTGCCCCTGGGGGATGTGTTTTCAGAAACATTCTGTTCCAGGTAGGTCTCCCAAGGCAAAGTGGTCTCAGGCGAGGGGCCAAACCAAGATAAGTAAATGTTCAAGAAAAGACCAATGAAACGCAGAGGAAGAATGAATGGTACCCGGCCTATAACAAGCCCCCCGGGGTCCCCTTTTTGAGCCAAGCCCAGGAGGAGGATCCGTCTGCAAGCATCTGGTGGCCGGTTTGCCACAGCCCGAGAAAGCTATGCGGACAACACCTCTACTTCTCAGTCCCACAGGAGAAACCAATGGGGTTTGGTGCGCTGCTAGATGGAGGGGTAGGAATGAAAATTGAGACCATGTTGGCAGATGATTTGACCAAGGTGGAGCATGTAGATGTTAAAGATAAGAGGGCCAAGCACTGAGCCTTGCGGCATGCTTTGGTTGACTGGGGCTACAGTGGAGCTGGAGTTTCTGATGGTGACAAACTGTTGGCTGTTGGAGGTATGAGTGGAACCTTCAGCACTCATTGGATGCTTTCGCAGCAGACTGTGAAGTGGCTGGGATGAAATTCACTCCTCTAAATCTGAGGCCATAGTTGTCAGCACAGTTTAACTGTCTTCCCTGAGTTAATGATTCCTTGCCCCAAGTAAAGGAGTTCAAGTATATCAGGGTCTTGTTCTTGAAGGAGTGGTCAATGGAGTGAGCTGGGCCGGAGAATTGGAGCACAGGGAGCAGTACTGCGGTCTCTTTCCTGCACCACAGTGATTTAAGAGAGACTTTTTAGAGAATTACTTAGTATTTAATCATACAGTTGATACTTTTACTTGAAGGTGTACGGCTTTTATTTTGGAAGTTCCTTTTGCTGAATATTACCCCCGCTCTCCCAGCTCCTTGATTAATTTTGTTTAAATAAACAATGACCATAACATTTTGTCGTTAGTCTTCCCCTTTTTAAGTGTTATAATAAAAAAAGTGACTGATTTGTTCTGGATTTTGCTGGATCTCTCCCCAGAAGACTAGAAGGGTGTGTTGCCACCTGGATTTATGTGATATCCAGAGTTGTAGGCTGAGGTCTCTGTATGACTGGCACTATGCTGAACACCACAGTGCTTCCATCTTCCCACAGGTGAACAATTAATGATCATCACATGACATTTGTATTTCAGCTAAAGTCCTACATTTTTGGATTGAAACCCTTCATATTATTTTTTTCAAATGTATAGGTACTGCAGTCAGCCTCACAGGATTACTGCTGCTTGGACACCTTCAGGGGAAGTCATAACCACATCCTTTACATTTTCTGTCACAATCCGATGAGCCCTTATCGGCAGTGCAAGGAGATCTGGGAGGTAGCCCTTCACACTGATATCAAGTTCAGGTCAGAATGCAAGTTCACGTTTTCACAGTGTTTTTCTTCTAATAGAATAGTTTTTTTAGTGTGAAAACATACTCAAATAAACTCCCCATAAACAGCAACATTAGATTATACAGGAACAACATTTAGATAAATGGATCATATGTGGACTATTGCACATATTTAAATGTCATTGTTACCTTCTGATAGGAAGTACGTGGAGCATGTGGCAGGAAGCATTTCCGATTGGACAAAAGCGGAAGAATTAAAGAGAGAGGCAATGCAACTCCAAAATGTCAGGCCTGCTCAGGATCTGGAAGGTACCGAAGCTTGTCAACATAACGCTTTGGTAACTGTGCATTACCACCTTACTAATATGCTGGTGGTTTTCTTCCTGGACCAGATGAAAAGGCGACAGATTCTGCAGAGAGGGAGGACACACTGGAGCTGGTAATCAGAAAAGGCTCTCTAAAAGTCAGTTTACACAAACACATGTACATTCACTATGCAGTTGGCTCTGTCCTGTCTTTGTTAGCAAGGTTGTAACTTTTTGAGATAAACAAGATAGGATCGCTTAACAGTAGTCCAGCCTGCTTGCTATAAAATCGTTTATTAATCACTCTGGGAGATGTGGTGCAATATCCTGCATTAAAGTTAAGAAAAACAGCTGTGGAGATTTTGTATTGTCACAACTTCCAGAATCTCATACCCAAGCATTTACTTATCCTAAGAGGGTCGTGGATGGCTGGAGCTGATCCCAGCTGAAAAGATCAGTTATGGTAAGCAAATGTCGGCATTCTTCGTATATTAAAATGTGCTTTATGATACAGGCCCAGAAGTTGGAGCAGGAGCAGCTGAAGGAGGAAGAAATGACCAAGAAATCAAAGAAGGAGAATGCACCGAAAGGCAAACAGCAGAAAGAGGAGGCTATGTCGACAGACAACAAGAAGAGTAACACTTTGCCCAGTGGTAAGAAGAGCAGAGCAGGCAGCTCAGCCAGGACTCTCATAGAGTCCAATAACACCACAGCACCCCCCTTGGAGGAAAACAAAGCACTGCATACATCAGAGGAGCCATTCAAAGTGAGGGCACACAGAGTAAACCATGAAGCATAACATGTATAGTGGCTGGTATGCTCATCTTATTACAGAGAGATGTGGAAAAATAATTATAGTAACCTTTGCGTGTGTGTGTGTGTGTGTGTGTGTGTGTGTGTGTGTGTGTGTGTGTGTGTGTGTGTGTGTGTGTGTGTGTGTGTGTGTGTGTGTGTGTGTGTGTGTGTGTGTGTGTGTGCGTGCGTGTAGGGTTTCACAGGCTATAGCATGGAGGGAAAGTTGATCCGTGTTGCAGGTCGTCTCCATTACCTTTTCCCTTCAGACGGAGGACACATCACTGTGGAGAATATCAGCTTTGTTGAAGGTATTCACACAAAGTCGAGGTTGTAGAAGAAGCTCCAACAACATCTCTTTGCCGTGCTGCATAATTGATAAAGTCTTGACATTGTTAGGGGGGTTTCATGAAAAGCAAAAAGCGACTCAGCTTTTCTTGCTCGGTGGGTGCATTATCCACATGCATTTTATTCTGTTTTCACTCAGGTTCCATCCTAATGAAACTGGCTGTGAAGAAGGATGGACATTATTTCTGCACGCACATCAACCAAATTGTTGTTGATCCAGTAAAACCTCTCCCTCAGCCCCAAGATAAAGAAACCAATGGCAGAAAAGACGATTTCAAAGGTAAAGATGGTAATCCTACTCAAGACAGTAGGCCTGTTATTGTCACTTTAAAATGATTTTCATCCAGTTGTCCAGTGTAGCAAAGTACAGATACTCAAGTACTGTATTGGAGTACACATTTGAGTTACTCAAGTATCTCTATTTCCTGCAACTTATTTAGTTATATGTTACTGCAGAATCAACACTAAAGCACTTGCACTACATTTGAATGATAAAACGTACTGACTTTACTATATGTATGGTGTGGGGAAGTACACGTACTGAAATATTTGTAGTGTTCCATTCTTGCACCTCTAAATGTGATTTTTATGGATAATAATGATGAACAAACCACTTTTTATGCCTGTGTGTCCTTTTTAGTGTCTGAGCCTGTGCAGCCTGTGAGAAGAGTGAAACAGGGCTCCCTCTCAGCAGTCTTAGACAATGGAATCCATCTCTCATACAGTTTCTACGGTCCAACAGGAGAATATAGAGGTGTTTCACTTCAACACATACAATTTAGTTAGTATTTAAATATTTCAAGCTTTGCTTCAAATAGAAAATAATTGGAATATCTCCATACTACAACATTTCTCTTATTGTGTCTTGATTAAACAGTGTCGAATTTCCTTCACAGTGTAGACAGCATTAACTGTGTTTCTGTTTGGTGATGTTCAAGTGAGTCCTCAGGAGAGCACAGAGGGAGGGGCCCCAGATTCCACCTCCTTTGTCCCCAACTGTCCCCCATCCTCCACTTACTGCTCAAAGGGGACAGATCTGGACTCAGTTCCCTCCAAGAAACACAGCCCAGCCAGCCACACCAGACCTCCACTTTCCCAGGTTCCACAGACTCACGTGATCATTTCAAACCAATGTCATTTTAACCATGACAAACACAAAAGTTAAACTGGTCTCCAGCCTCGATATGAGATAGTAAAAACAATCTTGGGCATAATTACCTATAGTTTTGACCTATACTACATGTGAATATTATATTGCTCTTATGATTGTATTGGTCATAACCTACGTTTGTGTATGACTGTAGTCTAAGGTGTGTGAAGGCCGGACAGTATTACCATCGAGTCCATTCAACAGCCTCAGCCTGTCTGTACCTAACGGTCTGCTGCTGCAGTTCCTGAGAGAGGATGCACCAGGTCAGTGGGGCACGTTTCTGAAATGTGTGTAGTGTAGTTTCATAAAACTGCATGTGTAACAATGAAGTGAAATAGCCCTGACATTGGTAGAGATGCACTCACAAATTCAATTTTACAGCACTGATGAGAGATAAAAGATGAGAACAGAGCAGAATAGAATGAAGACCTGTTGATGTGGCTTCAGTTTGTTTTTAATGCATTCTGTGTATTCCATTTCAATTATTTGAGACTCGAGCTGCAGACAGTCATTCGTGTTGAATGGGTTTGCCGTTGTTAAAATGTGTGCCTTATATTCCATACAGTCTGTATTCCCATAGCTGTCTGGAAAATAATTATTAAATGATTTATTTGTTTTTGTTTGTCCAGGAGTGTCCTCAGAGGAGCAGGGTATGTTGGTGAAACAGTCCTTTCCTCTTCATGGTGAAGGAGTTGTTGGGCAGCTTCAGGACGCTTCCCTCTCCAAAGAACTGTCCCGCATTGTCACCAGCCAGGGAGCTGTGATCCGAATCATGAGAGATGGGTCAACAGAGGTAAGAATGTTGTAAACACGTTCTTACACAGTCATACATACCTGTATGACTCCTACTTTGACAATGTATGACACACACATCACTCAAGTCACATGTGCACTGCAGGTCCTGTTTGCTGATGGCTCAGTCAGCTTCAGCCAGGATTCTGGTCCGGTGTGGGTTCCTGACTCTGAAGTTGAGGAAGAAACTAAGGACAGAAAGAAAGGTAACAGTGAAGCACCACTGAATAGAAAAAACTATGAGCATCACTGAGCACATGATTCACCCAAACGTTGTATGTTTTGTGTGTCTATACAGGGCTGAGCTCAGAGGAGGAGGCTGGTTTCTGGTTAACAACGACTCCATCTGGACGTCGCATCTACACTGTGGGGACGACACACCAACACAAACCTGCTACGCCTCTCCTCGCCTTTGAGGCCACAGACCCCTTCACCCACGAGGTAAGAGAGCAGTACCTAGACGTTTATGATTTCAAGTTGAGATGCATTACAATGAATTCCATGAAGTCGTTTTGTCAGTTTTTTTTTTCAATTAATCTAGATGTTATTTTTAGTCGTGGGCATAGATCGTTTCAAGGAGGGGCTCCTCTATATTTCAATACATTCAATCTGTCAGCATAATTGTCCGAGCATCTTTGCGTGTGTTGCTGTGTCAGGTGATGCTGAGCCGCGAGGATCTGGTGGTTTCTGTCCAGAACCCTGACGGATCTTTAAGTGTGGAACATGCAGACGGAACCAGGATCACTAGCCTTTACCAAAACAGACCACCAAGCACGCCGCAGCACACACTGCCGCACACACTGCCGCACACAGGTGAACAGCATACACATACACAAGCATATACACACTCAAACATGTGCTTAATCTTTAAACTAAGGTTATTGTGTTTATCTGACCTGAGTCCACGTGTCTGTTACTTTCCAGGAGAGCAGCATGAGACCCTTACATCAACCTCTGAATCTGAGTGTGTGTGTGTCACACAGCGTGCAGACTGCATTTGTGAAAATATCCAGGATGCTGTTGACAATAGCGAGGACATTAGCAGCGACAGTGCAACGATAGCGTGTGACAAGGAGGGTGGGAGTGAGTGTGAGCTTGTGTGTGATGAACGAGAAAGTTCTGTGCATAAGAACGGGGAGGAGAGGGTGTTTGCAAAGGATACTGTGGATGGCAATTTTAAGAGGCGTGCATGCGACAGCAATAAGGGCAGTGTGTCTGCCAAGGAGCGGGTGGTGCTGGTAGAGAAGGAGGGCTGCTCCTCAGTGGTGATGTACCCGGAGCGACACACGGCACACGTCATCTTAGCAGATGGGAGTGTCATCACTGGGAACAATCAAGGAGCATATGAGGTGGGTAGCAAATGGCAAATAACACATCTCTGTTTAATGTTATGTGTGGGGATTTGATGTGATTACAGCCTTTTTCTACTTGTGTTTTCATCTTCATCGTCTTGATATGACCGGATGTGGATGCTCCTTCTCCTGCTTTTGAAACGATTGACAATCACATCTTTGTTTATTTGTGTATGCTTGTGTTTCCAAGGTGTTTCCATCCAGCGGGGGGCTCCTACTGATCCAAAGTGATGGGAAATGTGTGTACTCGCCCGACCCACTTGTAACCCCCAGTCCAAAGGGTGGCACTCCAACAAACCAATCAGGAAGCTACACCATGAGTCATACAGACACAGTGGCCTGTGACGTTACAGACCCCGATGGAAACCACTTTCAGGTCAGGATTATAGGAAGATGTAAGGATCTTACTGTGAATGTAAGAGATTGGCCTTCTTAGACTCAAAGCAGTAAGGCCACATATTGGCTGTAGAGACACTCTTATAGCACATCTTTCAAAAACACCTCACCTTCTCAGATTCTCTCATGATAAATAAGGTCATTAATATTCTCTGTACTTTGCATGTGTGTTAAAGGTGATGGAAGATGGACAGGTATCAGTGTTGAACTATTCCCCTGCTCCAAGCACACCGAAAGAGGATGAAAAGGAGGAGGAGGAGGAGGAGGAGGAGGAGGAGGAGGACAGAGAAATGGTCAGGATACATGTTAAACACAGAGAACATTGTCCCAGGTGGGCCTGTATTTTAATTTCTTTTGATCCTTTTATTGTTGCTACTTTTGTGGATGATAATGTCACAGGAACATCATGTTATATTGCAGGCTGTTTATGGCGCATGAGGACGGCTCCGGTGCTGAACTGCTGAGCTCTCAGACCGTAGAGGAGCTGCTCTACCAGGCTTACAGTGACCCCACCATCGCACTGCTGAAGGAACCACTGCCAGACACACAAGGTGCCCTGTTTAATAACTTTAATACAAGAAATAGCTCATTCACTTAGAACTTTTTCATTATCCATCCAGTCGTAATAAAATATATAATATGCAACTTCTCAGCATTAGAAATGTATAAAAACAGCTCGATCTTGTTATTTACGTACTGACATTTTTATCAAAATGTCTCTTAACATTTTCAAACCTAAAAAAATCTGTCATTTTAATCAAGGTATTGGTGCTTTGTGTTTGGTTACTTGCTATGGGGTTGTATCCCCTTTGACCAAAATGATGATTTCTTTATCCACAAAAAAGGAATCAAGGTAGGACGGTCCTGTCAATGTCCAGAAAATAATGTGAAGTTTGTGTCTTGTTTTAGATGAGTTTGGCATCACCATCCTGAAGCCCATCCACCCGAGCGTGTGGTCCCAGTGGTTGCTAGAGAAACAGAACCCGGACATAACCCCTCCCAACCTCAAAAACCGCAGCTGGCATGATTTCCCTCAAACAGAGGTAGAGGTGTGAACGTTTACACGTATTATACATCTACACACAGGAAAACATCACTCAACACACTCTCTTTTTCCAGAGAAAGACCCCAGGTCCTCTGTTGGGTACCCACATAGGTCAAGGTTTGTTTCTGAGAGAGAGGTCCGCTGGTTCAGCAGCACAGCGTCCACCTGCCAGGAGCTGCCCTAAAGTCCTGGAGACGAGGGAGCTGTACCAGCACCGACCATTCACAATGCCACTCAGAAATACACTGGACTCAAGACTGAAGGTAAAACGGGCCCATATCCGTGGGATCTATAATACTGTTAATGTAGGTGGTATTTTAACCTCCTGGATTCCCCTATAATTGTTGTGTTTAATGCATGAGTTAAACAGAGTCTACAGGTCTGTTTTCTCAGTCAGATCAACAAGACCAACCCGTCAAAACCAGAGAGACCTAACCTGGTCACCTGGAGAAGGGATTTCTGGCGTGGTCAAAGAAAGACATCAAAACTTCACACTGTGATACTCCTGCTTTGAAAAAGTTGAAATGTGTCTGTGACTGCAGGAATACATCGAGAGTTTGATGGAGAGCGAGCAGCGTTCAGAGGAGATGAAGGTCAAAGAGCCTCGCACCGAGGAGGAGATCGGTCATGCCAGCGATCTGCTCAATCTGGTCCTGGTCTGTGCACACAAACACACACAGGCTTTAGTACTACAAGAGAATGTTCTGTTTCCCCATTGCACACAGAAAATGTACAAATAACTATACCATAGCGTGAAGATGTATATAATATTAATATAAATCCTTTATTATGCATGTTAAAGTCTTTTGCAGAACAGGAGGATGGAGGTCACACCTTTGACAAGAGGACTTCAGGTGGGGAAGTGCAGCTTTGCAGGCTATGTTTTGAGCAATATAGATTCGGTTAAGAGTCAAAAGAAACAACATGTACATTTGCAGTGACTTACTTTTTTTTTACAGTTGAGCTTACATTTCAAAGCTAACAAATAACAAAATAACAACGACTGCATGAGATTTCTTTATTGCCTGATAAAACTATAGATCCGACTCTTACTTAACATGCAATTATTACATTTGTGTTCTATTAAAGTTGAGTTGAATGTGTAGGTTTTCTGGTTTAATATTTAGTAGTTTGAGTTGGGTACCTGTAAATGCCAAAGGTGTATTTCTTCAATATTTTTCTGTATGTTTCCACAGAGGATTTAGCCAACCTGTACAGCCAAGGAGTCAGAGTTCCAGTCGAGCAGTCGGATGTTTCAGAAGACACAGTCACCGTAGCTAGTGAGAGGTAGGAGAGATTTAAAATGCCATGCATGAACAAATGAGGTTAAACTCTCTAAAGTAAATGCTCCAAGTATGAAAATCCTCTTTAATCTCTTCTCCGATCTAGTTTTACAAATGGAAGAGAGTCTAAATGGACTGAAAGACTCGCACAGCACAGGTAAACACAGGCTTCTTCTCACACTGTTTTAGACCCACCTTGACATCAAGTAGCTTTAAGTTCCACTGATGCTCTTTATTGCTCTGCGATAACATTTAAACTAAGATATTAATGAGCTATACTTACTACACATCCCACTGTACTGTATTTGCCTCTGTGTGCTTCAGACAGGAGAAGTGTGAGGAGGAGGCTTACAGAATGTCTCTGAGGACAAAGAACATTGCTCCTTTTTTCCACCCAGAAAATATCCAATTATACCAGGTACTGTAGGTGTCTACGTCAGTGCTTAAACTACTGTGGCAGCATTATAATGAAAAACCTAAACATACATCAATTCACCATTTCTGTCGTAACATAGAAAAACGCACAACATATAACAAGAAACACAACACTGTTGCTGGTTTTCCAGGAGCTGCTCCAGCACCAGACACCAGACATGAGGAGTCTGTCCATGGATCTCCCTCCGATCCCCCCCTCAGACAGTGCTGAAGACTTCCTGAAAGACGCCCCACAGGAGAACAGTACGTTATTATACTGTCAGTATTCAGCAGCAGCTACTGAGATGAAACTCATTTTAAAGGAGTCCTGTTGGGAATATGTACAAAGAAACAGAAGCTAAATAGATCTTTGTCACGGCAGACAATTTGGCTCGTCATAAGGAAAGAACATCTGTAATGATTAGTGAATTAACAAGAGGGCTTTCAAGTTATCGTACCCAGTCTCCAAGTTTGTTTGGTATTTTCTGACATCTCATGGAAGCACCACATACAGTATGTAAGTTAGACCTCTTTGATGACCTCTTCAAAATGTCTGCAGTGAACAACATCTATTGAATGGAAAGGAACAGTTTTAAAGTAAATGTAGGTGCATAAAATCCATTGTAGGAAAAAATACAGTAAACTGCATACTATGTTATATATCATGTTTTTATTTGCAGCCCCACGGCGACCCTTAAACCCAACACCCTCTCAATCTGCAAGGTAAAAAAGAGGATGATATAAACTGTTTTTTTTCCTGTTTGATTTGATCTTACTAGTGAATCACAAATCATTATCGTAGAAATGTATCGTAAGTCTTATTTAATTATATATATATATATATATATATATATATATAGATCAAGTTATTACTTCCCTGGTTTGATTTCCCCAGTATGTTAACTACAGCAATCCCAGGCTATTGTAACACCTTTAATACAAAACACTGGCAACCTTATCTTCTCTAGAGACAGGAGGTTCAGGCGAATTATCATACGGATGTTACCTGTTATAATTAAACATGCCTTATGTCCTTTGTTTTAGCATCCTGTAATTGCTTTGTTGTATGCAGTTTGCCCCTCTGGCCAAATGTTCGCCAATACTCTTCAGAACGTAGAATTTGATTGGCTGTGGTCCTTCTTCCTTCCCTTTAAGAGTGTGGTTTAATGTTTGATCGGGGTCAGATCCTTGTACGACATTGGTATGCAGGTTATCTGGCCTCCAGCTGGAATTGATTCTATTAAATGTTATAGTCTTTATTAAATAACGCAACTTTGATTTTAAGCTTGTAGATTTGTTCTTTTCTTACCAGAAGGTGATTTAATCATCAGTTGATTTTCAGTTTTCATACTTGCTTTTCTAAATAATACTTCCATTTTCTCCAAGTCATGCAGCAGGAAGTGAGAGGATGCTTAAGAAAAGACCAACCAACCCCACGCCTCACGGTGCCGGTTTGTTCCCCACCTAACACTGTTGTTTTATATTTATTTTTTAAATCAAATGCAAGGCAGAATGAACACAAATGACTATTTTAAGATTAGCAAGAAGCACAGGGAACAGCACAATAAATCAGGAAATACATCTGAATATAGCAGGGACATTTTGAGGTCATAGTCTGAATTATGTTTAATGCGTCATCGTGCAAGAAAGTGCAATAAACTGTGGCATTTTCTCAGTGTTATGGTGAGAGTGCAAATCCTACTTCTCTAGTCCCTTTGAGGGTGTTCATCATGACCCCGGGAATCAAAATGATTGTGATGATTTGTGAAAACGGGTTACAAAACAAGTTCATGTTCAAAATAGGACTAAAGATGTACAGTAGATGTATACAGTAAATTGTGTGTCAACAAGTTATGTGACATTACTTGTATGTTGGTTGGAAATGGGTTATTAGCCGTTTGCATCTCTACGCCTCCTTAAATTCAGTCATAGAATTGCAGGTTATTTCTAAATTGGTTGTGATTCAGGTTATGGTCATTTTAAATCACTGGCTGATCGACCATGTTTTTCTGTATCCAGGTGAAAGCAGTGTGAGGGGTTCACCTGGGCAAAGCAAGTCAGTGCAGCTGGATGTGACCGGACAACTCAGAAGGACTAAAATCAGACTCCCATCCTCTATCCTCACCTCTAAAGCTCGCAGCATACCAAACCAACAGGTAGCCAAACATTCCCAAAATCTAAACATCAGTATATATTTAGACACCTACCTGTACACATGCTCCTCACTCTCTGTGACAAACAGTCTGTCACACGTGCACACACACTATTCACACATCACTCTATTTTAGTTCTTATCAGTGGAGGAGCCGGTGAGGAGGAAGTGTCGGACTATTTCTCTGACTGATCCGAGTGTCATAGCAAGGGGATTCCAGCTGCTCCCCTCCACTGTTGACTTTGGCACTCTACAGGAGGGCACCTCCTCAGCAATTACCGTGGTGATGAAGAACGTGGGTGTTGACACTTGCAGGTAAGACACCAGGTGATGGAATAGGAAATAATCAAGTAATAGTTTAGTTGCAGCGTTATAATTGGCTTTAAAAGTCCTTCAGGGTGTCAGAGAGAAAAAAGTTATGTGGTGAGGTGCAGGAGAGTCTGGGTCACCTTCATATCTAAAGGGAAATCATTCACCTGTAAAAAATGTTGTTTCAATCTCTCCCTCTGCAAGGTTCCATGTGAAACAGCCTCCTGCTGCTACAGGCTTCCGGGTCATCTACAACCCTGGGCCTGTAAGTTTCCAGCTGGGTGTAGTGATTAAATGTTTGTGTTAAAGCGACACATTGTAAGAAGTGTCTGTGTGTCCAGGTGGCTGCAGGTCTGCATGTTGAGCTGCAAGTTCAGCTGTTTGCCATGTGTGCAGTCCAAGCAGGAGAGGTGGAGCCAAAGAAGAACCTCTCTGAAGATATCATCATCCACACTGAGACTGACATCCTCTACCTGCCTGTCACTGCCAATATCCTCTCAACAAGTGGCTCACTTATTACCAAACATTTTGATTTGTAGCCTTAGTTATTAGAAACAAGTTTTTCAGCAAGCACTTTGGATATGAGTCAGCTCAGCCAGTATTCTGCCTTGTTGCATTGCATTTACTTAATATGCAGGTGAACTTTGGAAATCAAGTTGATATAACTGTTGACCTAATGAGAATTCCTTGGTGAAATCTGAATTAATGAATGTTTTAATGAGGACGAAGTGCAGTTGCGTTGATATTCATCAAATCTTAATGGTCTTCATAGAAGAATCTTACTTTGAGGATGTTCCTTAAATAATTTCACCCATCCTTCCTGAGAGGTTATATGATGTTTGGCTCAAGGGCCACAGCAGTACAAACAACAAGAAAAGCTTGGGGGTCCGTCAGCTGTCTGCCAGCCTACCTGTAAGACGGGGGGCCGCACAGCTCCACAGACCAGCCGGGAACCTCTTCACCAGTCCTTCAGCAAACAAGGGTCTGTAACTAATAAAATACACGGAAACGTCAGATGTGGATATAAAGCAGTGACAATATCTGAACCCGTTTTTGTTTATACTTTTCAGGACATCTCAATCGCACCACTCCTATGTGAGGAATGCTTATCACCATCCCATCTGATTCCTCACCATTCAAGTTTTCATCCATCCATATATATCACTCCATTCTATTTTCTTCAACAAAAATGAAATATTTATATGGATCTTTATGATGTTTCAAATAAAACTGTTTCTGAAATAATGGTAGCAGTTATATCAGGGATTTGTGAGTAGCTATATTTGTTGTTTATGGAAGTCCATTACTGAACTTAAAGGAAAAAAAACGATATGCAAATTAAGCCTTGTGATTAATAAAAAGGATCCTGTGTTTCGTTATGACAAACTTAGCCAATATAATGACCTCATAGACGAAAATAGTGACCTGTATCTTATTTGAGATACAAACGTTATTTTGAGAGTTTCTCGTAATGAATAACAGGATCTGTGTTTTTCTATAACATTGGGAGAAACATGTTTTCATACATGTTAACGACATCTTTAAAGTAACCAATTCTGCCCATTCTAATTCAGCTAACTGGTCAATGTGCGCCTGGGTTCGCGTGTCTGCATCTCCACATGAATGACTCGCGCGTGTGCTCAGGTGTATTATTATATGGGGGTGGGGATGTTGGTATATGACGTCAACGGAGACCCAATGCTAGGTGCAACCTTGGCCAACAAAGTTGAATAATGACGTCACCCTCCTGTTGTATTATATATTTACTGTATTTCCCCCTCGCGCAGACAGACCTGACACAACGCTAAAGCTTCGTGCTCACGAGCGTCCTCCTTCATTAGTGCAGCTGTAGCTCATAGCACCGGCTGGCTCTCCTGCGCTGTCGGTCACGCGCGCACATACGCACGCTCGTAGCTGAGCATCACGAGAGGCAGAAGCGAGTGGCTGCAGCGGAAACGTTTTGGCAGGGAGGGAGACAGACAGCTTTGACTTTGGACGCTTTGTCACGTTTTTGCCGGAGAGGAAGGATGCAGCGGGCAGAGGAGAAACACTGAGCGGGAGGAGAGACTAGGAGAAAGCAGGGGGTACTGCCTAACCCGGAGTAGACGATGCTTATTTGCCGCAGGCCCCGCCATCGTGAAATTGGATACCGACCTGCGGCGGATGGGGTGACCGAGCTCGCTGCTCCGCCGGGGAGGTCCCTACCTTCGGACGTTACCGGGGAGGGAGCTGCCTGTGCCCGGTTCTAAGGAAGGAAGGAAGGAGTGGCAAGAGGGAAAATGCAGACGGAGGAGGAGACGGCCACCGCTGAAGAGCCCATTTTGGAGGACGGGTCAGGACGAGAGCAGGTAAGGGCATTTCCTATGTTGTTTTCTGTCTTCACAATCGTTATGTATGGAAACAGTCCAGTGAGCGTAAAGTTGCGCATAATTGTACCCTTCAAGAGCCTTTTTATGTATTAAAGATATTTGCCAGTGGTTGCAAAAACAACCCGTGACTTCAGCATCATGTATGCCATACTGTATTGACAAAAAACGCTAAGAAGTCACGTTTTTACCTGAAGTCCTTGATGCTTCACAAGAGCAAGGACACGGGACAGGACCTTGGCTTTAGAATGAATTGAGATGAGGCTGTGTTTCAAACCGAGAGGGGAGGGAAGTCCGAGTCCCTGTGTAGAAATAAAGCCACAGCATTGATGTGACACGGCTCTCTGGGATGCGTTACTCCTGGGAACGATGCTTTAGTGTTTTTCTGTATAGTAGTGTTCATTTTCCAGCTGACACCAACGTAATACACTAGAGGGTGACATCACCCCCCACCCACACACACACACACACACACACACACACACACACACACACACACACACACACACACACACACACCTTTCAGACAAAAATAACCCTGATTCAATGTGAATGGTGGGAATAACACCTCAGAGCAGGAAGCATTATGTATTTGTTTACAGGGAAGTACTGTTATTCATTTTAATTGGCTAAACACACTAAGCAGTGTTTTTATGTATGCATGACAAACCCTAAAACCAATCCTCCTAAGCAGATTTTATTGTCCCTTTTATTGGTCTATAAAATGAGTATTGTCAAATGTCATAGTATAATCTTTCAAAGTGATGTAAGGAAACCTGAACTTAGTCACATTTAAGGTGCTGGAGTTAGCACAATTTGACGTATTTTCTTCAAAAAATGCTCAAACAGATGAATCTTTTTCCAATTAAGTTGGTGATTACTTTAAAATTGGACAATAATCTATTTGTCTTTGATGCTCTATCCTGATCTTTTATCATCAGATGCGATGTTGTGCAAAAGTTCATGTTTACACACAGAATGACACGTAGCCTTCCCACCACCACAAACTCACACACAAGCCTTTAGTGTTACCTCTCCTCCTAAGCCACTTCCTTTTTTACCACCACTATTTTTGGGAAACAGCATCATTTATTCAAACACGTCATCTTAATAATGAAACACCGAAAAATAGGTTAGCTGTAATAAAATAATGCGTAATGCAGATGCCAGGAAAGATATCAATGATAGCTAAAGATGTGGTTAGCTGTGATCTCAGCACCTTGAAACCTGATGAGGTGGGTAGCATGGACTAAGAATTAAATCACTGGGCAGAGTCACATCCTATGTTTCATTGCAATATGGACTTGGTGGAAGTCTGCATTCTCAGAGGGCCTGTGTAGTTGTTTTTAAGAAAGAAGTAATAGTTTTCATGAATTACTGTCTTTTAAAATATCAGTAAAAGGTGAGAAATGCTCTTCACAAGAATCACATGCGTTTTACTCCGGCAGCCGTTTATTCTCCACCAATTGAATAGTCGATTTTAATTTGGGCTGTAATGAACCTTAAATATGGCCCAAGTGGCTTCAGGGCATTAAACCCTCTTTGTCTTTAACTGATTATAACTGACAAGAGGAGTTTTCTGATTGTTGTTGTCCGACTACATCGGTAGTACATATAAGAGTGGCCTGACCAGAATAAAACTGACAGAATGAAACATGTGGCAATTGGCTAATGGTACTCTAAACACGTAGCATGTAGATTTCAAAGGCTGGTAAATGCTTTTCACTTCATTCCACCACTCTCGTCTGTCTTTCGTCGACGCCTGCATTGCAGACTGTAATGCAATGAATGCAGTCATCTGCTCCCTGCCTCCATTACTCTCTCTCATCTCTCCCTATCGGCTCCTTCCTGTTTTTAGATCTGTCTGTCGAGGAGTATACAGCTTCATCCTCTCGCTTTGACTCTCACACTGTCAAAAATGTGCACACTCATGTCTCACTTAACTTTGCTCAGTCCCAGGCCCACTTGAGTATGCATGCACACACACAGGCATTATCACAAATGAGGTTGAGCCACTTTGTTAATATTAAAATCCCATGTTTGATTCATATTTATGTCCGTGCACGTATTTCCATTAGCAGACAGGTGTGCTGCACAGGCAGGGGGATACACGGATCTAATGTGTGTGAGCGAGACATAATGAAAGTTTCAAAACCAGAACGAGAACAGAATTAGAATCAATATAAAAACATCTGGTGATGGAAGAGGAAATAAATGTATCCAGCCCTCATTCTGACAGAAACGATTAGATGACTAATCAGAATAGAAATGTTTTTTGTAATATTTAAAGTATTTATTTAAGCAAAAAAACATCAGAATACCCTATGTTTTCCTAATATTTTGGTTATATATGACAAACAGTGAATTTCACACACAAAACAGGCATCTAAAGACATCCCCTTGGACTTTGAACAACTGTTATAGACATTTTCTGACAAAACAATCACTGGATTAATAGAAAAATCTGCAAATTAATAAGAAGAATTATTAGGTGTAGCCCTTTTTGCAAAAACATACTGTTAAATGTTACACATGACAAACTTTACCAGAAAATATCCATGCTACTAGGAGTCCAGTACCTCAACACAATAGGGGGGAAACATTTAAACTATCATTTTGGAAAGAGAAGAAGAATCCCATTTCTGATTTAGTAATCCTAAGTATCATCTTCAGTAGAGTCATCCTCAAATGAAAATATGCTTACACTGTTGGCGAGGATCAACTCCAGCGTGCAGGGAGGCTGCAATATAAAATGATAATGATACATAACAGCAGCATCATGAAGTGGGAACGATGTGTAGAACAGCCATTAGCTTCACTAACAGAGAATGTGTGTTTCATTACATAAATCACAGTTCAATGACTAAATAGGAGTAGGTGATAGGACACATCGAGCATTACACACGTGTTATGTAAAACTCTGGTTCCTCAGGGAGAACCTGTTCAAATGATATTCAAAGCTCAAACACTTGGTCTGAAATGAACGTCAGTTTCTTCTGCCTGTTGTAAATCCCTTCTGACTGTAATACACAAAGCCACATATTGTCTCTTTTTAATAGTTCATTCAAAGTATATTCATACATTTAAATTAACAGCAGATATTTCACAAGTGCTCATTTATTCATAGCAAAACGTGTGTGTTACAATAAATCAACATATCTAAGTTTCACAGCTGCATATATTGGCAAAACAATGATTGTTTGGAAACGTATGGTCATGGATGGTAGGATAAAATAATCATCTGCAGGAGTTTTTTAAGAAGTTTCTGTGCATGTTTTGGATTTTAAATCTGCTTTTTACATCGGCAGGTAACTGAGATCTAGGCTGACTGCTGCTTTCAGTTGTATTTTTTCAATTAGGGGACCCTAACCTTACCCAATAATTTAATTGAGGAATAAATTGTTAACCGTGGCGAGCGCATAATGACTGATCCAAACGATAACACTTTATTTGTAGAATCTAGGCTAATTGACCCCCTCCAATCGCGTTAAAATGACACATCATTTTCCACAGTGTACTGCGGGCATCAACAGCACTTCTTCCTGTCCTCACTTCCTCACTTCATTTGCCACCCACATGCTACGGGAGCTAATTATAGCTGCACCAGTCCCACCTATCAGCTGAATCAGTCCGAGCAGAGGGAGAGAGAGAGGAATACACACATTCAATTAGACACATTTAGCAAAACATTAAAAACCATCCCTGCACAGTGGACACATTTACAAATTCCAATGCCATTTGTCTATTTTTGTAGGAAAGATGGGAAGGACAATTAACTCTACATAGTGGTACTCTTAACAAAATGTATCCCTAAGTCAAAGGAAATATTAAGAGACTCAAGTTTGACCTGAGCACACACATATAAGAGCCAGTTAAGTATTTGGCAGATAAGCACCATATTCCAGCAGAGGCTAAAAGACCAGATTAGAGGCTAATAATTGAGTTTATGGACGTTTACAGGCCGGGGCAAATCCTGTTAATGCAAAGGCTCTGTCACTTGCAGCTTAAGTAGAAGTAGGAAGCAACCACAGCATGCACAGGAGCTTCATGCCCCGAGCCATGCTGTTTTGAATTCAAAGGTGTGTGATGCTTGTCCAGAAAAAACACATTTTTGGTAACAGATCCATGCCAGCTATATGGGCTCCTCTTCAGACGGCTGTCTCTAGTGACTGTGGATGCTCAGGGAATATATATATATATAGAATGTACTGAAAATCTGTCAAAATATCAGTGTTTCATCACAGCAAAATCTTGCCAGACAATCATGCTGATGAAGTGCAGACACTGAATGAAGTTATAAATGAAACATCTATGAAGAATTAGTCATGTAAGTAGCACCCTGTATCAACGCTCTTCAGAAGAGCTTGCAGAAAAGGCGGCCCAAATTTCAAGAATAACACAAATGAGAGCCGACACCCTCCAGACTCGGCTGTATAGATGTCTTTTCATGATGATTTCAGGGAGAGGGAGCTTTGCCTTTGATCTGTTGCAGCCTGACAAAAGAGCCGAGGCTCACCAGAGGCAGCGGAAAGCTGAGAGAGGATCAGAAGAAAACTAAGAAGCTGCAGAGTTTTAAACTGGAAGGTGTTGTGGTTAATAGAAAATACCTGTTTGGCCCAAAGTGCTCCCCAATTAGTCACAAGGTCACCAGCTGTGGCTGTGACTCAGGGAGTAGTGTTCTTTGGCGAGAGACTTAACCCAAAATTGCACCCTAGGCATATCTACGGCAAGTGTATGTAAGTTGCCTTGGATAAAAGTTGAAACACTATGAAGAATATGCTTGGATAGCACAGGTACAGCACTAAACCACATGTTGCAAAGACCATACGCTCTGCTGTGTGGGAGTTTGCATGGCCTTACTTACACAGAAAAAGCAAAGAGGGAACAGAAATGGTAACCGGATATACCCGTTGGATTAGCCTATCCCTCAAAATAATAAGAACATGGGAAAATAAGGCTGCAGACGAGTGATTTGTCAGAGAAATGTTACATGTGCGACACGGGATTGCCTACACAAGCCGCCATTTTTAGATGGCACTGCTTCCTCCAATAGACAGCAGTTTTAGCAATTATCATGGGGAACTATTCGCAGCAAAAAATATTGCAGAGGAAAAGGAGCTGCTACCAAAATGAGTTGTGTTGAGATAAGCCGAACCATAAACTGAAATGAGATGTGTTGGCAGTTACATTCATTCAGTCCGAGGGGGTTGCCAAATCAGTTTTAAGTCTCAATGAGATTCACATTATGCTGGGAAAGCAGAAAAGGTTTGATTAGCCTGTCTCTCCGAATAATAATTACATGAGGAAAGAAGGTGTTGAGCTTTTCTTATCACTGACTTGCTTCTGCTCTGTGATTTTGAGATTTAGCTTCTCGAACAAATTGAATATGATGCATGTCTGCATTGTTCCAGGATGCTCTAATAGATGCTACGCAAGAACAATAATTACTGTAAACTGGACACATCATCTCCAGTTCACAATGGAGGAGATTTCCTCGCAAGCCGCACGAAAGAAACCACTTTCTCTGGAATCTGTGTGCTATATCTCTCGTCACCCTCTATCTTATAAGCATCTCCAGACTCACTTTAGCAGGAAGTGGGAGAACGGCTCGTATTGACAAATAGTGATTGGCAGAAGTGCATGCAGGAATAATTTGACTCCTGTCTGATTTTCGTCTCTCTGGGCACACAACACCTGCAGACCCTGGATGAAAGTGTCAGCTGCAGGTTCTTTTTTTTTTGCTAGAATATAACATTTTACCTTGCACAAGGTAAGAGGAAAAGGAGCCAGCAAGACAAAATAAGACAGGCCGAGGCAATTTAGTCAGTGTGCTTCCCTGGAGAAAGGTGCATTCTGTTACTGCCTTTCCCATCCCTCTCTCCTTTTTGCTTCCTTTCATACTTGCATTCATGAAAAGTTCATGACCGTTTCTCTCTCACGCTGCTCAAGCCCTCCCTCTCTATTTCTCTCTCTACACTTTTAGCCCAATCAATCCACTTAGAGACAGACTTTGAGAGAGGATGTAACAGAGGAGACGTGGGGGTGAGGAGGACGGAGTGGAGGAGAGACCGAGGTCGGGAAACTGAGAGTAAATGCTTCGGAGGTGGGAGGGAAGATTCGGGGAAGGAGAAACAAGATTATGTAAGGAAAGGAAGGAGGATGTGGAGAGGAAAAGGCTAAAAGAAAGGAAAGGTTTTTTGGATGGTGTGCGCAGAGTGGTGTTTTGGGTGGAGTTACAGAGAGATGATGGAGGTGTCCTTCAAGCAGCATTTCACTACTTGCCCTTGACGTACAGTAGTAAAAAAAAAAGAGAGTGAGTGAGTGAGTGAGTGAGTGAGTGAGTGAGTGAGTGAGTGAGTGAGTGAGTGAGTGAGTGAGTGAGTGAGTGAGTGAGTGAGTGAGTGAGTGAGTGAGTGAGTGAGTGTGTCGCAGCCAGTCAAATCTGCTAGTGGAAAGCAATTTGTGTCTGCATTGAAGGATTGAGAGATAAAGATGGGGGGGGGGGGGAGTGTGTGTGCTGACAGGACTTGGCCGAGAGGAGGAGAGGACACTGGTGTCATTCACTCTTTTTTTTTTTCTTTTCATCTGCTTTGTTGCTCTTTTTGCCTTGTCGCATTCAGTTCGAGGCATGCAACAACACACACACACACACACACACACACACACACACACACACACACACACACACACACACACACACACACACACACACACACACACACACACACATACACCAAACAGAACATGTGTGTAAGCTGTGTTTCTCTCTTCATGTTCCTGTGATACACTACATACATAATACACAAGCTTTCCATCTCTCTCTCTCTCTCTCTCTCTCTCTCTCTCTCTTCTCTCTGTCTCTCTCTCTCGCTCACACACACATTCGTGTTTGGCTGCTGGGGTGCAGTCAGTTCCGAAGAGTCTAGAAGTATCGTTCTCATCTAAATTATTCACACACACTCCTCTAGCTGCATTACAATGGTGTGTGTGTGTGTGTGTGTGTGTGTGTGTGTGTGTGTGTGTGTGTGTGTGTGTGTGTGTGTGTGTGTGTGTGTGTGTGTGTGTGTGTGTGTGTGTGTGTGTGTGTGTGTGTGTGTGTGTGTGTGTGTGTGTGTGTGTGTGTGTGTGTGTGTGTGTGTGGGGAGAGAGAGAGAGAGAAGAAGGGCACATTAGACCAGCTGTGTATCTAATGTATATGTTTGAGTGCACTGTAATATGATGTCTCCAGTTCAAGTGAGGCTGTGTGTGCACTTAGAGAGCGGCGTAAACTGCGTGTGTGTGTGTGTGTGTATGTGTGTGATATTCAGCACTTATCCTATGATGGGTAAGGGTTGGTGCTTTAATGCACTCCCTTGTTCAGGACCTCACTTGGTCTGAAATACAACACTTTTTAACAAACGGGAAGATCACGGGTGTTAAAAACTCCAGGTTTACCCATTATATGTTGTTCCTTGACAAACATTCTTTGTGTTCCCACCAAACTTGAAATAATCTCCACCTGTCACATAGTTTTAAATATTCACAATTCGAGGCACACTGTATTATTTATACAAATCTCTACTCTCAACGTGAGAAGGTAGAAATGTGTGAAATCTAGTGGCACACCTCAGACTGGTTTCCTCACGTTCATGGCTCATTTTAGTGTCAAAACAGCTGGCCATATGTGTCACACATGGCCTTAGGATCTGAACAAAAGTAGAAAAATAGAACAAAAGTATTGCCTGTAAACGGTTATTAATCATGGCACTAAGAGCTCCAAACAGAAAACTAATTGGATGGAGATTAAAAGTCATATTAATAACTTACACCAGTCATCCAACAAGCATGGACAAGTGGTTAGGGCTCAAATTGAACTTAAAATCAGCCCTGGGGATTTAATGTTGCTCTTCCATAATGTTGGACTGTGTCACTAAAGGTTGTATTGATCAAAATAATAACAATACAATCATTTTGACTTATATTGCAATTGTCATTGTTCCACACTATTAGAGATTAATCCATATATTGATTAAAACATTATTCGATTTCTTTCTGAAAACTATTTAAAATGAGTCTTTGTACCAAAAGTATATTAAAAAAATACTGATGATGACTTTGACTTCTCTGCAGAACCATATTTTGCTTTTTACCAACAATTGGGTTTACTGTGAATTGCATATTGCACTAGTCCATATTGTGCTGTTTGATTAAATAATAATAATGAATCAAAAAGTGCTTTAAATATTGATAAAAGCCATAAATATTAGTTTCAATGTTCTCCAAACTTTGAGCATTTGAGGACTTGACCTGACAACCTTTTTCTCTTTGGTTGTTTATTAATTGTGTGATTGATTGCATCTTAACATCTTTCCTCCTCTCTCTTCGTCTCTCCACAGCAGCGTCCAGTGCAGCAGTCCCTGGCCTCCTCCCTGTGTCGGGAGTCTCACTGGAAGTGCCTCCTCCTGACCCTCCTCATGTACGGCTGCTTCGCCACGCTCGCCTGGTGCGCTCTGTGTCGCGTCCCTGTCCTCGGCTCCTCCTCCTCCGTTCCCCTGGGTTCTGACGACGACGCCACCTCGGCGGCCTACTACAACGACATCCTGCACCTGGAGAGCCCGTGCTCCAGCGGCTACGTCTACATCCCGCTGGCCTTCCTGGCGATGCTTTACGTGGTTTACCTGGTGGAGTGCTGGCACTGCTTCTCCAAGACGGCAATGTTGGCTCATGCTGAATTCCAGGTCTGTGGGAAAACAAGTTTAAGAATGAAATTAAGCAGGATGGTCTCATAGCTCGAACATTTGGAAGGATTTGGGAAACATATCTAAATGCTCATCATTTCCCCTTTAAAAAAATGTCTTTCTCTTGTGATTTAGAAATTGCTTGGTGGCTGTATTGACATCTCCATTAAATTCCATTTAGTCGTTCAGCTCCCAGCAGAGTGTGGAGTTCACTGCTGCAGTCTAGGAATAGCTCTGTGACCTTGAGCTAAGCAGCAGAATCTGTTTACTCATCGAAACTGATAGTGTCAGCAAAAGCCTTTAAATAAAGAGCTTATACACATAAAATGACGATGATGTGTTCACTGTCTGCGGAGACAGTTGCTGATCAAGAGAAATAAGGGGGTTCATTTCCTGCAGTTCAGTCAGGAATTTTTTTTTGCTTTCAATTTCTTTCCGAAAATAGTCTTTGCCCATTTATATGGAACTTAGCAGACCCAGAGGCATCAGTCTCTCTTTCATCTATCTTTGTCTGCTCTGCTTTTATCAGGAGCATATTGGTTGCTGTTCATCTTAGATATCTGCTACTGCAAAACCAGAATATTTTCTACATTATTCCGAACTGTCAGGGGCACAGATCAGAAAAAACAACCCATAAATAAAACCAAACAGCACCAGATTGCAGACTTAACAAAAATGAATGCAAATAAGACAAACTTAACTATTCTGCTTAGAATAACTGCTCATGCAATGTCACATCTTAGATTGTTTGTCCTCAACAGGTTTGTAAGGAATTGAAATAGGGAAAAATAAATAAAAAGATCTCAAAATAACTTGAATCCAATTCTAAAAAAAGCACACTGTCTTATGTTTGTTATATAATAACACTAGAGAGCTATCTCTCATGTAATCTTATAACCATGATTGTGCTATTAATTTATTTTCTCCTTAGGGAGCATAAGGGTGTTTGATGTACCCTCTTTACATATGTGCGACTCTTTCAGAATTGTTATATTTGACCCAAAAAAAGGTCAGGTGTAGGAACAAACTGTACATTTGAATGTGACTTGAATGACTTCTCTGACTCAGGAGGTGTACGAGCGCGTGCAGAGGCTTCAGCAGGCCACGCCCTGCATCTGGTGGAAGGCCATCAGCTATCACTATGTCAGGAGGACCCGGCAGGTGACCAGGTACCGCAACGGAGACGCGTACACCACCACACAGGTGAGGGAAGCTTCAAGTAATAAAGTATTTTAAACTTTTGAAATAACTGATATGCAATCTTCATTTCTTCTACTGGATATCCAAATGTCATACTTTGCTCCACCCCCAACCCCCAGGTGTACCATGAGCGGGTGAACACTCACGCCTCCAGCTCAGAGTTTGACTACGCCCGCTACGGTGTCAAGGACGTGTCGAAGGAGCTGCTGGACCTGCAGCTGCACCCTGCGGTCCGTCTACGCTTCACCAAGTGTTTCAGGTCAGACAGCAACCACAGCTTGAAGGGGGTTTTGAATGATTTTTCTTATCATTTTTCCTTCTGAAACAGCCCTAATTGTTGCTTCCTTTGGATATTGTGTTTTCTTTTGTCTCCAAATCCCCTTGTCCCTTTATCTTGTGTACCTATTGTTTGTGGGACCTTGTTTATCGTTCACACATCGATACAGTGTTGAAACACAAGATCATTATTTTTTGGGGCTCAGTAAGTTTTTAACAAATCGTTGTGCTCTTTAGCTTCTCCAGTGCACGTGCTGAAGCTGCCTACCTCACCCAGGTAAGATAACATATTCAAGAACACTTATTTCTGTTCTGCCAATGTAACTAAATGAATGTCTTATCTATAACATGCGATGGAAAAAGGACAACCCTGTTTTCTAGAGCACCAAGTGTTATTTTTCAATTGTCCACTCACTACACATGTTCGACAACAATGGTAGATTTACCACTCAGATGTCTTTCTTTAAAACAAGAATTTCTAGATTTTGGACAGAGAGAGAAAAAAGCAGGCTTCTTATTTCCAGCCAGCGACTACTGACTTAAATCTGGCATTACAACTGTTGCTGGCAGATTCAGCTGCAGCTAGCCAGCTTATAAATTGATCCAATTTTTATCTCGAAAAAAGGCCTCTTAAATGTACACTTGATGAGGTGGTAGCTGCAGTTAAGAAGTCGATCCAAGTTTTGTGAAGTCCAGGTCTGGCCATCACACTGTGGGGTAATAAAACATAATGTCTGTGATAGTTGGTAACATCATTTTAGTTTCTAGCATAAGCTGTGACTCCACAAACTAATACAGTAGTAGGTAAAGGTCTTCTTCTAATGCTCTATTAATTAATTCTAATTCTAGCACTTCCTTTTTCTGTTATTCAAAGCGAGCGCGCTTCTTTGGGGAGAACGAAGGACTCGACGACTACATGGAGGCCAGGGAGGGGATGCACCTGAAGAACGTGGATTTCCGTGAGCACATCCTGGCTTTCCCTGACCCGACCCGGCAGCCCTGGTTCTCCCGGCACAAAGTCTTCTGGCTGGCATCGACGTTCCTGCTGTCCTGGCCGCTGCGCGTGGTGTCAGAGTACCGCACGGCGTACGTCCACTACCACGTGGAGAAGCTGTTTGGTGAGGACGAAGATGGTGGTGGCGGCGGAGGAGGAGGTGGTGTAGGAGGGCCAGGTGGGGGAGGAAGAGGGGATGGGGTTGAAGGAGGGACTGAGAATGGACTCCATCCTGGAATCAACGGGACGAGTTACAGAGCCATCTCTCGGGTCAACACGGTGGACATGACTGAGCTGGAGTGGCACATCCGCTGTAACCAACAGATGGTGCCGAGCTACTCCGAAGCCCTCCTGATGGACTTGGACATGAGCGGGGGGACAAACCCCACCGCCTCTACGCCCATCTCTGGGCCCGCAAGCTCCACCCCCAGCCAAGGGCCCAACCCGCCTCCTCTCGCTCTGCCCGTCGTCTTCAACTCGGCTTACCTACTCCAGAGCTGCCCCCGCTGCCGGAGGACCACGTCCAG
Source organism: Eleginops maclovinus (assembly GCF_036324505.1). Taxonomy (NCBI): domain Eukaryota; kingdom Metazoa; phylum Chordata; class Actinopteri; order Perciformes; family Eleginopidae; genus Eleginops; species Eleginops maclovinus. The sequence goes on from NC_086362.1 coordinate 9,004,404, forward strand.
CTCTAGCCTGCCCTCCAGGCTGAGGGCCCCCATGGGAACCACAGCCCTCCTGAACGCTACCGTGGCAGGGATCAGGGCAGCGGGGCAGGGGGGCGGAGGTATCGGAGGGCGGTTGGTGCTCAGTCGGAGCGGGTTCTCTCTGGGGAGACTGGCAGCAGGGCGCCCCAGCAGCCTGTTTCATTCAAGAAGCATGGGAGGAGGGCTCGGAGGGAGCAGAGAAGATGGAGGAGGGAGTGGAGGAGGAGGGGGGGGAAGCAGTGGGGGAGGAGGATTCCTTGGTTTGGGTTCAAGGCAGGACAACGAGGAGACCAGAGGAGTGCTGGAAGGAGAAGGGGATGAAGAAGAGGAGGAGGAGCAGCAGCAGGAGGAAGAGGCGGCGGTGGTGGTGATGAGACGGGATCAGGGAAGAGGAGGCGAAGAAGCAGAGCAAGACAGTGCAGGCGAGGGGAGGGAGAGTGAAGGGGGAGGGAGGGAGCGCCCTCCCTCCTATCAGGACGCGTTCTTCTTTCCCGTCCTCATTATACACGGAGAGGAGAGCTGCCACGCCGGAGACGACATGTGATAATAAACATTTACATTAAGAGCAAGAAAGTCTGAGCAGAGGCCGAGGGAGATGAAAGGACGCGCTCAACACAAAGACAAGAGTGGATCAGAGAGGGAAGGCAATAAGAAATGATGGAATGAATGACATGAGAACAGATGAAGTTGAAAGAACTATAGAGAGAAGAAATGATTCAGGCAGAACAAAGCGTTAAACAGATAAGAGCAGCTGTGTGAAACAGAATAACCAATGAAACAAGGGGGGGACGAGGATATGTACGGGGGAGCGATGCATACAGTACAGGAAACACACTGGTTCAGATGAGCTGGCTTGTGCAACAGCAAAATAATACAAAGTCTGATGCTGTGTTCACACCTAGCGCATAGCAACGTTCTCGAGTGAAAAGATACTGATAAACATCTTAAATGATGGTGAGGTAATATCATCATCACTTTTAACTTTACGTCAAAATCGATGTGGACGGACATATCTATGCCTTGGAGATGAAGCAGCTAGTGTGTTGCCCTCATCCATCCAAACTCCATTCAGGCAAACAAGCATTTTAAAATGTGTTGCTTGTCCTTTCGCGTACAGACCTAACATAGCATCAACCTAGACTTTTCATATATTAAAGTTGTTATTTCAAAATCTTTTGGAGTAATTTATTGCACTTTGGTAATCCGGACTAATTCCCCTATTCAATCTACGTGTACGGTGTGAACATAGCATGAGAATGAGTTAAGCCAAGAAAGTACTTGAATACTGTAGACTTTGCTGCACTAAGATATTGAGAAAGAGGGGAGGGGGGACAGAAAGACTGAAAACATGGGAATGTATATTTCCAGATTTATCTATGCAAGAAAATGAGTGAGAGGAGTAACGGGTCGAAAGAGTTCAATTAAAAGAGGAAATGCAGAAAGAACTTCTAAATATTTCAGATGACATCACAAAGGGTTACTAATTCAGTGTGAGGAAGTCAAAGGAGAGAATCAATGATGCGTTTCTGTAATACAAAATGACAAGTGGGGAAAGAAGAACATTCAAAATATTAGGACAGAGACAATAAGCAAAGATGAATAGTAGAACACAAACGCGACCATGACAGACCAGGTTAATCTACATATGTTTTTTAATTGAAAGACCACCTCAAGAGGAGGAGAAAAACTAAAACAGACCAAACTTACGAGCAGCAACCCTTACCTGCAATAACATTCACACAGTCCTCCAGTTAATACAAATAAAGATCCCAGGCTTTACAGGTTCACTTTACAACATCGTGCGGCATCTGTCTAGCAACTGTAACAGTATAATAAAATTGGAGAAATATTGATTTCCTCCCTCCACTTCATGCCTCCTCACCTCACCATTAGCTTCCGTACCACTACCGCATCCATTACCGACATGGAGCTGACAGAACGAAAAATTGGTATTGCTTCCTCTCCTTCTCAGCTCCTCTTTCATCTTCTGTCCTCCCTCCATCTTCTCTTCTCTTCTCCTTCCTCAACTCCCTCAAATGTTGTGCATGGGACATTCTGAGCAACACATCTATTGCTTTTTTAAAACACGAATAATTAGGTGCAACATCTCTTTTTATTTATGGAAAGCATGTTGTACCGTAGTGGATTCACTGCATCCGTCAGTATCTTCTCCCTCCTCTCCTTTTCTGCCGTCACCACTCCTACTTCTGTAAAGTGCTGCACCTCTCTCTGCTCCTCAGATCAGATTTCCCCTTCGCTCACTCCACAATTCACATCTCCTCTGCACCGATTCCTCCTCCAAGGTGAGATTTTACTAAGCAGATATATCCCTATTTATATTAAGTTTTTTTATAACCTCTCACTAGGTCCGTATATTGTCGAAGAGACAGAATGAAAGAAAAAGGTTAAGATACTGACGGGTTGCTAACACAGGGTGGGATTTCCCATGAGTATTCATTTTCCACCAGTTATGCCTGTGTAGTTGTGCTCTCGTTTTAAACAGTTGTAGCCAAAGATAAGTTTGCGTAACATGAGAAAAAAACCCTTCTTCAAATAACAAAGTACTATATATCACAATACTGTACGTGTTTACGCATGAAAAACCATCTCTTAATTTCATTTATGTCCATCATTTTGGACTGCATGGGAAGTAAAACATGAGCTCAGCTGGTATACTCCTAAAATAAAAAACAGACGAGCATAAATCAGAAGTTGGATTGCTTTGTGCAGACGGTAACATTGCTGATTACAATAGTTTGATTAGAGACAATAAAGAGATCTCTGATCAATAACGCCCAGCCCTGGCAGAGAGTAAAGGTCCGTCCATGCCGAGAAACACGACTATGAACACTGAACATCCGCACGTCCAATAATAACATTTTTCAGCCCCACTAAAGGATTTTGTACCAAAGAGAGAAAGTAAGATGAGGACATGAATAATACAATTAGAAAGGTTTAAAAATAGCTGGTGCTTTGCATCTATTAGCAGTGTGGAAGTGAAGAGAGGGACATAGAATCTGTCATAAGTACATTTAATGACTGATAATAATAAGTCTAAATAGCATTTTACTAATCCACCTCATGTATGGGACGAATACATTTCATGTATGGGATGGATTTCAACAGGCTGTTAGAGTTTCTATCCTTCAGCAAAACGCTCCTAAAGAGAGACACTTCCATCATAGTTTTAAATGTACAGTTATCTTTATTGTTATCCTTCTCGGTGTAGACGGCCCTTTACTCTTGCCATATGGTGCCATGCTGCTTCCTCCTCCTCTTGAAGAATCACCTTCAAATAATCAACAGTGCTCTCACCATTAAATGTGTAAAAGTTAGCCGGTATAGAGATGCATGTCACCTTATAACAGCTATCGTGCAGGAGCCACTAACGGCAGCAAATCTGTCTTCCATTGCAAATAGCAGCGATCAAACAAATGAAATTTAGATATTTTAGACTCATGTAGACAAAGAATCCGTAACTCTGTTTGTAGTCGGGGGAGAGACAATTGGCACAGACAACACGACCATCAGTGCAGATATTTCACAAAGCACACTAAACCTGCTGCAGTAGCAAATAGCATTTCCAGTTAGCTGGACATTTCTTACTGTTCCTGCATAGTGCCCTGAGGTTACCGCAGCCACTCTGTGATGATGGAAGGTCTCCCTCATTCTATTTCTGCTTCCTTCGGAGACGATACTGAAAAGCACACTTAAAGAATGAAAGCTGGAGAAGAATATCTTACATGAGGAGTTTCCTAAAAAAGAGCAATGCTACAGACGCTTCATAAATATGGATCCAGCAGAGACAGCAGGAAACGTTCTTTCAATGAAACTTTCTGGGAGAATAAACTAGAGCACGGCCTGGTTTGCTGTACGGGACACACACTCTGACACACATTCACACACAGACTCTGGAGCTTCCCTTAAATTTCGGGGACATCAAGCTGGAGTGGGCACAAGGAGACAAATGGACAGAGAAACGGACACAAAACAAACAGCAACGAGAACATTTCTATGGGACTGGAGAACTGGAAAATGACTTGCTTAAGCAGCCGCTCAAAAGAAGAAAATGTGAGATTAAAAGACAATTATTTTTACAGCTATATATTATTATCTCAGTCTCTTGACTTGTGGATAAAAAACATCATTTATGTCCCTCAACAAAAAGAAGCACTGAAAAGCATTGAACCACACTTCTGTGTTAATTTGATTGAGTTGCTTCCACACATTCAACCACTCTGTTTGTTATGCTTGTGTATTTCAGTTCTTATAGCCACTTCAGTTTGAAATCACATGTAGTGAGCTTCAATTTAACGTCCTAACTCTCCTAATAATTCGCCACTCAAAGTGACAAACTATATATAAAATACAATACAGCCTGTAATTTGCTGCTTTTATATCATCTACATACTTGAGTAGACATCATTTCAGGTTATTAAGTGATGTCTTGAATCTAAATGCCTTTGTAAGCTTCAGAATTGTTTAATTTCTAAGCAGTTTTTTAATTTATTGATTTAATTTTTGTAAAACAGACAATGCACTTCCCATAGCCTTTGATTACCGAGCCTCCAACATGCGTAGAGTGCTTGGAGTTTTGTACATTTTTATTTTAAACAGACAAGTGTGTTTCATATTTATACTGTTTTATTATCAGTGTGTGTCAAAAGTGTGTCCTTGGCCGCTTCAGGTGTGCCAAGAGAGCCGTGTGCCCATGATGTCTTACACACACGCACCCACTCATGCGCGCTTGCATGTTTAGCCACAGCCATAAAGCAGCCATTATAACAGCTTATTTTAGACTAGAGTGACCATCAACCCATAATAGCCACCCTCACACACACACACACACACGCACACACACACACACACACACACACACACACACACACACACACACACACTGAAAGCATGGAGCTGTCCTGCTTTGTTGCCTTTGTGTCCGACGTTGCCAACTTTTCGCTCAGGATTTCAGTTTATGCTGCATTCCTGTGTCAACACAAGCTGTCTTTCACACACACACATCTATCATGCCAAAGCAAAACACAAACACCTGCAGATAATGCCTGGGCTTACACACATAAATATAGACGAGCAGATAGTACAGGTAGAGAGGATTCAACATTTACACAAAGTGAGAAAAGGCTGGGTTTACTCAGGAGAGAAGCTGAAAAAAGCTCATGAGTAAATCCTCCCAGAATGTCTGAGACATGTCTTATGTGTTTGTCCACTAAGTGGCAGCAAAGCCTTATAAAGTGTTGCAATGCAGAGATGTATTTTATTCAGAGGGTAAACAACAGTGAATCATGGTAGAAAACAGCTGCTGTCCTGCTCTCTGCACACACAGACGAGTAAAGCAACTACTATGACATTACTGAGCAGAGGTGCAGGCTAAAGCTTAATGGGACAGTTTACTTTAAAATGTTCCCCTCACTTGTAGTGCTATTAATCAAACTAGGTTTTTTGATTTGTTTTTAAGATATCTGTCTTCTCTACAATTTATCGGAACTAGACAGCATTGTTTTTCCATGCTCAAAGCTCCAAAAATGAATCTGAAAAAACAAAACACAACACAGATCTTATTGTTAGCAGGAACGATTTTAATTCTCTGCTGTGAACTGTCCCTTTAAACCTGCAGAGAGCAGTGCAGCTGTTTGTGATTGTGCATTTATATTCACTGGTCTTATTTTTCCTTTAACTGTCACTGAATGTGTTGCAAAGCGATATTACCCATAGCTTTGTGGCTGGACTTGTTGATGTTGCTAAGCAGCTTTCTGAAATTATAACCACGAGCAATGGGAGCTTCAGTCATAAAAATGTCAATGCTGTTAGAAAAAGGCAATTTGCATTTCAACCACGTAGCTCATTTTCTGGCTGTCTTCCCCTTTTGTGACGCAAAGTACAAACAAAATGATTTGTGATCAGCGTCCTCTTTTTGAAAAGGCCACTTTAAAGTACACATCCGTCTCCAATGCCCACTTAAAGTTGCTTTGATTTGCGTTGGCACAAAAACTCTGCTGTCGTTTTCCACCTTGTTATCACTTGAATACCATATACAATGCTCTTGCAATTATGACCGATGTATTGTTGTCAATACTGTAACTGTTTCTGTTGTGGTCATGGGACGAGTCCAGTCATACCGAGTTTGTCGAACACTGTAAAAAAACATGTTTAGAATTGGTTTGACTCGAGATCACATGAACTCCAGCTGCATTTTCAGTTATGATTTTCAGAGGGACTTTGCTTTGGCTAATACGGACACTACAAACTATCAGGTGACAAACAGACTCTTCTGATTCATTGACAGTAAATGCAATTTATATAAAGAATTCAGTGTATGCCTTTGACCTCAGACGCTTTAATGTGATTTTCTGTGCATTTAAAAGCCTCCCTTAGAACTAAAAACAGCAGCCAAGATTGTGCAAACACTGTATTGCAGCTTTACTGAGCCTTTCATCTGTGTGGTGCATCTATCACCGCCCTGCACTTACATAATGTGCAGCTGTTTGTTGTTGCATATCCTTAATGCATCAACATGAATATGTGAAAACATTAATATGTAATGTGTCATTAAATTGAACGGGAATAGATGAATCTGGTTCGAACATTTTCAGCCGGTTGTATGGGCGTTATCACCCTCACAGAGACACCAACTAGTAAGCTTTAGAATCTGTTCTTCAATATTTACTCGGTTTGTTATTTTAATCTAAACCAATATCATTCCTGAACCTGGCCAACTAGTATTGTGTTCAAACTTTGAACGCCTGTTTATTCAGCTGATGACATTATGTCATCAACGACTATAATTAACTGATATTCAGTGTCTGGGTCAAGGCTAATTCTATGATCAGACTCAAATTAGAATCAGTATGGATTTTAATAGTCATAATTGGTGTAAGGGAGCCAGTGGATAATGACCCTGCTGCGTCACCTGATTGTTTGCCGAGTCACCATTGGACGATGAAGCTATAAAAACTAAACTATATTAATGTTAAGTCCTCAAGTAGTGGCTGAGCTTGTAAAGGCAGCAGCTCTCCAGAGATGATCACGTCACATGACATTTCAGGATGCCCATTTTCTTTCCTGCTAGATATATGATGCTGCTGGATTACCTGTGAGCTTGTCAAACAAATGAAGTGTAACCACAATGTAGTCGTTATGTACATGCAGCCTCTATGGAACAATAATGTCACATACAACGCATCATTGTCTTACACAGTGAAGCCGGGAATGGACTTTCTGTTCAAACACCGTCGAGCAAAAATGTCTTCAGTATTTAAGCTAATTAATATGTAACTGATAATGAGATTGTCAATATCACACCAGAGTAAAGTTGTTGTCACTGGCCTGTTTCAGATAATGTAATTATTTCCTTTGAGTGGATGATGACAGTGGGGGTAATGGAGCTGGTGGCAATAACACTGTTAACTGATGCGCTCCTGCAATGATGATGACAACTAATTATCATGGAAGATACAAATAAAGTCAACCTGCTTGGTATACCAGCGTTTGGTTTTGTGGGATTCTTTTGAACCTGATGTTGTTTTTAAGATAAAATTGGGCATTTATAACTTTTTTGTTTATCTGACCGCTCCAGCTCTTTTCAAAATGTGGTTAACCATTTGATTTGCAATGAATTAACAAAAAGGATGACAACACATCTGCTATCTGACTGAAATAAAAGTAATAAAAGATACTTTTTTCTGTTGATTTCAGAACTTTAACGGTACTCAACCACCATGTGCTCGCCCTGTGGAGAACTACTGATCCTGTTAGACATTTTTTTCCCAATATTTTCTCTTCTTGAGAGGAAGTTTCTTATAGAGATCTCCTCTGTTTGGCCAATGTGTTAGCTTCAGCAATTCATTTAGCTAAATTGACTTCTTCCTCAGTTTTGATTCACATTTGGTTCACCATACCTTTGTGATCTAGTTTTATTTGAACTATTTGTTTTTTAACCAGAGGAAGGATTTTGGTTGTTGGATGACTGGGTTTTAAGTTTTCAGAGAGTAAGTGCCAGCTAGCTTGAAGAAAACTGTCTTGAAAAATAGTTTTCACTGGATTTAATGACCTGGTTTGTTTGTTCTGGAGAGGAGTATACCTCTGTGTATAATTCAGCTTGCTGCAATTATGGCTGTGCTGTTGAACAAAACAACTCCCATGATTCCACAATACTTCAGTCACCCAACTCAGTCAGTAGTTATTGTTTTAAAATTGAGTCCCCTAGCTGAAGAAAAGAAAAATATGCATTTAGTTAAATCTTAGTTTTAGTTTCTCATGTAAAGCATCAGTAAAAGACAGTGGGATTATGGGAATTGTATAATCCAGTGCATGTGCATTTCAAACAGTCAATTTGTGTCTTACTAGTCCCTCAACTGCATTGAATTGCAATACTAAATCACAGCGCCCTGTAATGTGTTAACAATCAATGGGTGTTTGGGTGATTTTGGTTCCAGCCTCAGGCCTGAGAGGCTTTCCTCAGTCGGTTGTGAGAATGAATTATGATTATTATCCTCTCAACCTTTCTCCTAGTTCATCTGCTGCACTATAGATCACCTGCAAGGCTGTAACAGTCTGTTGTTGAGCCATCACTGTGTCCTTGTGTCGGTAGTTTCGGGTGTCTCACATATTGTCAAGCATCAATCTGATGTTGGCCTACAGCACATCGAATATTCATAAAGGTTATTACAATGGCTGCCATTCACAGGCTGAGCATGACAGGCAGTCATATTCAATATAAATTGTTGATGCGTCTGCAATGGCATGTTTGCAGTTCTTCTCTTTGGCAGCACTTTCATCATGGTGGATTCTGTCTCTGTCTGCTATCATCTCCACACATCTGAGAGCAACAACTCAGGAAGGAGAGGAGTTCAAAGCCACATCTGGTTGCATTTAAAGTATCCGTACTACGAAGAGGACTGAACAACTTGGCTCTTGTCATGCAATAACTGTCTGATTTGTCTTCCTCATTGTATTCTATAGGTAATGACAACAAAGTGCTTCCTGCAAATGTGTATGTCAGCTCAGTCATGTACGGAGTCAGGAAGTATAACGTTTCACTGGATTTACTCGCCCCAGGGGATTGTCTACAAGCTACACTTCATCTGAATTGTAAACCAAACAAACAAACAGTAAACCTAATGTGTGTCATGTTTATTGATGTCAGGAATTGAGCCCTAGATCTGTACACAGTAGATTTGAATTGTTTCAGACTTTGAATCCTCTGAAAGCCAAGCAAGTCATGCAAAAGGCCCCTAAAGTCGATGACTTAGTAGTTTAGCCCCTTTTGTGTGTCTTTGTAGTTGTTGTTTATTTGCAGTGATTTTTTTGCTTATTTGTGGTCATTTCAAGTCTCTTCAGGGTTGGTATGTGTCTCTGTGAGTGATATTTTGCAGCTGAAGGTCAGGGGGGCCTCAGAGGCTTTGGGCCATTCAGAAGTCCATCCTTTACAGTTGGAGGAAGAACTCTCACACTGCAGGTTCGTAGGTAAGACACTAGAGGGCAGCAGAGCCTTATAAAGGGTTTCTAATTGAGGTGATTCTCAAGTCCCCCTTAATTGAAGTGTGTTTGCTTATTGTTCAGTTGGATGCCATGTAAGTGACCATAACATACTGTTATGTTATATCGAGAGAATCTGGAGATTTCAGGAAAGTGCTTTCTGGCATTTGTAAGTAGTTTATTCTGTTGTGGATCAATCACATATCAACTGAGAGACAGATCAGTTAGGATTTAAAGCAGACTTTTGTGTATGTCTTAAAACTTGTCTGAAGAAATAGTTTATATAATTATTAATAACATACACTATATTTGTTATATTTTTCTGCTACCAATAGATTCTAATTGTGATCACCCATAACGTCTCTGCATATTAATCCTAAATTATTGTGTTTATTTCACATTCCTGTTACCTAGTTACACAGAAGGAATTTTACTTTATTTTATATAAAGCTATTCACTGTAACACATTATGAGAATAGATGCAAGAAGTGCAGCCATATTTGGATACATGATACGGTTTGCCCAGCTACCTGTAGCAGTGATATAATGAGCCACAAAACAACTGACAGCATCTGCTAAAATATGTATGATTGCTTACAACAGTGGCCGAAGATTCTGCCTGCTTCCAACATGCAGCGGAGTAAACAGCACACTTTCTCTGGCCCTGATATCAGAGCAGACGTCTCTTTCCCCTCCTCTCTTCTCTCCCCTCTCCCCTCTCTACTGACACTCCTCCTGATGCTTGATGTTCCTCCACAGATCTGCCTTTGTTGTGTCCGTCTCACAGAGCTGCACCTGCGACCATTTGCTCCTAGTGGAGCGAGAGGAGGAGATGTAGAGGACACATGTTTACTGCTAGCGACAGGTGGAGGTAAGGAACTGTGTACGTGTAAAACAGAAAAAGGCGTCATTTTCATACAAAATTCTTCTGATTTGTTGTTTATTGCTTATTTGCAGCCCATATTAGTACTTATACGTGAGTATGCAGGTGTCTTGATACAGACTAAACTTTGCAGTCATTTCTTTTTACCAGCTTTTCTCCCTTGACCACTTGGTGGAGCAGTAGTTCCACAGCTTTAAACAAAAAACAACAAATTAAATCAAAGTTTAGGTAAAAACAAGAAAAGCTCCACATGAAAGCTACAGCTCATGATTTCTCAGAAATACCCACAAGACAAAACAGATTAGCAGTCATTTGAATAAAGCTCACTTTAATTGGTCAAATGAAACCCGGTTTTTACAGGCCTGGATCCATAACTGTACAGTAAATAGAAATGGCAGAAAAGTGTGTTAATATGTGTGCGAGTCAAAATCTCAGCCTGCAGTATCCTTTGTGAATAATGTAATTTAAAGAATTTGGCAGAGGGGATCAGGATATAGGTTAAAACATTCATAGCGCAGAGCCGGAGAGGGCTTCTAAAGGAAATAGGATTTAATTGCATTAAATCTCCCAGTGGTGAATGCTAAGCACATCATTTAGAGTTTGGGGAATACTACTTCATTTCCAAAGGGGGACTTTCAACTTTGGAGAAAAAAGTATATTTAACACTGATGAGTCTAAAATGTAATGCCAGGTTGAATGTACAGTCAACACTAATTTCGGGCACATCACTCATTATCTTCATTTCTTTGCTCTGGAGTCACAGATCAGCAGTGGATTCTGGGAGGAGGAGGAGGAGGAGAAGGGGGAGGAGGGAAACGCACTTTTGGCCTCACACACAGACTGAGTGTGGAGTCTCCTGCTGAGTGGGGCTGAATGCAGTGGAGCGAGGAAGTGAGGAGAGAGGGAGTGAAAAAGGGAATGCATAACATCTGAAATGACATAACTGGACATTGCTCCAAAATAACACACTGATCTCCCCCTCCTGTCTGTTTGCTCCTCTGGTTTCTTTACAAGTGCTCCCCCCCCCCCTTTTCATTCCCCCTACCATCCTTGTCTTCCCCTAAGAGTTTCTCTCCTTCTCTTTCCAAATCGTAAAAAAATGATTCTTCCCTCGATTGTATCACATGGAAGTTCTCATCCTCAAGCTTGTGGTACTACCCTGCCCCCCCCCACCCCCCGCCATTTCTACCCCTTTCCTCTATCCTCCCGCTGGTCTACCTCACCTCTCCGTCTAATAATAGCTGTAATGTGTAATGAGTATGCAGTCTGTCTCGCTCGCAGCAGCTCTGCACTCCCTCCTGCATCTCCTGCTTCCCATTCTCACATTTCTCCTTCTCTTGTTGTTCTACGTGTTATCTCACCCCTCTATCCTCCTCCCACTATCATTTCCGTATGTAACATGGACGTGGTGTAAACATATGTCTTCTTCTTCACCCCTCCCACTCTGTTACCCTCCCTTTTGTTCTTCTACTCTTCTGTTTGCTCTCCCGCTTGCTGGCATTTTTAGCCGTGCGAGTATGTGGTCCCTAACTCCAAGCACACCTCCCTTCCCTGTGCATCTCTCCCCCTCCCTTTCCTTTGTGGTTTTCTGCAGGAGTGTGTACATTGCAGACTGCCTTTCTCCCCGTTCTCTCCCTCCTCTTCTCTCTCTCAGTCTGTCTCGTTATATTTCTGCATGTGTTGTGTTTGTGTCTATGCATGTATCTGCAGATTTTTTTTGGTGCACATTTACCTTGCCTGTCTGGTTTCAAGAATGTTAATGTCAATGAACCAATCCACACTGAGGAACACACACATGATGATGAGAGCAAAGACATTTTCTAGTTAAATTCCAGTGTTCCCATGTGAACCTCATTACTGCCACCCGGATAGAAAATGAAAGAAGAGCAGCGAGTGTGTGACGGAGGCTGGATGTCTTCCTTCTCTCACAATTAGACAGGCATGCAGATGCTCGCAGACACACACAGACGTGATGAGACAAACATGACAATCTGTAGCTCCAAAAAAAAATGAGCCAGAAAGAGAAGTGAAGCCACTGTGAAACCAGCTCACATCCTCAAGATGTCTTTTGTAAACATAATTTTACTTGTTAGTGAGAATATAAGGCTGCCACTCATCAATGAATAATGACATTATTCATTGCCACATGTTTGTTTTTAACGCCAGAGGATATTTGTGAGAACAAGTCATCACCTCCTGACATTTTGTAGATAGAGGTCAAACCCAAAACAGCACTGTATCTATTTAAATAAAAACAACCCCTAGTTTTTCATGAGTAAAACTAAGAGTTGATTAATGTGCATATAAACGTGGCCGTTGAGCTTGGATAACAGACAAATTCATCTTTAATTAACCTCCAGTACGACCCTGTGTCACAATTTGTTCTGATTATGGATAAGCACAATTGAAATGACCTCTATTTAAAACACGTAATCTCAATTTAGTTTAAGTCTAAAGTTAGTTTAAGAAGCACTGGCTCTTTTATCCTGTTCCTCATTAGGAAAAAAGTAATACATATATTTATATATCTTTTTTAATTGACAAGAACTCTCATTTTCATGTACATGTCGTAAATGTCCGAAAAGTTGTTGAAACGTTTGTATTTTCTTCCAATTATGTAACACAGCAAAGTAGACCCTTAATGACAGAAATGTCCTGAATGAAACCAAAATGTTTAATTCAGTTGACATTACATCATTTCAATGTAGAGCCCTGGCTTTAAATTGTACTTTAGACTATTTTCTAATAGATTTAGAAATGTTCTTATGTCTAATTTATAGACTAATCACCTTAAAAAATATTCCCAAAAGCATTTGGTATACAGGAAATAATTGCATGGTTTTATTTAAAAGTAAAATCAATGCATTGTGTGAACAAAGTGATCTGAAAATGAATGAATTATTGCTCCTTGTAATTATTATCAGTTTATGACATTTCTCGACTTTCAATGACATTAACGTCAGCCCACTGGTTTATGGAGTAATCTGGGACTAAAACAGAATGCAATATACAAGCTAATTCAGGTTTAAACACCTGACATAAACCTTAACCCCCCATCCTCTGCAACTGATATCTCGCGTATGCTCATTGAAGTCGTCACGCGCCAGGCGCACTGCGCACTGTAATCAATGTCTATCCGCTGCGGCTGCGCGTGAAACCGTTCAGACGCTTGCTTGTGTTTGAAAAGTTTGACAAATTGTAGTTACAATTAGAGAAATAATAATAGTTTTGTACGCCCAGAGGCTTGACCGTTTTTGTGTATCTCTTTTCGAGTTTTGCTGCCCCAGGTGATGTCCTGCGGGAGACTTCATGCAGAGAGAGGCCGACTTCAGCAAAGTAAGACGCTTGTGTAAAGTGTAAATCCTAACTGTACTTTTGGTTTTCTTTTATTGCTGACTTGCACACATGTCGCTACTGTTTCTCTCTTATGCTGCTAAAAGTATTTCCATATCTATGAGTTCTTGCATTGGCTGAGATTTTTCTTGTTGTGGTTGGCTCAATACTGTACCGGAATATTGACTTTGTTGGCTGTGTTTGGAGTGATTATTATCTCATTTTATTGTTAAAATGTTCCTTGTATTCAATATATTTTATACAGAAACGTAGAGAATGTGCCATCATTCTATTTGGAAAGCATTTTTATCATTTAATGAAGGCTAGTGTTTTGCATGTGGTGGAGAATGAAAAAAGAAAATTTTGAAAGGTTTTGATTTTGGAAAACATGTTAGAATTAGTTTTGAATGCATGCTGTTGGAAGGCAATGAACAGTGCTTGTTCCACATCTGTTTCGCAGACTTTGAAAAGTTTTGACGTTTCATGAATTCATGCTAGCAGTCAATGAAAAGAAACTTGGGTAAAATCGTCAGCGTTGTCCCATATAGGTAGTTATTTTCTCCACATACCCTCATATTTATCTTAAAATGACTTCTCTCAGTTTGAAGCGATGTGTTTGTCCTTACCTCTGTTTGTATGCTTTCTGCTGATCTGTATTCAGCTCAGTTATTATCCAAGATCATATCCATGTATTTATGGCTGTCTGTTTTTGTGTTTGTAAAAACATTTTCTGCTCCAAGATATGAACCACTTTGAGCAGGTGTTGTCCACTGCAAACCTGATGTGTCATCGCCTGCAATATATTAAAGTAAGTGCTACAGGGATGACATATTTTTCTCTGCCAACCTGAAAGCTTCAATCTCAGTTTAGACAAGGTAAGTGGAAGTTGAGAAATGTTGAGTCATTCCTGCAGCACTAAATGATTGTCAATCCTCTCCCTCTCTGCCGTTCTAACCTTGGTGTGTCCTTGAGAGGGGTGATGAGTCTGCCATGTGCATGAGTGGCTAAATTAGCTATAAATATTCTGCATGACATGCTTTGACTGGGTTCAGGGGTTTAGCTTGTGTGCGCTGCTACATGGTTCTATGATGTATAGTCCCACACACCCTGCAGTGGAGCCCCCATGGTTCAGTCCTCCGTGCCTCTCACAGCTTTTCTATATCATGTTGCTGCTCAGCTGCACTTCTTAGCAGAGTTTTTGGAAAATGTCATGAACTCCACCCCCTAACCTGTACTCTGAGCACCTCCCTGAAGGATGTGTACGTTTCCGTGAGGGAAGGGTTACACATTTGCTACCTGTGGTTGGTGATTTCTCTGTGAGTTCAGAGTAAAGATGACTGGCTTAATATACTGAGGGCTCGATGCTTTGTGCCTCGCCTAGATCTTTCCGTCTGAATGAACATGATGCAAGTTGTTTACTATCATGATATTAGCAATAAGTTCTGAAGCTATGATCGGTATGTTTACTTAAACGGTGTTCTGCATGACTGTTTTGTTGTTGATTGGTTGTCATTAATTAGGGTGCTCTCTAGGTATTTGTCTTTGTAATATGCTCAAGTCGGTGTGTTGTAGTTACACTCTAATGCGTTTGCTGGACCCCTCAACTACCTCATTATAAAGGCTTTTATATGTATATAAAAGAAGTCGTATAATATTTAGTGGTAATTGTGCTCATCATCTGTAAGTGATCAGTAAGTGATGCCCTTTAAAAAAAAAAGTAATTCAGCCACTGTCCATCAAGAGGTCTGTCCAACGCTGTTTTTGTGTCACACTACATATAAGCACCGGCTTTTGTACGGAGAAGCAGACACTGCAGATAAGAGACTTAAAGGTAAAGGTCTTTACATTGTTGGTAATAAAGGTTGGTCTGCAGACAGATCCAGCAAATACAGCCAAAGGGTAAAGGCAGACGGTGGTTAATAAAGAAGCAAAGGGTCATCAAGAGGAGGCGAGACAGTAACAAGGCTGTAAAGCTACAGGGCGGGGAAGAGGTCGCTTAAACGATCCGGTGCATTCTGCAGTATAACACTGGTAGAGCTGAAAATAGTATACAAGTTATACATTTGATCAAAAGTAGATCTCCGTCTTAATTTGGACTAGCTTTTGTTTTATAATCCTTATCTACACTACTTTTTGAGTAAGTTCCACTCAATGGGATTAGTTGATGCCCTTATTTGCAGTACAACAACTCAGAACACTTGTATCCCCCCCCCCCTAATGTTTTTTCACCGCATACACATTTATGTGGGACTAATCCCATGGAAAAAAACCCTCTGTGTACTAAAGATCATTCAGTTTGACGTGACTAAACAAAGCATTCTAACACATCAGCTTTGAACTTTGAGGAACTAAAATGCCTCTAAAAGGAAACAGCCTGTCTTGTTAGAGTACATTTGATCATCTATGAGTGGTTCTCCTTGTCCATTTACGGTGTATCAATATTTCAGCAGCTGCAAAGGCCGTGAACTACCACTCACTGAGCAGGCCCAGCACATATACTGTATATTTATGTCGTTTTGTAGATACTTCTCTGAACCATGAGCACTAAAAGCTGCCTCTGCACGTCTTCATTAGCTCCAAGAGAAGATTTCAGTTCTGTCTTTTTCACTGTAACATAGAGGTGAGCGAGTTCAAAGAGCTTCCATCTAACCGTCTGATAAAGAAAAAGCCTAGTCTCTCCCTCAGCATTAGAAAAATAAAGTTTCTTAAGGATGGCCGGCATGAGGTGCAGCAAAGTATTGATTTTATTTAGAGTGAATGCCTAATTGGATTTTGAGCAGATTAAACACTGTTTGCTGCGCTGTTAAACATCCAATTATGTGTGGGTTCATCATTTCCAAGTTTGGTGATTGGTGCTGGCAGTACTAAGAACACAACACAGCCGTGGATGGCTGTCATTTTTATAGAAGCTGAACTTTTTATTATGTATTTCTATATTTTGTTAAGGGAGGAATAAGTGAAGTTATTCTAGCTTTCAATCTTTCAAACTGTTGTTTCATTTGCTAAAGGATAGAGTGAGAGTCTACCTCGATACTGTGTAGTCTTTCTGACAGGGGGAAAGATGATGCTGAGGTATTGCAATGGCATTTTGTGGAAAATCAATATGAACACACCCTGATAGGGTACAGATCAGACAAAAGGCTGAAACACACCTGAAGACAAAGTCTGTTTTCGGGTGACCCTGGTTCAGCTGTACTTAAATATTCACAGTTTCCTAAACATTCCAGTTTTTCTCTCCATCGTGAAAAACAAATCTGTGTTGAAGTCATCAGGATCGGCATAATGATCAGTTCAATGGCAAATACATAAACCGTTTTTCTTTGCTCTACTGATTTTCTTTACTTTTTAACAGCTGAAAGCTCACATATTTTTTAGCCAAATCAGAGGTTTGAATCCGTCCTATGTTGTGTTGTCAGCAACCTATTGCATCTTCTATGCATGACTTAACTCACATGGCACAGAATACATTTACCACTTTTACTTAATGAGTGTAAACTAGAAGGACAATCGGAGTGCGCTGGCCTCTGCTATAGGGCTGTTTCAATAAAAGGAAATGTATGCGTGTATCCACCTGAGTGATTTGGGTCTGGGCCAAAATGTAACGGCTTCTTTCCTGGCTGATGCTTCACCCTTGTCCCAAGTTTCAAACTGAATTGTAAACGCATCCTGCTTTGGGGAGGTATCAACACAAACCCCTGACAGTACTAAAGGAGAAGGAGGGTATGTTTAAGTGTAAGTGTAGTTGTCAGTCAGCTTTAAGGATTAGGCAGCTCTCCTGCCGGCATAAAGGACCAGCAGGGGTTAATTCACCTGAGGGGAAGAATACTTCAGAGTTAGGAAGCATGAAAGCTTTTAAACAAACAAAACAGTCATAAAAAGCTAAGCTAAAGTGACCCAAACTGAATATTTGTATATTTTTGCAATCAGTCAGATGTCAAATTGTAAACAAACATACCTGTTTTTTGTGCAACTGCATATAATATTATTATAAAATCTATGTATCTAAAGTAAAAATGACACAAACCCCTGCTCATATTAGCTTTTAGGTTATCAACAGGAGTTACTAAAAGTGTTTTCTCCAGTTTCTCCGAGTGAGAGGAAGCTCTATTGCCTGCTGTAAATGAATCAGGCTCTATTATCCTCTGGCTCAGCCTGAATATAGATCTTAAGAAAGTGCAGCATGGTGTAAATAGATGATGCTTTTCTTGGACCCTTGTGTCAACAGAGTAAATGAAGAATTGTCAGCGAGTCGAGAACCAACTGATCATTGTTGGTGCTCTGGAGCGGCTTTTATGCTTGCAGTGTTTTGTAATTACCACATTTTTACTCTTTCTGCTGTTTGCTGATGTTTGTGTGATGGCTTTGACACTTTGTATTTCACACTGAGGGCATCCGTGTTCATGCATAGCAAATAAGAGATTATTCAAGCAGAGAAGGAAGCACCAGCCTAGCCAAGCGACAGAAGCACCACATTATTTATTTCTCATTTTAAAAAGCAACATGGAACAAAGCAGGGATGATCTTTAAATTCAGCTTTACAAAGTTAATTAAAGAGCAGACCGCACATCTGCATTACTCCGTCCTGTTTCTTTTCTGGTGATCTATCAGAAATACAATGTGGTATTTCACCAGGACAGAATGAGAGTCAGTGGCAAGTAATTGTGAGACTCTTAAGAGCTCCAGTGCTGTGAATATTAATTTTCCTAATCTTACAAGATCCTAATTTGATTGCAACACATCAGGTTTGTTCTCTGTTTTATTAATGCAGCTGTCGAATCTTATTAAAACTAAGATCGTGAGCAACAAAGTAAACAATAACAAGATTGCTTGGAAAATTGGAGAAACATAATCATTAACTACTCGCTGTTGAGCTCAAAATGACAACTTAAAAGTGTCCAACCGTCAAAAAAAGTTGTTAACAGCAGTGAGTAATGAAAGAATAAAAGATAATTGTCTCATTAAAGAGTCTGTGGTTACTTTAAGTAGCTTATGATTCCTCGAGGGGCTGCTACAGTGCGGCAGCAGGTACAGTTATTAATTGATTTGATTGTATCCAGGTGGCTGATGGTCATGATAGCTAGCATATTTTAAGTCATAGCCTGAGAGAGCATTTGATCCAGTCTGATTCAAACCACTGATGTTTTTGGAAGATTTAGAAATCCCCTGCTGCAGGGGAGGATTATCAATCTGTTTCTGCTTGATCCTCAGAGGGAAACCAATACCAAACAGCACCAACGTGTCCTTGGAGTCCTGTCAGTGTATAATCTATACAAAGTTACTTTTCAGAGCAGACAATGATTATACATTTTGTATTCCCTGCTCAGCACAGTTGCATCATTCTCAGCGATGCACAGCAGACGTCAGGACAAAACATATTGACAGTGTTTCTGGGCCAGAGTAATGGAAAGCTGTCTAAAATTCATTTCCGTTATGCCGTTCCAATATGTGTGCAAATGCATCATCTTGTGGCCAAATCAGACGCTGTTCTAATGCATATTCATATAGACTTCTCTTTCCATCTGAAATGGACGTGAATGCATTTTAAGATCACACAAATGAAAATCTGACTTTGGAGAAGCCTTCCACTGCATATTGATCCTGAGAGGGGGAAAAGTAAAACAGATATTCTTTTGTTGCTAAAGGTGGAATGCTTCCATTCGTCATCTCTCCTTGCTCAATATTTGATAGATGAAAATGGAGTCTACCTTTTTTTGAATCATTGAACAAACCTTACAGACAACTGACACATGTTTTCATGTGGACAGTACTGCAATGTGCTATATGTCTTCAGGCAGGGCTTTGCAGAGAGGTAAGCAAAGGGACAAGGAGACAGATAACAGGAGAGGGGAAAGGATGACAAACAGAAAATGTGTGAGAGCGAGAGATGTGTCACCTCCCAAGATTGCACCTTAGACAGATTGCACTTTCTGTTTTGTTGACATCTTATTTGTATATTTGAGCAAAACCTAGTCCGGAAGTAGACCCTGAATCTGGGTATCAACACCACGCATGACCATGCATTATCTAGCAGAGCCCTCCTGCCCTCTCTTCACTTTCCTCTTTTGTCCTGTCTCAGTTTCTGCCCTCCAGTTTGCTGCACTTCTTTCTCTCCCCATATTCATTCCTCAACATCGCTGACACTACCACACACTCTATTTGCAAGTGAAATTGTGAATGCCCTGTGGAGAACTGCACACTTGTTTCGGAAGACGGCGTGTACATGCATGTCTTAAGACTTTTTATCCACAAATCTTTGGTTAACAAGCAGAAGCCCACATTGACAGAACAATGTTGGGTTTTCTTTTCTTTTCAAAAGCAGTTGCATAAATAATTTGTGATGTTTCCACCTAAGTGCACATACAGAATGTCAAAACTTTATATTTGAACTATTCCAATTCCAGAAATCTGAAATGTCAGATTTAAACAGTTTTTAGGGGCATGAAAGCAACTCATAATAAAAACCCTAATCTTTTTTGTATATAGCACCTATGACGGTTAAAAGTGCTTCAAACTTAATAAAGAAACACAAACAAATAAAACAGACGGATTAAAACCAAGCAATTAAACACAGCCATAAGAACTATAAACTGTGTAAAAGACAATATGACAGAGGAAGAGCTAAGACAGGTTAAAGGCAGTGGCAGATATGAAAAGCCTTTTAATTGGATGCAGTAATTACTATTGATTTAATCAATCTGCAGCTTTAATGTTAAACTGAAGACCCTTGGATAGGGGAATGTTAGTTTTTTGGTTTATCACGTCCCTCCCCTCTCTCTGTGTTTGTTTTTGTTTTAAATTTCATCATCCGTGGGGCCCTAAAAAAAAATCAACGTTCATCCTCAGCCTCTCCTAATATTTGTTTTTCTCTTTCCTCCAATCTTTATCATTCTTCTACACTCACTGCTCCCTTCTTCCCCAAGAGGAAAAATGGAAAATAAAGGCAAGATTTCCTCACTCTCAACACTGTGTGTGTGTGTGTGTGTGTGTGTGTGTGTGTGTGTGTGTGTGTGTGTGTGTGTGTGTGTGTGTGTGTGTGTGTGTGTGTGTGTGTGTGTGTGTGTGTGTGTGTGTGTGTGTGTGTGTGTGTGTGTGTGTGTGTGTGTGTGTGTGTGTGTGTGTGTGTGTGTGTGTGTGTGTGTGTGTGTGTGTGTGTGTGTCAGAATCATTAGGAAGTCAGGGCTTTGAATGTGTGAGCATAAATACCAAGCTATGTATAAATGTGATCTTTATATGCGTTTGCAGAAAAGGAGTAGGTGGAATTTTAAGTGAAGCGTTTACAGTGTGTGAGTTCGTGTGTGCGTGCGTGAGCACTAACCAAGTGGAAATGACAGTAATTAACTAAACGAGCTACATCTGCACCTGAGGGGGAGAAGAGGGGGTGGATAGAGAGAGACATGCCGGATGTGAAGCCTCTTCTGCAAGAAGGAGAAGGGGGCTATCAGGAGGACGGTTCTCAAGGAACACTGTGAGATGGGGAAGGTGAAGGAGATGTTAAAATGAGACTGAGGAAGCTGTGGAGAAACCTATTTGATCAAGCTGCAAAACATAACTATCTGCAGAAATACACTCTGTTTTACACCTGTCCCATTTTCCAAGTCACCTTGTCTCTTCTCTTCTCGTCTTGTCTCCTCTTTCCTTGAACCTCAGATGAGAGGGAGGTCTGCAGGCATGATAACCCTGAGGGGACCCTGGTAACAGCTCTTCAGGAGCCCCAGGGTCGGGCCCCGGGCCCCTCTGATTCAGAACAACTTAATTTATATCAGCCTTAAGTGACCTAGAATTAAACTTGTTCAGACGGAAATAATTCCTCCCTCAAAGCTGTAATTTCTCCTGACATGGTGGTGTCTGGATTCAAGTGGAGACCTCAGCACTGGGTGCGCCATGAGTCCTTTTTAATGTTAACGCCAGCAGACACCCCTCTGTACTCCAGGTTACACCACCCTTCAAAGGCCCGTGTTGATATTTCAGCTGTTTCTCTCCTTTTGATGAGCTGCTCTGCTGATACGGAGGAGACTGAACTGCTCCCATCAAACTCACATGATAATTAAAAGTTCTAGAAAGTTATTTATTACACAGAATAAGAATCTCACATGCTGTCACACGGAATATCCTTTCCACTGAAGTAAGTATCTGCACAAATTGCAACATATAATAATATTTTAAAAAGGACTTTTTTTGCTGGGGTTGAAAAGTTACTTATGATATGGCATGTCTGAATTTATTAGGTTGCGTTTTCTGCAGATTGAGGGAAGAAAGGGGGTCATTAATTGTTATATATATATATATATATATGTGTGTGTGTGTGTGTGTGTGTGTGTGTGTGTGTGTGTGTGTGTTAGATTAGGGCCATTTGATGCTTTAAAAGTGATAAGTTAACGTTTAAAATCAATACAGAACATAACTGGAAGCCAGTGTAATTTGCCATGCACAGAAACAAGGGTTTTCGGAGGATGTGCCAAATCTACAGTGTACTTCTGTGCTTCAGCGTGCAGCATGCTGCTCCAGAGCTGAACGAGTCTGTGTTTTCTTTTCCTTCCCTTAGTAATCTTTCTGCTGATACATTTGAGATTACCTTGTTAAATTGAGGTGCAGCACATGAAGAAAAAATAACAAGAGCCTGTAATGAATAATTGACCTTGCAGCATATTCAATCATGATGGTGCAACGTGGTGTAACAAAAGAGGGGAGGAAATGGCTTCACCTCTCTGTAACACCATCACGGCAGGCATGGTGTGAGCTGCAACACACACTCATTGTAGGTTGCATGTCGGATGCAGGAGAGTTAAAGGCCTTTGATGATCCACACATGTAGAGTGTGAATAAAACACAGTTTGTTCCTCAGCATGTGTAAACAGCTTGACTCAAAACTGATCTGTTGATAGAAGATAATCGTTGCAAGTAAACTATTAAACAAATAAAAATGTATAGTCTTCGTGATGATCAATATCAAACATAATGTGCAGATCTATAGAGAGGCAAACATCTTGGAAATAATCTGTAAGGATGTTCTTTTAAAGGGGCTGTATCTTATATGTACCCGTGTTTCTAGCTAAAAGCCAAGATGAAGATATTGCAGGTGTAAGAAAGCATATTCTTGCAGATTTGAAAATGTTAATGGAATGTTTTTCAGGAGAGTGTGGGATTCAGACACATCCACCTGTCCCAACCTCTGCTGTAAAAATATGCAGCACTCCCACGTGTGTGTCCCTGTTGCAGCTGTTTACACTGCCATCTGAAGTATTTGTGAAGCTGTACGATTACTTGGAATATTTAGAGACGATGATGCAATGATAATTCATAGTTTCTACACTTAATAAACTCTACAATTTATATCCGTTTTTTGGGAGGGTTTATGATCTGTTTTTTTAGTTTATTGGGGGAATGACTTAATGTGAAACACCTTTTAATCTCCCTTTTGTTCTTCCTAATGAAATGAAAAGGATAATAATGAAAGTTAAACTTTGGTTTTTTAAAAAATACTTTGAATTTTTAATTTTACAACTGACAACAGGAACTACAATAGGGCTTAGGTGTGTGACTCCAGTATTATCGTGAATACATCTTTACATCTTTTATTTAAACACATTTATTAAAGAGTATGTTGTTTTTTTATGCAAATACCTGATAGAGCAAGTGATATTTATAGTTCATTTTAGTTGTCTTTAGTGAAATACATGATTATGCGTATCTCATGATTATGTTAAATGGGTGTTTATCATGAATGGATAATACAAAGTATATACCGTGATATTGTGAAAGTGTGTCGGTCAGTAGAGATTTGGCAATATAGCTTCCAAAGAGAAGAAACATTATTTTGATGTTTCTCTTTACTGTTGTTCTGTCTGATTCAAAGTAATAACTGTATTCTCTTCAGACAGATGATGCCTGGGCTTTGGCCCACTGAGTGGTTAGGTCGGGTTTTCAGCTGTAGTACACTCAGTAAAGTGTGAACTTGTTCTTACTCCTGATTCATGTTATCTTTTTGCTTTTCATGCCCAAAAGGCTGAGCTGAGTGAAGATGTAGGTCAGAGTGGGAGAAGTCTGGCACCTGATAAGTGTGTATAGAAATAATTTCCCGTTTGTGTGTGTGTAAGTGTGTGTGGCCGTTCATAGTGCTAAAAAAGACCGGTTAAGCCTTGTGTTTGCATACCAGAACACACTCCACTACCCACATGATATATATATTTATATATGTGTAATGTAATGTGTAATATATATATATGTGTAATGTGTATATATAGTCTGCAGCTATGAAGGCAACCAACACCAGTTTTTGGTTGGTTTGGCTTTTCTGCTGTGTATTCACCATTTATAATATTCTACTCTACAACCACCTGTGTGAAAAACAATTTTCAATAGTCTTAAAATATAATGTAGCCTGACCAAAAAAAAGCAGGGCTCGGCTTTGTGATCTTCAAGTCGACCGAGGGGGCACAGATGAATTGGACTTTCAAGGGCGACTCCTAATTTGCAAAATGCATACTTACAAACACGTATGCTACACACTTAAAACAGGACTACAGAGGAAACACACACACACACACACACACACACACACACACACACACACACACACACACACACACACACACACACACACACACACACACACACACACACACAAATCAATGCACAAGCTACATACAGACAGATACAAACCCAAACCTTTCATGTTGGGATGAATAGATGCAATAACAAGGATAACATACACACACACACACACAGCACATGGCTCACATCAAACATGCTACACTTCAAGCAAGACAAAAGCATGAAACACACACACACACACAGAAAACACAAGTGAACACAGTCTCATTGCTGAAGGACATGAACACATACCTCAACATCAGAGAAACATGCACACAACCTAACATGTGCACACACACAGCCCCCTCACTCTATAACACACACTGACACACACACACACACACACCTTGCAGCTCAGTGCTCAGTAACACACATGCCAGCGAGCTCATAGTGGACCGCCTCGCTCCATGTTTTATGTGTTGGACTCCGGCCCACCAGTTCACTTTGATTTGACCCGGCAGCTGAAACACATTGAGAATTCATTCAAACACATTTTGAAAATTCATCTTGAGACTTTGTTCCTCAGAACGCCGCCATGTTGGCTCGTGGCACACCGCAAGATAAACGTTGAATATTTCATAGAGTAGCTGTGCATTGCACCTCCACAGGTACACTGTGCAATAGGAATGCAGTGTGGATTTAATCACCCAGCAGGGTCAGAAGCATCAGAATTAATTTTATCATTCTCGGAAACACAAAGTAGTTTCCTGTTTTGTTTATGTTGATGTTCTTAAAGGGCGAGAAGACATTTGAATTAACATGATTTGAAGAAAAGAGAATGATAACATCTGAGTGATTGAAAAGCTGGACAGAGTGAAAATAGGATGGTTTAAGGGCTATTTCTGAAATATGTCAAATGTTTATGACACATTTGAAGCTTTAAGGTTGTGCATGTGGAAGTGATATGGAGATGAAGTCATGTAAAGAAAAATAAGCGTGACTTAAGCCGAAGAGGACAGAACGATGTGACTTAAACTCCTACCTTTTACGTCTTGTTTGAGTGTTTAAAGCCAAATAATCCTTCATCTTGTTGAAGTGCACACATCTGACCTTTGACCCTCTCACGTTCACCCTCAGTGGACTGCTCTGGAAGTACTCGAGAACTGGCTCCCTGAATTGTTTCTGGCTTACACAGAGACTCACTTGTAATTACGTTGAAACCACCTTGCTCCAAGGTCATAAGAAATCATCCTTGTCTCTTTCTCTTCTCCTTAACATTAAACCCAGAAGCTCAACATCTCTCATCGACTGAGCCTGACCTCTCCTCGCGCAAATTATTTCGCCATGTACCGCTATATTAATCTAGCTGTCTTTCATATCACTCCTTATCGTCTCACTCTATCCGTCGGTCGGCTCCCAGCATTCCTCTCTCTTGATCTATCTGTCTGTCAAGGCGACTCTTCCTCTGCTGCATCTCTTTTTGTATCCATCCATCTGAATCTCTCTCTCGTCTGGGGACAGGGGCCCAGTCAAATCGATCACATCAGCCCATCCGTGTCCCCCTCACACACACACACACACACACCTCTTTCTCCTTTTACACTTCTGGCTGTACAGACAACACCATCCATCAGTCTCTCTGTTTGTCTCTCAAACACTTACACAGACCTCTGTTTTGACATACAAAGGTGTTCTGCATGGCTTCTGTCCTCTCGTCTCTTGTATCTGTCTTTTGCATCATGTACCTCTCTGTGTTTTCAATCCGTCTTTCCATCCATCTGTCTCCGTCTGCCTCCGTCCAAACACGTCTCTGTCTGCTGTTTGTGTTTCCAAGACGATGCCCTTATACAGTTATTTTCTATCTCTGTCGTCGTGCATGGCAACACTCTGCTGCTTCATTACTACGGCAACAGAAAACTGTCCCCTTTCATTACGGAGCTTATTAATGCTGCATGCACATATGGGCGCACACTCGCGCACACACACACACACAAAGAAAATATGGTTAGACTCGAGCATGACTATTTGCTTGTAATCGCCTGGCCAAATAAACTTGCAGCTCCTCCTCCGGTGTGTGTGACATTCAACACACTGCAGGAGACGCTCTACTGGATTTAACTTAGCATTAAGTGCACTTCACTGTCTGGATAGGACCTCAACAAACAATACACACTGCATTCACTGCTGAGTCTAAACTGATGGCACAAACTGGAGGTTATCTACCTGCAGGAAAAACACACAAGTCCCTTTTCGTGTATCGAGGCATCTCTTTTTTTCTAAATCCTTAAAGTGAATGCACAGTCAAAAACGTGTATGACTGTAAATTGTCCATCAAATACATCAGAGGTAATTCTGCTGTATTAGAAACAAAAAGAAGATGTTGTACATTTGTAACTGTATGCAGATGTATTGGCTTTAAGCAGACCATCAAAACTGAAGAAAAGAAAATTGACAATTAACTTGTCTTTAGCTGATGGATGTGTTTCTCTGGAGGAGGTGAAACTCCTTCAGGGTGTGTATTAAGTTGATGATACCACTTTTATACAACTCACCGGTCAAGTCAATTGTCACTTTTCCCCTTCTTGCTTGGCTGGTCCGTATGAGCCCTGCCAACGAAAATTGGCTGAAAACCGTAGCAACGGAGATTACAGGTGTCAAACTACTTCAGCAGGCTGACAACTGTAACAAGCGGGCTGTCAGGGGAGCCAAGGCTGCCTTAAATCCCCCCCCGCTGCATCTCACTTCTGATGGGGTTAGGAAGTGACTCCCATACATATCAGATTAAGTCGAACACATGGGAGGCTAAACTTAATACGCAACATGCAGATAGACAATTTACAAACCTGAATATATGGATACAAATATTTGCACATGGGGCAAAAGGGGTCATTAAATAGTTTGGTGAATATTAAAAGATGCACATCATATGTTAAGGCCTTCAGTCTCCAGATCCCAACCATGACTGTATCTGCACTAACATCATAGTCAGACCCACTCAAGGAACGGCTCGAGACTCGGATAATTACGAGCAAATTATGAAACAGCTGCAGCACCTTAGTGTTCTAGACTTCCTGCCTTACCTGCTGTGTGCTCTAACCACTCACCGTCCCTCTACTATATTTAAATCATTCTGCACCGGAACATGCACGGTCTGAATGTAGTTTTAAAACAAAATCTGATGTATCTGTTAACAAAATGTGTTATTAAGTGTCTCCGCACATCTCATTTTTATTTTAGAGCTTCTAGTTGGAAACATTAATTAAACTGCCACTACAACTGGTGTCTCAAACTCTTCTGCCAACAGAAGGTAATTACAGATCCAAATTAAACCTTTTGAGTTTAAGATTTTCATATTGGAAATGTTGAAAGCTAAACCTAATTGGATTTTTTTTTTATGATTCTAGATTAAATACCTCGTACTTAATTTAGAATCATAAAGTACTTTTATTTTTGTATTCCCAACCTATGTATTTTCATCTTTTACTGTATGTTGTCATTTCAAAGCACATGACAAAGACCTGCACATCAGGGACAAGCTGTTCAAACAAGCCCTGTAATGGAAAACAGCAAGTGTTGAGAAGTGCTCTCATTTCTTTTTAAAGAGGTGGAATAAATATTTTTATGGTACAATCAGTCACCTCATAATAGCACAACCTTGAGCATGAAGTATGGCATTTGAGTCCGTTAAGATCAGACATTACTGAAGACCTTCCTGAAATGAATTATAATCGATGCTAACATAGACTGTAGACTGAGTCACGTTTTTCCCATCAATTCGCACCACATCTCTTTATATTCAAACAGGGATTAGTAGCACTCAAAGAAGCAGCAGCTTGGTTCATTGAATGTGAGCGCCACTGCAGGGCAGAAAACTTTCCGGGTCGCCTATTGAAGGATTTGGGTCAGGGTTGAAAACACTTTAGTATCCATGTCAGGAAAATCCCAAACCTTAAATAGTAGCTTCAATATCACTTCCAGCCCAGTGGCTGACCGGGGCTTCATGCCTGCTTCCACTCTAACTGGATGTATTCTGCATCGCTGGATTGCAGACATTGAGAAACATCTAATATGGCCGCTGCGCGCTTCCAGCCTGGATTTCAGGAGGTTTATCTCATATCCTCTCTGCTGCTCCCCTCACCGCTCTGTGGTTGAGAGTCGTGTCTTGTTTTCCAGTTGGGTGTAATTCAACATCGATAGCTCTTATCTGCTCTGCTGTTACTCCCTGGCACTGGGAAGCAAACAGGATAACCCCTCTCTCGTGTGGCACTTTTTTGGCAGGAAAAGTGTTGGCTGGAGCCGATCTCAGGAACCAGACCAGGGCAAAGTGGCGGGGGAAGATCTGTCCCCGTCTGGTACATACAGTGAAAATGTTTTTACCTGCGTCATTGTTTAAGCAGCGGATTCTAAAGATGCCATTTTTGTGTGATAAGCCAACACTGCCAGACAAAACACATACTGTAACCAGGCAGATTATTACGACTCCAAATCCTATGTTTAAAACAAATAAGTCTACAGTACACTTCCTTCTTACATGTAGCTGAAGTGAAATGAAAGTTTTCTGATTAGAAATTGACATTTACAGCTGCACTGCTTCATGCCAGCTGTTAAAATTGGCAGGTGTGAAAAAACCCCACATTTCCCACAAAGTAAGATAAACATAAAGTAATGTCTTTGCAGGGTTATAGCTCAGGTATAAAGCTCAGCGCTACTAGCTTTATGATATTCATGAATAATGTTTATTATCCTGTAACAACCCATATCCTGAAATTAGTTTCTGGAATGCTTTTGTTTCACACACATCTCTTTCTTTGCTGTGCTTTAATGCCCTTGGTGATTGTGTTGTATGTGAAAGGACATCTGGCTACAGGAAGCCACCTCAGGACACAGGAGAGAGAACCTTTTTTTGTGTGTTGCAAACGGGCTGGTGGGTGGAGGCGTGGGTGCAATGTGCCGGCAGTGGCCTTGCTAGTTACCAAGGAACAGCTGGCAATGAAAATACTTTTTAGGAAGAATATCAAGGTGAGAGAGTGTCAGGGGGAGCATTTTGAAGGTGGCATGATTACTATTTAAAGGGATGGATAACAAAGTGAAGTTCTCCATTATTTAGAGGAAAACAAACTCACTAGGTGAAAGAGTGGGTACAAACAGGTCCACTGAAGCATATGGGAAACCCCTGCTTGATACGGAGACCTTGCTCATGGATGCCAATTGACTAACAATTAAGGGAAAGCACATTGGCAGATACAGTATATCATGCTAAATTGCTTTAAAGTAAGTTTTCTATTTCTATTATGTTTTGATCAGAGACAGATGTCAACACTTGGTTAGCAGTAGCGAGATTTTCCACTGTTGGGAATGTAGGAAAGTGTGTTTGTTAGAACACACACACACACACACACGATGGCCTCATCACATCTCTTCCTTCTGATCATCAATCTTCATCACTTCACATTGTTGTTCGCTGTTTCATTCTCTCACTCTCCCCTCATCTGCTCTATTCTCCACTTTCATGAAACCACTGGCTCTCACACGTACAATATCTATCTTCTGTTGTCTTGCAAAAGGAATTGAGAGCATTGTTTCTACACGCACACAGGAGCTGCAGATAAACATGACTGAAAAAGGAAGGGGAAGATTCAGTTGTGATGTAGAGATGATTCAAAACAAAGACAAGTTCTTTAATTAATCGTTTAGCTTTTAGTGAATCTGTTTCTGTTAATATAACATTTCTGAAAGCATCATTTCCTCTACATTACAGGTCTCCTTTTGAAGCATTGATGACAAACAAAACTCAACTCCATAGGGAGAAATGAAATACTCAGTGCTTGTGAGACAGAAAGATCACTTCAATAATCTGTTAGACTTAAGCCAGGTCTGATTTGTTTTGGGAAAGTGCCAGCCTCCAAGAGGTAAACTGGCAATCAAATATGAACATGGCAAAGCAACACTGCTTTACTGTTAATGCACAGACCTTGTTGATTCAATAGCAATGACATGAATTGAAAAGAAATCCTGTCAAATGTGAAAGCGGGTAGTACTGAGGAACATGAAGATGGTGCGTTTAGCTCTGCCCAACTCAAATAAATGAGTCTGTGGTTTTGTTTATAGAAAGCGCTCTTTTTTTTCATCCTCACAGCAGTTGTAACCCTGGAGTGCTACACCTACATTGGCTCGAATGCCATTGGAAAATGCCTTTGAATGATCCTTATCTATACATGTGTCTTGATAGTGATAGATGTCGGGCTTTTATGACTCAGTTTAGTGCCTCAAGGTCTGTGGCTTCATGCATTGCGGTTAACAGATATATTCTGTGAATGTCATGAGCTGTTAAGATAAGTCTTTGGTTGCAGAGGATTTATACACCCAGAGAGACATGGTGAACAAATGTCGATGGAAATGTTTATTGGAAATGTCGTTTTCGATATCGGTCTGTCCTCCCACAAGGTTAGACAGCTGTAGAGGTCTTTTAATGCTTTGTATATCACATTGAATACATGTCTCATTAAGTGAATAGCTTAATGAGTTTTGTAAAGAAAAAGCTACACCTGCCTGCACTCTATAATCCAACCCGTTAGGAAGGGCTGCTTGACTACAAGGGTGAAGGCAATCGAAATGTAGTAGTCGACCTGGTAGTGATTATTTCAGGTTTCTGAAGTAAGTTTTTTGCCACTCATGTACATTCCTTAGCTTCGTGTTGGTTTGTTTCAGAGTTACCAGGTCAAGGAAATAGTTAAAATCATACCTCTTTTCTTTAAGTGTCTAAAAAGTGTAATAGATTTTTAGTATCACCTATCACACTCCTTAAAAAAATACCCCACCTATGAGAGACACAGCTATTTGTTTCGATATATATGTCTGTCGTTTTCTGATTCTCGATGTGGCAGTCTCCCAATAACTCTACAATCTGCAAAGATCACTAACTATTCATACACTTTTCTGTGTTTCTTAAATCCACACGCGAAAAGTTGTTAAAATAATATTTTTCTAGGCCAGTGCTAAAAGTTCTGAGTTTCACAAGTGTCACATTTTATACGGTTTACCTTCAGCTTGTCACAGTAAGCACAACCCGAACTCTGAGCTAGATTTGGCAGCTTAGGGTAGTTGGTCTGGTGAGCAATCTCATTCTTTACCAGTCAAGGTTTTTGAGTCTCCTAAGATGGCCTCATGCACGATTATAACGCTGGGCTAAAGTCGGCATCACTGAGCAGCCTACACCAAGGGCAATAAATAATTCATCACAAGGGCCAAACATGGTCATAGGTTGCAGAAATTAGCTAACAAATATATATGTTCCTCATGCAAGTGATGCAAGAGCCTTCTATAACACATGAATGAGGCTCTGAGGAGATGTGCGCCCAACATAATCTTTTGTATTGCTTCTATAAAGCCTGTTTGAGAGGCCTTTCTTGATTTCACGCTGAAAAGAAACTCTTGAGTAAATGGCCAGATAAGAGATCAGAGTCCACACACATCTATTCTGTTGCACACAATCAAACATTAGCAGAAACACATTAGGAAGATGTTTTAAAAACCTTTAAAAGATTGGTAAAAGCAGAAAACACTTCAAGGTTTAATCAGCACTGTTGAAAGCTTTGAAATACACATGTCCTTCCAGTGTCAATGTTTAACTCACTATGAAGTTATCATTGTTAGAATGCACAGTGATAATTATGTCCTGTTAGTAAGTTGTACCTTAGCCAGGGGAAATCCAACATTTCAAAAGCAATTCTTTGTCAAAAATCCTGTATGTTGTCATTGGGCACATACATCTTTCTGAATAGCAGTGTAGAAAGAGAAGGTCAAACACAGTGGGACTGTGGCACAAACAAATTGAACACAGTAATTTTGACCAACGCTTTAAATTCTCTTTTTATTCAGTGTTCACAATAACCGTTGGTCATTGAGTATTTTTCTTTGAGTTCTCCTTGAAAAGTACATTCACATTTCTTTCTTTGTGGTTAGAGTAGTTATCACTGCTGTGTGCGGTAACATCTGCTCATTCAACCAGAAGAAGAAACAAATGACATCAGTTGTTACAGCAAAGTTCCCCAAAACAACATGTTTACATACTGTGAGGTTGTGGTAGATCACAAAAGTCTTCCGTGTGAGCGAGGATATGAACAATGCTCACATGTTCAATATTACTTGTCAATAACAGTTACTTTCAAATACTTTCCTCCAAGCTGTGTTAATTCCTGACAGCATGGACGGCAAACAAACACTGCAAAATATACTCAAAGAAACACAGTCCTGCAAATCTGTGAAGTTATGACACGTTGTGCTGTAAATGTCTGCTAATGATTTTATCTACGGGTGATTCTCCGTGCACCAGCCAGAAATATCAACATGTGGCTGAACGCTACATGCAGCTCCAGTGGAGTAGAATATTAAATCTAAATGGGTTCAACACAAGTGACCCTTTCACATCACACTGCAGAGCCATTTCATTTATTGTTAGGACAAAAAAATGTTGCATAATACATTTTTAATGCAGTCAGCTACTTGTTTTATTTTGCTAGAGCAAGTGTTTTGTCTCAGAGTGGAGTGGTTACCAGGCTGTTACACACACACACACACACACACACACACTTATTAGCTGGGTCGTGAGGTTATCTTAATGAGGGTGTTTAATTTCGATACCATGCTGCCTGCGTGAGCCCACAACATTCATGTGGTGGCAGGCGTGTGTGTGTGTTGTTGTGTGTGCATTTCTTGACATTAGGCCCATTAAATTATCTCAAGCTAATTAAGAAAAAACATCCGATTTTTAACGTTGACCCTGACCGGATGGTTTTTCTACATTCAGTTGGCAAAATATCTCTCTGCATTTCCACAGAGAATACCCAAAGCTAGGCTCCGATAGATGTTTATTATCTTACTCCGTCACGAAAAAACCCATGTCACACTGTGGCCTGGAACCGTTCTTTATGTTGCCCGAGCTTCTGCAAGTTTTGACTAACTCAAAATCTCTTTCCTTATTCTGTGTGCAGCAGGTCAGGGTGTCTGGTGTCAGATTTCACCCCTACTGGTTGTTAGTGTTAGAACAGATTTTTTAAACATTATTCTGAGATTTGCCCCGAGCTACATTTCTAACCCTCTAACCCCTGCAAAGCCAGACAGCTGCCCTGACGTTTTGAGCAGAGTCTTTCTGTCTGATCCTCAGTCATGACTAAGACTGATGTGAGTTAATGCGCTGTGAGGAACAACCTGTATGAGCAGCTGGGGATCCACCTGGTCCTAGCTCACCGTGAAGCCTGTTCCTATGAGAGCCATCTATTATTCCTCTCCCTATGAAAGTTATCCTCTCTGCTTCATTGGTGGGTTGCATGCACATTATCGGAAAACCATATCCTTTAATATTTTTGTTAAAATGATCATTTCCAACAGATTATCTTTTCCTCCCACTGAGGCTGCATTTAGAAATGTCATTGATTCCAGTCAGAGCTGAATACCAATCTATTTATCCAATCATCTGAAATCTCCTGATAGGCATGCATCTCTATTGGCCGTATCTCTGTTTGTTTGAATGGATTTAATTCAGATGTTGAGTTTGGATAATATACCATGGCTGGCTGAAGTTGTGTAGCTGTAGATTTATAACAAGATATTATGTCTTTGTGTTTAATGAATCCAATAGAAAATATGGATTTAGCAAAAAACTATAGGAGCATGTTTGTGTGTTCTAAGGCCTTGTTTGTTTTTTTGCATCCCTCTTCTCCGTAGGTGTTCGTATGATGTAGCGGAAAAAGTACTCTTATTTCCTCTTCCAGTTTCTGCAGCTGGATCAAAGTGTTACCTGAGCTTTGCCTCCGATACCATTTATCACCTTGCGTGATACCGTCACACAATATTATTGAATAGTGCCAGGCTGTGAAGGAATCAATAATGTTATGGAGAGCAAGAAATCAATTTGAATTAGATTTATGGTAAGCAGTTTAAGTATCAGTTTCAACCAAAGTCAGAATTTGATTAAAAATGCTAAAGGTACATTTACTTGGGGATGACTCTCTGCACCCATACAAAACATCTACCTGCTGATCACAGGGGCAGCAGTTTGCTATATGCAATGCTAACACTAGTCTCTAACTAGAACTACCATAAATATCAGGTCCGTGTGAGCCCATTTAAAACACACCGCTCCCTTTAAACTTAAAAGATGTAAAGCAATCATTAAACAGTAATGTATTAAGGGAAGGCAGATCATATTCAATGTTATGTCCCAGATAAGCTGCCGTTAAGATAAAATTCCCACTTTAAATTAAAATGTTCTTAATAGAGTTCTAGTGACAGTTTTTATCTCGTGCCGTTTTTATGAGGATGATAAGGCTGGATCCAACAAATTGCATGTAATAAGCAACGATTAGCGTTCAATTCTGGAAACACCAGCGACTTCTTTTCTTTCTATCTGCATGGAGAGTTCTTTCAGTGAAGTGTTGTGTCACACATCTGCGAGGATGGTGCCTTCTTGGAGTTATTTTGTTGAGTGTAGTCATTTAAAGCTATTTTTGGATCCACTTGAGCCTCACCTGCTTCTACTGAAAGTGTGTATTACCGGGAGGACTTGTGACAAGTGTTAGAGCAGATTTGTGAACGTCGTGTATCCAGCTGTGGATGAATAGTGAGGAGAGGTATTAAGAGCTTTCTAGTCTAACCACCTTAACTCATGGGAAACACATTGAGCTGAAAAGGAGTTATCATGCTGTCAATGGGAGGACAGGCGAAATATTATACAGCAACAGTGTCTCTTTATTTAGTTTTTCGAAACATAATGCGTGTTTTCAAAGGTCACATTGAAATTCAGAAACCATAGTTTTCAATTGTTGTTAGTGCGCCTCATTACTTCCTGCAAACGTCTTAATTACTTTCTCCCATCTTAACCCCCTCTGTTTTTAGGCATCATTTCCAACCATCATTCAGTGTTATTCCTCAGATGCAGAGGCAGGTGAAAGGGAGCCTCTGTTCGAACTGATCATTATTAAATGAGGCCTGAAAATGCAATTTTCAGAGGTTCCTCACTGTAGATGAAAGGGTTACATTTGCTATCCTCCCTTCTTTCCTTGTCAGTAAACAGCATTGCACATTACAGCTAGAGTTGCAGTCATCAAAATTCCTTAATAGCAGCAAAAAAGGCAAGATGTTTTGAATTGTTTACTTAAAGATAGCTGTTGAACCAGGCAGTTGAGTAGCAGTGAGGTTGTAGTAGATACTGACCACCAACATTTATGAACTGGTATGTAAAACATGCGAGTATGAAAAGTCAAAAGAGACACTTCGAGGCACCGTTCATTCAAACTGCACCATTTTTGTCCCGTATTGTGTTTCCAGGTGTAGCCGTGAGACCTTTAAGTCTGATCCCCTACAGCTGTGGTTGTAGAAGCTGATGTTTGCTACAGGTGAAGGTTTAGGCTGCCTTCTCACATGCTCTGCCTGGATAAGCCGGCATTACTCAGAGCTACTGTGCATCACTTCTCCTGACGTAAATAAACACCATCCCTGACTCAGTGACTTTCAACCCTGGATATAATCCTATCTTCTCAGGTGCGTTAACATGTTTATGCGACAGCGAGAAGAATCCGCTTGCACTGTTTTTTTTTAGGAATAACACACCCTTCTGTCCTGAACATGCCTGTTGCCACGGTAACAGTGCAATATTCTGTTTCTTTTCACATATACAAGTGATGATTGGCAGCGTGTTTTGGCGCACGCAAATGAAGAAACCGGTGCTTTTGCTGCTCTTCTTCTTTGATCCTCTTCCTCTTTGCTTTCTAATTCCTTAATTCCTGTCTGGCTGTGTGTCGCAGTTTGAGCTGCTCCTCTGTCGCAGTGAATCCTCCCTGTCTGACTGTGTGTGTGCCTCTGTTTCTGCTCACCAGCTTCCCTCTTATATTTGCTGCAGTGCTTTGATTTCAAGTTGGAAGGCTGTAAGCTTATAGTGGCAACAAGAGGGCACACTTTCAAACACACACACTCTCGGACACACACTTTGAAAGCCACTGTGTGTATAAAAGCTATGTATGCATGTGTGTTTTTGCCCTTCTGACACCGGAGGCTAAACCAGTTCTGTGGAGCAGTTTTAGTACTTAATGAGATGTCTCCTCACATACACACATGCAGAGTCAACCCAACCTGAGTCTTTCCTCTCACACATCAACACAGTGTCAGAAGCTGTAGCATCAAAAGGGCTTGAGATTGAGTCTGGAGGGGTGATAGGAAATGATCCATGTCCAGGCTAGCTGCTGGCTATCATTCGATGCATTCATTAGAGTGAATTTGTCAGCATGCAGCATTGATCTGTCTAGTTAATTGATGTGTGAATTGTTAACTCTCCACTGGTCAGGTGGCCTATGGCTTTGTGATGTGCTTCTGTGCTGGATAGTGTTTAATGTTGAAAGTAGGACACAAGGAGGAAAAGTACAGGCAGATAGTTTCTCGCTTAGTGGTATTTAACCTTGCTCATGACTGACATGCTCCCCGGTGAGTTATCAGAACACCACATTACGAAATTGAGCAGAGCCAAATGTTGGCTAGATATGCTGTCACGTGTTTCAGTGTGGACATGCAGGGCGGGTGGTTTAACTGCCTTGCAAGCCCCTGGACTCTGATTCTCCGACAGGTGAAAAACTGTCCCCAGAAGCAATCTTTGGGTAAGGAGCAATGGAAAAGGAATGGAGATAGCAGAGGACCACACGTGGCGAGCTAGTGCTCAAGAACCCTTATTTGAAAGTTAAGTTATTAGATCAGAATTTTTTTGTTTGATATCTGAAACATTTATTGTGCTGAAAACGTATTGAATTGTGTTTTATGGATCGGAACCTGATAATACTGATTGAAGGGAATCTTATGCCCCTTTTCCACCAAACCGGATCCGGTTCAAGATCCGATCTTTTGCTTTTCTGGTTCTAGCCTGTATCACCCCTTGTGTTTCCACCGCTCAGAGGCCGAGTGGAGCTCAAGTGGAGCTGCGTCATCGTTTGCGTCATGACGTAACCGTTTACGAGCCCTCTTATGTCGGATTCGTATTCACTGTCTGACTGTCACACAAGCAGCTGATGCATATACCCCTCCCCATAAGTGAATGTGTTTCAGTCTGAATTGACGCTGTTTGGCATCACAACGCTGTTATGAAAATGTCTCTGGCATTAGACAGGTGATGTTAGCATAGCATAGCGAGGCTACTCTGACTATCTTCACTGCTTTGCTATCCTATTGTGGCATAAGCGGTTTTCTACAGGCATATTTTAGCGAGGTGGGTTTCGTTATGGTTTTACTTCTGATGGCAACCTGTGTAGCCCATGTATTGATTCCATCCAATTGCTGCAATAATGCAAAACAGGAGAACGTCTGCCTGCTTTTCCCAATGATCAATAACAGAGAACGGATGGTGATTAAAGTAAGGTAGAAATAAACACCATCACACTGAACCTGGTTACTGTTGCCTGACTCCATAAAGTGTGTGTTTTATAAGTGTGTGGTCGCGTTATAGTCACTTTGCTCAGCGCTACTGCTTGTTACAATTTGTACTCGCCATGAACGGTTATTGCTCAGGTTAATCTCCCCCCTTCGAAGTAAGCGTGACGTATTGGATCTTGGTTCTGGCCGGGCAGCCGAGTGGGGCCAGAAAGATCCGGTTTTTCGGCGCTTAAAGCCGGCGCTGCTGCGGTGAAAAACCAGATCTTCATCGGCTCCAGCTCCGGACTTCAAACTTCATTAGAGAGGGACAGAGGGACATCCCGTCTGAGACACTGTAGCCCGTCCTCCTCGTCTGTACTCTCTTTATTCAGGCAGGAGGATTACAGCAAAGAAAGCGGCAAGGCAAGCACTGAGGGGATTATCAAACAGCAGCAAAGGTATCAGAGCCGCCCCTCGGCACAACAGCGGACCCCTGTGGCCCGTGTAAGAGACTCAGGCCTGGGTTAGAAATAGTTGGCTCCTCTGCCAGCTGCTGCCGCACAGTTCTGCCAAAATCCCACAGAGCTTCTTCAGTTTTGACACGCAGAGCTGCCAAGACTTCCTGGCTCTCCCTAGTGGCTTTTTGCTGTTCATTTGGACCTTACTAAAGCAGACAAAGGGATGAGCAAAGAGAAAGCCACACAGGGGATTTGAACTCTGACTCTCATTTATGGATTAGAGGCAGGAGTTATTAAA
Organism: Eleginops maclovinus; assembly: GCF_036324505.1. Classification (NCBI taxonomy): domain Eukaryota; kingdom Metazoa; phylum Chordata; class Actinopteri; order Perciformes; family Eleginopidae; genus Eleginops; species Eleginops maclovinus. The sequence continues at coordinate 9,042,808 of NC_086362.1, forward strand.
CAGTTTCAGTCTGAGATCCAAATAAGAATTTTGGTCCATGACCTCCTGACTCTGGGAAATGAAAACGTTTGCTTTTCCTGTGACGTTGAGACCCCATCAAAGCAGGTCCTTGACCTTTATCGATGAAAGAGGCAAAGCTACAAGTCATGGCTTTATCTGGAGGTGGCCCAATGTTGGGAGCTTTTCTCCGAGGAGCTGACTGGAAGTTGACGTTTACAGGAGCTCAGTTTAAAGTTACACGTACTGTAATTTTAACTGCTAACAATATTTCAAATAATGGATTAGTTGATTGTCATTTAAAATAGTTGCAGACTTTTCTTTTGCAAACCATACAACGTCTTCAAATGACTCAATTGTTTAATGTTTCTTTTCTTATAGAGTACTGAATATATTAAGGAGTAGGACTTTTTGTTGGACAAATGCAGTAATTTAATGATATCAACTTCATTTTAGGAATTATTTCTGACATTTTACCCCAGATTAGTAATTGATATTTAAAATAATCACAAGTAAGGCTGCAACTAACGATAATACTCACTAAGAATTAGTCGCAAGTTATTTTTTAATTCTAAATCAAATTGGTCCATAAAATAGTAAAATTGTTGGACAGACAATCTGAAAACATCAGTTTGGGTTGTAAAACAATGATCATATATTTGAATGTGAAATACATTTTATAATCTAGATTAATCCGTCATCATTAAAAAGGGGAAAACAACCACAACAGATCAATAACATCGGTTAGCAGCACACCTGTAAGTTAAATGCATTTCACTTGAGTGTGAGGCTTTAAGGATACAGAGTCAGTGAGGAAGTTTAACTAAATAAATGTTTGTTTATAATAAGAACAATATTCACATTTTTGCTCTGTATAATATATATAGTGACATGGGACTAATCTGTTTTTGGAGATTGGTAGCTGTCCATCAATGTCAAAATTGTTACAGCACAAGTAAGCAACAGAAGGCCTCATTAAGAGAGGACTTAACTCTCTGTAGTTGTTGTAGGTGTGAGTTTAATGCACACCAATCATTGACGGACTGCATCTTGCCAACAGCTTGACAGCGGGTGAAAGGAATAGGAAATATATACTTGGGTTGTATGTTTTACTTGACTTTTAAATAGTTATTGAAGCAAGGGACAACACAAGTTCTATTTAGCATAGAACAGATGGGCCGTTGAAAATGTAACTATCAAATCCACATAAACTGAGGAAAAGATGGCTGAGTGATTGGTGGAAATAGCCTTGAGAATCTCCATTAGTACTTTTTAAAGTCAGGTTTCCACTCGGCTAAAATCTTCAGTTTTTATCCACTTTTTTAAAATCAGGAATTCTGTGACCTATGACCCCATTATGTGTACTTTGGGTGAAATCGGAAAACAAATCAAGGTCATAGCAGGCGGACTGTCATCTTCTCTATATGCAAATGTGATTATATTATTAAATCAAAGCTATCACTCAAGTCAGATGACAAGTGGGTCATAACATCCGTCATTCCCCCTTTGATTTAATATGATGACATAAAGCTATTCTTATAGCCTGGCCCCGACATTCTCTCTCCCTGGAACCTTGCAGTTTACAAAGTGTTGATAAGCATATCATACCTGGCTTAGGTGGATTTGACTAAATCCACCCGGGAAAAGTCATTTGCGCCTGCTGACAGCATGATCAAACTAACAACAACTTTTTATTTTTGCTCATTCACGGCAACTATGCTTTACCATAGTTAGAAGAGGAAGACATGTAATATTTCTGGGATTTAGTTCCATGACAACAGCTTCAGCCAAGGGTTTGGTAAATATTTTGTAAAAAATAAACATGCTCTACTATGCCTACGTTTGGACAGAATACACCATTCCTAACCCCAACACATTTGCAGTTGTTTTTGTTTTGAGCATTCTTGGGACAATGATATGCCGCTTCAAAAAAATGGAAAAACATGACAGACCTATCATGCATTATCTGGAAAGAATAGACTGTTCCTTACCCCGACGCATTATTCTCACTCGTGTTTTTAGCCTTTTTTAGCAATAAAAGGCTACGTCACGTTTTTCGGCCGACTATTCTACGTCGTCTTTTTTCTCCATTTTTTAAAAAACATATGTCCCAAAAATGCTTTCTTGACATACATCGATTTTTAAAATACATTTTTCGAAACAGCGTACTATGCTAAAAAAGACTAATACTGTGTAGGGGTAAGCATTGGTGTAATCTGTCCAAATAAGGCATAATAGGCTACAGCATGTCAAAAATGTTTTGAAAAAAACGACGTAGTATGGTATGTCATTTTTCAGGATAAAGATATTAATGATATACCATGAGAGAAAAAGGCAGGAGGCAATTGAGGCAAGCACCAGACAAACAGCAACCTCCACTCCTGTGGACACACAACCCCAATGTTTCAATTCTTACAAGCAATTGCTTTCTTTGCGTTTCCCTTTTTGTGCGCTCTAGCTCGTAGTCTTTCCTAACACTAATATGTAAACTGCTACAGCAGATGGAAAATGATTAAGCTCAAATGTAATTTTCAAAAGTAGTATATATAAGCAAGAAAAAATGAAAGAGTGTGAGATTCTTTACATGTGTACGGAACATATTATATAACACTAAATAAGCCACTGAGAAATAATCATGTAAAACTAAGGAATAGAGAGTATGAAGATGGAGTTAGTAGATAAGGATAGCATGGTCGAGGCATCATTAAAAGTGACCTAGGCCGAATTGTCAAAATAACGTAAGCCTGTCAAATATGATTGAGTAGGGGAGTTCGAGATGGTGGAAGAAATAATGGTGTCAGTGTTACATAGTGGTGAATATTAAGATAAAAAAGATGGTGTCCTGCTGCTTGGTACCTGAAATCATCCGATACTCCACTAATTACCTTGTCATTGGGTTGGAAGAGAGGTAGGCACACACACATGTAGACAGACATACATGAAAGCAAAACAACTGATAACTAATGTCTATAAATATGAACATTGTGAAAACATTTGAGGTGACTCATGTTTGCTGTAATTTGTTGAATTTTCAGTAAACCCTATTCTATTGGAACTCTCTTCACTCTATTGAAAGTTTAATAAGTGTCAACATAGTGTAGTGAGGATCTCGAAGACACCCGGCCCAACTTGTCCTCCACAGAAACCTTGACAACTGATGAATATTTTGATAGGAATTCCATGGAGACATTTTGTGTCTCCAGGCAGTCACATCTGCTAAACTGAGAGTTAATTTGTTTACTTTAGTCAAAACAAATGAAAGCAAACGTACTTTTCACCTGTTTTCATACTCTCTGCAACAATAGACATAAAAATAAAATAAACAATGACTTGGATCTCACTCTGAAACAAATCTTCCAGTTGTGTGCTTTACTCACATTTATTCTTTTTGAACCCCAGACAATAACAGCAGTACATTATCAGAAACAAGGTAGTTCTGATCACAGCTGGCTAAGACAGAGAATCACTGCGACAGTTACATTATTGCATTAAATGACCACCATCTTACATGTGAACATTTACATTGTTGAGAAGGAAGACGATATGATTTGATTTTACATTATTTTGCAACATGTTGAAAACGCTTTCATACAATCCAGATTGATAAAGCCAGGAGTACAGTGAAGCATGGCAGTGGGCTTGGAGGGAAGACGTTTCAGTTTTTCCTTTACGCACAGCGTCACTGCTTAGTATTGATGCATAGATCAAAAGGGGGTCTCATCTCAGAGGTAATGGAGCAAAATGCCCGAAAACAATCCGACTTTAAATTTGTGCTCGATTAGTCCATCAAAGCTGTATTGATGTTTTGGGAAGTAGGGTGTTGTATCCTTTCTTGCTCCAAACACTTAATTCTTCCTTTCCTACTGTAATGACTTTGAGAGCTAATTATTTATCTACTTTCACTGGTCAGGGTGGCGCACACATTCAATTTAGTCTGTTTTTTGTCTAAGCAGCAGAAGGGCTGGGAGTGTTAGTGCGTATATTTTTGCATTAGTGCGTGTTTTTATGAAATGTTTTTAGCTCTGGAGGTGCAGAATTTTAAGGACTGGTTGACTTTGCTTGGACAGAGCCACACATTTATGCAAGCACACACACGCATTAGAATATAATAATATAAAGCTGAGTGCTGCTACTGGTAGTCTCCAGAGTCTCTTATTAGTCCAGCTAATTTCACATCATTTGACAGAGAATTCATTTTAAAATTAGTCAGCAGAGCCTCAGAAAATTCCACCAAATGCCTCCATTACACCACCATGTAATGCCATTTTCACCTAGCCTTAAGGGTCCCCATGCAGACCCTTCTCCATAATCTCTCCTGGTTAAAAGAGGGAGGAGCTGCGCTATGAAAGCTTTTGGAAATCTGGGACCCTTAAAGAAAGTAACTTTAGCACTCTGTGATTTAACACTTTTTAAATCCAGCAGATAGAGCTCAGTTGGTTGTAGATATACTTAAAAAATATCACGTGACTAATCTTGTTTGCGCGTTTCCAAAATGGTGTACAGCTTCATGGGATTTAAAGACAGGTAGGAATGGGGAAACATTTCCAACACCAGTAAAAGATCTTTCAAAAAATATACCAACTACTCTTACTGATACAGTAACAAAATAGGTTTTTTAGCATCTGGCCCTGAACAGTGATTTCATTTGTTATGCTTCTTCTCTCAGTATTTGAATTGATTTTCCTTCTATGCAAGACGTAGGATGTGTGCTTCATCGTCTTTCTAAAGAACAGTATTACATGTTTACCCTACACAAATAAGTGAGTCTTAATGCTACAACTCCACTGTGACAAGGAGAGCGTACGCAGATCTTGTCTAAACCCAAGAAAAACATTAATATAAAGTATCACCTATGCACTTTGAATATATTTAGCAACATCAACAGCGTTGAAATGGAAATTGTGGCATTTAATTGCAAGTATATGTTAGGACCCTGTCAGTTTTACACATGATTAGCTCAGTTTGTTGAACATCACATTTAAGACTATTGAGAAATGGAATGTATAACAATTAAAATCTATGTCTTACTAAGACATGTTAATTTCCACAAGTTGACAGGACAGTAAGAGATGTACTGAGGTACTAATCACCACGCCTAAGAGATAAATATAGTTTGATTAGTGGTACAGTTCATTAAGGAATCCCCATCAAATTAATATATTAGGATCATCATATAATCTTCTATTTACACCAATCCGGTGTGTGCAGCTTTGCCTCATGTTGTAACCCCAGAATATGTACAAATGTCAGTACTGCAACAGATAAGTGTTTTTAACAAAGAGGATTCCTGTATTTTTTTTTTGTCCCCCCTATTCCTCAACCTCAACTCCAGAGTCAGAGACTATAACTACCCACCTACTCTTCGTCCTCCCTCTACTCCTCTATCTCCAGTATCAGGTCGTCTCCCTCCAGGGAGGCATCGGCCCTGACATGGACCGCCTTGATGGTGCCGGCTAACGGGGAGTTGACCACGGTCTCCATCTTCATGGCCGAGACGACACACAGTGGCTGACCTTTCTCCACCTTTCATCATCACAAAGACAAGTCAGAGCATTAAAAACACATGACTGCAGATCACTGGACGACACTGTAGACAGAGGCAAACAAGACTGAAGGTGATCTTTTTTGAAAGGTTTAGAATAACATATGCAGACTTTAGCATTTAGATTTAGCAAAATAGCTTAAATACAACCAATACAAGTTACTGTGAGTTTCAGTTTAAAGGGACTATTCACTAAAAGTACTAAAAAGTAGCTGATCCATGCATGTAGCTAAGGTGGTAAATGGATTTGCATTTATGTGTTTTAGTGTTGAAAATGACCCTGGTAATCTTGAAGTGTTGTGAGCCTCACAAGCTAGATTTGAATTATTAATTTAAAATGTGTAGAGCTGCAGTCATTGGTTCACCTAACATCATTGAGTGATTATTCATTCAAAAGAGCAGCTTCTCAAATATGGAGATTTGTCTTTTGACTCATTACTACTTATTCATTTATCAAAGAGAGGAACCAAACAATGACCAAGCTTTTGTATCTGTACTGTACTGAAACCAGGAGAACTCTTTTTATTAGATATATAAACAGGTTATTTTCTCAATAAAACACTTTGTTTTAATCAAGCAAAGTCTCTTGGACAGTGGGACAGTTTGAAATTGCAGTTTAGGTCATCAAATGTAATGATAGATGATAGGCTCACCTTGGATCCAACTTCCACTTTAACCTCCACGACTTTTCCAGGCATGGGCGCTCCCACCTGACCCTTGATAGACTTCTGAGCCTTGGGATGGAACTTCATTTCCTGGGTGAAGGACAAAGAGAGACTTCATTCATCCAGCCAGCGATTGGATGGGACATTGGAACAGACCTCTGTACTGTGCATCATGTACACTGCTCATTTGTCTCTATGAATAAAAACCAGCTGTGCTCTGTCAACATTCTAGTAGAGGATATCATTTCTTCTACTTTCCCTTTTTCCAACGATTTATTATTCACCTGCAGAGATACATATCTTTCTCTCAAAGCTGCCCATCTCTACCTCATCCATCATTTATCCAGTCAACAACCTATGCCTCCCCCCCGCGCTGTGTACCTTCATGGCGACTGTGTCTTTCACCAGCACAGATCTCAGCTGTCCGTTCAGCTCAAAGAAGACTTCCCTCTGGCCCGCCTTGTTCAGGTCCCCCAGAGCGAGGGCCTTGATGTGCAGGATCTTGCCTCTCTCCAGCTCAACCTGAGAAACCGAGCCGAAGAAAGAGCAGAGAGAAGGGAAGGATGGGACAGAAATCAGATGATGTTAGAATATTACAATAAACACATGATGCCAAGCTCTCAAGTCCAGCTAAGGCAATAAACAAGATGCAGAGCTTGGTGGAAAGAAAAAGTCAAGTGGAGCGAGACGAGCACAATGTTTCCATCTCCGCTTATTTTTATCTCTCACGCTGAGCTGGAGTGTTGCTCAGCATGCACTTGGAAGAGGGGAAGAGACTTAGACAGATTGATGAGTACATAATTAAACTGTTTAATAAATGAATCAAATAATGTGTTATATTATCTCTGCATTTTACACTAATAAGCGACATAGCATGTGCAGCCATCTGCTCTTATCATTTTTGCATTTAACTGTCCGCAAATATAATTCATCTTAATCTACTACATTTTTTGTTTCAAAGACATTCACTTGTCAGACAAGGAAAAACCCTTGGCTGATCTAGAGCTTCTACAGGTTTGTTTTTGAGGCATATGATTATATCATGTGACAAAAACATTATATTAAAAAACAAACAAAATATTGGACATGAAACATGTCATTTATCAATAACTGAACTGACTATACTACGCATGGGTGCTGCATTCATGTGGTATCTGAAAAATCCTGACAGGTGGAAAACAACTCAGAACCTGTTAAAAGGACCATCAAAGGAGCAAAGAATACAACACTAGCACCCATAAAATCAAAATGATCTAGCTATATGTGGAAATATGGATAACCACTAGCTGTGATATACTTGTAGCCCCGAAGAAATGCCCCAATCTGCAGTTCTTTGAATGGCAACATATTGGTTGGCTCTATAGGGAACAATCTCTGTACTGTTAAATCAAACTACAACAAAGCAATCAACATGTTTACAACCTAGTACAAAACTGCTTTGCTCCCTATAGCTAATAACCCCCTTCATGATAAATCCAACAGAGAATTGGTACAATGACACCCTGAGAGACAAAGAGACAAACGCTTCCCCATCCTTAAGTCCACCGGTAATGTCTGTTAGTCTTGAGTGAAAAACGCAACTCTCCCTCCTCGTATCATTCTGGTTACTGCTGCGTTTCTCCTTTGACACCAGCCACTGTACTTCTTCATTTATCTCACGCCTCTGCTCAAATATCTCATCTCACCGGTGAGAAACTCATTTTTTTCCATCTTTCCATTCGTCCAACTTTCTCTGACTTTCAATCTCCCTCTGTCAGTCCTCCCATGCGTCACCCCTTTCCATTGTGTATTGTTATTTTCTCCCCGTTTCTGGAGCCTCACTGTTTGTCATGCCGTTGTTAATTTCCCTCATCTGCCCCTTTCTGCTTCCCTTCTCTTTTATCCGTCTGTGTTTGTCGACCCTTCCTCTCTCATCTTTTTTGTTTCTCACATTGGCATCTCTGCAGTTGAATCTCCATTGATATTCCAAACTAAGTCTCAGTGCGAGGACGGAAATACACTCTGCTGCAGGTATGTATTGATCTCAATTTCATTCTGCATCTCTCTTCCTGTGGAAGCTCTGACTCTTCATCTATTTTCCTCACTCTGTATCTGGTAACAAAAGCTTTCTTTGCATGCCTTTGCTCTCTCTCTGGCACTCAATCTTCATCTCTCCGTTTCTCTCTCCAGATTATAAGGTTTTGTCAGGCTCCTGGCAGCACACAAACACAACTGCCTTCCCCTTTCCAACAGTGTTCAACTACAACCCTAAATCTCCTCACCAGTCTTCACATGGAAAATACAGTATGCATCTCTTTGTAGAGTTGCACAAGACTTGTTTTTGCCTAAATTGAAACTGTATGCTTTAAACAGAGCTAAAAACACGACTTCAGAGCTCTGTGTTGATATTTATGACAGCAGAGTTGCATTCGGACTTTGCAACCTCTTCCCCTGCAGTTGGCTTAAATTACTGCTTTCATTTTTAGTCCAATTCCACGGCTCATTGAGATTTTTGACCAAAATATTCAAGCAGTCATTTAGCAAATAAGGGTGATACAATAGATCTCTATAATCTACACAGGCTTTCTGAATCTAACCTCACAATACGAGTCCATAGTGACGCTAAAGTTTCAAACAGACTATTTAAGTGGACGTCACCGATTGGTTTGTGGACTACATCCTTTTGGTCAAGCCTTGTTTGTCAATTTTGGAGCCAGACATGACAAGAGGGTGAAACTAAAGTAGGTACAACTTGAAAATGAGCAAAGCATTTTTTACTCCCAAAATAACTTTTGTGAACTGTAAACACTGTGAAAGGCTTAAAGTTGTGAGACTGACAGGGAAGCCACCTGTCAATCAAGACGCAGCCCCGCCCAAAGCATGCTCTGCTGTATCTTCTATTTGACTCTAAACCTAAAGACCATTACATCAGGAAAATTAACAGAGGCAATACATCAAATGAGAAGAAGGTCATTTTGTCATAGACTTCTAAACAATCAGACTTAATAAAATGATTATTCACAGACTCAGTCAAAGGAAAGACATGATAATTGATCACTTGCAGATGTGTCTCAGCTTTTAACTCAGAATGTGAGCAGTAACATCTTCAAACAAATGGCACCAAAACAATTTAAAATATATTATCCCTATCCAAATTCCTATTTGCTTTTAGCACCATACTTGTGATGTAATCTCTTGTGCATTATGTATGTTTCATATCTATATGGCCCTCACATTTCTTCACAGATTGTTACCCTCCAGCACAGAGCTTTTCATGTCAAATTTAACTGCTTACCCGTTTTCTGCTATAAAACATCTGACTGAAACAAGTTTCCCAGTAAGCCTCACATCATGTCTGTGATCTGACTTTATTAATGACGCATGATGTCAGCGATGGAGTAATGAGATCAGTGTGGTGCACACACACCATGTGTTGGTGTCTGTGCACATTAGCACTGACAGGGCGTGTATGACTGGCTCCGTGTTTGTGAAAATCTGTTTATATTTCCATCAAACATGATTAATAGCACACTGAGTCATCAGCACATGACAGTTAGGTCGATGTCTTTTTTACCTCCTGTTTGTGCTGTGTGTGTGTGTGTGGGGGGGGGGGGGGGTGAAGGACAGCATGGGTAGATCTGTCATCCACGCATATGTGTATGCCCTCAAATGGCCTTCAGATACTTTTGTGTTTTTTGATCCTTTAAAAGGCTAATTGAGCCACATTCCTACATGTGTTCTGTCCAATTCAACAGGCTCCAAATTAATCAGAGATTACCTGAGCAGAATTATTACAGAAATTATGGAATATACATTTTCAATTGTAAAGCAATGACTAAATGGGGTAAATGGGGTCTCACCAGGGTTAGTACTCTTAATGCTGAAGTAATGTGCATAGGACTCACTAAAGTTGAATTATGATTTTTAGAATTATACTACATTAAAAAAGCGGTACACATTCACAGCACAAACAGAATCTTCCTGGTTCACAGTTCTGATAAGGCCCCCACACTGGATTTGCAACAAGCTCAAAATGAAGAGCTTACCAATACCAAATGATCACTGAAAGCTTTTATATCTACTTCCCACAACAACAACAACAACTCAGAGCTTTAGGTCTAGCTCAGCGCTTCAAAAAGATTTGGTGCTTAAATCTGTTATGATAAAGATTTCCGCTGCGTGCCTCACACACAGTAGCTGCCAAGAGCTCAAAACTATTTTTGTTCCAAATACACAGGTAACAGTGTGGATGGTAAAGTTCAGCGAGAGTCATCTGTCATGGACTGTGGCTGTCTTTGCTGCTGTCACTGTGGATTTATCACAAACACCAGCAAAAGCTTGTGTGCTTCTGAAACTCATTCACTTTGTAATGCAGGCAGTTTAACTGCCATGTTTCACATTTATCCTGTACAAAACTGGCTGCATTACAATTTCTGTTTCTCATTTACATGTACAGATGGGAGATTTTACCAGCAATGCTTACATGTACTCTGTACTCATGCATTCAACATCCAATATGAAATCCAGCCTTCTCGAGGGAGGAGTATGGAGTGCATGATGCTCTCCTGTTTTTAAAACTAATAAACTGTTTTCGTAGCACAGAGATATTTAATTTCCTTAGGGCTCTTCACTCCACCTTAAAAATGCAAAATGTTTATCAACAAAGCAGTCAAAATTGCGAAGGTCATCACGCATGACAGCAGAAAAGAATAGCTTCTAATAAGCCGCAATAATTACCGATTTTGTTGGTCAGTCCGGCACTTCCCAACACCCACACTACCTGCATTTAACAACAATGCTTTTCTTCTTTTCACATAGCCTGCAAACATTCAGCCTCCAACATATTATAACATCACATCAAGCTATCCTGGGTATGTGAACCGTATAACGTATCACCCAAATCTCGGCAAATCAAGACTTAGGGCAACTCAATTTTCCCCAGTGATATACATCTACAATTGTGAGATCATTAATATTTGACAAGAGATAACCCCGGCTATCAAATACAAAAATGTAGGACTGGAAAACAGGATGTTGCAACATGCATCAGATGATGTGTTCTACTTGTAGGCAGACACATAATCCAACACATTTCTGCACACAGTCTATACCAAAGCAACTATAAATGCACCTAAAAAAAAATCAATCTCAATTATTATATATCCTTCACAAATGGAGTAGCACACATGGACTGAGTACTTGTAATGTAAATGTAATGGATTAAAAATGTCAACAGCCAGATCTATTGTTCCTGAATCATTGGCCTCCTGTTCCTCTGTGTATACAGCTGCCACTGGGACATAGCACACATCAACACACAATTCAGCTTCATAGTCATGCCGATCACACACACATTTATGTCCCATTAACAACAACAACCAAAGATCCTTAGTTATCATCTGGTCTATCAGAGATGAAGGGCTGGATGTCCCAAATCTTTCACCATATAAATGGAAATAATGTTATCCGAATCCACCCTCGTTAAAAACAAACTATAATTGGATGTCTGTCTGCACATTTTAAACGTGAAGCTAGGGAAGTGTAACTATTTTTTCACATTTTCTCAGGGTGGTGACCTCATACAAAGTTACGGCAGACTTGTGAAACACTATCATGTTGGCTCCTTCTGCTTACTATATGTATGTTCGTTTCCGTATTACCGTTCTGATCTCATGTTATTTTTATGTATTTTATTCGTGGATTGCTCATTGCATTCTTTCAAAGTGCTGTTTTAATATAGTTTATTACTGCATGTGTTTTCATATTAATATAGGAGCTAGTTTTTGCCCTTGAGGAATTCTGCACATCAAAAGAAAGCAGACAACTAACAGAAATGCTACAAGTGACGGGCGATTTTCTTTGACATGTTTTCATCCCCTCTCTTGTCTGGTGCTGCTAATCGGACCTGATCTAGCGGGAGTAGCCATCATGTTTGTTCCTGTGGCTGTGAATGATTGTGAGCAGAATTCCTGCCGTCTGAAAGTGACAACAGTTGTGACGAAGTGAGATTAGATAAACAGCAGCGAGGGAAGGTGAGGAGTGCGGGTGGACAAACAAAACAGCAGTTTTTGCTTTTGGGGAATACCGGAATGACAAGTTTTCTATTTAGAGACGAGAGTCTCTGAAAGCTGAGACGGGTTAAAAACAAGGTGTCTCACTTTATAAAAAGGGTTAGAAAATCAATTTTTTACAGCAAGGGAAGCGAATAGCACCATTGGCAAGCTGGAAAATGGCTAATGGAAATCTTTGTACTGCACCTCAACTCTCGCTTTAAAGTGTTTTGTGGGTTGTTGAGCAATTTGTGTTGATAATATTATTTTCACCAGAAATCAAGAACAATTTATTCAACCTTACTATTGAGTGTTGTAAGAGTTTTCGAAGGAAGCATAGCAGCACAAACCAATCTGTGGCTTCGAAACACATTTCTGCTAAAGCTGCAGAAATATTTAAGGACTTGTTAAAATCAGTGGTCGGTGGTCTGACTCTGGGGTCTCCTGTTGCATTTCTTTCTGTTGTCTCAAATCACACACATCCCGGGGGATTGACAATAAAAGGACGACGGGGGTCTGCCCTTCTCTGGGGTCGATACTAAATTAGCGCAATCAATGCAGATCCTGATTCTTTGATAGCAATACAGCAGCAGAGCAGGGTTCCTCGAGTCCCGCGTAATATCAAATCCATCAACAACCGACATGTGTGTTTCTCTGGCCGCTGCGAATCAATCAAATCTTTTACTACTCATGAGAGAAAAATAATTTTAGGCAACAAAGAGGGACTGTTGTAGAAGGAAACACTGATCTATAATAAATGAGGTTGTGTTAGTTTTAGTAGGGTCATAAATAGGACTGGTAAACTGAGGAGTAAGTGAAGCTTAGGAGCCTTGTGAAAATAGAGCAAAGGTCTGCACTCAGATAAATGGCTTCTTGTTTATTGCGGGCAATTCGTTGTGGCTTTGCCCACAATCAATAAGAAGACCATTTATCTGTGAGCAGCGCTGTTTGGTGGCTTTGCTGCTTTCCACTACTGTCCATCTGATCAACCAGATCTGGAGATGTGCACAGAACGTGTAAGTAACAGGTGGCTGGAAATAATTAATACTCCCTTTAACGTTGTCCTAGAGTTTCTTTTTAATCAATGAAGCTATGAAAAGAAAATATTGAAGAAATTGAAGAAACTGAAGGGACACTGGGTGCTTTTTGTGATCAATGCGCCAAATACATAGAAAAACAATTATTTTTCAGAAACTTTAACCCTTAGATAATCCACAGACCATAACCAATCAAGATAAATAAATAGCTCTACAGTAAGAGGAGAAATTTGAATCCTGCTAACTTTATGTTGTCTCTCGGCTCACACCAAGCCAAGTCCAGGAACTTCAGTAACAGTACAGAATGATAGCTCCAGTACCTTTTGCTTTACATGTATTGAGTTCATATTTAAATACCAATCAACAACATCATGCTTCGGACTTCAGGAGACATAGAGGCAGGTTTGCTACAGAGCTGCAGTCAATCAGCATGAATTTATAATAGCTGCAACCCCGTACGTTACACACACACCTGTAATCTCACTAACACTGACCTCCATGATAAACTCTAGCCTCCTCTGCGGAGGTTATCGTGGACTGACCCACAGAGCGAGCTAAAGAGCGGCTGATCGTTGCTCAAAATGTCACAGACATCATCCCTGACCTGTCTCACTTCCTGTTTGACAGCGTCTCACTGCAGCCTCTGATCACAGTCTCAAATACTGTGTTAGAAACCTATGAACCGCTTTTCGACTCAATCAAATGTTGTGAAACAAAAGTCTTCGGTTTACTTCTCAGGGGAAAAGGAAGCTAAACTCGAATGGAATAATATTTATATTCAGTTTCCTTTCTACACAATTTTGCATTGAAATAGCGTTTAGATGTTCCAACTGCATGTATAGTTAAAAAGAGAATCCTCCCCATTTCCTGATAGGCATGTTACTTTTTCTGATCACACGTTGAGTGACAGACTCTTCTAACATCTCCTTCAGCTGAAAAACAAAATGTCTCTTTGATCGGTCGTCTGGACTTGACATCTGTCACAAAGGTTACCGTCACTACTCTTCACTGTGGACTCGACAATCACTTGAGTTTGAGTTTTGCTCATCAAAGTTGTAACTTCTGTCAATTCCCCTCAAAGTCTGTTTGAACTTTCTGATAATAACTGCGTCTTCAACCCTGCCCGCTCCTGGACTGAGAGACTTTCTAGGACAGCCGACATCTTGGAGTATTTCTGCTGACTGTTTCTTCACGTTAGAAATGACCTGCTGATTCTGCTTATGCTGAATGGAATCCTTTTTTCTACTGGAGGTGTCAATATTCCCGAGACATTTCGCAGCTAATTTACATCCTCTCATGAAGAGATTGATACAGTCCTGAGCCCTACTAACATCTATGTGTGCAAAGCAAATGGAACTCCTTTATTATATCCCTGCAGGTTCAGCTGCCTCACTGTTGGACAACAAACTATCAATACAAGCTTCAGACATGTGAGGTTATATTATGGTCTCTAACACAGTACGGCCCCAAGTGCCTTTCAGTGGCCCGCTCTCCAACATCAAACAAAACCAATCTGTCGTTTCTGTGGGGAAAGGCCAACATGGTGGCTGGAGGGATCAGAAATGCAGTTTGTTGTCCCTTTAATAAAGTGGTAATATCTCCTTACTCCACAATGTGTTATCAACTGTGACTCTGCACCAGACCACATCCAACTTCCTCCACTGATGGGAAAAATCCTACTCTGCTGATGATGCCTTCACTTTAGCTTCAACACAATTAATGAATAAGTGAAATCAAGTGTTTAATCATTTACTGTCAGTGTGAAATGCAAAGGATTAGTCAGTATATTGGACTCATACACACTTGTTCTAACAACCTTGATTGTGATTTTACAGTATTTTGTGCATTAATACTGTAGCCTCTTTTTTTTTAGCTTACATAACTACAGATATGATATAAAAGTGCATTTATTCTGCACTAGATATGGTCTGTATGGTTGAATACAACTCAAACACATTCAATCTTTCTCAAGCAATATTGAATGGTTGATGTTAGCCTGGCATCTGTTCGTATTTTTAACAGAAAAGGGCTAAATATGTTCTGAACAGGCAAACATATCCTGACCTTTAGTTCACAATATAAAGGTCAGGCACCAAGACACTTCCCATAATGCAACAGCTTTTCATTAGAGGCTTGCTGTCTAGTGGATTCTCATGTCTTTCTATATCGGCCATCTGTTAGAAATGGTCTTAATCAGAAAATAGTGCAGTTCCCCTCTGAAGTTATGATCTAATAATGGTACTTAGTGTGTAGTATAAACTGTGTACCTCAAACTCCTCAGCGATCTTGGGTCCGTCCAGGAACAGCCGGGTGCTGAGACAGTCCACTGGACCAAAGTTAGCTGAGGAAATAGAAACAGAGGTGACCTTAACATCAGCGGCAAAGAAGACAGAGACACAAAATGAAACAACGTCTCAAACTGCATGTCTGTAGTGTTACACAGTGTACTGTACACGAAAGGGACTAACTTCCCAGGAAATCACTGAATTCCCAAGGGTTTAGTTTCTTATAATTGCGATTATATTTTGAAATGGTATTAGAGAAGACTTCAGAGTTCAAGATTTGTTTTAAGGGTATTTTCAGACTGAAGGGGAGCCGTTCAGGAACATCTGCACTATTAAAGCTTCTCATTAAAAGGCTACCAATGTAACGCTTACATTTCCTGACTCCTTAAAGCAATAATTAAACTGGTTTTAATCCGGCAGCTGAATGTAACTGTTACTGCTTTAAACAACTTACAGTAAAGTTTGAAATTCAACTCCTCATGAAGGATTTCTATTAAACTTTCAACATCACAGGCTTCTCCTGCCTCCTGCTGCTGTGTGTACTTCACACCTGCTTCAAAACGCTGTTACTGGTTATGCTGATCCCCCCCAGCACCACTTCTTGCTGTTCTGGTTTCTTATGTGCATTATTCAAATGCACGATCTGAGACAGGTGTTGTAAGGGCTTTGGGGTTAACTGCACTCTCGCCTGAATCTGAAGCATCCTATTGTTTGCCTGAAAGTAAAACTGCTGAAAACACAGCAAATATTTTCCACCTGACGGCTGAACGGGGATGTTCCTTAATAACGGTTGGCTGCTTATTTCAAGCCTCAGGAAGTACCTCAGAGAACAGGTTAGAATGAGCGGAGAGAACAAGACCAAACGCCATGAATCCAATCTTGTTTATTAATACAGATCTAATTTGATTTAATTAACAATAACAAAAAATTCAGACATGAACTTGAAATAGGATGAAAACAGTTTGGGTAGTTGCTGACAAACAAACCGAAATGAGAGGAGATAACCGCTGTGATGACCATCAATCTGCCCACTCACCTGTAAATTCCTTAAACTCCTGGAACACTTTGGGGTACATGGCGGCAGACATCACATCCTCAGGGGTGATTTCATCGTTGTGTGCAGCCCGCAGCCCCTCCTCCAGGGACTTGAAGTCCATGGCGGGCAGAGAGGCGCCGGGACGACCCTCAATGCGAGGGAGATTCTTCAGCACCTGGGATAGGGGGAGAGAAGAGAAAAGAAGTCAGAATGGGGGAGCAGAGGAGTAGTTTCTCTGCATGGAATCATCTACAGACTGACTTTAAACTTCAAAGCACGCTTAATTTATATATTTTAAGCCAAAATAGATATGGATGTTCTTTTGATTTATTTCCCCAATTCTGTCTCCCATAGTTGCGTCATTGTTTCCTGCACCACCTGCCTCGAGAAGTGGGAAGGCAACATTTATACATCAATGCTTGAAGATGAAGGCTGAACCGAAAGCGAGAACACCATCAGCTGTGTCTGATTAATACATCACAGGACATGGCTCACCGAAAACATATACACAGACTGGCTTGTCAAAGATACAGTAAGCAGGGCATCCATACAGCCTGATGCAGAGCCTGCAGCAAATCAATACAAGTTCAGGCCATAAACTTGATCCCTGTCTCAAACAGTAGCATGTGACCTTGATTTTGAGGGAATTTAAACTCTATGTTGCTATTCTTGGCTAGGTCTCCTTTCTAAAATGGTTCCTTATTAATCTAAATGGGACTAACCACATAAATAAAGGCTTGTGAGTGAGGGTGCTACAGGAAGGGGCAACAAACATAATGCAATGTTTTTATTCCAAGTCTTGCAGAATGCTTTCTCAGTCGTCGTTTCCCAGCAGGACTTTAAAGCATGTGGGATGTGTAAAACCTTCACATTGTACTCCACAACTGGATAAAAGCTGCAGCCTGTCGCACACTAGCAGGGTGAGAGGAGGGGAAAGATTGAGATGTATTTGGAAGTGCTACAAAATGGAGAAGGGAGGGAGAGAAACACTTGAAGCAGAGGGAGAATGAAACTAAATGCAAGTTATTTTTTTCTCCATTTGCATAAAAGTGAAACCGCTGTTGTGTTAAGATCTGCAGTGAACCACTTTAGGTCCCTCCATCTTTTCTCTCCAGTAAAGTGCCATAAGCAAATCAAAGAGGACTGCAGTGTTGCTGCATATCATGAGACATCATCCTGGTTCCCTCTCAGAAACAGTAGATGAGAAAGAGAGAAAAGGACTATTGTGGGGAGTGGAGTCTGTTACAAAACTAATGACGGGATGTTTTATCTGCCCACACAGTTGTTGGTCTGACACGACTTGTATAGAAAATCAATCTGAGGCTACTTCTAATGTCGGCTGAAGAGATTATGTCAAGACACAGACATTTGGCCTAAAGGCTTCTGTTTCTATTTTGTTTTCACACATTTATTAGCTTTTGATGACATGGGGAGGAGTACACCAGTTAGTGCTTCAGCAAATGTTTCTTTGAAGTATTAAAAATAAAAAGCTAATAGCAAAGCTTCTTCAGCTACCTCCCTCTATGTGTGTGTGCCTATTTATTCTAGCTTCATTCAGGTTTAAATAATGGTCTGCTAAGCTAACATGCTAAACACAGCATTGGTAATCTGCATGTGTTTGCACTCATTTGCACTTTCAGCATGTGCGCAGCAGATCAAACATTCAGCTGACCGGTAGTCTCCCGTGTGCTTACATGTTCTGCATACATCCATGTTATGTTTGCAATTGTGTGTGCTAGCGTGTTCTAGTCCTTTTGGTCGGTGCATGTGTGTGTGCATTGAGGACATTTTCAGACAAAGGGCCCGGTGCAATGCTATTAGTCACAGAGCTAACAGTTCAAAGATAGCCGACTCATTTGTGTGTGTGAGAGAAAGACACTTCAAAGAAGGCAGGCTCATTGTAGGCGCTGCTCGTTAACATCTCGTCCTTCGATGATGTGTTACTCATAAACTGCACGATTGTTTAAGTGGACAAATACTGTCTGTGAGAGAGTAATGTGTCTGTATTCACAAATGAAGGAAAGACAAACTCTTCCTTCAAGGTAATTTCCTCTCCTCCTCGTTTCTCTTAAACAACTCCACAACACATTCCTACTCTCCCTTTTATTTCATTGTCACAGATTTCTTCTTCCCTTTCAGAGTGCAGTGCCTCTGAGGGATGGGCTGTATTTTTTTGACAATGTCTTTTCTTGAATTCAGTTTATTGCTGATGGCCTCCTTATGCCCCCCATCTATCCTCCCACAGTCCTCCCCCTTCCTGGCCCTGCCGTCCTTCTTGCTTTCCTCGCTCTGTCCACCCACGCTGCATATGAACTGGCATAACTACAATGAGGAAACGCCTAAGTTACAGCGCACAGAGACGCTGCTGTCTCACGGCTGTACTGTAACATGCATTCTTTAAATGGTGTGTTAATCTTTAAAGTTGGACGCCTATGCTGCTGACTAATAAGATGATCACACATAATAGCAGTAACAGTCAAAAACACACAAACATCCAAACTAGTACGATTAAATGATTCATGAGACAAACTATGCATAGCTATGTTGTAGGATATTCATTTAATAAAATATAACTTTTGCTTTAACTTAGGAAAGCTTGACACCAATTATTTTGATTTATTCTCTGAAAGTGCTGAGAAATGTTCAGAGTTTGACAGCGAAATGTATCAGATTTATATCAAACTTTCAGCTCGCATGTAAACACACAGACGGATAGAATGTGCCTGAATCAAAATATTGTGAGAGGAAAGCAAAAATCATTTAAACCAAGGCTGAAGTCTGAATGCAACTTTGAATCAGAAAGAAGCGGAGGATGAGTTCTGTGAGCTGTGTGAAAAAGTCTGCATTTCATATTGAGGCTGGGATGCTGGAGAGGTGACATTCAGCAGAAAGACTTTCAACGCTGACCTAAAGATTTACATGGGTTCGGAAGACTCCCCCCGTCTGGTTTCTTTGGTAGGAATGACTCCAATGCCACCTTTTGAAGGGAATAGATCGTTTGAGAGACAGTAATAGAGAGGTAGCAGACACTGTGATTGGCAAGGGCAGGACTGCCTGGCAGGCTAAATATTTGATTGAATAATCTCCCAGCTTCACTCCATTTAACAGAGAAAGAGCAACTTGACGATAAGGGTGACAGGAAGTCAGGAGTTATTTTCACAGCAATATAAACAAAGGGGAGGAAAGATGTGAGGGAAAAACCTACAACTGAGTGATGAAAGGGGCAAAAAGCTGAACTTGTAAAGGCAGGAAAAAACCAACCTAAACCAAATTAAACTGGCTTTGAACGGGTGTGGATATCAGCCTCGCAGATATGGGTCAGAAGGTGGGCTTGCTACACCTAGATGAGTAATTATTTTTGAATAATCCTTTAATTATAATCCGGCTCTGCACAAAAGCTCTGTTGCAGGCTCAAAATGTGCTCAGCCACACATGGGGACACGGTGTGTGTCCTGAGGGAAAGTGCAGATAGGGTCTCGTACCCAATATTTCACATTTTAGTTGGCAGCCAGCTCACTGATAATACATTATGAAAAGCACGATTTGGGAAAAATACATTCACTAGTTTCTTTTCTTCCCTAAAGGAATAGAAAATCTACACTCTGACTTTTCGGGGAAATGTCAAGTAAGCCAATATGTCAGCAGGTTTTTGGGAGAATGTGACAAACTTGTCTTTATTCGTGTTTCAGTCGCTTTAGCTCCCTTGCTATATGCAGTTGTGAATATAGGAGAAGGGGACGGACGTAGGGAAACTGAGCAGAGAGGACAGAGCAATACCACGGTTTTCTCCACTGTTTGTAAATGTCAGATGTAACTAAGCATGTGACACAATTTGTGTGTGCGGCTGCATACTAATGTGCCTTCAAATGGGCTCTCCTGCATGTGTTGCTTACATATAAAGCAGAAGTAAAGGACGGGGAGGGGTAAAGGTTTTGTAAGAGATGGATCTTAATAAATATTGTGGATGTATAAACCTTAGGAGATAGCATTAAAGAAACTTCTGGGGTTCTAAATTGTTTAAGAGTCTAATTACGAGCGTCCATTTGATAAATCGCGGGTTAGATTCCGGCCTTGAGATCTTTGTTGTCTGCCATACCTTACTCTTTCCTTTTACTGCACCTCCACCAACCATTCTAGTGGTTCTTTGCTTCTACAGTATGTCTGTCCAAGGTCCTTTGCTTCACCAATTTTATCCTTACATAATTGTCACAATAAAGAAATATTAACTTCTGGCTCTTAGTGACTTTGATTCTTGACAACCAAAGTATAATCTTTTTGTTCATGTAGGCGGTTTGGGCAAATAAAAAAAAATCCTTCAAGGGAGACAACCAAAAAACATAATGCCTCTTGCCATGGAAAAAACTAAAAACAATTAATGTTTATAAAAATGTAAATCCAATCCACGTAAGAATGTAAACTGCAAGAGGAAAATGGTCTGCGTGTCCTGTACCTTGGATCTGAACGGCTCAGGGAATCCTCCATGTGGTATCCCGATGAATCCCTGCAGGAACTCCACCACAGACAGGGGGAAGGACAACTCATCAGCCTTCTCCTCCACCTCCGCCCTGGTCAGGTTGTTCTGCACCATGAACTGGGCCAAGTCACCCACGATCTTAGAGGAGGGAGTAACCTGACAGAGAAAGGAAAAAGTGTTAGTGTCTATGATAAATCCCTGCTTTTGGTTCAGATGTGGAGGATGAAGAGGAGAGCTAGTTTCTGTTTCAGATGTAACAGCAGATGATATCTCAGTTTGCTCAGAACAAAGAAGAGGGGCTATTATTTCTCTAGCTTTGTAAATCTCACATCCCAGGAAAACTCGCACAGAATCTATTCAGGATATTAGAGATTTATTTTAATGGTTCAATCTTGGTTTGAGATGCAGCAGCTGTTTGCAGGATGCACTTTTTTGTCCTGCTGTGTGGTTTTGCGTCAGCAGGGTGCAGATAGAGATGAACATGCACATTTTGTTCCAAAATAAGGATTGGGGTGACAAAGCCTTAGTTTTATTAGGATGTTGTCTTTGAAGATTAAAGACTGATGAAAGGAAAGGGCCACGACTGCAGAATGAGAAATGTTCACATCCATACAGTCCCTTTAATCACAGGCTAAGGTACAGTTGTGTTAAAAAATAATAGCAGTCCAGCATCACTAACCAGATCAACAACTGCTTTTGGTCGAAATTATATTTCTACATGGCAAATAATTTACTAGTAGGTGTAGTAGAGTCATAGAAAAGCAACAGACCCAACAGTCATGACAAGTACGCTGCTGATTCTGTGCAATTGAATCATAGATTGAAAGGGGCGAGTTCAAAATAATAGCAGTGTGGAGTTCAATTAGTGAAATCATTCATTCTGTGAAAAAACAGGTGGCCCTTATTTAAGGATGGAGGCAGCACATGGTAAGTGCATTCCTCTCTGAAAATCTGAGTAAAATGGGTCGTTCCAGACATTGTTCAGAAGAACCGCGTACTTCGATTAAAAAGTTGATTAAAGAGGGGAAAACATACAAAGAAGTTCTGAAAATGATCAGCTGCTCAGTTAAAATGATCTCATATGCTTTAAAATGGCAACCAAAACCAGAAAGGCGTGGAAGAAAATGGAAAACTAGCATTCGAATGGATCAAAGAATAGCAAGAATGGTGAAGACTCAGCCAATGATCAGCTCCAGGGTGATTAAAGAAGGTCTAAAGTGACCTGTGAGTACTGTAACTATTAGAAGACGCCTATGTGATGCCAATCTACCGGCAAGAAGCCCCCGCAAAGTCCTATTGTTGAAAAACAACATGAACTGAAGAGGTTACAATCTGCCAAAGAACACATCGAATGGCCTAAAGAGAAATGGTGCAACATTTTTGGGACTGATGAAAGCAAGGTTGTTCTTTTAGGGTTTAGAGGTTGCAGACAGTTTGTCAGAAGACCCCCAAAAGCTGAATTCAATCAACAGTACACTGTGAAGACCGTGAAGCATGGTGGCGCAAGAATCATGATATGGGGATGTTTCTCATACTATGGTGTCGGGCTTATTTATCGCATACCAGGGATCATGGATAAGTTTGAATACATCAAAATACATGAAGAAGTCATGTTGCCTTATGCCGAAGAGGAAATGCCCTTGAAGTGGGTGTTTCAACAAGACAACGACCCCAAACACACCAGTAAGCGAGCAAAATCTTGGATCCAGACCAACAAGATTAATGTTATGGAGTGGCCAGCCCAATCCCCGGACCTTAATCCAATAGAAAACTTGTGGGGTGACATCAAAAATGCTGTTTCTGAGGCAAACCAAGAAATGCAGAGGAATTGTGGAGTGTAGTCCAATCGTGCTGGGCTGGAATACCTGTTCACAGGGGCCAGAAGTTGGTTGACTCCATGCAACACAGATGTGAAGCAGTGCTCAGTAACAGTGGTTATACCGCTAAATATTAGTTCAGTGATTCCCAGGCAAGCTAAATCTTCAAGCATTTTTCAGTTCATACAGTAAATATTTGAGTTAGTAAAGAAAAATGCAGACACTGCTATTTTTTTGAACAGCCTAATATTCCCTTTTCTTCACTTTCTTTAAAGTAAAAACTAATTTGATAATTTTTTCTTCATGTTTTGATTTGGAATAGAACGTGCAGTGTTCCCAATTAATTTGTGTGTATGAGAATAAAAGCTATTATAAGGATTTTGAGCTTTACTCACTTTTTAAACACACTGCTATTATTTTGAACACAACTGTACAAGATCTAAACTTCTCTAACAAGAAAATAAACCTAACAAATAAAGACGTAAGAAAAATGGACAATATAGAGCATTAATTATTCCATTATTTATAATGGCACATCATTATGGTAATAGTTATCCATATTAGCATAACAGTGATAAATTGTCTTTTTTTATAATATGAAAAGGACACTGATTAGGGCACTTATTACTCTTAATTAATGAAGTTGTTCACTTCCATTTGGTATTCGGGCCATTAAAAGAGAGAGAGGTCAAATAAATAGATGCATTATTACAAAACATTCAAACAGCCTTTGGATAACTTTCTGCCTCCCACAGAGATTCCTGTGTACAGCATCAACATGTATTATCACTCTCATAGTTGTCATACATAATAACATCTTTATAATGCTTTTCATGTGGTTATAAATTGTGGTGACTTTAAATAAAGTGAATGACATAATTATATCCATGCAAGAACACCACCAGTTGTTCCTAGCTTCATTTTGAAATGAGATTTAATGCTGTAAAGTTGGAATAGAAACATCAAACTCTTTTGAAATAATAAACTAGTTTCACACTAGAGCCCCCAGCAGAGGACATAGTGTCCTGTAAGAGTGTGATTTATTGTTTGAAAACTTGATTATTTAAAGGGAAACAGCCGGTGAGAACAAAGAAGGCCCCCTCTCACTAAAAAGGTCTATTTGTGTAGAAATTAGTTCACTCTGATGACAGCAAGGCAGAAAAAAAGAGAAAGATCAAACATTCCCCAAAGAATTCCCCAAAAGAGAACCTGACACCTATTTCTAGATGTGATACCAAATAGCAGCACAAGAGATGAAGCACGCACAGACGTCTAAAAAAACACTGTTCTGGGATTACCACAACCCCCCTGGGGCTCAGGTGCTTGTGAGGCTCGCTGATCTCCGGAGATCACTTTAGTCTTTGAACAAACACAGTCCAATTTGAGCATGTGTGTTGGTGTAAGAGCCTTTGGTTCCTGGAGATGACAGGATATAGACCACCTCATCATTCTAACAGATAAGCTGTACTAATGGATAGAATGCTACAGATTAAGATTCATTTGTTTCTATAATATATCATTGTCTTTTTTAATAAAAAGGGATTCATAATGCTCTGAGACTAAAGGAGTACTATACTGGAGCACTTAGACTATAATGTTTTATATTAAATACTTTCCTGTAGGGTTCCCAAACATCTTACATTTAAAAAGTCCTCACTTTTTCTGACTAAAATTCCCAGACTTGTCCTTGTATTTTTCAAAATATGACCTACGACTATAGCTAATAGCTGTACATCCATCATGTCCTCCAATCCAAAATGTCCTCACTTCACTACTTTTTCCTCTTAGATGTTTGTGGGAAATTGTCATAATAGTGTATGAATTCACAGTGAATGTTGGAGCCTTAATGCATTTTGTGTGTTTATTTTATATACATAAGTTAATGGCAACCTGCAGTTCTTACATTGACCACAGGATGGAGCATTCCTTGCAGAGTGCATATGTAATCACCTGGTGATCAGAATCAGGTGTGTGGAATGGGAAAAGCAAACAGTTTTTGACCGTATCGTGTCGTATCGAGGCAATGTCCAGCCGTGTGTTTAAGTGTATGTTTCAAAGCGTGACTGGCATTCATATGTCATTCGCTGATTGCTAACAGACGAGCAATGTGGATATATTCATCAGTGTAAATACATGGAACTGTAAATAAATGGGTCGAGAGATTCAAAGATAAAGACTCATTGGACATTGTTTGTTGGACTGGAAAACGCGTCCAAACAAGTTCTCCCGTTCGCATCCCTATGTGGCTTAAAGTATAGATCATGCTTAAAAGGCACTACAGTAAACTTTCACCTTTAACCATCCTAACTCTATTAATTTATCTTTGGACTTTTGTGCTAAATTTGGAAGTGTCCTTCTGAAAGTGTTCCTGAGAGGACAGGAAAGGGACGGAGAGACACAGATATTTCCCTGATGATATAAAATTGGGAATTTCAGACCAATCTAAGCTTTCTTTTAATAACAGCCCAGGATGTTAACACTAACTGTTTTCAAAGGAGCCTAGCTAGCTGATTGAAACAAGTGTGCACTTCCCTGCCTCCACACCTGAAGCTCAGTGTGATTGGGTTTGTGAATAGAGCGGATAATGATACATTGCTGTAACAGAATGACTATTTACAGAAAAGCTTAAGAGATTTGAAAGGGTTGCTAAAATCCCCTGTGAGGCCATTAACTTGCTAAAGCTGGGGAACCAAAACATCACTGCTGAGTTATTTGAAATCTATCTGAAAGACAGAAGGCGGCGTGACTGTGCATTCCTCGTCTACATTCAGCCGTCTCCTTTCTTTCCTCTGTCTCGAAACCCATTTTTCTCTTTCTTTCTCTGCAACGTTAACAATTGTTACTCTGCTTTCGATAAACAATTCTTTACTGTCTGTCTTCACACTAACAGCCAGGATGTTGAGTCTTTACTCCTCATGAATCCCCTCCTCCCTGCGCCCATCACTCCTCTGCTCCATCCCACCGACGATTATTTCTCCTCCCCTTGATCCACGACAACATCGAGAG
This sequence comes from Eleginops maclovinus, assembly GCF_036324505.1. NCBI lineage: Eukaryota > Metazoa > Chordata > Actinopteri > Perciformes > Eleginopidae > Eleginops > Eleginops maclovinus. Next base: position 9,068,696 of record NC_086362.1, read on the forward strand.
TGTTCTCATTATCAATCTCCGTTGATAAATCACCCACCTCCAACTCTCTGGGTGCCTCACACAGGAAAAAGGAAATATTATTTCCAACAGTGTGTGTGAGCGGTGTATGATGTGTGAGCTTTTCTATATTTTTGGACGAGGAGTGAGGTAAATCACATCCTGGCCGAGTAGGGTTAGAAAATCTGATTTCCCCTGCTCCGACTCTCGCTGCTGATCCATCTCAGTCAGAGGTCCACACCTCTGTCATTTATAAACACTGTTAACAAGATAATTACACTTTTAGGTTATGGATTTAAGCGTTTGCAATTTTCATTGTATTGTTTTTTTTCCCCTCCACAACTGCAATGCTTGTACACATGATGCAACACAAAAAATACACAAATTGTTGTGTTTTCATCAGTCGGACTGATGGTAAGCAATCTCTTATCAAGCTCTGAACAAACAAAATCCACACAAAAAAAGGCAAACCTTAAGGACAGCTGAACATTCTGGAAGATGCAGACAAATGGCCACGAAAAGCGTGATGGGGTTTCAATATTTTAGGAAAGAAATCAAACAGTTAAAATTCCAAAATTTGGTTTCGATTATGAGCAGTCAAGAAGATGTGAAATTCAGATAGTGAGTTGTTTGGAATACATGTCTTATTCTTATGGTTTATTTGCCTGACGCCAATTTGTTATATTGTATATAATGCTTGGGTGAGATGTGAAACATGAGATAAATTAAGGAAATACAATGTTTTTGTTACACTTATTAAGCATAAACTATAGCTAATTTAAAGTATGGTAAAACGGAGTATTACGTAAGTTTGATACAACTAGCGATGTCGTTTCCTAACAAAATAGAATACCATTTTTCTCTCAATCTGAAAGAAATTCCACACAAATTATGATTCTTGAACAGTACAAACATGTTTTTTTGTTTTGTTTTCATACCTACAGTATGGACCCAACTGGCCGTTATTTCTCCAAAAATTCTCTCATTTTACCTCAGCTTCACTTCGACATTTAACCAACATATCAATAGTGGACAGAAACACCTAGTGCCATTCCATCTTCAGTCACGTTGCTTGTTGCCCTCAGTCTGCAGCACTCTGATCTCTGTGCCTCTCTCACACACACACTTAAACTCTCCTGTAACCTTACACAGTTCATCACACTGCCTCATATCACACTTGACACACGACCCGTGAAAACTCTTGTCCACCTCCATCTATCTGGGGCTGACCTGCCCTCTCCATCTATCTCCATGTTGGCTCTCAAACACTCCTCTTCTTTTGCCTTTGTCCCTCCTTCTGACTTCCACTAATGTACAGCTCTCGATAAGTGCGGCCGCACTCCTGACAGCCGAAATCTGGTGTATCTGAATGAGTGTGTGTCTGCCTGTGTGTGAGTGTCAGTGATTCTGTGTGTGTGTCTGCCTGTGTGTGTTTTCTGCCTGTGTAATTTGCTTGATTTTGTTTTGTTATGCAACTCTATCCAAACCTGAACTCCCCTAATGGGCAAAGGATTATATCATCCACAGCAGTGTGTGTGTGAGAGGAAAAGACACACAAAACACACACACACACACACACACACACACACACACACACACAATAGTGCTGGCCAGCAGAACAAGGGGCAGAGTGAAGAATGGTACCTGTCAGGAGAGGAGGAGACGGGAGAGAGGCGATAACGAGAGACTCACAGAGTAGGAGAAGGAGGAGGAGGAAGGATAGAAAGATTAGACATACATGAAGGAAGTGTAATCGAAATGAGGGGAGGTGGGAGGGAGCCGTGGAGGAGAAGATGAGTCGAAGTGAAAGTGGAAACGGAGAGACGGCAGACAGGATGATTAAGAGAGGGGCAGAGAGAAAAGGAAAGGGATGGACAGATGAACAGAGGGGAGAGGCAGAACAGACAAGAGTAATAGACATCTGCAGCCCCACAGGCAACACAAGGAGCCGCTCCACCTGCGAGTGAGACACAGAGAGGAGGGGAGTGGATACGTGTCTGTACTTCCAAAAGGAAAGTGACAGAGTAAGTTAGGGAGAGGAGAAAAGACCGGAACATACACACAAATACAACTTGTCCTCCTTGTATTGACAAGCTCATGTTGCGGCAGATGAGGCTGAGCGATGAAGAGAAGAAGAGGGAAACAGAGGCAGAGGAGCGCAGAGGTGGAGAGGCCCTGGGAGAGCGCAGACCTCCGGCAAGGCGGTTTCCATAAGTGGAAAATAATGAGTGTATTCGCCGCGTGATTCTGATACGCTTAAAAAAATAATGAGTTCTTCTTTGGCCCATGCTTCACCCTATGAAATCCAGCAAGTAGTTTCTCTGTAATTCTGCTGACAAACAGACCAAACCGTCTAGACTGCCTCCTGATATGTTGACTGCTTTATTATACATTATGAAACCTACAGCATTATATATATTATTAAAATAAATTGAGCTGAAACAAATGTGGCATACGATAGCTCACAAAGAATATCATACGTTTAATGTCGGTTCATAGAAATACAGCGTCAATAAACTACATGTCCCACAATGCATCTTGTTTTGTCACCTGCGCACTGAAGCGTCTTAATATCAGCCGTTTCTAATTCAATTAATTCTTAAGCATCAGCTTGCAATTACTTCATTCCTAGACTCCTGCTTTCAGGTAGTTATTAATTAGGTTGTTACTGAAACCAGTAATAATCCAATGCAGAATTATGTTATATAATACATTATTTTAAATATATGTATATTTATAAAGTCTTGAAGTTACAATGATCTGTATTCAAACTGATAATAAAAAAACTCATGGCTTGCAGCAGTATATGTTATTATTTGGATACATCTTTGGAGAAGTCTGAACTGTTTTCTTGTCCTCCCGCTTCACTAATACATTTGTAAAACAGTCATGCTGTCTATTTGCAACATGGTGCGACTGTGCAATCAAATATAATGAACAGTTATTTACTGGACATTTTGCATAATACTTTGCATGATATATAAAAAACATGCACAGATTAACGGAGCCTGTAGTGATGAGTTCATCTTTGTTTAGTTAAATTGTTCCTCGCTTAAGCGAATAAGCCCTTAGGCAACACATTAATAATAATAATAATAAGTAGCTCCAGCACAACAGTAGAGGATTTATTCCTGTTATTATCTGGGAGAAAACACATCTAGAGTACGTGAGCAGGAGGACGATGAGGGGACAGGGACCTGCAGGTGTGCATCGGCAGAGAGGCGCAAGATAAATGACGCCATGCTGCTCAACATTTGTATGGACAACAACTAAATCCCAGTCTGCTGTCACCACTCCGCTGCATCAGCTGCTCTGTCTCCGTCTTCAAGGTTCCTCCACCTGACAGACTTTTCAATGTCTTCCTGTTTTAATTGAGCATTGCACGTGTGTCATTGTGACTAATCATATTGCACATGCAAACATCATGGCTGCATGGTCTCAAAACCTTCCCAACAGACTAATGGGTGTTTTTATATCCCCAAGTTTGCTGAACAAATCCTTTATAATTGTGACTCATGTCCATGGATTCTAGCAGTTTGAATACATTTGCAATGGAGGCTCAGTGACATTATGATAAGACTGGAAGTAGTTTTGAGGCCTCAAACAGTTGTGCTTATGAGCATTTAAGGAAATAAATGTTTGCTAGTCGCAGCCTTTTCAATGCTTCTCATTTGGAATTAAGCGGGAGCCAATGAGCCTATGAGTCTGTTTATTCCTTGACGGTTCAGAGACATCCTATCTTGATTTGATAATTCAGGATACAGCATTCATAAGCTAAGAAAATAAGAAATCGAGTTACAGCAAATGACTGATTGAAATGATGGTGATGATGATGATTAAACATTTAAACATCTCACATAATAACAGTTGATTTCATGGAAGGGTGGGGCAGTGCACTTTTTCTAAAATCCTAAATTCCCCCTGAAAATATATAGGGTCCTTCATTAAACTTGGTGGAAGGATGTAGCATTGGCCAAGGAAGAACACTTGTGGTCCTGATCCTAATCACGGGGCTGCGACACACATTATTTTTCACTTCACAAAACGGCCTTGGAGGAGTGCCTTTCTATTATTTTATGCATATGGGTGTGAAGTGGTTTATAAATTAAGTCCTTAGACAAGCACAATCCTTCACTAAAGCTCTGAGCTGCAGAGATATGGCTGTGGATGCGTGTGTGTGAGAGAGCATGGTCAATGTATATCCCTCGGTTGCTCAGTGCCGACGCCGTGTGTGGTGTGTATACTTCATATCTTTATCTGACAAGCACACACCCTCTCCCTTATCGACGAGCTGACCGTATGAGAGAGACGCAGTCGTTGTCAGGCTAACAGGACACAACAGAGCGCAGGGCAACACCCGCAGGCAAATTAAGCCAACATTGGCTTGTGCAGTGGAGCCCGCCGAGTCTTAATTGAATTGATAGAGTACGGAAAATAAGCGAAGAACATAGATGGAACATTGTGGAATAAACGCAAAAAGATTAAACAGATTCAAAATAAGAGAGAGAAGAACAATCTCAATCCAGAGAGAGCAACAAAAAAAAAGAGATGGCTGGGGAACAAATGTGTGTAAAGCTGCGATGGAAAGGTGGAAAAGACTTGATAAAGAAAGACAATGCAAAGTAGAAAACAAAACAATTACAGAGCGAGTGTGAACACGGGGAAAGAGGGATGAATCTATTACTAAGCTGTGATAGTAAATAATGAAAAACAAAGGAATTAATGAAAGATAATGAAAAACAAAAAAGCAGCATGAGGGTAAATTGAGGCTGGGAATGAAAATGTTGACAGCAGAATTAGCAATGGAGCTCCCTCTCCACGACTATGATTAATGTGCCCTTCAGGAAATCAACCCAAAACGGGAGCTTCTATGCTAATTTAAACAGAGTAAGTCAATACAAAAAAACTAACTCAGTCTCAGGGCTGGATACAAATATCAGGGAAATGAAGAAGAAATCTAGCCCTAAATAGGTGCCAGCGTAAGAGTGAAAATGTGTGAGGAAAGGGCAGCACTGTGAAACGGTGGGTAGAGTGAGAGAAAAACACCAGACTCAGAGGAAGGTCAAACAGACTGTCAGGCTGCACAGAATAGAATCCTTAATCTGGGATTGAGTCAGCGAAGAAATGCTAATGAAGAAATATAGAACACATGCCAGAAACATCTCGGTGCTGCAGTGAGTGTGCAGCACAGATTGGTAAAACGAACCCATGTGATCTCATGTGAGAAGACATGGATACACTCTCTTCATGTCTCACCTTAATGAGGTCTCCCAGGAGTTTGTTGGCTTCGGTGTAGGCCTTCTTCACCTCCTTGAACTTATTTCCCAGTCCCATGCTGTGCGCCTGCAAAGAGCCACAGTGGATACCAAAATGAATAAGAGGACAAAAATATTCTTTTTAATGCTACGTTAAAGGAACAATATCAAGGCTCATTCAGTCATCGATTTGAAGCTGTAATTTGCTAAGTGACACCTACAGCTTTTAAATGGAGGGAGAAGACACCCGTGCAGCAAAGGCCAGATGGGCCAGTGCGATAAGCCCCTGTAAACTGTAATTTGATACATGGTGTATTTGTTCAATACTATTGATATAAATGAGTCACACTAGTCTACAGGATGTGCACACACATTTTTATTTAAAGAGCTGCACAGAGCTTTGGATTGAGTCACTGTGAGACATCTCAGACTGTGAGTGAGCAACAGAGGAGACAGCATGTTTGTACTTCATGTACCTTAAACTAAATTAGTAACATCTTTGGGAGTTTCTAAAAACAGTGCCACTGATGAATGAACCTCCTCTGTTTCATTTCTTGCATCTCGAGTACCTTTGAACCCAAAACAATGCCATAATAATGCAGATTTGGTTGAGTGTAGGAGAAAATGTTTATTTTTCTCCTCAAGATTGTTTTAAGACTGCAGTCTGAAATGAGACGGTCAAATAAGCATTAAGGGGAAGTTGCACCTGACAACAATGAACAGAAATGTCATGTCATACTGCACTAATCTGTGTTAACATCCTTCTATCCCTGAAAGACCTAAAAATGTGCCTTTGTGAAATCCAGCTTGGAGATTATTTAGCTTCAAAATCAATCACTTTCACAAAACAGAATAAAAGAGACCAGAATAGCTGGGTGTACCTGGAAGTGAAGGTTGGTGTACTGTCCTCCGGGGATCTCGTTCTCGTACACGTCAGCGTTGCCAGACTTCATGGTGGCCGTGCAGTCGAATGGAGCATACAGGCCTCTCGCTACCTCCCAATACTCACTGTAGTCGAACACCTTCTCCAGAGCGATGCCTGCAGCAGAGAATGACATCAGACCAATGGCCACCATGTTCATTGGTTGCAATGCTCCAACACTGAACTACTGTTAAACTGAGATGCAATTCCTCCAAAGACTACAGGAAAGCAAGTGGCAACCTGCAATCTACAAATGCACTGTGATAACGTGCTTGTGTTTACCGAGTCCATTGTGCCATTTTACAATAAAGGGTCCATCGTCTCAAACAGGTGAAACCTAAGTGGCAGCAGTGACATTTCTACAATCTGCCAAATGCTCACTTTTTTGACAATTCTTAAAAATTGTATTATGTCAGTGAACATGTGGGACTCAAACGAAGGTTACAGGCCGGAAAAGCTTGGACGGGCCTTAGCTACAGTGTTGGTTTAGCACACTAATCAATGTATTAGTGCACGTTACATCCTGCTTTTGCCGCTCATTAAATCCCTGTGATATTTTGTGATCCATAAAAGAGCAGTCTGTTGCTAGTTTTCATGACATTCTGCTGCAGCCAGATAAGGTGTTCTCTCTAAAGCTGATTACCTTAAAGGGAAAATCTGTTAAAGTGCCATGACAGAGATGTCTTTGCAGTGAGCTTTTGGCTAATGATGAAAAACAATCCTCCATGTTAAAGAGACAAACTAAGCTCGCTAACAACAGAGTGACAAGCTTGAATTGTCATATTTCAAAGTGAGCACTTACTCCAGAAAGTGTTTGTGTGATTCCACTGTGATCTTTGTGGGGAATTGGAGCCACTGAGGAATTAATGTGAGGATAATGTGCATGTTGGTTCTCCTCAAAATCAGCTGCCTGCCAAGTCGCTCAGTAATAGCTCCATTTCCTTCTCTGTTTGAGAACACTTTGAAGCGTTCATTTATGCTTCCATTTGGAATTACAGCCTCGATTTACAAGTGGAAGTGACGCCACATTAAAAGGTCAGATCAGGCCACCTCTCTCCGATACAGCACCTTATGCTGCACTCTAAAATAGTTAAGAATAGCAACTTAAACAATTAAAATACTGCTTACCTGATGCACACAATCTTTGAATGTGATCATCAAAGGGGACACTTATTTTCATTTCGATACATGAAGAGAATTTTGCTGTGCTTTTACCTAAAGAGGACATATTCTTGTATTTTCCAGGTTCATATTTGTATTTTGCACCTCTACTGTGAAATGTCTCCATGCTTTAATGTTCAAAAAGCTCTTTATTTTTCTCATACTGCCTGTGCACCCTCTGTCTGAAACCAGAGCCCAGTCTGCTCTGATTGGTTAGCTGGCAGGCTTTGTTGTTATTGGACAACTGCTCAGAGATATCTCGCTCGTTGGAGGAGCATTTCCCTCAAAACAGGAAAGTTGGCCGTAATGAAGCGAGAATAACAATGTGTTTTATCTACATGATTTTCTGCTTTTGCGATGACCTATCTTGCCTCTTGGGATTAAAATGTTTATCTTACCCTGCATCCTTTAAAGCTGGAGAACCGCTGCAAATGGATTCTGACGCTTTCTAAATCACACTGGAGGTAAATACAGCTTTGTTTTTTCTGGACTGCTGCTTACGCTCCCCAAAATCATCAATCACTACAACATTGTGCACTGTTTATAGCATAGACATGCACACACACATATATCCGTCATCTAAATGGCTGCACGGCAGTGACAAAGTGCCATCAATATACAACTCATTAGCAGCACAAACTCACTAATGCAGTAGACAAACAGAGAGACACACACAGTTGTGTTCAGATACACACAGTTGTAGGGAGATAGCAACACCCAGTTTGTGGTTGATGAGACAATGAGAGCTAACCAAGACGCAGAGATGAAGACAGATGAGCTCGAGAAGACTCAGGGACAAAAGACTTGGAAATTGAACTCAGACAGATGAAAAAAGGAAGAGGAGGGAGCTGAAGAAGAAGGTTGACGTGTTGGCTCACCTTGTCTGTGTGGTTGAGAGCCTACATACAGCGATACCTCTGCTTTGTGTACATTCTGTGTGTTTGATGACCGCTACATCTTCGACAGCTGCATTGTTGGGGCAGCTAAGAATTCCTCATCAATTAAACTCATGCATGATTCATGAGGAGAAGCAGTAAACGTTGTGTCAAGCAAACACAAGGGCCACTTTAATGTGTGTCATCATTCAACAGCGTGAGTGTTTGTGAATATGCATGGCTTTTAAAATCTGCACGCACACACACTGTGGCTGAATGAATAAATAAAGTGACAGCTGAAAGACAAATGAATTAACCAGAGAGGCGCTGCTCGTGCTTTGACAGAGAGATACTGTGTGAGACAGTGAAGGAGACAGCAAATTGTGAGGGAGTTTGAGGGAGTGAAGTATGGATGTAAAATGCTCTTAATTACTTAGTCTCTGAGTGAGAGGGAGGGAAGACAATGTGGAAGAATGGGAGGGTGATGAGAAAAAACATGAAAGACTGCACAGCCTTGATTACGGCTTTGTAGCAGAGATGGGAGAAAGAGAGGGAAGAGAGAAAGCAGTAAACCGAGAGGGGTCAGCCAGGTTTGGAAGTATTCAAGAAAGTACCGTGTCTGATTATAAAAGTAGAGACGAAGATGAGGAGCATAAAGAGAGGCAGAGATGAATAGAGCAGACAAGAACAAGGTGACAAGTAGAAAAGTATTTGGAAGTTTCCCCGCATGTGTATGCATAATGCATGCAGCAGGGCCCCATCAGAATGCACTATAAGTATGCACACATGTGTGAGTGTCAGTGTGTGGGAGACATCCTGCATCCCAATCTCAGTTTAAAGTGAGGCAAATTAAAATTCCTGGAATAAACTGACACTTGAAATCCTCCCGCTCTTGAGTAACGACCTTGTCCTTCTCTCGCTCTTTTTTCAGGGAACTGTAAGCTCACACATTGATATTCTGTCACTAACGTGGACGGTGTCTGACTGATGGGAGACTTTCTGTCCCTGATGCTTCCCGCACTGCCCTGAACGATATGAGGACGGACGTGAACCTGTTGCAGTCAGCTCCGGCTTAAAATATGTCGACAGAGAGAGTTCCCTTTCAGAACACGAGTCACACATCGTACTCTGAACACAGCATGCCTTAGCGGCTCTGTCGCTGTGTTGCTTCATGGACTATTACAGAATTAGCCTCATCTTCTACGACGACAGATTCCCCCCTGTATGCTGGTTTCTATAGTTCTATTAAACAATGAGCCTAGAAAAGAAAGCCATTCTCTTTAAATGTGCCCTGAGAGACTCACAACAGCAGGATGTATGCTGTTGTCCTCTGCTTTACCACCACAGTAGCTGCACCACACACATTCAGTTGAGATCAAGGTGTCCATTTGGAAATTAGGTGCTCACAACTTACAGGTAAATACAGGTAGAAATACAAGGAGCATTGCCTTCTTTAAAGACATCCACACCAGCTCATTTTTGGTTTTGGTTGACCTATTTTCAAAATTGTTCTTAATAAATACAATCCTGTTTTATGTTGCATAATGCTTTTATCATATCATCTTTGGCTTTTAAAATGGAATCATCCCAAAGATACCGGAATAATTGTCAAGGTAAAACATTGAAAGCTTGCCAACACAGAACAAAACCATCCAGCTCTATTCTACCATGTTCTTATAACTATGTTTAATTGTTTTACATAAACCACTGCAGACTATGTAACCTCTATGTGAATGCCTCAATAAACGGCGAAAAACAGGACGTACAAAACATTAGCATCATGGCTAAACATTTACCATGGGACACAAGCAGTAATTGATAGGCATTAGTGGGGATTTTCTCTAAAGACTGCATGATAATCAAAAATGGCGCTGATGGGGGTAAACATCTGCCTGATGCCCAGAGGCAGGAGACAGTGTGCACCTACGTCCTCAGAGGAGAATACATGAAGGACTTGGCAAACAGCAGTGGAGCGTACAGTCCATTAGCTGTGTCCTGTGAATGTAGCGTAAACAGAATTAGTTGCGCTTTTGCTATTTCTGAGTAATGGAAATGAGCTATCACATTTAGTTAGGAGAGTTGAGTCCGTTTTCCCAGTAGCATTCGTCTACATAACTAAGCAGCAAACTTCACTTCAGTTTTAATTCCTTTAGCCTGTTTCATGTTCCTTTAATTCCTTTTTTTTTCTGTCTGGCTGGGTAGATTTATTTCACACTGTGCAGAGGTCACTGAGCCCGGGCAGCTATCAGAGGTGAGAGAGACTCCAGATTTTTCACAGCCAATGAAAATTACACTGAGCAGAACACACTGGACAACAGCACACCCAACGGGGAATCAACACATTAGAAAGCCAACCCTCCACTTATCTGTTGACCTCCTGAGAAGATAGAGTAAAGCAACAGGGGGTCCGGGGCGTGACTGAAAGATCTGATGGAAGCTGCGGTTGGTAAAGCAAATGTGTAACCAACAGTCATTTAAAGGACGCCTTGGGAAAAACCTTTGGCCCCTCAACGCTCCGCAGAGAGGGGGGAACTGTGACTGTAATGGCTAGCAGGTTTCAGATTGTAGCATGCTTTAATTAATATAAGGCTGCGTTATTCATGGCTACAACCAGCAATTTAAAAGCATCCGATAGTAGCTGCTAATCCTTACCTCATAGCTATCTAAACTGATCATGACTGCATGGATGAAGCATGTTTTTAACAGTGGGAGATGTTATTGGCATCTTTTCTTTGGTCCATTTCCATCTCCAGCTAATAATTGGCTGTTTACATCATCACTGAGCAGAAATTGTCAGTTTTTCTGGCCAGAATTAGTGATGTGCTCTGTCATTTATTGATTTGTTGACTGATGTGTTCTCCGTTGTGTAAAACAGTAATGCCTCAGAGACACTAAGCAATGTTTTCCGAGCAGAACTGGATCTAAGAGTTGTCTGTCTCATTAATGACTGGATACTGCTATAAAAGCGCTATATCCGTATTTGAAGGTGTTTCAACATATTCCAATCTTTCTTGAAAACAACATTTACTAAACTGATGAGAACAATACATATATTGAGCGTGTTCCATTGCCCAAGATCTTGTTATATGTTCAATACAACAACAGTTAAGGGTCTTTGTCGATGGGATGGTGAGCATTTCATCATACCGGTGTCGAGCTTGGTCCCCTTGGCGCAGGCCACCATGGCCCCCATGCTGGGCTGAGAGGTCATCCCGGCCATAGAGTCCACCTACAGAAGGAAATTAAAAACATGAAATCTGTTGGCCTGAACTTTTTAATCCTAGTGTGGAACAGGAATTGGTAAACCAGCGGGATTTCTGCACCTCCGGTTCCCTTGTCTGGATTTCAACGGGTCGTTGTTTGGATATCTAAAATAAGGTCTAAAACATGGGTGTCCAAACTACGGCCATGGGCCAAATGCGGCCAGTGGCCCACTTTTAAATGGCCCTCAGCAAATGCTAAAAGTATAATGGAATATGGCCCACACCTGAAACTTGTGCTTTTCTTATATTGTACTTCTTATGTAACAATATTACCTTAAACAGTAGCATTCATGTGTTACTAAGACCAATTTTCAAATAAATTCAGTAAATTAAAGTTGAAAAATGTTTCAAACAAATCATTGATGATAAACAAAAGCCCAATAAATTATTTACGTAATAAGCTTGAAATAGACACTTCATATTTCCCCCTTAGTGTAAGCAATCTGAGGCTTCTGTTTTAAGGAATGAGCTGCCAACTAAATAAATGAAACCCTGCGGAGAGCTGAGATGTTTCCTAAAGCATACTGAAGTGTCAAGATTGACTTTGCTAAATTATAACTTACGAGGCAATACACCTCACCTCTAGTGAGGGGCCCAGCCCTTCGTATGTTTTCCTTTATGTTGCCCTCAGGGGAAAAAAGTTTGGACACCCCTGGTCTAAAATATCTTGAGCAAGCTTAAGATATTTTCATGTTTTGTTCTATGAAATAAAATCTTAATAAATACCCCAGTGGTGAATTTTAAAACGTTTTAAATCTTTTAGAAGGTGGTTGCTAACAAGAAGCTAAATAATACTGTGACTTGAAGGTCCTCCCTCCAAAAACAAAACCTGATCGGGCCAGAGGCGCTAAAGTCAAACAGTGGAGTAATAGTCATTGTGTGGCAAAATACCAAGAAACAGAATGAACCAAGTAAAGCAAAGAGATCAATACAAACACATGTTTTTAGTGTTTGCTCCAAAGTGGACAGTCTGTTCCTTTTATAAAGTGTAACAAGGAACCCAACAGCAGAACGGACCAGAACTGCTGGCTGCATACGTCAGTGATCACAGCAAGAGAAATGTTCCTTGCTTCAACACCGTCTCCCTCTTTGTTTTAGTGACGATTCACATTTGCAAACTGCAGAAAGTGGTTGAACATATTTGTTTATGTTGTCAGGATAGCTTGTGGGTGCTTCGTAATGCCATGATCCTCATGACGGTGAGTTATGACTACTCTGAATAATTATGGGCTAGTATAGATTAGAAGAGTATTTGAACAGACATGAGTACTCACAGCTACATCCACTACGTCAGCTCCAGCTTCGGCACAGGCCAGCATGGCAGCTACTCCGGCTCCGGCGGTGTCATGAGTGTGCACATGGATGGGCAGGTCGGGGAAACGGTCTCTCAGAGAGCCAATCAGAAGCTTGCTGGGCTGCGGCTTCAGCAGGCCGGCCATATCCTGGAAACACAAAAAGGAGGAGGGGAAAATATGAAGGAGGAGAAAGGTTGACACAATTCCTAAAACACAAATTTGCTAGTGATTCCAATAAGCTCACAAAATATGAAACATGCATAATCTTTTTCTATTTGACATTTGGCCTGGAGTCCTGAAGAGTAAAATGAACGCAGGAGCAGACTTTTACCCAGATACCTTTATCCTGTTTTAAGTTGCTTTCTGCAACAAATGTACGTTTTGGATATGGTTCTTGGATCAAGTTAAAACAAGATTGATATCAACCACCTGTCTTAACGCTCATTAGTGAGAAGGAGCACACAGAAGAGGCCTGAAGCTTTCATGAAAGCTGGAACAGACACAGAGCGCTGCTAATTTGTCGGAATCGGATGAGTAAAAACAGCCACAAACAACTGAAGCAGAAAAAACATGTTCACAAACACTGACATCCTTTTAGTGATTAGGATTTGGAAAAGCCTACAACATAGTGAAACTCTCCAAATAAGTGGTGTCTTCTGATGAAGCTCTGAATTAGAACTGCCACCATGAGGTTTAATTGAAGCCATTTAGACCTGGAGGAATTACAATATTCTATCTGAAAATATCTTAAACATTTAAAGACAAGCCTACAAAAAACCGTATATTCTGGAAAATGATCATTTAGAACAACAAAATAATGACAAAAGTATTGCTTTTTAACAGACACCGTTGTGATTAAATATATGAATCGGAATTGATACAAACAGAAATCCACACAGAGCTGACGCTCTCTTTGGTGATCATTGCACTCCAGGAATGTTTTATTTCATGCTCATTTCCTCTTTTAAAAGTTAACCTCATTAGCCGTGCAATCCTTTTATGAGACTGCCGCCGCTGCGTGAGATTGATCGCACCATACGGGCGGGGGTTTATCATATTAGCGTTTGAAAATATTAAAATACAATAACGTCATTAATTCAAAGCGAGTATTATCAGTATATTCATTTAGATACAGAGGGATCAAATTTCAAGCGAAAAAAAATCAGCTGGGCTCCACATATGCGGTTTTAATTCAAATTAAAAAGCATGTATGAGTTTTGTATTAAATCTGTAAAAAAAGTCATGATATGTCGGGCAAACTGGTTATTAGAAAACCAGGATTGTATTCCATAAAAGTTGTATTTTGCTGAACATCTGCTATCATTTAGAAGGTACAGAAAATGTAGCACCAAAACCGACAGAAATAAAAGTGATAATTGTGCAGCAGTCACACCCGCAGCTTGCCTTCATATTTAAAAATAAGGATTTCTCAATCATGTCTTACCTAAAGCATGATTAAAGGCCACGAAGGATCGCTGCTGGTCAGACCAGGCCCTGATTATAATGACATACATACTTGTGTAAAAGACTGCATATATTGGCCTTTGTAAGAAAGAACTGAAAGTAAGATCCTTCCAGCTGGTTCTATGTTGTTCTGGTGGCAGATGGGAAGGGATTTCCATACAGAAGCAAGGAATAAGTGCCAGTTTTCCTAATCACAGGGATAAGAAATGTTGGCTTGCTGTAGAGAAACACTTAAAACACTGCATCTAGTTTCATTTCCCCACCTTGATGCAGAGGATGTGAGTTCCTGCTTTCACAAGCTCATCTGCCAGCTGCATGTAGTAGTCCAGAGAGTACTTCTGCCTCATCGGGTCGGAGACATCGCCCGTGTACGAGATGGCGGCCTCCACCACGCCGCCAGCCGCTCCAGCAGCCTCCATGCCCAGCAGCATGTTGGGCAGGTAGTTCAGGGAATCGAACACGCGGAAAATATCCATGCCGTTCTCCTTGGCCACCTCGCAGAACCTGGAGGAGGGAGCGCAAAGAGTTGGATTCAAGAAATCTACATTCAAATGAGACTTAGAATAATCTCACTGGGCGCTGCACATGAGTTTGTGTTTATATACCAGATAATAGCACACATCCGGGGTGGAAATAAGCCGTTTATATCAATTTCCATATCTGTACCTGCGTTAATACAATATTCACACTACTCCCATGAAAAGTGAGCTTCCACAGCCTGCAGGAGCCCACAATGACTGCAGAGAAATGTATACCGCCTCATTATCCAAGCTGCGAGAGGTAAATCTCTCCTATTATTGCCTCCGTGTCCTAATCAGGTTTCAGAACTGGGACGAGCGCCTGTTTTAGCTGTGTTAGTGTGAATACAATATTTACACATGCTGAGAGATTTTGTTTTTGCAAATAAACAGAGACACTTAATGTTGTGCCACGAGAGGATTACCAGTGTCCAGTATTTATTTATTCAGCACTACAATGCAAACAAGTGCTGCCTAGCGTTTGGCACCAAAGCTAAATATTGTCCAGAATTTCTGACTGACAAAATCATTATGTGAATCAGGTGTATCAGCAGTGGTGGACAGTAACTTAGATCCTTCATGTGTGGTACTTGTTGGTCATTGCTTCTATTTCCTACTACTTCTACTCCAATA
Organism: Eleginops maclovinus; assembly: GCF_036324505.1. Lineage (NCBI taxonomy): Eukaryota > Metazoa > Chordata > Actinopteri > Perciformes > Eleginopidae > Eleginops > Eleginops maclovinus. The sequence goes on from NC_086362.1 coordinate 9,084,079, forward strand.
GTTCTCACAAGCCATTACTATCTCCGTTTCTATATACGTAGTTACTTTGAAGATTCCTATTCATAATACAAAATATAATTCTGTATGTTTCTCTTAAATATTACAGTTTTTATGTTGACCCTGATTGTTTCGTGTCTGTTTGAATATTTCTTCTATGCATTGCAAGGTGTACTTGAGAGGTGCCTGCAAATCAAATGTGTTTTATTATTATAAATCAACAAATACTTACATTTGTATTGTAACTAAAGAGGCCCTAGTATGTTTTGGGAGTTTTCCCCTCTCCTGTAGTGTGGTATACAGGTTTTTGTGCATGTAAATGGTCTGCAAAGGCTAAAAACCCAAATTTCCCTCCAGAGGAACTTTCTCTCCACCCTGCTTGAAATTTCTCCATTGGACTCCTTTGTTAACTTCAGTAAGATGAACACACATCACAATAGAGGTACAAAACACCAGCATGAACCTGAAAATGAGCAGAACGACTATCAGTATGTATTAGAAAAAGGTAGCTCTTCTTTTACGAGGAGCAGCTGTAATGATCTAAAAGATCTAATACTTATACCACCTCTGTGTATAAGCTAGTTGACTTTTTCTAAAAAGAAAATCTAGTTAGTGATCAAACCGCATTTGAGATGTTCAAAGAAATGTGTATTCCTCTTGCTGCCGAGTATACTGTACTGTAAACCTGTGACATGCACTTTAAAATCAATTAAATAAAATGAAATTACACGTTAACTTGATTTAGTTAATGAAGACACTGACTCGGGCCACTTGGCTGCGGGCTGCTGAGCTGCAAGCAGCGCGGGTGAGAAAGCGACAGATTAAAGGGAGGAGGTGGAGAAGGAGCTGGTCCAACAGATCAAACCCATTAATCATAATCATGTGCAAATTTTCCATGGCACTGCCCCTACGGGACACAGAGTGAGAGGGGGGAGATGAAGAGCAGTCGGGGTACAGAGGGAGTTAAAAAGAGGGGAATAAGTGTGTAATACAGAGAGACGAATGGAGGCATAAAAAGGGACTTATAAGGGAGGATAAATAATGTGATAGGACAGGGGGAGAATAAAGTGTGTGTGTGTGTGTGTGTGTGTATGTTTGAAGGAGTGGGGAGGGGACAGCTGCATTAGTCATAAAGCTACTACTAATTTATTTCAGGTGAGAGGAATTACACCTTGCATGCAGGGGTGTGTGTGTGTGTGTGTGTGTGTGTGTGTACATGTGTGTGAGTCATCCACATCATCGAGGTAGCTACTGAATCCATTTGGAAGTTTTAGAGGCGTGTGTATGCATGTGTGTAGGCACAGGGAGTATTTATGGCTCTAAAGACATTACTGGTATCATACATAAAGTCACACGTGTTTGGATGGTTGGTGTATTGTTATTTAGCTGTTTCAGGTTCTGTTTGGGGTAATTATGTTTCTATTGTTTTGATGAATTGTTCATGTCATTATTCCCAGATGGCAACAATTGTCACTTTAAATTTTCTTTTCACAAACAAAGAATTATGTATGAAGTTGATAAATAATGTCACAGTGACAGACCACTACAGGGGGAGCAGCAGCTGGTTTCCTGAAATCTTTCTGACAATTCAATAAAAATGTTTTCAACACATTAAAAAGAGTTAAATAGTAAAATGACAAAGTTGCTCTAGAGATATGAAGGATATGTATTCATCTAAACTGTGTTCAAAATACTGAACACAACATATGTTCAGCAGTGATCTGTGTGTTATAGAGCATATAGAAAAATGTGTGCAAAGAAGACTCTTGATGGTATGACTGTTGAATAACCAAATTATTTAATGTTGGGTATATTCAGTGTCCCAATCCCAAACTTACACACCCTTCCCCTCTCCATCTCCGCTCCATTTGTGTTGAGGGTCCGCAACATTAAGGGCCATTTCAAACAACTAGTGGGGTGTGATAGTTATTTAACCCTCGCTGTGTGCAAGTAGTTATTTGCATATACTGTACGAGAACTTCACGAAAACTGATTGACAGTTTCGAAAAGTAAAGTTCATCCGGAAGTTTGGCGCTGCATTCACACTTTACACATTAAAGGAGCCTCATTCAGCTGAGCGTGAGAATACACACTGTCACCCAGTCTGGTTGGAATTGCACCTCTGTGTGTGTGTGTGTGTGTGTGTGTGTGTGTGTGTGTGTGTGTGTGTGTGTGTGTGTGTGTGTGTGTGTGTGTGTGTGTGTGTGAGACTCACTTAAAGACGGCGTTGTCGGGGTAGTTGGTGTAGCCCACAGCGTTTGCTCCTCGCAGCAGCATCTGGAAAGGGACGTTTGGGATCAAAGCTCTGAGCTCCTGGAGCCTCTTCCATGGGCACTCCGACAGGAAACGCATGGCCACGTCAAATGTAGCACCTACACACACACACACACACACACACACAGGGGTGGCAGTTTATTTCAGCCATCATCTAAAGTCTCATCCCAACTTTGATCTGAAGTTTGACTCAAAACCTATTATTTCACGGATGGCACAAATATAACACACTAATAGATGCTGCAGTTAAATATCTGATGATACACGCACCCTCATTGTTCATCCTAACGCTTTCATCATTTTATTCTCAAGTCACTTTAAAATATTTCAGAGGGAGAGGCGAAAAAAAAGAGATAGCAATCTCTCATTTCCCTTTCTTGGGGGAGTAGATTAGTAAATCTCATACCCGTTTATCATATCAGCCAGAAATATTGAAGCCTCTAGTGGTTTTCTGCTGATCCAACACCGTCATCATTAAATTTCATTTTCAGAGCACTCGTACATTCGGACAGAATACTAAGCACAACTGTGTGTTCCTGACTCTGGAGGAGCAGGAACCCCTGGATGTCCTCCTTATCAATTTCTATTTTTTATACTCCCCCTGATTTGGATTTCAGCCGACCTCACCATCTCATAAACAGCTAGCTTGGAGCCAAAATGAATCTGATGTTGAACACATTAGTATTAACGTATTTTAGCATGTGAGGTATCAAAACAGCATGCAGATTGAGGCATTCATATGGGACCGCAGACTAATAATTTGATAACAGGAATGAAGAGTGGCAGCTGGCAGGACATTATGCCAAGCACTGCTGTCCTTTCTGGAAAGAAAGGCAGCATACAATCTGTCATGAAGAAGAGCTGAAATTAAATCAGGGGAAAAGATTGAAACAAGTCTTGTATGCAATGCTCACCACTAACATATAGAGTACCACATGTAATGTGGATACGTGTAGGAATATATGAGTCTGTGACATCTTCTGTATGTGTGTGAAGTATACAGTGCTAATACCACCTTATAGACAGACTCTTTCATTTCACCTGGTGGGGAAATGACGTTTGATAAGATAAGCTTCTACTGCATTCTATTGAGCCAATGTTGAACACAAAATTTTTGCTTAAGTGTGCAATTATGGCCCTGATGCATCAGACAGTTTATCCTGTCAGATCAATGTTTATGTCTCTGTGATCCCACTTAATCACTCTGCAGGTTTGATTTGCTGCCGGTGCTGGTCAGGCTGTAAGGCGTGTGTCCACTGCCTGCACCAAGGAGACAGCTCCAGTCCTTCAAAGGAAGCATCGACATCAAGTGGATCACATCAGTCCAGTTTTCAAGTATTTCTTGTCCTAACAATTGACTTCAGAATACTGGTTTATAAGCACTGAATGGTTTGTGCCAAATACATTTCAGATTTTCTTCTACATTAAACTATCCAACCACCGTTTTATGTCCCTAGAGTCAAAAATAAACACGGAGCGTTCCGTTACGATCATGTATGTCTTATTCTATTTTATCTTGTTTTATTTGTGTTATCTTGGTTTTCCAATGACTGTTTGAACTATATATTTGATTGTGTTTGGCTTAGATTGCCTTGTGTTGAAATGGCGCACTATATTTGAATAAACTTGCCTTAAAACATGCAGAGGATTCTTGCTCGCTGAAAGTACAATAATTAAAACTCTGCAGCTTTACCATCAGATAACTTAGCAGAATGTGGAAATACATTTGAAGAACCATATAGATACATTATGTGACCCAATTCATATAACTGTATCTTGATGGGGTTTGGAGGAACGCTATATCAGGAAGGGACTTAATCCTCAAAGGGCTTTCACAGGCTTAATCTCTTCAGGATTCATTCAGCCTCTGAGCATCTGAAACATGTGAAAGCAATAGTATGTTCTCATCTTGCGCAGGGACAGTGTGTCAGGTGCACAGTGTTCAATACTCACAAGGTCATCTCCCTTCAGTGATTTATCTTGGTTCTGAGTGAGTCAAGCAGCATAATATTCTCTGTAATAAAAGTGTATTGTATACTAGGTAGTTATTCCTCCTATTGCCATTTAGAGATGTGCAATTACAAGCTGTCCTTGTGGGACAGTGTGTGCAGGAGCTGGAGTCTTTACTGCAGCGCCCTGGTCTAATTTGTGTTTCACAACCTAAATCAATATCAGGCGAGAGCACGGCTGCTACTTGTGAACCTGGGAACTTTGGGTATTGAAAGCTGAGCGATAGAAGGATGATTAACAGAAGGGATGGGAAACAAACTGATATTTACACACTGACATAAAAGATTATAGCATTCTATTATTAACTGAGGACCTCCTTTTTTTACACAACATGTCTACTCCTCAAGTCTTATCATGTCTTGTTTGAATATGGAGGAGAAATATAAACTCTGAGAAATAACAAAATATGATGCTCTGATTGGGGAAGAAAAGAGGGAGATAGAAGAGACAAAAGGCAGCAGATGAAACAAGGAAAAGCTAGACTGGCAGTCACCGAGTGCCAAGGCTAATGGGGCATTCTTGTGCTCCTCGGATTCTCCATTTCTCAACTTGGGATGTCATTCTTCTCTACTGAAAATGTATTATTTGATTCGACTTTAATCCCGCTGCAGAAAAGTCATACTGTAGGTCATGCTCGGCTTCAAAGCTTAAGCAGACCAATTTCTATTTAGGTCTGAAAAAATATGTTTAAGGGGATGTGTATATATACAACAAAGATGCATGTGTCTAAGAACGGCAAAAACCACCAATCGAAATGCACTGTTAATGTCATGAGGAAAAATGATTTCTGTTTGTTTTGCTTAATGGGAATGAATCACTCATTTGTAAGTAAGTTGTTCCCACTTAACTAGTCAAATTAAAATTGAAATATTATTATAATCACAAAGCATGCTATTATCCTGTAAACTATTTGAGTCACTGGGGGGATTTCTATGATTTATGTAACCTTAAAAGGATAAAATAATTATGAGAAACTATTTTGTGTCCTCTGACTCAATCATATCATGCAGGAACTACTGACGCCTCAAGAGGATCCAGGAGCAACTACATTCCTCTTGGATGATTCAGTGGAACTTCTCTAAAGTGAAAGAGACCACATGTCGCTGCTCAGCTCATAACATCAGGACGTTAAAGAATCATTATGTCGGGGGAGGGTTTAAGGGTTTCTGTTTTACATTTGAATTCAATGATGGACTGTTGCTGTGGTGATATAATTGGCACAGTAGAGCATATTCACTTTGTGTGGATGTTTCATGAACACAGAACACTGTTTAAACTTCAAGAGCTTTCGTCGACAGAAGATTTCAAAAGTCGTCTCCCACTGCAACTCAAACAGCAGCGGCGCTTTATGAGAGCGTTTAAAAGGAAGACAAAGGAAGATGTATTCACCTTTCTCTTGTCTTTTCATCATGACTGGATTCAATTCAGAGGCCAGGTTATTCCTGTGTTTGCTCTGAGCTTGTACTGCAGCAGACGCTCAAATGATGAATGTTTAACACATTGTCTGCTCGGTTAGAAATAATTACATGTTGTACAGGAATAATAGTCAATTTAAGTCTTAAGAAAAAACTGTAAATTGTTTAAAAGGACACTGTTTTCCCCCTAAGAAATGTAGCTTATAACCATAATTTGAACCATAATACAACCCCACTCAAAGTTTTACCCCACTGCAGTTCAATGGGTAAATGGCTACGGCTTTCAAAAAACATGAGAAGCCTCAACGGTGAAAACAGGAAGCTCATAGCAAATTAACATATTGAATGCTCAGCCATAAAGTGCTCCCAAAGCATGCTTTCTGTCAGCTTTTATTGACTGTTTTGCACAGCTTCCTGTTTCTCACACAGATAAAACCCCAGAGGAATATTCAAAAAACCTAATAGAGAGCTCAGTTGGTGCTCTTTCATCAGTAAAACATACAGAGATGTCTGTGAGCTTCCCGTTCCCAAAAAGAAGATTTACCGCAGCTCCCGAAAGCCCCGTTGGACTCCGTTTAAACCCAGAGAGTGCTAGGATCCTCAGAGGTAAAGGGAGGTTGTGTCACTGCGAGATTATGAATGATGGTAAACAACACTTTAACGTGGGCGAGAGGTTTAATGCTTTAAATATAAGCTAATGACATGTTAAAAAAAGCATTTATGTCCCTTAATCAAAGCACTTTCAGAACAGGCTCACGGTATAATGAGACAAGGCGCTTTGCTGGCACCTATTCAACGTTTTCCCTCCAGAGTGCTGAACCGAGTTCACTGACAGTTTTCACAGTCTCTCTTCAAAGATTTACTTTTAATGTAGCTGATCAAACACGGCTAAGCTGAATTAATTCCATCCTTCCCTGGTCAGTCTCGTAATAACATCACGATATACTGGGATGCCTTTGAGCCATTTCTATCCAAATATCTCCTGGATGTTTTACTTTAGCTATAACCTTTCAATCTGTTCAAACATGAGATGAGTAGACAGTTGCTTAATATGCTCAAAGTGCTCTCCCACAGTAATGGAATATATTGTTTTCCCTCAAACTGGTGCACCATGACCGGCTACTGGGAGGAATTTCATCTAAGAAAAGACTTTACAGAACTGAGGAGGTTTCACTGGGCAGTCTCTCTCCTAGCATTTTTATTTTCTCCTCACTTTGATCGACCATCTAACAAATGCACCGAGACTTAAACGAAAAGCCTTTCAACTCCAGGCTTTTGTTGTTTGGTTCTCATGTTTGTTCTTGTGATCTGCTCAAAGCACTCCAAGTAATTTAAGCACAATCACTCCGGGTGGTTTACTATAACTCAGCATTAAATTAAACGTTTCAACCTCAAGAGGTTCAGTGGGCATATCTCTTCCACAAATGTGTGTCCTAATTGTTCAAACAGGAAAACTGAATTTACTATTTGAAACTAGTTCACAACAATTGTTCTACACAGGACGGTTGTCAAGAAGTGTTGATAATTGCAGACTGATCAAACACAACACAAGCAGTTTTTGTTCTTTGGCCAATTTCAGAGTAATTGCATATTATACAGGGACACCATTGGACTGTTTGTGCTTCAAGAGGTTTCAATAATGCATGATTTTCTCTATTCATTCAAGAACAGGAAGAGGCTACAATCATTGTCTATTGATGGAACTTGCAGGAGACGACGAAGATGGGAGGACGAGATATAATTTAAATGGCGCATGATTTCCACAGCTCAAACTAGAAAAACAAAGAGGTACAATCACTGCCATCAGACATGGAGAAGGTCTACGGCGAGAGTGGGAAAACAATGGAGAGGCATGGCTTCAGACGCATTAAAATGCAGGAGTGCATACACAAAGAGATTAATTAACATGATAACTATCTGAAGAGGGAAATGAATGCAAATCTTACGCGACTGCTTGTATGAGATCACACATAACGGGAATTTCCTCAGGTATAATGGCTCTTTAGAGTGCCAAATGGTAAGTCTGATACCACTCATGTCTGCACCAAGGGGTTTCAAAAAGGAAGTTAATGCAGAGGTGTCATATTATTCTTATGACCAGCATCGAGGGATTCCTCTGGTTGCAAAAAATAATTCGTTTTCAAGAAGTCTATGAAAAAATGACTACTTGATTTATTACTGCAGGCAAATTTGCTTCGGGACAGCCAAAATGCTAAACTCAAGGACTCAAATCAATAGTCTTCTAACACATGAGACATTCCCAGTGGCTATGCCTGGTTAGAACCTACAGTCTATGGTCTGTAAGCTAAACAAATTAAGCTGGAGCAAGGACACACAGGGCTAGTTAGCTTAGCATTGAGAGTGGAAACAGGGTAAAACTGCTAGCCTAGCTCTTAATCGGCTTATAAATCCTTATAAATACATAAACTGAAGTCTAGTACATCATTGAACATCAGGAGAGCTATTCCTCATATTCCATTCTGTAAACGCCCATTCTCCTGTATATTTTACACGTTTCTGTTCAGTTGCTACCTATTTATAGCTGCACAGCTCTGATACTTTAAATTCTGATATGCTGCATATTGTTGAATTAATATCGTATATTGAACTGTGTACTACTTTTATATTAAACACTTATTTTTGAATACATTTTTAAGTGAGATATTAGTTACAATATACAATAAAGCAAATTCCTTGCATTGATAAACTGTCTTGGAAATAAACCTGGATCTGACGCTGAGGATTTTCCGGTTTGATTTTATGGTGATGAAAATATTCTCAATTTTCCGGAAACTCACCTCCCCAGTTCTCCAGGCTGTAGAGATTGCTGAAGTTGTGGCTGACAAACGGCGATATCTTCTTCAGGTCATGGGTCCGAACCCTTGTTGCCAGGAGCGACTGGTGGGCATCCCTGAAGGTGGTATCCATTAGCAACAGACCCTGGTGGGCACGGACAGCCTTGGCGAATCCCTCCGGACCGTCACGCAGCAGCACGTCACGGAAACCCAGCGGAGGGTCGCCTGATGGTGAATAGGGAGAGGGAAACATATTGGATAAGAATATTAATATGGGAAAATGGCAGATTAGTCATTTGTGCTAAAATAGCAGAAAATCACAAAGTTGTGCTTTTTCTCTTTTTTATTGTAGATGGAAATGTGTATTTATTAGGAGGGCTATCTAAAATTCTGCCAAACAGGGTGGGGTTCATCCCACGAGGAGCATGACTGTCGCTATAGAATTTCATAACTATCAATCTTACAGTTATTTCAGTCTTGACCAAAGTGAAGTGATCTGCAATCTCGCAGATACGCAAGAGATTGCGTATCCATTAAGAGTGTTCCAGAAACCTTGCTGTATGCCCCCTTAAGGAACCCAGGATGAACACTGTTGGACATACTGCCATAAGATAAGTGTTTCTGATTAGCTCACAAGACTGTTGTGTCACATACAACTAGAATTAACATGTACTGTCATCGCTAAAAGCCTGAACTAGGGTGGATGGAAACAACTGCTGTGCAATCCCCAAGAGACATGCTTATGTTTCCAGTTCATAAAAGCTAAATAGTCCTTAAAACAAACAAATTAAACAATACAGAGACATTTGGTTCCCTCCTCTCCACGCCTGGCAATTAAACAGAAGCACAACCAGAGGCATTCAAATATTGGAAGTCAAATTGGGATCTATTTATGCCCTTGTGTGCACAATCATCAATCAATTAGAGTAGTTAATGAGGTACTATCTGCCGCTTAGTTTTCCTCACAATCCCTCCCTCTCTCTGAATATTTGCTCATGACCTTTTATTGTTGTACTTCATCCCTGAAAACAAATGATCTCTGCCATCATTTTCTCTAAGGCCGGCCTGAGTGGAATAAACTCCACACACACAGAGGCTCAGCTCTGTAAACTCACGGCGCTGCAGCAAATAGATACAGACACTTTGAACTTATCAAGATCTGTGTATATTACGGCGGCGTTGGAAACACACTCACACAGAAAAATGATTTATACTTGAAGTCTTTCATAATTTGTCTCGCAGTCTTACGAAGTTGCTTTCTATGTTTTACTCATCTTTGACACACAGAGGAAACGAGGGCATCTGTAGTGGGACAACACTGAATACAGAGTAGTGTAGTGACAGTTTCCTATAGGGAGGTAGTGTGAGTGGATTAATGTGCATGTCATATCATACGTGCAGAAACAGAGCAAGGTAAAGACATGCAAGTCCCAAGAGGTTGATGTGTATGATAATTGACCCTCTTTCACACAAACACTTTCCCTAGCATTGAAAACACATTACTCCCACTCACGGGCTTCTTTCACTTCCCTCCTCCTTACCCCAGATCAGCTCATTGCCTACCTCTTCACCTGCCTGCTCCTCTCTTCACTCTCTCCTCTTCCTTAGCTCCAAAAAATCTGTGTATAGCAGCAGATAGAGCGAGTTCTCACAGATACTTCTTAATTTGTGATAACAGCTTGCCTCTTCAGAACCTTTAGTTGTCAGATCCTGGTGTGACTGCTACAGGAAATCAGTGCTTTATTAGAGTCAGGTATGCTGCAGCAGCTAATCAATCACACCTGTGCAGGTTAAAGGCAGCTAGCTGTTAGCATGATGGGAAAGCTAAGTGTACAGCCTATTTTCTGCTACAGTTTACTCATTCTGAAGTTACAAAATAATGTAAAGGAACAGTTCATAAAAACTGGTCTTTTTTGTTGTTGTTATACACTTTGCATGGAAATTACATAGAAGAAAGAAATCCTTAGTTTTGCTTTTATTTAATCCATGTACAGTGGGGCAAAAAAGTATTTAGTCAGCCACCAATTGTGCAAGTTCTCCCATTTAAAAAGATGAGAGAGGCCTGTAATTTTTATCATAGGTATACCTCAACTATGAGAGACAGAATGAGAAAAAAAAATCCAGGAAATCACATTGTAGGATTTTTAAAGAATTTATTTTCAAATGATTGTGGAAAATAAGTATTTGGTCAATAACAAAAGTTCATCTCAATACTTTGTTATATACCCTTTGTTGGCAATGACAGAGGTCAAACGTTTTCTGTAAGTCTTCACAAGGTTTCCACACACTGTTGCTGGTATTTTGGCCCATTCCTCCATGCAGATCTCCTCTAAAGCAGTGATGTTTTGGGGCTGTCGCTGGGCAACGCGGACTTTCAACTCCCTCCAAAGATTTTCTATGGGGTTGAGATCTGGAGACTGGCTAGGCCACTCCAGGACCTTGAAATGCTTCTTACGAAGCCACTCCTTCGTTGCCCTGGCGGTGTGTTTGGGATCATGGTCATGCTGAAAGACCCAGCCACGCTTCATCTTCAGTGCCCTTGCTGATGGAAGGAGGTTTTCACTCAAAATCTCACGATACATGGCCCCATTCATTCTTTCCTTTACACGGATCAGTCGTCCTGGTCCCTTTGCAGAAAAACAGCCCCAAAGCATGATATTTCCACCCCCATGCTTCACAGTAGGTATGGTGTTCTTTGGATGCAACTCTGCATTATTTCTCCTCCAAACACGACGACTTGAGTTTTTACCAAAAAGTTCTATTTTGGTTTCTTCTGACCATATGACATTCTCCCAATCCTCTTCTGGATCATCCAAATGCCCTCTGGCAAACTTCAGACGGGCCTGGACATGTACTGGCTTAAGCAGGGAGACACATCTGGAACTGCAGGATTTAAGTCCCTGGCGGCGTAGTGTGTTACTGATGGTAGCCTCTGTTACTTTGGTCCCAGCTCTGCAGGTCATTCACTAGGTCCCCCCGTGTGGTTCTGGGATTTTTGCTCACCGTTCTTGTGATCATTTTGACCCCACGGGGTGAGATCTTGCGTGGAGCCCCAGATCGAGGGAGATTAGCAGTGGTCTTGTATGTCTTCCATTTTCTAATAATTGCTCCCACAGTTGATTTCTTCACACCAAGCTGCTTACCTATAGCAGATTCAGTTTTCCCAGCCTGGTGCAGGTCTACAATTTTGTCTCTGGTCTCCTTTGACAGCTCTTTGGTCTTGGCCATAGTGGAGTTTGGAGTATGACTGTTTGAGGTTGTGGACAGGTGTCTTTTATACTGATAACGAGTTCAAAAAGGTGCCATTAATACAGGGAACGAGTGGAGGACAGAGGAGCCTCCTAAAGAAGAAGTTACAGGTCTGTGAGAGCCAGAAATCTTGCTTGTTTGTAGGTGACCAAATACTTATTTTACCGAGGAATTTACCAATTAATTCATTAAAAATCCTACAATGTGATTTCCTGGATTGTTTCCCCCATTCTGTCTCTCATAGTTGAAGTGTACCTATGATAAAAATTACAGGCCTCTCTCATCTTTTTAAATGGGAGAACTTGCACAATTGGTGGCTGACTAAATACTTTTTTGCCCCACTGTATTTATTTGTTTCCCTTAATAATAAATACCAATATTAACACGTTTAAATTATTTATAATTTTGTCATATATTTTATTTAATACTTTTTTTAAATACAGGACTAATATTTTAGTATTTGTGTATGTGGAGAACACACAAATATTTGATATTGTGAAATAAATATTTTCCTTTGAGTCACGAAAATGCCTTTTCTACCGCCAGAAACACACTTTTTAAAATGTCTATATCAAAATCCAGTCATGTTTGCCTGCTGGATTTATGGTGTGTATTTGCTAATTAAATTTCATAAGACGATTATCATTTAAATTGCATTTTAAGACTAAACTAGATGGACTGAGACTGATGGTACTTATGTTTTTCTGTGTGAATTTTTGCTAGTAGTCCTTTGTTTAAGTCCTGGCTCATACTGCTTCAGGTATTTACATTACAGGTTCATATAGTTCTTGCCATAACTGCTCAAATCCAGCCTGCTGAAAACTTTTGACTGGCATAACTGTTCAAGGACACAATTTGTTTTCCTATCTATTGGAAGTGAGAAACAAACAAACTGAGAGGAATTGTTTAAAGAACAAAGACAAAAATAAGTTACCTTGCAGAACACACACCCAGAGTATCTTAAGGTTTCAGAAAGCCACATTTAAGACTCTCTATGACTCTTTTTAAGCTACCTGGAAATGAGTTCTGGAGCTGAACAAAAACAAATACAGCTCTTTCTGTTTGAAGATGGCTAATGAAAGCATCAAAAACTCTAGGCAGAGAAGAAACAAGAACAAAAACAGAAAACTATTAAGACATTAAGTCTGTTTGTGCACAGATTTAGCATATTTTACTACAACCAACCCTCTACTTTAATCCTAAGAATAGAAACGCAGCACATAAAAGCGGTCCGTCATTTTTATTACTCATTATTCCTAAAGCTAGCTCAGAGGCATCTGGTGATTAACCTCTAGATGCCCTCCATTAAATAAACCCAGACAATAATTGGAACAAGGTGTACTCGGACACCATCAATGAGGCACCAGCAATCAGACTTCATGGAAACGTTTTACACTACAAATCCTAATTAGAAAATAATAGCCTTTCAGTTCTTCCCATGCCCCGTCAGGACACCATCGGCTTTCATTTCTGGGGTACTTTTCCTACCATCTGTCCTGAGTGTGGAGGGAACCCCCCAAAAGTAGATTAACTTCTTCCTCCTACCTTATCTGTGGATGTGATGCTTTGACATGACACTTTCTGATCTTCCCTCCTCAGCAACAGTCCCCAAATCCAATGAAATGGACCATAGAAGAGTTTATTCTTATAGAAAACACTCACAATAAATTGATGATGGTGACATTACAAATTACAGAAGTCAAAAATCAAACGAAACCTCTCAAATCTTGTATAATTGGAAGATAAGTTATATGGTTTTCCTAGCAGCTTAGCACTGAAAGCAGTCTTCACTTTTACGCCAAATATGATTGGCCCATTAGTGCCGCAGCTGCTGAGCATACATGTGGAGGAGTCAAACACGGCCTATTTAACGTGGGTGAAAGGTCAGCATGCCTCCTAAACCTCCAAATGTGTACCGTATTGTGCAGTTTTGTCATTTGATGAATAAAAAATAAATAAAACTCTTGTAAATCAACCAGAATGGAAAGGTAGGAGTGGTGGTGACATTTGACACAACTTAATGCTTCCATTCTTATGATAGGTATGGAAGAGAGAAAAAAGTGATATAAAACGTATTTATTGAATCGCCCTATTGACATTGGCATCTGTTTGAGGGTGCTGGCATCATATTTGTTTTTACCATAAGCAGCCATACTCACGAGTTACAGGAGCAAGTTTTAAAGCTCACCATTAATTAAAAACAAACAGAATTGATCATGTCAAAAAGGAAATACAGAAACGTTTCGAATTCATTTCTCCTTTATTCATGCAGGGGGACCTTATGGAACATGCTTATATTTTCAGGATCATATCTTGAATGGCAATTGTTTTGTCCAGGTTAATCGATAAACCTCTTTCCCAACATACATATCTTAAATCAGGTCTTCAATTTATATCTCAATCCTTTAATCTATCCATATCCCGCTGCCTGCCCTCTGTGCCCACATGACTCTTATTTTCATAACCCCTTTCTCCTTCCACGGCTGTGTCCCTCCCTCCACAGAGTGTGATAATACAGGCCTAATCCCTCTCTTCTCAATCCCTCCGTGGAATGAAAGAAAGGATATAAGCACATTACAAATCTCATTACTAGGCTTTAGGTATGGCTCTGTGCGCGCCTGTGCTGCATACTTCATCAGCTCCTTACAGTAGGTAAGTGGGGGCACGCACACCAAAGGGCGTCTGCCTATGGTACAGTACGAGTCAGTGTGATTTTCCAGAGTAAACACATGTGTGTTTGATGCATAAGAGGGGCGGGCAATGTTAGCAGTGTCAACACAACATTTGCATAAGTAGACAAGTGTAGGGGAAGCACGGAGAGTCACTAACTCACACGGAGACGTGCAAACAGGGCGGATCATTCTTCCCTTTTTCTCCTCCACTCCATTCCACTGTGCAAGGTTTTTAGATGTCAGATTTGATTAGTGATGCCCGATTAGGATTCATATTATTCACATTATTTTCTTTTAGATCCGTGTTTACCTAGCATGCTGGGGTATGTGCTGAGGCAGAACAGGGAGCTGATAAACATGTCAGATTGATACAGTTGACTATTTTGTTGCTGTCAAAGGGAGCAGCTGCAGAAATGCAATGCAGTTAGCACCCAGAACGAGAATTAACACTGGAGCAAAGCGGAAAACGACAAAACAAAGAGCATATCCCATCATGATTGCTTTGTTAACTTATCGATTGTTCAATCAACAACAAAAATCTGCTGCTAAGTCATTTTCTTGCAACAGTTCAGGAAGAGCTGTTTCCAGCCTCTCAAATATGGAGATGTCTTTCTTTTACCTGTTTTAAATCATATTAAGGGGAATATCTTGAGATTCATGAAATCACTTTGGACTTAAACTTTGACGGACATTCTTCATAAATGTATTGATCAAAAAATAATTGTCTGTATCATCGATAATGAGAGCAAGCAGTACTAAATGCCTGAGTTAACCTTGCCAGAGACCACTATGACACTAAAGTTAGGGTTAGGGGGGGAAAATACAGCATAGCTCAAATCCAGAAACCCTCAGATATCGGCTTGGCCATCGGCCTCTCGCCGAAACTCTGGGGGTGCTGGTGCAGAGCAGAGTGAGAACAACTTCTGCCTTCACAAACAATGAACTGCTCCCTCTCTCTGCTGTACTCACAGCTCAGCAGAGCACTCTGGGCCAAAACCCTTTTCCTCCCTGAGTGCTAAACTGAGCCATTTAGGAAGGCCTTTCCCGCCTTCAGCTACCGGACTGCTCGACAGCCCATTTGTCATTCGGCGGGTGCTTTTATCCAAAGTGCCCTCCGGATCCACAAGTGTTTACTTTTTTAGCATGGCAGCCTGAGGGGAAATGAAACTCTGAACCCCTTGCTTTGGCAGTGTCTTGCTAAATGAGTTCAAAAGTAATAAATGCATTTTTAAAAGGATGATGCATTGTTTTATTATCATGGTAACATGTTCTGTTGTGACACCATCCCAACACCATATTAAACTATCAGTGGCTGACAGGTTGTCCTACACACAGATATGCACTGTGAAAGCAATGGTTTTAAAAAGGCTCTTTTGCACAAACTGCTTTTAATGCACTGGAGCACTTTTTCTCCTCAATGTGACTTAGGAGTAGTAGCTTGGTTTGCATAATACTGCGTGAAGGACCTTGAATTATGCATGGTGATTTGCTGAATTGCATTAAACTGACATACCCAAGGTAACAGGAGGGATGACAGGGGTCTATGGAGGAAGGCTTAGCTTTGACTGGAATGGGTGTGGTTGGTCCGTTCACCATCACATGGCCTGGAGAGGAGGATAGAAGCAGAACATATATTACACACCGAGCATTGTGTTGAGACAATGAGGAAAACAGGTGTTACGTGACAGCATCTGAGTGTGTGTGCTGTTTATACACTGACCCAGGTAGTGCAGCAGTTTCTGGGCCCGGTTCTGAGTGGGTTTGAGGTTGAACAGCTCCTGGTTCTCGTCGATGAACTGGGTGTCCACGGTGGAGTTGAGGAACTGGTAGTTGGAAAACACATTCTGCAGGAACGGGATGTTGGTCTGGAGATGGAGAGAGGATAAAGAACATGAAGTTTTTAATTTGTCGTCTTCCTTACACAAAGGGTTTGTACTGTTAGAGGCAACCTGACACAAACACATACAAAGAGACTAGAGTCAATGCAGCAATCACTCGGTCTTTTTTATATACCACAGATGAATCACTCTAAACAGACATTTGTAGAAGTGAATAGAGGTTTGCATCGCATCGACGCCCAAATAGTGAAACCAAAACTACATTCAAATGCTAAAGAGCACTGCACAATCTGAGAGTCAATAGAAAAACACACAGGAAAAATGTCAACAGTTGGAAGTGATTACATCCGTCTAGATTTTGTTGTTGTTTGTTTGCCTCAGAAGTATTATCCCAATTAAGCTCCCTAAATGAACCGAGATGAGGAGAGTGAATGAGAAAGCAGAGAGGGGAAAGAGATGTAATTGTTGGGAGTTAATTTCATTACTACATTTGTTGCCTTTTCTTACTCTCATAAGCCCGTTTTAACAATGTGGCATGTCTGCTTTGAATAGCTGTAAGAGGCGGAGGAAGAGGCTGACAGAGGAGGAAGATTGATGGGAGAAAACGGAAGGAGGAGAGAGATTAGCAGAAAGAAAAGCAGAAATGTTATTTCAAGGGATCCAGTGAAAGGAGGATATGCTAATATGGCCTGGGAGCAGCAGTAGATGTGTTTAGCACTTTTTAATGTCCCCGAGGGGGAGGCAGGGAGTGAAGGAATGTAAACTGGGTGAAAAGATTATTTCTCAAAGTTTGCTAAAAACTGTCTTAACACACAACGGGAAATGCCAGAGTCTTAAGTGGCATTTGAATCAAAGTGAACCCTAGCCACTCAGCTTCCAACATCCCCTTTATTTCTAAATGTGCACACACAACCAGAGCTCAGGAGAAGGAAAAGAGTCCCCAAGGACCATGGGTATCGGGTGTGAAGCCCTGTTAGCCCGCCTTACTTTCTATATATAGTCCACGGATAAATCTCTATCTCTCTCTCTCTCACACACACACACACACACTGCACACACAACCTGCAGATGGACAGAATTTACAATCGCAATTTGGGGCGTTTAGCCGACAGTCAAACCCTGAGTGACTTTGAATAAATGCTGCAGCACAATCACTCAGGAATCCCGTAATTGCGAGGAGGAAGTCGAATAACACACAAACCACACTTAACTCATTAGCAGCAGTGAGAGATCAATGTGCTCGGTGAATAAAGAACATGTTTGCCATTCCAATAGAGACAACATGTGATGAATACATCCAGAACGATAGAGACAGTGAGAGTTATTTACATTAGGAGCAGAGAGAAATATGAAGGGAACAAAGAGCAACAGCAATATTCAAAGTTTGGTCATATTACGTCATGTATTAAAAACGATATCTTTTTTTGAATATGTCATGTCCATTGGATTACAGAAATGTGTGTTAGTGTAATCTGGGTTTATTACAGCTATTTTTTTTATTATCATATAAAATATGTCCGATTATGTCCTACAACCTAGAGGGAAAGAGAAGTGTTCCTGAGCCATAAGGAACTATATTGGTTGAGAAATTGAGATTCAAAACTGTCTTCCTATGCTTTGATATTCCCAGCAAGGAGAGAGGTTTTCATTTTCTGAGGAGGAGAGAGGAGAGGAGAGGAGAGGAGAGGCCTCGGGCTGTGGACCAAAACAGTAGCTGCTACAGTATATGACTTCAGTAACATGGACATCTTATTTCCTTTATTTATAGCATCTTCCTATATAAATCTTGCATTACATGTGCTTGCCCTTGAGGAAACATGCAGCCCAACTTTGTTTACCATCAAACATGACAAAATGCAAACTGGGAGACCAAGATAGGAAAATGTAGCTTAGCCCTAGGAGTATAAACAATTAGCCTGTCTCCAAGGTAAACATATATGCCTCCACAATATAAAAACAACACATACATGTTGTTGGTTTAATCCATACAAAAGGCAAAGTGAGAGGACATGTTTCCCTATTATGCAGGCTTGCGTCTCCACTGTGCTAAGCTAACCGGCTATTGACAGAGGCCTCCTTTACCTCGCAGACAGAGGTTTTATTCCCAAGTAGCTCTTACTAAGGATGGAGATGAGGGGATTTGACGCCGTTGACTTTATGTTTTGTTTCGGACCTTCTACACGAGACTTCAACAAGTGGGTGAAAATAAAATCACACTCCAATTAAACTGCAACAAGGATGAGTTCAAGGTCAAAAAGGTTCAACAGTATAAAGAAACAGGAAAAGAAAGAATGCAGATGTTTAATTAAGACCTTCTTTGGATCGGAGGAGTCAATAGTTGGCCTTGGGACATTTTCACAATTGGAAATAATCCCATTATGTTCCTATGTTTGATCTCATATTCATTTTTAATTATATATGTAAACAAGAAAGCATAAGGAGTAAAAAGCAATCAAAAGGTGTAAATAAACTAAGTTATGTGGAACGCAGTGACGAGGAATGAAAGAGAAATAACACAAACAGCAGCTATTAATGAAAGACTCCGAAATAATGGAGAGGGACGAGAGGCACCATTAATACACCGACGTTTGTCCTTTTCCTCTCTGCTGTTCCAGATCAATGTGTTCATTATCAGGCTGTGTGAAGCCTGTGGCGACAACACACACTAACACACACACACACACACTTCCCTCTTTCTCCATGTTTCCTATAATGATTTGAAACACACTCTCTTAAGAAGACACACATTGGTGTCTCACTTCCCAAGGCCTGTGGCAATTGTTTCTGTCTTCACACACACACACACACACACACACACACACACACACACACACACACACACACACACACACACACACACACACACACACACACACACACACACACACACACACACACACACACACACACACACACACACACACACACACACACACACACACACACACACACACACACACACACACACACACACACACACACACCCCCCTTTATTGTGTTAAAATCTGCTTTTAACACAGAAATAATCACAAAACTAATTATTAAATTATAACTTCTTATTTGAAAGTACATTTATAATTCCACAACGTTGTGTGTGTTGTTCTTGAATAGGTTTTTTACCTTTATTTTAAATAAAACTATGTGTCATCAAAAAGTGTTATCAGAAAAGTTGGACTACCCCCTCTTTATGATAGCAAAGGATTTAACTTACAAGGCTTAGTATGTTGTGTCAAAAATTGATATCAAGTTCTGACTATATCGACTTTTATCCTCACGCCGCCGCGTTTACCACCGGGAAGTCTGTTTTATTGCTCCTCTAACTCTGCGCAGGTCGTTATCGCTCTTGTTGCAATCAGCCTTACTGAAGATTGCAACAGCAACACAGAGGTGAGTATTGATGCCCCGGGATGGATGCTGGCTGCAAACACAACATCACCTTGAAACACTCGCTGCAGGGCTCAGGGTTGTAGCTATGTGATAAACTGCAAACAATATTTCCTGCAGGTGTTGTCATCAGACATCAAAATATAGTTAATATAAAGTGATGTACACCTGACGGTAAGATGCAGTCCAGTCCTCTTCGGAGGTAAAAAAAATACATATATTTTCTCATTTAATTAAATCCGTCTTCAATGATTTTTTTATGATTACCTATGCAAATCAGATGAGGAGGTGGAGCGAACAAAGGACTGACATTTAAAAGGTTGATCAAATGTTGACAAATTTAGATATTGTAGCAACTGTGCACATTTTAATTTTAGCCAACAATGTGAATTTGATATCTTCATCTTGTTTTTTTTTTATTGAACATTTTCACTTTTACATTCTCAGGTTTAAATCATTTTTATATCTTTATCTTATTTTTAAATGTTTTTTATTGAACACTTACATTCTCATGTTTAAATACATATTTGTATTATATAAAAAACTATATTTATGGTGCATTTTACCTTAACTTGGTACATTTCTATAAATAACTTAATTGTATTTATTTTATTATTTCTCACTCTGGCTTATTTAAATATTTGTATGTTATTTATTTATTATTGACTTTCTGTTCGAATAATGACTGACTGTTTTGTCATGTGACGCAATTCTTAAAGAGTTGATTTATAAAGAACAGGATACAAAAAATATTTGGTGCAGATCCTGAGTTTGGATGTTTAAAGATTAAAAAAATGTTTACCCAAAAATGCACAACACACACCTGATCTCCCCCAAACACAAACCGTGCATCTCTCTGTGGCACACACACACAAACACACGCTCCCCCAGTGATTAGGGGTTGAAAAGGGGAGCTGTCAGGTCATTTGTCTTCTCTCCTCTCCTCTCTGTGTCCCCTCTCCCCATCCGTCACGCCCTAACCACCGTCCCGGACACATAAACAAGATCAACACACACACGGCCCGAGGAGGGAATGTACACACAGACATTATATCAGCTACAAATTTACTCAAGCAGACAAGGCAGGCCCAAAATAAACACACACACACCTCTGTCTTTTTTCAGAAACACACACAGAATCAAGCAAATATTTATAATGGAAGACTCACACACAAACACACACACGTAGATGGAAAATCAAAACGTGGGCACCCACAATAAGACACTCAGGATTGCAGGATGCTGATAGTGGTATGATGTGTGAATACTTGCATCGTCTCAAGGTCAGACTCACAAAAGACACTGTGCTAATGAAATCACAGTGGACACAGGCCATCAAGTTCTGCAGCTGAGACCATGATAGATTTTATCTGATTGCAATAATCAAGGCATATACTGCATGTGCATTGCTTTTATAGGCAACAGTGGCAGAGCGAAAAGAAAAAACCACCATTTCAGAGCGGGAGCTACAGATCCTGATGGAGGAATCTAGTCCGCCTAATATGGCTGATTCAAGTGAATTGGATTGTTAAGCGAAAAACGTTTAGTCGAATGTGTGCACAAAAATGAATTTTACTCATACTCATGCTACTTAATAGCACAGGAGAACTGAGACGCTATTTGTTTGGCAGCACAGTTGGGGCTGTATTTCTCTCTTTCCGGGGCTTAAGAATTCCAGTTTCTTTGAGTCCTATTTGTTCATGTTTATTGGGCTCAAACACAGCTTAATCCTTTTGTGAATAGGCCCCTCAGTGTCAGGCCGCTGAGATGTTTGGGTCCCTGCTGGCCGTTAATGAATGCACTGATTGGTTCATTAGAAGTTCAGCATGCCAGCCTCGGTGTGTGAACGTGTTTGTTTCCACTCTCCTCTTTGCATTTGTGTGACTGCGTCTGTTTATGTGGCGCCGTTTGCTGATGTGACACGTCTCACCTCCGTGCCTCGTTTCCTCACGCATTAACTCCAAGGTCATGCTTTAATTCCGCGCTCAGTTCTATTTCTCTCCTCTCTTTTGCTTGCTTAAAATAACAAATGACTTCTCACCATGACAACCATCTTCATCCAATTCCAGTGACCACTTACAACCATGAAACAGCTGGAAATGTTTCTGACGCCAAAGAAAAAGCAGCAGTGTTCTTCTCACCTCGTCTTCCCCACACACCCCGGCCCCATTAAAGAGATAACAGATTTGTGCATGACTATTTCATGGGCTCACCTAAAAATCTGGAATCAGTGTTTTGACATTTGCCAAAGGGGCTTTTTTTCTCCCCCTGAAATAAAAATCTCATTGGTGATCTTTCAAGTAATAACTCCTATCACCGCTCCCGGCAGAGAAATGTTCACCTTGGAGTTCATCAGCAGAGCTGACATTTCTGTTGGAAATAAGCTCACAGGGTGAAAAGAAATGTGCCCAAATTGGGAGAATTAAATTGACTACAGCTATCTCTTTCCAGGAGGAGTTGGGCCTGTGTCTACCCTTGCATCGGTTTATCTGACGTTTCACGAGACACTGTCCAGGTTAATGTTCCGGATTTATTTCAGAATGACTTTAGAAACATATCTAAAAGGAATAAGAAGAGGGAGCTTTAGACATGTCGAATACAGACTTTGAACTCAGTGAGAGTGAAGAAAGTCTGGATGTGTTTCAGCTGCCTCTGTGAGAAGGATGCTGTCCATGGTGCTGAATTACCACATCCTAAACATAGAAGGTGACCGGAAACATGAAACAGCTAGAGCACTGTGGTCAGGATGTCTAGCAGAGGGAGAGAACTACATTTGAAGATCAGAAGCATGAACAGTAAATCTTTTTGGAGTCAGCTGCTCAATACAAAAAGGCACCTCATTAAATTCACAGCCCATGTTTAACATCCAAGGTGGGACACTTTAATGTAAAGGCATCTGTTAGAGGTCTAGATCTTTTAGTAGAGATCCCCCTAGATCCATCTTTTTTTTCTTATTTAGTATATCATTGAATACTCTATCACAAAAAGACTACACATAATTAATAAAAAGAAAGTCCTACAACTTCGCACGGTAACAGTTTCAGTTCCACTGGGGGAGGGGGATCATTAGAACTACTATGTGTGGTGTCACCTTTAGATAGTGTGACTGACTCACCTGCTATCAGACCATGTGGAGCTGAAGGAGCTAAAAGGAGGATCTCTCAGGGACCCGGAGACGCAGGCTTATTAAAACAGATATCTACTTAGTGGTATTTTGGGAATCCTTAAGCAGTAGGCCGGTGACGCATTAAATGACTCGTGATGTACTCCAAACCCACAGAGTGTGGCGCCTCAGTCTGTCAGCAGGTGGTCTTCTGTGTTAGATGTTCTTTAACTCAAAAAGATCATATCACTTGTACTACGTAGCAAAAATACAAAAATCTACCAGAATTAATGTTTTTTTTTCGAGATCTGCGAGTGAATGATCCTGTACTAGATTAATTTGCTATATCTTTTCTATGAGGAAATAAGAGATGTATAGTTTATTAATCCGTTTATGTTGAATACTTTTGGTCAGATATGTATGAAAAAGTGAGGTTTCGGTTCAGAGGAGGAATTGTTTTTGGCGCATATTTTATTTTGCAGATTGTAGAATATTACATTATAAAGTCAGAGCGAAAAAAGGCTGTGATTTTGGAATTAAAGTACATTTTTGACCACTGCACCTTTATTTTGTCTCGATTCTGGCACTTTGCATTTATGAATCAACAACACACACCTAAGCTCAGATATTAGCACCTTTCCTTAAATCTGTATAAACACCTTATTTCTACAATGCAGAAATCCTCCATTGCTGATATTCCTGAACATACACAACCCTGAAACTTGTAGACCACTGAACCGAGGCTCCTCAGAGAGACTGGAGACAGCAGAAAGCAGCACGAGATCTTCAGCATTTTACAGCTTGAGGAAAACATTGGGAATTCATAGTTCCCAGCTCAATAAACCCGATAACTACTCCTCCCATCATCATATCACACTGTGGACATGCACCACCAGCAGAACCACAGCCTTTGGGTCTGAAATTATAATATAAAGTGATATTCCACAACAATAAAAAAATTCAGATGATCCGCAAAACAAATTCTGAAAGAACACGCCCCAACTTATTGACAGAGTGATACCATACAGCATATACTTAATTTGAATGTACATGTACATCATTTTGGTCGAGCATTTCATAATTATTGTCCACAGATGTGTTAGGCAGTGGGCTTTGATGGAAGAAACCTCTGTTAATGGATACTTGAGTCAAAAGAGAGATATGATTTTGGTGTTCTGCTTGATGCGTGTTTTAATATCTCCTCTAGCAACAGCTCAGTGGAGGGTTTCTAACATGTGCTATTAATGCTAACAAAAGGTATCCGTTACGACCAAATTCAAAGCATGATTTAAAATCATTTCATCTCATGGTCTCACAGAGACCTCAGGGTTGCACACATCACTCTTTACTACTTAATCAGAAACCTGCAGCAAAATGCAAGCATGATAAATCCCATTTTAAAGACTTATGTTGGCTATCAGTAGCTCAAATCATGACTTATTGTGTTACAGAAAATGTTAAACGTAAAGGAAAGGTCCTCCTTAAACAGCTATTAACCTCACTTCAGATACATAACCTCCTTTTTGTTATCAGAATTCTACACTTAATAACTTCTACCATGACCCTTACAGAAACTGTCTGTGTGTAAACACTCAATACATTTCAAATGAAGATGATCCACTAACTTACAACTCAAATACGAGCACACTATATGAGTTGTAAAGGTGAAAAGGAAACTCAAATGCAGTGTCACAGTTGAAACAGATTAAGAGCTGAGGTGTTGTTGCAGAGAGCACTATGCAGCAGCTTCTGGTTTAAGTCAAAAAGAGCAGAAACCAATTAAGCTTTAAAGAAAACAGCGGACTCAGAGTGTATAAACACTTAAGGTGCACAAAAGAAAAGTAGTGCAGCATTACAGATATCAAGCTAACGCTAGCACAAAAGAACTCTCATTGCGTGACCTTCAATTCCAAGTCCCGTAGAAAGAGTCTGCACTCTGAACGACACTTTGCCTCCAAGTAATTAGCAAGTACTGACTGTGCACTCAAGAATAATGTTATATCACTTCAAACACATTTCCGTGTCAGGTTTCTGGCTGCTTATGTTACAAAATGTTCCGCAGAGTTTCCAAGCTCTCAGTAGCAAATGCTAAAGAACAGATAGAGGTGTGATAATAACAAAACAAAAAAACCCACAAAGACGTCTGAGTATCAAGATGAGGGCAAACCGGTTAGAAATCAGGTTGAATATTGTTCCTGGTATATTCTTGGTAAGCAGTTAAGAAACTTAAAAAAAAAGAGTGACACATTTAGTGACTATTTAGACAACTATAAGGCTCATTTTTCATGATTGACACCATGTTGTACCGTGCTCTTTGTAGAAAAAAAGCTAAGTGAATTATTTTATATATTCAGCTAGAAGTCCTCCGCCAGGGCGATAATTCATTATGTCTGCACAACCTTTGACTAGTTTTCCTGAATATTGGGCTGGAAGTTTTTCTGTAATCCTCCACATCTAAAAAAAAAAAATGACCCCTCGGCAGATGAAATACAAAAGTCACATCCCAATTTGAAAAAGTTTTAAAGGTCATGGGTTCAGCTCATTTCTTTCTGTGTAAATGTTCCTTTAGCATTAAAAGAAACATATCTGTCCTATTTCCCAGCTACCTTGTGGGTTATTTATGTGCCACTAAGCTAAAAGGGCACGTTAAACAGGATTCAGTGAGTCACATGTTGCATATCACAGTAAAGCAGCGTGTCTTTCACATTCAATTCAACCAGTTTCCTTTTACCACCATCATCAAAGTAAGGCCTCTCATCTAATGTGTCTCGGTGACTACTGTGCAAAGGTGATTCATCCATGCCGCACTAATAGATATTGAACAAAGATAGCTGGACTCCTATTTAAAAAGCTAACCAATATGGACATGTTGACTCAACCCAAAAGCCCATATCTAATCCTTCCCTTCAATATATGGCTCAGCATGACTCCTTTAATCCTAAACATCCATGCTGACTTTTTCCAGGGACCAAGGGAGCACTGAATCAACTAACACCGCCCCTTATTTACAGAATGTTCTATAACTGTCGAGATTTTCTTGGCGCATGCATTATGTATTTGAAGGTTTTAGAGCCTTGTCATGACTGCCTGTGATTTTGTAGTCAGTGTTTACAGGTTTTCACATTTCAGTTTTCAATGCCCTTTGATCAGTGTGTGTTCTTATCATGAAGCGGTGTGTGTACAGCTTGTGTGCGCTGACCGTGGTGCTGAAATCGCCTTTTCCGTTTCAGTGTGTTTTGCCATTACGACGTGTAGGGGAGCCAGAGTGAGAAACAACAGGGCTCTGGCATTAGCACACCAAAACTAAATGCAGTCATTTATTAACGTTATTAGTTACACCTGCATTCAACACGTCAAACTGTCCCACTGAGAGGAAGGTTTATTAGCTATGTTTACCAACACAGAGATTATCTCCAACCATAATGCGATTAAAGCGGTAATGTGTCTGAGTTGCATGTAAACAACATGCTCTGATTCTGTTAATGCAATTATACTCATCGTTTAATGTTATTTTTATGTCCCCTAAAATGTCTGAGCTTGAATAAACTGAGCTTCACTGAGGGTTTGTCACAAAAGTGGAGTGGAGTTCAAAAGTAAACCGAGCAAGCGACATTAGCAAGCTCATAAATTCAGCCAATCACTCATATATATATATATATATATATATATATAACTTTTGACATAATATATATATATTAATATTAATAGGAAAACACTCTTCCACACAACACCCGAAACCGGAATGGACATGTCATTAGAGAGACAGTTTTAGCATTAGCATAGTAACGTTTTGCTAACATGCAAAGTTTGCAGTTTTTGGATGTAAACCAGACCCTGGAGCATCCTTCAACATTTACCCAAACATCCCACTAGATACTACTCTATGAAAACCATACTATTGTGAATTATCTATATTGAGAAATATTGACAGTATGAATGGCAACTGGTGTGTGTCCCGATGCTAGTGTCTTAATTGTTGTATCTGTGTAACTTTTAAGGCTTTCATTTTCAAAAACAAGCCTCATTCTGAGCTTGCTGTAAAAGATACAGTGACTTACTGGGGCTCTTAGTTTGAAAATAATCAACTGAAGCAAACGCATATGGCTTAATTTCTCTAGTGATGAAAACATCGCTTTACATAAGGTTAAGAAACTGAAAACTGCATGGTAGCACAGAACCCGGGAATTAATGGAACTGTTCTTTATGCAAGCCATAATCTTCACCGGACTAGTTCTCTATACCGATTATTAGCTTTAATCTTATAATGATATTCATGTATAGCTTTAATCTGTAGCTTTTTCCTAATGTACACAGACTCACATCCCTGCATTTCCAACAGAACGAATGCCAAGAAATTGCAGTTTATATTACGTGAAACAATCAACAAACTAAATCTAATATGCAATTTTCTCATTTGCGCCTCCCAGTTTTGCATTTCATCCTTTTCCTGCAGAACCCAAGTTCATATAGCCCCCCCCAACACAAACACAAAGACCCTTTTATTGGTTGCTGCTTTGTTTCCTATTTCAACGGTATTTTCCAGCCGCACATTACGCATTAAAGCAACTTTAAATTGGGAACATTTGATTATTTCCTCTAACCAACCCCTGAAGTCATTTCAGCCCAGTGTGTTTACATCCGAGTGTATTTGTCAAGGTTTTACACTCAAAGCAATATAGATAAATGAGGCCCGGTGTGTTTTTATCGTACTTCATCGACTGCTGTCAATGGCGGGCAAAACGATCCGCAAGCAGTAACCGGGAAATCATTTGGAGGCTCTATTTCTAATGCAGAGGGAAGACATAAAAGCACAATGACATGCAAATGGCTTCAACAGAATCATTAGAGGGCGGGGTTGTGTGTGTGTGTGTGTGTGTGTGTGTGTGTGTGTGTGTGTGTGTGTGTGTGTGTGTGTGTGTGTGTGTCTGTTTGTCCTTGTCTCTCATTATTCCGAGATTGAGACAAATAGAGGGGGATCTGCCCTTCGATCCAAACCTCCACACCATTTACCCCTAACATCACAGCTGAGCAGGTGTGTTTGTGTGTGTGTGTGTGTGTGTGTGTGTGTGTGTGTGTGTGTTTCTTGTAAGATGTATGTGTTTTTAAAGGCTGGCCATAGCATGAGTTTTGTGATATAAGTGTGTGTTTGTGTGTGCAACCACGCAAATCTCTGAGTATATGTTCTATCATACTCAGTGATGATTGTACGGTCCATGTGTGTGAAGATAATGTGTGTGGGTGTGTGTGAAGAGGTATTCGACACACTGCTGATTATGTGCAACTTGTTTGTGTGCGCAGGTGTGCAAGTGTTTCAGTGTTGCTTATATTTAGCAGCAGTGTCACACACACTCACTGTGACTCATGCATGCACACAAACACACACCGTGTTCTCACATGATGACACACCCGCCAGATAAGCAGGAGAGGTGTACACTCTGATGCTTTAAGCTTCATCGTAACACACAACAAAAATCCATTCATGTAAGAACCGAGATTCTTATCTTCCACGATTCTGAATCGATTTGAGAATTTCTCAAATCAATTTAAAAAAAAGTTTGACATATGGTGACATATTGCTGCTGATGGACAGTAATCCTACACACCAGTTAATGTGTCAAACATTAGTGTGTGTGATAAGTTTATAATCACATAAAGACAGTTTTTGAGTCAGATTTATTTTTAAAATTGAAATAAATTTCAGACAAATTAAAAGGCAGCTAGCCAATTTTTTGTCATCCATTAAAGTCACTCAGAGTTAGGAAATACGAGCACCACTTTTTGTCAGAAGGGACTATTCCTGCAAGATTAGCATGACTTAATGGAAGGGTTTGTCTTGCACCACCAGTGAGTTTACCAGTGAACCAATATCCAATAAAAGGAAGTCGATGGATTCGTTCAACGCGGGGTCAGTGGGCCGACTCCCCTGCAACTGTTTTCACTTTGAGGGCTAATTTGGTCCGACCGAACCAGAACAGGTCTGCCCTCCTTATGATTAAGAGCAGAGTTACTCAGGATGAAGTAAAAAAAGAGATCCTGCCAATCTCTGATCTGAGACACCGACCCCTCCCTGAACGCTTCGCTTAAGGACGGACACTACAGGCTTCGTGTTACATCCAGCGGCCAATTAGAGGTTGTTAAGCCTCAATAACATGTCTTCTTTACGACCAGTGAACGGATAACTTCCAAACACACATTAAGGAGTTTGTTTTACGAACTGTGTATATTTGGCTTGATGACTTCTTTTAAGTTCATCAAAAGTTAGCATAAAATAAAGCCTCATTCGCAGATTTTAACATATCAGTTTATGAACGTTTTCATCCAATCTCTTTTATCTAAATGTTAGTAATCATCTGGGGAGTTTCATAGGAATAACTAGCTGGATGAGTCAAAATGTTTGACTGTTGGACCAAATCTTTACAACACTAGGCCTTTTTCCATCTTTTTCTTTACCGTTTTATTTCTATATTCTGTTCCCTTTGTTTGTTTTTAGAGGAATTTGTTTATATTTCTTTTATTGATATATTTACAAGTAATTATTCTAAACGTATCATTTGTTCCTAAAAACATGGTGAAAATGTATTTGTTTTACTTTGTATAATATTTTTGGATTGTTGGGATTGATGTTGTACAGAGGGATATCCCAAATACCTTGTCTAACAAACTTTGATGCTAAAATGTCATTTGAGTATTGTATCCAGATTTCCTTGTCAGGTAAATTAAATGATAAAAGATAATGCCTCTGTTTCAACATAACATTTCAGAAAACATTAAGTATATATAAGTTAACTGGGGAACTTTGATATTAATATTTATTACTTAATTTATTTTACCCTTTTCACCTCGATATGATCAAAATGTTATTATGGGAAATGTCCTGAGGGCACGTTCTCTTCCACCTTCGCCTTATAGATTTATGGTTGTAATGTATTGATAGCCACAGGTAAACCAGATGAAAGCGGTGGCTACAACCCTTAGTTAACTAACACGCAGTGGGTAATGAGATTTCCTCCTGGCTGGTGAACTCACTCCATCCATCACGCAGCGGCGGGTCACGTTAGTTTATTTCATTCAGCAAGGTCACTCTCGCTGAGGAGGGGACCCGGTGCCAAACCGCTAGAGGTTTGATTAATTGAGAAGCGACGAGCCGTAAAGCCGCGCGCAGTAAACGAGATACGTTTGTGTGAAATGATATATCAAACTTCTCCTTGCTGGACCTTGCTTTGAGGGAGGTCTGGCTCAGGAGGTTAAAAATAGACTGGCCCACAAACAGCAGGAATACAATGGAGTGAGCGTGAAGAGAAAAAGAAAAGTGCATTCGAAAATAAAAAAGTGAGATGCGTACAAGTACTGTGAAAGGTAAACGCTTCAAATGAATAGAGATTGGACGCGCAGGGGATCGACAAGTGAATGAGGGACGAACATTGACTTTCTGGGTGGAAATTGTGATACAAGAAAACCAATTCATCCTCCCTGCACTCTCCTCGATGTTTCATCTCCAGGAACGGGGGGCTGTGTTGACAAAATGGACCCATATGTGAATGCTGGAAATGACTTAATTCCAACATCCAATATCTACAACTTTAGAGGTTCTGCCCGAGTAATGGCGCACACACACACACACACACACACACAACCACACACACTTTTCGATTAAACGCGTATTTCCGGCAGCCATGGACACAGCAGGGAGATGAAGTACTCGGACACCGTTTGAAGTCCTATCAGCTACACATGTTCCTATCGCCATGCTATCACTCCATCCACTCCACCCTTCACTAACCCCTCTCTTCCTCACTTATCTCCCTCATGCCCCAGAGATCCGCTCTCTCCTCTACCTCCCTTTCCACCCGCGTCGCCACTCATGTGCTCTCTTAATCATCCGTCTTTCCCCCCTCTGTTCCCGGTCAGACCCAGAGTTGCTCGAGGCAACTTTGCTTCCCCTCGTCATACTAGCAGACTTTTATGTCCTGCTCTTCCTCCATCTGTGGTGAACATGTACTCTGATCCTTTACTTAAAGACATAGTATTTGAAGTGGGGCTTATCCGTAGTGAATTACACAGCAGAAGATCTGCCACTTACATGTTCTGCAAGGTGAAATTACAGCTTCTCTCAAAAGGAGTCTGGTGGCTTTCAATAGAGCAGAGATACCAGACAGAAAGGGGAAGGTAAAGCAGTGAACATTTTCTAAATATAGCCAACACCTGACACCAATATTGATCTAGTCGTCTTAAATAAATGTTGCGGCTGCTATTCAAAATATGACTAACGTAAAAGGTAAGGAAGTATTGTCACAACAATGTAAGTGTCATAGTATGCAATTTACAGAATGTCAGGGATAAATTATGTTTTATATACAGGTGTTAACATTTCATTCAAACTAGTTTCAGCTACATATCAATACACATCTGGTGTTAGTGGGTGTTTACAGCAGCAGAACTATGGTGGCCCACAGGTGCAACAACTCTATACAACAGTCCAAAATATTTCCATCAGGAGAAACGCGCTGCAGCTTCACAGACGTTGCAAATATAAAAAAAAAAAATTGTGCAAAAACACATGCACATGAAGAAACATCTTCTCCAACTTGACAAATCATTCATAGCAACTAAAAGTGCTGCATGAGTAACAACGCTGCGAATAACAAACTCTGCAAGAAGCTCATAACACAACGGAAATCAGGGGACACTAAGAAGGGACGCACACAGCTGGGAACGGTCTCTTGTTGACGTTCAGGCATTATGAAGTTTTGTGTCTTGGCGCTTTTATGCTTTTATATTAGCATAGTTTCTGAAGCTGCAAAGCGTTTCTCCTAAATGGCAATGTTTTTGGTTGTTGAGGCGCGTTTGTATCAGTCGGCCACCGTAGAAGGACAGCATGTAGTATGTGAATAAACTTCCTCGTGTTCATTGTATTAAAATGTTTCAATATTTAAATGTGTGCTATTTTGTGTTTAATTGACTTTTTTTACTCAATAATCATTTCTTCTCATACCCATTTCATTGAACCTTCTTTTTTCCCATCCTCCCCTCCTCTTGGTCTCAAATTCCTCCTCCTCACCCCCCTGTTTCTCTCTCCTCGTGTTCATGCCTCTCTCTCTCTGCTCGCTCTTTGTGTGCGTCTCTCTCTCTCTCAGTCCGTTGCATGCCGCTGCCGGAGCCAGATCACACTCTTCTGCTCCTCGTCGGGACTCACACACACACACACTCTTCTCCACCAGATAAGGACAAACAAAGCCAAAAGATCAAGAAAAATGCAAGAGGATGAAAATGGATAAATGAAGTGCTGTGACTGGGGGAGGCAGGATTAGGAGAAGAAAATAAACGGAAGAAAACCTCCATGAAGGAGAGATTTCTAAAAATACTCCCTGCTTTTGGTGTTATTTTCCTCTCTCCCTTCTTTTTTTACAGTGTGCCCTCCTTCATTCAGTACCTGTTCTGTGGGATTAACATGACTTAAAATTCAATCAGCCGGCAGCCTGACGGAGCGGCGACAGAGGAGGCAGACAGAGCGCTGCAGCTGTCGAGACCGAGAGAGGGGACGACCGGCAGGAGGAGAGAGAGAGACAGAGAGAGAGCGATTGGGGGGGGACAGACAGCGCCAGATAGAGATACAGGGGAGAGAGAGAAGGGGGGGAGAGATGGGTGTTTTTCCACGGAGCTGAAATAGAGAGAGAGCCGCGGAGACAGGGTGATGTGACGGTTCCAGGAGCCAACGTGGAATGATCCGGGAAATAAGGTTAGTAATTCCACATTTTCCATCCGGCGGACGGAAAAAAAGACATGTTGGGAAAATGAGGAAAGAACCAGAGGGGGTCTTAAAAATGTTTGATAATAGGACACCAAGTAGTTGCTTTTGTGAATACACAGAAGGAGATGATGCCTATAAACCGGGATGAACAGGAAAAAGATTATCAAGGATCTGCAATTGGAAGAATCCAGCTTTATATGCAGCTGCTGCACGGATGCACACACTCTGAGGAACACACTCACGCCGAAACACACACCAACACTGAGTGCAGCTTTAGATCAAGATAATGAGATTGTCTTCTTAAAGGTGTCGGCCTTTGGAGTTTGATTGACAGGCCTGTGAGGTGTGGGGGGAGGTGAGGTATGGGGGGGGACTTCTGAACTGTCTGACATTCATGGCGCTGATCAATAGCCCAGTTGTTTCATTAGGCTGTGTGTGTGTGTGTGTGTGTGTGTGTGTGTGTGTGTGTGTGTGTGTGTGTGTGTGTGTGTGTGTGTGTGTGTGTGGAAAAGAGAGTGAGAGGGATGTAGAGGCTGTGTGTGCCTGCAGGAGAGTATCACTGCATGACTACTCAGTGGTTGTGTGTGTGTGTGTGTGTGTGTGTGTGTGTGTTTGCATGGTGCTCCTGATGGTGTGTGCGAGTCAAAAAAAAAAGAGCCAAAGGCGACCGCTGAGAGGCGCTAAGAGGGTCTCAGAACTATTGATTGTCTTTGACAGACAGGTGAGAGGGAGGGAGGGAGGCAGGGGAGGAGGGGGGAGGCAAAATTAGAAGTGGCAAGGTGGGGATGGAGATTTAAAGAAGCCATAAGGGAGGAGTGTATGTTGGACAGCACCGGTCAGGAAAGGGGGGATGGATGTGAGGTGAAGAGGAAGGACATAAAAGTGATAATGGACCAAATGTGTGTGTGTGATTCATGCGAGTGCACATTGATGGGACATATGTACAGTGCACACAGTTCATCCCGTCACATGTATCTCCCCTTTTTGCAGGTTTTCTAGACATCCTTCCCTCTCTGCGCCTCGCCTCCAAGGTCATCGATGAGCAACTCATTCAATGTGGGGAGAGCGAAACACGCGGCATAGAGCGCGGAGAGCCTCGGTGACACACCCTGGAAATCACTCGGGGAAGAAGTGAGTGATGAGAGAAAGACGAGAGAGAGTGTGTGAAAGACGAGAGAAAACGACGGGGCTGCATGAGTGAGAGTAAAGAAGGAGAGAGGGCGCGAGAAGAGGAGGAGGAAGGTGGTGAGGAGAGGAGGTGAAGATCGCACGCCCACTCCAGGATGCCTTTTGTGTCGAGTGACAGCTCCTCAGAGAAATGCAACTATGAGGGATATCCATGAATAGGATTTAAAGCCAAGTGGATCTTCTTCCAGGAGTCTGGATTTTGGAATACCACAGCAGGATTGAGCGAGTTAATCTGGATTTTCCAGGTTTTTCTTCACCTATAGAAGCCCTAAGAGGATATTGTGGGATTTCTGCAACCCTAGTGTATTTTCTGACACTGACCCACATCTCACTCCTTTGGAAGAGTGTGGAGGCATGTGTGTGTGAAGGGGAGTAGGACAGGTTCAGCACAATCACACAACCCTATCCCCCCCAACCCCACACACACCTCAATCCTCCTCCCACTGGCCTATCACAAGGAGAAACACCTGGGGCGAGATCTGTGCTAAACACAACACACACACCTGGATAACATGTGGAGCTGATTTGGATTATAGAGCCGCACAGACGGAAAAGGTAATGTCCACGCTGTTTGAAACACACACACACTGTATTGTCCCAGTAAAGGTGAATCAATGTTTGCATGGTTAGCCCTCTTGTGCTGAATCATTGAGCACATCAATGCGGTGAACACCAGCCCTCACTGGAATGGGAACTCTTTGTTCTCTCTCAGGCCTATACATAACGAACAGATGAGCATCCAACACACACACACACACACACACACACACACACACACACACACACACACACACACACACACACACACACACACACACACACACACACACACACACACACACACACACACACACACACACACACACACACACACACACACACACACACACACACACACGTATGTTTTTTCCCCCTATGCTTCTATTTTAATCCTGACACCCCCCCTGCTTTTTTCTTTTGCTCCACATACTGATAGTCCTGCTCTCTGTGTGTGCGTTTCTGTGTGTGTGAGTGTCAGCCAGCTGTCCTGTATCAGATTACTCGCTAGTTGCATTTTAGCTTTGCTTTCATCTCACACCTTTATGTAAGCTCACCTGTGTGTGCATCATGGTAAGAGTGTGTGTGTGTGTGTGTGTGTGTGTGTGTGTGTGTGTGTGTGTGTGTGTGCATCATGGTAAGTGTGTGTGTGGGTGTGTGTGTGTGTGTGTGTGTGTGTCTGTGTGTGTGTCTGTGTGTGTGTGTGTATGCATCATGGTAAGTGTGTGTGTGTGTGTGTGTGTGTGTGTGTGTGTGTGTGTGTGTGCATCATGGTAAGTGTGTGTGTGTGTGTGTGTGTGTGTGTTTGTGCGCGCATCATGGTAAGTGTGTGTGTGTGTGTGTATGCATCATTGTGTGTGTGTGTGTGTGTGTGTGTGTGTGTGTGTGTGTGTGTGTGTGTGTGTGTGTGTGTGTGTGTGTGTGTGTGTGTGTGTGCGCGCATCATGGTAAGTGTGTGTGTGTGTATGCATCATGGTAAGTGTGTGTGTGTGTGTGTGTGTGTATGCATCATGGTGTGTGTGTGTGTGTGTGTGTGTGTGTGTGTGTGTGTGTGTGTGTGTGTGTGTGTGTGTGTGTGTGTGTGTGTGTGTGTGTGTGTGTGGCAGCAGCAGAATAGCTCCACCTTCATTTTTTGTTTTATTTACGTAAGCCTGTCCGAGCACACGTACACGGATTTGGCACCCTGACACAGGAGATCAGGCTAAACGAGAGAAGATATGGGAGGATAAGGAAAAAATGGAGATGGGAGGAGAGGGGAGGAGCACGACAGGCTAAGAAAGGTCAGATGACAAGGATTGCACTAAGTAGAGTGATGGACTTCTTCAAAAGACAAGGAAAAAGGGACAGAATAAAAGAAGAAACAGGGGGGATTAAAGTGAAATAAGGAAGAAATTATGAAGGGTTTATGTTGGCTGATAAAGAGGGGAATCAGATGAGAGGATGTAAAAGATTGAGACAAAGGAGAAGTACTTTGAGAAGTCACTTAAAGACTGAAGGATTGACTGATTGATGACCTGATAAGTGGGATAAACAAGCCACAAAGTCTTGAATGAAGAGTGACAAGACAAGGATTAGAAGGCGGCACAATCAGACTAAAATGCTAAATTATCTGCAAGGAGATAAAAATAGAAAGCTATGCGAGGGAAAAATGATTAGAAATGACAGAGGGACGTCATTTTGTAGCTTTCTACTGTTGTACCATTGGCTATAATTAGTCTCACATGACCCCAAAAAGTCTGTTAAAGATCACCAACACGTACAACATCAAGTAAGGAGCTTTTTACAGATATTACAACAAGGAGAATGTGTTATACCATGGGGCTTTTCCGTGTAGAGACGAGCCAATTACGAGGCAAACCTTAGGGGAAAGTGAAATTCTACCTTGGAGGTGCGTTAATTACCGTGGAAACGAAAGATATCCGGCACAAATACAAAACAACCGCATGTGAAGCTATTTTTATGAACAATAAGTGTTTTGAATAAGTGAGACAGGGCTCATTAGTTCTTCTGTTGATGGTTTACAGCAGGTTTGACTCGGGCTTTGAACAAGGGCAGCTCTATTTCTGAAAAGATGATAACTGGATCCTTTTTTTAAAGTGTAACAAAGAGGCTTTTTGATATCCATTAACCAAATCATTATAATTCTATAATTGGATTTGCTCTCCAGCTAGTGATAGAGAGGAGAATACAGAGCAGGTAAGAATCATGCGGTTCAAACAGGGAAACAGAGGCGGAATAAAACGAACATTATCTAAATGATCTTGTTAATCATGTGTCTGTCACTCGGAGGCTGCAGTAAGGGAGAGGCAGGAGCAGATGGGATGCTCACTGGGGCCTCGCCAACACGAGCAGACCGGCAAGTGAATGAAGGAGCAGGGAAGAAAAATGGCTGGCAATGGACCACTTATTGAAAGCAAGTAAAAACATTTTAAAAAGGAGCTAAATGAATCGACCAGTTGCAATGCCTCTCCCTATACCCAATCTCTGTTATAGCACGGCACATGCAGTTCATAACAAGCCAATTTACGATACAATTCTTCATTTTTTATAAAACGGGTCCCTGAACAAAAGCATGCTCGTTCATTTCTGGTCTGAATTTGCAGCCGGAAATGAAAACTGTCAGATTTGATCAGCTGGAGCTAGAAAAGTCATTAAGCTAATGCTAGCTGTGAGTTGGTTGGAAAAGCGGTCTCTAAATGACTTGTGAATGTTTCCAGACGTTTAGATTTACAAAAAAGGATCCTGCAAAGGCATACTTCAAAAGGACTACATACAAAATATCTGTCAAGGGAGATACATTTTCAGTTTGTTGGTTTTCCGAGCAGGGTTGTGGAAACACTATTGGTTTGATTTACATTTGGTTATAAGGGTGTAGCATTGGAGAAAGAATAACCCAATAAATGTTGGAACAGATCTGAATCCGCAGGCCTGATACAAGCGTTATTTTTCAAAATGGCTTTGGTGAAGGTTTTTCTCTCTTGGATTTCTCTTCTATTTTTTAAGTTACAACAGAAAAGGCATTTAGGATGAGTGCTGTTTTTTGGGATCCATGCCGACAGCTACGTCAACAGAGACCTAGTTAGAGCATCTAAGCTATGATTGGCTGTTTTCTGTTCTGGGGAGGGGTGTGACAAATGGTTCATTTAGGAATAAAGAGGCAGAAGGAAGGAGATGAGGGGAAAATATTGATATGGAGTGATCACAAGCCGGTGACCAACTGAATCCCCATGTGCAGTATAGCTGCAGGAGGACAACAGCATGAAACAGAGGGGTAAAGAAGACACGATGATAAATGAAAGATGTAGGGTGTCACACACCTTTCTGATTCTACCAGCTTTCAATCAAGTCCAGAAGTGAAAGATTCGAAACCCTGGAGCAAGGGAGACATGGTCAGTGTCAGGAAGTTTGGCGTTTGACGGATGAAAGGAGGGGCGGGTGAATGACAAATGGCGGAGGGAGAGGAGAGAAAGGCTGAGGAGGGAGGGATGGAGGATCAAAGGATGAGACATCAGGCCGCTGTCAGCAGCTAAAAGAAGCGGAGAGTAGATGATGGAGACGGAGAGGTGCGGAGTGATAGCGTGATGAAGAGACGGAATTACAAGACGAACTGTTTAAGATAGGGAGGAACACTCAGAGGAGGAAGAGAGACAGAGTAATGAGGAATGAAAAGAGGATTGACGACACTTCAGAGGTGGATGATAACAGGGGGTGTGGATAAGGGAATAGAGAGAAAAGGAAAACGAACAAAGCACTGGGTGATTGATGAATGAATGAAATAAGAGCAATGTTAAAAAGGACGAGTAATTACACTAATAAGACGGGTGAGGATGTTAAGTAAAAGCATGGAAAGAAGACAAGAATGAAAGGAGAGATGAAGCAGTGACTAAGAGACTCTCCAGTCAGAGGTGGAAGTGACGCGTCAATAACTAAAAAAGGCGTAGTGCAGAAGTTAAGATAGAGGGATGAGAAGATGAGTAATTAAACTGTTGACAGTCTGTTTAGGCACAGCAGGCGCCTGATGAGCAGAACAAACTGTAACCACGGCAACCACTGGAGACAGACGAAGGGGAGGTTTTGGGGAGGGTGAAGAAACAGGGGGAGAGCCAACTGTGAAAGAGTGTGTGCGTGAGGCAAATAGCGAGGGGGGAATGGAGAGTGGGAAATGAGGGCTGAAAGAGAGCATGAATAAGAGACGAGGGGTGAGGAGAGGAGAGGTGGAGGTGTCTGCAGGTTTGAGGAAACACATAAAAACCGATACTCCCTCACTGGGAAACTCACACGTCAGGATTAGAAGGATGTCCACATATCTGTGAAAGATTATTCCGTTCTCCCGGTAATACTGATTTAAATCTATAAACCCACATTTCAATATTCGGTTTAGGACTATTTTTCAGATATGCAGACTCTGAATGGCTTACAGGATCTCACAGAGTACTTCCTTTGCTAATCCCGCTCAGTGAAAGAATGCAAAACCTGTGAAGAGGGAAGAGGAAGAGACGGCATCCATTTACACTCTTGCACTGCTAGGGTGCGTTCAGGGCCAATTAGTAAAGTGCATGTTGCTATCCAAGCCAGAAGTAACAACTGTTCAGCATTGCAAGTCTAAAGCATTGGCTTCATTTTGTTTAAAGGAGGAGCCGATGGGTGTCATTTATGATACTGAGGCAGCAACTACCGAGCAGCTTCATTATTAATTGATCTGTTTATGATTTTGTCATTAGAGGTTATAAAATGAAGACGAAAATAAAAACAAGATGCATCTCAGGTGTTTTTGCGATTCCTTTAGACAGTACCTGGATAGCCCTTTCAACTGTGAGTTTTTGGAAACATTTGCAAGGATCCATCCTCTTGCAGTTTGTAGGAGCACCCCTGCTACGCGTGTTGGCACCACCTCTCTGACAGCTGTGTACTCAACACATGCAGTAGGTTGTAAGATGCTCCAGTGAATCACGTTGCAGAATACGCCCTGGGTGAAGACTGTCAGAAGAAAAACGGGCTTGTGCTTAGTCTGCAACGCATACAATATAGTTACAGTCTGACAGCCGAGCACAGAGCGTCCCTACCTGTATCAGCTCTGCTAAGCACCAGAATATGAGATGCAGTAATAAACAAACTCAAGGGGAAACCGGTTCCTCTCGCCGTCTCATTGCAGTGCGCTGTTGTCTCGCCTTTATTAGTGTCCCACATCAGGCAAGAGAAAGCTCTTTGTGGTGAGTTACAACGCAGTGTGTGATTCATGATGCAGGGAGTAGCCTCGGTGATCAAACATGTCTGATACTAATACGCCACAACAAAGTAATCATTGAAAGTTATTTCAGTCCCCACGCCACCTCTTATCCGTAGCCTTCTGTATTTTCCTATTGCTGTTTTAGGGTGGTAGAGATAAGGGGAATAGACACAGGAGAAACAACAAGAAATACAAGAAGAAGCTAAGGAAATGCTAAGTCGTCTATCACTGATATGTTTTCGACAACTAAATACTACGCGTTTCTGCACGAAGGATGCAAAAGCACAATTTTGCGTCATGAGTTTAGCAGAGATGCTGAAGTATAAGTCAAAAAGAATTACAATTACATCTTAGCTGACCCAGACCAAAATGACCAATAAGTTTGAAAATAGACCTTAAGTGGGAAGCTTTTGGAAAAAAAGAGATGCCTTAGTGAAGAAAGAGTTCATTTTATGTGTGTGCATGCTTAGGATTAATCAATACATCCATCAAAGTGATTCACAGGCTGCTCGGCATGTCATTATCCCACTGTGCTGGATGCAGGGCGCTGATCATCAAACTGGGTGTCCACACACACTAAGAGGTCCATATAAACGACACCACAGGAGTTCTGATTGGGCAAGAGATGTGGTGCGTTTGAGTGTCTCTTGTTCGTCCGGTGTTTGTGTTGTGGACTGCAATTTCTTGCTTGATTACTGACACACACACACACACACACACACACACACACACACACACACACACACACACACACACACACACACACACACACACACACACACACACACACACACACACACACACACACACACACACACACACACACACACACACACACACACACACACACACACACACACACACACACACACACACACACACACAGAATATGGCATTCTGAAGTGGAAGA
Source organism: Eleginops maclovinus (assembly GCF_036324505.1). Classification (NCBI taxonomy): domain Eukaryota; kingdom Metazoa; phylum Chordata; class Actinopteri; order Perciformes; family Eleginopidae; genus Eleginops; species Eleginops maclovinus. Next base: position 9,124,426 of record NC_086362.1, read on the forward strand.
ATTAAGAGGGACAGGGTGGAAATGAGAGAGTGAGGAGATGAGGAAGCAAGAGATGGACAAAGGAAGCACATAAAAAGACATAGGGAGACTTTATAGACAAAAAGGTTGAGCCAGAAAGCCACAGAGAGGAGAAGAAGGAGGGATGAACAGAGGAGGGGGGAGAGAAAACTGCAAGCGTGTTATGTTCAGGGTGAGTGGCAGGTCAGCTATTTTGCTACACTTGTGATAATGTGTGTTGTGCAAAGGCAAATCCGTGGGCGTAAGCAGAACTGTATTTTAAGTATTTGTATGAGTGCAAGTTTGTGAGGGAGAAAATTAGCATTAGGAACTGAAATTGTAGTTTCTCTTGTGTGACCTGCTGATGGCTGCCAGCCCAAACACACAGGACATACAATGGTAGGATATCCTACAAATTGTTTGCAAAAATGAGACTGGACTCATAGAGATTACACCTTTTATAGTGTTTAGAGAGTGTTTGGAATTGAGCCCAAACCGCAGCCTAGTGCACTACAACACTTAACTAAACAGACCCATAATTACCAAATTCAAGCAGCACTCATTTTCCAATCAGACACAGTTTGATGTAAACACTGGGACACACTCCAAACCATTACAGGTGGGACTGACATGAATGGGACTAAACACATAGCCTTGATGTACATAATTACATGCAGACTTTAAGTTTAGCATGAGTCCAACATGCTCACTTTTAACTTTTTGGCTGGCCTCTACCATGTCATAAGGGAAATATCAAGCTCCTTAGCTGCTAAATGCTGCTCTATATTCTCAAGCTAGTTGTAAACTGGGTCTGATAGCTGAATGTTTTTGAACGGGTAGCGAACGGTTGGTTTTTAGAGCTGATAAAGGAAAAAAGCTGCCTTCTGGCCAAAAACGGTACTAGACCGTGAACTGAAACTTTGCAGGACGATCTGTTAAGATAGGAGCTGAGGATTCAGGTAATACTTTGTAGGATAATCTCCATAAGCAAGCCTTTTCACTTTTGATTAATAGTTGAAGAAATACTGATTACAGCTGCTTTAAAACTTGGATGCACATAGAGAATGCAAATCACAGATGCCCAGATCATTTCTCCTACATTCAGCACAATATGGAAGCTGCATCAAAAGATGAGCATGTGGCAAACACTATCAGCTATTCATTTTTGTTTTTATCAGACCCCATCTTAAACCGCGTTACTGTGCAATTTAATTAGATGCAACTGCGCTATTGCCATCTGGAGTGAGGGAGCATCAAAACAAAGCAGTATTAAGCCGCCTCTCTGGCAAAGATATAACAGCTATGCAGCAATACAAAAACATTTTCCTCCTGGTGAAGCAGTGCTGCCACTTCCTGAGTGTTTTCATTGCTTTATGTCCATGACTGTATCTGTAGGACTCTGATAGAATGAGACTTTCGTTACAGCTTACAGAGGGACTTTCACAACCGATAATGCTGAGATCCCACTTTGCAGTATCGTGTGACATTGAAGCATTGCAAGAGAAAAATAAACCTTCAGTGTGAGAGAAAATGCAAAAACAACCCCGAGCACGAGGCAGGAGTCCTCTATACAAATACTGATCTTCAAGCAAGACTAAATAGTGGACACAAGTTACACATTGAAGTGAGAGCTTCATAACGGATCATGTGAAGGCTGCTCCCTGGCATGATCCGAGGTAGAGAGGTGCCAAGGAAAATCATTGTCACCTCTGCTGTTTGCCAATTCAATTTACCTCCCAGAAAATGTGATCCCACAGCTGTGCAGCCGTGCAGGATCTCAAAGGAGGGGGAAACAAAATTACAAAAGCTCGGCAGGAGTGGGAGATTGGCTGCAGCAGACACAACACAACAATGTTAGAGAAGTGCCGAGGAGAGTTTGGTCATAGAGTCGGAGGAATGCTAAAGCTTAGGTTATTATATTAGTAGTTAGATGGGATTTTGAAGTATTTATGCTGCTAGTTGAACATGTTTCATACAGTAGGGTCATTTATCATTTAGTTTGATGATGATAACAGCTAATAAAGTCCACTTTTATTAGCCTTTATCTGGTTGGAATCGCCCATTTGTTCACTATTGGTATGCTAGTATTTTCAGGAATAATTATGTAAGAGTTTGGATTCAACTTATAATTATCGTCAAATATTCTGTATTCTCAAAAACTGGCACAAAAATATAAAGAATGTTTGTCCTAATATCTCAAATTACAAGGTGATGTCTTTAAAAACCCATTGATATTCACTTTATTATGCTAAGAAGCAGACAAAAGGTGTCTAACTCCATGTTAGAAAGGCTAAAATAAACATTGTCTTACATGTTTGCATTCAAAAATCAAATACTCTGGGATTATTTCTCTGTCTAATCACGGCGGCTTTATTCAACAGCACTTTAACGCTTCATTGCGCAAGCGCTAGTGCCCAAAGGAATAAACGGGAGTATGGTACCAGGGGGAACCAAAAAACATTTACGGGGGCAAAGATGTGAGCCATGACTTTAAGTACAAAAATCTACTCCAGTTAAAAGGCACATGAGTTCAAGGCCTACTTAAAGCTGCGCCACTTGAGATTTTCTTGTCCGTCGTTGCACAAGTCTTAACGGTTCACCAAATCACAGCCTGTGGTAAATCAGAGCTGCCGCCTGGTTTTAAGAACATCAGAGGCTTGTTGCTGCCTTGCATTTGTACTTCAGAGAGGATGACTGGTTTGTAAAACAGCAATACTTCAAAGAGAATGAAAGGTTGCATTGTTTTTCATCTTTTTGATTTTTTAACAAAGCTCTCTGAGTTTATTAAATACGTGGGTGCTTATCTGTGCCCGGTGGATGCACAGTATTGGAACCTCTAATACAAAGCAAACTTTAAATCCTCCAGTAGTATTATTATTATTATTATGTTTACACTTACAACATAACTGCTTTGCATCCTCTGAATTGTTGCCATGTTCAAAGATGATACTTTTTAAGAACGCCTTACTTAAGGTAAGGTGCTGCAGTAGCCAAAAGCATTCTACAATTTGACACAGCTCTGATCAGATACATTTTTCTCAACATCAAACGTTTGATTTTTAGCAGAAGAAATTCAAAGCGAGACAAAAACAAGTATTTAAATAAGCATGTAATGCCTAAACTGATGCAGGAGTGAATTCTTCCAAATGAGTAAAACTTAAACAAAATCATTGAAAACTGACTGTGCACCGTTCCAGGAATAGAAACAATAATAGAAATCTGCAAAACAGGACGGCTTCCAACAGGATTCAGTCAGAGAGGGTGGTGCATACAGATGGGTGTACACATGCTGATACTGGGCCCGCCACACACACACACACTGATACACAGGCTGTTTCTTACCCCATTTCAAAAACAACATAGAGGCTTGGGGAGAATTAGTTGAGTGGGCTATCTCAGAAGAAGTGTATTATTTTGGAGCCCTGCTGTGCAAAGTCTGCAGTTCTTTTATTTTAAAGAGAACACACTTCAGTCTTTCTCTCTGATTTCCCATTTCTCTCCCTTCGCAACAACCATTTACCTCAGGGGTTCTGTAAGTCTGTTCCATCAATACCCCCCCACCTATACAGCGGGAAAAAAGCAATAACTGTAAGTATTAAAAAACAAATTAAACATCAAGAACTCTGAAAAAAACACGCTGAAATCTTCGTTCTATTTTTGAGAGGCGCACACACTTGACAAAAAGGCTAGCATTGCACACAACCTGTTCTTGTGCACACATTTGGGCGTCTGGAGTGCCCACCAACCCACCTACTGTGAAATAAAGACAACCTAGACAATTTTTTGGGGAACACATGGGATCCAATCTAAGTATCTCCACCCATGGCTTAAAAAGTACCTTTGTGATTCTTCTCACAATCAGAGCAGGTATTTGGATATTAAAGCAAGTAAACATGTCCTAGTTGAAACCCAAAATACAAATATGAACCCCGAAACCTAAAAACCTGACCTCTTCCCCCCTTTACCTCCTCACGTTTTCCCTTCCAGCCTTCACCTCCCTGTCTCTGCCGTCTCCTCCTGCCAGCATGATGCTGCAGCCTCACAAACTCAGCGCTCTCCCTTCCCCTAATCAAATCCACTCTCCCCTCGCTCATCCCTCTCTTCGACAGTGACGGATGGCGGCCTTCACCCGTTTATCGCCTTTACATATTTCTCTGCCCATCCTCTTAACGACGCACATTCATACACACTGACTCTTCATCCCTCTTTCTTCCCATCTTCCTCGAACTCCCACTCCCTCCTTATGCACTCTCTTCCCACCGGGGTTCATTTTGCTCGAAATTTACACTCCATCTTGTGCGCTCCTCTCCCATTTTCTTGTCTTTTTGTCTCTGTATTTCACGCAGTATTTTTTGTCCGTTTCCATATCCAATGTTGTACTCCTCTCCCCGCGCTTTCAATACACTCGGGGAGTCTAAAGAGGACCGAATACGACAGAGGAATGACAGTGGAGTGATAGTATCAAAAGGATGAGTGGGCCTACAGTACACACGACTGCCGCACCAAGAGGCTATGTGGGCGTCCTTTTGTTCCTTGCCTGGAGAGGCAGAGAGAGAGTGTGCATGTGTCGGCCTTCCTGTAATTATGATTGTGTGGGAAGACTGTTTTGGTATGCTGCCGGTTGTTTCTCTATGCACCTAATATCAAGGGTCTGGATTATGAGTAAGAGTGCATGCTAGGAAGCTTTACTGTGATTGAAGGACCTCCGAGTCTATATATTTGTCTTCAGATTAAATTGTGCTTTAGTCAGCCGTATGCATTGATACTCAAATCACGTTAGCATTTTATTTTACTCCTACCTTCATTCTGCCACACCTAGTGTTCAGACATTACATCAGGCAGCGGTTTTGACTGGAGTCTCGCTGTGAGTGTATTCTTACTCCAATCAGATCTGTGGATTACTGTGCTTGTGATAAGTGGCTTTCGAGAGCTAATACAAATCCCCTTGTTTATAAACAGTGCGACATTCCCTAAGTCGATTAAGTCGATTACAGGCTAATGGCATTTGCGTGCGTTCGAGGGGGATGCACAAATGTATACGCAGATATGCCGATTCGGAAAATATACATGCACATTCATCAGTATTCATCAGCATCCTCGTGGCTGGCATTTAACAGGGCCTGACATTCATAATAATCCAAAGCGAATTAAAGACTGTGACCAAAGAGGGAATTAAGCCCTAAAGTCAGTAGGTCTTACGTGTGAGATAACAAGCGGACACATTAGAGCCTTGTAGTCATGCCTGGAGCTCCTCCTAATTGCCTGCGTTTTGGTTAGGTTCAAAAGTAACACCGTTAATGGAAGTTCATCGCTCCATAGTGTCATATTTGACCGCGTCTGTCCTCGCATAAAAGAAAGCGTCGACCTCCTGGGGCTGCGGTGGGCATTTAGAAGGAAACTTCTGGAAGTTAAGTTAAGGTTATGTTGCTTAGAGTCGTGCTCCAACACCGAGCAGTTCCTTCCACGGACGCTTTTAGCTCGTGTTCTCACTCTCTTTCCTACCGCCTGTGCGCTGCTCTCTGGAGGTTTGAAGGTTCATGCAGGGTAGCGCAGCGATCGAGATTTCCCAAAAATAGAGGAAGCAAAAGAACAAACAATAGCGAAAAAACCGAAGCCTCTGCAGACCCTTAAACTGCACACCATTTTTAAAAGCACATACACCTAGCCAAATGCACATTTAATGGGATTTCACACTCGCCCGCACACAGGGCAGTAAGTTTCTGTTAATTTCATCTTCTCTGTCTGATCTCTTTTCATCGTGATTCAATCCTCTCCTCCTCTGTGTCTCTCTGTCATCTATCTTTCATTGACCGGCTCTTTATTCTTTCCCTCCCCAAAAAGTATCCAGCAGGCAAGATATCAAAGGGGTTTTGGCCTTTTGGCTCTGTGTGTGCGCATGTGTGTGCGTGTGTTCTCACATCTGTGCATCCCTTCTCATTGCAAATTCAGCAGCAAACTCTTAAGAGCAAGTGAAAGGCCTCCAAGTACAGGGAAATGTCACATTAATTCACGCACAGGAACACACACACGGTCCACACCAGCATGGTGAGGCTAACCATACGCATTGTGAGTAGATAAAAGTTGATGGTAGACCCACACACACTGTACCTGTTTTTTCTGCATCAGTGCAACGTGTAAGATAAGACTTTATTGATCCCAGAGGGGAAATTCTAATGCCTCAGCAGCTTAAGTAAAAAGACCAAAGAGGAAGGTAGAGATAAGGAGTGGAAAACTGATATCAAAAACTACATTCAATACGTCCTATATAAATAAAATGTGCAGTTGTTATAGGATAACGAAAAGGACAAAAAAATGACCAAATCTGTAGAAGTTGAAGCCCTAATAACAGCTATATATTATAATCCATTGCAAAATACAATGCATTATAATTAGTTACACTTTATCATGATGCAGTATATTATGTGTTGTATATTCTATACAAGGGAAGATCTTTAACTCTATTAAACTTAAGGTACACTGGTGGAGATGCAAAACATTTAAAGTTTGGCTGGTTGAAGTAGAAATGTTTTATTAAAAATATATATATTTGAAGGCACCGACTGCTGCATATTGGTGTCAACTCGTCTTGAATATATTTGCATAAAAGAACAGCTTTTTTCCTCAAACTACATTCTGCGGAAACTACTGAAATCTAAACGAGTTAATGTACAGACACCAAGTAATGCTCTTAAACTCCCTACATACCTGTACAAATGTATTACTCGCATGGTTACTACCTTTAAGTGTGAGAGACTAGTAACACGATAGATTAAAGAAGCAAGGTTGAGAGCGAAGGAGAGGAGGGGGAGGAGGAGCTAAATGGAATGGGACAGGGAGCTATCCATCTCTCAAATCGATCATGACACGGACAGATCGGTTAAACCCAACTCGTGCATGTGTGTGTCAGAGAGCTTCAACACTGTACTGCTCGAGTTGCAAATGAGATCTAAAGGAGTGGCAAGAAAGTGTAGAAAGTAGGAGCGGGAGAAGGAAGGAAACATGGAGGCCAGCAGAGTCAGCAGGTGATAGAGAGACAAGACAAAACGATGGGTAGAGGAGGTGCAGGAGAAAATCAGGGAGAATGTGGTGAGGTAGGGCTGTGACTGATAACACTGTCGTACACAGGTTGCCTCAAGGGCAGACAAGACAGAGAGAAAGGAGGAAAATGTGGAAATGTACAGAGGAGCCAGAGGGGTAAAGAAGAAGGTGAGCAAGGATGAAGACGCAGGAGAGAAACGGATAGAAACACACAATGAGGGGCATGGCAGTGAGAGATACATGGGAGGGGATGGATGGCAGAGAAACAAAGAACTATCTGTGGTAATAGACTCAGAGGAAGAGGAGAGGTAGGTAAGGGGGAGGGTTACAGTGTGGGATAGGGACAATGTGTGAGGGCTTTCACAAGGGCAAGGAAGAGGTAGGAATGCAGGTAGAGACAAAGATAGAGGAAAATGAGAAAGAGCAGGGCTGGAAAAAAAGATGAGGGGTGAAGGAAAAAGAAAGGTCAAATGACAAAGTGGAGACACACAGGTGGCGCAACAGGAGAGTGTGTGAGTGTATTGACATTCAGCGGGCCGCGGGCTAAAGTAAGCTGTCTGAGGAGCAGACATTAGCAGCGTGCGGGGGGGTGCTGGTTGAGCTCGGTGTACGGCAGCCACAGACGTTATGGCAGACATGTTTTCACCCACAGTTCACCTTTTCGGGTGCAATTTAACATTTTAGTATATTCAAGACTCAATGGGAACTCGGGATGGGTTGTCACTGCAGGCATTCGTGACTCTGCCCCCCCGCCCCGCAAACCCCAGACGTACTAATGCTGCAAGCAAGTTTCGGAAACTGATGACGACAGACATGAGGAGATTACCATCTGTGGTAGCGGTTTAGGTTTGGAAAGGGTACCAAGTTCCTGGTAGTCATTAGACCTCCCTACAGCAACCAAGTTCCACTCGAGCGAAGTAGCAATAATGGACAACAAAAGTAGTGTTTTCCAACTCTTCAGTCCTTGTAGGCTATTAAAGGTCTGTGAATGGACACAGGCTTGGCTTTTCTTTCAAATAAAATAGCAGTTTGCTCCTAAACAACAATAATAGCCCATCAGTATAATGTTCTGCCCAAAGACGCAAACGGAAATGCATGACATTAAGGAAGCAATGATACCATTCATCGGAGCCTAAAGTAATCCATAAGTAATGTATTCCCGTCAAGTTACACAGAAGCGTCTTATTTCCATTCATCTCTTTGCTTTTACAGAGAAAACATTTAGGCAAAATGCATCATTTAAGGCAACAGTTTTCTTTATCTTCACTGAGCGTTTCACGAATGGAACACTTTAACCCGTGTAATAGAGCCGACTTTCTGAAAGCAGACCATATAGTCGGGAAGAGAGCAAACTTCTACTTTTGTATCGATGCTCCTTAGATATCCGAGTTAAATGGTAAACCCTCTTCTAGTTTCACGCAGAAAGAGCAAAGCTGGCACATAATGGAAAAAATATTGAGCCGGCAATTTGCGTCAACCTGTGAAGTCAGCATGATATACGGCCGTGTCTTGGCGTTACTCAAAGTATTAGGTTGCATACATTAGACATCACACTACAACCGCCCTGCTCAGGACTCGGCTGCACGAGTTTCCAGATCCAGCTGCTCATGAGAACGAAGCTGCCTTTCTGCACCGATGCTCGTGTCTCTGTCTGTCTGCGTCTGACTCACCGTCTCATTCTCCGTTTCCTCTCCCCAGTCACCGAGGCAGTGGCTGTTATCAACACTCCCTGTCACTCTCTGTATCTAGATGACAGTTGCTATGACAACTATTATGCATGCCAATCAGTGGCAGTGACTCATCTCTTCACCTTATCATCACATAGCTGCATTAACGGTTGTGGGGCACAAAGAATTTGGGTGACTTTCTGAGATTATAATGGAGGTCTTGTACTTCACTCAGACTTGGATCTGGAGTCGAACACTGAAAAGGCAGCTGACCCAGTATGATTCCCTGACCCACGGTGTTGAGAAGGTGTCCGATGATATAACACAAGTAAAATCCTCTCTTCCAGGTTTCTAGGTAACTGTTACTATGGGGACTGTCTGTGTTCATGTCATTTGGGATGTTGTTGCTAGGCGATAAGCTGTAGTAGTGAGGAGGTGCAAGTGTGCATGTAAGAGAGACATGGGCGTCCACCATTCCTCAGTATGGCCTTTTTGGTATGCTATGAAGAGGCATTAGTGCAGAGTGGTGCTCATTTTAGAGGAGGCCTGAGCCCACACACGTAAGCCTGTGTGTAGATCAAGCTCCTCTTCCAGCTCTGTCTAGTCAGAGTAGGTGGAAGACAGTAAAGCAGAATAAAAACACACTTCAGACGTCTCATGAAACAACTCTGCCCAGGGAAAGAGTCTAAAACCTGCTGTTTTTTCTCCCTGCAGGTCTGTGGATTGCCAGGCGTTCTACCATGCCTGTCCCCCCACCCCTCAATCCCCGCAGACAAAAACACCTGCCCCACACACACCTCCACCACCCGGAAAAAGGGGCAGAGCTCTCCCCTTCCCTCTTTCCTCCATCCATCCCCTCTCTTTCTCTTCTCCCCACTCTCCTCGTATCATCTGTGCCCTCCTCATCCCATCTCGTCCACTGCGCGTGCCCCAGGGCTACCAAAAGAACACTTCCCGAATCGGCCCCTTTCCCGGCGTTCCACTGGCTGACTCTAGTCACATGCTGCCTGCTGCCTTCGCTGATTGGAGCAGGGGAAACGTGGGGCATGGTCTCGACCTGTCCCTTCCACTGCGTGTGCCGAAACCTTTCCGAGTCGCTCAGCACGCTCTGTGCCGACAAGGGCCTGCTGTTTGTCCCGCCCAACGTTGACCGGCGCACCGTGGAGCTGCGACTGGCCGACAACTTCATCACGGAAGTGGGCGGGATTGACTTTGTCAACATGAGCGGATTGGTGGATTTAACTCTGTCGAGGAATACCATCAACCTCATCCGACCCATGACCTTTGCTGACCTTGAGAGTCTGCGCTCGCTCCATCTGGACGGTGAGCCAAAATAGTCAAAATACAATCCTGCTGATAAAAACTATTTGGATTTGGTCAAATAATTACATAATTGTGTGTCTAGGTAATCGCTTGATAGCAATCGGACCCAGGGACCTCGCAGGGTTGGTCAATCTGCAGCACTTGATCATCAACAACAACCAGCTGATCAAAGTCTCCGTCCAGGCCTTCGACGACTTCCTGCTCACCCTGGAAGACCTCGACATGTCCTACAATAACCTCAGGAGGTAAGCCTTTGCCTTTATTGTGATTGCCCACATGCATGAAATGTACCCTGCTCTGCTTTGTTAAGTAGTAACTGAATGTAATGCTCTTCTCAAGCTGTCTCAAGCGAATACTGCAGAGGCAAAGTGGAAACCCCTATGATCACGTAGGAGTCAGCAAACATAATGAGAGGAACTGGCTCAAACAGCTGAGGCTGGGAGAAGAGGACTAAAAGCTCAGGAAATTCAAAGTGAATCAATTTTGATGAGGTCCTAATTTTCTTTGACATCGATTTTGTTAAGATTTGATGAGTGGACATCTGAGCTCACTCAGCTGTGAGTGTGGATTGCTACAGCTTTTCGGAAGGTTTTTCAGTACCTCACTGGGTAGCATTCTACTTAGGACAATGGAGATGGCATCTCTATGCATTCCTCGGGACTAAATTACAAGTCAAAACAAAGAATATATTCTCCACCGGCCCTCTATTCTCCTCTTCAAACTGTCCCACTGCGTCGATGGATTCCGTAGCTTTTGGCTGTCAGTTCTGATTAAGATGTTTCATTTGTCTCTTCTGCAGGAGCTCTCTGGACGCTCTCCAACCTCCACCAGGCTATAAGTGTAGAGCTTTAATGACCAATACATTAACAACTGCCGTTTGCCTTTTGTTGCAGACTATTCCTCACAGACAGATGTGAGCCTGCATCACTGGTTGTTTCTTTTCTTTGAAGGCCACAGAGGGTCTTTATTAGTGATGTATAGAGTTGAAAGCGGTGGACAGAGGGGAAGAAATTGGCTTAATGTTCGACCAGCTCGGATCCAAACACTGATTCCTTCATCAAGTCGACAAACGCTCAAAGCCGGAGAAACATCACGAAATATGAAAAGAGGGGAAGAGATTATCCTGTCTATTTCTAATTGTGAGAAAATGTGATGTCTCCTGAATCTTTGAATGACATACATACTGTTTATAGCCGAGTTTTAGAGAAAGTTTGCTGAGATGATTATTGGTTGTCTTCCGCTCTACCTTCATCTGACTTCTGGTATGCATCAAAGCAAAAACTAAATCAAAGTGTGTGGGCTATAATTTAGCCCATATCAAAGAGACATCCTTGTGCTACACCATCCTGCTTTATTTGTCTGCCATTCTCCCTCTAGTCTACACCACAAACATGATTAAATAATCGAGCCTTGTACATTCCTATTGTCCAGAGACATTAAGCTTTATAGACAAAGAAAGCAACCATCTGCTGTTTGTTAGAGCAGTCAATAATTTAGCATCTTTCCTTTCCTTTTGAAATAATAGAACTAATTAATTCAATTCCTTTTATTACACAAAACAATGCATTATTATCCCAAATTGGCTTTGAAATCAACTTGTAATGTGGTACTTTGAGTAGTGGCAGGTTCTCTTTTTGCTGGGTACTACGAGCGCTACAGTGCTTATCAGAAAGCAAATGCTTCTTCTGCAAAACAAATATTGTGCTTAAGTAGAAAAACACATGGTAGTGAAGTCAAAAATAACAAGATGAAACCAACAGTGTACACATGAACCCAAAAATAACATTATTTCTTCCAGCTTTGTCTCGTTTTAGGATTTATTTCATTGTGCTTGTTGTCAGTCAGTTTTGATTTAAACAGTTCTTGAGTGAATGCCTCCACAAAAGGAATACTAAATGACTGCCGCATTAGGTCACAGATGGGACTGGTGTAATCCAGCAAAACAGAAGGAATGAGAAGTAGAAAGAGCATCTGTTGTGGTAGTCTGTCATTGTTGTCACCAGTAATTAGTCTTCGCTTATTCCAATTTTCCGCAGCCTTACGTAGAAGCGTGCTCAGAAAATAGAGAGTAAATGTTGACTGATATATAAGCACACTGTAATCAGGTTGGTTCCCTATAGAGTTTATCCACAAGAGACACTAGCCATCAAAGTGGTAAATCTTCACAGCTGCCATTCCCTTTAAAGGAGATGCTTTAATATCCACTCTGAAACAAGAATAAAAGACCAACCTTGGCCCAAAGTCTAATAACTCATGAATCTGAATTTAATCTCCAAATATTCCTCTTTTTCCTTTCTACAGGGTGCCATGGGAGTCCATTCAGAACATGGCCAGTCTGCACACTCTCAATCTGGACCATAACCTGATAGACTTCATAGCGGAGGGAGTCTTTGGAGAGCTGTACAAGCTTGCAAGGCTGGATATGACCTCCAACAGGCTCCGCACCCTGCCTCCTGATCCCCTATTCGCAAGGTAGCTCTTAAGCTTTTCTTTTATGTTTCTGTAAGTAGGAATATTCTGCGAAAAACGACCCTCGAGACACCACAGTGTTTTTAAAAAGGATTCCAAGTTACTGAAAGACAGGGAAAAACATCCTGTAAACAAAGAAAATTAAACCCTGTGAACAAATTGTATTCCTTTATTATATATAATTGAGGCAGTGGCTTGGTCCACCCTCTGCATGACAAAGAAATTCACAGTGGCAAGTAGCTGCAGGGTGAATAAATAAGGCCCTTACAGGTCTCCAGTGCCCACTAAGTGGCTAGTCATAGATTTCAAACTTGGGAAATGGATTGTTGGAAGGTAATGAGGTAAAGAAACAAAACCCACACTCATGGTAGAGGTGCCAACTATTCTCCAGCCAACTCAGGAATAAATATCTCACAAAGTCCAGGTGTGACAGGAACTTGGTGAACTTTTTCAGATTGCTTTAAAAAACTGAGGAGACCAGGACCGGCATTGCATGCTAACACATGAACAGAGCTGTAATCCGCGATAATGATTTATTCAAATCAGGCCTGTTTTAACAAATGACAAAAATAATTATCACAGCAATTGAAATATCTTTGTCAAATGTTGGTCCAATTTAAGTTCCACTATGATTGCTTCCTTATAAAGCTTAAAGCTTACATCTGTCATTCCTCAGTTTGGATCCCCAGTGTAAAGAACCATCTTCCACAAAGTTGCTCAGCAAGAAAGCTTAACAGAGTCCTGTTTTCATCCTTGATATTTGCAAATTAGTACATTTTTAATTTGCACAGGCCAGCTGCAAGAAGCTTGTAACAGCACTAATGCTAAGTATTGCTCCTGGGTAGGTTTGAACAGCATGCTGTGGACTATTTTCAAATTCATTTCAGATACATTTCTCTCATCAGAGCAGCAAGCTCATATCTACTATATCTACTAACTGATGTGAAGACCTCCCTATATGGTACCATTATGTTTGGTTCCTTTAAAATCCTCCTTTGAATTTATAACCATTAAATAGCAATAAAGTGAAACTGCTTCAATTTAGCAAAGAGCTTATCCTTTACAAGGTATTTTGACAATAATGCCCATAAAGTATGCTGGTGCACTATTACCTAGATTGATTTCCATCTAAAAAACAAGAATATAGCTTCTCAAGTCAACTTTTTCTCCATTAAGGCTTATAAATGTGTTGAAGTAACCTGATGTTCCTTTCTGCTATCATCTTCAGGTCCCAGACAGGTGCAATAAGTCCCACCCCCTACAATAATGTCATTAGCTTAAATTTCGGTGGAAACCCGCTGCACTGCAATTGCGAGCTGCTGTGGTTACGGAGGCTAATCCGTGGGGACGACATGGAGACGTGTGCCACACCTGCTCACCTGGCTGGAAGGTAATTTTTTTTGTTAAGGACAACATTTTTATCCTGACACTTTAAATCATTGAAGCATTTTCCAAAGTAAAGGGGGGGGAAGAATAGTAAGTGATGTTTAGCTGGTCATAATCCATCATTTATCCCAAACTTGCCTAAAGACCCATCAATCCTAACACTACTGATTTAGCTGAAATCTAATTAAAAGGCATCGCATTTATTGACAGCTTAATAACTCACAGGAAACGTGCAGTAGGCCTTAAGGACTGGGTTTCAAAGCAGTGATGTGATATTGTTGCTGTCATTGTACCGCAAACTTTCCCCTCCCTGCATCTCTCCGCAAGAATCTAACCCTGTAGTCAACAGTATGGAGTGCAAACAAAGGATTGAGGAGGAAAACGAGCATCTGTTGTTGTCATCTGTCATGGCTGTCAGCATTCATTACTCTTTGCTTAGTCCGGGTTTCCAGAGGGTAGCATGGGAAATTGTTCAGACTGATGTGCATTACTGAACTTAACCCTTTAAATTGACAGACAAGAGCACATAGATCTTTAGGTTAATGTACGACATTAATCTGCCAAATAAACCTCGCAGGGATAAAAGAAGACACATTCCTGTACTTAGCCAAACAGGTGATTCTGCTCTACTTGACTTTCTCTTTTATTGGCTTCATCCTTCTTTGTCTCTCAGATATTTCTGGTCGATTCCTGAGGAGGAGTTTACTTGTGAACCACCGCTCATCACCCGTCACACTCACAAGCTGTGGGTGCTAGAAGGCCAGCGGGCCACACTCAAATGCCGTGCCATTGGCGACCCTGAGCCAGTAATCCACTGGGTTTCCCCAGACGACCGCATCGTTGCCAACTCATCCCGGACCAGCTCCTTCAGCAATGGGACCTTGGATATCTTAGTAACAGTTGCCAGGGATGACGGGGCGTACACGTGTATTGCAATAAATGCAGCGGGTGAAGCGACTGCTACTGTGGACCTGAAAATAATCCCCCTGCCTCACCGGGGAGGAGCAGGTGGAAACACAGGGAATAACAACGTGAACACCAAAAACAACGGGAACGTGACCAGTGGGATTTTACGGACCGATCCGGGCTCTTCTGATATCAGCACGGGGAAAAACGGAGGGATTAACAATGGAGCAGGACGAGGAGGGGAAGCAGAGGATGGGAGGAAAGGTGGAGGTGAGGACGATGAGGGTGAAAGTAGCAAGGGCTCTGAAGGGGAGACAGGCCGAAGGAGGGAGCATGGAGGAGGACGAGGACGAGGAGGAGGAAGAAAGGAGAGTTGGAGTACAAGGAGTTACGTCAACCTCAGCGCAGGTCCGATGGGATTTGGGAAGTTTGTCTGCAGTTTACGCTGTGTGGATGTATCAGATACAGTACAACTGCACCGCCGACGAGACCCTCATCTACAGGTTAGTTTTGCTTTACCCACTCGCAAACAACAAGAACCAACGTGATGAAATGTTACGTTTTACAGTCATTTCTGATAGCCCTCCCTCCTCAAAGGTTGGATTTCCTGTCTCCATTCAAAAGGCCTTAAATATTCATCCATTACAGCACGACACTTCCGTAGTGCACCTTGTACATGGAACGGGGAATGCTCAAGGGATGAATGAATGGGGAGACAGATGAAGGGGTAGTGGGGAGAATGAAGTTAATAATTTAGCTCCATCATGGTATGACACTGATTCCCAACTGGTGGGTAGTAAGTGAACATGGGAGGATAAGTGGATGGTCGTTTAAACGAGAATACGATTTGGATATTAGAAAAAAGCGAGCTTGCTTGAAACATGAAAACATTTAGAGGCAAGGAAATGGTGTCGGACTCTGAAAGCAAGGTCTGTCTACAGCTACATTTGCCGGCATTAATGGACACGTCTGATAAAGTAACAGGATCTTTATGGATATGTCATTTTTGATTTGAAGCTACATTTAAACACTCAGTTAGCCCTGTCATTTTGCATTCAAAATGAGATCCCTTCACACTTCACTGTCCGTGTTTACTCACCGTGCTCTCAGAGGGAGAAAAAGAATCAAACATTTATGAAAACCAGATTTGAGGTTAAGAGCTGCAATGCTGTTGTTGCTATCACAAATTATTTAGGAGACAGCCATCACACCTCGCCTTGTAAGGTAGGGTTATATACTGAAAACGAATTAGCAAAACTGCCAATGTTAGCTCACATTTCCCTTGCATTGCTGTGAAACCATTTTAACTTTCCTATTAATTAGAAAGCACTGAGGACGTGTAATAGAAAGAAAAGAGCCAAAAAGAGAATGCGGAGAAACTAATCTTTGTAAAGAGTTCCTGAAAACAAAAAAAGATGAATGAAAGTTTTTAACCGTCTTTTCCAACACCATGAAACTGCATCAAATGAAACAATAATTAGGGATGAATATGCAGAGTTAAAAAGTGTGAGATTGAGTTAACTGCTTGGGTTTTGACTGATTGGTGTTCTTGAAATATAACAATACTACATGCATGAATTGACAGTGTGCTGCGTTGTGTTTTGTGCTTGTTGCTCTGGTGAAATACCTGAAATAGTGAAAGCAACATGAAATATGATAAGCGAAGTGGAGGTCGGCGAGGGGCTGCCATTATACTTGTCTTTATTTTTTACCCTTTGCTTGGTTTCCCTCAGATAAGATGGTATTACGCTGTAAGTGGTATTGAGCAGGGGTGAACGGGGTGAAAGGGGCAAGGAAAGGAAAGACCGACAGACGGAAAGAAGATTGGAAATGTGAGATACCATGTGAAGGAATCATCGGAGGGATTGAGGGAAAGTAAGGAAAACGGCAGCCAAGCGTGAATGGAGCAAAGACGGATGAAGAGGAGGAACTAATAGTTTGAGTGATGGATGGATAGAGCCGGAAGCAAGGAATGGGTGAATTTTCAAATGGGAATGAGCCCTCAGAGATTTCAGGAGTAGGACAAAAAAGGATTAAGGGAGAAGGAGAAGATATGAGATGGCTCTACTCAAATCACCTTGGGAGAGATAGAGAGGAAAGAAGGATGGATGAAAGATTAGAGACTGACAGAGGGGGGGGGGGTGTAGTCCATATGGTCCTCAAGGAAAAGCAATGAAGCAATGAGCAATGAGTGCAGAATGGGAGGGGATAAATGTACATCCATCAATGGAATTCTGTAAGAGAGAACATTTACATAAATACACCTGGGTATGGAAATAGGGAAGGGAAGGGGTGGAAGTTGGGAGGACTAATTCAGCAAAAAAAGAAAGAAAATACATTTGGGATGAAAGACAGAAAATTACTCTAAAAAACAAAGCCATAATTTCACAAGGGAGTGAAAAGGAGAAGAAATGGAGATGGGGTGCTGTGTTTAAAGCCCTGTAGCAAAGAGGTGAGGAGGTGTCAAATTGAGACGCGATATCAAAACAGACAAGTGCAGTCCCAAGACACATTTGTAGCAATTACACACCGAGAACTAATTACATGAATGAACTGAATAAGATCTTAGCTCCCTGGCTGATCAGCTGCATTAACTCCTGCACGGAAAATACTCTAATAGCAGAGCTGTCTCATCTCTAGAATTCAAAGCATATGCCTCGCCTAAAGTGTTACGAATTGACAACAAAAATGTAGCATTTAGCTTAAAAAGTGAAATTGGGCAAAAATTGTATTGACATAAGGTTCGAGAGATTTTGGAGAAGGAATTTGGGATATCACTATCAGTAGATTATTCAAAAAATATTCGCACAAACCATAACAATTTATGTTTAATATTTACATGTTCTATAGATTAGGTCATAAATGATTTATGAACAAACCTCGTTAGAAACCTTCAGATCATAGATAGGAATTAAATTAAAAAGGTTTGTGGACAGTATGAAAGTGATATGTGGATATTTCCCTGCCTCAAACTATGCAGAGAACTCATTTTGAGAAGACGGGAACCTGTATTTTTACACATTTTTGAAACTTCATGAGGAGGGTGCGTGTTTTAATACAAGATATCCCCATTAAACTAAAATAAAGGGGAAATCTTCCACACAAATAGCCAAATAATTCAACTAGTTTGAAAGTATAAACACAAAAACAAACTCTCAAAACTGCCTGGTGCATGAAAACAAGGTGTTAGTGTCCCATCTGTTGTACTGGATTGCATTCAATTGTAGAGGTGTTTATAATATCACCTGAAATCCCAGTTGCCATGGCTGAATTTAGCTCTTGTGCACAAAAGGGCGACACTGGTAAAATGTGTATCTCTGAGGGAACAAACTTTAAAGGAATAATGGAGCGGCGGCATCAGTAGGGGTGAGGGTTCTGCGGAGCTGGAGACAGGAAAATGCTGATAGACACATAAAGACTCTCACAGAAGCAAAACAGAGCAGAGATAAGACTGAAAGAGTGAGGCGGCGTCACAGGAGAGACGCTGAAAGTCAGCGAGGAGGCTGTAAAGCGATCTGGAGTTTAAATAAACCAAACAAATCAAAGCGCCTAACAAAACAGAGAAGGGATCGCTGTCTCAAAGGACACATAGAGAAGTAGTGGCTATCTTAAATTGTGATATAAACCCTGATCTGAATTGGAAAAGAGAAGAAAAGGTTGAAAGAGGAGTCGTTTGAGGGCTTTGAGGGAAATCTGTCTCAAAGGACAGATAAAGGAGGAAATGGAAGGCAGCATTTGAAAGGAAGCACACCACAATGCAGCCAGGGGTTTCCAGTATGGATTATATCATGCTATCAGTGTGCCAGTGCCAACCACAATATCTCACCAGCTAGAGACACCAGAGGAGAGGAGTCAGCCAGAGGGAGTCTGGCTGGTGATTTCAAAAGGGGAGACTAGACTAGGGAGATATACACGCTTTTGTATCGGGGATTTGTGCTGATATTTCATTGATGTGCAGCTGCTGAAAGACACCAACCCAGAAGAGAAAGAAAGGACAACAGAAGATTTAAGAGTTGAAGGAAACATGAGGTACAGGGACAGGTTTATGCTGTGGACATGAACCGGATAGCAGAGCATAGTGTGGCTGCCAGATTTTATTATCTCTAAAAAAGGTCAGTCGCATGCTAGACAACACCAGCCTCCACTTTAACAGGGCTTGTCTAATTCTGATGGCATCTGTGACAGCGCCAGGTGGGCCGTCGTGCATGTGGCGTCCACTGGGCACGCTCCCCGTGTCACCCCCCGCTCCCCAGACACCAACAGCTGAGCTCTCCTCTCTTGGAGATATGCCACAGCATTGGTTTGATGGCAAGGAAAGGCCCTCGATCTTCAAATGCGACATGGCATTGAAGTAAAGCTAGACAATAGCCAAGGTTTTCCGAAGTATGCCGGTGATATGTGAGCAATTACCGGACTGGCATTTATTTGTTTGGTTGCAGCCTACCTGAAGGATGGAGAACAGGAGAAAGAATGACCCATCTCGCTAATGAGGCGGTGACCTTTGTGGTACCGTCTGTTACAGCAGGATTTCCTGTTTTTGTGCAGAAATGTCACTCTAACAGGGTCATGCATAAGGGTTTCACCACACAACGTACAGGGCAGGGCAAAACACGCATTATTGTGACGCAGTCGTTTTGTTAAGCGGTGTTGGAAACATTCAATCTGTAGAAGGCATAGTAGGATAAATGGTTAATCATTTCCAAAGTGCAGTGCTTGTGCGGTAGAAATTGCGTTATAATGTAAACTTTCATTGTGTCCAAATGTGTGTATACAGAAACGGAAATACATTATTCGATATCTCTGAATACTACACAATGCACGCTGCTGCTATTGTGCCACTCACCATTTCAATCATTGGCAATCTGTTGGGCTCGCAGTTTACGATACATTATGAATCAGCGGCACATAAGGAGTGTCAGTAGGGGTATTTGTTTGGAAAGTGTACATGTCAGGGCTAAAAGTTTCCTATTAACTTCAAAAGTATTTTAAAGACAGCAGGAGGGTAAGGGCTTTGACAATCTTCACAATTTCGGCACGATCAGCACAGGATCAACCTTCCTGCTGGGCTCTCAAAGTGCCAGGCCTGACACAGAACTTAATGGGAACACAAAGGATCACAGGGACATAGAGAGGAGGAAGTTTCAGAGAAAAATCACGCATGGTTTTAAGAAATAATGAGAGGAATGAAAATAATGGCCTTGGAAAAAAGTGACCCACAGTTCACAATGACAGGGTGAGCTTTTGACAGCTACACTATTGGAGCATGCTGGGAGTCAGACAGATGAGTGTGTTGCTAATGAGCAGCAATGGGAGAGGGAAATGAAAGTCAATAATTATTAACATGTGTGACTTATATTTATGTCAAAGTGGTCTTTGAATATCAGTAAACTGAAAATAATTCTTGGTGCAACAGAAGATATAAACTCCACTGGAGAAATCAAACATCTAGAGGTGATTTGAGGTCATGTCATGTGGCTCTTGTGCAATGTGATATTCTGAGGACTAATATTAGCTTCCTATTTTAGCTTTGCATGCAACCAATACAACACATAGAAACTAGATGATCTGTTGAGGCTTGGACAGATGAGGGTGGAAGGAGAGATTTAACAGTGGACAGGAGGAGACATGAGGCAAAAAGATGGGGGAAATAAAGACTCAGTGAGCCATAAGGATTGAGGAAAGGATAGAGGAGTGACGCAATAGGCTTTAGAGAAGTACCCCGGGGGAAAGTGTAATTAAGTGTTAAACTACTGTGTCAATACATGTGTCAACTCACATCAGAGGCAGAGGAAAGAGAGGACGGAAGATGAATACATATGAGCAGGCTTGGGGAGTAACGGATTACGTAATCAGGATAAAAAAACTAAGTAACTGTATTCCCTTACAGCTACATGAAGAAAAGACGTAATCAGATTAGGATTAAAAAAACGGACCTACTGCCTGAATTTTGGTTTTGGTTTTGATTTAGGCATCTTAATAGCTTTTTTGATGCAGTAGGTGGACACCTGATTTATCAACAAAAAAAAATACCGTTTGCTTTAATCCATGTTTTAAACTAAAACACTTTTGGTAAACGCTACTACACTGTAGGTTTAGCCTACATTTACTGTAAAGAGGACACCTTTTTCTAAGGTAACATTGCTCTGCTCTCTTAGATAATCCACTAGTAAAAGAGGGAAAACCTTTATTATTATTTTATTTTTGATTTATTTACATTGCGTTTGATGTTGAGGGAATCCAACAGTAACGAAAAGTTATCAGGCTACATTACTTTTATATTGTGATACTAAGATTACATTGTTTTACGGGTAAATACGGTAGCTATTGTAATGGATTACATTTTCAAATTGTATTGTAAGGTTAGTGGACAGAGTATGACAGTTAGATCATTTTTTGTGGTTATGCTGTTGCTAAACTATCAAGAGGAATAATGGAGAAGAAGGAGGTAGGGAAAAAAAAGAAGCGGGAATCAGGGAGAAAATCAGGCCAAATGAGGAACCGCCGAGTGAGAATTAAGGAAAACTATGAAGACACGAGGGATGAGAGAAAAGGGTGGCTGAAAAGGAAAGATCGACAGAAAGACAGATGAAGGAAAACACGAGAAGAGATCAGAGGGAGTGTTTGGAGACATCCACAGAGACAGTAAACAGTCCAATGCATCAAGACCAAAAATGGGAAGAAAGGGTACAAAAAGAAATGACATGGTAAAAAAAAGAAATGAGGTCAGTGTAGATGTCAGTCAGAGGAGGAGATAATTGCTTTGTTGTTCCTCCTCTTTCTTTCTCTCTGCTTCTCATCTGTCGTTCGGTGCATAATCCGGTCTGGTGTCACACCAGCAGATGCAGATAGAAGGGAGAAAATGAGAGACACAAGAGAAGCAGAAGAACAGAAGGATGAGGAAAGAGGGGACAGGATTCTACCACTCCTTTATTTTACTTCCCTCTCTCCCGGGTGCTAATAATTACTCGTTTCTGTGTCATCAGCTTGAACAAAGCACTCCCTTGTCTCCGTCACTTTCTCTCTGCATGTGTGTGTGTGTGCCTATGCAGGGCAATTAGAAGCACAGAGATAGACTTGGCATGTTAGGTGATGGAATACAGCGCCAATGTCTGCAAATACAGGGGTGGTAATGAGAACGACACCCCTGCCTCTTTAAAATATCCGCTCAATTTAATCATTTCATTTCACAGCAGCACTCCCAGTTCTTATGGGTGCACTTTATGGTCGTGAACATATATTGGTCTCACCGCAATGAGGATTAAGGTGATTATAATTGCATACGCCCACAATGTGTGCCAGTGACAACAGGGCTGTATATATGGTTACAAATGTATTATGCATCGAGAGTCAGCGTATCAAAGATGCATGTATCGGCGAATGTGGCCTTGCATTTATATTTCAGTGAATTTCTCTTTCTTCCGCAAAAACAACAACAGCGGTGATTCACAATCTCATAACGGAGGGAGAGGTGGTGCAGCGGAGGAGGAGAGTGGTGATATACAAAGAGAGGAGGGGAGAAAACGTAAGATGTGGGAGAGTTGAAGGGAGGAGAAGCTTAAGAGGAAACAGTGGAGAGGAGAGGAGGAGTGACCTTTGATGCTAAATAATGGTACACGGTTATAACTATGGGTAATAGAGATATAGAACAGTGACTGCAAATAAAAGAGAGAAGAGGCTATGGGGTCAGGTAGAGCCCGCTGAGAATAACAGAAGGATTTTCAGCAAGCACATCTGATTTGGCTGCGGTAATACGGAGGACGTAAAAGACAGAGAGAAAGATGAGGTGCAGAGGAGCTGAAGTCAAATGGTATAAAAGGTGCCGGGGAAGAGGTCGGGAATGGAAGAGAAAAGGAATGCACCGCTGCAGATTTAGGAAATGACAGGACGGGCGATTACAAAGCAATGAAAAGATAAGATAAAGGTGAGGGACCGATCAGCGAGAAGACCGAAATCTGCTTATAAAGGATGGATTGAAGGAGAATAAGGTGGAAGCATCCAGGGGAAAGAGCTGAAAAGAGGGATAGAGGAAGGGATTGAGGGAATAAAGGAAGGGGTGCTGAATGACAGGATTAGGAAAACGACTCAAGGCTCTTCTCAAGGTGTGTGTGAGTCACAGTCTCACAATGGAGAACCAACTGAACAGTTTGATTTCACGTATATAGATAAATCCATTCATAACACAACCATATTATCAGGAAGTGGAAAGGGATTCAGCACAAATGTTACTTGTATGAGACTTTGGCAACAGTACATCTGCAATATTAATCTAACCGGGACAGTGTGCAGTGAGGGAGAAGTTGGGGAAAGAAAGGGCAACGGGAACCAGTGCGCGTCAACACGGCTATGAATCAAAACCCTCTTAATGTTGCAGAAACCAGCCCTCAGCAGAGTACACCACTCCCCAGTGATGGTCAAGTCTCTGTGTCTCGCAGGCTCTATCAATTATACACAGACACAAAGGCTGCTTATGAACCGACACCACTGTTATATTTCTCAGGCTCATTTTATAAGACTCTAATATAACCAAGTCCTTTTATTCAGAAATGGAGGTTATGAGTGTTGCTTATTGCATATTTCATGCGGGATATCCGATTGAGCATCTACTGTGTAAGTACCAGTGGACTTGCAATTCAATATATCCCTCCAGTGTGAACGCTTGCCCAAATGTGGTTTCATTTCCTGACTTAGGATGCATATCAAAGTCCTTACTCAGAACCTTCCTTTTGCTACTTTTTCCCCCAATTCAATTTTAACTCTGAAGTTTTAGGCACCTGCAGTCAGTGTCTGTCATTTCACAGAGCTGCACCTTGAAGTATAACACTTCTTTGAATTAAGACGTTCATTGAAGGAGACATTTAAACTATTTCAAGAGTAAGAATGGATACCAGCGTTTCTAGCTGTTTAACTCGGAGTCTGCTGTGATCCGACGGGGCGGGTTCACGTCAGTGTTTGCTCTTCTAAAAAGAAGAAATGACTAATATTCTGGGGCGTAGATCCAAGGAAGCCGTCTGGTCATGAAAACAGAGCTCACTCGGAGTTTGGAGGTATCTCTGTTCCAGTGCTTGCTATTCCAAATCACTCCGGGAGATTTGCTAAGGCAGTGTAACGGAGTTTGCAACACGCTGTTTTTAAAAAGAAATCAAACAAACACACTGTTAATCCTAAAGTATAGCTGTGCAAAAGTTGATATCCTGGGCATTTGTTCTGAACATTTTTAATTCTGTTCACTTTCAGGCCTTGAGAAGGTAGTAAATATCAGTGTTCAATATTCCTACTTAGCTGTAATTCCTACGTAGCTGTAGCTACCCAGATTCATAGCTCTGCCCCCTGGCTTGCATTGAGCAGGCTGTCTCTTTTGTTTCCCAGCTAATTTAGCATTATTAAAAAGACACCTAATCCAATTATTCCGTCAACGCTGACATAACTGTGTGTGAGAATTCTCCGATTGATTTCACTTGTATTACTCGCAGCTAAATTACACCCAGTTGAGAACTAAAGGAAAACTAAGAAGTAGGCCGAGCTGTTTTGGTCCTCGGTCTCTTTATTTAAATGCATTTTAAAACAGACTAAGGTTAGGGAGCTTCTGCAGCGGCCCCGCTGGTGTCTGACTCACACTAGATGGCATTTAAAGGATGCAGCTCAAGACTGAAGGGAGCCGCAGTGGTTAGCTGCAGACGCTACAAATAAGCCCTCTGATGTGCTGAGAAGAGGCAGAGGAAAAGAGGGAGTCGGAGAACAACAAATAAAGAGGGAAAGGGAAAAAAGGAACTTCTGACAAAATATTCATGTCGGCGGCACAAACACACACTTGCCCACACGAAAGGGTTGGACGTCAGAGGGCAAAGTCCTCCCCATCAGCGACACACACTTGAGCGGTGCTACACTCTCCCACACACACTCCACCCTAACCATGTCACATACACAAGCCCACTGACATGAAAATACTCACATTTGATTCTGCTGTGCCCTAAATACAAACACACAGGCACTGAGACAAGCACATGCAACTTACATAATAGCCTCATCGCCACCTCTTTAATGTCCCCCCCGCCTTCCTCTATCTCTCTATTGTTCACCTCTCCGCTGTTTGTTAGTTTTAACAGCTGCTCGAACACTTAAAATGAGGACACATACAAAGCACTTCTCTCTTTATTATCCCACGCATGCACTCACTCATTACAATACACGCAGGAGCACATCTGCAGTCAAACACAAACACAACGATGCCTTGTGATGATACATTTGTGTCCTATCATGTCCAAGCTTCACTGTAATCTCAGCTCTTACCGGTAAACCTAAGATGGCCTCTTTTTTTAAATGTGGGGTCCTACAAAATGGCCCGACGTTTGCTTCTCACAGGGATTCAAGTACAGGCACGCACACACTAACACACTCTTGCACTGCAAATGAGCAGACAGAGTTCTCTTTTCATGTTCCCTCGGCGCGCTCTCCATCAATAGCCTCATTTTGCCTCTCTTCCCCTCCTGCAGTATCCACTCCTGCGCCTGTTTCAAGCTATCCTTTCACCCCTCCTTTCCTCAGCTTCTTTTCCGATACTCAGCCCTTTCTCCTTGGTTCCACAATAGTCAGAATATTCAGGAGAGGCTGCGGATATTTTACAATTCACTACAGATCCTGTGCACAGCAGGCGTGTTCATCTGACTGACCTCTACTTTTCCTTCTCTTTTAACCCTCTTTAGAATCCTACCATCCACCAGCGATCGCTTCCTGTTGAAGAACTTGGTTTCCGGAGCGGACTATAACCTGTGTGTGCTGGCCATATTTGATGACACAATCACATCGCTAGCGGCGACGAAAGTCCTGGGCTGCGCCACGTTCTCCACTAAGGATGTGTACCCAGCATGCCGCTCCCTACATGCCCATTTCCTGGGCGGTACGCTCACCATCTTGGTTGGCGGTGTGGTTGTCGTCACCCTGCTTGTGTTTACCGTGGCGCTCATGGTTCGCCACCGCGTTTGCAATCATGGCGACCACATGATGTGTCACAGCGGCAACACAGAGGCAGGAGGCGGGGCCTGCTGTCAGGGTGGAGGCGGAGGGGGCGTGGACAAAGGGGGAAACAGTGGTGGGTGCTACCAATCAAATGGATCGGGGGACGTGATGATGGTGGTCCTGCCCAATGGACTGCCGTCCAAAAGAGGAGGGGAGAAGGACAAGGACAAGGAGAAAGAGAAGGAAGAGGCTGATTCTGCTTCCTCTCTGGTGCCAAAACCCCCTCCAAAGCCCAGGCCAAAGCCGAAAGTCAACCTGGAGCAGTTTCTTTCTGCTGGGGGGGTAGTTTCCACAACGACAGGGGCAGGTGAGATGGCATTGGTGGTCAGGCAAAGAAAGCTGGACAAGGCGCCACCATACACGCCTGAAAGTGACAGAACTCCCCTCTACTATTCCCCTTCCTCCACCCTGCCCCGACAGTCCCACTCAAGGGACCGCGCAAGGCCCCGTTTGGATCGAGAACTCACCACTCGGGCCAGTTTCGCTCTGGCGGGCCCCCTTGGAGAATCAGATCTGTTGGACTGGAGAATCAGTCCCCGCCGGGACAAATGGAACTCCTCGCAGGCTTACCAGAGCCCTCTGTCCCCGCTAAGCCCCGTCTGCGGGACCGTTAGCAAACGGCGGCACTCACTGGACATGGGCTCCTCTGTTGCCCTAGCAACTGCTGATGCAGCCGCAACTGTTGCCAAGCGCTACGGTGCTGTTAATTATGCCAAGCGTCTGAGCGTGATCTGGACGCGGCGGAGCCAGTCTCTCCACGGGATGCTTGTGCAGTGCGCCTCCACGACAAGCACGACTTCCTCAGCGACCAGCGACGAGGAAAGCGCCATGGGCTACGGGGCGCACTGCGAATTCCAACGGGGATACATCCACGCTTACAACACAACAAACTCCAACTCTAACGCTGGGATCACCGCCGGGAAAGCGAGCAAGGACAGGGGGAGGCTAACGGGGAAGGAGGGAAGGAGTGCTGAAGAACTTGAGGAAAGTGTTGTGTAGGGCGTTTGGGAATGTAATGAAAAAAGCTAGGAGGAATAAAGCGTCGGTGAGAGAGTTTGATTTAAAGAGGGCAAAGAGGTGGAGTCATGGGAGATTGAGGGAGCAGCACAGGAGAGACGAGTGTTGCAAGGTTATGAGTTTAGAGAAGAGTACAATTCTGAGTATTATTTGGGAAGCTCCTTGAGGAGAAGTATTAAAGGTGAAGATTTGAGGCTCTTTACAGCAGACCGTAAGCGTAGGAGGTGGAAAAATATGTTTGGGGAGACATATGACATGAAAAGAGGGAAAGTAGAAGAAAGTGCTTTGCCATGGCCTTTAAAAATGTAACAATACAAAATAGAAAAGAAAGGAGGAACACAAAAACAAAAGATAGTGACAGATGTAAGAACAGAGTGTAGTCACAGAGACATAATCCTTCAGGGGAACACATCAATAGAGCCACAGAACAAAGGTTATACAGCAGAGACAGAGATGGCGTGAGGATCTCAGTAAAGCCTGTACACTGATAGAAGCTGACTCCTGCTAACACTTCACCTCTCCAGGGCCTCTGCCCCCCCCGCCCAACACACCAGGGTTTACACCGGATGAACAACACCGGTAGTGCCCCTCTCTGACAAATAACAACGGTAAAAAAGATTTGGATGACACGGTCCTGCTTTGTTATCCTGTTTTTGACTCGAATGCTGACGGCCATTTTGAAAACTCTTTTTCCAAAACACAATGAATGTGACTTTTATGTGTCCTCTGTGGCCGGACAATGATTTTGGCTGGCCGTGCCTGCGGATTATGGGAGCATAAATACAGAGCCGGGCGCATTGGACATGATCAATCGATACTGGCTGGAAAGAGCGAGTGCAGCACAGACATTATTAAAAGAAAGACATTGGGATTACAATGGAGTCGATATGGATTACAAAATGGAGCAGACGGGGGGGCATGATGGAACGTGCGCGCGTTTCTGAAAAACCAGATCATATTGTCGGATGATAATGGACCAAAACCTATGAACAATGCCAATGGATGCATAAATGTGCATGCATTGCTGGATCAGGGAAAGGATGTGTGTGTGCGTGTGTGCGTGTGTGTGTGTGTGTGTGTTAGTGAGTGCACATTATATGAATGTTTGTGAGGGGCAATACATTCGGCCAAACTTCATTCGTGTTTCTTAAGGTTTAGCGCTTTCTGCACATGTCGTGAACGGAATACATTTTAACTTTAGCTGTGGTCCGCCCAAAGTGAAGTAAGAGTGAAATGTTTAAAAATCATTCTCACCCAAACCAGAATAAATCACTATTTCCAGCAATGTAGCATGGTCAGAAACGCTAAGGGGGATTTCAAATTCATTTTGTGCGACTTCAGACTCCTTTGTGCCACATGGATTAAATTTAAATCCATAAAGTGAATGTTTTCAGGAAGAAGCAGATAAAAAAATACATGACAGAATGGAAGCCAACGACGATATAAACTCTTCTTCAAGACTTTGTAAAACTTATACGGGACGACTGATCCGACGGCAGAGACCACAGAGACTCTTAAAACATCTATCAGAGAGTACATATATATAGTATATATATAAAATGATGTTACTTGTCGCACCATGTGTTTCTGTTTTTCAAAGTTTTCTGGGGAATGATGTTAGGATCAAATATAAAATGTGTTTTTGGGTTTTAGACAAAAAGTCTCCATCACTAGGACAAAAAAATGTTCAACATAACTAGGCAGAGAAATACCAAAACAAATATTGAAGAAGCACAAGATACACAAGCTAGCAATTACACACAACACACACCAAAAGATAAACACACACAAACAGATGCCTATAAAAACAGAGCCAACTGCATTAACAAGAATAATGACTTTTAACCATTACTGTTGTTTCCTTTCTGTTTTTATTTCATTTTGCCAAAGTCTATATTGTTCTCTGGACTTGATATAAATAATAAAAAATACATGTATGGAACAGAGATGGACTCGTTAACACAAGAGAGCAATGTGTGTTATGTGTGTGTGTGTGTGTACACATGGGCTTTACATACAGAATGCATTAAGTATTTACTGTTTGTGTGAAAACAGGGGGGGGGGGGGGTGGCAGCGCATGGTCGGGGCGTCCTGCTCGCGGACAGATTACAAAAAAACAAAAAATAAATGGGTCGCCAAATATACTTTAATATACCTGGGCAGCCCGCCAAAGTAAAGTTTATGTGTGAGAAACCCTGTGTTTACTTGTCAGTCAGTGGACTTGGTTTGCAGATAAGGGTGAAGCAAAACTTCTTGTGGTAATTAAAAACAGCATGAAACAATGATCAAACTGAGGAATATTGGGAGATCAATAGTCCCGGGAACAGACGGTAATGCATTTAAAAAGACAAAAAGATTTGAGTAAACAAGAACAAAAACGGTTTGATATGACAAACAATAGAAAATGATGTTGAAGTGATAACAAACAGATTGAGAAATAGAAAACAAAAAGCTGTCAGACTAATGGATCGCTTTTCTGATGCTGTGTCATTACCAACTATGAGCGGTGCTTTCTAATGTGAAACATTTCAAGAGCTTTTTGCTGCTCCCTGCAGCTGAGTTAAACACTAATTTAGCAGCAACACAAAAGCGTGGTATGGTAGCAATCTGCAACTAAACAGAGCTGATTGAACTTCTACAAATACAGATGAGCAGGAGGAGAGCCAACAGTATCTAAAACATGAACTAGCATAGAAAAAAAACATTGAATAATTTATACATTTTCCTTGCGTCATCTATCTCTAACAGGGATCCTAAACATTCCCCAGGCTATATAGGAACTATAATCCCACCTTCATGTTGCCTCTGGTTCCCATCCCAGTAGATGTACCCAGAATACCTCCACTGGGAGATGTATAGATTCAAAAACATAAGGATACAATGGGGTTGAATGCTGCTCTAAGCTGCATACTGATGCTCATTCCCAGTAGGATCAGCAGCATCAGCATTAGAGACTATCGTTTAATTTAAATATCAAAAGCAATGCTTATGCAAAATGAATCTTCACATCTTTGAAAAGAGAGATAAGAGGTGGAAAATGTCCCTGAATATCATTCTGTCCATCTATACCTCTCCTGTGTTTTCATTGTCTATGGAGCCCTTTGCAGACGCTGCTAAAGGCCTAAAATGGAGTGCGAAAGATGGAGAGAAATTCGGAGAGGGGAGGGGGGTGAGACTGCTGACACACCTAGAGATAGACAAATAGATGATGATGAAAAAGGGAGAGAGGGACAGAATTGAAGGAAGGTCATTGAGTTTGGCTGTGTGTGTGTGTGTGTGTGTGTGTGTGTGTGTGTGTGTGTGTGTGTGTGTGTGTGTGTGTGTGTGTGTGTTAATTTATGTGCAAAAAGGGTTAATAAGTTCTCCTGCCTCTTGAGCTTTACACATCCCAGAGTGGTAGACAGTGTCTTAATTTGATGCCATCAACAGTGACACCAGAAGCAATAAAGAACAGAGAGTGAGGGGGGGTGTGTGTGTGTGTGTGTGTGTGTGTGTGTGTGTGTGTGTGTGTGTGTGTGTGTGTGTGTGTGTGTGTGTGTGTGTGTGTCATGACATTGGGTTAGAGGACAATTTTATTTGAAACTTATAAGTGGCTGCATTAAAAGCAAGAGTGAGTCTGTGTACCTTAGAGAAAGAGAGTCACAGTGTGTGTGTGTGTGTGTGTGTGTGTGTGTGTGTGTGTGTGTGTGTGTGTGTCTGTGTGTGTCTGTGTGTGTGTGTGTGTGTGCGCACTCATACGTGACGAGCAGGAACAACACAGCGCAGAGCACCACCCCTCCCTCTGCTTTCTGTGCCCAAGGCGAAACCCTGGCCCAATTTGACTAATTAAAAAATGCTGAGAAGCAAACACACACACGCTTACCTTTAAAATGCACACAAACACGTGCCTAGTACACACTGAGAGATAACCTTGTGGCATCTGAGCGTTGTTTGAGTACCTCTGTGTGTCTTGAAAAGCCGCAGCAGCCCGTAGCCAAACTTCCTCTGACATTTGCAGTTATGATGAAGATATGATGCATTTCCCTGCAGAGTGCTGAGTCAGGGTGCACACACACTCAGCGTCTGGAGCAACAGAAACCAGTCGGACCAGTTCTTTATCACACCGATGAAACACAATTTAAATCAGTGCCACCAGCAGCAGCACAAACAAAAAGGTAGATCATCACATCAATGTATGATGGCAAATCCATGACATCTCCATGGTTACTGCAGCTGTATCACATGGCCAGTCTGAGAGTTTGATGTTTTTATTTTTCCTTAAAGCAAAATACAAAACAGCTGAAGAGTCCCGAGGTCCAAGAGATCGCCCGGAGTTTCTGGACTCAACCTTCTGTAACTTTTTCGAGGCTCAAACTGATTTAATAAGTGCAGACGTTGTGATGTTCAGGGACAAAAGTAAACTGAGAAGAGAAGCTAGCAATACTACAAAAGAAATCACCAAAAAACGGTTTTGCATGAATTAATGGAATATACACAGCATGGGGAAGATGCTTTAGTGAGAGCTCTCATGATTCATGCTCTGACATGTGACAAGAATAGTGGTTACTTAATCTTCACACATATTTGGACATTTCATTTATTGATTATTTAAGTATAAACTACAACAGTGCAGCCCTACATTAACTCCAATGGAATTCACGTGTTGTCTGAATGGTCCAAATTACGAGTTAGGAAGTCATTATTCTAACTTTTGTGTATTTTTGAAACAACATGGACGCTACAAAGAGCAAGTGTTGTGTTTTTTCTAAGAGGGTTTAAAAAACAAGTTCATTTCAATCGTTGGGCTACATCTGTTCTAAAATTATAGGACCAAAAATGCTTTATGTATAGCACAGCTGTCATTTTACTCGTCGCTTAAAATTTACTGCCAAGGTTGTCTGAATTCCAGACAATAGATTTGACCATTTACCAGTTTTACCTCTACCTTTTTTTGTTATAAACTGGCCTGATTTTCTATGTCCCTGCAAGGGAGGGAGGGATCGATGAAGGAAGTACTATAGCAACAAGCGAAGGGAATTATCTTGTGCATTTTTAAGTACATTTTCAGCCTCTCACACACACCTGACAGGAAATAAGCATCCAGATTGTGTAAAATTGATACCCTCAAGTTAAGGTTTATTCGAAACATGCTGAATTTTTCATAAACAGGAGCACTAGCAACAGCAACGTCTTAGCTTTAATATGTTTAATGACGCCAAGGTAGCAGAATTGATTTGATAATGACATGCTATGCAGAGCACCTTCAAAAGAGCAGATGTGAATAGACGGAGGACAATACAAATATGTCTCAACTACGACTCAGAGTTTTTGCAAGGCTGAAGCATAATTGTCCGTATTTTTCTCTCCCTTCATCTTTAATTTAGCTCTCCATCTAATTTGCTCTTTCCTTCACTGCCACTGACTTCTCATTCAGTCCATTGTTAGCTGCATTTACTCCTAATCTCCACCTCTCCCTGACCTTGTTGCTGCCTCATGCTCCTCCAATCTTATTGTCACCCTCTCAGTTTATTGTGCTTTAATGGCTGTAAGAAAATATTGTAGGCTTCTTCTCTTTATCCTTGGTTATTTTCTTTATATTAAAGTATCTTCGTGTCACTCCCACTGTTTGTTACAATATCAGTACTTCCCTTCTCATACTTTTATATTAAAATTCTTCTCTCCGCTTTCATTGCTTCACCCAAATATGTTTTGGCACTTTATCTTTACCTCTCTGACCTTGTCCCAGTTGATTTCCTTCTTTCGGTTTTTTTCATCCTCTCATCCACACGCCTCCACCTCAATTCCCGTTTCATTTCTCTCGCTCGGCAGCTGCACTTTAAAATGTCCCGAGTCTCGCTGTCATTATAGGGTTTGACTACTTCCATGAGTACATGAAGAAATAATCAATGTGAGGCATACATCTAAGTAAGAGTCTCTTTAGTGAAGTAGTGCACATTCAATCCACGATAAAAGCGCTTCAATGTGTATAAAGCTTTGATTTGATGCAAAAATCCTCAAGTAGAAACTTCATATGGTGTTTTCATGCTAAAAAAGAACGGATATTTTCCATTCAGCAGCTCTCCTTCACCTTTGTCCTCACTCTATACACACAAACTCTCTGTTCAGCCAACTTTTCAATCACATGTTGAGTAAAACAACATGTGATTGAGCGACAATGATCATCTCCCTTACTTCCTCTGACTATCCCTCCACCCTCTTTCTTTTTGTCCATGTCTAAGTTATTCTTCTGTGATCTGTCTAAAGGCATGATCTTTGGTGTAATGTAAATTAATTTGTGTACAAAAAGAGGGAAAATATAACTTCTTCTTAAGCCTTTATCTATCGTACCCTGCACCATTATGATTTACACATGTTTTCTTTATCCCAGTAGAAGCAGAAGCACTCTGGCAGCATTAGCATCCCCTTACCCCCTTAACCTAGCTATCGGGCACCACAAGGGAACTCTGACTGTGGCAGTGCCACCAAGTGATTTACCATGTGGGCGCTGTGGAGTCTTTAAAGAATATGAATCTTAATTATATGAGGGAAGTAGACATTTTCAAAACTTCCAGTCTCAATGTATTACTCAAATTAAATCTCCTTTCAATATTTCCATTGATAAAAACTTTGCCAAGAGCTACAGTGCATTCATAACCATGTCATCCGCATACATCTTCACAAAGTGATGGGAGATCATTAATATATGTAATATGCTTACATTATAAGTTGAACAACAATGGTCCCAGGACTGAGCCATGTGGCATCCTTAATAAGCATGGTTACAGAAGGCCACGTTTTTTAACTGGATCCTTTTACCCTAATATGCCCCTGATTATTATTTCAGCTGCATCCCTAGAGGTGTTGCATCTTGCCTGTGTTCATTCTGTGATAGGCTGCCCTCTTGGACTCTCCACATTTCACTCTTTCAGAACTTGCTCTCGATGGTCCTATGATTATTTGCCGTTGTTTCCTCTGGCTCCCTTCCTCGATCTCTTTCACCTCTGCCAACTTCACTCGTTTAACGTGTGTTGGATCTTGAAGCGTAAATCACTTCGCTGATAGTTTCTCTTTGAAAACTTGAGCAAGAGTTCTCTGCCTTTCCCCAGTGTCTTCTCTTATCACGCCTCCATCACTCAACTTTCTTGAATTCTTCTATTTTCCTTTTCAGTATGATCTATTTTTCCCCTATCCTATTGTATATCCTGACATCTCTTCATTTCTCATATGTTGTACAAGATGTGATTTTCCCTTTTCCCTCTTTTTTACTTACTTCTCAGTTGGGCTTCTCCTGCTCATCAGAACCTCTCCGAGCATCCCGCCCACTGTCCGCCCTTCTCCACTTTTTCTCCAAGAACACGGAGCTTCCTGCCCTCTTTTCATAATTTCCCCCTCCTCATTCTGTCTTCAGTCCACCATGTGGTGATGCTACCACTTCCTCCTCCAACTCATCATCCCCTGCGGGCTCCCTTCAGATTCCTGATCAGAGGGAGGGAGGTAGGGAATTTTGGAGCTCTTCTCATCTTGTGCTGTTCTGCTGTTTCTTTTCTGAGCGGGTGACAGTAGGAGATCTTGGTGTGTATTCCCAGCAGAAAAGAATAAGAGAGATACAGTGGGGCGTCCTCTCACGGGCTTTTCAGCAATAAGAGGAGACAACAATAGGGAGCGAGAAAGAAGAACAGAAAAGACTAGAGAGAAAAAAGTAAGAGAATAACAAACATAGATGTCAAAGACAGATCTACAGCAAGGAAGAAGCAAGTGAAAATATGTCAATAACAACCGGCCTAGTGCATAGCATCTCTAGGGTTTTTCTTTTGCTATGGTAATAAAAACAAGCAGATTTGTTTTAAATGGCGGCTCAATTAGGGAGGCTTAAACCCAACAAATCCACTCACATCTCTAAACCAACACCATTTACCATCACTAAACACCTGAGAGGGTTTTATGTAAATCTCCCAAATACCTACGCCCAATTAGTTATACTAACAGCCACATTACTGTTTCAACAAACCGCTCACTACTTCCCCTCTCTCCTTGCAGAGGGAACAGATGATTGTCATACTACATAATTTAGCTGCAAAATATGATCCAGCTGTTGGTCTAACAACTTTGCCCCCGGCTCTACTGCTTATGATTCAACTGGGACCCAATCACAGATGAAAAGCTCAGGTTCCCGGAGACGTTCAAAGACTGTGGAGTGAATTTGGTATTTGTGCACTCGGCTTCAGAAACACAGCTTTACAACCATTGGGAATCTCAGCCGAGCCACAATTGGGACAAACTGCTGAACGATGATGCTCTTTATCCAGCCATGCCTAAAGGTCAAATGCTGTGGGAGATTATTATTATGAAATATTTATATTCTGCTAGTGGATATTATGGACCTAAGTGTGTTGTTTTTCTTCGGCTTGCTAAATGCTAGAAAGAAATTGAGAAAATAAGTCTGTATTACTGCTTTATGGCGGGAAATACAATGTTTATTAACCAAATGGGACCATGTTTCATTATCAGTGTGATTGTATGAAAAGAAGAATACAGCAGAAAAGTCAATGTTTAAACCGGAAATCTGTTTTTGCATTATTAATGCATTTTTCCTTCAAAATAAAATAAAAGTGAAACAGTGTGTTACTGGTTGACACAATGGGCCTATGACGCCTCTCGAGGTAAGGGTGTAAATCTGCAGATGAGTGGGATGCATATTGTCACCTGTTGCATCTTAAGCCGCAGCTTAGCTGCAAGTGCTGTCAATCATTGAGAATACGAGAGGAACAGTGAGGCTGCAATAATGTCCCAGAGCTTGCAAGCACCTGCAAAAATGTGCTGCTAGAGAAAATACATCAGGATAAATTCAGAGTGTAGATTGCCCAGCACTGATCGTAGCAGTCTCTCGAAAATGT
This sequence comes from Eleginops maclovinus, assembly GCF_036324505.1. Classification (NCBI taxonomy): domain Eukaryota; kingdom Metazoa; phylum Chordata; class Actinopteri; order Perciformes; family Eleginopidae; genus Eleginops; species Eleginops maclovinus. Next base: position 9,160,115 of record NC_086362.1, read on the forward strand.
ACACCAACACTTTCTATAGAAAACCATTTTCTGGGTAGAAAAATACTACCTAACGTGGAACTTGTAGGGTTCAATAAAGACAGGTCTTCTGCTGTCATTGCACAAAAAATATATACATATAATATGACATATAAGCTTTAACATCTGGGCAAAGAGGAAAGGTTGCAGGTAATGCCACTCAGAGGGAGAGAAAATGTTTGCTGCTGCACTTCCTCTCTCTGAAAACACGCAACGCAGCATTCGATCAACAAATATCCATTTGCCCCTGTGAAACACCTACCTATTTAAAAAAGATTGGATTTTAGCAAGTCATTCATCACAATTTGAGAGCGCTCCAAATATATTCAACAACAATTTTCAGATCACTGGTTTGATTTTTAGAGAAAATGGCAGCAGCCTCTGACTACAATTTGTCCTGAAGTCAGTGGCAATGCAACAATGAATCATTAAATCATTTTGCTCCCTTATTGCACCTGATAAAGACCCCCGACACCATTGCAAGCACACAGGTCAGTCATCTACATGAACAATAGCTGATTAGTCTGGAAAAATCTATGCAAGGTTCACGAACAGGTGAGGTGTAATCAGCGCCTTTTGTGCGCCACCGCTTGTACGAGGCAGGGGTAATGAAATATCTATTCTGTAAGTGACAACAGTTGTCACAGCATGCACTAATCTCTGGAAAAGCAACAACACCTCCACTGAAATATGCTCATATTTTTTAAAAAGACTCCTCATGCGAGTGATTTTATTTTTACCAATAGCAAAAGACAGCTGGTGGATATTTACCCAAAACATCACAAAGACTCAAAGATTTGAAATGGGAAGCTCCAAAGGGAATTAAACCCTTAAACACAGCAGTGTTTGTGCAACCGAAGGCACAACAAATAAAGAGAGGTGGGATAAAAAAAGAGTAATCCCACTTCTGTTGCTCTCCATTGTCATAAACAGGCAGCAACACTGACTTTGCCACCTACACGCACTCCAGTCAAGTAGCATTTGTCAGGAAAGCATGAGCTTTTTTGCTGAAAGCTAAATAGCAAGATTCAGCCCTAGCATGTCACTCCCCTGTCGCTGTGCTGCTACTAATCCCATTATTAATAGTGAAGAACTGTCTGCAGGATGTTTCATTCTACAAAGGACAGCAACAAGGTCTGTTCTTATCTTTTTGTAACCTCTGCAGAGACTCTACGCCCACAACACCGCTGACCCGGTCCATTTGTGTACCTGGGGTTTCCCTCTGCTGCCATCATTGAGTTTTATTGAATATAATTGAACATGGCAACCACACAGAAAGCCACTCGAAGGCTCACAAGTGGATTTGCTGCAGCACAATCATTCAGAATGATATTTACAAACACACTCAGTGGTGGAAAAAACATCTCAAATAAAATAAATGACTTACTTTGAAACTCTGTAAAGTGGCACATCCTGGCATTTCATTTTGGTGAAGCAGCATGAATTTTTGTGGGGGCGTCACACATTTCCCAAAAAAGCCTGCTGAGTGGCTGTTTAGTTTGACTTTAAAACAATATAAACAATACTTTACAGAAGATTAATAAACTCAAAATCCAAACATTAGAATAGTGACCATGCAATCGACTGTCAAAAATATGTGAAATAATTTGATGTATGGTCTAATAATGTGGTCGGGATACTAACCGGAGGATAAACAAACCTCGCACACCACAAGTAGTGCTTTGCGTCATTCATACTCAAAAGGGAGCCCATTATCAAACCATAATATGTACAATACTCGATCACACAACTATGTTAACCATTTTAAATATTACATTTCATAAATCAAACTCTCACTCGAAAACCATCTGTTTAAGCTCTTCATTCAGAGTTTTAATTTGAGTAGAAGCACACGATCTTATCAGCAAAATGATTTAAAGTATGTAAAGTTATCAGGCAATGCCACATGATATGTGTGTTACAGATGCATTAGCTGTTCAAAACGGAGCTAATCTTAAGCATGCTCTTTGTAAGAAATCTGAAGTAATTTATACTGCATCACAGGTTCTAATTAAGTTATCAAATACGTTTTCTTGGATAGAAATTAAATAATCCCCTGAACTGTGTTGGAGTAGAATAATAAAGTGGCATAAAATGGAAAAACTCTATTATATCTTAACGTTAACAGCACTAGCATAAATGGACTTATCTGCTCTCAATTATTACAGCATACACATATTTCTGCATAAAAAAAACTATAATGAAGAATATAGAGCTGAGGTTAGCCCAGGTCAGACACACACAAGGCAGGGACAGATCACACACACTTTGAGGCGTCTTGACATTGAAACCACAAGCAAGTCCGAATACCTGAAAAACAATCCAAAATTCTACATTTACCGGCAGAAAAAAGCAATCAAGGAATATAATAACGCTGGGCCTGCTGACGACCGGGAAGAGGAAACTCAAACAACAAAGAAAGAATGAATCACACCTTCAGAACTTTGCTGGAAAACAGCAGTGAGTGACAGGCCAATAACATGAGAATAGGAGTAAAAAACAGCAGGGAGACAGTTTAATTGCACAGCCCTTTATCTGCATGAACACATTCACCATAATGGCAGTTCAAGTGTTTATAAAATAGAATAAACCCCAACAGTATGGGTAACTCAGAGCTGCACCCCCAAACATCACCGCCTGACCAATTTCATTACACAGTTCAGCAGCATACGGGGACGCTCATTGTGGTCTCAAAGTCCTGACTGAACATAATTCTCCCCTCAAAGAGCCTCAGAGGAACGAACAAAGAGAACATTTGTACAGAAGACCTTTCAGTGCGACTACACCGACTTCTCAAACTTTACAGACCACCCTCACAACTTTCACACATATTAAAATGTCAGGCTGCAGGATTTGGGACAAATTAGTCTTTATTTTGACTGATATTGCAATTGTGATTTGATTCATATTGGTGGGATTAACCATTTTCCTACCAGTCTTATTATTATCTTTAAAAAATGCGGAATCTGCACCAGTCTGTAGTGGTGATTTGTATGCCAGGGTGTATCTGCAGCCTCCAAAAAACTGGATACAAAATAGAATTTACACATATTTAGCGGATAACACAAATTGTGTTTCCAGCGATTTTAATATTGACTAGTCCATATAAAGAAAAATGAGGAATTGTGCAGCGGTAGTCAGAACAAGCATATAATTACTGCTCTGTGCCTACTTCAAGATGTAGGCAAACACAATGGCTGCCAATTTAATCTGTCAAACTGTAAAGATAAAAAACGCAATCGATATTATGATACAAGACTCCTTATCATCCGGGATTTGGCTGATGTTATGAGGAGTAATGAGGAGAACAACAGAGGGGATTAAGGTAAAGCAACCAACATTTAGAAAGAATAAATAGAAACATTAGACCTAATAACACTTCAAAAATGCAACACCTCTACATGCACCGTTGTATCACTTGCACTTAATTATAGTGTATGTTGCATGCTGGCCTGGGGATTCAGATGTCCACTGCCAACAACTACGCTGGCGTTGTTTGGCATGTGACGGTAAAACCTTTGAAATCGCTTTTAGTCCCGATGCCAGAGATACCTGAGCTTTGGGAATCAAACGCATACAAATATACATTTACCAAGCGTGGAATAAAACGACTCAGCTGACATGTTTGTTGTCGGCTACCGCCATGTCATTGGATCTAAACATAGAATTGTATTGAATAGATCAGCCACACTGTCACCGCCACCGGATCCATCTATGTGACTCAGCATCGGCCGGATATCCGATGTCTGTATCAGATCTGTGAATCACTGACAGTAAGTCTTATTCATGGCAGTGATCCGATTTACATCACTTCTATCTGAGAGTAAAATGCCACTACTACTGGGCTCTTGAGCATTGGGGAAAGCAAAAATAAGTCTAAAAAGTATTCTTTCATTCCGTATCTGGACATCAGAAGCCCAAATGTCAAACTGAGCACGGATTTAGAAGGCACAAGTGAAAGGCATGAGATGGAATTGTACCATTCATAACACTGAGGCATGTGAAATATGTATTTGTTTTAGGTGTTAATGACTGCATCATTTATAGAATAAGATCAATAAGTGCAGTGTCTCGCCTAGTTCGAGTAATGCATTTGTTATTCAATATCACTTCCACATGTTTGTCTGCTGTTCCAGAAGAGAGAAGTAGAGGAGAGAAACACAGAAACTAAGAAAGAAAAAAGGTTGATGAGGGAGGGGATGAGGAGAGAAGATTAGCAGGTGAGAAAGATAAACAAATAAAGTTTGCAGTAAACATATTACTCCAGTCCCTCTCCTCGTTGTCACCACCCCCACCACCTCCCTCCTCAAAGCTTTGTTTTCTCGGCAGCAGCATTAAGCTCGAATCCATCGTCTGCTCAAAATGAGACAAATCCCCTTATTCTCTACTGAGAACACACACTCCTTCACTTGCACACAAGACCTTGAAAACACACACACTTGATTACTTAAATCAGTGAGAATAAAAAAAAGTCTGGATTCTCCAAACAATCCTCCCCCGCCTTTCCATCGATCTGAACACAATTTATGCGTCTCTCTCTTTCTCTCCTGCTGCCTTTCTTCAATAGCAGGAGCTACATTACTGACTGAAATGCAAACTGCCAATCCCATCTAATCACGGAGAGACACAGATAAGAAAGCGCTGCCTTTAGAGATCCCAAATCCATCTTCATTTCTTATCAAACCCCTCACCACTCAGGCTTATCTTATTGTGTGCGCACCGTCAGACATGTGAAACAACAAACTGTTATCCTACTTTTTCAATGTTTGTTCGGAGAGCTGGCTGAGATTGGGAGCCCCTGCACCTGATTCTAATTGACAATTAATTAATCCAGACATTAGCTGCTCCAAACACCTGGCAGAGGGCAAGCCATAATTAAACTCATTAGAATGAGAAAGGAGACTTTTGTTCTCAATCAGCAATTAAAAGCGGCTAAACCAGAAGGCACTCTACCAAAGAAATGTCTCTCTTCCTCTTCATCCCTCCTCTTCTTGCAGCACTTTTAACTATTAAATTAAAACCGCTCTTTCACTCGTCATCTAAGTTTGAAACATCTTCTTTCCTCTACGATGTTGTAAGTTCTTTAACCTCCATTTTGCGCTTGTTCTTTGTTTTCCCCTTCTCTACTCGCCTGAAAATGAGTTGTTTTAATGTAATCCAAGAAGCTTAAAACCTTCTTCCTAGAAGTAAACAAACCTGAAAGAACTCATCAAGTATCTTTAGACATTGTTTCTTATGCTGGGCTTTTCATGTCCTAATTAGTATTCAGCCACTTAATATGAGCCGATGTGCTTCGTATTGAACACCAGAATCATTGTGTCTATCAACTCATCCGAGTGGAAACGCCTTGTTTGATTTGTTGGAGTATCAAAGAGCCCGTTTCCAACCAAAGTGTTTTTTTCTGAAGTGTCTGGCAAAGAAATCCTATTTATTATTCAGGCGGAACAGTTGATTGATGAATACACCAGATTCGCTGTGTTCCCAAACTGCCACACATCTGAATCCATTGTTACTCAGTCCACAAAATACAAATAGTCTGAAATAGTTGAAGTCCAGGATTTAATTATGCAATCCACTGAAATGATGCTTTCCAGTCTGCTGACAGGAGAGCAAAGTACTTATCCAATTATCTCTTGAAGGGTGCTTTAAGTCCTCCGAGAGACGGCTCAGAGCAACATCTCAGACCATTTTCCTTTTCATATTTTAGCTATTCACCTAATGTTCTTTTCCAGAGCCACTTGGAGTGAAAGCAGTATAAGGTAGAATAAGCTTCGGCTCGCCAACACTGCCAGACAATTTTATATTGAGGTAGACGGGAGACTTTAAAAAAAAGGTTTAGAGCAAATTAGAGTGAGCTGAGGTGGAAGATGTGCAGAGAGAAGATGATTTAGAATAGGGAAGGTGATCTGAGGTACTTCTTGAAGGTTTTTCAGCTTAGGGCTGAGGATGGGGAAGGCCTTTCTGACCAGTCGTTACACTTTTTGTGCTGATTCATTGTACCTCACAGGCCTTCTAATGTGTATAGCCTTCTGAAGTTCATTATTGTAAATAATCCAGTGCCAAACTCTGTGCTACTGTTCCACCCCCTAACACAGTGTACTCCTTCGAGGCTCTGGGAGGCAACTCACTTTTTAACAAATACATGTTTTGCTCAAAAGTCTCTCTAAAACAGACCGTTTGCACAGCAGGAAATACAATATAGTATTGTAAATGTTTTTCTTTTGCTAAACGAGGATTCTGAGGTGTTTTGGTGAGCCCGATTCCGTCTGAAAAAGTAAAATAGTCATTTAAAACAATATTTAATGGAGGAATTTAAGATAAATTAGTTATGATTGTTAACTTGTTCATACTTGCCTGAGAAAAAACCATTTTGACAACAAAACTGTTAAGTCAAAGTTTACATATTCAGCCTAAATGTTGTCTAATACTGTAACAACAAGTATTATGAAGGCTCAAATGCCGGGTGTTTTGGCTTTCTCCTTCCCCTCTCTCCCTTCATATCGACCTAGCAGTCTAGACTTTGTGATGAAATGCCACTCTGAACGGCTTTGTCCAAGACGGCCGTAAACATGTCACATCTGCCGGCCTCCTGGCTCCGCTGGGCCCCAACGAGCCCGCTGTAAATGTCTAAACTCGAGGGCTGTAATGGACAAGGTCTGTTTTACAGCCAACAGGAACATAAAACATTACAGTAGCTCAAAAATTATAATCTTTATAAAATATAGACTTTCCTTTTTCCCTGTGTAACATTTCTGCTAAATTGTACAGGAAAAGATTGGCATACATGCTTTTGATGTGCATACTCACTGTTATTGCAATGCTGCCCTGAGCTTAGCGCAGTCAGTCAGTCCGATTGTATGTTTTGACTGTGTAGAACCGTTAGCAAAGCATACATCATTTAGCCTTACCAGCCGAAACAGACATTCAGACACTCGGAAACAGTGCAGGCTTGTAATGGGATTTTATATCAGGGAGAGCTCAGGGAGAGCAGCTATACCTCTAGGCTCAGTCTGGGGGGAAAAAAACGTTCACATTAAAACTGTCAGTGCTACTGGGTTTCCAGATGTTGCAACGGAAACAAGCAAACCCAGCTGTGAAACAACCAGCACGGCTCATAAGGAGGTGTGTGATGGCGTTTTTAGTGGAAGAAAGACCTCCAGCTCCGGTGCTGCTGGTACATAAAAACAGGGAAACTGCTCGGCTTTAATGAGCCGAATTGGCAGCTCTGATAGATCAGGTTTGCCTCCAAGGTCTCAAAAGCATTTTTAAAGACATTTGAAAAAGCAGATGCATTCACAGGTGTAGTCATCACATTTTCCCGCACGCAACGATAAACTACTGCTGCTGCATTCACTGCTGCCCTCAAGATGAACTGTTGGGAAAGCATTTCATTCTCTCTGCGACCGTGAGTGGAATAATCAGGCGGGAGGAATGGAGGTCCATGTTCTATAATGCGCGTTCAAGTAGACCGGAAAATGTTGGAGAAAAGAAAAGGCCACTGTAGTTTAAATGTGTACACACTCCATTGTGCTGCTGACAGCTTGACTTCTCACAATGAGCTACATGAGTGAAGACACTGGAATTTGTAAATCTCTTTCAATAAAAAGCATTTCCAGAACCATTAAAAAAAAACAACCTCTAAACAAAGCACTGAGGGAATAAACATCTAAGAGAATGGGTGCATCCATTATTCGTACTGATGAGCCTCATTTGTTTATTTTTAATTAACACAATCGAAAAGAGTGACCTTAACCCTGATGGGGATATCTTTGTCCAATTTATTCAACACGGTAAAAAAACACTGTTTGTTGTTAGCGCTAATATATGAGAATGATCAGTGTTGGGGAAGCTGCTTTAAATGTATAACCTTGAAGGCTACCAGCGACTTAACACAAGAGGAAGTTGAAAGAAAAAAGTGAAGCTACTGACAGAAAGTACTTCAGACTACAATATGCATATGTACATGATCAAATTGACCATGTATATATGTATATGATGCAACGTGATAGCAAAATATCATGGAAAAGTCACATTTTGAGTCAATCATTTGAGTTTATACAAATAGGTGACCACTTGTTCGCATATAAACCAGAGCAAACAATATTAAATAGGAGTGGTTCTATGACTGACATGAGCAGTGGTTTATAACAAATGTCCTTTTACGGGCCAAAAACTGTTTGTAGTTTTAGATATAACTTAAAAAGTGCCAGAAATGTATTATTAATGAAACACTATTCAACTTTAACCTTACTTTTTTAGAATTGCATGTCGTTCAAAACTCCACAGCAAAGAGAATGAACGTGTTCATTGTCTTATGGGCGGACTGTTTTAATATTTGTGGGTGTGTAATAGATAATTACGACCTTCCATTGTATTTGAATATGTCAATTAATCAGTGTGTGTACCGACCATTAATTAAAAACTCCCCCTTCCCGCTGGACCCTTCTCCTCCGTGTGTGTGTGTGTGTGGGGAAGTATTTTTGCATTTCCATGCACATCACAGCAGCAGGATCTCATTATCCACGGCTTTGGATGTGAAGGTGCACAGCAGCACTTCTCATGCTCAAAGCCACATTTCACTACGGCATTTTTACACTTTTTTTTTACAAACATGTCCAGCTGTGAATTAAGATAAAGGTAATCAAAAGGGTTTTTTTTGGGCCCTCGGGTATCTGTGGAGGTTGCATGGCAGCGTAGGTATGAACTTAATGCACATTCGGTCCTCTTCTCCTGACTGAGCCCGAGGTCAGCGTCGCTCCTGAGAGTTCACTGGTCATTAACTCTCAATTTATGAACATGTTAATGTTCAATCAAATAGAGCTCCGAGGCAACATGCCACAGAAGATTACTGATAGAAATGGCATGTTGTGTCTACATGTTGACTGTATTCCCATTTTACAGGTGCTGTTGATAATCTGCTGCCGACGCTGTTTTTCCCTCTCTGTTTTTTTGCACTTGCTACCCACACATACCTCTTTAGAATTTTGTTGCAAATTATCATTATTACTCATCCCCGTGTACTTTCCCAGCCATTCAAGGTTTCATATTTTTTAAGTAAATCAGCAGCAGGGTGATTTTTCATTCCTCTACAGATGAAAACATATGTTCATGTGTATTTTTTTCTGAGCAGACTTTATCCACCCTAGTGTGAGTCTGCAATAGCGTGAACTGCAGTTGACCTTAGACGCCATGACAGATAGCTTATCTCTACTGAAGATACATAGCTAATCAGATCTCACGCCAGCAAGGTGACTGCCTGTTTCCAAAACCTTACTGTGATCGTTAAATGAATATTCACACAGACACACAGAGCAGATAAGGGGGGGGCTGAAAGTGAGTGTGTGTGATTGTTTTTAACAGCTATTGATGTTCTACTGTGCAGACATGAGGACAGATTGAAGAAAAGGGACAGCAAGGGTTGTTCAGAAATAAAGGAGGAAGGAATGAAACAGAACACAAAGATTTGGGGAAAGACAAAGAAGGACAGAAAGGGAGCAAAGAAGGACTTGAGTAGATCAGCTTAAGAGGAAACAGTCTTCAGCTCTGAAAAACCACTGGATCAGCTGTGAAAAGGGACGTCTTTTTTGATATCACTGCATCTTACATACATTTCACCAGTTTTGGGGACAGTTGTGGAGATTGTGCATTTGCAGAATAACCTGTCCTTGAATATGTCTTGAAAAGTGAGAAATAAAAAAAACTGAATGAAAGGAGGTGTTCGAAAGCTTCTGATTCACATTTTTCTTTTGCGAAGTTTCAATAGGTCCCTTTCATTCTCTCCCCATCCAAACCTCCTCTCCTCCTTTCTGCATTTTCTCCAGCACCATCCAACATCGTTCTTCTCTCCATCCACCCTGCCCTTCCCTCTCTCTGCCTCCCAACCCAAACCCCCCTCGCTTCGTCACAGCAGATTTCTAGCCGTTTAATCCTGATTATGGCTTCAAAGTCCCAGTTGACACCAAGCAGCTCTAACTTGCTGCGTTGGAGATAGTGTGTGTGAGACGCCCGATCCTGGCTATAAGCACATCTGTCTTGTGTCTGTCGGTTTTTGGCTGTGAGACATTGTGTTTGTGTTGACATGACGTTTTAGCGAGAGTGCGTGTTTGCGACATGGCGCTCTTAAGCTGGAGTGGCAGCTTCAGCCGCTAAGTCCTGTTCTGGTGAAGACATGTGCATGTATGAGATTGTTCCCCCCACAAAACAGCTGTTTTATGGGTGATTGCTTGGGCATTGTGTGCAAGTGTTGAAGTGAATAGCTTATTGCTGAGTGGTTGTGTAATGCCAGGGCGCTATGCTCTCTGTCATCTTATCAACTTCGCCCTTCTTCACAAATTATCTGTGGACTCTTTTTCCTCTTTTCACCTGACAAAACCACTTTGCCTGGAGGCGTGAAACTCACCATTGAATGTTGTAAAATGGACAGCTCGAATTGTTAACAATAAATAAATGCAGTAAACAGTAAATGGAGTGCATTTATAAAGGCTGACATAACACATAACACTGTGTTGAAAAGTGGGGATTGTATCAACATGTGTAGGCTGCAGTGCTCCAATCAATTGTGCACCATGGCAATTTACGAGTATCTCCTAAATAACCCACCTCTGTCCAAAGGATGTTAACAGAGTGAGGCAATTACCATTTTCAAAATAAAAAGGCTGTCTACAACAAATTTCAAGCACAGATATACAGTGGGGCAAAAAAGTATTTAGTCAGCCACCAATTGTGCAAGTTCTCCCATTCAAAAAGATGAGAGAGGCCTGTAATTTTGATCATAGGTATACCTCAACTATGAGAGACAGAATGAGAAAAAAAAATCCAGAAAATCACATTGTAGGATTTTTAAAGAATTTATTTTCAAATGATTGTGGAAAATAAGTATTTGGTCAATACAAAAGTTCATCTCAATACTTTGTTATATACCCTTTGTTGGCAATGACAGAGGTCAAACGTTTTCTGTAAGTCTTCACAAGGTTTTCACACACTGTTGCTGGTATTTTGGCCCATTCCTCCATGCAGATCTCCTCTAAAGCAGTGATGTTTTGGGGCTGTCGCTGGGCAACACGGACTTTCAACTCCCTCCAAAGATTTTCTATGGGGTTGAGATCTGGAGACTGGCTAGGCCACTCCAGGACCTTGAAATGCTTCTTACGAAGCCACTCCTTCGTTGCCCTGGCGGTGTGTTTGGGATCATTGTCATGCTGAAAGACCCAGCCACGCTTCATCTTCAGTGCCCTTGCTGATGGAAGGAGGTTTTCACTCAAAATCTCACGATACATGGCCCCATTCATTCTTTCCTTTACACAGATCAGTCGTCCTGGTCCCTTTGCAGAAAAACAGCCCCAAAGCATGATGTTTCCACCCCCATGCTTCACAGTAGGTATGGTGTTCTTTGGATGCAACTCTGCATTCTTTCTCCTCTAAACACGACGAGTTGAGTTTTTACCAAAAAGTTCTATTTTGGTTTCATCTGACCATATGATATTCTCCCAATCCTCTTCTGGATCATCCAAATGCCCTCTAGCAAACTTCAGACGAGCCTGGACATGTACTGGCTTAAGCAGGGGGACACGTCTGGAACTGCAGGATTTAAGTCCCTGGCGGCGTAGTGTGTTACTGATGGTAGCCTCTGTTACTTTGGTCCCAGCTCTCTGCAGGTCATTCACTAGGTCCCCCCGTGGTGGTTCTGGGATTTTTGCTCACCGTTCTTGTGATCATTTTGACCCCACGGGGTGAGATCTTGCGTGGAGCCCCAGATCGAGGGAGATTAGCAGTGGTCTTGTATGTCTTCCATTTTCTAATAATTGCTCCCACAGTTGATTTCTTCACACCAAGCTGCTTACCTATTGCAGATTCAGTTTTCCCAGCCTGGTGCAGGTCTACAATTTAGTCTCTGGTCTCCTTTGACAGCTCTTTGGTCTTGGCCATAGTGGAGTTTGGAGTATGACTGTTTGAGGTTGTGGACAGGTGTCTTTTAAACTGATAACGAGTTCAAAAAGGTGCCACTAATACAGGTAACGAGTGGAGGACAGAGGAGCCCCTTGAAGAAGAAGTTACAGGTCTGTGAGAGCCAGAAATCTTGCTTGTTTGTAGGTGCCCAAATACTTATTTTACCGAGGAATTTACCAATAAATTCTTTAAAAATCCTACAATGTGATTTCCTGGATTTCTTTTCTCATTTTGTCTCATAGTTGAGGTTTACCTATGATAAAAATTACAGGCCTCTCTCATCTTTTTAAATGGGAGAACTTGCACAATTGGTGGCAGACTAAATACTTTTTTGCCCCACTGTAGTTTAAATTGTCTAATACTCTGATAATTGGTAACACTCTTACCCATCTTACACATTGGATTACTTCGTCAGATAATCATTTCACTTTGTCCATCATGCACAAGGCATACAAAAACATCCTGACACTCTTCAACGCACACAAAAGAACCAATCTGCCTGTTCCTAAGTGTTTACAGCACAGGGAACTGCTTATTAAAATTGATGACAAGCGTTTTGTACTACAGTGCATTCATTCAGTGCAGAGCAGTCGTGCAGTACATAAAGTCAGTGAAGTATGAAAAACTGAGATTTCTTCGGGATTTTTCTGACATTTTAATGGATTCACGGCATTACATTTGGGCAATTTACATCCGAAGTTGTTAGACTCGTCTTAGACTTTTTGTTGTACGAGTCTTCCTCTCTGCACACGAATAAACATGTGGTTACCACCTCTGCCTGTCACTGCGCTAATTACTCCTTTCTCAAATACTTGCTCTTTTTCCCTTTTCATTTCTCTAGTCTTATCTTCTTCAATCCTAACTAACATTTCCTTTCCTTTCTACATACCACTGTCAAGCACCAAAGCACGCACTTACAGTCCTATGTGTTCACTCTCACCAATTGGATTAGCATGCTCTTGATCTTTTATTCAATTTCCTAAAAACAAGGATTTTCCAGAGCTTGTTTACACACACACACACACACACACACACACACACACACACACACACACACACACACACACACACACACACACACACACACACACACACACACACACACACACACACACACACACACACACACACACACACACACACACACACACACACACACACACACACACACACACACACACACACACACACACACACACACACACACACACTTACAAGACGGATTGTGTGATTAAGTACCGTGCAAGTGGCTGTTAGAGGTGTGAAATGGAGAGAGAGATAGACTGATAACCCGGGCCCCTTGAGACGCATATTAGTGTTTGTTCGTGTGTGTGTGGGACAATAAGATGGTGTGTTGTCAGAGTGTGTCTAAACCTTTTATTCCTCCCACTGATAAGTCAGAGATGAGATGGATTCCCTGCCTCTCCCCCTTTGTAAATGCTGAGTGAATGATCCTGGATCAGGGCATCTAAGTTGCAACATGATGCAGAGGTTAGGAGGATAACTCCGGATCAGAGGGAAGAAGGACTCACCCTGTTTCTACTGCAGGGTAACACTGCTGTAAATACACTGATGAGACTGTCAATGAGGGAGGAAAACAAGGCAAAGAAGACCAAGACCAAAAAAGACGGCTAGCTAAATGACCAGCCGGATGAAAAAAGTTAATGTACAAATAAACTAGATTGTGCCAATGCTTTATACATTTATTTTCTTCAAGATGTTACTACTTTTATAGCCCAGTGCGGTATGATTTGTGCTGTGCAAATCACACAGCATCTTTAGAACTTGTGCATGTTGCTTTAAAAGCCTTAAGACATTATGGTGGCTTCTTGATCTACTCAATATCATTGCAATTGTTTTATATCACGATGAACAATTGACTTCATTCATTGTCTTGCTTCTCTTACATTTATTTGAAGAAAGTTAAAGAAAAAAACTGATTTATGAAGTATGTCCAAACTCAAATAATTAGTATTGTTTGGTTGTGATCTCAATTTGAATGTAACAAGTATTCAGTGTTGGGTTGGACAATCATTTGTTGATTTGTCAATTTATCACAAGGTATCAATACAAATAACTATTCAAAATACAGGCAACAGGTGTGAAGATCTGAGATCAGGATTTTAAAAAAAGAACCCAGGTGAGTGAACGGTAACCATAGGGATGTGAAAACAGAGAGAACTGAAAAGACAAGTTCACTCATGAAGGGAGACAGAGCTCAGAAACAGAGGTAGGGAGTTGTTTACTTGGCCGATAGAAAACAGAAATGAAAAAAAGAGTTAGACATGACAGTACAGGCCCTGGGAAATGGAGAGCTCGGCTGGACAGACGTGTTCACAAATCTACCCTGACACAGGTTAACAAACTCACAGGCACTCTGGAGGCCAGGTAAACAGGAAGTGAGGATTGGATCACTGATGCCTTTATATCCCAAACACAGCTGAGTCAATACCGCACTATCTTAACTGGCACAGAAAGAGGAGGGTGTGAATCTGCTGACTGTCGATGTGCTTAAGAGATATGAGAGTTGATTTATTTCTGTCATTGTTTCCCCATCCTGAATGATTAGTTTACTGATAACTGCACAGTCGTAAGCGTCCACAGTATCCAGCTCGCTTATCTACAAGGGAAAACTCAAATGATTCTTATACGGTCATATCAGCTGCATGAGCATACTTTTCTGTGATCCTTGCAATTCTAAATAGTCGATTAAATAACACAACGACATGCTGACTGCAGTGGGGATTGAGCCAATGCTGCCCCTAATCCAAAGATCAGCGCACAACCCTACCGAGCCCCATCCTCTGTGTATCCCTCCAAATATCCAAATTGCATAAATATAATATTTGGTAAAAAGGGAAAAATATGTGAAGATCTCAGGTGGAGATGCAGGGGCTTAAACATTGTATTCTACAGACTCAAGAAAACAATTCCCTAAAAGAAATACAAATAGCAAAATAATCCTTTTAAAATACTTTTTTTTTACTTTTAAAATGTTTTTAAAAAAATGATTCCCTCGAATTATCGTGAAAGATATCGCAGATGCAATATTATGGAAAATCATCACAATTTGTTATTTTTTCAAAACCCTGAAGAAAGTATAGGGTAGTTATTTTCACATTTTTCTGAGCATTTTCTATTCAGAAGGGAGCTTTTGCACAACAAGTTAATGAACGACCACTGATCTTCACTCAAATTAAGAAATCTCAAATCAAAAGCAGCCACTTTGACCTCGTCCAAAACCTTGAATAATCAAGTCAGACAGAAGTGCTCAGAAATACAGATCTTTCTCGTTCAGTGAATTGCTACCAGCAGGACAAGTATGCGGTGAGCTTTGGCTGGAAACTAGCCTGTGATCTGACAAGCGAAACATTACAGCTTCTTCAAAGAGCCTCTCATGATGGGAATCATCCTTCTCCCACACTGATGGGTCCAACAACCTCAGGTCACATCAAACTCTCAGCCTTACACATGAGGTGTAAAGATAAACCACACCGCCTAAAGCAAAGCCCCTGGTGTTGCAAAAATAACATCCAAAGTAACAAACTGTGGATGGACGGACACACACACACACACACACACACACACACACACACACACACACACACACACACACACACACACACACACACACACACACACACACACACACACACACACACACACACACACACACACACACACACACACACACACACACACACACACACACACACACACACACACACACACACACACACCCACCCACCAAGGGGAAACATCTGGTCAAAGTAGAAGTGGTTTAAACTTGTACTCAAATAGCTAGCATGGCAACTCCACTGTTTGCAAATAAAACTGAGTGTATTCACCCTATTCTCCATGGTTACAAGGGCGGAGCCATCTTGTTTATTTTGTGCTAGTACTTCCGGTGGAACAGCTGAGGCGTTCGCTAACATTAAAAGCAAGGGCAAAAAGAAGTCAGGTAAAATGACGAGTATAATTTGTGCAGTCCATGGTTGCCATAACAATTGGAGAAAAAGAAGATTGTCTCTTCAGTAAGAGTGTTTTACTCACGGGAAGAAGCTAATTGAATGCTGTGGGCCATCGTTTCATCTATATCCGCCTCCTAGCGTTGAGGAAGACCGGCGTCTTTGGCTGAGGGCACTTCACTTAAAAAAAACTCCAAAAAGACCCTATGTCTGTTCGTTTCATTTTGTGGATGGTAGACCTACTACCCAACACCCGTATCCCGAGAAATGGCTTGGGTATGAAGCTCCGGTGCGACGTCCGCGACGACAGCTTGTTAGGCAATCAGGTAAGTTCTCAGAACATACTTTGCCATAACGCGAGTTAGTAGCTGTGGTAACATTCTGTTATCGACTGCTTGTCAACACAGTTTTAAACGATTGTAGTTTAGGAGTAAATGTTTTCAAAATAGTGTTAACCTTAGTTAAGCCATGACAACACGGATACATCTTAGTTTTAACTGAGTCATTATTTTCATAGAGGCATCAACCAGCAATGCTGCTGAGGCTGAGCCTGAGCTCGAGCCGGAGGGTGATGGACATCGCGACATCGGAACGCAGTGGGAGGATCAATGCATGACCGATCACAACTATGCTGCAAGACCTTTACTTCACCAACCTCTGCTGTGTGACCAGGCAACCCAGTGCTCAGCGAGCACTGCAAAATATCAAGAGCTTGTGCGAAATGACAACCTGAGCCTACTTTACACTGGGTTGCATCTGGATGCTTTCACCTCTTTGGCTGATGACCTAACCCGTGATTTCTCTAACAGCTCTCATATTCATCCGTGGGATCAGGTCTTAATGACTCTCATGAAGCTTCGTCTGAACCTACTTCAACAAGACATCGCAGAGAGGTTTCAGGTGTCACAGCCCTTTGTCAGCAAGGTAATTTCTTTCTGGTTAGAGGTCATGGAGGAGAGGATGCGGCTTTACATCCCTTGGCTACCCAGGGAGACTATTAGGGCAACAATGCCACAGTGTTTCAAAGAGCATTATTCATTAACCTAGCTAACCGGAACTAGCTGACCGGAAGATCATACACAAAGCGGAAGAAAAAAGCCGTTAAAAATGGGCGGGGCGTAATAGGGTGAATAGTTCTAGAAAATTAACGTAATCCTTACTCAAATTATGACCTCAGTCAAAACATTTTTGGTTTTAAAAGGTTCTGCTGTTCTTTTAAGTTCATTTTAGTACAAGCCATGTTTTGCTATGGACAAGTTCAACACACCTAGCACAAATTACAGATGCACCTTGCTAACCAAGCTAGCTAGATAGAGCTGGCTATAGCGTGTCACTTTGAGTTTGCTCTGCTAACAGCAACCTCTTCCCAAATTATACACTCTTATCATATCATACGGCCGATATGCCAAAATCAAGACTTCAAAAAGAAATTCAACAAACTAATGTGATGTCAGCTAACCCTTTATACTTATTTTCTACTATTTACAATCCGAAGGACTGTATTTAGTTTAGAGGACATGTTGTCTCCCTTCGGTCATCTTTTTCTGCTGAATGACTTTAGTTTGCCTTCCTACGGTGGCTGCGAGGGGAGAAGAAAAAGAAAAACGAAATCTGTCAATATGTTTTGCAAGATCTTGCAAAATGTTCTAGCCTATCATGCGCCCAGTGAGAGCCATAGTAAAGGCTTTTTTTACTTTTGTTTTCTTCAGAGTGCTGTTAACAATGATAGAGCATCGATTATAATTTAAGGTAGACATAAGCAGACATCAAACTGTGGATGTCAGTTAAAATGGCATTTGCTGCTGGCAGATTTGATCAGAATGCTAATTAATTAATACAACCACGAGAACTCTCAGGCTGATTGGTGGATGTTTCCAGCAGACTAATTTTACACTTTGGCTTTTGTATTTTTTGAAATAATGGGCAGACAATACATGATTATACACCACACTTACTCTTTAAATGTCAAACATGACTCTTACTGCAGTTGCAAAGACATTTCTTCAGCATTCACTTCAGAGGGGTCAGTTAAGGTAGGCAGGTACAAATGTATCCTTGAAGCACACAGGTTTTCGTTCAGTGGTTTTGAGGAATTCATATTACCCTGAGTTTTTTTTTTTGTTATTTTAATATTCAAACTGTCTCCTAAACTGAACCTGCATGTGCATTCTGCCAAAAACCCATGAACAGCATATGTGTAGGGGCTTTTCTGGGCCACACCCTTTCTTGTTGTTTTATGTTACACACTCTCCATCTTAATTGCCCTTTTACAGTTTTCCCCCCCACTCCCTGACCCATCTATTCTCACCTTCCTGCCAGATATCCCTTCCATCACCCCCCCTTGTCTCTCTGTTTGCAGCTGGTTGTGTGACATTTCACTGCTGAACACACACACGGTTCATCCTTTTGTGCCAACACACGCTCAAATGAGTGAACATATACAAACACATTCAGAAGTCAGGGATAGAGACGGTTCTCTGAAATGCCAAACATAATTCCACACAGAGTAGCATGTTTTCAGTAGTAACTTGTGGTTTTCCCTGGAAATTAAAGGTTATACAGTACCATACTTAACGTTCGGAGGGTCAGTGGTGACTGTAGGTACCACAGAACTCAAAAAAATGACCTGACAAGCCTTGCATTCAGATTTCATGTAGCCAATTTAGTTTCACCACGAGACAGAAAAAAACCCTTCGGGGTTTAGAGGATGTCAGCCCTCTGTGTCATATCTCTGTGAGCAGACCAAAGCATTTAATAGCCTTAGATTGGTTGCCAACAATGTTGCTATGGTGGAATGTCACCAGTGAGAGTTATCTCCAAGGCCAGCGCTCAGAACACAGTTACACCACAATTCTTCCTCTAGACATTTTCATTGGTCACTTTTGCACATATGGGCGAGTCCTTTTTGACTTTATTTAACCGTGTGTGCCGATTTATACATATCAGATTAAAAATGAATTAGTCCCTAGGCTAGACAAAAGTGTAGGACTTGGGGAGTGACTCACTGGATGATGAAGGGTGCTCACGTCATATGAAAATACACTTCAGCATAATGTATTTTTAGAGCTGCAAAAAAACTAAATATCCCCAGTAGTGGAACAAATTCATTATTCATGTTACTAGTATGTAATCCAGGATCTCAGGAACAAGACTCAGTCTGGTTCTCATGTATGACAGCTTTCTATCTTATGAGCAAGTAAACTTAAAACAACCTGGTTTCACAAGTTGTGCTGTCCTTTTTTTTTTCAAGCTGGAAACAAATGAATTCATAGAATAATCTAAAAGTGAGGAGGTTTGAAGGAAGAAAGTGTATCTACCAGCCGTGGTCGCATCTTAAATGGGGAATGGCGCTCAACTATTCCTTGCAAAGACGAGACAGCAGGATAGTTTTGTACACTTCAGTAAATAAAACTAAAAGACATCAGGAGTTGAATATTTTAACTCTCCATAATAAACCCAAGCTCCACTCTAAACAACTGGCAGATTTGTTGGTGTCAGGATAACATAAAAAGCAGTTGGGTTTTCTCTCATCTCAAGTCTTTTAAAAGAGCTGTCATGATCTCAGTCCGCCACCAGCAGTATTCAGGGAAACATGTTTAATTCAAGAGCTTGTAACAGCCGTCCTCTATTCTTTGCCTCACTGTCGGTGTCAGTGTGGTACAAAGTTATGTACTGGCTCGCTGGTGCAGAATAGAAAAATACTTTTTTGCAAATTAAATATAATCCTATGCACCATGGTAGCTCAAAGATCGTCAAAAAAAAATCTTGAACGACAAATTAAAGTTGAGAACATTGATGTCACATGCAATTTCACCTCATCATGACTAACTCAAAACAGAGTGAGGAACAATATGAACTAAGCTGATAGACTTTTCAGTTCCCTTTATTCGAGGGGACCTCATTTTATCTTACTACAGGTAGGAAACCAGCAACGCAAGACAATATGAACCATTAATGAACCAAAAATATGTACGTAAAGCCTTCATGGAAGAGGACACTTATTGTTTCATAGTTTGTAGTCAAGACCACCTTAACAGAGACCAAGTCATGACCAAGACCGGAGTGTACCAAGACAAGACTTTAAGAGGTCGAGACCAAGTCAAGTCCAAGAACAAGGCGGTGTGAGACCGAATCAAGACCGGAACCAGACTAGTGTGAATCCATCACTACATTACACAGTATTTACACACTGCCACGTGTATTTTCTTGAGTATTTGTGGGCATTTGAAATTGTTGTGGTTTGTGTAGCCAAATTTAATTATCGTTGATTATCCCGACATCTTCACTTCAAGATCATTTGAGTGAGTGTGAACAGGATGAGGAGATGTGAGGGGGTAGCATATAAGTCCGTTAAGTCACATTATTGGTTGCATTTGAAACAGTGAGTTTCACATCAAATCACATTCCCAGGCACAGCCGTGAGTCTTGAGCAGTTTGGACATTAAGTCTCGAGACCTAGACAAGACCACGTACGAATGCAGTCGATTCCAAGACAAGACTGGTCTTGAGTACTACACCACTATTGTTTCACGTACTGATTAGTGCCTGGTCAAAGCAGAACATAAATTATCTGTTACTGATCTATTTAATCATTATACAAATACACTGCTGACATCCATTCTCTGTTCATTGACACTCTTGTTGCACAACAGAGGCAGGCATCCCGTTCCGGACATAAACAAGTATCATTGCTCTTTTGCTGGCACTGGCTAATGACTAGAATGTGTTTATAGTCATGTAGCTACTACAGAAATGTGAGATTTATAAAGAATGCTTCACTTAGCGACTCTCTTTGTCTTCCCAGACCTGTTCACCTTGATATTTCACTCACTTGCATCCACCTGAAATTCATTTCATAAAAAGTTGTATTGGTTAATCCAGTCAAAGATCTATCCAGTTTTATTCATAGCACCTTTCACATTAAGCTGTGAGGCATAAAAAGGCACATGTTGTGAAAAAAAAAAGCTGCATGTGTTACCTGACAATCAATTGGATGGCAAACTGTTTATTTTTAATAGAGGGTGGAAAATTGAAATGATAATGTTCAAATGACTTGTTATGGATTGGAAGGAATCTGAATGTTAAACACAGGAGACCCACAGACTGTCTATTATTTGCTTCTTTTTGATCCAACTCAATTATTAACTGGGTTATCTTTATTGGGCAAACAGAGAGCAAATTATCATTGCTGATGAAACATCGTGCTCCACAACATTATCAGGTTTATAGAGTGTTTGCAAACTAATATAAGTGGCATAAATCAAGACTTTTTCTAGAGTATTCCGAAGGTGAGAGAGGTGTGAATTGGTTCATGGTATAACTAGCTTATATAACTTATACATGAACAGCCAATGCAGATCATTATTTTTAATCCCCGCCGCCTACAGTCTGTTAGCACTGGTTTCTGCTGACGCCACTAAATGTGTTAACAAGCGTTTGCACCTGCTGATTAAACTATAGTTCTGTTCCTGCAGGGATGTATTCAGCACAAGTCTTGCTTTTAGTCGGAAAATGCAGACATCAAGAACATACTGAGCATGAGTCAAGAGATGAAAGGAGGATCTGAGAAGGCTGGAGCACCACTTCACAGTGACTTGTTGTTCTCTGCAGCTGCTTCACACAAACAAACCTTATAAAGATGTCCTTCTCTCATACAGTTTTCCCTGCGTCATACCATTAACAATGCTCGACTGTCTTCAATAGTTTGTGATGGGCTCTCATTAAATCCATTCACAGCAGATAAACAGACAAACCGTCTTAGCAGTCATTATAGCTTTCATGTCAATCATTTTGAGACCATTTTCAAGGTTGATAAAACAGCACTGACATTATCCACCAAGTTTTTCCACGATCTGAACCATTTTCTCACCACGCAGAAACACAACAATGACTTTAAAAGCTGCACACAAAGCGGCATCAAACACACATGGCTGAGTGTCCTACCTTGACCCCTCGCACTCTGAACTCGGCCAGGGCTCGACTCATCTTGGAGGCTGCAGTCTGCAGGTCCTTCCCGCTGGCGATGACTTTTACCAAGAGGGAGTCGTAGTGGGGGGAAATGACAGCTCCCTGGAACGCCGAGGCACTGTCCAGGCGGATGCCCATGCCTTCACCGCTTCGGAAAACCTGGCAGGAAGAGAGCAGAGGAGGGGAAAGTGAATAAATATGACAAAAAAAGCTCATGTTGCTGTGGTCCTGCCTGACGCCCAAATTATTATTTTCAGCGCCACCTGGAAAACTGTTGACATCCTCAATGATATACCTTTTTTTAATATCCGTTCAAATGATCATTCACATTTAAATTGTCTATGTGTTATTATTATCTTTTTTAAAAAGGCAATTATGCTTTTTGGGTTTTCCCTTTCCTGTAATGTGTTATATAGGTTTTTGTGCATGTTATTGGTCTCGATACACAACACTCAGGCTTCTCTCTGCTAGTGCTCCAACACATTGCACGTGAAAAGCTAAAAGCAACAGAGCTGGCCAGCTAACTAATCAGAGCAGACCAGGCTCTGGTTTCAGGCAGAGGGTGAAAAGAGGTGTATGAGAAAAATAAAGAGCTTTTTTGAACATTAAAGCATCACAGTGGACGCACAATATACAAATATTAACTTGAAAATGTGCATACAAGAGCCATTTAAGGTGTCGTATACTGTACGCTCAAGAAAAATGTGTATAATTTGTGACACTTGGCTACATAAATAAAAATGTGATTGAATGAGCGATTGTGATATATTACAAAAATCACATAAAATATGAACCGCAAAACAAAATAGATACAAAAACACTTTATTATAGTTAACTGCCTGAAGAGAAAGTCTGCAAAATACAATGAATCCTTGTTCATCAACTCAGAGAGAATATAAATATAATACAGTATCCCTTTTGATTTAATTAAAGGGGTTTTCTGCTGCAGCAGGCATGCAAATACACTAGCATCATTTTGTCAATTTAAGATTCAGTGTTTTCGTTTGGGTTATTATGGGCTCACCCTGCATGGTCCCGTACTTTAGCAATTTTTTCAGGTATTTTTGGGAGAATATACCAATTATTTATTATTACCTGCAACCAGGGTTGGGTGTAACGCGTTACAAAAGTAACGGAGTACAGTAATGTATAGCTTTTTGCTGTAACGCAGTAATATAACGCATTACTTCTGAAATGTGGGTAATATAATACAATTAACAAGTTACAACTCTCAGTAATGCAGTTGCAACACATTTTAACCCAACATGATGTGGTGTTTTGTTTTTAAGAAATCACAAACCTCGCAAGACATTCGACAGCAGAGGAACAATTGTGCAGGTAGAATACTAACTCAGTAAGCCTGTTTACTATTGGTTAAGAGGGCTGCAGAAACAGATTGACGATTGAGAGCTGCTTACTCGCAATGGATAGCTGCAGGCTCACAATGCAGAGCTGCAGGCTCAGATAAAGGAAAAGAAAAAGACACGAGTGTGCGCAGGCCGAAGCAACAGAAGGTAACTTTCTCTCAGTCTGCTGGTTGAACCCTGAGATATTCAGAGACTCGTGGCAGAGTGTTGAAGATCTGCAGCCTCTGTCCTCTGTGGAATTGCTGGCTAACAAGCGTTAACACACCAATGACAAGGTGAGCTAACGTTGCCATAGAGACTCGTTCATGTACAGCAGGTCACAGGGCCGTGCAGAGGCTCCACTAACATGTTAATAATGATAAACAGTGACGTTATGTTACCGGTATCAAATATTATTCAGCCCACTTAAACGGAGCATGCGTTTCATTTCAGCATACTGCCATAGATAGCTTTAATTAATGAGCTGCAATAAACTACATGTTAGCATTTAAAGACTTACTGTTGCAGTTATTTTGGTGAAAGTAACTCAAAGTAACGAAAAAGTAGTATAGAGACAGTAATAATGTAATGTAACTTTTTACTTTAAAAACACAGTAATAAGTAATATGTACTGTATTACCTTTTGGTAGTAACTTGCCCATCACTGCCTGCAACTGCTCTTCTTCTGCAATACGCTTTATTTAAAGGATACAAGCCTGAGCTAACTAGAGGGTATAATGCATGCACCCATTGATTGAGCAGCCAATGATGCATGATGTCTGTTTGGATTGCAGCCCTGGACCTGTGTCACAAGTTTCTCACAATTGTCTATCCTTCTTCTCTAAATGCCAGACACCTACAGCATAAATACTGTGTTGTTAATACTTCCAATTATGCAAGAGAGTCAAATGGTTTTCTTCACTCTGGTCAGCTCAATATGTCAGAACAGAGGCTGTTTCATTCCTCACTTTAATATATCAACACACTTCAAAGAATTTGTTAATGGCTTGTAAGTGGAGTGTAATGTGAAAGACGCGGGAATGTAAAGCATCTCTGGTGGTAGCTTGAGCGGAAATTAACCCGCACTTGGAAGACAACGGCAGACGGACATGAAAGAAGAGCAAAATAAACGGAGATGAGAGGCGAGGGAAAACAAGCATGAGATGAGTGAGCGGCGGAAAAGGCTGCAGTGCCCCAGAGCACTTGGCAGGAGAGGAGGAGAGGAGATGTGAGGAGGAGTGAGGACTGTCCAACACCGCAACATATGGAGCCCCTCGAGGCCTGGAAGAGGAAGATGAGTAGATATTATAATTATAACAATGTTGTGCCACACTGACGATGTGCTGGTGATATTTTCAGACAATGTGGAGCTTTTATGGCCGACAATATTGTGTTCATCATCCTTATGCCCTTTACAAGACACCGTTGTATTGAGAGTGCTGGCTGCGTGTGTTCTTTATTGCAATTGTGTGTGTCTCAAATTATAAATAAAAACAATTCCCTCAGTAATGCATGTTAGTATGAAGACAAATGGCCTACAGTATAGCAGCACAATGCTTGGACAACCTATAAAAACGTTTCTGTACAACCATGTAATACATCAATGCTGCAGTATGTGTCTTATAAATATAAATATGCTAATACAGGAGGCAAAATAATCATACAATGAACATGAAATGTAGCAAGGAAGCATCAAATTCACCCATCAATATACCTTGACATCAAGCTGAATGCCAAATCACTACTACGAATGGACATTAATGTATTTTCCAATTGGGATTAATATTTAAAATGTGTCTTAATCACCGAGGAGGAGTTGAAAGGGACTCCACATATAAAGCTGTAAGTGAATGAGATGCTGGAGCAGAGGAAATTGCCACGACTATTCCTGCCCACGCACACGGCTTCTACCTGAGCACTGTGCTGTTTCAAGGCTCAAAGCCCCAATTTCCAGGCTGCGATTTTAATAAAGTCCGGCACTCCCCTTTGATTTTAAAGGCCCGAGGCCGGTCATCAGCAATTCAAGTGTCACCGAAATAGATTCCGATGTTCCACACTAGCACTCTCTGGCGTGCATGTGAATAACTCTGTAAGATGCTTTGCATGGTTGTTTTAAATTCCGAGAGTAGTTAAGGTGCATCAGAAGGATACGATTAGAATAGAAAACCTTTAAAAAGATGTGCAATTATTAAGACGGATTCAACAGCTGTGCTTACACAAAGGGCTTGAAGACACAATCATGTTTTAAAAAATGACAGAACATTTTATGTGGGCAGAGTTGTTCAAAATAGGTGCTGATGGGGCACCACTTTCAGAATAATGAAATGTGTGTGGAATAACCACTGTGAAAATAATGATTTCCCTCAAATAGATCAATTCTGCCTTATAGAATTGTGTATTTTGTAAATGAAGGCTTTAAGAAATGTGGAAAGTAAGTTACAACAGGAATGGAAAAATAAGCGCAATGTTTATTTATAACTTCTCCTTTCTGGGAGTATTTTGTAGACTTGGATTTATGATGGCCACATTTCTTGTTGTTTTTCAGCCATATTTTTCACCAACTCTGTTTCCACAGAAGACTTGAGGCGGTTGCCAACAGTCCCAAATGCCCCAGGGAAAACCTACACTCTGTTTACTTTGCCTCTCTTTTCACTAAATGTACTGTGAACAAACCATGTTTTACAATTGTTCTCTGCCTCCAGATAACGCCGCAAGCCAAACAGACAACAACACTGAGGGACTGTCTGACGGCTGCCCATGGTTTCTTTGTCCATTTCTGCATTTTATATCTAAACGCTACATGGCTCACACTGAAAGTGGTGCTGCGCTATTAGCTAGAGACTTATTCTCCCTATGTATCCACTTAGATCAACTGAGCATCAAGCAACAATATTTCAGCTGAATAATCACACCGTTTAGGCGTTTGGCTAACACTTTTATCCAGAACAAAGTGATAAAAAGGGGAATGCGGAGGATCAGTGAGTGGCTCCGAGGCACTTCTGTTGCTTGACACCCCGGCTTTTGTTGCTGACTTGCAGTTGCAGTGAAATGTTTGAACTCGTCGTCAGGGCCACCCAGCAGTCTTTCAGTCAGTTTCTCATCTGGGATGCTGCTAGAAGTTTGGGCCCCCTGGTAGCTTCGCCAACGCCAAAAGCCCCATTGTGCAAAGCGTAATTTGTTCACCTAAATAGGCTCTATATTACAGTGCACCATTTTTCTGTTGCATCACACACTCTTAAGCATGATAATTATACTAAATACACCCACAACCTTCTATAAGCCTGAGGTAACATTGTAGACTCTCATTGAACTGGAGCCAGACAAAGGAACAAGATAAAGTGCATACATTTGCATATATATACATACTTTTAAAATGAATTGGACAGCAATGAAGCGAGTTCATGTGCACACACGGAACATATTTTGCCCTGAAATATTGTCCAATATTATTCTAAATCCAATTCCTTACTGTAAACAATCCTGTCCTGCTTGTGTCAGGAGACTAATCAAACATGAAGCAAGACAGATGTTAGCTGTAACACTTTACTGCACAGACGTATATATGGGATGTGCAGCCGACTGTAAACTAGCAACTAGCGCCGCCTCGGTTATTGGAGCCACTCAGATGGATATGGTTTTGCAGGGAAATAAAAACACTGATTTTATTCCAGAGGGTTTTCAGTGTGCCCTGCATGGCCTTCGAGTTAAATGAATCGCACGTGACGGTGTGAGAGGATTTCCAAAAAGAACATCCTCAAAACAGTTTTCTGTTCATTATTTATGTGTGGAATCATTTCCATATTTACTTTTCTCTACTATGTGCTAATGAGGGGTAATGCACTTTTATGCTGTGCCTCTGTGCATTGTGAATATAAAGCGTTTTAATTTTGGCCTTGGGGCATATAGATAGAAGAGATGAATGGTGCCACAACAACAGCCCGCGGAGACGAGGAAGTCCCTTTATCTCACACGCACACAACTGGGACTCAAACCAATACAGTTTTACTAAAAGACCCCGCAGAAACAGAGAGCAGAAACAGAGACAGTAAAGCAGCAGGTGAACGGAAAGCCAAGTAGTGTTTTAATAATTGAAGTCAAGGTGTCGGCTTCTTTCAGCCCAGGGCGCTGTCTTACACGGAAACCCCACTTTCATCTCTTACACCCTCTCCATGTCGTTGTCTCTCTCCGTCTTACATCCCTTTCTCGCACGCTAGCCACAGATAGGCCTGTTAATAATTTAATTTGTGAAGCATTGGAAATGTCTTGCTTAGACCTTAAAGGCATTGATTTCCTTCCCATTGTCCTGCACATTCACCTGATGCGTTGCTCCTTATTTAGAATAATCCACCCCTTTCCTCCTATAGATTCCTGTTTATCAGTCAAAAACAAACAGAAGTAAACAAGCTAACATCACTGGAGGTTTTTCACTGGATTCTCATTGTGGTTGACACACTTTACTCTAGATTTTGTGAAAGTCTCCTTTGTTCCTGCTTGTTATTTATCTGTCACTGTCTCGCTGTGTAAATTCCCTTACCATTCCTCAGTGCTTGAAGTATATCAGACAGAAGGTCAGCGGTGTATTTCTCTGATATGAAAGAACTGCCATGGGTGCGTTACAAATCCTCCCTGCAATTGATATATCTCAATTTTCTAAAAAAGGCTTTTGTTTTCAGCCAAGAAAATCGATTTCTCCATTGATGGATTAATGGGTTTTTAACAACGTCCAACTGGCTTGGTTTCAGAGGCAGCGAGTCATAAAACTTAGTGAGTTTTTGGTGGATAGTGGAATATGGAAAGGAAATTGGCCAACACCATGAAAAGTAAAGTTCCACAGTTCAATTTGACCATACTGAAATGTTTATAAGAAACCCATTTGGATAAAATAAAAAAGTGAGTTAATACATCTGAATATTTATTATTATATAGCAGGTTTGGCAAGAAGATTGGGAGAGACTACATATTTGGAATGTGTGTACATTTGTCACAGTGTCTTTGTTTCAGATCCTTGCTATTTATCATGGAGATAAATATCACACTCACCATTGTTGAATTATATATGAAGGAGAGAAATGGCTCTTTTTAGCCAAAGAGAAGAATTTCATTACACTCCATTTATTCAAAAGGACTCAACTCATGAAAACGCCTCAAAAGCGTTTATTGTTCCGTTTAATCTAATTTAAAAAAGGAAGGATTTCCTCGACATCCATTTATCGCATTGACTCTACATACCAGTTTCTACTGACTATTATATCTCTTTTCAGGACTTTAATTGCCTTTTCTTTACACAGCTGCCTTCTTTGAAAGCACATCCATTCATTTGTTTGGTCTCATACTGACATTTGAAGTTGAAAAGGCTAACACAAAGAAATAACAAAGGATGAGGATGCTGTGTTGGTTTCTCATTGTACATACTCGATCAATTGCTATTAAAAAAATATTAAAAGTGTAGCTAAAAGGTGGAATTAATTATGTTGTTTTTGTATAGCATGGTCTGAAAGACAGATACTGGCTCTTGTTGACCTACATTGTTTCGGTTAATTTAGGATACCTTAGCCATAACTCTTCCTAATATGTTATTATTGTGAACATGTACACAGTTTTTTCAAATGTGTCTCACAAAATACATATCTCAAGCTTAGTTTTTACTAGTTTGGAAACATCCCATTGAAAATATCTTTGGTCCATTGGGACTTGGCTTGGTAATGTCACCGGTTCAAGTCCCCGAAAGACCAACTGCTATACCGAGGTTTCCCTGAGCAAGGCACCGTTCCCTACACTGCTCCCCGGGCGCTGTACATAATAACACTAGGGTCAAATGCAGAATGTAACTATCTCCTCTTTGGGACGATTAAGAGTATATGCTTTCTTCTTCTTCTACTCTGCATCCTGGCTAGATTTAAGCCAAACTAATCAGTAAATGTTAAGAAAACAAATGAGTCACTGATTCGCCCAGGTGTTGCAATATGTTGTAGATATAAAGTGTTTGTGAATGTTCCAGTAGACGCTGCCTGCTTCCTTATTTAAAAACAGTGCCTTGTAGATAGAGGGGGCTTGATTAGGGGGTCTCTGGTGGTTTCCACAAATGGTTGATGCTTAAAACGTTCTTAAAGTAATGTAGCTTGGTAATAGCCCAACTCCTCAGGCTCCTTAAGTGGACCCAATACCAGATTTCACAGTTAACTTGTAACAACACTGAAAACTCTCCAAGAAACTCTCTGTGCCATTAAGCTAATTTTGTCTTATCCCCCAAACTGTCATTCTTACTTTATTTTTCCTCTTTCCTTAGTGTAGTTTATGTATGGAGTTGAAGGAGAACGCACACATGCACTCCAAGCTAATGTATGGAGAGGAAACAGCGAGACGACATGCTCCTCCTGCATGATGCACACAGACAGAAAGTGACAGGAATATCTGAGCTCCAACTGATAGCGTAGCAATTAGAGAGGCAGAGGAGCAGACAGGGAGGAAGAGGCGCAGAGAGGTAAAGAGAGTAATAAAGGGAAAGAGACAGAACAACACACAGAGATGAGGAGAGAAGAGAATATAAGTGCCATGTTAATGTTTGAAGTCGAGCCGTGCCGATGACTGCGGGCAGGGAGAGCGGTTGCGAGGTGAGATGAGAAGTGAGGGAAGGAAGCGAGGCAGGGAGCACGGAGAGAATAAAGTTTGTTTTCCGGTAATTGTTTCAGGCAAGCTCTAAAATGCTATAAAACTACTGACTCTGAATGGACATCATTAAAACTTTATACTGTTGTTTTGAGCCTTTTCATATGGTCTACATGTATAACCGGATAAAAACTGGATGAGGCCAAGATCAAAACTCACCCTCATTTGAACCGTTTGAGTTTCCAAGAAGTCTTTAGGGTTGGAAAGGAACACCAAAGCGAGACAAACCAAAATAAAATCCCACTTTTAATAAGAAATGCACCAATATTGGGCAGATACTGACACAAATATCTGGATCAGGATGTGATAAATGGGGAAAACAATATGCATTATACTGTATACTAGAATATTAATACCCGTTTAGACCCACATGTTGCTTTTTTTTACCAAGATGCTTATGTACGATTTATTATTTGGTTAATACGGTAAATCCAGTAAAATAATATAGGTATTTATTTGTTACATTTTGCTTTAGTCAAGTCTGATGTTGCCTTAGACTTCGAATAAAACTTAAACTTATATGACACAGTATCTATCACATACTCTAAGTAAAGCATCTTTCTACTTTGTCCTTCCATGGCTAAATGCGTAACTGGGTTGACTCCCAAGGAATCTGTTGATGGTTTATTTGAAGCGACTGAAAGATCTGGCCATTTCTAGGATTAAATTACTCATGTCCTTTTGAACAGGGTGTCTTGCTGTCAGTTGACTTGAATGCTTGTCTGAATAATGTAACTGCAACTTGCTGAATTAAAATCTGGCATGGTGAGGACCCGGAACCAGCGTGTTCTCAACGATTTTATTCAGGAAATTGTTTGTCTATTCTTGTTTCAGCTTTTATTTCCGCTCTGCTTTGATGCTCACACTTCTACTCAAACACTATAAATGCTATGCAGACATTTTTCTTCTTCTGGATATTGTGAAAAGCTATGTTGCCTTTTCAGCGATTTTAATGTTTATCCTCATTGTTCCTGACTTGAATTGGAGCATTTTACAGTGTCGCGAGTTGTTGTGAAAGACACTTTTGGACTTTGTTTGCACTTGGACAAAAAAGATGTGTGAAAAGAACCGGAACAAGAACTCATACTGCAGCTGTTGAGAATTCTTTTTGAAGCGGCCCATGCTCACAATTGCCCCATACAATCCTCTTACATCCACAAAGTCCATTGTCTTCAGAGGCTGAGATAAACTGGCTGGATGTCAGTGGTTTAGTCATGCAATATCGCTGGTTTGGCTCATCCAAAGAGACAGGAAAGCTAGCCAAAGGATGCGAAACAACGTTGACTGCCAACTGGTGTCATGTGAAGTGGGAAATGTTTGGTAACGTGGTCAAACAGGACAAGGCCGGGTGAAACGGAAAATCAGAACACCGTTTAATTAAATGTGTAGTATGAGTGTTATAGAGTGGTGCAGGTATGAGTTCTGAAACCCTCAAATGGGTCAGCATATCACCACTTATGGTTCCCTTAAATTTAAAAAGTAGTTTAAGTAGGGTCAAGCTTAAGAAATGTTTATGGCATGAAATAAGGCAATAAAACCCCCACTGAATCGGGTATTGCTAATGAGTGATTAAACGACACGACCAAAGGTCATCAACATTAGCCACCTTTAGCCAAGCGGTGGTGATGGTGTCATGTGACCGTGTGGTAGTTCCTTTATAGGTTAACATTAGCTTTTTACTTCTGGAGATTGCGTTTATGCTTCAAAAACAACAGACTGATGTAAATATTTGGAGATTACCCTGCTGAACAAAACAAGTACCATAAGCCTGTGTTTGCCATATATCTTATTTTCTGCAATATTTCAAAATCCATTATAAAAATCTCATTGTTTTTTGTCGAGGGAACCAGGGAGATGCTAACTTCCAAGTTGGCCTACAAAAATATGTCATATATGTCATCCACCACTATTTGTGTATGTTTTCCTCCGGTCTATTGGTCTAGACAGATTCATTCTACTGTGTGGGATGATAAGGTTGATCTGAATTTTGGATTGCCGTAATCTATACAAAGTGTAAATGTATGTCTGATCTATGCATGTCATTTATGCATGCGTGCCCATGCTTTTCCCTCAGCCCCCCTGAGTGCTTCCTGTAGATCATCGCTCCCTTACTGGATTATTGAAGACACCAAAAGGTCACAAGTGTTACTATTGGCTATCAGCAAGAGGCCCCTCGTACTGATCTGCTTTTATATTGACCATGATTACATTGATTCAGAAACCGATGCCTGTAGTGGATCATTACGGAGACTTCCTTTGACTTCACTATCGCACATAAAGTGCAGATACCGGAGCAGTTTCGCTTGGTTTTAAATCATTACTGAAAGCTCCCCTGTGAGTTATCGTCTGCAGTGTGATGAATTTCTCCAGCCGTCCTGATTGGTCACCAATACGCTGACAGACAGGCATTATTGGTCCCACATTAATTAAAAGTAATTTGCCGTCTTCTCAAACCAGTCGTTCCAAAAGTGAGAACATGAGCCAAGACAAATCCATTTTCATTTACAGAGTTTACTAGTGATATTTTGCTGTAAAAAACAACATCAGTTTTGGAGTGACTTTATAGCCTTTAAAGCTAAATTTGATTGTAGCTTACCCTCTTTTGTTACCTAGGTTTATTTCAAAGGAAGAAAAACCACCATCAGCAAACGAAGATATCTGTAGCTCGACAAAAAGTGGATGTGTGCAGATGATCAAATAAACTTCCTGTCTTCCTTATCTCAGTAATGAAAGAACAGCAAAGTGAAGTCGTGTGATTTCCTAGCCTTTAAGTTACATTTGATTCTCTTTTGCTTTTTTGTTCTATTCCAGGTGTATAAAGAAACAACTTGAGCTTTTCCATCTCAAGAAAACATGGACATATACAGTCAAATACATTCCCCGACCACAGCACTGTTGCCTCGGTTTCGGCCACCTTGCAGGTTTTCCTGACTTTTTATTGTGTGGCTGTGTTCGACATGCGCTTGTCCAGAGCTTGCCTGGCATACACACAGTCGCTCGATTACCTGAATCCAAAATACAACCACTCCACGCCTCTCCCTCTTTTTCAATTTTCCTCCTATACTTTCAATTTCACCTTCATTTCCTGTCTCTGTACAGGCTCTATTTTTCCTCACCTCACAAAACTATTACCTACCTCTCTCTCCGTTTTCTCCAGCTTTGAGTCCCTAAGGCCTCCCTGGCGCGATTTACCCTTTTATTCGTACTTTATGTAAACTCTTTCATTTCTCCTTTGCTTCTTCCTCTGAGTGTTTATTTTCCTTTCTGTCCTCCTTATTCCTCTAATCATTATCCTTTTCTGGCATCTTAGACCAGCAACAGCGCAATAACAGTCCATGGCTCGAAATATGTTTGCATGTGTCCTTCATAACAAAACCATATTCATCATTAAGTACTAACTACTTTGACACTATAAAAGACACACTCACACACAGCGGCTCCCACACAAGCCTTCCTTTCAGTCCTTTTCATCAAAAGGCTCATTTTTTTTTGATACCCGACTAAATAGGCTTCTGCTCCGAATCCTCTCAGCGTGTGTGTAAGTGTGTGTGCTCCAGACGGAGGTATAATGACCCTAATGAGCAATAGAAGATCTCTGCTGCTCTTCGTTTTTTCCTCCTTTTCCTTCTGAATTTCCCATCAATTATCGCCCATTCTGCCTTGCCTCCTCTCCTTCTCTGAACACTCTGTAATTTTCCTCTCTGTTCATCCTCTCCTTGTCTGTCCTCTTATTTCCACTCTTTCCCGTCGTCATCTCATCTCCCCTCCACTTCTGTGTTTTTCTCATATCTTCTCTCCGTTCCTCCTGCCGCTTGAATCCTCTTCTTTCCCTCTCAAATGTCTCTTTTTGTCCTCCCATCATCTCATTACAGTCCCTTCTAATTTCCTTCTCAAACATCAACTCCACTCTCCTCCCCTCCTTCCTTTTCATAATTTTAAAAGAACAGCTTTATGTGCCCAGCTGTTCAAAAAGGGTTAGCCTAAAATGTTCGTGTTGTGTCACAAACACAGACAACATCATACTCTCAGGAAGAAATGGGCGCAGACGCCTGGTAACTGCGCCCACACACAGAATCACACACACACACACCTCGTGCAGTATTAAACATCAGTGCAACCATTAGAGTCAGTGGCAACCAGATGTCCGTGACTGCACTACAAGCTGTTTGGGACTTTGGAGGTGGAATGGACACACATTGATACACAAGCTGTCCAAATTTGGATGAACCTTCAGCCGTGGCACATACAAGATGCTATACTTCTGCTTTAAATACACAAAATCTCCGAGATATGGTTGGACGGACACAAACGAAACCCACTCACAGCCATGCTGACAATATGAACAACGACTTATGTTCCAGATTTCTCCGCCTACACGATTCAGAAGACAACTAGTGATGTCTCAACAGTAAAAATAGAGGCTTAGTACAGCCATGAGAGAACAACCGCAAACATGACAAACCAGCCCGCTTCCAGGAACAGTCTCAATGTTTCATCACCTTGGGGAAACTGCTGAATTTGAGGTTTAAATATAGACAGCTTGTTCAGTGTCCTCATTGAGCTTAAACTGCGTCCTAACTGCTCCTCTATCTGGCTTTTAATATCTTTATAAACTCAGATATTTACAGAGAAACAGATCCAATACAGCCTGTGCGTAAGTGTGCCAGATCATTCAAAAGAAGTGTCTGTTAGCTGAGTGGGTGGCAAAAATAATGACATCTTTTGTCCCTTAACCATTTATTCTTGAAGAGGGGACCGGCATGGCTTTATGGTGGTCATTGATTGTTGGTCATACAGCCCTTTGGTCCAGTAAAATATTTCAGCAGCTATTGATAACGATTGCAATAACAAGTGGTCCCAGTATTCATGCTCCCCAGAAGATGAACCCTACAGAAAATGTGAATCACTTCACATTCCCTTTAGCACCTCGGTGAGACTGGAGTGGTTTTGAGTGAATTGCTTTGCCAACAGAATGCCACAAAAAGTTAGTACAGACTTTCATATTCTGTGAGTAGTGGCACTGCCGCGATGTGCTATAACGCAACCATGTCAAACCAATCTACATTTTTGAAAACTTGTTTACACATTTTGTAGCAAGTTTTCCCAAACTGTGTAACATTTATCTTTTGGAAGTTATTTGGAAAACCTAGCAGTGTGCCTGACGTCTCACTGCTGGTGCAATATTAAAGGAATTTTCCCCCCCGCACCTGGCACTTCTTTCCCTGTGGCGCAGACCTTGGCTATTTCTCCGGCTCGTCTCCGCTCCCTCCCTTCGGGTTCAGCCAAAAGTTCAAACCATCTTTAAACTTTCATCATTGCTGCAGAGTCACTCCCTATCTTCCTCAGTGTGATAACGCCAAACATTTCTTCAGGCTACAACTATTCCTCACCTTATCCCAGAAGAGCTTCCTCTTTAAATTCCACAAACTTTTTCTAAAAAAATGGAATAACGTGTTGCTTCAATGTCTTGTTTAATGAAAACATGGATCCATCGGCCCGGGGTACCAGTATAAGCTAACTGCCTTATTTAATTACCCAACGTGCAATGTAATATTTACATGCAATGCAAAACCTTTTGATGATGATAGAGCTGGAGTGATCCTGGGTTAATTAACAGCCTACACACAACATCCAAGCCTGAAGCCTCCATGATCAATATTCATGTATGAATCCATTCAGGGTCTTTAAATAATGAGTGTGCTACATAGCAAACGATTACTTGCTAACACATTAAAAGGGCTGCTCTTCATAGAAATCACTTCATCTATAAATAACCCATGAATTAATATGTAGGAAACAGACGCTTTAAAAAGTAACCAAACTAATAGAAAGCTATTTTACGAGGTTTAAACATAAAACTGTTAAAAGTTGCTGTTCATTTGAAGCACAGCAGAAAAACTGTTTTAAAAAGCACATGGTTGTTTGTATACAAGTGCAAGGTTAAAGGTCAAAAGGTAGAATAAAAGCAAAGTAAGTCACATTTCTCTAATTGTAAATCCAAACTTCATTGTTTTACCCTAACAGGCCAACTTCTATAACTCCATTAAAGGTTCACATCATTTAGCATTTCATTAACATGACTAAAGTTTTAACAAACTGAGCATAAGGTGAGATGATTCAGTATATATTGTGAGACTGCAAACCTTAATGAAAATGTAATATTCCTGCATTAGTCTTGATATTTTTAGATATGACAAATTTCCTCGACACAATAAGGTGGGGCTGATAGCGATGCATTTTAACAATCACGGGACATCATCATTCATTTAACCATGAACCTTTATGGGACATAGTTAATTTCACCTGACTCAACCCCCTTCTATCGCTTTCCCTGTCTTATACTCAGTTTATCCTGGAGCTTTAACACTCAGAGCAGCGATGACATGTGGTCAGTGAACGCTGCCAGTTTCGGCCTACGGGGATACACTCATGTTGTCGTACGCCCAAGCAGGCAGAAGTAACACCAGAGTGATACAATTAGAGAGGGACTGGAGGGGGGGGGGCAAGAGACGCAGACAGAATGACAGCAGCAGAACAGAGGAAATTACATATGGGGGGGGAGAGAATAACAGCATGTGAGAGTGTGTGTTTTTAGCGTTGTGTCGGTGTTCTGCTGCGGTTCACGTGGAATCACAACACAAGGCAAGCTGACGATTCAACATGGCTGACTGCCAATCATTCCTCTCCGGCCCTTTCCTGCCTTCACTCTCCGTGAATATTTTCCCTCTTCCCTCTCTGTACGTTCCATACAAAACACAGCAGCATCCGTTCCTCACTAAGTAGGTCACTACACCTCCACTGCTCCTTCCCTCCGAGTCTCTCCTCCCTTCTTTCGTTGCACCATCTTTATTCTCACTCCGCGTTTCTGCCAGCCTACCTGATTCGCCTTCTGCTTATTTTACACGTTGCTTATTATAATTCTACTGTTACCTCAGCCAAGGAGGTTATGTTTTCAGTTTGTGAGCAGGATGACAGAAACTACTGCAACTAATTTTCATAAAAGTGTAGCACAGTCCAAGGAAGACGCCATTACATTTGGAAGGGAAACGTTGTAGCGTGGATATACACACTATTTTTCACATATTACTGCAGCTCTACAAATGCCCTTCTAGGTATTTATTTTAGCTTTAAATCTTATAGTAAACTTGTAAGTAAAGCCCAGATTGTGTAGAGCACCTGATATTTCTACACAATATACCAAAAATTGTTTCATGAATATTTGACCCTGGTTGATAATTAGTTCAGCATTCTTGCCTGAAGATTTAAAAACCCATGACCTTGCATCATAAAGACACGAGTCCATTTGGGTAAAATTTGGGTTTTCTATTTTAATTGAAGCTGCTATTACTGTGCAAGAGGAGTACTAATGTACAACATTTAGCTTTTCCCTGGAAATCAATGGAAACATGCTGTTAGGCTTCAGTGTTTTCAGTTGGAAAACTAATCTAACAGGGCTACCTCTCAAATCTAGGCTACCTGCAAATGTGCCTGGTTCAGGTGACATTTTCTCCCCAGTTAAGTGTATGTTATTTTGAAGAGAAATTGCTGTTCCAACATGCAGTTGTGAAATGGTCTTGCAGCATTTTAGGTGACATTGTAGTTGTAGAATATGAATAAAAAAGGCAACAAGGCAATTTAAAATTGCACAAGGTTTGCCTTTACTCCCCAACCCTGATTATTTTATGTTTGTTTGTGTCCCAGTTTCCTCTTTTCACTGTTTATTCAGTCTTTGAAAAACAAGGGCTGTTCAGTCCCTCTTACAGACTGACCCTGTATGTGTCACCTTATCACTTTTCCCCCTTCTCTCCCCTTCCCTCAGAACCCATTCTTTCATAGTTCAACTGTTTTATCGTCAAGCAAAACTGAACTGGCAAAGGCTTGCAAGTCTCAAAGGCCTAAAAACACATGACAGACAGACAGAGAGAAACAGAGGGTGTAAGGGGAATCAGCAAAGAGCACAGGCGCGGTGCAATGGAGTCAAACAGAAATACTGCGAGCTAAAGTAGCAAGAGTTGAGGTAAAAAGAGGTGAGAGCAGAAAGACTCAAAGGAGGAGAGCTGAGTAAAATGCAAGAGGAGTAAGGTAAGGGTTAAATGCAAATCATAAGTAGAAGGGGAAACATAAAAGGGAGGGTAAAAATACGGTTTGACAAGCAAAGGTCTAGATTTTTAAGATGGGGGGAAAAAGAAAAGTGAGTAGCTGTAAGAGAGATATGGGGTAAGTTATGGGTGGGATCGGTGCAGTTTAGGGAAAAATGTTTGTACAAGCCATGTAACTGGTTGCCCTCCCCTTCATTACATCAGGGCACCCGGGGGGGGAATCTGAGCAACTGGGAGGAGCAGAGAGAGAAAGAGAGCAAAGTTCAGAGGCATGGAGCTGCTTCAATCTGCCTCCATCAAGAATTATCTGGAGGTTCAGCATAAATGTAAGCCTCTAGATCTTTTTTGAATAAGACTGCTTAAAGAACCACACTTGGGTTTTACATACAAGGGGTTTAATCATTTCCAGAAATGAAAAGACGATAACAGCATTCTCTGAATAAATGTCTACGACTGAGAAGGAAAAAGATACTGTGATTTATCTTAACATCGACCAGGGCAGCGAATCAGTTTGAGGAAGTTTAATACTGTCTCCTATGGTCTAACAGCAGAAAGCCAAATCAGATGGGGTCAGTGTGAGACTCCCACAGGAAATGGTGAACAATTTTACAAGTTTCTAAAATACACCGAAAAGCCATGCATTGGTCAGCTTTGTCTAAAAAAAAAAAGTAAAGTCTAGGAAAAACCTTGTGCCGTGTAATCTGTAAGAGACTGTGGGAGTATGGCAGGCAGCCAGATGCAAACTGATAGAAGAATGATGAGGTCGGGCTCCATTCAGTCCACATGTGTTACCAGGGAGCAGCCAACCTGTGCAACACATTCATACCGTGCAACATGTGTGATATGATGAGAATGGGAGTGTGGAGATGAAAATAATTGGGGTCCATATGGAACGCAAACCAATCTGGCAGACAAAAGGTGTACGTTTAAGAATGACAATGTGAGACACACTGAACACATTCCACAGACGCACACATAAAGTGATGGGTCGTCAGCGTACAGTATAACAAAAAGATCTCAGTTGCACAAAACTCCACTGAAAATTGACATTTCAACTTTCTGCAATGAACATTTAAATGTCTACTTCTTCTATAGGATGGATATCAAATCCAAACATGACAACAGAGTCATTTTGCAGCTAAAGCACATTTTGAGTTTTATGTTGGTCTTGTAACAGAACCTTGATCGAATTGGGATAAAAAATGTCCATCTTATATAAGTCTTAAACTCAACATTGAAACACATTTAACGTATTTTCATGATATGCATTGATAATGAAATAAACTGTGACAAAAGCACAGGTATCTCGCCGTTCAAGCTTTTTATCCTCAATCTTTTCTTCACCTTTCTCCACTTTTAAACACCTCACTGTCCGCAATTTCTCTACATTGTTCCCGTCTCCCCAGGCACTGCTTCATCGCTCTTATTCCTCTCTCATCTGACTCTTCCCCTCAACGTCTCACATCCGCCTCCTTTTGGTGAGTTCTGACCCACTCTCTGCACTCTGCCTCAACCCTATCGACCGGCAGTTTTCTTTAAATATTTTTCTGTCCAGTTCCTCCTCCTTCTGGCTACTGTAAACATAACTGCTCTACAACTAAACACCCTTCCATCCATCCTCTCTGCTGCAAATAAGGATGTTTCTATCCCCTCTCCACCCCTCTCAAGCATTTAATGCCGAAACATCATAACCACTTGAAATTGGATGACATGCCCCCATACACAAAGGTGCAAACCATTATATTAAGGCCTAAGAACGTTGCAAAATTAATTTTCAATCTGGTTCATTTTGCTTATGACCCCACTGTCTGGCTTCCCCGCTCTCACAAATACCCAACACACTCTACAAAGAGCGGTAAATTAATGAGCTACATTTTTATCAGGGAAACTAATGAATTAGCCAGTGAGGGATAATCGCAAACTGGATATGGATGATGTGACGGATAAGTGCGACGGCCTGGTTATGTGCAGCAATGTCAATGTGCGTGGGCATGAGTCTCTATTTTCTCACAAG
Source organism: Eleginops maclovinus (assembly GCF_036324505.1). Lineage (NCBI taxonomy): Eukaryota > Metazoa > Chordata > Actinopteri > Perciformes > Eleginopidae > Eleginops > Eleginops maclovinus. The sequence goes on from NC_086362.1 coordinate 9,200,139, forward strand.
GACAAAAGCCTTTTGATCATTATGAAAGAGCCTTGATCTACCACTGCAGTAATGTCCCATGCAGCACACACTATCTTATTTCATTTTTTCCCTCTAATCACATCCACCGCCAGATCCGTCCAGAAGTGCAACTGTGCACATCTGCAGGAACAAATTAGTTTTAATCCTAGATTCATTACCCCCCCCCCCTTTTTCATCTCAATGTTTTTTCCATTTTGTCCTCCTGCTCTGACAATCGTAACATCTTTGTCAACTGAGGATCCTCTTTATTCTGCGGCATCTTGACTTTTAACTGTGGTTGAATTATATATTACACCTATCAATATACATAACTTTTTGTGATGGAAAAACTTGCAGCAATGATGTCTCAAGGTATAACTGTCTGTATTTCTGCCTCCAGGTACGCACTGATGGGCCCAGGCTTCTGCTGAGCACATCAAAGGCCAACTTTACTCTCACATCAAAAATGAGCTTTACTCTGGATGGATCGAGGTCTGATCTCTGTCCAGCCTGTAGTCCAGAACGATCAATTCAATCCAACTTCAGCTTATTTTAAGTGCGCTTTAGGCAGACGACTGTCTTTACACTTTACAAGGTTGAGGTTAGAATAACATTTTAAAAACCGATCACGACGAGGTAAAAAGTCAGTGATTTGGGTTCTTAACCGGTTAAATCAGAAGACATGATTCTTAGTTATAAACCATGTGGGCGGCGTTGTTTCAGTGAGCATAATCATTTTATTATCTCTGGTATTGATCAGATCCAATAATTAGAGGTTGCTGGAGGGCATATTGTACTTTGCAGCGATTCGTTCCAGACCTGGTGGAATATTTCTTATGTATTTTTACAATTTCAGCATTATTTTTGCAGTGTGTGAATAGAATAATTGAACCATGGGGTAAAAGTGTGTGTGGAGAATTTGCTCACCTGAAAGGGTGCTACAGAGTCTATAACACTTAATAAGGTGCTATATAGGTAAGGAAATAAACTCAAATTTAGCTTTGCGAGAGCATAGGGAAGGGATGATTATAGAGCTGGTGATTAATTACTAGCTCATCTCTTTTTGGCGGGGATACTAATATATAGGAGGCGTAAGAAGGTAAGAATTGAATGAAAGATAGATAGTGCCGTGTTGGAGAGGATTATGATATGGAAAGATATTTGACAGAAAGAGCAAAAGACTGTTGTGAAGTCTGGGTTGAGACAGCCTGAGAGAAACGATGATCAATATGATGTTAAAAGGTCTCAAGATCTGAGGTAAACTCTGATAGTTCATACAGGAGTTTGATCTAGGATATGGTTGGAAGTTTGTGTTACATAAGAGCAGAAAAGAGGGCATTTAAAGGATTTAAAATTGTAATAATGTAATGTGGCTTCTGGGATGAAAAGAGAAAATTGGAGAGTTATAGATTAGCGTGTGACTGCCTTTCCCTTTTTGCTGTTCGCACTGCTGATATGGGAGAATTAAGTCCAACCAAAGAGTTTTCTGTGGATAACCAGTTCCAAAAATATTAAAGCCATGTTCAGGGATTAGCATAACAAACTAAACGCTTTAGATCGAATTTGTGAATATTGCATAGGTTAGAAAATATATATTTTCTCTTTTGGATGAAGGTTGGGATGTAGAACACCTTGATTATTAGACAGGGAACCGATTGAATGTCTCAAGAGAGGCCAATGCTTATAAAGTGGACTTGAAGCATCTGGCCAATGAGGTAACATGTACTTTTCTTATTATGGGAAGAAAAGAAAATTCAAAGATAGGTAGGGAAAGCATATATATATAAGCCATATGGGAATTACATTAACATGAAGTAAGTAATCTCATAGTTTCATCTACAGACTGCAGTACACCAGCAGGTACATCTAGACTAGAAATAAGTGTCATTTTTCAGATGTAACTTATTTTTTTAACAATTGCGCTCCAGGTCATCCCTACACATGCGCCCTCGTTATCTTCGCCTCCTGGTCTCTGTTTGGTAAGCAGTGAATTCTGAAGTACCACACGCTGAGCCCCGACACAATTACCTCCCGTTAACTTCTCTAAGACTTTATTTCATCTTTGTTCTATCATCTTCCTTTTAATACACTCCCCACTTCACTTCATGTCAAACAATGAGACGTGCACTGCCCAGGGTACTATTACACTTTGAAACTCATGTGTGGATTAAAGTCCCTTACAGCGCAGTTGTCCTCATTACCCCTACCCCCGTGTACGCAATTCATTATTCATCCACCCCCCTCTCCATCTATTTCCAGGGACTGTAGTAGTTATTGTTGCTATCAGTGTTGCTTTGAAATTCCAAATCTGTTGTTTTTTTAGTCCCTGCCTGGACTTTTATTTTTAAAAGCAGGTTTTATATCAGCTGACTGGCCAAACATTGTAAATAGAGTCTCTCACCCTGGAGCTCACACTCATTATTCGCATGTTATGTAGGGACCCAAAGCAAACACAGCGTGCCTCTGACAACATGGGAGCCAGTCGCTTGAAAACATGCTCTTACATGGGAACGCAATCTGAGGGGATGTTGACTGTCACCCGAGGGGCCGGGCTCATAACACACGCGGCTGTTTGTAATGTGATCTAAAGCGAGCACACACAAACAATGGAGACTGGCGTCAAGTCCATTTGTTCTGTGAGAGCTTCTGGCGAGTGTCAAACAGGGACAAACTTAAATCAGGGCGGACTTACAGAGCATGGCGCCGAGCATTAAGAATCTGACACCTCCAGATGCGCCGTGGAAGGAGCGGCTGTGCTTTCTCGAGCAGCACGCATTGCGTCGAGGTTTCCAATGCCAGGTTCAGAGGCTGGAATTCAATTAAATGGATTCGACTCCAAATATGCTGACCTTTACAATGCATGTGCAATAAGATCGTATTGACAGGGGGGGAAGTTATGGCATCGACTATTTCGGTGCAGAAGAAGGAGAAAAGTTAACTTAGCATTTTCGAAGAGACATGGTACTCTGTCCAGAAATCTCAGGCATGGCAGACGATAGAGGACAGGGAAACCTGATTAGCATATTTTTACAAATTGGTATAATTAACAGTTTAATTTTTCCGCAGAATCCCAATTATCTGCTGTGTAGAAAATGTTACCACTGTCCACCACTGCCATCAAAAAGCCATCAATGTGAATGTACTATAAAGCTTCTGGTCCTTTGGTCTAAATACTATGCAAGAAATATAATTAATTTTATGAAGCACCCAGTGATTAAAAACAAGACCAATGCTTTTCCTTATTACTCAGGGTGGAACACACATTCATCCACAAGATCCAGACGTTAGAGATTCTCTCCAACTGACCTCCCAGAAATCTGGAAAAATCAGCATTATTGCGAAAAAAAAGTACCTGCCCAATTTTCATTACACTTAATAGAAGAGTGTAGCATGGACCACTAAAGAACCCATTACATTCTGGAGCAGATCCCAATGACGGTGTAGATACACACATTATTTTTTACTTTAGCAGAGGACTATCCTCCCAAAGTGCCCCTTTTAGTTTAAACTTGTAAAGGGGGCTCTTATAAGCTAAACGGTAAGTTAAGTAGCTCTTTAATAATGCTTTTTTTTTTGGTGTCCTTTGAAATAAATGGGTATTAAGTTTGGGACCCATTTGAGTCAAGACGACCTAGACACCCCAAGGCTCAGGATTTTTTTAAATATATTCCTTTTATTTGGGACCCAAACTGAGAAAATGTATTCCACGGGACTCCAGGGCTCAGACTGATTAAAACATATTAGTACTACTATGTGGGGCACTGGGCAAAAACAGGCCCTTAATCTGTTTAAAAATGTCCTCCCCCCACAGCTCCCTTCTCCCCGAGCCAAGGCGGCGTTTCTCTGTGCCAACAGGGGAAGACGGCGGCGTGTTGACACGTGCATTAGACATCATGACAAACATTCACTTCCTCCCAGAAGCTCCAGATCATCCTCATTACCATCCTCTCCCCCCCTATCCTCTCTCTGCCAGTGGGGAAAGATAGTGTCACGATTCTGCCACGTGTCTGACATTGTTAGCACTCACACCTCCCTCATCGTCCTTCCACCTGCCAAACTGTTCCTCCTGCATCCATTCCCATCATCCCATCCATCTCCATCACTGTCATTCTCTGTGTGTCGCCCTCCGTTTAAGCGTCTTTAAAGGACAAATCAACACCAATAGAGCCTCTATTGAGGGGTATCCTTGTCAACAGGTTATCATTTTAAGAAAACCATATAAATCAAGCAATTCCAAGAGGATCTGAAGCACTACAGCCTTGCCAGATAGCCTCAATCTCTGTCCTAATTCTCAGCTCTCTTCTATCACTCTTCATTAGGCTTGGTACCACTCATGATATCTTCTGCAAGATCACTCAGCTGTCCTCGTTTTCTGCTCACTCCATCCTCGTTTTCCTCCTTCATCTTCCCCAAGTTGCTCCCAACGCTCCTTTTTCCATTTCATATCCCAGTTGACCAGCGCTCCTGCGCCTCCTCACTGAGGTGATGGAGGTTTTTCGGTCCTCGTTAGTGCTTCTGCTCTCCTTCCCCTGCCAACAGTTAAAACCATCTTTTTTCTCTGGGAAGCATTTTACAGCCCTTGTGAGTTTCCTCCTGTCTGTCCTTGCTGCCATTCCTCTATCCTCCTCTTTTCCTGCTCCCAGCGGTCCCTTTGTGACATTTGTACAAACTTTCCACCCTTGTTTTCATGTTTCTATTCACCCCTAAAATATCTCCACAGGTTCTCTTCTTCCCTCTGCCTTACTTCCTCCCTCGCACCTTGACAAAAATGTTTTTTTTCCTTTTGCGCCACACAGTTCCTGCTTCCCTTAACTCTTCTCGTCTTTTTCTTCCTTTATTTTTGCATCACTAACTCCAGTTTTACCCTGCTTCCTGCGGTTCACTAATCCATCTTCCGTTCTCACCTCCTTCCTTCAATTCCCATCACAGCCTGATACAGCACTTTCTCCCTCACTATCCCTTGCTTCTCGTTTCGGTTAATGAAAGAAAGTTTCATTGGCATGGTGATACTTTCTCTTTAATTAACAGGAAGATAATACACAATAATAAGGATCCAGCCTTTCTGGTTAAAGCTGCGTTTGTCTTTTTTACACTTCATTGCATAGAGTGAAGAAAAAGTTAATTCAGCAGATTGTTTAGATTGAAAGGTTAATGATTTATTATTGAGTCTAAACTATATTCAATTAAGGTATTTGAGGAGTATTTTATATTTTCAGATTGTTCATTTATTTATTATACGTCTTTCGTTGGGGTGCAGTTGGATTTGCTTTTCATTCTCCAGGAGATAGCTCTAAGTGAGGCAGGAAATATTTTTGTTATAAATGATTGAGGAAGAGGAAGACAACAGAGGAAGAGACCCAGACACTCAGGCAGGTTTCAAAAATAGTTTTCATACCTTTCCATTATTCATCAAATGATAAATAAAAAAAAGAATATATTATTACCAAATGGTGTGATGTCATTTTAGAGGAATTTGTAGTGAACACCACGTCCACAACAAATGCATTAATTTAGAAAAAGTGTCATGTATTTTAAATATGGAGTGAGCTGGTAGCTGGAGAGGTACCAGTTCTCCTCCTAGGCCACTGCCGAGGTGCCCTTGAGCAAGGCACCTAACCTCTATCTGCTCCCTTGGCGCCGGGTACCTGGCTGCCTCTCTGCTCTGCCACCTCTCCTCTGCATGTGGTTGTGTGTGCATGTTTTTCCTCTGTGTTTGTGCATGTATATCCTCTGTGTGTTAACACAACAGAGTAGAGAAAGCAATTTCCCTGTAAGGGATTAATAAAAAGTATGTGTTCTTCTTCTTCTTCTTCTTCTTACTGTCTATTAATTTAAATGTTGTAAAATGAATGTTTTCTCGCGGTTATCATGAGTTTGTTACATGTGAATGGTCTCCCTTTTCCTACATTGGCCTCTAACTGAGGAGGAACCGGTAATTACTCAACCATAACTGTCCATAGACACCTTCCCACTTAGTCTTTATAATAACACAGTGATTTTAACACCTCCGTCAGGGTGACTGGGTGTTACCAGCGCATGAGTTAAGCTTAAAAAACCCTGAAATTGAACACTTGATGTTCACTTGACCTTTAACAGTAAATTCTTATCCAGTCTGCTGTCTTTCCCTTCTCCTTTTCTTTGACAATAGTAGAAAATAGCAAGTGAGAAAAAGTAAACTCTGGAAGAAGTAGAGAACCAAGTGATAATAAGAGTGACAGTTCTGTCCGGTTCTTTTTTAAATGTGCTGCTTTCATCTTGCTATTTTATTATTGTGATTGTAATAGTGCTGGGGGTAAACTGGTGGTCAGATCAACAGGTGGTTTAAATAAGGAGGATGGCGATTTATCACACATTTTGATGGGATAATGTTGGACTAAAACTAGAAAATGAGGCAAAAATGGTTTTGAGTAAGTATTCATTAGTTTTGGGTATACATTTCCTTAAACCATCATTTATCCTTCACCCATTTCCATCCATCTTTCTGTCATTTTACACAACACTTTGCAGTCTACCTCCAATGTTCATCAAACTTTCTCCAAATCTCTCCTCTGCTTTTCAGCCTTGGCTGTGTCCATTCCCCTCAGTCCACCCTCATTACCTCATTCCCTCCACTCTCTGCCTTCAATCCCCATCATGCAAATCAAGCAGCCATTCAAAAGTATTCCATTAATCCTCAAACTTCATTCATCTATCCCCTCTACTTTACTTCCTCTATCAACCCTGTCTCCTACACCAAATACGTTTATATACTGCTAATTTACTTTGCCAAAAAGGGAAGGTAATTGCTTCACAGAAAGTATGAGATTCTTGTGTGCACATAAGTCACAGGGAAAAAGGTCAGTTGAATAGTTTGGCACAAGACGGAGAGTGGTTTTGGTTAAATATTTAAGAAGTCAATGTGTCTAATCCTCTCATGCTTCAAGTCGACTTTTTTTACTATCAGTCCCCAAACTTTAGCAAGAGTTTCTTTACACAGCCATACAGTACAAACAATCAGCAGGCTTTATTAGAAGTCAGGGCAAGACACAACTAAATCACACTGACCGTTAATATGTGTAGATATAGTACATCCAACATAATTAACCCTTAAATGGTAACAGTTTAATTATGATGTAATATTTGGGTTGCGTGGTTGTAATTTTTGTGTACCAAAAGTGTATTAAGGGGGTAATATTGATGCTATATGGGTGTAATATGGGTCAAATAACAGACTTCTTCTGGTGTAAGACGGGTTGAATAAAGGTGAAATAGGGGTGTATTAAGGTGTAATGTTAAAAAAACAGCATATTTAAGGGTTACATTTCCAACACGACTTATGTACTTATGCAAATGTGTTGTGTACACGCAAATCTTCTAAGGGGGAAAGTTGCCTCTATCTCCGTCTCTTCTTCCCCAAGACTCCCCCCCTCCCCACTTCACAGTTCAGCAGACCGTTTGGGACATGTCGCTAATTAACACCATCAACGATGCCTGGTTGTCACAGGGACTGGACGCAACACACAGGCTGGATGTGCACACAGGCTAATACTTGGCTGGAGAATTGAAAACACACACACAAACAAGGTCACGAACACGACACACACACACACACACACACACACAGGCTTTGAGTGTCGCAGTAACGGCTCGCCATGTCTGGGGATACAGGATGATTAATCGCACTCTGTACAGATGGCCACGCTGGAAAGAAAGGGAGGAGAGGAAAGCTGTCCTCTCAGTCTCTCAGCATCCGGCCACCATTCTCTCTATCTCTCCCCCTTTCTGTCTTACACTGCCATTCCTCCAGACTGGTCTCTGTTGACCCTTACTTCCCCCCTCTGTCTGTCTGTTGCTAGCTAGATTTATGAGTGGCTCTCAGAGACCCACTGTCTTGGCGTTGTGCCGACATGACTCGCATTAATGACATTCAGTATTTTCATCTATTCCAAATGTGTGCTATGAACTGCTTAAACAACACACACACACACACACACACACACACACACACACACACACACACACACACACACACACACACACACACACACACACACACACACACACACACACACACACACACACACACACACACTTTCCAATTTAATCTCAATGTCTCTGCCCACACAACACTCACAAGCTCAACAAACAGCCGCCTAATAAATGTGTGGCACAATGTGAACACGAGCTCACTACATATCATTTTGCTGCTTCACACAGGCAACCCCTGCTATACCTGGGAATTTGGATGATGGTGAAAGAGAGTGTTGAATATAATGATTAATTGAGTTCAAATCTGCATTGCAGGTTTGGAAATGTATTGTTTGAGGTTGTTCCTATAGCTCAAACAGAGTAAAAGATCCAACACATCCAGGCCCACAGGGTGCAATGCCAGGAAAAGTTGAATTTCGAGTGAGCTGGACACCGGTTGGAGATTTGTCTTAGCTTTGTGGAAAGAAGAAAATCCTTTTCTCCACAGTCCCATGCATCAGCACCACCCAGCCCGGCTTACACCGTCTGTCTCGGCGCAGCACGGAGTCATCCACACACTTCACTCTGGCTGCAGGCTTACATGGCACTGAGCGAACTCAGTGTCTTGAGATCTTGCTTTATTATAAAAAATGAAAGGTCAGAGACAATTTTATTAAAGTAAAATGCCACTGTTGAGGTTCCCCCCACCCCCTTCAGAGCTGGTTTCGAAGATGCTACCGAGGGAGAGGGAACATGATGACTGTAATACAGAGACCCATCTGCCCTTAAGATAGATATTTATAATTCATGACATATTTTGACACATGCCCTATCGTATCGGTTCATGAGTGTGATACCAAAGTAATTATAGATCTATGTCTGTATTTAGTTGCAATAAATAATTAAATTAATACACTTTAATTTATAAAAAGCAGTTCAGTCAGTTGGATCCTATTTCATTGTTATGGGGCCTGCACACCGTGCAAGAATTAAAAATAAACACAAAAAATAAAGCAATGAAGAAATGACAGTGAGAAGGGAGCCAAAGTAAATCATCATGATGATTATAGATAAAATATATATATTATTTTAGTCAGATTCACCCCTTAAAATTTGTAATAATTGACTTGAGTTTGGGGTGTTTTGGATTAAGGATAAAAAATGTCATTGATTGGAGAGAGGCTGGATTATTTACGACATTACAATGTGTAATATTTTTATTTAATGGTCATACTGGTATTTTGCACTGTGCTGGGTTTAATGGCAAGGTAGACACACCTGTAAACTAAATAATATAACTCAAAGCAATAAAGCAATACAAAAAAAGTTCAAATGAAAGTCTTAAGTGATCATATAACGAGGAATAATGCATTTAAATTATAAATAGGCAGTGTATTTGAGCTAATTATTTCACATACTCTTGTTTTTTTTGCCTTGTTTGAATAATAATTTAGTCAATCCGTAATGCAGATACAATCCACTTTTGTTATAGTATCAATTGGGAGTTGGGGTGTCAACTATGAGCCATTGCATCCCCCACTGAGTGAACCTTTACTGCATTGTGTTACGTATTTCTCTTTCGTCTTGTTTCCTCCGTCCCAAATATGCTTAAAAAAACGTACATCTACAAATTGATTTCAATTAAAAACTGAAACTGTTGGTGGCAGACTCTAAAGGTCACTTAGTAACAATATTACAATATCCTCATTTTGCTAACAGAACTTTTAAACAGCCATAAGACAACATTGAATCTGCCGCAATGCATTCTGGTCCCTGTCCGTTGGAAAATCTGTTATTAAATGATGACACTAGGCTTAGTGTGACATTTCTGGGCTTAACAGTCGATAACCCATCATGCGCTGAATGTGGGGATATTGTCAGTTTAGTGGCTTCATCATCCAGTCAGCGCTCACATTACACCCACACGTCACCACCCTGCCAGGCTATTATTGTACATTTCCCATAACGCTCCGCTGCACAGGCCCTGGCTTCGTCGTGACCTCACATCAGGCCACCGGACCGGCTTTTCGCTCGTGCAGCTGGCCTAAATATTCAATTACAGACGACACCGGGGAAACAATAACAGCTTTTCAGGAATTCGGGGAAACAGTTTTAAAATAATAAAAGTGTGTTGTGCGGGGGTGGGAGTAGAGGCCACCATCTAAACCGTAGCACACATTTTCTGTAAAGAAAGCGCCAAAAAACTAAGTAAGGATGTTGTCGGGGCGTGCCAGCAACGCAGTGAAGTGGAAACACATTTGTGTGATGAGGGATGGACAATGAGCAGCCTGCGAGCCTGCAGCAAGAACATTACAGACAGAGCAGCAAAGGTACAGACAAGAATATGAATGGGAGATAATGGGGATAATATGGAGATGGGAAATAAATGGTACTGCTGCAGGGCTGGAGGCAGACACTTTGGCTGTCTATTCCCGGTTAAATTGCTGTTTTTATTTTGGTGCTGAATCCCTGTCTAGTTTACGGGTGAAACTTTTGACAGCTTATTAGAATGTATTGGAATAATTAACAGCAAACGGTGATGTATAGGTTAGTAGCTCTTTGAACTTTGTGTGTGGAGAGACTTTATGTTTCTTAAGGCAACCAATTGACAGAAAAGCTAATTGATTTTGGTGCTGGTGTCAACAGCGATTCATTACCTCTGTGACATTTTAAGAGCTTGATCAATGCTTTTGCTCGGGCGTGGAGAAACGAGGCATAATTCTACACGCGTGGGAGGGATTCAGATGTAAATACAGCGTGTACACAAAAAGAAGGTGTTCAGAGCAGGATCAGTGACACGGCAAGGGAATTAAATAGCTGAATCTGCAGTGCCTGTTAAAAAATGATGTGTGGCTGGTTTCACACACAGCATATGGATTAGATAGCTTTATACACAATCCAATTCTTGCTCAATGGCTAATGTTTCTTCTAATTGCATTTTAATTGCCCTTATCCCAGTGATGTCCGCTGGAAAATCTGGTTAACCAGTAGGACCAGCTCTAATCCAGAAAGCAGTGGCTGTATTCCCCCGCCGCCCCCCCCGTTGCACACTGCAGTCATAACGCCTCACTGATTCAGACGGTCACTGGTGATGTCTATGGATCAGCTGAATGGGATTTAAAAATGAGTTTAATTCAGATTTAGAGGATTTTCCCGGCTTATTCTTCTCGCTTGTCCTCCCTCCTTCTTCCTAATGTATCTGTCATTTTACCCACTCCCCCTGCCTCCTTCCTTCTTTCTCATTGCCTGTCACATACATAAAACGGATGTGAATTTTTTATCACATTCCTCATATACTGTGAATGATTGGACTGGATTGCCGGCGCTGTTAAAATTCATGAAGTTGATCCAAAATGATCTTTTTAGAATTTGAATTAGAGATGCAAATTATTTTCTTTACTTCAGTAGTTTGGAATTAAACGTTCAATATAAATGTAGGCAATATAAAGCCCATCAAAAATACAGCAGCCCCAGTGCTGAGATTGATTTTAGGCAGCATGTGACATTGTTGTTGCCTGCAGTTGTTCTGATGACCTCTTCAATTTGCAGCTGATTTGAAGATCTTCGGAACTGCTTTCAAGGCACAGCACGAGACGGCTCTGCCACCACTGACCCTCCAACTCTAAATGTCCGCTTGACTCCCTCAAGTCCTCAACTGCTTTTATGCTCGATCAAACTTCTACACAAAAGGAAAACATTTGGGGTTGAATTTGCCATCAAAGCCACTGAAAGGACCGGGCAGGCGGGGGGTCGAAACTCAACACGGAGCAGAGAGCCTCTGAACCACAGGCCTGGTGCAACTCTCAGGAAACTTCTTTCAAATCTTTTTAAAGACAGAGATATTTTTCAGGAGCTTTACTTGGCTCAGAGGATATCATCATCATAGGAGCAACAAGATTGAGAAGGCCGCTGCTTTAGTGGAAAGTCACAATCTGGTTTGTCCTTTCTGAGCTGCTGTAGAGATGTGGTGGTGCAAAAGGGTGTATGTGGAAGAGGACTTGCTCCCTTTGTACATAAGGGATTATTCTAAAGTAAATACACAGAACCATTCTTTGTTTTATGTGATTATACGCACAGAAAACGTTTTAAATATCATTGTCTGCTAATAGATCCCCATTAACACGACTACACACTGGTCCTTTAACACAAGTTAAGCTCTTGTAATGATGCCGCTTTTGAAGCCTCTTATTATCCTGTTGTCTCAGCTTCATCAGTGTTTAAATTCTCTTCTCTACTTTTTGAAGTAACAAGTGTCATAAAATGTAAAGGACACTAACACTTCCTATTCAATCTCACTCTTTCATTCTGTTTTGCCACATCTTTTCATTTCCCCAATAAAGTTCAGGGATTGACAGTTCACAGCAGACAGCTGCAGCCAACTAGAATGGATAAGATGCTAACACAGACCTTGCTTTACTCTCCTCTGTTGCTATTACTTCCTTTAGCGGTTTACAAAAGCCTCTCTGCTCTGCGGGTCAGCCTCTCTTCTGTTTATGTTGCCCCCCTCACCGACCCGGAGTGTTCTTTCCGACTGTCACTGCACTGCTGCTTGATGCGGCACCATCCCGCTTCATTCACCTCATCGCTCTCCTTTTCTTTCCTGTTTTGTTTCCTCTCCGGCAGGTGTTGCATCGCAAACACTCTTTTTAAAAAAGGCGAGCCAACTGTCACACACAAAGGCGCATGCACATCTCTAGCTATGTGACCAAACGTCGCCCGCAGGTGCCCACATGCAGGGAGAAACACATCCACAACTCCTCATTTCACTTTCCGCTGACAAGCTTGATATGTTTACTGCTGCAATATCAAAAAACTTGCTTGAAAATCCTTTTGCCGATAGGTCTGAAGTGGCTGTGTTAAAGGCCCCCAAACACACACACACAACACACACACACACACACCCTTGATGAACACTTCACATGCCCCACAGTGTTCAGAGTAAACAGACCCTTCTGGTGGTCTCTCTGTTCCCATCACTCCTCGCCATCTCTCCATCTTTTGATAGCCTTCGTCTCTTTTTCAACTCTCACTATTCTCCCCACGCCTCCCCCCTTTTCTCTCCCTCAATCTGAGTCATCGCCCCCTCACTCTCTCCCTCTGCATGTCCATTCCTTTCTTCTCTGCCTTCACTCTTCAGAGGGCTCTTCATTTCACTGGAACGATGGATGAGAGGCTGGGACCATCTGCAAGTGCTGATAAAACCACCCTCACACACACACACCCCCTCGCAGATACTGACATACATAGAGCTGCAGAAACAAGGAGTCGTACAGAGATGCAGATGCATCACTAAACCTGTAAACTCACGCAAGAAAAACACCACAGAGCCGACACACTCCGGTGAACACATTGACTAAAAAAAAGAAAGTGTAAACACAGCATTAGATACACAAACACACACACCGCAGCCACACTGTGGTAATGTCAGACACATCTTAGACATATTCTGCATGTCAAGTGGAAAAGGAGTAAAAGGAAGAAGAAGAAAAAACAGGGTGAGATGAAAGAAGAAGCTGGAAAGTGCAAAAATTAACCAGATGAGAGCCGGAATAAAGATGAGCAGGGAAAGAGTTGTGAGAAACGTGGGGGTCAGGAGGGAGACGGAAAAATATGCAAGTGAAAGAAGGCGGCGAGGAACAGAGTGTGATGAAGATGTAGAGAAGAGGAGAAGCAGACAGAGAACAAGGGATGGAGCATGAAGGAGAGATTAGGAGAAGAGATGAGGTGAAGGGAAAGTCACGCGATTGGTCAGCACATGGAGGGAGTTATTTGAAAACAGGAAAACTGCCCAAACTGTGCCACTTATAACCGAGTTGAAGAAGCACACTCCTAGAAGAATGGTGGCTTCCACAGCGGCAGATTTGCATATGTTCACAGAGGATCTAACTACTGTGACCCACACACTGAACAATGCTCATTAGCAGAACACAGTCTGCATCCATACACACATTTAACCATTGATTATTCATTCAGCTAATAGGAATAATGAGAATGTCATGTATTTTGTGGGAATCGGTCGTCAGGAATCAGTCCTAAAACCTGGAAACTAGTTAGTGTTTAGCCACTTCCTGTTCCGTAGCCCATCTGTGTTCAACATAAGCTTAAGAAATATTCACGGTTTGTTCTACAACATAAAATATGTCAGTTAACACCCACCTTTAGCTTAGCAATGGTGAGCGCAGCCATTTGATCGAGATGTTGTTCCTTTATAGCCTAACACAGATGCAAAATGCCACAATCAAATTGTAAAATCTTGTCGCTTTTTGCAGAGTTAGCCCTTGCAATGTTTACTTCAGGGTCGGCTTACATAATAGGTCATCGCTACACCACTCAATTACCAGCTCAACATGAGGATTCCTGGGTTAACAAGTGAAACGCGCATAATTCATTCATGGTACTTCTCCTTTTCAGACATCCGAAAGACCACTCTCCCTTTCTGCATTATTATACACCTGCTTATTTCAGTGTTAGAGGAACAAAAGCCGTGCAGTGTCTCCTGTCATACTAATGCAGCGCCGTCAGAGGACATGCGGGACTTTTACAATGGTTTAATGGAAAAGAGTGCAGGAGAACTATGTTCAGTTGTTCTGTTCTTCCATTAACATTCAGAGAATTGCTCGTCTGCCAGTCCATCCGACTGTCCAGGCTCTCAGAGGAAACGTGCAGCTGCTGTCACTAATACCAATTAAAAGTTGTGACTTTGCCTAAGAAAATGAGGTCAGATTCATCCTGTGATCAGGGTTTTCTCTTGGCAAACGAGGGTCACAGATTCTCAAAATCGACCTCAAGAGAAATTACTTTAAAGGAGCCAGCTCTGTTGGTGTTCTGGTACAAAGTACCGCTGTGCCAGATCCGCCACTGCTTTAGCACGTTGGGAGTTTACAGAACAAGTATCCTACAGTATGTGGCATCTTTATTTATGCCTTAAATCATTCATAACCCTAAGCCCTTGTTTAGTAGCCTGATTATTCTTTATTAACTCTTATATGAAGATGACTTATTTATAAGAATATCATGCTCTATTTGAAAGAGAAGAGGGTAATCAAGTTTCAAGCTATTCTGTTCCACTGGATGAAATTCACTACTGTACTTTTTCACACTAATTTACAAACAACCGTGAAGAGACATGTCAGGACTAATGTCCTTAAGAATAAATATTTTTAATGCACCAGCGTTGCTCATTTGATATGGATAATTACTTCATCACACAACTCTAGACGTCATTTCTCATCTTGTGCAATTTTAATTATAAGTTTCTCTTCGAACTCGTTTTCATTTGCGCTCTTTGTTTTTAAACACATGCAGGAGAGTGATCATAAACAAAAGGCAGCAAAACAAACTCTGTCATTACCCGTCTATGGACTACAGTAGAAATTAGATACGGTGAACTAATTGGCACATTTATAGAAGTCCCCTTAACTCTAAAGTAAAGTTTTAAATTCATTCCAACTTAAACCTCCCTTTCAATAATTGTATTCAAATATTTTTAGCAAAATGACTTCAAAACCCAAATGTACTTCAAGTCCAGAAATCCATATCATTCACACATGATATAACAGTAGAAAAGTGTTGTTTTTTAATTGAAAGAACACACAAAGAAGTCATTTTCAACATTAATAGAGACGGTCTTACTGCTACTGTACCTTGGCTCACAGGACTTGTAAAATAAATGACTAAGCTCAAAGGGACTTCCTAGTATAATACAAATACAAGTGTCTCAGTCCTACAAACAGCCCTTGCTTCGATGCTAAGAGACCAACCATTTTTGGGCCCTTGATTCTATTTTTATTTGGTTTAGGAACAACAAAGACTTTCGGAGAAAAGCCTTCTCGGGAAATATAATGTTAAGTAACACACTGGTGTAAATGCTCAAATGGAAAAATCTGGGACAGATGCTCCCTCCTCCTCCAGCCCACTTCCCCTATATCACTGAATACTAAATAAAACACATATAAAATGAGAGAGAGAGAGAGAGACACACACACACACACTCCTAAATTAAGGACGGACATTGTGTGCAGTGTGCGCAAAAAAACGCTGAGTCGTAAAGAGGTGAGGCTTGACTAATGTACAGGGGTCCTGATTAAAAGTGACACACACAGTGCAGACATGGGGACTCACTAATGGAAGCGTACAGTGCTCTAATGTGAACACATACAGGGGCACACACATATATAAAAAGGTTGGTGAAGGAAAACCACAGAGATTGGAGAAAAAAATCATAATTAAAGAATAAAGAAAGTGTTGGAAAATACAAACATGAGGCCTGAATATATAAGAGTGGATGGGAATATAAAGTAGGAAAGCCAGGGAGGAAAAAAAGGGAGAAAGAATGACAAATAGGACAGTGTTAGTAAGAGAACGGGGAGGTATATTGTGAAAAGGGGGGAACGGGGGACCAGGTGTATAAAGGGAAGGAAGAAGAGAAGGTAGGAATCTGATTTAAAAATAAACGAGTTAGAGAGACGAGCACGATGGAGGGAGGGGTGGGACTAAGAAGCAACAAATAAGTCGAAAGATTTCCATAGAGAGCAATAGAAAGGGGGAGAATAGAAGGGAGAGCGGGGGTAAGACAATAGGAAAGGTACAAATAAATGCAAAGGGGAGGGGGGACAGGATGAAAATGACAGAACCAGAGCGTAAAAATTTGATGAAAGAGGGAAAGAAAGTGAAGGGCAAAACAAATCAGCAACACGAGAGAGAGCCGAGAGGGAAAGTCGACAAAGAACAAGAGAGGGAGAAATCTGGGAGGGGGAGGCAGAAAATAGAAAGGAGACAGCAATGGGTGAGAGTCGACATGGTAAGAAATATGAAGCTGCGAAAACAAATCAACTAACGGAGCAGAGGGAGAGACGCAGCGACACAAAGGTACGCGAGGGAGAGATGAGAAATGACGGAGGAGGAAAAGGTGAATAATAACTCGAAAGAAAGCTAACACGGAGGAAAATGGAAGAAGGGAGATGGGACGGAGATAGCAACAGAAAGTGAAAACGGGGGAAGAATGATAAATGAGAAGAGTTAGGAGGAGGCGAGGAATCAGATGGCAAAACAACATAAACCACAGGAAGACGAGACTGGGACATTCAGTTATAGGCTCACACCTGTGCGGATGTGCATTATACACCTGTAGAGAAGGTCTGCATACATAAACAACAGCAAAAGGGTGGATAGTGACAGGCGGACAGGCAGGAAAAAGGCTTCAGTGAAAGGGACGAGAGGGGGTTAACACAAGGAAATGATACAGTGAGGTGGCGGGAGATGCACTGTAGAAGACAACAGGTCAGCCATTACTGCACATGGAGACACTCAGAGATAATGAGATGTTGTTCCCGGGGGAGATGACCATGAAAATCACAGCTTTCTTGAATGTAAAATGTATTGCAGAAAATAATAGTGTTTACACGTATACGCTGTCATCTCTTACTGTAACAGACTTGGATTATTGTAACCCCAAAGAAGACAGAGGTCAAAGGAACGGGCGCAGTTTTCGACTAAGGTGAGGGTGGCTGTATTACACTCAAATATGGTAATAAATAATACAAGTGACAAGTGTCCGGAAAACTTACTTATACCATTTTTTGTCACAAATGGGCTGTGAGGGACTGCGGTCATCTTTGAACCAGAAGCTTGTGGGTTCGATCCGAGCCCGTGCAGTCAACATGTCGTTGAATATTTGGGAAAGGTACTTGACCCTGACTTGCTCCCGACGGACAACGGTGTGTGGTAGCAGGTGAATGTCTGTTTCCAAGAGCAAGGTACTGCTCTGTATGAATAAGGTGTGGATGGGTGAATGACTCGTAGTATGTAAAGCACATTGAAGGGTGGAAAAGACCTGATTAAGCGCTATATGAATATAAACTATTTACCATTTCCAAATAAACAACATTTCAAAGCAACATCACACTAAACATAGATATACAAAATCAAGCTTTGAACAAATGTAATTGTTGCAATGTGTGTGAATAGATTAATTTATACGATTGCAAACAAACATTATCTGTGATATTTGGGGTAACGCAAGAGGGTTGGGATGGGGGGAGGTGGAGTGGACATCGGGTTCTTTTCCTTTATTTACATTTGTATCGTCTGCATCCTTTTATCCAAGTCATCCTGTGATAAATGGCTTGAAACTATTTTTAAAAGTTGCAAAAAGATTGTCTTAATGTGCTCCTGTTGCAAAACATCACCTCTTATTATGAAGGGCCTGCTATTTTTCTAACTGTTTCATAATGTCAGCACTTGAGGCGAACATTTGAATTTACACCTCAGATCCCACTCGTCTGGTGCAACATGTTTATAGTAAGTGGTTGCGCTCATATTAAGCTAGGTTTGATGCATGGCGGGGAAGCAGCCGGCAGACTCTTGTTTCCATTCTGCTCAACGAGTCATTTCTTAATTCATGCTTTACATCTTATCAATCGTTCTAATAATGAGTTTGCAAAATCGCTGGAAATTCCATTAGCTTTATTTGGTTTTCTATTATATTCCTCCAATGAGATGCATCTGTTTATTATTCCTGCTGCAACGGCCCAATTTCTCAACAGGAATTATTTGACTTCTCCGAAAATTGGAAGCAGTTAATCCTCACAACCCTTATAATTGGAATGGGATCTATATCACTGTAATTGAATGAAGTTTGAGAAACAGAAATGATCCCAAAAATCATTAGCATTGATTGCCTGTAATAGTTTTAGTTTTTCTCTCCACGACACCTGGAACCAAAAGCAGTTTATCTGAAAATTGAGTGTGTAACAGAGCATTTCTGAGAGTGCACTGATGCATGTTTCCTCACAGTTTCAATTAGCTTTGCTTTTTTGAAAGCAAAATCATATTGTTCAGCACATTGACTCGTGTGGCTTAGTGGGATCAAAGGAAGAAAGTCTAGTCTCGCTGTATTGACCCGTCGGTGCAACGCTATTTGCAAAAAGGCGTAACCAGGGGGCCAAAAAAAACACACACTTTCAATCGTCAAATATCTGTGATTAAAACGTTTGACTGCAAATTATTAGTAACCATTTCTAAGCAGGTTGTATATCATTACTAATGATTTTTGTCTGGCTGTTTTTGATGGATTATAAATGATGGGATGACGCACAGAGGTGAAGGGATAGAGAGGCAGAGGAGAGGCAGAGGAGAGGCAGAGGAGGGGAAAAAGAAGCGAGACAGTAATTGGACAATACCACCAAACGCATGAGCAGAGCAGTGAGTGGAGGGCGAACTAATGGAGAAAAAAGAGAGAAATAGAAATGTCACTCCGTAAAATGCTGGGCTAATTTGAGCCTATAATTACCTTGCCGATGAGTGGCAGAGGGGAGCGAGAAGCAAGGGAGTGGAAGACGTTTTATCGCACTCAAAAATAGATTTGACCAGCGATTGTGTGAAGGAAAGCAGCGGGATAGTCAGCACACAGTTACTTAGTGACTCTGTGTCACACACCAGCACCATGTACACACACATCAGGAGTGAGTCGGCTCACGTTGGAGGCTCTCTCCATGCACGACCCCTCAAGGTCAAAGGTGCTTTCTTTGGAGATTACCACCTGTACGGTGGGTTGTGTGTCTGTACCTGCAGTGCCGGTGGTTTGCCCTTCTGCAGGTGTGTGATCCTGGTTGTTCAAACACCTGGTCAGAGGTCCTGGATGTAACTAGAGTTAACAAGGCGGCACATGAAGTGCGTGTGTCCCTCTGGCCTTCTCATTTCATGTATCGTCACGTGTCACGGGTTTTCGTGTGCGCTCACACCAGTACTTTTGTTCATTTTGTGCACACTGAAGGAAACTAAATGATACTGTGTTGCCATGAAGGTCTTGTTAGTACACACACTGGCTTTTTACATAAACCAAGGCCTGGTCCGCACATACACAGGTATTTTTACTCGTAGAAAACCAAAAGTCCTTCTAAACAAATGCCGTTTAAAACACCATCAAAGACAGACAAGTTGGACCACACACTGGGGATGTTGGTCTGTGTAGTGCAGGGGTGTCCAAACTTTTTTCACCGAGGGCCACATACAGAAAAATATACAGAGAGCTGGGCCACTTATAGAGGTGAATATTGCCTCATAAGTTCAATTAAAAGTTAGCTAAACAAATCAAATGTAGGTGAATAATGTGCAATACTTGGATACGCTCTTAGAAAAGCCTACATCCCATCTCTCTTTAGGGTTTCATTTATTTTGTTGGCAGCTCATTCCTTAAAACAGAAGCCTCAGATTGCTGATAATAAGAGTAAATATGAAGGTTACATTTCAAGCTTGTTATGGAAATAAGTTATTAGGCATTTTTAGAAAATGTTTTAAATTTGAACTGACTAAATTTATTTGAAATTGGCTTATTAACACATGAATACTGTGTCATATATTGTAACATATATATTTGAGAAGTACAATATAAGACAAGCAACATTTTAATTTGTGGCCCATATTCCATTTTACTTTTAGAATTTGCTGAGGGCCGATTCAATATGGCGGGCGGGCCGCATTTGGGCCCCGGGCCGTAGTTTGGACACCCCTGGTGTAGTGGGAATGTTGGATAATGTAGCAGTGGCCTCTTAAGAGCAATATGACACCTGCTTTCCTCAATGTGAGCGAAAAAGTAACTCTGCATGTATGTGTTAACGTGTAAAAGCCCTTTAAGAAGGTTATCTGCCCACGTCCAACATTTATGGACATATTCACGATGCACAAAAGCTGGATTTCTTGCTCATTACAAATGAGATAATGGTGCACTCTTGGAGGTTACAAGGCACATCAACACTGGAAAGGGGGTTACTGAAAATATGCCCCGAACACGTCTTCATCAACACTAGGAGGGGAAACATCCAGACTAAAGTGTGTGGAAGTCATTTAGAGGTTTACACTTGTATTCTTATTGTATGCAGGAATTGAAATTTATCAAGCTCCAAACAAGCTAAGCTCTCGAACGGCTGATTACAGAGGCGACTAACTGCTTTGTTTACAGCGATGAATAAAAGAAAGATAACGGCGACAAATCATGACTGTCAATCGACGTGGGGAGCAGCCTGTTTATGGGGTGCAGATGAAGGTGTTTATGATTATGTGGGACAAACACTTCCTCTAATTAGGACTCAACCTATTTTCAAATTGTTTCTTTAGAGGATGAAAAAACACCCGAGCCATACACAGACACAAGTCATTGTAAAACGTTTGACTGAAACATTGAGTGATGAATGCAAATGTGTTCCAATAAAAGAAACATCTAGGGACGGCGCGCACGGAGGGGGGTAGAATAGAAAGACAGATGTGAGAAACAACAGTTGACACAATCTGAAGACTGATTTATTGCATGTATTATGGGATGACAGCTGTATCCTTTTCTGGTATTCAAATTCAGACTGATAAGGAATCAGACAGGATAAGGAGTGAGGTGTCCACCCCCAGGCTACAAATACTGCAAAAGTAAGGTTTGTTTTTTTCAATACCTAAGAAGGGTTTGCTTTGGATTTCTCAAAAAGTCGACGGAACAGTAGATGACAGTGGGGAGGAAGGGCAGAGAGAAGGCAAAAGGGGAACAGGTGCTGAGTAACAAGAGGAGGTGGATAATGGGAAGATGAGGCGAGAGGGGAACAGCAGGATGTGGCCTTATTACTAGATGTCTTTTTGTGGAGACAGAGGAGGACTAACGGGCTGGGGGTTGAAGAAAGAGAAAGAAAAATAAGAAAGGAGAAAGGTGGATTAAAGAAAGAGGATGGGGGGAATTTGTAAATCAAATCAATGGATGGATGAGTTAATAGAGAGGGGGAGAGAAATATCTACATATAGGGTTGATAAAAAATTAGAGACTAGAAGCAGTCCTGCGGTCAGGAGCGGTGAAAGGATACAGATGAAACCAGTACATGGCCTGGGGGGGACCCATGCAGAGTTAAATGGGGAAAAAGCTACATTTGTCGATATCAAATCTGTGTTTAAATCAGCAGCGCTTAGCATCCTTTGGGAAGTGCGGCCCAGCTACACTAACAGATGACATTAACAGATTGCATCACGTTACATTTTGAAGCTATATTTAGTATTAAAAAAAATCATTTTGAGCTTATGACATCATAATGTCGTGATGATGTGTTCAAAGGCAATCTCAATCCACTCTTTGAGGAAGATCGTTTCACTGCAATACGAATTAGAGGAAATTATGACCAGTATATTCAATACATTGAATCTGATGAGATGAATAATAGATTGCTTGGTCCCAAAGCACCTGGTCCATCCTTTCCTGTCATTGTGTTGACAGAACTGCCGCTACCCTCTTGGTGTGACATCCTCGTCCCCCCTCGCTTTACACCATTTTTTTAAATATGTAAAATACATTTTCAAAATTAGATGAACGTGAAGCTCAGCAATTAGGACATTCTGTTGAGGCTGTAGTTGAAGTGTATGCTCTTAAATGATGTAAAACGTGCTTATTGGTTGGCTTTAACATGACTACACCATGTGAAAATCTTTCTCCGGTGTTTCAGTCACTCAAAGAGCTGCCGGTTAAAAAAAAACGCTCTTTCAACTACATGGAGCTAGTTTAATATACAGTGGGGCAAAAAAGTATTTAGTCAGCCACCAATTGTGCAAGTTCTCCCATTTAAAAAGATGAGAGAGGCCTGTAATTTTTATCATATGTACACCTCAACTATGAGAGACATAATGAGAAAAAAAAATCCAGAAAATCACACTGTAGGATTTTTAATGAATTAATTGGTAAATTCCTCGGTAAAATAAGTATTTGGTCACCTACAAAAAAGCAAGATTTCTGGCTCTCACAGACCTGTAACTTCTTCTTTAAGAGGCTCATCTGTCCTCCACTTGTTACCTGTATTAATGGCACCTTTTTGAACTCGTTATCAGTATAAAAGACACCTGTCCACAACCTCAAACAGTCATACTCAAAACTCTACTATGGCCAAGACCAAAGAGCTGTCAAAGGAGACCAGAAACAAAATTGTAGACCTGCACCAGGCTGGGAAAACTGAATCTGCAATAGGTAAGCAGCTTGGTGTGAAGAAATCAACTGTGGGAGCAATTATTAGAAAATGGAAGACATACAAGACCACTGCTAATCTCCCTCGATCTGGGGCTCCACGCAAGATCTCACCCCGTGGGGTCAAAATGATCACAAGAACGGTGAGCAAAAATCCCAGACACACACGGGGGGACCTAGTGAATGACCTGCAGAGAGCTGGGACCAAAGTGACAGAGGCTACCATCAGTAACACACTACGCCGCCAGGGACTTAAATCCTGCAGTTCCAGACGTGTCCCCCTGCTTAAGCCAGTACATGTCCAGGTCTGAAGTTTGCTAGAGGGCATTTGGATGATCCAGAAGAGGATTGGGAGAATGTCATATGGTCAGATGAAACCAAAATAGAACTTTTTGGTAAAAACTCAACACGTCGTGTTTGGAGGAGAAAGAATGCAGAGTTGCATCCAAAGAACACCATACCTACTGTGAAGCATGGGGGTGGAAACATCATGCTTTGGGGCTGTTTTTCTGCAAAGGGACCAGGACGACTGATCCGTGTAAAGGAAAGAATGAATGGGGCCATGTATCGTGAGATTTTGAGTGAAAACCTCCTTCCATCAGCAAGGGCACTGAAGATGAAGCGTGGCTGGGTCTTTCAGCATGACAATGATCCCAAACACACCGCCAGGGCAACGAAGGAGTGGCTTCGTAAGAAGCATTTCAAGGTCCTGGAGTGGCCTAGCCAGTCTCCAGATCTCAACCCCATAGAAAATCTTTGGAGGGAGTTGAAAGTCTGTGTTGCCCAGCGACAGCCCCAAAACATCACTTCTTTAGAGGAGATCTGCATGGAGGAATGGGCCAAAATACCAGCAACAGTGTGTGAAAACCTTGTGAAGACTTACAGAAAACGTTTGACCTCTGTCATTGCCAACAAAGGGTATATAACAAAGTATTGAGATGAACTTTTGTTATTGACCAAATACTTATTTTCCACAATCATTTGAAAATAAATTCTTTAAAAATCCTACAATGTGATTTCCTGGATTTTTTTTTCTCATTTTGTCTCTCATAGTTGAGGTATACCTATGATAAAAATGACAGGCCTCTCTCATCTTTTTAAATGGGAGAACTTGCACAATTGGTGGCTGACTAAATACTTTTTTGCCCCACTGTATATAGGATGGACTAATGCATCATTTATTTAATTTGCATACATTTTTTATTTTACATTGATTTTATGTACTTTGAGTAAAAAAATCTTAAAAATCGAACTTTTTTATTGTGAAAATTCACCTGTGATCGTTCTGGTTGCACATTTTTATTGAATGTTTTTAACAAACAAGCATATCAATTATTTTATGGCAGACTGAAGGACTGCACTCTGGACTTTTACATTGAAATGCAATGCTGTGTTGGTAGGGATGCGTTCAGGTACAGGTGTGAATATGAAATTCAGTCAAGAAAAAATGTAAAAACTCTATTACAAGCCTATCAGATACAAAATACTGAGCAGAAATTTAGAAAACCAAGTACTTCAAAATTGTGTTTTGTGTTGGCCCCCCTGCTATGTCAATGTTCCAGCCTCATTGAAATGAATAAGGAGATAAAGAAACAGTAATGGCAGAACTCGAAAGAAGTCCGCAGCAGGTTCAGTCTATATTTGTGAGGGCAGTTTTTATTTCTTAACCACCTAAATGTCAGATTCATTTAGTCTCTTCAGTGTGAGGACAGACTGAAAAACATTCAGTCCCAGAACAGAGAAGTGTCTGCACGGCAAAAAAACAGCAGCAGAGAGTCAAAGAGCGACAGCAGGGGGTGGCGAGACTGCAATTGTGGGTCAGACCTTTAAAGAAAAGCTGAGTGATGGCTGTTTTCAAGACTGCTCTCCTTCTCCCGGTGCACGAGGTCAATCCACCTTGTTTACTCCCGTCTCCCTCCTCGCCTACGTCCTTCACCTGCTCTGAAAGCTCCATTAGAAGATGATAATAGAACAAGATAAAAAAGGTCTATTATTTCTCGGTCTCAAAAGACGAAAAGGGGATGAAGCCATTACTGGTGCAGCAGGTTGGATCAGTCTTTTGCCTCTAGACCCAACGTGTTCCTTCTTCTCTTGGTTCCATTCTCCCCTATCTGCACCCCATTTCCAAACTCTCCTACTGTCTTCAGGATTTTGGAAAAGCATTTTATACTCTAGTGCTGTGAAAAAGGAGAGCAGATTTGGAAACCCTTTTTCTCTGCGGCGTGTGACTCAGGTTCTTCACAAAGTGGTGCAAGTGACGGCATCTTCAACAGCGCCACTTAAGTTGGAGTTAAAAGCAACAACAGACGAAATACAACGACAACATCCAGCAAAGACTACACAATTGAATCTCCACCAATCAATGTAAATGACCTAAGTTGCAACTCAAGGGACCACGAGCCCATCGCGTGATGGCCGGTCCCCGGCTGTCATCCACCCTTCAATGTCACTCAGCTGCTGACCTTGTCACATTCCTTGGATCATGATTTATTCATCCGTCCCTCAAACATGGCATTGCTCCATCTACGCTTTTGCTGTGTTGATTGTGTTTGGTTCATGTATATTGCATGGTAATGGTAAAAGGGTCGGATTATCCCTTTATAGCTCAACTGTGTGGATAAATGTTGTAGGAGGGCAGAGAAACAGAGGGAAGGAAGGGGGCAGACAGAGAGAAGGAGATAAGTGAAGAGGGGGCAAACGAGGTGCTTGAATGTACATTATTTTAGGATGAGTGGTATAAGTGGGAGGGAAAAATCGCAGATGAAAATATGAGGAAGGAAGTCCTTGAAGTGGAAAGGTCACAAGCTATTCTACAGTTACCCCACTCTGAAATGCAGTGCAAGCAGCTATTTTCGCAGTGAGCCGCAATGCTGCCTGAAAGTGTGAAATCCAAATAATGGGGGGTGTTCACAAAATGTTTTACGGGCCTGCATCTGAAATGTATGCTACTGATTTGAATAGCTCAAGAAGCTAAATTGACAACTAAAGGTCTCACCTGAATGTGGTGATTTATCAGGCTAATGTTAAAATAAACCGCTTGGTCTGATCATTGAGCCACATAAACTGTTAATTAACTACTACCAACACCCCGGGGGGGTTCATTAATGGATATAAATTCAACTGAAATAAATGCTGTGTGCACAACATAAGCATTAACTTCCCCGCTGAGAACCTACAGACGATGATTTGTTTGATTGGAAAGCCACCGGTGCAAGGAAAATTCAATCACATCCAAGGAGTCAAAAGCCAGCGTGGAAAAGCCAGCATGCAGCAGTGGCAGTATTTTATTCAAGGCATCCATGACAAGTGAAAAGAAGGGGAGAAACAGGAAGAAACCAGAGGGTCTCTGGGAGAATTATAGTTCCCCAATTGCAGTAAATTTGACATGCAGATAATATCATTGATCAGCTCCCCCTCGCTGGTGTGCAGCTGTAAATCAATGTTTCTGACACCACACCCAAGAAAACTGTAGGAAAAACACACCATGTTCCTTGTTATTTAGCTTATCTGCTCTGTCGTATCACCCAAATAAAAACACATTTTTCCTCTACCTGCAGTGTTTCTTTTTTCAATCTATGTTGTGATGCGAGTGGCTGAGTGTTGGCTATAGACATGTCTGCCTTCTCTCCAATATAATGGAACTAGATGGCACTCTGAAAAAGTTGATATGAAAAAAACTCTACAGCAGTGTCTCTTTTCCAGAAGTCAGATACTCAAGATGAGAGGCGACAGGAGATCTTCTTGTCCTTGATTATATGAACACTGCCTTTTGCCAGGTGATATGATGGAGAGAAAATAGCTCCTACATTAAAGTGCTCACAACACTATAAAAATCACAACAATTTAGATCGATAATAGCACTATAAGGAAGAAAAACAGGTATGTTTTGGTTTTTAGGGTAAATTGTCCCTTTAAAAGAGTTAAATTAACTTTTATTCTCCTAAAAAACACTCCAGCAGAGAGTAAGGTACAAACAGAGGCCAGACATAGCCAGAAGGCTTTTTAAGCACTATCCTTGGCTGAGGTCAGAATCACCATTATCTCTGAACATTAACTTTAGTACATGGTTTGATTTGTTTTCATTCTGATAAAATGGCTGTTTTGTTCCTATTAAACCTTGTTTTAACTAAGGTGCCATTTGTATTGATTCAAACTGGCTTTCATTGCCATTTAATTATTCGCAAAGCACTTTGCAACACCGTTAAGGCTTTAAAACAAGCTGATGAAGGACAGGCAGACAGAAACACATTATAGAAAGGGATAGGGTGGAAGAGGAGGAGGCGAGTGTACAGTCCAGGGTGAAGGGCGAAAGGCATGACCGCAAAGAGCATCGAGGGGATCACACCTCATCAGCGACAGACAGATTTATAGGGACACAAAGAGAAATGGCGTGATACACAGGATGTGTGGATGGATACACAGAGCCCTCCTATAGAGACACATGCGTCATCACATATGTGGACATTCAGAGGAAATTACCTGTCCTCTCATCCAAATGCACATGGACACTAAAGGCACAGTATACATCCCTCTGACAGAGATAAAGATGCACACACAGACACACACTCAGGCATGCAGAAATACAGGGAAATCACAGCCTCCCACTCACAGGTCTCACATGGCAATGTAAGTTTATAATTGCAGGGCTGAAAGTTAATATATGGATCAATGTGAAATACCCATTATTCAAGTGCAGGTTGATCCCTGCAGTTGTGACTGTCAACACATGTGCACACACACCATTTTCATGATCTGTTATTAGCGTAAAGGTACACTAGCTGATATTTCTGATTTAGACGTTGTGAATGAAAACAGTGTGCTGTAAAGGAGAATCCACTCTCAGCCCTTTGCATTGTTCAGTTTGTTGCTCTCATTAGGACAGTGTGTGTGTGTGTGTGTGTGTGTGTGTGTGTGTGTGTGTGTGTGTGTGTGTGTTGGTACACCTGCAGATGAATGCTGCAGAGACTAGTGTGGCGACGAAGACTTTAATGTGATGCCATGCTGCTTTATAGGCCAAGTATACAGTATATGACGTATGGACTTTTCTGAAACTGCCTACATTTTTGATGATTTTTTTAAGCAGAACGTACTATGTTGTATAATCCATCATGAGCCCAGTGTGGCAACTGGCATTTTACCCATCAGTGTTAACCCTGCATCTCAGCCTGGAAGTATTTAATGCACCATCTGAGTGAAATACTAACTGCTGTCATTGCTAACGTTGGGAGTACTGACAAAAGCCTTAGTTCTGTGACATGTTTCCGTGCTTTAATGTTCAAAAAGTGTGTGGGAGAGAAGCTCTCTGGAGGGAACTTTGAAAGTCATTCCAAGTTGACACCTACCTCGATTCTGCCGGTGTCGGGCTGGAAGCCTCTGGACGGGTCCTCAGTGGTCACTCTGCACTGGATGGCGCAGCCATTCACTCTGATCTTATCCTGTTTGAGGGACAGATCAGGCAGGCTGCGGCCCTCACACACATGCAGCTGGGCATGCACCAGGTCCACACTGTTTGGGAGAGAGGACACGACATTTAAAAAGAAATATATTTAAACCTGAAAACAGTGTGTGTAAAAACACTAGAATAGCTATTCATGGTTTAAAATCAGAAGGGAAGTTATGGCTCTGCAGTGGAGGTGAGGATATTTTCCAGCACTTTAAACAATTGAATCTCCAGTGCATGACAAGTAAACCAATCCCACATGAATACCTCCTAATAGCTCAAACAAAGTAGATTAAAATAAAAGAAACTATTACAAATTACAATTTGATGTTGATGGAACATTGGCCCCTGGGGAAGTGAGCAGGAAATAGAATTTGCGACACATCTAAACAACTAAACTTCTGTGTGATTATAGATTGGAAGGATTGCCACAAGTCATTTTTAAAGAGTAATAGCTTGGCATCAGTTGAATTGCAAGTCTACACAAGGCATAACATTGAAATTAAATACAGTCACAAGCAGTTTGTAAATAATCAAAAATAATTGGATGCAATGCAAATATGAAGGGGCAAATACATCAACACTAACGTGTAAACCTCTTGGGTGCAATTGATAATCTCATTTTGAAATAAAAATGGAAAGTATAGAGCTCCCCTCACATGGTAAAAACAAATATATATAATGTTTTCTCTCATTTATTGATGTACTTTATTTAAATGTTAATTGTTCGGTTTGATCAAATGGTGCATATCCTGGACTTTTATTTACCTAAAGTAGTAATAGTACAATTTGAAACTGCAATATCTGTAAAGTGTTGAGTAGTCCTAAGCAAATAAAAGTGCAAATATAACAAGAGCAAGTATTCCATGAGCACTGATCGCTAATACATTTTTGTCCCAGGATTAATTCCCCCCCCCCCACACACACACACACACACACACACACACACAGCAGCATAGGAGTACATTATGCATTATATTTATTCAGCTATTATCCGATATTAGCAATAATTTAAATGGGAGAGGGTCATAGATAAGTTATTTTCTTACTTCCAGGAGAAGTAACCCGGGCTCATTGGTATGCATTTATTTAAATGTAAAGCTCAAATGAGGCTGGCTGGGTTAAGCTTCCTGACCTCGCACAGTCTAATGCATAGCCAAGATGTATGAAAGCATTCTGTCTTTATTGTTTTTTTGGACACATTTTAAATGCAGCAGTGCCCAGACACAGAGGGTGGGGACACTAAATGTTTTAAATGGCTGTGTTCCTGTGCCCAACCCGCTGCCAAACACAAACTGTCTTTAAGGGTGAGGAGAGACAGAAGGCTCCCAAACAAGCGGCCATTCTGGACGCCGTCTTGGCTGGCGTCTCTTTAATGTCTCAATTAGCTGATATCCACATTCTGGCCAAACAGAAGGACAATTATGCATCAGCCTGGTGTGAAATGTGTTGGGAGAATGAGTTGATCCCTTCCGTGATAACTTGGACCGGCGCTCGCGTCATGTTTCTGTTTCACTTCATGAATATGTTGGTATCTTTTCTAAATTAGACAGCGTGTCCTTAAATATTAAAAAGGACACAATGAGATGAGTCACGATCTGAGCGATGCCCCCGACAGCGGTTATGGAAAGGATTCTGCAGAACTTTATACTTTAATTAGCGTACCAGTTTGTTTCCAGATTTAGATTAGTTGCTATTCGTTGTGGGGTCCAAACGGCTCTCTACGGGGTACGGGCTTTATAAAGATAAAGGAAGTGTCGCCAAGACTTAAGAGTTTGAGAATAAAGTAAACTGTTTGGTTCGAATGCAGAGTTTTCTCAAATTACTTTTCAAATGTATTATCAGTCTGGCTCCAGAGTTTCTTTCAAGAAAACAAAACTGTGAAATAGCATATTGTAGATCTCAAATTTAACCATGAAGTGTTGTCAACTCTGTAAGACAGTGGCGGGCCGTGCATTTCACACCTAGGCCTTCAGTGATGTCCTACACAGTCCTACCTGAATTATTCCACCTCTTAATACCATCATTATGACGCCATGGCTCTAGAAACTATACATTTAGACAGAAACGCAGTATAACCGGGCGTTGCATCACCTTAACATAGTCAAGTACAACAGAGTTATATTAATATTTCCGAAGCATTTATAATCAATACATCAGCATTTACAGTTAACTTAATTAATCAGATTATCTGACAAACCGCTCCTTGACACCTGTGTCCGTCACATAACGCAGGACAAGTGCCAGCTGTGCTACATTACCCACATCTGACGTCTCGTCCACCATAACAGCGACAAAGGGTGCTTTTTTAATCTTCATTTTGATCTCTTCTCCCATCACTTCAGCAATAGCATAAATCAGGTCGTTTTGTATTTTGCCTGACGTCCCAGTAAACATGTTGTTTGTGTGCAGGTGGTAATGCAAATCTGTGTTGTTCTCAGCAAGAAAAGAAAGAAGCTCCACGTAGTTTCCTCTGTTTCTGGACTCGGCGCTTTCATCGTGTCCCCTAAATGAAAGTTCCTGTTTACCCAAAAACAGGACACAATCAATCAGTCTTTCAATAATTCCCTATTTTTGTTCACCCTTTCGTTGTGGAGCTCCGTTTCCCTGGGCACTTGTTCGTTGAGCTGTAGATCCACTCGGGTGTCCCCAAAGGTTTTCAAAAGCACCAGTGCTTCCAAGTGCCCAGCCGTGCTTTGGTGTCTCGTTGCTGCCTTGGTTAGACAACTCAAGTTTGCAAATTTAGTGTGGCTCCAAACACCAAATCGATCAGTTGCAAATACCAGGCATTCCCGGCAGTACAATTTGCAGTGCCTCTCGGAGGCTGTGAGCCAGGGGTACCGCTCGTAGTTTCCCTGCTGTGCTAGGCTCGCTAGCGTTGGAGTTGGTCGTTCCCTTTTCAAGATGTGTAGCTTTACTTGAAAAGTTCGTTTTGAAAATGGCGTTGTTATTATATCTTCGACCAAATTGATCTCTTCTCCTCCTTCAGCCATTGTGGGTTGAAAAAAATAGCTTGTAGAAATCTACACAAATTAGCTCGCTCAAGTTCTAGTTATGTTTGCTAGCTTTGCCCATAGACTGTATGGCTC
This sequence comes from Eleginops maclovinus, assembly GCF_036324505.1. Taxonomy (NCBI): domain Eukaryota; kingdom Metazoa; phylum Chordata; class Actinopteri; order Perciformes; family Eleginopidae; genus Eleginops; species Eleginops maclovinus. Next base: position 9,231,595 of record NC_086362.1, read on the forward strand.
TGCCTACTGCCTAGCTCTGCCTCTCAATAGTGCGTATCCAATCAGAAGATGTGCACGTGCTAACGTTAGCGTACGCCTGCTAGCTGGCCCGTTGTCGCCACCTCGAAATCTGATTGGTTAACGCCACAATTTTATTTGCGTTCACTTTAAGCTACAGCCGCCCGCACTGTTGATTCTGAAGGCCTAAGGGCAGATTTCTTTGACCCTAGCAACACATTATGGCTGAAATATGATTGGATAAAAGCTCTAACATAAAGGCCAGCCCTCCAAATCTCGTTCTGAGGCTGGAAGCAGCGCAGCCAAGACGAACGCTATAAAATGAAGAGAATAGACTATGGGGAATAATTTAATACGTATTTGTGGAAAAAATATATCAAAATTTAATTTATATTCTGATGATGTTTAGGCCAGCAGAGAAGGCCTTGCTGGCCCTGACGGCCCACCACTGCTGTAAGACATTACCATCTGAAATCAAATCCATTTCAGATAAAACAATCCAATAAAACATGGATAAATGCTGGCTAAAAGCTAACAAAAATGTTCTGTAAACTGCAACGGTTTATTGGTAAAATTAGTATTGTAATATGTGATGTAGAAATTCATTTCACCAGTTTTAAACTCTGAAATGAAACTATATTAAATGGCTTCGTCCCTGTCACATAAACTAAACTCAAACTCCATCACACAGCTGAAAATGTTTTACACTCATTCATTAAGTAGTAAATGCAGTCTGACACGAAGACAAGGACAAGACACTATAACTAAATATATGTATATTTTGCTTATTCATGTTTTTTCAGCCATTAAAAGATCACCTATTTTGCAAAATCCACTTGTTCATGTCTTTTATACATAAATATGTCCCCTCTGTGTATAGAGATTCGTATAGTTTCAGGAAAAAAGATTCTCTCTTTTTGTCCTGAGCCATCTACATAAAAACCTGCCCGACAATCATTACAAACCCGACAGATTTTGAACACTTTGTGATGTCACAATGTGTTTTTGGTTTGTGCAACCATTAGCCAACCAAGGTAACACCTCACCTTATCACCTGGATCTCCTCCTAGAGCACCATTGTGTTTTTGAAACCAATCACTTCACAGAGGGGCGTGGCCAATAGCAGTACATTAGCATTTAAAGCTACAGATAGAGAATCAACACTTTCGCACAGGGCTGAAACACAGGGTGTTATGGCATGCTACAATGGTCTGATTGGTATTTCAAGCCAAACACTTCAGAGACATGTTTTGTAAATATCTGAGACCTGTGATATGTTGTCGAAAAAGAGTATAATAAGGGGCCTTTAACCCATTTAAGGCTGGAAAGTGTTGCCGCATTTCTACCATTAAAAGCGGGGGCGCTGTTGCGTCATTCTACCATTGAAGCCGGGGAAGCGGATAGTCATTTTCTGGTACAAGAGCTCTGTGGTATATTTTTGCATTAATTATCGGCCTCTAAGCCAATGAAATGCATCAGAATATTCACGTGGCATTGTTTGGATTTTTTTCGACCAATCATGGCAGACTTAGCCTACTGCGGAGGGAATTCTGAAGTTAGTGAAGGTAGTGATATTGACTATCTGCACAGCGCTGATGACATTATTGCTGACCACTTTGAACCCGTCAAACCAATCGACCGGGATTTATGGTTAGGACATACTTATGAAGACGACGACAATGATGACCATGAGTTCTAAGGTTTTGAAACCGAGTGGAGGACGGAGAATTACCACTCTAATCCACAGAGTTTTTTCAACCGCACCCCAGGGGTGAAAGTCGATTTACCTGCAGAGGCCACTCATGAAAGCCACAGGTGTGAGCTCTCAAATACTTTTTGAATTTGTTTCTATCTGCTACAGAGGCTGAGAAATCAATTATTTAGTAGGCTTTGACACAATTGCTGAATTTCCAGAAAAACGTCAGGTTTTAGGGGGTTCTTCTAAAATCGCCCATAGGTTTTACAGGCATTTTTTCAAGGTGTTTTAGGCCTAAATGGGTTAAAATAAAAGTATCCTAACTGTCAGAAGTGTGTCCTGCTGGCTCTTTTTACAAATATAGAAAGCCTTTAGTATTTAACAAACAACAAACAACTTAATGATTCCTCCAGAGTCCAAACACTTGGCATCCATGCATGGACTTTTTTATTGAATTAAATAATAAATGGAGTCTGACCCATTTATTTTTTCCCTTTGCATAATTCTTCTGCTTTGAAAACACAAGGCAACGCTGATTGAATGACGACCCTCGAGGGTTTATAGAATTCATTGTATACTAATTTGACTCAGACAAATTAAAGAGCCTGCAGCAACATCTGTCCCTCAGTGCAGCCAGTTACAGAATAAAGTCCCTCGGATCATTAGCAAGTTCCACGATAAAGGCGGCGCTTCATAGGAAGAGGACGAGGGGACGCCTTCAGCCAAGTTGGAAAATGCACTGCAGAACATCGTGCTCACTGCGAGTACAAATGAGAGGAAAATAGGAGCTGTTGTAACTGCTGGCTGTGCTAGAGGACGCATTGGATTAAACAGAGAAAGTGAGGAGGATCAACCTGAAACACACGAGGAGGAGTCGGGGGACACATCCTAATACATGACCACGTCTGAGAGTTAGAATTAGAAGACATTCCCCTTTTTATCCATTTAAAACTAATAACCAACTTCCACATCTGACGTATAGACCGATAAATAATCACAATTTAACTACAGATAGTGGTCTATGATGACATATCTCCTATATATAAACATGGATATATACTTCATGTAGACATAGGATATAAGGGTACATGAGATAATGTTTCTTTACTTTATTCTGCATTTCTTATTATATAAACCTTAAATAGATGTACAATTTGACTAAAAATGGTTCCAAAAGTATTATTTTTAAGTTTATTTTTGTTCTTGATCATCAATAGATGTGCACTGAAAACAAAAAGTGGAAGAAATATAATTGTTTAGGATAAAATGGACTATGATACAGGGCCAAAAGGAGGAACATCACAGTGATATATTGAAGTGACACTGAGGAAAGAGCTTATCAAAGTTAATCTTAACTAAATGTGTTACAATTTTAGTTTACAAATATAATCTTACATTTGTGGTCCCTACCTACCGTGTAAGTACCCATCAGACCCTGTGCACGTAGCACACTACAGTTGGCACTTTAATTATATCCCGCCTTCAGCCCGAGCAAGTCCTCCTGAGCTGCAGCCCTACATGGCCCCGGTTTGCTCTGTGTCAATTAGTTGGTGGAAATGTGATTAAACAGAAATTTATTAAGAATCTGCAGCATGTAAGCACGATGAAAACTCAAATAATAAGGTCTAGATCAGGCGTCCTCCACGGTACTGCGCCTCGAAAAAACAATTACACACTAATGCAGGACCTGCCTTAAAGCCTTTATCATTTCAGGTGATTTTGAGGGTTAGTAGTGCAGAGTTCCCAAAATTAGCAAATAATCACATTACAACGAACATATTGGAACAATTTCCCTTTTTTTTGAGAGATGTCAAAACACATTTACATTTCCTAAATATTCAAGCACATCAATCCATACAAAGAAACAAAGAAATCGAAAGCCAGATTCAATGTTTCCTCTTTTCTTTGCCTGTGCCCTATTAGGGCTTGATTTTGACTCTCCTCTGAGGCTCTCTGAACTTTTACTTTTTGTCTGTTAATGGTAAAGCATGAACAAATATTTTAACGTGTCAGGCTTCATGTTACAAGTTTACTTTCCTGCCTGGCATATCTGACTGATGGGTCTTCTGAAAAGCTGCCAATCATATTTGATGTCTGATCATTTAAAAAAGGAAAATAGAGACCCACCCGAGCACCACCGAATTGGTTCTTTCAAAGTCTGTCACTGCCCTTACCTCGCAGCCGAGTAAATCATTTTGCATTCGGTGCTCCTGTGTATTTTACAAACTTGCTTCTGATATATTTTACATTCTCTCTCTGATTAGATCACAACCCACGAAGAGATACATGCATTAGACGGCAGAGCCACATGGAAGATAATTATTCACAGCTCAACTTTGGCTACATTCCTGCACGTACATTATTAGCCACATTTTATAGCAACAGTTTATAAATATTTTGTGGAAAAAGCCCTGGTAATCCTTCCTATGGTATACATGTAAAATATATTTCACACAGGCAGCTGAAATTAAATCCCCAGGGCATAAATTATATGCAAACACGTCTGAACTTCATCTTATATTTCAGCTCATGTGGCTGAACACACATATTCATGGGAATAAAAAAAAAAAGGTTGTTTGGATATCCAAGTCTCTCTTCAGTTGGCCTCATGTTTTGGAGGAAGTCCATCGTGAATAAAAGAAAAAAATCCACATTCAGCACTAAAGCCTGGTCCTGGCAGAAGTCTCAACACAGACTGAACTGAACGGTTCCCTTTCAAAAAGCTTCAAACATGACTTTCATCTAAAGTCCAGGTCAATGTGACGTTGTATAAACTCTGATGCTAATGTTCTATCTGAGCTAAAGCAGGGAGTCTCAACAGTGTAGCATAGTAAAACCTGACACAGCCTTTTGTTGCAGCACAGCATGGCATCAACATTAACTGGGTGGACTTTCACAAGTTGGATAATGAGGAATATATTACCATTAAACACAATGGAAGCTTTAAAGGGTAAGAGAGGCTCGGCTTTGTAAGATCGTATTATAGAACCATACATGGATTTCTCCTGATTCAAATTCAGAAAATGCACTACAGAAATATACTAATGTTAATGTAATTGTTTTTCTGTTTTGGTAAAGCTCAATATCAGTCCTTATTCCAGAATAAACCTGCATACAGGATGTATAGATGGAGAAACGCGGGAATCAGCGTGGATTTAGCCTTTTCTGCTAAAATCTCTCACATTATTTTATGTAAAACATGTTTAACAAAACAATACAAGAGCAATTTTTAGCAGGGTATCTGGAAAGCGACAAGTTGAAAAGCTGTGTTTGTTCCTATGCCATTGCTTACTTTTGTGGTGTAAACTATAGTGATGAATATTTATGGCTTATTTATTTCTCTTTGATAATGTCTAAAATGCAGCATTATCATATAATAAACTATGGTGATTAATATTTATTGCTCATTTCCTTTTCTCTTTGATATGTCTGACAGTGACAATAACATTTTTCACCTGTTTTTATTCTTTTACTTTGATGAAAGGTATGTAAAAACACATGAAAGAATTATATGTATGCTGTGGCACCCATAGCTTCTCCTTTAGGAACCCAATTGGGAGCCTACTTTGGGAACCATTTTTTTAAAATAAGTAATATTATATAGTATAATCAGTCTTCAATTTATTCAGTATCTATCTCAGTATTACTCTGCCAGACTAGCTTGTCCAACGTGCAGAAATATACGTTATTAACCATCATGCATAGCTCCTGGCAAAAGTTATAATTGGTGCTAATGTATGCTGAAGAAAACCGATAGTATGCTTCCACATGATGAAAAGGACATGCATTTCAAAGCAAGAACTGATATCCCCTTCAAAGACGATCATCGTAGAATTACTGCAGGTCATCTCTAGAGTCAAGAGAGCAATGAAGGTTTCATTAAAATGTAATTTTATTAAAATGAATATCTTGTCCGCCCTGGCCTTGAGTTGAGTGGAGGCTTAGATCACCAGGGTGGAGAAATCAGAGCGGGGGATGTATGAAGTACTGACCTATGACATGAGGGGTGGAGCACCTGCACACAAAGTTCCCCTTTTCTTATTCCATCCCATTACATATCTTTAGAAATATGAATATGCACACAGGAACACCTGAGAAAGCACTCATGATATCTGCCACTAACACACATGCATGCAGAAGGACGCACGACTTCCCCTCACTGGAGTACATTATCACAGTACATGGAAAATACATTAGGAAATACTCAGTAGAACTTCACACACACACACACACACACACACACAGAGTGTCTCAATCTGTCACATGAGCATGCACACACACGCAGAGCATGAAGGCTGAGTACTAATTGCATATCATTTTCAGTTGCTTCACTCAGAGCTCGTTAACGAGGGAGAAGAGGGTGGCTGGGAGCCCAGAACTAAAAGGGGAAGAGGGAGGAAAAGGAACAGGTAGGAGTAAAGTGAGGAGAGGAAGGCAGCTTGTTGTGGCCATAAGAAATACAAGAACAAAAAAGGAAAATATGACAAACATGCAGGGAGGTAGAGTACATATCATATTCCACTCTAGAGATCCACTAGGTTGAAATAGATTGAGCGATAAATGGAAAAAAAAAGAGACAAGATGACAGCTATACATCCCCAACTCCACGCGGGAGAGAGAAACATGAAGAGAGGGGAAGCAGCGGTGTGGAGGAGGATAAAGAAGAGGAAAGGATGCCAGAACTGAAAGTGGGAGTGTGGCGGGATTTGATTTGGCTTCGCTCAAAAGGAAAAAAGGAATGAAGGCAAAGAGGCAATGGGAGAGAGGAAAGGTGAAAGGAAAAGAGGGGGAGTTAGGAGGGAGGGAAGGAAGGATGGACGCAGGAAGTGAGGCAAGAGGGATATTGAATGGAAAGCTACGGGAGGGGGATCAATCTTCATATACAACTCTCAGCGAGAAAGCGAAAAAGCCTATTTCCTAAAATGTCCTACTAGTTTATTTTACGGCAGATGAAGAAATGGAAAAGGTGAGTGAGGGGAGGAAAGGAAGGGAAAAGTTGAAGAGAGGAAGGAGGGAGGGAGGGAGGGAGTGAGAGGAAGGTAGGAGAAAGTGAGGCGGCAGGGAGAGATCGGAAGTGCACAAAGAACTTTTAAATTAAAAGTTTGGTCAATATTTTATCTTCCTCTCTTTTGCTTTTTAATTTCACCATCATCCTCTCTCTCCTCTTTTCATCTCCATTGTCTCTCCCACTCCCACACGTGGCCTCGGAATGCAAAACATTTACTCTGTGGATCGTGTGTGTGTGTGTGTGTGTCCTCTGCTTTTGTGTTTGCTTATACACATCTGCGTCTCCGGTAAATATATTTTTCAAGATGGCTGCGGGGCAAGTGGTAAAGAGCAAAAGAGCAAAACAGGAATGTATTTCTCATTTCGGTAAAACTAATGCAGACTGTTGTCTAGCAAATGCGGACACACACACACACACACACACACACACACACACACACACACTATAGGTAACTGGAAATATAGCCAATGTGCTTCCAAATGAACGGGGGGGAAGGCGAGGGGAATAGGTGGGACGAATAAACAAAGACAACAGAAGTGAAAGAATGAGACTGGAAAGAGAAGAAAGCCCTTAAAGAGGAATACTTTGAATATAAGAGATGGAGCGAAGTGTGAAGGACAGTTGGAAAGACAACAAAGACAGGGAAATGGCACAAGAGGGAATATGAAAGAAAAACAACCGGAGATGAAGCAAGTGGAGAGGAGGGAAGCATCCGGACTCCCATCTTGTTTGTGTGAATCTCATTAGATGCCTTTAGACAGCAAACATAAAATGCTTGGCAAGCGTGAGGTGAGAAACGGAGAGACAGACAGGAGGAAATAAGGAAATGTGAATCATTGTGGCAGGAGGATGGCATTTTGACATCAATTTAGCCGGCAGCCATGATGCTGCCTGTTCGATACGCAGATGCAAACAGAACACGGTCGGAGACGGAGGGGGAAAAGGATGAGGAGAGGGGGATTATTAATCACAGCTCATCAATGTGAGGTGACGGAGGAGAAAGGATGGGTTGAGAGGAGAGGAAAGAAAATAGGATGCTTGACAGATTTAAATAATAGATTTTACAATTAAGAGGTAAAAAAAAATGCCTAAAGATGACCAGACGAATCAACAGAAGAGGAACAGTTGGAGGGCATAAGTGGAGGAGGATGAGGAGGCAAGCGGGAGGTTGTGGAAAATATGGATGACACTCACACAAAAACAAGATCCTATTTGATTAGATTCCCTCCCTGGCTCACTTTCTCCTCCATTTTCTCAGGCCCCACTACCAGACTATTAATTAATTCCTGTTGATATGAAGCAGATGGAAGAGCGGGGACAGGAATGCAAACTAACTGCGGCGTCCAGAAGGCGGCGAGGAACGAGATGAGAAAGGCCGAAAGGAGCGAGGCAGTGCATGGAGATGAGAGGGGGAGGAAGACAAGACAGAAGGGAGAGAGAGAATAGATGGAGGGGGAAATAATTACAGAACAAACCCTATTTCCAATGATGAATGTCAGCAGACAATAAAAACAGGGCCTAAATATATTACCCAAACTGCGCTCTTGTGACAATACATGTATTATGAATACATAATGAGCGTTGTGTTTCTGTAAGGAACGGAGACAATCATCTCATTAGCTTCTTCTGTGCATTTATCAAAGCACAGCCAAGGACGCTGGCAAAACAACGCTACACATACTAGTCCTCTTTGATAATCAGTAAGTTAAATCAGCTGAGATACGTGGATAGATAATTATTGTAAACAAACAGCAGCGTTTCTAACAAGCCTGGCAACCTAGAACACAACAAATGATATGCAACATGGGATTTCTGTTGGAAGCAGTGTATCATTATCTTATAAAGGTTTTGGGATCTTTGGCTCAAGAGATGTGTAATCTTAGAGGTTGGTCGATTCATATTTGTATGTTGTTTTTCTACTGTGACTTGTTTACATGCTTTAATGTTCAAAAAGCTTTTTTTTCTTTCTCATACTGCCTGTGCTGCAGCACCTCTTTCACTCTGTCGGAAACCAGAGCCCAGTCTGATCTGGTTGGTGAGCTGGTCAGCTTTGTTGTGATTGGCCCACCACTTAAAGATGTCCCGGCCCTTGTGCAATGTGTTGGAGCGCTAGCCAATAGAAGTGCAGGAGTTACATAGTCATGTAACTTTGTGCAGTAAGTAAACAAACGAGTCCAATGGAAGCGTTTCGGGCCGGGGGGAGGGGGTTTTAGCCTTTTAAGACCATGCACATGCACTAAAACCTATATCAAAGTCAAAGTCCACTTTATTGTCAAAGTTTACACATGTGTTATACATACAGAAAATTGAGATACCGTTTCTGGCAGTCCCCCAGTGCAAATATAAACAAGAACATGTAACATAAATAAAAAACCTGAAGGGGAAAAAAAGGCCAATTTAATCACGTTTCTGACATTTTCAGAATCGTGAACTGCTAATCATCGCGACAAGATTCCAATCCTCGTTTAGAAGCAAAAAGCGAAATTTAAGGGAAATGTATTCTGCATCACACTATTCTGCAGTGCAACGTAACATGCGGGGCGACAGGCAACAATTGTTCTCATTTACGGTCAATTGAGCGTTAATTATTCATTGCTTATTGTCTTGAGGTCTTTATTCCAAACAAAGTCTCCACCTGCTGATTAGCACTGATTTAAGTAGAGGGGCAGAAACTCATGAGTAAAGTAGCTGCTGAGGTGAGTCAGAGTGAAAAACCTGCTAGATTTCCATAAACCAAGTATTGCTACAGCCTAAATATTCATGTAGCTCACATAGTAAATTAATGGATTTTTCGCTATAACATCATCTCGGTTTATATCCAGCACATATTTGTTTCAACATGGCTGCCCACGGTGTGACCTTATACAGCAGCAGATTTACATCCCGCGTGATTCACTCTTCGCAAACATTAACATGTGTCTCGACTTGCAGAGCACCATGTCTCAAAGCCTCCCAGGAACCAGCACCCGTGAGCGCTCTCCCACATACGGTCTAAACTGATATGAAAAAATTGATGTCCTGGGGTGCGTCGACACCATGCCTGCTGATTAAACTTTCATTTTGAGCTGATGTCCGTCTCTACAGCTTCATATTGACTCCACTGTGGTATAGTGACTGATTCTGAGCCTGGTTTGAAATAAAAACGCCATGAACTTTTGAACTCAAACCATTTAAACAAGGAAAATGCTACAGTACTTTCATTCTGTAAGGTAGTGTTTTGAAAAAGTGAAGCCGAGTCTACAGAGTGTAAACATGGCATTGGAAAATAGCCACAAGGCTGATTGGTTTACTCTCAAATCACAGAAGCGCCCATAAACCCTGAAAGAAACACTGACATACATGTATGCGATTCACTCTTATCTCAGAGCAACAGCCAAACATATAGCATCAGTCAGGTGTTATTTTTGAGGCCTTGGAGAGCATCCTATACAGCATGAGCTTGAACTCAACTCTGTAGCTCCTTTTTCTCTCCTCCCACTAAAATGTTTTTAATCAATATTTTATAAATGTACTCAACAACTTCTATAATGAGCAGGCTTTTTACTGGATTACATAATCAGGATACCAAAAAAGGTAACTGTATGTTTGTAAAGTTACCTTTTAAAAAAAAGCCGGAGTCAGAGCTGGAGCCGATAAAGATCTGGTTTTTCGTGTTTCCACCGCAGCGGCGCTGGCTTTAAGCGCTGAAAAACCGGATCTTTCTGGCCCCACTCGGCTGCCCGGCCAGATCCAAGATCCAATATCCAATATGATCCAATACGTCACGCTGACTTCCAGGGGGGAGATTAACCTGAGCAATAACACTTCATGGCGAGTAACAAGCAGTAGCGCTGAGCAAAGTGACTATAACGCGACCACACACTTATAAAACACACACTTTATAAAGTCAGGCAACACTAACCAGGTTCAGTGTGATGCTGTTTATTTCTACCTTACTTTAATCACCATCCGTTCACTGTTATTGATCATTGGAAAGAGCAGGCAGACGTTCTCCTGTTGTTTTGCATTATTGCAGCAATCGGATGGAATCAATACATGGGCTACACAGGTTGCCATCAGAAGTAAAACCATAACGAAAACTACGCCGCTAAAATATGCCTGTAGAAAACCGCTTATGCCACAATAGGATAGCAAAGCAGTGAAGATAGTCAAACACAAGGGGTGATACAGGCTAGAACCAGAAAAGCGCCAGAAAAGCAAAGGATCGGCATATGATAACTGTTACATTTCAAAAATGTGGGAATGACTAGCAGGATGACAATGTTACTAAAAAAAGGGCATATTGTGTTTGGTGTTAAAGGAAACAACCCAATTTCTGCTTTGAAACCGTAGTTTTGTAGGCTCTGCTGTGATTTTTCAACTGCTTGGAGATGTCCCGCCCTTTAGCCTATCAGGTACAATGTGTGTGTTGGAGTGCTAGCCAACAACACACTACAGGAAAGGGAAAACCGCAGAAAGCATAATAGGGCCTCATTCAGTGGGTGAACTTATATGCTCATTAAATAGTGTGTATGAGCTTAACTATGTATTAAAGTAAAACGGAGCTTTTTCTGTTAGCTCAGATTCTATTTCTGTTTTGTTTAAATGTATGTGCTCATGTGTTTCATTGTTCAGCAGTGGCTCAGTTAGTAGGGGCTTGGACTGGGAAAAAAAACATCTTATTGACATTTATTTTCTCTTATTTATATTGCATTTGATATTAAAAGGTAAGCAAACGTAGCAGAGAGTAATCAGGGTCCATTTCTTTATATTTTGATGCTGAGATTAGGTTACTGATTACTTTTGTTTACAGGTAACTAGAAATGATAAATTATACATGTTTAAAGGCTCCAAACCCTGATAATATGTAAAGTTATCTACTGCAATGTTTAAACTTTTAAACAAAACGCCATTATTTGTCACTGGGACATGTCATTTAATTTGTTAAAGTGAAGTAAAAGTTGTTAAACACACTACAGAACTTAATTTAAATATAAATAACAGTTCACTGGCTAAACAAATCCTCAAACTACAGCTCAGTGTGAGGGGGGTGCCATTCCAATCAAGATTTTAATTTAAAGAATGGCATTTATGTGAAGCACAGGTCTGCGAGAGAGTCCACAACAACTCGACAAAATGCACACCGGGAGACACACACACAAATGCAAAAGTCCATATAGGCCTGATAAAATGCAATCCGGGTTCTCTCAATCGTAAAATTGCACAGTGGAAGTCACAAATAGAGAGAGAAAGAGAGCAGGCAGCAGGATAAATAAGCGCCCACACACAATCACAGATTTGTGCATCCGCAGACCTGGCACACATGTAGTTAGAAATGCATCAGCAACCACAGCGCACATCTGGCACACCCACAGAAAGATGCCAGACATGCTGCACACACACATATAAGACGTGAAGAAATGATGACATACCTGTTATACACACATGGAGGTAGATACACACATAATAATGCCCTCTGAGTCACAGATAACATGAGTAAAATATGAGCTGTGGTGGGATAGCATGGAGGCCACAATGAGAGGGGAGGGGTAGAAATATAACGTGAGAGAAAAATGAGCAGTGCAGTGAAAAGGAAATTATGGAGGGGAAGCATAAGGTAACGGAGGAAGAAAAAACAAACACTGTAGGCTAAGAGATAACTCAATTTAACAAGCTACAGATAAATTAAGACAATTTGTGCGCACTGTATTTGTATGAAGTGTCTAAAGTTTAATTTTGGAGCGCAAAACATAAAAAAAAGGGTGTAGAAGAAGATTAACTAAAATACAGAGTGAGTAAGAAACGAGGCTACAAGGAGAGAAACATTTAAGAGGGATGGAAAGTCTTTTTGAACCTATTAAAAAAGGAGAAGAATAAAGCATTCTCATTTCCATGCACTGCCGGAAACCAATTAAACACGAGTCAAGTTAATTCGTGAAGCCCTTAGTCACAACAATAGTCTGCAATTACACATTTTGTAATTGCAAAGCCATTCATTTGAAGTATGAAATAAATAAATCTGTAAATCCTGGATGCTCGACGACGGCACTGTTAAATGTCCCTGTTATTTTCTCCCCGCTAAACAAACGCACATAATAAAATATACGTCTGAAATGATACTTCTATATTTGTAGACAGCACTGAGGAATGAACTGTAGCGGGCTCTGGCTAATAAGAAACATGTAAGAGGGTTTTTAATCTAGAATATTAACAGCAATACTTGTAATTTACTGTTAGCATCATGACCTTCCCTCCTACAGATGATTTCTGTTTGAGTATCTGCAGAGGAAAGTGTGCACGCTTCATTAAAACTGATGCATTCAGGGCTAATAATTGCTTGGATTGTAAACACAGTCAAACATCCTTGTGCAACCTGCTGTGCAACATCTGCAGCTCTCCCTACTGCAGGAATTTACATTTAAAGGTTTTAAACAAATGAACCGTCTACGAGACGGAGCCAGCGGGTCTTCCTCTTCCTATATCAACGCCCAGCAGGAAACCATCATAATTAAACCCAGTGCTCTGCGCAGACTGCAGATGAGCCTTTTGATGTATGGTTGTATATGTGCATTAGCATGTGAGAGACTCTCTCAACAAAAGGCAGGGAGATAGGACAATTTATAAGCCTTTTTAGACAAAATTATCTTCTCGTCAGGGGTCGCAGTGTGGTGGCAGTGACAGGTAGGCCCGCTGCGTGTGAGACAGCGAAGGCAACACGCCAAAGCTTCCTCTCAACTCGCTAGGAGGGACTTCATCTGTCATTTCCCACACATTACATTCCCCTCACGTCTCTGTGGCTCTGAGAACCATTTGAATGCAGGATGTGGCACGGCTAGTCACTGTGTGGGGAGAGACAAGCTAATAATATTGACAAACATGACCCGTGATTGGTCAGTTCAAACACACCTTGTGCTCCAGCGCCTTTTACCGCGGGCTTCAGTGGGTCGGATGTACAGTAGCTCATGCTAAGTGCCTGTGGAATCCCCTGTGCCGCCATAATCAAGTCAGAAAAAATAACGTCTTCATTAGGGAGTCTTCCAAGCAGCTTTTTGTGACTCCTCTTTGAAGGCACTCTCAACCTTTAGACCCTTCTTCTGTTTTCAGCTTGGAAAAAGACTAATGCATCACCCTCTCTGTTGCTATCCCCAAACACGTGTCTGTCCCAGGGCCTTCCCCGGGATCCGGCACCTTTTGATGCCGAATCCTCTGGTTTTCGTCAAGTCTTTGATACGGCTTGGCTGGGAAGGCCCGAGCCTGCGGGAAAGGCTTAGAAGGAATCCAAATGGGATTACTGGACGGATCGTATGGAAATTACAGTTTAATTTATCATTTAGGACATGGTAATTCATGCAAATGAGGATTTCATTAATTCCGGCCTTGGGTTTAGACGCCGTTGCTCTTGTAGGGGAGCAGTTTTGTCGGGATCACATGGAGAGGACAGTGTGGTGGCACAGGAAACGTACAGTTATTCATATAAAGCCTCAACAGAAAAGGTCATCGCCATAGAAACACATTCGATGACATTATTAATACTATCTACACAGCAGGAAGGACCAGGGACAAATCAAGGAGCTCAAGTGATGTGAGCTGTGGGGCTTTAGGAGATCAGGTGTAGCTCGGGTGCATTACGGTAGAACTTCTCACTGCAGGTGATTAACACTTTGATTTGAATGAAGTCACAGCTGCCTAGAATCTGAACACAGACAAGACACTACTGAAACACTTTCAGTAAGCAACAGTACGTCCAAAGTCTCTCACAGAAAATACTTTCAAGGATATAGAATACCCTGGTTGAAGGATATTCTTCCCAGAGACCCAGACAAAATATCTGATCGGTTGCACACAAAACCACTCGTATGCGTAGTGCATGGACCGAGTAAGACAAACAATTCAACGTAAAGCTGAAATATTACAGATCAACAACACAAACACGATTCTCAATTATTCATTTTATTAAATTTGATTACATTTTATTTATATCTTTTTTTTTATCTGAGGGTTCCAGGGTCTACTGTGAATACCTTCAAGGTTCACTACTGGTATTAAGTATTGTTGTATTTTCTTTTGCACAAAGGTTCAAATATCATTATATCATTTTCTCAGCTGTACCAAGCACTAGTTAGCAACTGTTAGCATGCTAAGATGCTTAACTAACATTGGAAACATGATTCATGACCTCAAAATCAGTTAGCGGTGTCTTTGTGAGCACGTTAGCAAGCTGATATTAGCATTCCGCTAAAGCCAAGCTCTGCAGAACGCTGTGTTTAAGACAACGTGGACAAAACGTTTTACAAATAAGCTCATGATATGACATGATGGTGCATTGTTTTCCAGCTCTTTACATTGTGCACTTTCTTGCATCACTGCAATTTAATAACAATTATCTCCAGAGTAATTATCAGCTTATGCTGGGTCTTATGGAACATCATGAGTCCAGTTAATATCTAAAATGTCATATTAAAGAACAGCAGTCCATTTTGGCAGCGGATTTCATACCAGAACCAATGAGTGCTCTGATTATAATCATAATAAGAATCCTTCCTATCATAAATATCCTCAACACACTCTCTCCCCTACCCCCCACAGAAATGTCATTCTTCCCTGGTGTTTGGACACACACACACACACATACACACACACCTCATTCTTATTCATCTGTTGACTTCTCAATCACTCACTGTACGCTTCGCTGCACAATTATAATCACCTTAAAATTATTTTACGACGTGCTCACAAAACCAAACATGCGCGCACACGCAAGCCAGCGTGTGCACTAACACAACTACACAAAACATTGTATTCACTTGTATTCTGCAGTGCTTACAGACACACATCAAAGCATAGTGTAACAAGAAGGATGACTCAGGTAATCTCACACACACACGCACACACACACACACACACACACACACACACGTTTCCGGCTTATAATAGAGCGTCTAGGCATGTCGTTTTTTTTCTTATCAATGTTTTCTTCATGGACGCACAGATACAGACCCCCTGCTGAGTGTAACCAGAGGACAAGATGTGGATTATTTACAGCCGCATGTGTGCATGTGCTTTTGGCGTTGAGGAAGAAAGAATGTATAGAAGCAAAGAGGAGAGGAGGAGGAGGAGAAGTGGCAGGAGGGAGTTGGATAACAGATTCAATAAGCCATGAGCAAAATAAATAAATAAATAAGCTATAAGGGGGAGAAAAGTCTAGAGGAGTAGAGAGGTCAAGAGAGGATAATGTGAGGCAGACGCAGGTAAAAGAGAAGGATGCAGGAACAATAAAAGAGGGGATGAAAAGAGGGACTGGGCCATTGTGTAAAACAAGTCGTTTAGCTTGTTGATTGTTACAACGGTACAGAGTCGCCCTTCTCTTGAATATATTTTGCTGCCTCGCTGTGCCAAGGAACAGTTTGCAGCGGTTGGGAGAACCTTAGAGGGAGAGGGTGAATAATTGCTGATGTGGCAGCAACTCCTCCAACTCCCACGTTCAAAAAGGAAATCAAAGCCAAGAACAGAGAGCTGGATACGCTGGCTGCAACATCCAGCGTTCGATGAGGAGGGAACGAAAGATTAAGGAAGAAAGAATGAAAGGAGGAATCACAAAGCAAGCTGGAGGGAGAAGAAAAAGGAGGGCTCTGTGACAAATCTGAGGAAAGGGAAACGGCATTACAGTGAGTCACCTCAAATGGTTTCACAGAGGAATGTATTAATGCAGGAATCCTCCACGGACACAGGCATATCTAACCGGCGCAGGCCTGAAACTCTGGCCCGAAAGGTGTCTGTGCTTTTATTCCTGCAGTGGCTCTTGCTCTTTTAATTCACCTCATGCTCTGGCCCCCCTCTCCATTTCCACTCTCAATTTATGTGAGGCATTCTTCCTCTCTGTCTTTCTCCCTCCAATCACTCTCCTTCAGCCTGATGAAGATGGAGAGCAGTCATTTAAGAGTAATTAGCCTAAGCAGACAAATAACCAGGTGCAGCACACACCTTTTCCCTCAAGCGCGGGTAATTTAATGCATGTGCACGCACACATATCCACGCTTAATAGGGCGCGAAAACGGCTGTTGCACTCTTGCATACCAGAATTAATAAAGCCCAAAACGATGCTAACTCAGTTCATGTTTCCTCACATGGAGACTCTTTTTTCAGCATCATGGTCAAAATATCCGTTTTAAAAGACTCACAATCTTACTGTGGCGTGCTAAAAACATGGCAGCTCTTTTATCCGCTCAAGTACTCGCTGTATTTACCGTTAAACGTAATGAAGGCATCTCTCTAAAGAACTGCCTCTCTCTTACATAAACACATTTCCAAAGAGCAATATCACATGGCAGGTTATTACATTGCCTGATACCAAACCAAGGATGTAATGATGGCAATGTTTTTCTTAAACAGGCAAAAGTCCCATAATACACATGAAATATGAGATAATATGAACTCTGAATTGTATTCCACACACTGTGCGGTAGATTTAGGGACTCTTTGTACTAATAAGAAACTAGAACACCACATTAGCCAGTCTACTATACTAGGCCTACATGGCTTTCAACGAGAAGAAAATACCTTCTGGATTTAATCCAGTTTTCTTATTATTACAATGTATTCGATCCATATTACACTGTT
Source organism: Eleginops maclovinus (assembly GCF_036324505.1). NCBI lineage: Eukaryota > Metazoa > Chordata > Actinopteri > Perciformes > Eleginopidae > Eleginops > Eleginops maclovinus. The sequence continues at coordinate 9,248,892 of NC_086362.1, forward strand.
AAAACAATCAATACTGGTTGTTAATGCAAGCCTTTAACCTGAATTGATTTAAACGTGACACTTGATCAAATTCAACACAGGCATGCATGAGCACGCTGAATATCAGCTGCACTACAGAGACTGTTTGATTGCGCTGTGGTCGACTGTCAGTCTGTCAATACAGCATCTGCACACTATTGGATTTCAGTTTGGAAAGGAGCACGAGGCCGTCACCGTCTCCCTCTCTGTGATGGATTTGGTGCATTTTGTTTAATGGCCTCAGAGGCTCAGGTTATTTGCTACTATCTTGCACTGCTTTATTGTCTTTTTCCTGTGGGTTAAGAGAAGCTTTGGATGAGATTTGTTCTCCTGCCAAGATAAAAACAAACTGGTGTTGAAATAAAGAAGCGGCACAAAATATCATGGCCTCAATCCAAAACTTAGTTATTTTTCCACAACAAACCTTATCAGTTAAATGCTATTGCCGATATCCAATGCTGGCTGTTTGTTAGTAATGTCAAGCAAAGAATTTTGCACAGCAAAGCGCAACACTGCTTTGGTTAGCCGGAGGGTATGGATTCTGATGTCAAAATCATGAGCCAAATCCTTTTAGTGGACGGGCCAGTTAGCTCAGAGAGGCTTTGCTGGTGTTGTTTGGGGGGGAAAAGCCAAGAGGAAAGTGTTGCATTTTGGTTGGAGATTATGCAGACAAAATATTAAGCAGCTGATCTCAAAAACTGCTAGACACTTTTTGAACAGCCTGTGGGGTCCTTTTACAGTTCATTGTGAAGAAGAATATTTTAAAAGCTTTTGCAAAAGTAGTATTTTCATCCCCAAAAAAATGCGACCGAAGATCAGAATGTATTATAAGTGTAATCGGCACTTTTTTTCAAGTTCACCATTCAAGTGCGTGCATAGAAATCACTTGAAACAAAAAAATATTTATAAAAATCAATTTCAATCACATGACATAATCATCAGTACATGAGTTTGCCGAGATATCAATGAAGTGCCCCTTTTCAAATGTCCACTTTTATAACGAGCACAGAATTTCTTGTCCATGTTGGCACAGAAAATGGTTTCACAGCTTCCACTTGACCTTGACAAGGGGCTTAATTAAAAGATGTAGTTTATAGACTGCTGTGGGCAAGTTCAAGATCTTTGAAACCAAACTTTGAATTAAAACTAGTTTCGGAAAATGTAACACGTCAACTTTCATGAGCGCATCTGTCGAGTTTGTCTATGTTGCTACAGTTTTCAGAAGAGTTTTCAGTGACTTTCCGCCCACATTCCTCTAACAGCTAGTGCTTACTGTGTTCCTACGGACCTTACATTTCAAAAGGTTTAGAGTATTAAAGGATAATTGTAAGACATTCTTTACGTTCTCCTGCTTTCTGTCCTTCCTGCTCTACCAGTTGAGCTACTGGGGCACCAGACGTGTTCAGGGAAAGGTGTATAAATTGCAGGCTGAGATTTAAAATTGACGGAGCCATGACCTGCCTGAGAAATGAAAAAGCCTTTGGTAAAAAGAAAATGTTTCTGAGATGTAAACACGGTTGATTCTTTTCAGCTTTTTTAAAGGGAATATGTGGAGTGAAAACTGGAGATACTTGTAAATAACTTTTGTTTGGCCTTACAGATGGCCTAACAGTGAATCGTGCCTCTCAAAAATATGCACACAATCCCTCGCCGTCTGTTCAGGATAAAGGAACACAGAGCAGAGCGTGAGCCCGGCGGTATAATTACATCACTTTAGGATCTAAAGGACTCCTGTCGCCCAATCTTAACGAAACGCGTCCCTTGATGGCGGCAAACACACACTGGTTCGATTGCACGCTGCCACACACTGGACGCACAAAGGGGAGATCGTTTACAGCTCATTTATGGACAAATTGAACCTTTAGAGAGGAGAAGTTCAAAGGCAGAGCTGGAGCTGAATGCGGAAGGCAGCCTCATCCTTTTCACACACACTTATCTCCCCCTCACACACAAACAGAGGGCCTCCCAGACAAAATAAATCGTACATGTGTCACAGATGTGTCACACACACTTTTAGGTAGACGCATCAGACACAACTGCCTCCATTGTGCAGGAACTGGGAGATGAAAAGGTATTCGAATAATGTCCCGGTACAATGCGTTTGGGTGTCTTCATTGATGTCTTTGGAAAATCGGGGGCGTATTTTATGTATGTGAGGGAGAGATAGACAGTTTGTGTGTGTATTCATTCTAGAGGGTATGGCATTCCGCCTCCTCACTGACACTTCACTATTCCCGCTGTGGAGGGAAGCGGAGAGAAGTGAGGAGATGCCTTCTCAGTCAAAACAAAGATGCCACATTGTCAGGATAGCGGCGCGAGTTATGACAACAATCAAAACAAAACAGAGAAAAGGTGGAGGAAGAAGAAGTACGAGAGGAGATAGAGAGTGAGAGTGAGCAGGACAGGTGAGAGACATGTGGCGAGTCGGGACTGCTGTTATTCTCTGAAGGCAGAATCTGTCTAATGAGAGATATCACAGATTCATCAGTACCAATGCATAGGAAATGCAATAAATAAACAAATTTGACTGTTTATTCCAGCAATAAATGCAATACGTATAGCATTAGAAGATAATCAAACTGCAACTGTAATTGCCGATAAATCTTTGTAAACAGAAAGTTCATTCTTTAGTTTTTTTGAGGAGCTCCTGCAGCTGTTACATCAACACATTAAGATATTCTATTTTGTACAGCTCCTCTATTTCCGTTTGGTATTTAATAAATCTGAATTACACTGGAGCAATGTTTTCTTGTTTATTTTGATCACTTTCACAGTGAAAATACACTTTATATTGCTTAGAAAGAGCCAATTTGTTCAAAACACATTCATTTCAAAGGATCTTTTTTTGAAAAAAATTGCGTATCAAGACAAATAGATCAAGTGTTTAATTTGTTGGATTGCCTGTTTGTGCATTTCCAAATGGTATTCGATTACCTAGAAATCTTTCATTTGTCTTCCACATGTTGAAATACATAAAAAGATGGAGAAATTAGGGATAGAAAATGACAAAACAGCAAGATAAAGAATGGCAGGTGGAGGGAGGTGGGACGGAGGACATAAAAAGGACAAAGTAAAGATGAAGATGGAGACGAGGTAAAGGAGAGAGAGGTGAATGTAAAGACGGACGGAGGAGGAGAGGATGAATGACAATGAGAGGATACAGTGACAAAGATGAGATGGATGAGGCGGACGGAGGGAGGGAGGTGAAGGAGGGGGTAATGGGAGTGACACACGGAGGGTGAAACTGACAGGGCTGAAAGAACAGGAGGGGGGACGATTGCGTGAGGAAGGGAGAGAGAGGTCAGAGGAGGGAGAGGAATACAGGGGGTCAGCTGAGGATGGACAGATGAAGAGCAGAACCGGAGGGAGGGATGAAGGAGGTGATGGATGGGTGGGGGTGGATTAAGGAGAGAGGGGACTTTGATATCTGCGTGTGTTTGTGTGTGTTGCATTGACCCCTCAGTGCAGATAGCAGCATATTAGCAACAGCCGACATCAAAGGGAGGGAATCAGGTCCGGAGAGTCTAATTGAGGGGGAAACGGATAAGAGCCCACTTACAAGTGCCGCTGACTTGCAGTCTGAATATAGATATCACATCTGGAATAAGATAAAGTGATCACAGCGCTTGGAATTTGGATTTGGTACGAGGATTACCATTAAGTCTTAACTATGAGGTGAAACAAAGGCATTGTTTGAAACGCAGTCTAAGTCTTGGCTAAAAAGTCTTTAACCCTGTAAAGCCCAAATATAGACCTTTCAGATGTTGTAGGAGGCCTCTGGCGCAGAAATGACATTTTTAAGTTTTTGTACGTTTTTAGGGAAGTTTTGTAATATTGCAATGTAAAATTAAATAAAATGTGATAAATGTATTCCACAATAACTAAATATGTACATGTTTTAGACATTGTATTTGAGGCCTTTTACTTACAAATCCAAATGCAATAAAACAAAGAGATGTTGCTCGGTTTTGAGATTTGGAAGTTTGTGAGTTTATGGCCAGACCACGGGACATACAAACACATTTACTACCAAATAGCATTGTGAGGCTGAACAAAAGGACCTTTTGACTATGTTAATGTAGTCTTGAAAACATTTACTGACTTTTTTTAGGATAACTTAAAGTGATGTTGTAAAATTACAGCCGGGGGCCTTACAGGGTTAAGTGGAGTCCAAAGCTTTGTGTTTTGATTTGTAAAAAAGGTCACATTAACCGATGAGGACTGGTAAGGAATGTCAAAAAAAATGTCAGAGCAACTCAATGTTTCACAAGTGAGAATGAAAGAGCAGCCAGGATATGAAAGGTTGAAGGGGAGGGAGAGCAATATACTGTGGATTCACAGCAAGGGGGAGAGAGAGAGTCTAAAATAAATTCCCAACAACAGATATCAGACAAGAAAAGCAGGGCTGAGGCAGCGAAACTGAGAAGGATTGGAGAATTAACTATAAACACTTGAAAGGCTGAAGGGTTCTTTCAAACATAGTTACCCAGACAGACACTATAGCTGGACTTTCCCGTCGTTGGACTTGTGTGTGTGTGTGACACAGAGGCAGCATGAAAGTATAGCTTTGCAATACCAATTGACTTCACTCTGGGAGAAGTTGAACCACGGCAAAGCATCAGGAGAAATGGAGTGTGGTTGGATGAAGCTATACTTAACTACAAACTAAATGATAGCGAAATAAAGTCACATGCGATTATGAAATGCCACTCAACTGTGTTCAAATACTGCAAGCTGTTGATGACGTCATACATAAACCAACAAATTCAGCAATCTTCCAAAAAGTGTTTTAATTTGCACGTTGTCTAACCCAGTTCCGTACCAAAACAATGTCTCTTTAAACACTTATGAAGAGTTAAACAAGTTAATAAACTACTAGTTTCACTCCATGTAGTTCACTTCTCCCTCACACGTCTCCCAGGAAGACAGAGGGGGATTGACAGAGACACAATGAAGATAAAAGAGGAAGAGGAAAGGCTCAACTGCAGCCAGGTTTGAGAAAACTAAGCAAAGGGAATGATTGATGAAAAAGGAATTAGGCCAAAAAGTGATGAAAGACACAGCGAGGAGGAGGAGGGCAATAAAGAGAAAGTTTAAAAGGGGACTTTCACAACTCAGTATGAAAAATACAACGCTGACAAGTCTATTAGTGAGAGCCGGACTCAAACACAGAGGAACAAGAATGAATGTGCTCGCAGACCTGAGAGATTGGGAGAGCAGCAGAGTGAAACGCTGAGAGACTAATGGACGTTGCGCTCAAATAAACGCACAATAGCCATTTATACTCAACTGTAATGCTTGTGCCATTGTAAAGGGTACATGTCCCCTACTATTTAGATGGATGCACGTACAGTTCCTGGAGGAAAGACTTGTTTCGGCAGGGGCTGCTGAAACCCGAAACTCATTCTGAAATGAACACCGTGCAAATTAAAAGTGTTGCCTGTGACGGGGGGAACTTTAAACATGTGGCGTTTTGATTCAGGATGCTGTAAGTACTAACTGCCCACCCGAAGATTTAAATGACCCCAATTCCCAAAAAACGTCACATTTTCCCAGTGATTTAAGGCTTGTCTCCGCAGGAAAAGAGGATATGACATTTGACTGGAGGCGAAAGGATGTGTTATAATGGCTTTCTACCAACTAATTGTTTCCCTGATAGGAGAAAAGGGTGAGTGTGTACCTGAGTGTGTGTCCATGCATGCAAGTGAGCAGGTAGAAAGGAGAGGAGGAGGAAGTAGCAAGAACAAAAGGAGAGTAGGTGGAGGTAGAAAAACTGATTAGAGAAACATCGATTGATGCGCAGGATGAATTTCCCATCTCATCCTCATGACTGATCAAGCATGACATACGCTTTGAGATTATACTGGTTATAGAAAATATTAGCATGATAATGGCCGAGTTCCTTCTTCATTTCAGCCTTTTTTCATTTTTAAATGTATTAAATATGACACTGCATTTGTTAGCAGTAATACAAAAGAAATTTGGTAAAGTTTACACTGTAGTTATATCTGCTCTGTGCACATGAGATGCATGATTTATGATAGTTAAATATCCCATTTTTCTCCCTACATTATTGCCTCCTAAAAAAAGCACTGTCTGCACACTTTTATAAAAGATGAAATGAAAATATAAGATCCACAAGAACCATGCAGAAACAAAACGGCAAAGTCTAATGTGATTTAAGGCTGAAAAGTAAATGATGAAAACAAGCATCTAGTCATATTTTGGATGCCATCATACAGAGCCTGTCTTAAAATAATCACAATTATCAGAATTGGAAAAGGTTTATTACCAAGTAGTGTACCACATACAGTACGAGGAGTCTGTCTTGGTGTTATGGGGCATACATAAACTGTACAAACATAAAAATAAAATAAGAATTGGTGCCGTAAGAAATTAAATGATGTGTGTTTTTCTATGAATTCCCACTTTTTTTATGCATATCTATTGCAAAGTATGCATCCTATAAACTGGAAATGTTCCCAGTAGTCTTCAAGTAACCCTGAGGAGTAATTGACCACTGGTAGGGGCAATATTGTTTTGATCAGACCCTGATTTTGTTATTATTTCTGCACAAATGTTGAAGTTTCAAGCTTTTCCAATCATCAACAGCTGGAGCAGTATAACACAAACAAGACATAGCTTGCTGATGTAATCATAGATATAAACAGTGCACTTTAACATAAAATAACTTATTTGAGAAGGAAAATTACTAGTTTACGTAGCAAGGGAATGATAGTGATTCAGGTTTATCCATGGGATTAACTGCTATATCCCAATGGTAAGATTTTTCCATATTAAAAGCATTTCATACATCCATTAAAAAAAAAAAAGTGAACGTCCCCGAGAACAGGATGAGTCAACATCATTTTAAGGGGTGTCAAACTGTAAAATACCATTAGGAATGCATAGTAAATTACTTTATTCGTCATTCTTTTACCCGATACAGGTGTGTAGGTGACACTGGTCCACTAAATTATGAAATAAAACGTTTATTTTTTATTTCATGGCCGTTTTAAACTGGGTCTGCACACCCTGAGAGGTGCTTATGGTTGTTGAAGATGCTTGAAAGTTGGGTGGAGCTCCTACGGGAGTTCTCTGAGGTGCTCCATTGACTCTTTAAGGAATCATAAAAGTGAAATATGGTCTTCCATATTAAGATAAACAAAGAGACCATGGGAGTCACTGCCCACATAGATCCTGGGAAGATGTCTAATCAGCCAAAGTAAATGAAGTCAGAGAGTGTCTGGGGGCTTTTTAACCCACCGACAATTTAGCTAATAACATTTTTCCTAAACTGAGGTACCACCGATTCAAGACCAAGCAGCATGTGGGGGAAAAGAAATCAAACAAAGAACATCCTCCTTAAAAATCGCAAAAATGACAGCCTCTTTAAATAGATGACTAATATTACTGCTGTCACATCGCTCTTATAAAATCATTAATATTAAGTCACATTACTCACTTTTTCTGGCGTGCATGAATATTTAACTGCCAGGCTGAATGTAAAAGCAGACACCATGTTCCTCAAAATAACACAAAATGAATAGTTTGGGGAAACAACAAATCCACTTACGGCAGTGAGCGGGGCGCTGGTTTGACTTAATGATTTTCAGGACTTCAATGTTTACTGATGAGGCGTCGCACACACCCAGAGCTGATTGAGCTCACTTTGTTTTGTAATGCAAATGACGGCAAGATGAATAAGGGTTCCTTTGCGTAAAAAAGGGGCAAAAAAACAACAACAAAGACGAGATGAAAGACGCCAAACTAAACTGTAGAGAACAACAAAAAAAAAAAAACGCCTCGTCAAGTTGTCAGTCATGTTCGGTTGCCATGGTTACAACTGACATCAGTGTGTGTTTATCTGCAAATATTAGTTGCACAAATTAATTAGTTGAGCTAATTATGGCGAGGATCTAATAAGAATGAGCGTAATTGTAGTTTTCCGTGTACAACACAGATTCATGGGTCTGACTGCAGGGCGTTGTGGGTTGTGTGTGTGTAAGTTTGAGACCCATCTGTGTTGTTTCAGCCGAGCAAATCTCACAGGTCATCAGTGAAACAGAGTGCTATTTATATCTTTCATCATCCTCCCCCTCTTTCTCTCCCATTGTCTCTCTGAGTCTCTCTCTGACCTCATCGTTCCACTACTCTCTTCACAGATCCCACCTGTTCTCCTTCACAAACGGCCTTTTCTTCACTCCGATTTGGTACTCGGCTTTTCATCCATCCTCGTTTTTACCTTTCCCTCAATCCGTCCATTTTCATTTTCTATGTTTTGGTTGCTTCTGTCAGGGTTAAAATGTCCACCACTGTTCGCAACTCTGCCGGGCATCTCACCCATGGATGTCCGTCGGAGGCGAGGCCCCGTTCATTCTCATGAATGTTGAAAATGGACTGACTGTAGAGTCCAAAAGTACCCGGATCATCCAATAGGACAGCCTCTGGTTCGAACTGCCATCTTTTAGCACATGTTCCCACTTTTTAGACCCTAGTGATTTAAATAAGGGCTAAAACAGTGTGTGAACTGTGTAGTTGCTAAAATAACAAATAAATGCTGAAGTAACGACGTCTCTTTCTCAAAGTAGGTCATGGGAAAGTGCTTTTGGGCCCAATGACATCACTGACTGACACTACGAAAATATGCGCCACCTTCGTAGATGCTTTGCTTTAGTCACAATTTTGGCTGGAGATTATTCTATGGTAACAAACTAATTGGTGAAAATGAAATGATTGCTTTTGCTGCGCTCGGTTTGGAAATTATGCTTTTGTTTTGTCTGGTGTTAGAGATCATGCCCGGGAACAGACAGCTGTTGCTCTGCTTTGGAAAGTCCTTTTTTGTCTTCGTAATGCATATTATACGACCAATGTGTTAATATTTAAATAGTTTCTCCAAGGCCACATCATTTCGCTCTCAAATTGCACCACATTAAAGCGCTAAAGTCCACAGCATTTAATTTCTGAATGCATGAAGGTGTCTAGATTTGAATCAGTTTGGTCTAAGGGGTAAATGTTAAGATAACATGTAATGTAATTACAGTCAGCACCATAAATATTTAGACATTGACACAACTTTCATTATTTTGGCTCTGTACACCTCTACAATGGACTTGAAATCAAAAACCCTATATGTGCTTTAAGTACAGACGTTCAGCTTTATTTTGAGCGTATTTACATCCAAATCAGATGAATGGTGTAGGAATTAGAAAACATTTTATACGCTGCATCCCTTTTTTAAAGGGACCAAAAGTAATTGGACGAAGTAACATAATCATAAATATAATTGTCACTTTTAATATTTGGTTGCAAATCTTTTCCAGTCAATGACAGCCTGAAGTGGTGAACCCATAGACATCACTAGACGCTGGGTTTCCTCCCTGCTGATGCTCTGCCAGGCCTCTACTACGGCTGCCTTCAGTTCCTGCTTGTTCTTTTGGCAGTTTCCCTTCAGTTTTGTTTTAAGCAGGTGAAATGCATGCTCAATTGGATTCAGGTCAGGTGATTGACTTGGCCATTGCAGAAATTCCTCTTTGGTTGCTTTTGCCGTATGCTTCAGGTCATTGTCCATCTGCACTGTGAAGTGCCGCACAATGAGTTCTGAAGCATTTGGATGAATATGAGCAGATAATATAGCCCGAAACCCTTCAGCGTTCATCCTGCTGTTTTTGTCAGGAGTCACATCATCATTAAATACAAGGGAAGCAGTTCCATTGGCAGGCAAACATGCCATAATACTACCACCACCATGCCTCACTGACGCGGAGTACGCTGTGGATCATGAGCAGTTCCTTCCCTTCCCTATGCTCTTCTCTTCCTATCATTCTGGTACAAGTTGATCTTTGTTTCATCTGTCCATAGGATGTTTTCCAGATCTGTACAGGCTCTTTTGGATGGATCCCTTAAAAACGGGATACCCTGGATAAAATGTGTTGTAATTCCTACAATATTCATTTGATCTGGATGTAAATACCCTCAAAATAAAGCTGAACATCTGCACTTAAAGGACATATTTATTGTTTAATTTCAAATCCACTGTTGTGGGGTGCAGAGCCAAAATAATGAAAATTGTGTTAATGTCTAAATATTTATGGACCTGACTGTTTTAGATTCATGATCTCAGTATGGACCAAAATAATCGTGGTAATGATGTTTCTAATAATCAAGCAACTCCAGCCTCTTCAAGGCCTCCAACATTCACTGTCAAGTTTTACGGGGAAGCATCTATACCTGAAGCTGCCCACCAGAGGTTACCACACACAGAAAATAATAACTTGAAACCTGAACTGCTGCAACCATCCGCACACGTAGACATCTGCTACTCACTCGGTGATTTCTTCAGTGACCGTGTGTTCAACCTGCAGTCGAGAGTTGACCTCGATGAAGAAGTGTTTGCCCTGTCGATCCACCAGGAACTCCACGGTGCCCGCGTTCTCGTAGCCCACCTGCAGCAAACACGGTGAGAGAGAAAAGGCACTTTTACAGCTCTGAGTTATCCTAATAATAATGTCAGCTGTGTAAACAGTCATGAAGAAGCACTCACTCATCCTAATGAGCCATGAAACCAGAAGAACCCAAACACAGTGCTCTCTCCTTGCAGATATTGCTCCATGAAATGAGAAAATAAGCTCCATGTTTTATTTGTTCAGAGGGAGGAGGGCATTTTTCATCATTTTCCTGCCTTGGAATAATTAGGTCATTAATCAAGGGGGAATTATTAAAAGCTCATCATCATAAAAGCACATGTTCACACTGCAGACAGAATCACAATCACTGCCTGGTACAATAAATGTAAAGGAATAAGTCTAAGTGTTATTGGAAGGGACTATAATATGTCCTCTAAGATATATCACATATTTAAACATGGTACCTATTATGCTTGTTTGTGTTTCCCCCTTTCCTGCCTGAAACGCCTCCATTAGACTCCTTTCTTTACCTCGGTAACATAATGCCATCACAATGTAACACTCACGCTTCGATTGGCTAGCGCTCCAAGATATTTTAAGTGATAGGCTAAGGGGCGAGACATGTATAGGTTGTTGACCAATCACAACAGAGCCAGCCAGCTAACCAATCAGAGCAGACTGGGCTGTGGTTTCAGACAGAGGGTGAAAAGAGGTGCTGCGGTGCAGACAGTATGACAAAAATAAAGAACTTTTGAACTTTAAAGCATGGAAATATGCCACAGTAGAGACACAAAATACAAATATGAACCTGAAAATGATATGGCATCTGCTTACATTATATACAGCTGAATTACCTAGAAGTTGGATTGACACAAAACAAACGTGCGTAGGTTTGTAGACACTTTTAAAAAACACTTCTTTGCCAACTGTGACAAAACATTCTAAAATCAAAAGGCCAGCCTCTCACAGTCTTAAGCATGCAGACAAATATGGAATGAATAGAAACCTTAAGACAGTGTGGGCAGGATAGCAATGATTCAAATATGAACAAACAGAATGACAGACTGCATAAAGAAAGTGTTCACGTTTAAAATAAAAAGCGGGTAAGAGTACAGAGGTGCACGTCCATGCTCGTTTCGGCAAGCTGTTAACTGCCAACGCAAAACCTGAGCGCATCTCCAAATGCATTTTTAGTTTGCAGTTTTAAACACCGAAACCTTCTGAAAAGCTTTTCTTTTTTTAAACGCACCCTTGATCTTACATTTCCATTTAGTCTGCCAAAAGATGTTTTTTTCCTCTCCTTTGAACAGAAATCCTCTCACTTTGATCAGCTCGGCGGTGTGCAAATGTGCCATTTAAATGACCATGTACTGCTCTTTATTCATTTTAAAGTTCTTGAATAGCTCATTATTCATTTACAAAAGAATAACAGAGCTGTTTCTGAGCTGTAGTCACCACTTCAGATCAGGTTTCTTTTCAACAGTATCTTACTTTCAGTGTTATATGCTCATCTTCACTGAGTATTGATGACGGGACATTTAGATCTTAATGTGCATTTTAACTTTAATTAAGAGGGAAAGCTTTTCTTTATTTTTCATCCTTTTGTCCACAAATAACTCTGATGTTTGTGTGGATTCTTAAAGCTAATGTAGAATCTGCATAAGAGTATTTTATGAAGAGTAAATTAAAACGTCTCAGATCCAGTTTCATTTTGCCCAGTGGGAGCTGCAAGCAGAGTTTAATTGCTCTATAAATGTTAAATAAATAAAATGCATCATTATTATCACTGCATTTTGCCCGTATGAACATTTCACAGAAGATTTGAGCAAGGCAATCGGATTCATGTTCCAACTATTTTCACCAATTTAACCAATCAGAGCAGCGACTCATCACTGATTATTCCTACAATCAAAGCGTTGCTGAATATGAAATAAACCTTGTTTTCAGGGACGGAAATCATAGAAGGGAAACAACATCCAAAGATGAGAATGAAGTTAAAAGGGTGCCAGCAATCAGATGTCCAAAACACAAGCTGCTAATCAGGAAATCAGACATTCCCAGAAGGCCCAGATGTGGTTTCCTTCCTCCATAGTGTTCAGAGATACACTCTCTACAACCTCGGGAGGATACGTCCCCTGCTGTCATTGGAGGCAACGTAGGCTCTGGTCCAGGCTCTGGTCCAGGCTCTGGTCCAGGCTCTGGTCCAGGCTCTGGTCCAGGCTCTGGTCCAGGCTCTGGTCCAGGCTCTGGTCCAGGCTCTGGTCATCTCACGTCTGGACAACTGCAACTCCCTCCTGGCTGGTCTACATGCAAACGCCATCCAACCTCTACAGCTAATTCAGAATGCTGCAGCCCGACCTTCAACCTCCCCCAGTTCTCCCACACCACACCTCTCCCTCGCTCCCTTCCCTGGCTGCCAGAATTCGCTTCAAGACACTGGTACTGGCCTACCGAGCTGGCATCAGCCCCTTCCTACATCCAGGCCTTTAAACCATACACTCCAGAACGTGCACTTTGCTCGGCGTCAGCCAATCGGCTTCCTACTCTGTCTCTGCGAGTGGGACCCAGTTTACCCCTCAAAAACACGCCTGTTTGCTATCCTGGCTCATAAATGGTGGAATGAGCTCCCCATTGACATCAGGACAGCAGAATCTCTGCAGATCTTCCGATGAAAACTAAAGACTCATCTGTTTCTATTGCACCTTGGCAATTTAATCCCTTTAAAATGTGTTTTTCATAGTTAGCTTAGGCTGTGTAACAAAGTCAGCTCTCACAATGGTAGGACTTGCTTGAAGTGAATATATCTGCACTTTCCTTCATGTTCGGGGTTAGATTCTCTATATTTTTTGCACGTATTGTAAGTCACTTTGGATAAAAGTGTCAGCTAAATGAAATGTAATGTAATATAATGTTCAGACTGTGGAAAATATAGGAGGAGGCGAATGATCCAAACCAATGCCTTCACTGCAGTCTATAAAATTAAAAATGCAACTTCAGTGTTTAATAGTTTAAAACAGCCAACTGCATCATTTCCAACATTTGGCAAGCGTCAACGCCAAGACAATCAAATGGGCAGAGGAGGAGGGAGGCATGGATTGCAGAGATAAAGAGTGCCTTAAGCTTAGAAACAAAATAAATGCAGCAATTAGAGTTTGGCAAATAGACAAACAGAAAACAACAAGAAAAAGAACAGCTCTAGAAAGGCTGTAATAATGAAGAATCCATTATGCACAATACACAGGTCAACAAATGTTAAACCCTAGTAGAACATCACCTGCTGAGCGCGCCAGTCTGCCTCTTATTAAACACATTACTCGAATTTAGGTTGGTTGTGAACAGACATGCACACTGATAGATATCCGCTGTAACCGTGTAGAACCATATTCAGACACCGACAGTCAGCATACTTTCCTCTGCAGAGAGAGTTTAGTCTCGTTTATGGCTTCTAGGTCCCAATGGGTTTCACCAGAGACTCATTAGAGGGATCACACACACACAAAACACATCAATAAACTATGCATATGTGCCAAAATGCACACATTCCTTGCTAGCTTACATAAAAAAAACTATGGTGATAGGTAAACAGGTGGATTACGGGCGTGAAAAGCCAAATGCATATGTGCTATACCACATGTCAGCATGTCAATCAAACATAAACAGTAGTGGAAAAATGATTGGAAAAAAAGCCTGATTTTGTTCAGACTACATGGGGATGCTGCATGTCTGATTAGCTGATTTTAGCGCCTATTAATAATACTGCAAGTAACATTAGCATATAACTCATGTGCTTGTGAGTCTTTCCTTACTGTGCATGAATAAATCATCACGTAGCTGCCCTATCCAAATTTGCAGGACCATCAGAGCTGGTAAACAACAACAGAGGGTTTTGTTTCAAAATCAAAGAGTAAGCTCATTGATCAGCATTACCATTATTTGAGCACTTCATATTTTTTTAATTAATGAATAATTATGTGTTAAACTGTGTAAGACGCCTCACCAAAAATGTTCATTTTCAGCCCGTGTCACCTTTCTTAACCTTCTGTGTGCAGCCACATTTTTCTTATTGTGATGGTGTGTGGGAATGTGTGTGTGCCTGTATTTCCTGTGAGGTGAAACGCATGCAGCTGCTCCTCATTGATACATTTTTACCAAACTCCATTCTGCACAGCTTAAGGCAAGTGAGATTTGAGACATCTTCCGCCTTTCTTCAAGTCAACGCTGAATAAGATGCAGGACCAATTACAAAATCTGGGTGAGGCATTTGGTTGTGATTTACCGATTATTTTTACTGTGCAGACTTTTGGAAGATTAATTTAAGACAACTCAACGCCGATTAAGGCCTTATTTATAGATGAAGAAAAACTTCACACGCATATATTGAATGTGTCACTCCATATTGCACTCACTCTCCCGCTCACACACACTGAGTCAGTGAGCGAAGTCGCAGCCAGTGGAACAGATGGCGCGCTCGCTGCTTTATAAGGTCTGACAGACAAGTCAGCAAGCTGCACTAACACACGGGGAGGTCACACACACGCATCCTACCACAGTATTTAATGTATATTCTCACATTGAGCTCCCTGCAGCTGACCACAGTGTGTGAGTGGCGGTGCTTAAAGGATCCTGATGACCGTAGCAGCTTTGAATAGGAAGTGACAGAGACAGATAGCTGGTACTGTACCGCAGAGTGGAAAAAAGTACATAAGAACAGTTCATGAACAGTGGGAGAAAATGGATGGATGGAAGATGGTGAAAGAAAGATTGATGGATTGTTCAAGACGAGTGAATAGGAGGATAAGATGGAGTAAATCAGAGAGGGGATGGAGGGACTGTCACTCTCTTTCTCTCGTCAAGCACTTCAGCTTAAAGTCATTTGCACGCAACGTTGCAGGATGTTCAAATCCAATGAAAACTCCAGACAGTTTTTTTCCCCCCCGCGACTGGTTATGACAGAATATTATTCAAAGAGTTCACTTTACTGGAAACTGCTGGGTGAAATCATTCATCAACAAGACGGAGTAACGGCATAAAGACGAAAGGTCGTTTTTATACCTCAGGCAAGGAGGGGATGCTTTCAGTTCGGTTTGTTTATGAGTCAGAAGTATATCGGAAAAAGTGGTAGCCTGATCTTCATAAAGGAAGGGTGAAGCTCGGGCGAAGGGCAGACATATCTAACCGACACAGGGAGGATGCACAGAATATTTTGTATTGACGGAAACGACCTTGGGCCAAGCTGCCTGAAATCCTTAGGGTTGAAATGACTTTGATGTTTAAGGAAGACATGGAGCATATATTTTTTTTTTAAAGGTAAAAGTGTGGAGGAAGCTGGTCAGTACCGAAATATAAACATATAGGGACAACTTGCTTTCACACAACAGATCACTTTTGTCTTTATAAGGTTTGGCTGCAGCAATTGGATGAGGAAAAATAAGGAATCTGTGTTTTTGTTGTTGCTGATGGAAAGGGGAGGACTGCAGGACTGAGTGAAATGACCCAGATATTTAAGTGGCATCCATGATGAGAGCTGGTAGAATTCACTCAGGAAAGGAGCTTCACAGTGTCATTACCTATCTCCTTTATCATACGGTACACCGGCTCATCCTTTACCAAAGGAAGCAGATGGAGCCGTCTGAATCTCCAGCAGAGAATATGGTGTCTTTAATTGTTCACGATGGATAAACTTGAGGGTTTGGATTGTCCTTTAATCAAAACACTCATCTAGTTGGTTACTGTACACGTTATATCATCCAAAAATGTTGATTAAATTTGTTCCGGCCTTTTAACAATAGGAAGTATGATGTGGAGGAGTGTTGCCTTTGAATAAGGAGTCTCAAATGCTTCTGCTGACCACGGCATCCTTCAAGGCCACATCATTTCAAAACATAGATTTCCATAGTGAAGATTATCGCAAGGCAAGAAGAGTCTCACAATGACTCAGCTGCTTTAGGTCACCCCTGCAGCCTACACAGTGTCCCTGATGTGAGGCTGGGTCGATGGCATTCAGTCTACAATAGGCTGCAATGGAGGCCTTCAAGCAGTGACAGAGCTACAGATTTTATGAAAAGAGAAACAGGATGTTGCCTTGCAGAAGCAGAAGTCGCTTCAGGTGCAAATCGGCGAGGCCTTAATTCAAGGTCTGTCCTTGTAGTTTCCTTTTGACTAATAATATTTTTGGACCTTTATACATATAGAATTGTTGCAGAATCTCACACTTTTTCTGATCCACACTGATAAAGGTTAAATGCACACGGCATATTCCACTTTTATTCCAAAAAGGAGAATCATTTTGATGCATTTTCCCATTAAGACATGTTGGGGTTTAGTGCTATTCTTTAAATGTATACATCTCCGCACCGCAGTTTGTGACCAACACTCTTTCCTGTTTACGGCTAGAAGGAAAAAAACAATGTTTGGTCAGAAGTAGAAACACCTTTACTTTTAAACATTATGAAAGACCTTGATGTAAAAAGGTTTCAGATTAAGATGGACCTTTATTGATCCGCAGAGGGGGAAATTCAGATTTGTATATTTTGCAAATATTGCAATGCAGAACTGTTTAAAGATAATGGTCAAAGGAATAAAAGAGGATGGCTTTCTTCTTTATCCCTGACAAAATGACCATGGCAGCTTAGAGAACAGCTCAGACCGTCTTTTTTGTTTGGATAATTATTTTGTGTGTGCGTAGTCATGTTTTTTTGCTGGCCTTGCACATCGTCTAATCTTTATCTTGAGTGATGTTTGGGATTTAAGTTGCACGGCTTCTTGTAAGCGTTGCAACATTAACAATGTGATCCCCTTTGGCTTCTAAAGCCACGGCTTCTTTGAATCAGCAATTTGTGATTGGCCTTGATGTGTCTTGAGTGAGAGCCACGAGAGGCCATTGCTATGTTAATGCTGCAGAATAAAGACGCATCAGGTAAAATCCTGCCATGCACGACACCTTGTTCCACCCCCACTTATTTCAACATGTCATAAAATACTTCTTTTAGGTACAAAAACCTCCATTTCCAAAAGAGTTGAATAACATACTGCTAATTATTAGACATTTTCTTTTGTTCTTGTCTGGCAAATATTGGGTCATTGGTTAGCTCTGATTAAGTTTGCAGTAGCTGCTAAAATGTTTCACTCCTGTGTCAAGCATCGTCTTTATTTGAGGGGCTTACCGCGGTTTCATCTCTGCAAGGACACGCAAAGATTCCTAGGCTCGGTGCAAAGCATAACAATCATTTTTCTTTTTCAACTTTTTAAATACAGAAACGAGTTCCTGAATACAAATCTGGCTTTGATTAGTCGTGGGGGGAAGAATAGGGAGGTTTTAAAAGATGTTCTTTGAGAAATGCTCGGTTCAACAGTGCTTGGAAAATAGTCCGATTCTATCCAAATGCCGCACATTCACAAACACGCGCAGGGGTCAGCGGGTCGGCACTCACACTACACTTACTGTCGGAAAAATATAAAAATGATTTGCCTTCAAGGTTGATGTGGCAAGGTTGCCGTCACTGCATGCAAATCCTGCGAGGAGGACCAGTATTGATGATTCACTGCACACCACACACAAAGCCTAACGATTAGTGCAGTCCCCTGCCAACTCCCTCAATGCTCTACATCCAGCAGCCAGAGAGCAGCAGTGCATGCTGGGTCGTGACATGTCCAGGGGCAGTCAAGAGTAATGTAGTTCACCTGCCCAGCTTTATTAATGCAGCACAAGGAACAAAACACATACATTGTTCAATTGATGGAACCGACATGCTAAATGGCTTTGTTTGGTCGTGTGTGTGTGTGTGTGTGTGTGTGTGTGTGTGTGTGTGTGGCATTCAGGAGCAGTTGACTGACATCAGGACTTTATATTATTCTGTAAATTAATTAGTTTGAACACATAATCAATTAACCAGATGAACATGTATTGATTAATCTGTTTTAACCGTAAAGCTACTAACGAAGGCATTTCTGAATACAGTAGACCTCGTCAAATCCCCAAAAGTCACTCGATCGTTGGAGATGCATCCTATCTTATACCCAATAACAATGCTATCCTCTTTAAAAATCTATATCTCAAATATAACAAGCTAGTTTTTGTTTTATGCAACAGATCAAAAAATATTGCCACTTTGTTTGGAAATCTGTAGTCTCTAGTTGAAGATAAAAAACTACAATTCCCAGCCTATAAAAGAGACACAGACCTGGGCTTACCAACAACAGTTTGAAACCTTTTAATTGTCCAGTAAACAAGAACAATCTTAGTTTGCCTATCATTTGATTTGAGTTTGGCCTCTACTGTCCTGGTTTGTGTGGAACTTTGCAAAGGCCTCTATGACTTTGGTGAATTTGGGTGGATACAATCTTATCTTCATTGACCAAACGCCACTTACTGTAACATCAAGCCAGCCTCACAAGTCATCACAAACGAAAGCTAAATCTAAAAATTTGACGGTGAAACATAGGATATGTGGGTTTAAAAGATGTCTTTGAAGGACGGATGCTAACATTAATTCCAGCACTTCATCAAAATATCAAAGCTTCTAGCACCGCTTGATTTCCACTAAAGGCCAAAATGAAGCCTGAGGAGGAGCGCTGCAATCTTTATAGCAACAACAGAGTTTATGGCCCGTGTGGCCTTCATGTTAGGACAGCAGCAGTCACTGCCATGAAATCGAGGAGAATCACTGAGACTGATCCCTTTGTTGTTCGTCCTGTATAATACACGAGGGTATCACAACCTGAACACGAAAAGCTGTTTAAAAGGTGCGACGCGCTGCAACTTTAGAGGCAAACAGCCACATTATGCAGGAGTTATTGCATAAACAGATCCTCCTCTCTTCATAACATCACTGCCGCCGTTTCCCTTCAACTGCCGCTCACTTCTCTGCTTTCTTTCACTTCTCGTGAGGATTGGAGTTAATCTGGTGCCAAAATGTTCGTAATATGATCCGTTCCCTTTCAGACTAGCAACGCGCACAACCTTCATCCGACTCGTTGCTGATACAACCGCAGAATAACACTCGCAAATAGATTTCAGCGGTGCCACCTCTAATCCTTTTGCTGCAGGGTGCTGCCAAAGCTGCTCACCCACCCGAGCCCACTACACAAACAAAAAAACAACAACAACGCACAAACATTTACAGTAATGCACACATATCACATGCATGCCTACAGGAAGAGGAGAATGAACCCAATCACGTGTACGCCCACACATACAATCATACATTCATATGCACCCACACGTTCACGTTCATCCCCGCTGTGAAGGAAAGGAGCCGGACAGGAATCCCTCCATCCATTTACCAATTCATGTATTCATCCCTTCATTTCACGCCTTATTTCCGCCTCCTTGAATCATGCCTGTCCATACGTTGCCTCTGAAATAAAGATTCAGGTCATCTTCTCTCCTTCTGCATCTCCTGTTTTCCACACTTTATGCTATTTTATTTGCTGGAAGTGAACAGGACTTGTTTGGTCATCAGATTTGAAGACATACTGCAGGGTAAGTATGAGGGATGAAAATGCTGTCACAGATCTGAATGTGAGGGATAAAATAACAATCATTTAATGCTTATTACTACTTTCTCGGGAGAGGTTTTACTCTAGAGGATCCTGTAAATGGAAATTGTGCTTATTATGTCTTTATCTCGGTTGGAGAGTTGTGGCTGGATAAGACTCCCTTTTGATTTACCCCATGTATATATTTGTGCTGAGCATGGCCGTTTGTATAATGTACACTTCTCAATTTGGAAGCAGAACACCCTAGCTTTGCTTCAAATGTGTTTGAAACTGCGGATATTTAAATTCTAGGGATATATGCTCTTAAGCATGCTGCTTTAGCCGTCAACATGTGTAATCTGCAGGATCTATGGTAACGAAGAATGACTTATCATACCATTGACACGTGTACTTCTTATTAGGAGAAGTGGGGATCTTCTGATAATACAGATTCTGACTTCAAAAAGGTCTAAATATTCAATATTTTATATTTTCTGCTCAGAAAATCTCCACCAGCGGCTTTATCTTCATTATAAAGATGCTTAAATAATAGATTTAGCAAAAAAGCTAATTATTATCCAATTGAGAACTACTTTTGCAAAGGTGCACATGTTGATCAAAGCTAACTGGGCTTTTTTTCGGGAAGGGGGGGGGGGGCTTTACATTAAAGTATGTCAAAATATTCTTGTAGAAAACCCAAATATAGCCAAATATCAACTTAGCTAGCAGATCTGTTGTGCTTCAAAATGCAACACATTGAACTAAATGCTAACATGCTAATATTCAGAGGGGTTTATGCTCATCACCTCCGTTTAGCGCATCACTGTGGCAGAACACAAGCAGAGCAGCACCTTGAAAATATGGCAAGCTCAACCATACTACAATGTAAGAAGTTCAAAATACTATATTCTACAGATAAAAATAAATTATCTGAAGTGACAGCCAATCATTTTCTCATGCATCTCCATCTGTCTCACACTTTCTGATTCTTCCTTTTGCTTTTCACCCTTCATCTTTTTTCCTCTCTTCCTCTTTATGGCTCCAAACCCACGCACCACCATCCCTTCTTAAGTGACAGGTGTCTTTTACTCTACTTTCAACACTCTTATTCCTCTACAGTTACTTCAGGAAATGGGTCCTTTTATCTAAAATACTTAAGGAAATGGAATACAAAAAGAAAAAGGGGGTGTCAAGAGGGACAGATGGCAGAAAAGGGACAAAGTAGATGTTGAAATGAGCAGATGGCTGTTAGGGAACATGGACAAAGTGAGCGGACTTAAAGGAAGACGTTGAGATAAATGGAGAACGACCTCGAAGAGCTATGTTCAAAAAGCAAAGTACTTCGAGAGAAGCTGACGGGTTTCAGGGGATGAGTAATGACTGAAAGGTGTGATGTAAATGTGATGAAAGGAGCGGCCACAAGAAGCAGCGGTAGAGGAGTTAAAAGCTGCAGAGATGATGTGCAGGACTCCTGTCACAGGAGCGCAAACAAAAGACGTGCGAGTGAAGCAACCAAAGCCTTTTCACACGGTGTACGCGCTACTTTGATGGCATTTCTTTCAGTTGAAGTGTTGGCTTTCTGTCATTCAAACAGAGTGGTCTGTTTTGTCTACGTTGTATGGCTTTACAGGAACAGCCAACTGGTGTGTGACGCTGTTTCAAACACATGTTCAGCTATTAACGTTCACAGTCATTTATTCTAATTCCTATGTTTAATGTGTTGCTGTATGTAAACAATATGACTATTTATGCAGATTGCCTGGGTGAAGCAGCACATGTAAGGAGAGACACTTTCTGATGGATCTATGAGCTCATTCTATAGATTAGTCTGTCTACGGGTTCACAAAATAATTCGCCACATGTTGGCGGCCATAGTTTTCGAACTTGGAGGCTAAAAAATGTAATATGGAGGTAAAGTGTTGGTGAGGATGTTTGTGTGTGTGGATGCACGAGCGTAGCTCAGGTGGCGGCTATTGCGAATTTGCACTTTGTTATGAACTCATTTGAGACATGAATACCAACAGCTTGACAAACTCACAGTATCCCAACAATCAACAGTGTGTATTTCCAAATTCAACCAGATATCCTGTTCATTTTCTGTTACTTTTTATCAAACGGGCACATTGATCTTGTATGGCACTTCTAGAGGAAACAAAAATAACAATCTATAGCTTGTGTGTCGTAGCATATTGAACTTTGTGCCGAAATTTCAAGTTAAATAAATCTAAATGTCCGTGCCAGAGAAAATGGCCACTAACTGCCCTGCTAGAAGTTGTATGCCTTTGATTGAAAGAAGTTAAAATATCAACATTTGAGGATTAGCTTTAATGTTTGCGTCTGTACACACAAATGTAAGCTAATAAAAGATCCTAGAGGTTTTCCATGTACTTTAGAGAGGTTAGAGAACAATGCATATGGTCATTAAAATGCATTTAAGATGAACTGATGGAGATTGTAGTACGTGTTGTGTGCCACATTATTTTGTTTTCAAGAAGCTATTTGTTGGCAAATCAACCATTCAGACAAAAGTCACAGACATGAGACATCAGTGTTTGTACAAACATATGTATCGATCAGTGGATGTTTTTCACATTACTGAGAGATCATATGGTCCAAATGGAAGCTGCAAGGCCATCAGCCAGGCAGCGTAATGTTGAACATAGTCTGGAAGCAATGCAGCCATAAAGTGCTCACACACGGGATAGATAGATGGAGAGGGAGAGGAAAGGAGAGGCAACACAGACTGATTTTAAATCAATACAGCCACAGAAGACACCTTACAGGAATTTACAGTCCATGTGTTGACACGCAGAATAATGGCCTCATAAAACTTGATGTTTACCATCAATTAATTTGAAAAAAAAAAAAACCATCAAGTGCAAAGTGCAGCCATAACTTTAGATGTACTGAAGGGACGGAGACAGAGAGGAACACTCATCCCACAATAACAGCACACGGTTCAGAGAAAGTTTCTCTGGGTGAGTTTTCTGTCAGCGCGGCGGCACACACTGTCACACTTTATGACATCTAATAAACTGCTATAAGGTGAGGGTTAACGTACAGGGATGAGTAGTTGCGTTTCACATCTTATGTCACATTCCTTTTTCTTTTCTCTTCGGTTTGGTTTTCTCTGCCTTTACGTCCTTGGTAACCTTTTCCCGACTGTTTCGCTTTCAACTTTCTGCTCTTGTTTCCTGCTGATGTGTTCAACTTTAGCCTTTTATGAAATGTCACTGACAGCTGACTTCCATGTGTCAAAATGTTTCATATCCCAGGAACCAAGACCAAAAGGTCAAAAAGGAAATTCTCTTTGCTAAATCAATCTGAGGTTACCCTTCTTTGGCCATATATTTAGCTGTACATCTAACTCATTTCCACTGGATGACTCCAGGCATGAGACGAGATAAAACAAATAATTATCAGTCACACTCTTATCCCAATAATAATCAAAATGTGCTTGAAGTCTTAAAATGGCACTTAATGTACTGGAATAACTTTAGAGTACATTAAGTGTAAATATAAACAATCTTTAATAAAGGTAGTCACCATCCACAGAAATCACCATAACAAAGTTATCATTCCCAAACACGCTGATTTTGTTAAGCAGAAAGTATTTTTCAAAAACAGAAGTTACTTGAGACTAAACTTTATATCCCATAAAGTGACGGGTGTGTTGAATTCATATAAACCGCACATGCTGCCGGTCAAAATGTCAATACCGCTTTATTCTGAAAGCTTCCCTTTACCACTCAGACTCCCTGCACCCACTTTCCTTAAACCCCTCTTTATACATCTCTCTTACACACTGATACATTTTATGGATTGCCCTCTCTCTCTCTCTGCCGCTCCACCCTGATCTTATATCTGTCTTTTCATCGCTCATGCCTCTTCCCAAATCTCGCTTAATATAGGGTATTATTCCCTCTCATTTTTGGGTAAGTCAGCCCGTCATGCCTTTCCCTTCTTATCCACTTTGCATTCAATTTTCTGTCTGCCTCTCTATCCGTCGCCCTGCCCTAATTCGCCCTTCGCTCTGTCAGCGGTGATGAAAGCATAATGAGCTTGATGTCTATAAAATGATGAGCGGTCAATGAATACAGCTGCCTGTATACAAAAACACACACAGCTGGAACTGAAAAAGAAAATTCTAATTTAAGGAACAACCTATAGCCATGAACACATATTGACTTTGTCTCTGCACCAAACTAGTCCTGAACAATATGGAGATACACATGTTTTAGACTGACGCACTGTTTGGTGCACCAGTCATCCCTAATATTAAATATGGAGTTTATTCCCAGGTCAAATGTAGGTTGAAGGATCTTGAATACATTGTCTTCAGCGAGTGTTATGTAAAACGTATGTGTCCTAGTTTCCTCTCCTGAATATTTGTCTTGTTTATGTTGCAAATGGAGCGGCAAGATAAAAAATCTGACTTGATCTTACAATAAAGCGTTATCGTGTACATGCCTACGCAGAAATATGGCCGATGACAAGCCAGACTGAGATTAATATTAACATGCAGAGGTGTTTCTGAATCACTGACACACAAACGCATTTAGATCACTTCTTTGTGGAGACACAGGATTAGTAACTTGGATGTAAAATCAGGCCAAATGCTATTTCTCTTCCTCCTATGCCCTCGCCACAGCTGCCTCACTCTTGCATCCCTCCCTCCATCTCGCCCCCGCCCTCCTTTATCTCCATGTTTCACTCCTTCCTTCTCACCACTTCCTAAAAAAAGGTAGTCGGGGCAGAAATGGCTCTTCTACTTCATAAGACTGCAGTTGTGTGTGTGTGTGTGTGTGTGTGTGTGTGTGTGTGTGTGTGTGTGTGTGTGTGTGTGTGTGTGTGTGTGTGTGTGTGTGTCAGACTAAGATTTGGATGTAGTCTGAGCAAAGACACCCACACTGCAGCATTTGACACAGCCGGAGGGAGTGAGGAACTGGAGAGGGAGAGAGGTAGGGAGGGAGGGGGAGACACAAGGGAAGGAAAGACGACAAGAGTGGCAAAAGAATACGAGGATGGAGGGGGACGGTTTTGTTTGTTTGTTTCTCATTTTGCATGCGTGAGCTTTGTGTCAATGTCCTTGTGGAAATGTGTATGTTTTACTGAGTCACTTTACATATCAGCACACAGAATGCACGCGCGCTCATTTGCATTTCACTGAATGCATGTCATTCTGTGCCTATAGGCGACACAAATATACAAGTCCATGAGTGAAAACATGTTCATAATTGCATCAGTTTTTCTCTCTGGTGCGATTATGTTTGTTGTTTTTATAAAAGAGGCCCTATCATGCTCTCGGGTTTCCCTTCCCTGTAGTATGCTATATACAGTAGGTTTTGGTGCATGTAAATGGTCTGCAAAGGCGAAAAAAAAAAGTTCCTTCCAGAGGGAGTTACGCTCCCACCAACTCCCCCCCGGCATGAAACGCCTCCTTGGTTTACATAATGAAATCACCATGTAACATTAGCGCTTCTATTGGCTAACGCTCTAACACATTGTGAGTCTCTAAGCAGTTGACCAATCACAACAGAGCTGGCTAGCTAACCAAGCATAAAAGAAGCCAATGAAATGGAAATGCCTAAAACCTACAATTAGCTCCGAGTCTTTCACTTAAACAACCTGTGAAACAACAAGATGATACTATTATTATTATGAGAAAAACACATTCAAAGTTGATTCAATATTTTCAATGTTTATACGAGTATCCCTACAAGTTATTTTAATACAGAATTGCAGCTAATTCATTTCCACAAACACTGGCGCCTTACAGAAGACATCTGCAGCCTCGCTACGTGTCGATTGCTTATTTCTACTCTTTCACACTTGGATTTCCAATTTATGAAAGCTTGTGGTGAAGCTTCAGCCTTGCACTTAAATAAGAATCTATATAAGCAAGACAGAAAAACAGGAATACAAAGAGAAAAAAGAAAAGAAAAAGAAGAAAAACTGGATGATTGGATGGGAAAGATGGAGCCGTGATGAACCTTTTGTCCGCACAGACCGTCACAGTTAGAATGACAGCCAGACTGAGAATTGGAAGGAAAAGGCAAAGAAGAAAAATAGGGGAAACAGAAATGACAAGCAAGAAAGAAATGCAGAATGTCCTTTTCAGCAACTATTAAATAATGATTCAAAGCAGTTGAACACTAATAAAGTGGTTAAGCGTAAAGAAACTGCACTGTTCGGCTGCCACAAATGTTTCATCAGCTTGCTTCTCTGCTAGCTTAAGATCCAGATGTCTAAATGTATAGTTAAAAACAAACAAGATCTGAAAAAGTCTTTAAATTGGATACAAAATGTGCTTTTATAGCTTCTAGACAATGCTAACAGATGCTCAAAGGGGATACAACGCATTACAGAAGACCTGAGGTGTGTGTGGAAATTATTTAGGATAATAAAAAAAAGATAATAGATTATATGACGTCTATTTGTTTTAAGACATGTATACCTATATTATTGTTTTTACAATATACCTTAAGGACAGGTATAGAGGTACAGAAAGAGACACCTGTTTTGAGAGCTGACCAAAACTGATTATATTATTTAGCTTTGAGATAAAGTCAGATTTAGGGGAGAAAAGTCACTTTTGGTCAGAACTCAACAACAAAAAAATGCATGTGGCATTAATCCTCTTCCGTGTAAAGACGTTGCAGAAGTGGATACAAACAAACATTTAAAATAAAAGCTATGAACTTAATCAAAAACAAGTACAGAAGAGAGGGGTGGGAGAAAGACAAAAGGAGAGAAAAGGGGGTGAAGTAAGATGACTGAAGTCTGATCCCGTGTGCATACTCAGGGAGCTACACTAACCTGGGGAAAGTGCTGATGCCAGTGAGCCGGTGCTTGTGTGTGTCCACTCCAGTTTCATTTACCACTCCTGTACAACTTAAAACGAGAGCTGAAGGAGGAGGGAGCCAGTGAGGGGGGAGAAGGGCATCTCCCCTCCCTTTCTCCCCTTTGAATGCAGAATAAGCGCTGCAGTTTTTCGTTTATTCACTCGGTTCTCACGCTTTGTGTTTGAGAACAGAGAGAACGAGCTCCAGTGAACTGCTCGTTCAGTCAAAACTTTCCCCGTCTTTCCAATTTAATTTCCCCATTGGCAAATTCTCTTTCTTCCATCTTTGTTCATCATAAGTATTCCATTTTTTACTGCATGCAGCAGTACATTATAGCTACCATTCCTCTGCCTGTGTTGGAGGATTTGCTCAGGAAATGTGTCCCTAGTTTTCTTCTTCCAGTTCTCAGAGGGCAGATCAGGACAGTTGTGCACTAGGGTAAACCCACGTTGATGTACTGTACATCATTAGGATGCTAAATAAGAAGGGATGTAGGAAGAAGTGTTGCAAAATGAGGCCTGACGCAGAATCAACACCCCGACGTGACGCTGATGATTTCATTACGAGCTAAAAGGCAATTTACAGAGCCCTGCCAAAAAGTAGCCCAGCAGGCCTGTCAGCACTCAGGGACTGATGTCTTTTTGGCAGAAGCAGTCGCTTGTTAACCCAATTAGAAATTAACAGAATGGACTGGAGAGCCTGACCGCAGAGTCTAATGTCAAATGATGGGTCACTGCTCCACTGACAGACCTCAGAACCACACCAAACCGCTCAAACACTGAAGCCAAATGTCCAGCTGCTTGATTTCACAAAAACAAGTTATTCTGACCGGCACCCGTGCTGAATTTATGTTGATGTCTCCCACACACGGCTAAAGTGCAGCCATGAAACAAAAATAAGTTAACATTTTGCTATAAAATTGCTACTGAGCCTTTCCCCAGCTATACAACGTTTTATGATCCCTTAATACATCACATAAAGGATTCTGATACTACACATCGATATCTGCAGGGAAAGATAGATATAATTACTTTATTGATCCCAATTTGGGAAATGTTTTCGTTGCAGCAGCATAAAAACAAGGCAATGTAATTACAATAAAATAAAATAGCATTTAAAAAGACAGTCAAAAGATGCATTTGGGACAAAAAGAATTACACAAAATATAAACAAAAACTAAATATAAAGCAACATATGCTCGGCTGCTGAGTGATGTGGACATACTTAAAACATTTGTTCTGGTACATTCCAGTACAAGATTGTGTTTGATTTTTTTCCGCAGGGCAACACGCATGCAGAACATCCTCTCCTTACCGTCTGACATTGCATATGTCACATTTTTTACCATTGATTATGACAATATTTTGGTACATTTCAAGTACGGTTGTAGCTGGGATAGGAAGGATTGTGACCAAACATTTGTGCCTTTTCCTGAGCATGAGGCATGAAGTTACCTATCCTGTTTAAATACCCTTGTTGTTTTTTGTCCCGAGTACACAGCTTTCACCCAGACCACATGTTTTTAATTTAAGCCATTTTAGCCTCCTGTTTCCATTCCAAGTGTTCTTGTGAGGCCGATGTTATCCTATCTATATCTGATGCTGAATCTGAAGCTTTGATTGCTCACCTGCATAAACTACTCATCCCACTTTAAAATCCCTTCGCTCGGCTGATTCAACAATGATTTAAAAGAGTCCACCAAAGATTTACTCCTCAAGATCTGGCTCAGTTTGCAGTTCTGCTTCTGTACCAACCGCTGCTGTGACCATATATTATTCAGAAGCATGCACTTTTCCTTGCACAATGTGAGGCAAACAGTGCCAACTAGGCTTGCTTGCAGCTCCCCCACCCCCTCCCCCGCTAAACCACTATTTTCTCATACACCTTCCACTCCATCCTTCCTCCTTCCCCTTGGCTCTCGTTTCAGAAAGCACAGTTGGCTTGAGTTCCCCCCCAGCTGGCAGAGAGAATCAATACCTCCTCTCTTTGTCTTCCCCCTCACTTCCTCTCGTCTCAGTCCCTGCATCATCTGACCACCTCCCTTGGTTTCTGTATACTCCCATATCATATCCTTACCCCAGGTCTGTCTCCCCACCCCCCCCCCTCCCTCTGCTTTGTGTTAATCCTCCATCTCCTGCCTTTTACACATCTCGGTTATGATCCGACGAGAAGCACCATCCATTTAAATATCACACTCAGTCCTAGCCTTTTGGCGAACACTTGCGGTTTGTATAGGCATGAGGATTCTGCAGACATGAGGAGACAAGCTACGGATGCTTAAAATAGCCCCCATCCAATCACAAGTGCCAATGTCACCCTGACATGTGAGACTCCTGGCTACTTCATGCATCCTGTATTACACACAGCACAGCAGAATCTGCCTTTGCTTCCTGCAGACATTGAAGCACACACACTGGCCAACCTGAAGGAAGGGAGGGAATCAGAACAATACAGGGAAGAGGAAGCAACACTTATTACTCATTTGGGTTTATCGCGTCAGGTTTAGAGCAACCGCCTGATATGGTGCATTGTTTTTGTTCTGTTTTCCTGCAATGTGCCTCCTTCAGACTTACTTGAAGGTAGGGAAGGATTAAGAAACATGTCAATCATATTCTGTCTGTCTACTGTTTCTGCAAAACTCTGAGTGATTTTCAGAAAATAACTTCCAGATGGCTGTGTTGAAAAACAGCATGAAGAAAGCAGGATAAAAATAGATGTATTAATGAATAAATTAAGGGGTATATATTGTCACTGATCAGCTAATTTGATTGGAGTCTTAGAAAATAAAAAAACATAGATCATTTCCAACAGAAAATGGGATCAAAAATAACCTGGAAAATGTGTTTTTATTCCACTAGCACAAAGCTGACATTCCTGCTGTTTCTGGAGCTAAGATATTGGTCTTATACACTCTTTTGGACCATCCTGTGTGTTCCCTGTTCTAAATTTCATAGAGAACGTTTGGGGATGGATGGCAAGCCCACAAGGAGCAACGTTCCCACCATCAAGCATGCGTAAACACATTTTTGAAGTCAGCTGATGAGCAGCCTGTTTGAGTTTAAATGCACTTTTCAATAAATTGCCTAGTCTCTATTTTTGGTTTCTTGCTCCTGTTTCTTCTTTTTGCATTTTGAAGCTCTACATATAACCTGGATACAATCCACCACTGGGAAATGGGAAGTCTTGTAATTTTTCCCCCCGGTCTTAAGATCTAGTTTAGTTTGAAAAAATAAAAAAATGTTAAGGACAAAGATAGAAGCAGCACATATGACGAATGGGAACAACATCACAATGCAACTGTCAAATATACACTGAAGAATACAGCAAGAGGAAAGGGACACATGGAGACAACCAAAAGATACAAATGTAGAAAGAAATATGAGACAAAACATAAATAAGTAAATTAGAGAGAGAGGAAAAGTGGTTGATGCATAAGCTCACCGGGACAAAGAGTGGAGCGCTCACTCTGTTTCCTAACGCTGGTTTTCCTGATGGAATATTAAAATATGCTTTCAGGGCAAAAAGTGCTGCTAGTTTTTAAGTCTAAAATGGAAACACACACACACACACACACACACTTTATGTCTCTGTAAGACGTAATAATGTTTACAGCACACTGACCACCTCCAGGGACCCAATGTCAATCTGAGTTTGTGCGGTGTGTGTGTTGGATATGGCTGGTGTGTGTGTGTGTGTGTGTGTGTGTGTGCGCGCGTGTGTGTTATCTCTCTCACCGTCGCCAAGGTGATTGACTGCAGAACTAATTTCACGTTTATCACTTCTGCTGGATTGACAGCAGACGCGTGTGTGTGTTCACAGGACATCGAGCGAGAGGCCAGAAACACCTCACAAGATGCTGAGACAGATACACACGGCGCGCAGACTTGGATGTCACAAACACACACACGAGGTGTTATAATTTAATTAAGGTGGATTTGAGGATGCAGTTACACCTTCACCCTATTATCGCTGGAGCTGCAAACATTCAAGACACACACCATCAGAGGACATTGATTTGGGTGTAGAAGAAGCAGAATTTTCAAAAATAGAGGATCATACTAATTACTTAGCATAAGGAAAAGCAAGCTAGCTTAAATCCTTCTGCTCAAAAAAGAAAAAGCCTTGGAAAGGAATGGAACTTTGCTAATAAGGAACAAAAGGTTTTCTGCTGAACCTAAAGGCCACCAGGATTCATTTACATACCAGATGCCAGTAAATCCTACACACTGGACCCTAATAAATATGTCATACAGACGTAAATCTATTTTTTAAACGTATGAATCACTTTTTCCATACATTTAAAGTGCTTCAAGGTCACAGCAAAGCACTTTGCATGTAAAGTTCTGAAAATCATGTGTAAGCATTATGATAATGAGATAATTTATTGATTTCATTTAGTTCCACAATGACAGTTGCTGCCCTAAAATGTCATGAAAGTATCGCTTAAATATATATCTTCTTGTAAAGTTAACCTCACTTTTTATTTTATTCTAATGACAAGTACTTTCCAATATAGTTATTTTATTACGCTTCATCCTACTGTGGTAAATCTCCACTAGACCACCAGATGTAAATCAATTTTGAACATAATTTAAATTATTATTATTTGACTTGTGCTTGCTTAAAACTTTAAAGCCCAACATTTTTAGGAAATCAAACTGTATATCTATGATACATTTTTAAAGATTCATGTCTTGAGTAAGAATTAATTGGGTTGTGGGTGAGTACTGCGAACAAAGTAATACAGGAAGTGTTGACCACTAGATCTCACTGCATTTACATATAGACACACCGATACCTTTGATTTGCAGAGATTGTTGATGATTACAGATACGTTTGTGCTCTGAGTAGCACTTCTCTCGGTGCGAAAACAAGATGGCACACAAGCTAAATGCTCACCACAAACAAAAAAGTATTACTCTTTTCTCTAAAACACTCAACCAAAAATAATGCTTCCCTTCAAACCATCTTTTGCACAGGATTTCAAATCTGTCGCCTGTTCTCCTCTCTCCATCGCACACTTAAAACACAGCGGAAAATTACAATTTTCTGCCCTCTTCCACTCCGCTCGCTTCATGAGAGCACAAAAAAAAAAAATCGAGGAGTGTCGTTTTCTGGCCCCGCTTCAATGTTGTCGGATAACTTCCTGCCACCCAAAAACCACTAACAAAACTGAGTGGGTGATGCTGCAACACATCCAGTGGAAAACACAATTGTCAGCACTCCTCACCCCTTCAGGGCCAGAATTGAATTCCTAATTACACAGAGTATCAGACAGTAGCGCCGCCTCGCTGTCTTCAGGTTGATCCATTAATGAATATGCTATGAAACAAAATGGCAGACAGTGAAGGCCTGCTGCCATTAAAGTCCTCTATAAACACACAGCTGCTTGTCTTTGCCCTCACACACACACACACTGATAAAATGTTAAGCTAATTAGTCTGATAGCTTGGTTGCCCACAGACATCTCTAAGGTGAGCTCACAGGCACGCTGAAACAGAGTTAATGAGGTGAGCTGTTATTGAAACATCAACCTTTAAGAGTTTGATGGCATCCTGTGTGAAACATGGTGGGCCCTTGACATGTGTTAATGCGATAATGTTGCATTAACCTCTTCTGTTTCAACCCATTTTAAAAGGCGGTCGTTAGGGGATGTTGAAGGGAGATTAAGCAGTATATACCACCTAGAGCAGTGGTCGCCAACCCGTCGATCGCGATCGACTGGTAGATCTTTGAAACATTCCCTGTAGATCCCCAAAATAATAGAAAAATAATTACACAAATACATTATGGCTGATTAATGTTCAGTTTTGCAAGCACCTTTTTTTCTCTCTATCTTATCCGATCCAGTCGTATTTTTTCAGCGCAACAGGCGGTATTAAATTGACGAATAATATCAAAGAAGGATACTGGCACATTAACTGTCGCAAAATGACAATATACGGCACTAGCAGGTGATAGCTAGTAGACGGCAATGTTGTCAGCTGGCATGGCGGAGGCTCCTTGAAAGAAGTCGAAAACGTATAATTTCCATGAGGAATGGGAAGAGGAATTTATTTTCACCATGGTGAAAGACAAGTGTGTTTGTATGCTGTGCCACCAAACTCTGGCGCTGTCTAAAAGAGGAAATCTGGAGCGGCACCACAACACTAACCACGACAAATTCAAAGACAGTTTCCCCGCCAAGAGCGCAATCCGCGCTAGGAAAGTTGCTGAGCTGAAAGCTGGGTTGAAGGCCCAGCAGTCGCTTTTCACAAAACCTGCTGCTCAAAATAAGGCTGCGACTGAAGCTTCATTTCGTATTAGTCACATTTTAGGTTAATCACAAGAAGCCTTTTACAGATGGCGATTTATTCAAGGAGGCAATGGCCATCACTGCAGAGACGGTTTTCAACGGCTTCAAAAACAAAGACGACATCAAAACCGCGCTCCGCAGTGTCCAGCTTGGCCCCAATACAGTGGCGAGGAGGGTCGAGGAAATGTCAGGGGACGTGGATCGACAAGTGTTAAAAGATTTGACACACTGAATAAACTTGTTGTATTTGTCAGGATGGCGTTCCCGGACTCTACAACAAAAGAAGATCTCCTCACTCTTTTGCACTTAAAGGAGAGAATGAGAGGTGAGGATATTTACAACGTAATGACATCCCGATTCACAAACTGGTGGCAATTACCACTGATGGAGCCCCATCGATGCGCGGTGTGCGCGCTGGATTTATTGCGCTGTGCCGTAATGACCATGATTTTCCTGACTTTGTGAATTACCACTGTGTCATTCACCAGCAGGCCTTGGTGGGGAAGGTCGTGAACTTTTCTCACGTTATGACTCTGGCGGTCAAATTGATCAACTCGATTAGAGCAAAAGCGCTTCAACGCCGCTTATTCAAGGCGTTATTGGATGAGCTCGATGCCGCGTACGGAGACCTACTCCTCCACGCTGATGTCCGGTGGTTGAGTCGCGGCAAAGTGCTGCAGCGATTTGTTGATTTGCTGCCCGAGATAAAGACTTTTCTGGAGACAAGGAACGAGGAGCATGAGGAGCTGTCAGATGATCAGTGGCTGCTGGATCTGGGGTTTCTGACAGACCTGACGGCAAAACTGAACGCACTGAACAACGAGCTCCAGGGAAAAGACCGACACCTGCCCCACATGATAAGCGCAGTGAATGTGTTCAAGGCCAAGCTCGGTGTTTGGAACACAAAGCTGAAAAACGGGAGGCTGACGCACTTTCCCAACCTGGAGAAAATGTCACAGGCCATCGGTGACAAGGACGCTTTTCACCCTGAGCAGTACTGTGTTCACCTGGACAAAGTGGCAGCAGAGTTCAGTCGGCGTTTTAGTGAATTAGACGTCATGGAAGATATTGCTGCATTCGTCTTAAACCCATTCCTGACCATTGATGTGGAACAGGTAGCAGCCAAATTTCAGCAGGTATTTGCTCTGCCTAGTGGGGTTGACATGGAGATGGTTGATTTGCAAAATGACATTGAGCTGAAAGTAAGATCACGGGACAGTACCTTTTGGGGAATTGTCAGCAGGGAGAAGTTTCCACTCATCACCTCATGTGCACTAAGAGTGAGTGCCCACTTTGGATCCACTTACCTCTGTGAAATGGCGTTTTCACAGATGAAAATAATTAAATCAAAGTACAGGAGCCGCCTCACTGACAAACACCTCAGACTGTCTCAGACTAGCTGTCAGTAGCTATGAGCCAAACTACAAAGCACTCAGACAGTATTCAGTCACAGCCATCTCACTAACCTGGGTGAGTAACGTGCCAGTTTTGACATCTGATGGCAATGTGAAAAGTGATGATGCATAAGATGGTACATAACTGCACTGAGCTTATTAACACTGACTGAGAATTTTGTTAAAACACAATTACAGTTCTATTTTAATAATAATAATACATTTTATTTATATATATTCTAAAATGCAGATGTTATGTAACTTGCATGAAGCTTGAGTGGATAAGCATAACACTGCATGTGATCTGCTCACTGCTAGTGTGTGTGCCTTCTATGAACAAAGTACTAACCTCATACAAAGGAAAATAGGCCACACCTTTATTTTTTGTGTTGGACATGAAGCTGTACTTGGCCTAACTGCATTGAGAATTGTGTTAGCATTACAGTTCTATTTTCTAAAATGCTGATATTAATGTGACTTGAATGAAGCTTCAGTGGATAAGCGTAACACTTGATATGATCTGCTTGTCTACCATAAAAAAATACTGTCATATGTGGAAAATCCCACAAATTCCACATTCCTTTTCTTTTTGTGTTGAAATGAAATTGAATAATTTAGAATTGAAGTTGATGTGTTAGAATTGAAGTTGATGTGTAGCTATGGCCAGTTTGATAAGCTAGTTACAGTGTTTTTGTTGCATAAATTTGAACGTTGGACCAAAGCATTTCACGTAATTCAAATACAGTTAGCCTGAATAAAAGGCGCCAAGTTGGAAGTACAATCTGGGCTGTCTTTTTCTTTCAACGCTTAAATAGGTAGATCTTGCCTCTCACCAAGGTGAAGGTCAGGGATCTTAAAAGGGTTGGAGACCACTGACCTAGAGGTGGTGCTTCACCTCTGGAAAGTGCTGTACAATTAAGCAACATTTTATAGCAATCTCAATATGGACACTTTGAATCAGGTATTGTGGAGTTGCAGATATATAAATATAATAATAAATCCAAATCATAAAAGTCAAACAGACTTCCCTTTAGTTTTAATCACACTGTAGTCATTTAGTTTTTCAATGATAATGGGAATTGTTAATCATATCACAATATCATCATACTTTGAGTTAAAGCTAAGCACTGTTTTTCTAAACATACCGTAAGTCTTTAAATGTCTGTAAAGGGGGGCTCGTGTGTGGTCAAATGTGGAGCATTATTCAGACATATTCCTGAGATAGATAAGATAGTTTGAAATGGTTGGTGCCAATAGATTCTAGTAATATCCTCACATTAACTTTCAAACTGAGCTTGCTTCAGCCTGGAAGATACTGTATTACGTGGGCCAAGTCTGCCGTCAGATCATTATGTGCTTAAGCAAATTCAAACTGTATGATCCGAAGAAATTAAAATATTGCAATATTTCAATTCCTTATCTGTAAAAAAAAGCTTGATCATTTTGTGTAATGCTCATATTTATCATGTGTTGATTAGACTCCTTCACAGCAGTTTTTTCTGCCAAATCCCAATCACGATACAGAGGCTTGAAAATATTTGGGAAACTTGCTGCCAAACTGCAGCATGATGACGGCTCCAAGATTGACTGGAAGAAGCCCAAAGAGTGGGTGAGACAGTGCAGATAAAAACATGTTAGATATGGCTAACAGAAGAGCGGTATTTCTATATCTGGACATTGGGATTGCATAAAAAGACTTCTCCAAAGCAAAAGGAAACCTCAAGAGCCAACCAAGTTTAGATATCACCACACTTCTGGAGTGACAGACAGATTTGGAACTTCTGTAGAGCCAGTTCTGCTGCCAATATTGCCCACAATGGTGAATTCTATGATTATCCTGGCCAAATAAACAGGATTCATGTTATTATACAGACCATCATTAAAAACTCTACATAACAAATTACTATACCTTACATTTACTCAGACACAAATCTACGATATTTTTTGAGCAAAGATGGGACAAATTTTGGAGATAATATTCTAAATAGTCCTATCCCTAACACATCAAACAGTAAATAAAAAAGCTGAAATTATCCCATGGAGTGCAGAGATGAATGAGTAAGCAAAGAAGCGCCCAAATCAGCAACCACTGATTATGAAACCTCATGCTGCTATAGTGAGACGCATCATTATTAAAAACTAATCAGGACAAGCTGAGATATTGCATGTGTTAAAGGGAAATGTCAGCCAAGTTGTTAGACAAAGACAACAAAGCAAAGAGAGACAATCAGAGGATGACAACAGAAAACACAACACCATTCACAGACAGCAACAACGTCCCATGCGCAGTCACACAAAGGGCCGATTCACCATTTTTTTTCTTGATATCCACTCAAACCCTTTACTTCCAAGAGCTGAAGCTACTTCCTGCAGCTGTCAGTGTTGCCAGGCAACTTTGTTCTCTAGGACTTTCCATCAGGAAGTGCTGCGAGTTCAAAAGAATGGCTGTTTCTCTGAAAGACTCAGATGGAGGCTGCTGATAATGGAAGATGCGGTCGATATGCGCAGACGGAGAGATGAAGGGGGCCCGAGCAGCAGCACTATGTAGTCGCCATTAGGGCCAGATAAGAGCCGAGAAATAGCAGGTGTGTGGGGGAGGAGGAGATAAATGTGTATACCCATGATACAAAAACAAGAGTGGCAACAGTACACATTTCTATTTATACAGAATACGTTTCCATGTGCACGGCAAATGGGTTTTAAAAGAGTGGGAGACTTTTCGTCTGTACGTGAGAACGCAAATATTGGAATTATGCGCTTCACATTAAAACAGACTTTACCCGGCTCCCATGTAAAGGTCAGTGTAGTGTCCGGATTAGCCTCCGAGTGAATATTATCCGGAGAATTCAGTTTGGGGTGAGTTGATTACATGTTGTGATTGGTCAAAAGCTTACGAGATCTCCTGCCCCCTTAGCCTCTAACGTATGCGCTGAGCGCTAGCCAATAGAAGTGCAGGTGTTACATAGAAACAAACACCCTCTTGATGAACTATGGGATTTTAGCCTTTGCAGACCATTTACATGCACTAAAGCCTGTATAAACAAACTACAGGAAGGGAAGAAAAAAACAAAGCATAATAGAGCCCATTTAACCAGACCATTTTCTTCTGTGTGTGATAGGTAAACTTGGGTAAATGTGCTAAACCCATTCCCCTGAGAGTCATATGAGAGAATGCTTGTGCAGGTGTACTCAAAAGTAAAGGGCTCAAATGAGACACGACACATTCAAATGTCTAAGTGCAGCACTTAAAAACTCTGTATATCTTCACAAAAAGATAACAATGGAAAGCTGGCCACTTGAGACGATGACATGTTCCTTTTTGTGTGAGTGTTTGTGCACCCAGAATACCTGCCACCATTTTCCATTTCATAAGGACCACAAAACACATTAAAAATGAATGTCCCCCTGCACCGTCCCTCACAGTATAAACAGACAGGCTGCAACAAGCACACACATAGGCGAGAATAAAAAAACAGACTAGGCTCCAGAGTTCAGCCTCAGCGCTGCGGAGCTTCAATACCTGCAGGGGGAGCAGGGTCCAGCTCTGAAGAGGAAGCCTTCACTGTGGGGACTGGAACCATGTGAAACGCAATCACCACACAGAGCAGGGACAGGAGGGAGGAGAGAGGGAGGGAGGCGAACGGGAGTCCCCCAGTGATGATAATCTGCTAAATTTAACCCGAGCCTGAATCTGCTTTTACTGATCTCATGGAGGGATGTTTCACCTAAGGCTGAGCCATTTGGACAAAATATGTCATTTGCAATACTGTTATTAATGGCATTGGAGGGAATAACAAATCTGCTTCATTATTCTCATTTTAATTAAAAATCTATTAAAATGATCATCTCTTTGCTGGCGCTACATTCTGGCAAATATCTAAGTTTCTTGATGATCTTTTCTAAAATAATTTCAGTTGCAAGCATACATCTTCTAACCATTTACATGTTAATATCTATGAATATATTTCTGTATATACATCGATCTGTCAGAGATTACATCACAATGCTTTGTATTTTATGCCTTTATTCTTTCCCTGCATCTTGGCTGAGGAGCTTAAAATGACCTTTTCCTCAATGTCACATCCTCTCATCTTCCTTTTGTTTATGGGGAGCGTAGGATAAAGTATAAATATTTGCAAACAACAGGCTTCCTTTTGTCTCATCTTCAACACTAGTTGCAAATTGGGCTCACAGCCTTGAAATGCAGGAACGTGTGAAAAACTGTGAGATAAACAGTGAAATCTGACTACAAAAAGACACCGTTATCATACATTTACTTTGAAATTCAAGGTTTGTATTCGGGAGAAAGTCAAAGTCCTCAAAAGAATTGAGGGGCGAGTGCTTTGCGTGCGTGCATGCTGTACTAAAGCAAGGACATCACTCTGCTGCTTAAAGGACGGAAGTACACAGAGGAAAGTCACGGACAAGAGTGTGTTGTGTCTGACACACACACAAGGAGACAAGCTTGGTGTTGTTGTGGTTTGATTACTGCAAAAAGGATTACTACTGAAGCAAGGTCACAAGGAGAGCAGCATAAAGTCCATCTCTCCCTCTGCAGGAGCATTTCTCCACGCTCCTCTCCCACTCTTCCCGCTTTACTTATTCCTCAACTGGGCCATTACCTGACAAGGTCATTACTTGAAATCTGAGAGATGAGGCTCCACTTTCAAGTGTCGCTGCCATAGTTGAGCGAACTTTTTGGGCAACTCCAAAGCAACGGTGAGCTTTCACTTTGCAGAGAAAGGGGTTACCGCACAATTGGTGACAATAATCATAATTGGTCTCGACAAATGCACTCAAACACTGTTCAAACACTCATTACGGGAGTTATATTTACTGCCTGCGCTTTTCAAACCCAATTCCCATTTTCAAATTGCATTTTCACAGCACAAATGTTCCCTTCATTTGAATCATAGGTACATAGCACTTTAAAATCCCTGTGGAGAAACCAGTTGTTTCATAGACAGAAACATTTGAAAGGTATTATAATTTGCTCAGATTGTCTAAATACAACCCATGAGCGTTGAGCCATTTTCTCCTCCCATCCGCCAACTTATTTTAACAAGTTGTAAAACCATCTCGCACTGCAAATTCAACACACAGACACCTGCCACGACAACTGGGAAGAAATATGCTTCCTAGTGACTAAGCGGCCTTAGCATCCTGCCGCAGCCAAATGAATATTCCACATTACTTTAATACACGCCTCTAAATTTTGCACCATTAATGATTCAAAGGTGATTAAGGAGGGCTTCTGTCATAAGACGTTCAATTCATTTAGGAGACTTTTTCCCCGTAATGAGGGGAAAGCATGTGAAATAAAAAGAAAGGGGGAATCACGGGAGCGGTGTGGCTGACGTACCAGTTTGGCGAGGTTCACGGCGTCAGTGTGGAGTCGGTTTCTCAGGCGAGGGTCCAGTTGGAACGCCGGTGCGATTTCCACAACCTTCAAAACAACACAACTTTATTGACAATGCTACAGCAGTGGCAAAACAACAAATAATAACAATGTACAATTTCCTCAGCTTTATTTATCATATACACTTCTTGTATTAGTGCTGCTTTTGAAACATTGGGCCTTTTTATTCACAGAAAGCGTGTCACCATGTATTAGTTCACTCTGAGAAGCCATGATATTATAACCTGTGTTCTTTCATTTGATGGATGTTACATAATTCGAGTTTCCTTATATTAGTATCTGCAATCTTTTGTCTTGTCATGCTTTTGAGATTTTTGGAATCGTTTCAAAAAATAGTTTCAAACCGTCTGAAATGATCGCTACAGTTAATGCTTTCAACTTCATGCTTGCCTTAGAAGATGAATACTGTTTCATGCATCGTAGGATTGACTGTTTACAACATCTGCTTTCATGTGGCTGGAACCGGTCTTTCCAAACTCAAATAAATTAAACAGAAATCAAGTGAAACAAAACAATATTGGTTAAGGGTCTAAAACCAAAACAATGGGCTGAAAGACTGCATTGAAACCTTATAACATAAAGAATAGATGATTTAACTGTGTAATGTTTCAGTGATGAACCAGTAGAGCTTCAGAGAGTGTGTCATAAAGCTCTACTGGTTCATCACTTAAACATTACACAGTTACATCATCTATTCTTTATGTTAAAAGCTATCAATCAAGAGTTAACAGCATAAAGTGTAAACATGGAAATATTCAAATGTGTCCCAGTTTATGACGCTTAAAGCAGGGAGCAAAAGGGCCACAGACTGCAGATAGCTTCCAACTTATGTTAAGTAAATCCCATAATGTGTTTTAGTTTTAGCCATCAGTTTGATAAAGTATGTGCCAGGCTTCGGCAAAACAGATGGAGTGAATCAGTTGAAGTCACATTTATCTGTCATTGGGTCTGCAGGGTGGGTGGGGTTCAGCGTGTTCGAGACTGATCTGTTTCAATCAAGAGGATCAAAACAAGTCAACCCAACCCAAAGACATAATTGAATCCTTTCAAAACAACAACCCAACTTATCAAATCAAATCTTATCCCACAAAAACAACTTCTAAGTCTGTGAGCATTTCCAAGACATGGGAAAAAAAGCTAAAAATATCCTCTCAGCGCTCCGCCATCCCTAATCTATTTCAACAAGCGACTATTCTTGTTTCTGAGATTCAAAAAGATCTTAGATTAAGGGCAGCGGCAGATTAAGCCTGGCGGAATCAAAGAGCAGCAGCTCTTGCATAAACACAGCCGCTAATATGATTATCCTCTGTAATTCGATTA
Organism: Eleginops maclovinus; assembly: GCF_036324505.1. Lineage (NCBI taxonomy): Eukaryota > Metazoa > Chordata > Actinopteri > Perciformes > Eleginopidae > Eleginops > Eleginops maclovinus. Next base: position 9,290,066 of record NC_086362.1, read on the forward strand.
AAGGGGAAAAGAAGAAAGTGATGAAAACACATGATTGAAAACGCTTTGAAGTGACAATATGTAATGAAATGTTACACGTTAACCAGCTTCCTCTGATGAGAGCATTGTTGTGTTGAGTGACTATTAGAATTTCAAAATGTCCTCTCATGTAAATCAGACTTATTTGTGTTTTCTGACAAGCAGGTCATGCTGTAAAACCTCATTTATTTCCAGTACCAGCTCAGAAAAATAGGCTTGGCTAATAAATGACAGTCAATTTAAAGCTGTATACTTATAAATAATGTATTTTGGTTGATTCAAGTTTGAGGAGCTGCTTCATTTGTTGCCAAGTCTCCCATTCTCACAGCATTAGCAGTGGTTAGTTCTCATTGTCTCATAATCCGCTTACCCCCTGCTGCTTGGATACCCAGGGCCACCAATGCCATAATAATCATTGCTATAATCTGGAGCGTAATCACCTTATTTATTATTGTGTAGCGTAATTGTCTTGTGATCGTAAATAAAAGCAGTCTGTTGTGTATTCAGCAGATTCCTGCCTTTGACCTTTGTTTTAACGCACCATCCACTTCATGCTAATCTCTGACAAACAGCAGAAATGCCATGAAGATAATCATAAAATAAAGTCAAACATTAAGTCGGGTTAAATGGGGGACTTCACCTTCTGGTGTCTCCGCTGAATGGAGCAGTCTCTCTCGTAGAGGTGGATGACATTTCCATATTTATCGCCTGGGGAAAGACAAAGAGGAGTGGGTGAGACAATGAAAGAGGAAGGAACAAAGACAATGAGAAGATAATCGAGGGTATGAAGAGAAAGAAGAGGTTGAATTCAAGTACAGGAGAGTGTAGGAAACGGGAATTCACTTGAAGATAAAATGAGGCATAGGAATGAAACAAGAAAGAAGAAACTGGAAAAAGTGAAGGAGGGAAAGCTGATGCTGGCAAAGATGAGGCTTTTACCAGGTGATTCAGACAATTCACAAAATCCCTGACATGCCCTGAAGACAGTAATTAATCACAGTGAACACACACACAGAAATACAGCTCGATGAACGCTGAAAAATGAGGATAGCCCGACTCAAACCACAGACAGACATGATGACATAAGCGCTTGCAGTAAGCTGGAACATACACTGTACGATATGATGTATGTTAGAAGTGCAGACAGACTTCCTGTAAGTGTCAGGGTTGAATTTCAGTTCTATTCTATTGAGTGGTAGTTATGTTATGTACACTATAAAAGGAGGACGTAATGGCTGGAGAATCCTCTGCTGGCCAATAAAGCTCACTCAGTCTCCTTGTTCATGTTCCTCCTTTAGCAATACCACCAAGGACTTGTATCCAACTTGCCGTCTTAATGAACCGAGATTGATTCGCAGCTAGAAAAAAAAGGACGCATAGTTAGATGCACGCACAGAGGGAAGTGCTCTTACCCAGGATCTGTACTTCAATATGTCTTGGCTTTTCCAGAAACTTCTCGACAAACAGGGCTCCGTTCCCAAAAGCCGTCAGGGCTTCGGAGTAGGCCCGCTGGTAATTCTCCTCAAGTTCCTGACAGAGGAGAAAAAAATCCATACATTAATGCGCAAGTAGGAAGAGTGTATTTGTATGTTTTTCAAAGAGCACTGGCTTTATTACAAGGGTGTTTAATCTCAACGTCGCTTTATTTTTCTGTTTTAATTTATTGGATTTTGTATTCCCTTCCCTGCCATTCACACTTGATGTGTGCAGTTTTTCTCCCTTCTTTTGACACAAATGTTTACACCTCCTTAGGGAGCACGATTCTACACAACATCTCGGGGAGCAGGCTAAGGGAGGTCATGCCCGAGCACGATGGAGGTCATGACACAATCTGTGTTTGTCAGTGTGTGACGTCCAGGCCTGCCCCTTCAGCCTCATCTTTCCCGGCAAAGACTGAGTCACTATCATGCTTCAGGAGAAGATACAAGAGCTCATTCTCATCTGTCATCTCAAAGCTTCGGGAAAACAACATACTCACGGAACCGGTACAAGAGGAAAACGTGATTTGAATAGAGCAGAAATTGTGCCTCTGAATATTAAAGTCATCGCCCTATGTGTGTTCACACTAGATAAAGGATAAAATCAAAATGTATTGCCATCAGGGTTAGCCAATCAGCTTAAAGTTAACATTTCTGCACATACGGCCTCAGAATGATGACATGAACATTTTTGAATGTTTTTTATATGCATGGGATTTACAGAGATGCAATTGTTGGCCTACACAGAGTAAGTATTTTTAATTAACATATCACATTTTTGTTTAAGCAGGCAGTGCACTTCAGAGCTCTATATATTAAACCCTCTGTGTCTAATGTCATGCCTGAAGGCAATACAAAAAACAGTCAACATTGCAAACCTATTTTCCTGTTTTCCTTTTTCACATTGTTTGGATCCCCAAAGAAATCTAAAATCTAAAAATAACAGTGGAAAATAAATGTGCACATTTTTAGATTATCAATCGAGTCCATTTTCTATGCAAAAATGCAAAACATTTTATGGTAACAAGGGTTTTTCAGTCTTATGTAAACTGTAAATCTTCTGGTTTGGGCTTCTAAAAAAAAAAACAAGCATTGTTGATACCTTGGTCTCTATGATGGGCATTTATTGACATATTCTAACATTTGAAAGACATGATGAACCAATCACACGCATGACATGAACAACCAAGAGAGCAAATTGGCAGATTAATCAATAATAACTTCAAGAACCTAATCCATTCATTATTTTGTGTCAGTTTATGGTCCGAAAAAAACGCCATCTAATCCTTCAGGGAAATAAACTTGAAGCTCGAACTGAATCACAAGTGTTAGGGAAGGGATTTAAAGTCACACCTCGCAGAGTTGTCATATCATTGGCGCACCACTGTTTTGTCAATGACAGAAAATACTTTTAAAAGACTAAGGTGAGCAGGAATCTATTTGTACTCCTTCCACATCGCTTCAGTCAGTCTGTCAGCTTCAGCCACTGGAGCTTTGATACGTGCCGCTCGCTTTCACTCTTACGCTTTGGGAAAGCACATCACGTCAAACTCGGAGCAAAGCTCTGGCACTTCAATTCTGCTTATCCGTAAACATCTCCTCCTACAATATGTGGAGAGTATTTCAGTCTGTTAAATCGGAATACAAATGACCGACAAGATGGCCCTAATGGAATAAAGAGGCTACCTATGCATTGTTGCTGCGGTCCCACCGGCACACAGAAACCTTTTTACAGTTTCCTCACACAGTATCATCTGGAGCTGTGAGGCCCCTGTGACTCAGCTGAATGACTGGAAATGTCAACAACTAATTAATTAGACTGGGGCACAACTCAGAAAAGGTCATACTTTCTAAAAGGATTGCACACTTTTGAGACTCCATGGCTACAGGACAACTCTGTTATTTGTTTGAAGACTGACAATGTCTTTTGTGGTGCTGCGCTATTTGGAAATAAATGACTAAATGCGCTTGACATTATGGTTCACAATATGGGAGGGATGGATCATTTCTTTATCAGAATTCTCATTATAATGGAAAATATTATTTTAAGTGCAGTAGAATAACATTTTAAGGAAGAGATATCGCTGCAGTTTCGCAATACTTCTTTTAAAATGTATTTATATGTATATTTAGCCTTTAACTGTGCTTCCTGCAAATTAAATATTGCACTAGTCCATATTGACATTTAAGTCACATTTATATTAATTGTGCAGCCTTAGTCTTTTGTTTTGTGCAATTTTTTCAATGCTTTAAACATTTTTAGACAGAATGCATTGATAAAAAGGACAAATAAAGGATAACTAGAATTTTAAATAAATGTTGTATTTTGGGTAGCATATAAGTTAAAGTGATGATGTGCATGACCTTATTCTTCTGACAAGATGTTTTTCAGAACAGTGAATGCTAGCAGCCATGAAGCATGAGGAGGTGGCAGCTCTGATTCACCACTGATCTGTGCCCTCTTCTATCTGATTGGACAAAAAACAGCTGCTTGTTGAAACCCTTTGACATGGTCAGACTGGAGAGGCCGACACAGGGGAGAGCTAGACACTCATATCGGCCGTGACCAAATGCAACCCCCGCAGGGGCTCCACTCACGGCGGTATGAGAAGTAAAGCCGCCGCCAGAGCTCTGCTGACATAAACAGGGCCGACAACTGGCAACTTCCTGGTGTCTGTGGCCTTACGCGACTTCATCCTCCTTTTTATTTAAAGATAATATCTCACCAAAAGACATTATAACCTCAAGTGTTGATGATGTGGGGATGCTTTTGTTCTCTGTTACGATTTCATGATGCAGTATAATTAGATCTGTTTGCACATTTCCAATCACTAACTGAAAGCGGTTAAGAGAGTTTTCGTACAGGTTTATCTCAAGCATCTTCTAATTCATCACGTGCCGTGAGTGAGCAGCTGCTGGCTGGTCATGCTCTAAAGCTTTTTTCATTTGTGTTAAGTGACTAGACCTTTTAACCACAGTATAATTATAAAAACACTGTATGCAGACATCCCCTGGCTTGGCTAATTATAAACGCGCTGTACAACCTGAACTGTACACTGTAGCCTCTTAAACACTGTTCTTTCCACAGAACTTTTCTTGCAGCATTATTAAGTTAGAGTATAAAAAAGGAGAACAGGTTAATTGCGCCTGTATGTGTACAATTTGCATCAAGGAACACTAAGGTATAAACAAGTTGATCTGCAAAAATGTACTTAAAATGTTTCCTATTATAATTATTTTTTAGGTGACAAAACAAAGGCTTTGACAATCGGCACAGTCATACAACTCTCATTTCTATAATGGACTTTTGTTAGAGACGACACATTTTATAACAAATGCCTTCATACCGTACACCAACAAGAACAAGCGTTATAATAGGAAGATATAGAAAATAAATGGCATGTAGTGCATGATGTCAAAGCAAATTGATTATAAAAGCAACCTGATGCAGAAAGTCCAGTTTGAGCCTACATCCCAGCGTGATCATCATTGTGACAGCATGATGATGGCCCGTCACTGCCGTCAGGGTGGCAGAAAGAATATAGCTGAGATGAGGAGGATTTTTCCCATCTCCTGATCATATTTATTTATGCCTGGCTATGCATTTTGTATGTGATGGCGTTTTATCATATGCATATTGCACATGTTGACTGCTAGTGTACATGTTCAGATGCATTAGACAGGACTTTTTGATAGTTACACTGAGATGCATATCGGAAACGAGAGCCCTGGATAGCTACAATATTAAAATATTTTTGTGATGTCCTCCGCTTCACTAGCTGACAGAAGCAATTTCCGAGAGCACACACCCAAACACACAGGGTGACTGGCGGCCGGAGAGATAAATGACCAGGTAGTCATTTCCAAGACATTTCGCCTTGATTCAAAGCAAACAGAAAAATAATGAATATGAAAAACTTGATGTGGCCGGATATAAATTGGGTTAGATTTGTCTTTGCTGGACATGTGGCAGGACGATATTTATTTTGTCAGTGCAAGCTGTGAAATTACGACGACTCACCTCGTACTCTCTGACCACCCTCATGCCGCGGCCTCCTCCTCCGTATGCTGCTTTGAAGATGATTGGGAAGCCGTACGTTTCTGCGAACACCTGCGCGTCGTGCAGGCAGCTGATGGGTAACTCGGTCCCCGGGACCACAGGTACACCTGGACAGGGGTGGGACGAGTAAGTGAGACATTTCCAAATAAAATAAACCTTCATGATCAGAAATATAACAATCCTCTTGTCTATGGTCTGGGTTCTACAAGTATTTATTGTGAGTAAAATGCTATAAACAACAAGTGTTCCAACCATAGCTTCCCCTTCCTCTCCACTGTTTGCCCCTCCATACCTGCACTGATGGCCAGGGCCCGAGCCTCCACCTTGTCTCCCATCTTGCGGACCACCTCTGGGCTTGGTCCGATGAACATTACCCCAGCGTCTGAGCAGGCCTGAGCGAAGTCCGCCCGCTCAGAGAGGAACCCATAGCCAGGGTGGATGGCGTCCACATTGTTGTCCTAGGAAGTGAGTGAGGGACACATGGAGAGAAGGTTATTCACATTATTATTGGGGGTGGGAATTAGCAGAGGCTAGAATACGATATTAATGATATTTTTAACAAGAGACCTCTCCAAATGTTTCGTAAATCTTTATCTCTACATGTATGGCAGCCAGTCCAGTGTCTGTTGATTTCCAACATTTCAAAAAACCTACCAATACAAAAGAGTGCTTTTGATTGCAATATTATTATTTATTAAATTAAAGAGCAACAGTTGGTGTCCCAAGTATAGATCTTTGAGTACACCTATGCTGTATTGATGTTTTTCCCTATCGTCTTCATATTGCACCTGTTGGATCAGACATGACTTCTTTCAAACACATCTCGCCAAAGCTAATAAAACTAAGAAAGAAACCCAGAGAGAGGAGATGTAGCCCTGCTAATCAACAGGCGTGGTAAATGCAGAGCCTCTGCGGGGGCCCCAGTAAACACTTGGCTGACTCTTGGGGACTCCTCATCTCACACACTAACCTGAAACACACCAACCTGCACGCTTTACCCCACGCTGCCTGCTGGCTCGGGGAAAAGGATGTATGCTAACATCAAGGGACTGAGATAATGACATGCTCTACTCTCTAACTCAGCTGCTATGGCTTTAATCATCATCTACTCAATGGACAACAGAGGGAAGCTGAACGAGTGCCGGCACCCATCATATAAGGGTCAGGGGGAAGATACTGAGAGGAACACACACACACGGTAGCAGGCAGATACAGTAGCTGCCGAGCCTGACAGATAGAGCCATCTCTGGATCAGTATGTGCCATCTGCTCTTGGATACGAGGCGGACTATAATTATGGGCTGTCCCGTTGTTAAGGGAGCTGTTACTGGCAGGCCAGAGGAGGCATAGAGCCACACACACACACACATAAAATGCTGCAACACACAAACAGGCTCGCACTCACACATGAATACAAAGCGACATAAAAGAAGATGTACACACACAGGTGACGTACACACACAGGTGACACACACACAGAAGCAAGATCATACACTCACAGTTACAAGCAGAAAGACACATTCTCACATTCAATGTCACAGACAGAAGGTTCTGGGACAGATACGCGTGGTTATTTTTGGTCACACAGTAGCAGAGCGATACGCAGTGTGAAGAAGAAAAAAAAGAAGAAGAAGAATGGATACTCTGAATGTGAAAGACTGAGAACAAACACACACACAGACACACACTCCTTTGCTGGCATGGGACAGATAGGCAGAAGCATTTTGAGAAATGAGTTGGACGGCGGAGGCTCCCGACTTGGCTGGATGACCACATGCCCAAGCAGAAAATTATAAACCTCGAGAGATTGATCAGAGAAACGATAATGAACAACTGGCAGCACATCCTGCGGGAGGGGAGGGAGGTAACAAGAAACACAGCAGCTCATCCAATGCAATTATAAAGAGGTAAAGCGTGATAGGGGAGAGGAGGGGTTAGGAAAAATGGGAAGGAAACAGGGGAGGAAGAGTTGTTTCTCCCTTTCTTCCAACCAAGCTAAGTGTAAACTTAGGGTAAACAGAGATATAAAAAGGGATTTGTCTGTCATTTATACGCTTCATTTCATGACTTTGCAATCCATTAAGTGTATCAGCTGCAGCGAGGCTCTCCAGGTTTTTCCTTCAGTTCAAAAAGTCTTTAGAACCCCCGATTCTCTTTGAACTACCCAAGGAAAGAAAGGAAGTTGAAAGAAAATACATCTTACACAACACATCAGGGGAGCACACGCACCTTACTTCTTCACCTAATTGACTTTTTAGTCATTTATCAAGCAAAAAAAAGGCCATTTAAGACCGCTTGCTCATTGAAGAAACTCTTTAAAGTGAAAGCTTTCAAACAAATAAATTATTTAATCTATATCTGTACTATTTGCACCACTTAGTGCAAGATGGAGCCAATAATGACGACACATTGCAAGCTACTCTCATAGACATATGCTGATTATATACTGTTGTAAGAGCAGCCGAAGCACAAGCTTTTTATTGTATGAAAATGCACTACATGCTAAAGTGCTTGAATCCCATTTATCTGTTCTGTCAGGCGAGATTAAAACCAGTTAAAAAGCTTGAGGGGGGGGACCTCAAAAAGATCATTTCAAAAATGAATTTTTTTCTACAAAATTGTTGGATCCTACACTTCCCGTTATGTAATTTAGCATTTCAATATTGCATGCCCATATCTCATGCTGAGTTTTTATCGTTGGCTGTACGATAATAATTTGCAATCATCAAAGCCCAAGTTGAAGAAAACCCTAATGACATCACTTGGGAGATGTTATTTTATATTTTAAGACTTAAGAAGCTCCTTCTGGGCCGCAGAAGCCATGAAGCATTAAATCCGCTCTCCGAGGATGAGCACTGTAATGTTAACCATAATGAGGAAACTTTTTTACCCTTTAAATGTATGGTTTGTATAGGTTTACTGCTGAAGCAAACAGCAGGAGTCTTTCCTTTAGTGGGAAATCCATGTTTTTTTAGAACATCTGTTACCTTGGCCACTTGGATGATGTCAGGAATGTGCAGGTATGCTGCTACAGGTGCAAGGCCTTTTCCAATCAGGTAAGCCTCGTCCGCCTTTTGCCTGTCAAGACAAAACAAAGGGATTAATATCAGTGTAATGCAGCGTCATGGCAGAAGACGCAAACTCAGCAGAGAGTGGGCACCAGTATTTAGTAAAAAAAAGCCTGTTAAAAAATAAAGTCCTGCAATCACTAATTAGGTACAAGCAGTATATTTGGATAAATCAGAGGAATAGAAAAAGCTGAGGCAGATTAGGATGTTTGTGCTTGTAAACTAAGCAGCGTGATTACCTGAACGTTCAGAATGTCGATACAATTGTACTTATGTCCCGACGCATGAAAAAAAAACCTGCCGTAGTGGAGAGAAATGCTACCAAGCTTCTTTTAATTGCGTTTGGCTCTAATCAACGGTTAGCCTTTCATGCTCGATATACAGCAGTGGCAGCAGTCATTTAAAATACATCTGTCCGTTACGCTTTCTTTATTTAAACCCTCCAGGAGCCATTAGGCTGAAATGTAGCAGAGCTCAGGACCTGTGCATTTGTCCGGTGTCCTGCTCCGAGTAGACGGCCACGGTTCGAATCCCCAGCTCGGTGCAGGCTCTGAACACACGGATGGCGATTTCCCCTGGAAGAAAAGACACATGCTGTTAATGTAGTTTAATAATTGACTTGTAATATTTTCTGATATGTTGCTCCTTCCTTCTTCGTGTGTTGTCTTTATTTATTGAAAGGTGTTGACCCAGAGTTTTGTAGATTGTGTGTACAGGGAGGTATTTCTTTATCTGTCATGATCTATTTTTCATCAGCACACATGTTGTATGGTTTTGCCAACATCCTGTAGCATCGGGCTTTTTTTTTTTTAAACAAATGCCTCCAGAGAGAATAAAATAAACTTTGAATGTTTTATGCCACACACGAGATGTGAAGGCAAGACGAATCCATCTGGTATACTTCATCACGCTGTGAAAAATATCAACAGGCACAGCAATAAGTCAATGTTGGTTGTTTTTTTTGAGTAATATCTCAGCTTCAGACAAGCAAAACACTGGCTGGCTTTTATCTGCCGTCACTGGAGCCAAATACTTTTTTTTTTTGAAAGCACACATTTTGACGGAGATAGAAAAGTTTAGTGAGAGAAAACTAGTAAGATGTGTAGTTCTGGCTTGAAAGGGAGGACAGCGTTTAGACGTTTAAAGAGAATTCTGAAGAAGGACAACAGCAGGAACATGAAAAGGATGAAAGTTTGAGAAAGGACGGAGAGGAGAAGACACAAAGTGATGGATCAAAGGTGAAGGAACACAAACAGATTGGGGGGGGGGGGGAAGAGAAAATGCCATGAGGTTTAAATGGATTGAGGTACCATAAGAAACAGTTTGGCAGGTTTACCAATATGAAATGTTAAGTGGGAAAGACACAGTGAAGGAGAGAAGAAGGAGGAGACAAAGTCATGAGGGCCGAGAAGGAAGACAGCGAGGGGTTCGGAGGAAAATCACATCTGACAAGTGTAAAAACGACAGGGAGTTCAGAGGGAGGGAGGAAAGGAAGGAAGGAGGGAAGGAAAGAATAGTATTACTGAAGCAATGGCAGAGAGGAGATGTGCTTGGTGAAGTGGAATCTGGGTTGATATGATGTGATGGTCCAGTCTCCCTTTTCATCACACACACACACACACACACACATGCTCTGAAACCGGTCCAGTGCACTCCAGCGAGATGAATGCGATCTAATGTGGTGTTGAGATCGCATCACACCCATGTGAAGGAGGGAGATTGACGGAAAGCCCTCTGTGTGTGTGTGTGAGAAATCTACTTGAATCACTGATGGGTTTAAGCAGTTAAATAGCCTTTATGGGAGGGTGGACATGCATGTACCAGCAGTGCAGACTTCATGTGCCGCAGGAGGCCACAAAAAGGACCACATGTGTGCAGAATTGGACTCATATTGGGAACCCACGCAACATAAATCTGAAATAATGAAACACTGAACCGAATCAAGCACTTTCAATGTGTCCGCGGGAAGGACTATAACGAGAGGCTCTAAAAGCCATTAGGGGAAAAAAATTCATTTATTGTCACTCGAATCCTGACAGAGCTTCTTTAATTGCACACTAACGGCCTCTCTGGACAGCATTAGCATTATCACGAGAGGGTCCGGTGATTACAAGTATTACCGGAGCACGTCAGTCATGTTAATGCCGCGTCCGTCTGACCGCCAGACTGGTGACGGCCTAGTGTTTAGAAAACTCACTGCCGCTCTATAATTATTTTTCCCCATTCAGACCTCAATGCCAGTAAACGGCAATTACGGTGATTTTTGGCAGCCTGACAAACAAATCTGGTTTGTGGGAACCTGGTTTGTCGTATTGCTGTTTTCAGTATATGAAAATGGTAAATAACTTAGGAGTAGACATCTTTTAGAAAACAACTTGAATTTCCATTATAAAAATATATATTGTTTTAAAATACATCGGTGAATTTATGAAGAGGGTTAAGAGTTAAAACAAACATAATCCATACAGCTTTCAAACCCAATATCCTGGTATGCAGTGTGGCTTGCAGTTCTATCCATTATTTGAAAAAATGCCGGGCTTCTTTAGCATATAAGCTAACAACGTGCAGCCATATTCAATATTAGCACGAGCTCAAGCAAACTAAATGTTGGTCATTCAAAATGAAGACTCTGTTCCTTGGCCTGGGGAGGATAGTAAATGTAATTTCTTACATTATATATTAAACAGCATTAAATTCAATAGTGCTGTTGGAACTGCTTGTATTTCTGGGGTTGGTTACTGCCATTGGACGGCTCTTACCTCTGTTGGCCACCATCACTTTCTTGATTGGTCGGATGTTGCTCTGCGGGGAGGAGTGCGAGAAGCGCGGGGAGACACACGTCCTCCTCACAGCCAGCAGCCCGAGGCCGCCTCGCACTACAGTGAACCGCAACATTCTGGGGAGACAGAGGACATGTTAAACACACACAATGTCTATACACTACTCCACATGTTATTAGGCTGCCACTTTCATCCTAAGCGATATTAAAGACTCAATACTGTCACAGTCTTACGGGAGCAATTTGAGGTTAAGTATCTTGGCTAAGGATACTTTGACATGTGGACTGCATGGGGCTGGGGATTGAACCTCTGATTAGTAGACCTCCATTTAACCCCTGAGCCATAACCATGTACACTTAAACTTTAATAAGTGATGGGAAGAAACAAAGGATGGGACACATTGATCAGGAATCGTTTTTACAGACTCGAGCACACAGAACAAATATTTAATATCCAGTTTTCAATGACAGGATATCTAACTGCTTTTGTGTCCCAAGAGCTACAAAAATGTTAGACATTGGGACTTCAGAAACAGGAGCCAATTAGTGGAGCGAGTAACCCGTTTGGATCAAAACCTACAGCTCACACTTTCTCTTTACACTCTCTGCGTGGAATCCATTTGCCAAGTTCAGCTTCTCAGGTGAAAACAGACGCTTTAAGGAAAAAGATAAGAGGATGAGAACGCTTTGAAAGTCATTCAACAAGGAGGTGTGAGCCGTGTTGAGAGAGATTAAATCTAATAAAGCGACTAACCGTTATTAGGCCGTTGCCGAGGGTTGTGTGAGTGTTTCAAGTGTGTGGTATTTCCCTAAAAAAGGTCATTGGTGCAGCTGATATTTAGTAGGAATTCCAGTACAGAAAAAGGGGTATTATGTATGACTCATTAGAGACCTGTGGCACTGTCTTCATGCTCCTATTAATGTAAAAAAAAACATTTAACATTTCAGTTTGCTTAATGATGGCTTTGAGTTTAGACGATTTTATCCTGAAGCTTTATTGTGGTGCCTTGAGTATAATTTAATTAAGAAATGTATTCGTATGACTAATCCACATGAGTCTTAAGTCATCAGATATGCATACACAATTCAATATAAACTAATTAAAAAATGGGATCAAGTATCATAGGAAGTAGTGGCCTTAAAATGCCACAGTATTTATGAATTCAAAACATGTGCATACAATTAGAGTAAATCTGATTGGTCTTTAAGTGTACAGAAAATTCAGCCTGGAATGAGCTCACTGCTTTAAAAAGAAAAAATAATCAAAACTCTTCCAAAACCATTCGATTTCCATTAAAAGGAGGAGGAAGTCAGAGAGCCAATCAGCTGCTGCTCTGCTCTCCAGCTCCCAATCAGCAGCAGGTGTGTCAAATTAACCACAACAAGTTCCTGGTGTGTTTGTTGAAAAAAATAATAATAATTCAAGTCACAATGAAGGCTTTAACTATCTTTTTGCTTTCCCAGCCATTTCAGAAATTGGGATTGAAGAGAAACAGACTCGCTGTACATGAACGATTGTTAAAGAGTGAAAAAGTCTGTCTCAGTTGAGTAAGATTTTTGTTTTAAGGACTACATGATCAAATGATCACATCAAAAGCCAATTAGAGAAAACAAAATGCACACAAACTATTCATTCCACCCATCACTGTCATTTTAGGTTAATGGCTGCATTTTCTGTCAATATTCTCTTGAATTGAAGCACGCCATTAAGACACACACATAAATAAAAATGAACTACCTTCTCAACGTGATGTACTTGGCTCCTTCACTATGAGCAAGTGTTGGAGGTGTTTCCCTGAAGAGCTGGAAGCTTCTTCTTCTCTCTGACCAACAGGCTACAGCTCACTTACAGTGCTCTGCTGCTACCCTGTGGTCAAACCGCAGCAGTGCACTCCGACCGGAGATAAGCTGACAGAGTTGCACTAAAAACAAACTAAACTGATTCTTCAAGTTATATTTACAACATGTTTGGTTTATTATACACTCAAAAGGGGCATATTTGAAACTATTGTACGCTTTTTATATTAGTCCTAAAGAGCCTCAGATCACAAAAGGCTGGCCTGACTTTCAACTCCTCTTTTTTTACTTTACTTTGTGTCGTCTCATCTCTCCCTTACACCCGGAAATTGATGCTAGCACAGCATCTTGAAGGATTTCCCCCACAAGCACTCCACCTTATCTGTTATCAAATGCCAGAAGTCTCTTTATGTCTACGTCTGTTTGAAAGTCTGGCGGGGAAAAGAGAGGTGGCAAGGGATAAAAGGATGTACCAAGTGAGAAACAAGAGGAGGGGATGATAACATGGACTGGAGAAAGCTATAACTTTGAGACAAGTGAAGTCTCATTGTGCCCATTGAGGTACATCTTGTAGCGATGTTTGTGAAGATGATGAAGACCACACCATGACTTCCTGTTGTTGCCCGTGGTTAAAGAGTGACTTACCACATACTGCATGTCCTGTCTAGATTTAAAGATAGTGAAGAGTTTGTACTGCGCAATACATCCAGACTAGACCAGTACAATAATACGTGGTGGAATATAAAGCTTAGTGACAGAATAATGAATTAACTACGTAAAGGGGGAACTAAGACAAGAACCAATGAATAAATTAGACAGCCGATGAAAGCCTCGAGACTGAAGACTGTGGCAGAGTAGCTCAGGCTGAAACAGTACCCTTTAACTAGACAAAAGCAACAACGTCACAATGAAACCGATACAAGTTCCCAAAGCCTGAATACAACAGGGAGACAACAGCAAACTGGGACAAATGTACGAGCTAAAAACAGGTCAAACATGATCATGATCCTCTAAGGAAATATATGTATACTGTATTAGCTATATGCTGATATGACGGCCGCTCACACAGAGGTATTATCTGCTCATTTATCTAAGGGATTACAATCAAGGGAGTACGGAAATCCCCCCAAAAAAGCAGACTAAAGACTGCATCTTAAATATAGATCTTACAATCAGTTTCATAAAATTGTGTAGAAACATTAGTAAAGACATGACATTAAAATATTACCAGCCAGCAGTTAAAGACGGGGCTTATCATCTAAAATGCTCTTTAATCTCCTAAAAGCTGGAACTCTTCCAGACACTGTAGGGGGAGAGGAACTTCTGGATCTGAAACGGCTCAGCGATGATTTTCCATCCATATACCAAGATGTAATCATCTAATAACTGGAAAGCAGTGCTGATCGATGAATCCTTTTCCAACCATCAACGTATTATGAACTTGTGCGATAAACATCCCAAAAGAGTGCCTAAAACTGCCACAAAGGCTCTATTGTCCTATGCACAATAGCTACAACATAGCCATTCCAAGTCCCATGCTCCTCCAACAAACATTAACAATATATTAAACAGAAATAAAATAGTGCAATGTACACAGTGTAAGTGTAAAATAGTTATAATGTAAAAATAAATATGTAGATAGCAAACAGATGTGTGAATACGCAAGTGAATACACATCCTGAAACAATATGGGAAAAATAAAGATTGATTTGAATGTTCAATTTCTAAACCCAGCCTGAAAAGGGACAACTAGACCAAATTCCATTAAAAATCAATATTACTTGAGTGGAAATGCGATAGAAATGTAACATCAGACTGAATGTTTATTAAATTATATTATCCACTTTATGGCACAGCTTGTCATCAGGAGAAGTGATAGTAATTACCGCCAATTAAATCCACTTTATCAGCCGCATTACTGACTGCAGCCCAGACTGCAGTAGCTTTATTACGTAGTGCTGGACAGATACTCTATCAGAGTCCTTTAATCCTGATACTCCGTCTGTGTGATTGCTCTGATCAGTTAACTGCTATAACTCTGAGTCGAGTCAATCATTACCTGACATACTTTCACTCTGTCCAAACTAGTGATAAACCAACAGCTAGTACAGGTTAATCCACATTAAAGGTTTCTATATATACAAGATATTTTCTTTAGTGAACAATTAAAAACATAGTATATGGAAATGAAATAAAAAATGTTAATCAAGAAAACGTAATGTAACAACATTTAAAAAGATTAAATGATGACAAAAAATATCTGTAAAATAAAAGCTGTGTAAAAGAAAAATGTAATACAAATATTATAAATGTGTTATGTGTTAAATTATAAGAAAAAGTGAAAAATAAATAGATGACATGCTGTGTACAGGAAAATAATAATAAAATGATTTTTAAAAATACTATACAATGTGTACAATGTGTCTAAGATCAAATAAAAGAGCTGGTAGTTGTGAGCACAGTTGCTAAAGTCATGCATCTGCTTTTTTTTAAGGTGATATATAAATGGATAAACTCTGTTCTTAGAGGGTAAGCAGGGGAGGGATTTACTTCCATCAACAGTGACAGCAAATCCAAGTCATACAAATCACTTTTCTTTATCCACACATACAACTCAAACAAAGCAAATCTCTTTCAGATGGATTACACTGGGATCAGTGGCTTGTATAGTAAGTCGGAATAGGTCAAAGGTCATAATACTCATGTGATCCCAGACGTACAATACATACAATCAGACTGGATTGAATACGAAAGAGAACGACTCCAGACACAGAGACAGCCTGTCAATGAACAAATGACTCCTGTATGGATAATAATGTCCCAAGATTCACACTGAGCTACACACGCATTATTCATGCAGATTACTGTTCTTTTAGGAAAAATCAGGAATCCATAACATGCTATTATGCTTTATTTGATGAAAGGAATAGATTTTAATGAGCCGTTTTATCATATTCTAGATATTTACCTTAGTTTCTTTTTGTAAAACCTGTGATTTGTGAAACAAGGACTACTTTAAGTTTCTTATAAACTATTTCTGAACAAAATCATGAACAAATGTAGCATTACCCTAACTTTAAGAGACATGATTAAAACCAGAACCATTTGAAAAGGTTCCTACTGGTCCTTTTACAGTCTTTTCAAAGGAGCCGCACTGTCCCAGGAATGTGACCTTTGTCTTTATTTGAGGACAAAATGTGGGATTGTGTGGTTTCTTTTCTTGTTTCAGATATGAACAATACAGCAGTCATTCAGATCAATAATTGACCTGAGTTTCAGAAGATAATAAAATATTTGTTTTAAGAGTTAAGTCGCTGTGATCGCTGGGAGCAAAACAGCTGCCTCTACTTCACAGGAAACGCGAATAATTCAAACCAGAAACAACATTTACTTCCACAGGATTCAATCTGCAGGCTGAAAGTTAGTCACAGAAGGACAAAAGTGATCATAAGACACCATATTTCGGTAGTAAAGGCACATTTAAACTGAATTCCTGTATTTGCAGGGATTGGGTGTTTCTCAACTACTTATTTGCAACAAACCACTCTTTTGGAACGCATCCGATAAAGGCTAATATAAAGATAGATACAACTTCTCTTAGCAGCCTCTTCTTCCCTCAACCCTGAATACTAGCATCAGTTTCAGAACTGCTGCAGCACAAACCAAGCTCTGAATTAAATTACAGCAGAAAGCCAAAATGGAATGTGGAGGTTTTAAGCCAAATGTGCATTCTCTCCCACAAACAAGAGTAAGCACTCTTTCCTCACAGCAAATGACGTGAAGGGTTCATGTGTCCGACAGCACGGCTAAATAACGGCACACGCACTGCCCATGTATACGTCACACTACCCTCTGTCTAAACTTAAAGGTCAGAGGTCACTGAGAATAACCTGTGTTTGTCGGGCGGAGTAAAAGAACAAGAGATTTCTGGTTCATACATTAACTTCTCAGAGATCAAAGTTCTGTTCTGTTTTGACGCATCGTGACCCACAAACAGAACTTGCATCAACTTTACCCTAATTGGCTGATGGTGGGGCGAATAAATACGGTCTGTCAGCATGGGACAAAAAACCTTAGCCTCTTCTATGTTGTGGCATTCTTTATTTCAAGGCTAGGAAGCACATTGTTTTCCTACCTGGGAAAATACGACATCCCATACCTTGAGTTTATCAGAGACACTAGGGCCGCGAGGGGAAATATATCACTATAAATGGAAATAGCTTTTCTTGCAACATGCAAAACGTTTGACCACATAGCTTTAAAGCAAGAACACTGTTGTTCATGCACATTTTCCAATAGCTCATTTTTTTGTAGGTTCAAAAAAAACCTTAGGGGTGGAATCAACAAAAACAATCCACAATTGTGTACAAAGTCAGAGCGAAATCTACCCGATTCAAATGTACCTGTGTCGTGGAATTTACATTAAGGATTGGCTCTATCAGAACAGTGAGGATCCATAAAGGATGAGGTCTAATAAAGTCCCCAAAACTAAAAGCCACACTAGCTCAGACAGCAGGAACAAGGTCACTGAAGGGTGTTTTTGCAGACAAAACAAAGGCCTGTGACTGGACTAAAAAGTGGGAAGCGTTGGCATAAAGGGTAAATGTTGAGCTTGTAATCGTGGTTTCGAATTCAGAAGCATACTGCGGGAATCTCTGCCAAAAAACAAATCAACAACAAGAACTCCAAGCACCTGAAAAGACCTGTTGAGAAGGACATTAATACCGTATCCTTAAATGAAAGCTATTCAAAAGGCGTTTCACTCATTGAACACGTTCCTGCTTTATCAACATAAATAGATTAAGCCAGTGGAACGTAACCATGTCAACTAGACGTGACATGGAAAGATTTATGGCGCATTGACAGGATTATTGGAGCCAAATGAATGCATTTTGCTCGTCACTTTCACTCAGGCTCTTTACAGCTGTGTCAACAAGATGCTACCTCCTGCTGCTGCTGCTGCTGCTGCGGGAGGCTCCACTAGGAGAGAAAATGTTAGAAAAATACAACATCTCTTAAATATTTGCTGTCCTAGACCCCTTTTTACACTGTGCCGCAGAATAGTTTCACAGAATTAAAGAATGTATATGTAAATGATCTTTTTCCTCTGAAAACCCGTTCAGCTTTTTGAGACTTAAACATACTCCTCTTTTTGTAAAGAAGAAAGTCCTTAGCTAAAAAACTGCAGGAAAAAATGGGTGAGAGGTCAATATCCTATGAATCCTAAAGCCTTATGTTCTCTGTAAAAAGGAAAGCATAACTAATAGATACTTATTCTTTTGTTTAAACAATGACTGACCTGTATATAATTGTATTATCCTGTGTGAATCCGCACTGTCCTGTTTTTCATTCTCACTCTGCTGCTGCTTAAACTCCTGAATTTGCCCACAGGGGTTGAATAAAAGGTACAGTACATCTCAGAGGTGGGACCAAGTCACTGTTTGGCAAGTCCCAAGTAAGTCCCAAGTCTCAGCAGTCAAGTCCAAGTCAAGTCCCAAGTAAAGACAGAGAAGGGCAAGTCGAGTCCAAGTCCAAGTAACACCAAAGCCAAGTCGAGTCCAAGTCCAAGTCCCAAGCTTCTTCGAGTCCTGAACAAGTCATCATGTACTCTTCACTTAATAATGCCATTATCAGACTAACGATCACACAATTTCAACATATCAACCTAATCTTCAGTATTTTTTTATACATACAGATTAAACTATGCATATATTTTATATATCTGTATATACGCATGCGCCCAAAGACCTTCAAAGTATTGTGTGTGAATGGTGGGTTAGAAATGTATGAGCACGGAAGGCACCACTGTCATCCTAAAGTTGGTAAAGCGCCTTGACTAGTGAGGCATGGACTGTGTGGATGCATGTAACTGGCATTGATGCTTCAGTGGATGCCAGTTACAGTAGGTCAACATTTTGCTTAAATCACAAAGAAACCTAATATTTCAATAAAACAATGTTTAATCTGCATAACAATTAAGCAGCATGACTACACACAATGAAAGGTGCTGGGGGTAGGCGCTTGAGAGACAGACAGACAGAGAGAGAGACAGAGTACACCTCCCTAATCTTAGTTATTTGTGTACATACCTGCAAACTCAGAAGGGCTGAAAAAGGTGACAAACTAAACCGTTGTAGGGGGGTCTGGGGGGTCTGGGGGTCTGGGGGGGGTCCCCCCACCCCCCCAGCCTTTGTACACGTTGCCTAGCAACGTCGCACATGCGCATTATATCCTGCTCCGCTCCGAGTTATAGTAGTAGGCTATTCATGGGAAACGCATGAACAGCACGTTAAGATCTCGGCCAAGTCGTAATTAAAAGCAGTTCTTCATTATTTAAGTTAAGCGGCGGTAACGCCAGTGTTAAACACGGTGTTAAACAAGGTGTTAAACACGCAAATGCCGGTTGGTGTGCGTACGGTACTGAGTGTTTATCGGTCCACGGCCGTTATGAACGTGTCGCATTGGTCCATATGTAATGCGCACGTTCTGTTGTTCCCATTGGCATAGAGCTATTGAACATTAATTTTAACAAAGGATACGGATAACATATCGCCCACGGCAGTTTTGTCATTGTATGTATAGCCTATATTTGTATTACGCTATCATCATTCAACATGTAGAATGAACGTGTTATCTATAGAGTCGATTTACATAGATAATTCACAACCATGAACCTAATCTGGATCTTAAACCTGCCAATTGCAATTGAGAGAGACGCAGACCAGACGGACAGCTCTCGACTAGGCTTCCCTTCCGTGGCACAATTGCATCTTTTCCGTAGATGAAATCCGGGGAAATCGTGAATATTAATGAGGGGAAACCCGGGGATTATCCAATCACGCTGGTTAGGTCCCTGATCCAATCCAAAAAGGCCAAAATCCACCACATGATTGCATTGCTCGCACTTGCCTGCCGGCTCTCTCACTTTGCGGTCTTTGGGGCTTCGCAGGTTCGCATTGCAGGGAAGGATGTCCATGATCAGGAAATTTAGCTTTTGACTCGAGGCATGTCAAGTCATTACAAGTAAAAGAGGCAAAGTCCGAGTCAAGTCTCGAGTTAATAGTATTCAAGTCCAAGTCGAGTCGTAAGTCATGCCGAATTTGATCAAGTCAAGTCTGAAGTCATTAAAATCATGACTCGAGTCTGACTCGAGTCCAAGTCATGTGACTCGAGTCCACATGTCTGGTACATCTTATATTACCTTATCTCATTTTAAAATATACAATTAATACACTGTACTTTATAATTATTTTATTCTATGTAAGTTTTTTTTTTAGTTTTTTTTACTGTTGACTGTTTTTTGACAGATTTTATTTAATAATGTGTTTTTGCTGCAGTCTATCTTAAGGATTTAAATGTGTTTTGAAAAGCACTATTATTTGAATAAAAACTAATTAGAGTTTACTAATAATTGTGCGCTAGGGTCAGCAAGTGGCTGCTAAGAGCATAGGATCCACTGGAGTGACCTATTACCATCCTTTAGTAGACCTCACAATACCTTGAGGGAAGCAGCAGCCTAACATGCTTGACATTCATGATTCTGCTGTACACACGCTAATCGTAGTGGGACTACATTATCATGATCATCAGCAGCCAGTGCTTTGAGGGTGGGTGGAATAGCACTTCCTTAATCTGATGCATTTCCTGCTGACATGTGACAGCAGGGTGGGACTTAACCGGGTTAAAAAAAAGAACAAGCATATACGCAGTGCAGGCTGTATAACACCTCCAAATATTTCAGAATAAGGTGCGACAGTGATAGCAAGTGCATTTTCACGCAGACTTTTTTAAGTAGCTGCGCCATCGCAAATATTGGCAGGATGGTGCCCTGGCAGTATGAGAAAGAGAAGGTCCAGTGTTTCACGGGAAGTATAAATGATTTTTCTCACTCTTCATTTTATGGTTACACTAACAACACGTCAGGACCCCAATTAGCTGACAGCCCTAAGGGGAAAGGTAATGCTGAAGGGGTGAGTAAAGTCTGCAAGAGGGAATAGGGAAATACAAATGCAGCCTTTTCAATTTATTGTATTTTCAGATCATACTGTATAATTTGAGCCCATTATGCATTAGCATGAGGCGTTAACACAGTGGAATATGTCAGGGAAATAATGTTCTCAGGCATGAAAATATGTAAAAGCTATGCTAACTTGCTACACACGAAAACTTGGAACACAGATCCACTGAGACAGATTTTTTAGGTGCAAAATATTTGCTGCGAGAGCTACGCTGCAACAATTTTTGATGCAAAACACTTGAATGCTCTGTCTGCACCCTTCCCCAAACACTAAGCCTCTTGATTTGATTATAACTAAAAGGCATGCAAAGTGATTTTTGTAATAAGATTTTAAAAAGGCTGGAGGAAACCATGCTTGCTACCAGATATTGGTTTAACGTGTCAGTCCACCAAAGATACAAAATACGGATGGTAGGCACACGAAAAAGTACCACGTCAAAATAAACAGCCTAAACCACTTCCAGTATGTTCATTTGTCTGCAAAAAAGGTTAAGCTTTTGGTTTAATTTGATGGTTGTATTATTTGTTTGTTTGTCTGCAGGATTGGGGGGAAAATATTGGCCTGATCATCATAAAACTGTGTGGGAATGTGAAGCATGAGCCAAGGGAGAACCCATTACAGATTGGGAAGGATCCAAAAATCACAGGCAAAAACATGCACTCATTTGTAATCATGGAAACAGCCTTGGCGAGGACTTTTATCATCTTATTGTTTTGTTTGCAATCACAACAGCTCAACTAGAACCGTCTGTCCTATCCCTACACAGAGAACTCAAGACCTTCACTATTTCTAACTTTATCCAGTGCAAAACTATAAATGTCATCTAAAAAAAAGGTTGAAATGAAACCTCTGAATCGTTGTGAAAAATGATGACGGATGTGTCTCCGCTGCCTTTAGTCTTTTCAGTCTGTTACCTTGCAACAATTCGTAATATGTCAATGTGAATGGCACATGTCCATCAATACACAAGGCCACTAAAGTCACTTTATTAGGACAAAAAAGCAGAGTAGAGCTTTTCCCGTGTGAGTGTTTATGATCCTGCTTCAAGATTTACCACAGGTATTGCTGATTATAACTTTTGATCGCTGCCCACTGCCAGTCCCTGAGCTCTGGGATTGGACAGCTGTTCTGCATGTACCAGAGTAAAGTTTGGTCTGAGGATGAACATACTGTACAACCAAATGATTCTGACACACATCTACGGGTTCAAAGGTGAAATAGCAGAGACCAGGTTGCTGCAACACACAGAGAACCAGTGGGAAAATCAGGCCAAAGCACACAAAAACTTTACAAGCTTCTTTGATGTGCAACTAAATAAGCATATTGCGCAATCTACAAGTTTCACCCAACAGACATTTATTCATTTGTATATAGAGGAATTGTAGTCCACATTGCAGTGCCTTTCTACTTTGCTTTAATTCTAAGATCTCAGTTTACCATTCAGTAGGTGTTTTGCAATGTCAGTGGAGAACCTGTGACATCCTGCAACAACTTTTACGTCACTTAGCTCACTACTGCAGCAAGTATGTAAAGTATTTCGACTATAGGCTTACATTTCAGCTTAACAGTAGAGCTAGCAAAGTCAACCACACACTTTTTAAACAACTTTTCAATGCACACAGTTTTGTTCAAGTAGACAAACCAGTTAATTACTTTCTGTTGCAACTGGGCTAGAAGTTGCAACGTCTTTACCACGTTGACAGCAAATACAAGTGTGGCCACTCATCCACTGTCAAATGCACTCAATGACAATCTGACAACCACACACACACACACACACACGGTACTCATTCATACTCACTATTAGTACTCACATGCTGGTGCTGTGTCGGTGACAGTAAATCCCGATCTGGCAAGTAACCGGACACCGAATGTAAACAATCGAGTATCAGAGTGTGTTTATATGTTGCTTCCCTGCGTGCTAACCTCACAACAGACACACTGCTGGTCGGAAGAGGGAGATATGGGAGTTTATATATACACACACAGTCGCGCACACACACACAGGTAGACTACACACACGGTCTGACTTCAGGACAGCCAAGCGGGCGCGTCGACACACGCGCTGTCACACACACGCACGCACACTCTTGCTCAGTGTCTCATATGTAGTTAAGGCGCTAGGACTCTGAAGCTAGTTGCTAACTGTCTACTAGAGCTAAGTTAGCTAGCAGCTGGCACCGTCTGTCTCTCTCGGATATAGGAGACTGCTACTGCGCCTGCCTCATGCTCCCTGTTAATCTCTCTCTCTCTCCCTCTCTCTCTCCATAAAATCTCGCCCCTCTCTTTGATGTGACGGAACCGGTCACGCCCCCTCTGCTCTCGACCAATCACAGAGAAGGACATGTCGGCACCCAACTAGCGGCAGCTTTTAAAGAGCACCAGACACCTTAGTGGTTTAAATGTAATGGATGGTAGCTTCATTAAATGATATAACATTTATTTTAGCTTACACTTTTAAAGCGACTCGCAATGAGTGCATTCAACCATTAGATTGAAGCTCATAAAGCAAGAATCCTTCATTAGGTATCAATAAGTCACAGATTTTAGATTCAATAAATTCAACATGGAGGCTACAAAAGTTTGAGCATCCAAATATAGGCTACCTAAAGCACCAAAGTAAAAGTAATCATTACGAAGAACCGCCCTTTCCAGAATTATAGCTAACTTATATGTTATATATATGGTAGTTTGTGAATTTTCCCTAGGTATCAATACAGTCTTATCTCAAACTAAAAGTATACGCTATATTAAAATGTATTTGTTTATTATATTTTGCAATTATCTGTATTCCAAGACGCTCCCAGGCCAGCGAAGAGATACTATAAGTACAATATTTGCACCTAAACTGTAGTGGTGTAAACAAATAGAGTGCCATTAAATACTAATACTAAAATAGAGTAAAATAAACTAAAAATTGGAATTAACTGGGTCTACAGTACTAGAGTTAATGTACTTTGTTACTTTCCACACAGAGTAAAGCGCTATAGGAATTTCCGGAACTGTTAGAAAACTAAAACTCTATTAAGTGTTGTTCTTTATTGTTAATGATTTTAAAAGTAAGAAAAGCACAGGTGTTACCTTAATGGCTCTGCTCTGTTCAAGTGTAAAAAATGTGTGACAGTAAGCCTGAGCCAGCATGCACAACAGCACAACCCTGAAACCAAAGCTGCCACGGTCATAAAAGAATATTTATAAATATATATGTACTCCTGTGCTTTCTCCGCTACATGTCAAAATGGCTTTGGAGAAAAAAATATTGATTATAGGAGGAATTCTCACATTCATATTTTCAATTACATTTATGAATAAGGCAGAGGTTTTGTTCTGTGAACAAAACAGAGCTAAAAGGACAGTCAATACCTACATTCCTTACGTGGGACTAAATAAATGCTGTTGTTGTTCCATATTTCTGAGATATCAAAGAACAGTTTGCACAGTTTCCGCTGCCCCCAGGTAGCCAACCGTTTTCCCAGGTCTGATGGAAGTTAGACATTGTTATTTTAAGAAGTTGCGTCTGTATTTTTCCTGTTATGACATGTCAAAAGGTCTGCTGTAATTCCTTACTTATTGTGGGATATGAAGGGTGTGTTGCAGACTTCACACTAGTCATGCAGTGACATCACAAGAATGATATTTCACAATAATAAATGAAGTATGATGGTAAATGTAGGCCTTTCCAAACGTTTAAACTTGGAAGTAAAAAGTATATTGCAAAGTATAAGAGGAATATAAAAACCTGTGGTGCAGGAAACAGCTGAAAAGGACAGGATTTGATTACAGCCTCTTATAATGGTTCTTTGTGTCTTGCTTTGCAAAGAGGACAATAGACTTTTATCAAGAGCCATGAAAAAACTCTGAGGACACCGCATTAAAGCAATTCATTCATTACTACCCTGCAAATGACAAGCACTTCATCCTAATTTTAATAGGAAATTACCCCTATTAAACATATTTGTTTTTATTTCAATGAAAATGAGCAGTTATGCCTGAAAGGAATTGGCACAGCAGAGCATTATGACTTTTTCAAGATTTCAAAAGTCCTTATTTTGACTGGAGTTCAGAAACACATGCTGACACAATCACACACAGGTAAACTCCTACCTGACTGTTTCTCAACTCTTGTGTGTTATCTTATCGCTTCAAGATAGCAGAGTCTGTGTCAATGACATTCCTGAGAGGCGGTGTTCAAATCACACCAGAATAATGGCATGTGCAAAAACGCCTGTTAGAATCAGTGATTTCAGGAGTTAAAAACCTAAGCTTAGTTGAAGTGGGATTGTTATTTCTGATCAGTAGAAGTGCCCTTTGATTTGTCTTTGCTGTGACCACACTTTGCCAAGTGGGTCAACCACAGCGTGCCAGAATCACATCACCAGTGCTGCTGTCACTAGGCCACATAGCACCGAGCTAAGAAGTATTTTTAAGGGGCTCCATGCCTCGCCAACAGGCTGTAAATATTAATTAATTTTTTGTACTTAACAGAGGTCAACATACACCTTCAAGTTGACCTTTCCACCCAAGAGGAGCTGGTAAAGCAATGTTTACACTCATTTGGAGTGTCGTTTTTGCTTCCTGTTTCTAATGAAAAATGTCCCTACTTTTTAATGGTGATTAAAACAAGACATCTTAAAGTAAGACAACATGACAGATGTTACCAGAGCCTGACCTGGTGTGTAAATAAGTCAGCTGAAAACACCTCTGCAAATACCAAAGTATGCTTCAATGTGTGCAATGGGGTATTAAGTACTAAGCCCTTTAATCTTTTGCAGATGCCTTCCCAAACACACAAGATATTAAGTGTCAGCAGCAGAGGTACAGTGAATACATCTTTTCATTGTTAAGGTTATTTGAGCTATTTCTGATTTACACATGGTCAACCATTTCTTTTAACTTCAGTTTACGAGGGTAAGTGTTGTAGATCGAAGCAGTAGTACAATTCTCATGTCATTGAAAGCTTTTTTTTTTTTTTTTACTTGTACAACTCGGGCCTAGGACAAAAAGGGAAAGGCAGCAGAAGAGAGAGAGAGTGGGGATGAGTTGTGCTCAGTGGACTGGCAAAGAGCTGCTCACTGTGAATGCTCAGTACCTCCTCTGTTTATTCTCTACCCAGTCCCCCCTTCCCTCACCCCATTGGTCTGATCTCCCTCTCCCCCTTTATAAACGTGCTCCCCCTCGCTCCCCCTCTGAAAAAAAAGCCAACATTCAGGACTGATCGCCACTCCCCCTCCGATGTCCTCCTCCTCGAAACTTTCCAATCAAAGTATGAGAACCCTGAAACAACCTGTACTCCACAAAAGCCCAACTCATTCCTAATTCCTGATTTAGGACTGTTTACTAAGACACAGCTCGTGCTCTATATCGCAGAAGTGGGAAGTGTTAAAGAACCTGAAAAACAAATCAGCGTCAGAGAGAAAAAGAGGGCAGACAAACTGTGCCGAACAAGGTGCACTTTTGACAGGGGGGAGGACCCGTTTAGAGACTGTTTTATCAGGCACACACACAAATACGGTTAACACACATGGCTTATCAAAACACACAGATGCATAACAGTTTCAAACACATGGATCTGGTTGCCCAGGCAAAAATGAATCCTTTAAGGACATTAGGCGTATTATTTACACATGAACAATCAGACTTACATACCATACACACATACTGTTATCACTCTCACAGCGGTGGAAACACTCATGGAAATATAGGAGCGAAGATTACACACCGTCTTGAGAAATGCACTGGAGCTACCGGATAGACAGGTTAGGTAAACAGGACAACATTAAAAGTCAGATTGCACATCCTATACATATGCATTAGTTCAATAACGTCGGACCAGATGGTATATTTTGGATTTGTCTCTGGCATTTTTATTTACATTCCTCAATCTGAATTTAGAAGGCCTACTCTCACATTGGCTGCCTCTTTCCTGGCATCCTGCAGCACAGTCACAAAAACACACAGTAGTTAACCATCAACAGGTAGATTCTGCGCTCAGACAGCTGTAACAGAGGAGATGGTCTACCAAGGTCAATATTAGCCCATTATGGTGTTATATGAACCTTTCAACAAGCTGTGTGTTTTCAAATGGCTATGCCAACTGTGTGTGTGTGTGTTTGTGTTTATCAATCACTGTGCGGACCACTGAGTTTCAGACTTTAAGAGCGAGGATATAATGGAACGTGAATTCGTCTACTCCCTTCTGCAAATGTCTGTGTTTTAGAAATAAAGGAACATTACGC
This sequence comes from Eleginops maclovinus, assembly GCF_036324505.1. Classification (NCBI taxonomy): domain Eukaryota; kingdom Metazoa; phylum Chordata; class Actinopteri; order Perciformes; family Eleginopidae; genus Eleginops; species Eleginops maclovinus. Next base: position 9,317,519 of record NC_086362.1, read on the forward strand.
CAAACATTAGATGAAGATCAATAACACTCTGTTAAGCTTCAGGGTGGAAGACAGTTAGCTTGGCAACAACACTGGGAACAGGGAGAAACACTTAGCATGGCTCCAACAATCATCTAGAACTCACAAAAGAACATGTTTAATCTTATTTGTTTTTATCTGTGTTGTTTATAAAAATAAGAAAAAACATGAAGTTACACATTTTATTCAAATGTCAAATGCTGAAGAAACATTTAAATATGTTATCAATTTAGAAACACCATTTACAACAAAAAAATATAGGAAATATAAGGGCATTTGGAGAGCACAGTCCGCCCCGATTGCCAAATGTTTAATTTACAATGTTAATAAAAGTGAAAGAGGATGTTTCTTTCTGACTCGTGATCCGATTACAAATTGTAATAGGTTCTCCTTTGGCCCAAGCTTTACCCTTTTAACCATTTGTTTCTCCCTGCTGACAAACAAAGCGGTCTGAAAACGGTCTGAGTGGTACAGAGATGACATATTTTTGTAAGGAAAACGGATGTTAGCATCGCAAGGGTTCCCCCAAATAAAAGCCAAAGGGATTCTTTCATTGGATTTTGGAATATTGCAGAACATAATCTCACATTTATGATACTAACATATGTTGTTCAGCAGGATAATCTCCACCATTTTATGATTTTGGAAGTAAAAAGGCTTATGCTATATGGAACTACGGCACGTCACATGACTTCAGGTAACCACTGCTAAGCTAAACGCGGCTAATATGTGGTGTGATGACGTTTAGTCGTCTCATTTGGAAATGTACCACATTAATCCCCCTCCCTCACACACCCGTCCCTCATCCAGCAACAGTCGCTTTCTATTCTCCGCTGCTAGTGAAAATGTACTTTGCACAAAGTACTTTTTGCACTAAAGAACTACTTGCACTACCGTCAAACTGTGTTGATGGTGTCGAACATATGTATATATTACTTAGTTTTTTTGTTGTATACCCCTTTTTACCCCCCCCCTTTTTTTTCTACGCTCTTATCTTTTTATGTTATATGTTCTTGTTTGTATTTGCACTGTGGGACTGCCAGAAACGGTATTTCAATTTTCTGTATGTATAACACATGTGGAAACTTTGACAATAAAGTGGACTTTGACTTGACTTTGATTTAGACGCTTGACACAACGATGCTTCAGACATTTATCAGTGGGGACGTATCTTGTTTCCTGGAACAAAACTAGAAAGATATTGCTTCTCTTGAAATACCGTGGAGGAAATAAGTATTTGATCCCCTGCCAATTTAGTTAGTTTATCCACTTACAAAGAAATGAACAGTCTGTAATTTTTGTGGTAGGTTTATTTTAACAATGAGAGACAGAATAAAAAATGTACATTAAAAAAAGATATTTGGGGGAAATAAGTATTTGATCCCCTTGCAACCAACAAGGATTCTGGCTCCCACGGACCGGTTAAATAAGTCCTCTCGCTTTAAGAAAGTACTCCTGATGTCAACTCGTTACCTGGATAAAAGACACCTGACCACAGTCAATAAATCAGATTACAACCTCTCCACCGAGGGCCAGACCATAGACAGGTCTTCTGGTCATGGCTTATGCTACAAAGGAACAGTCCCATGACTTCACCACCACCACTAAGCTAAACGCGGCTATTATGTGGTGTGATGGCGTTTAGTCGTCTCATTTAGACGCTTGACACAACAATGCTTCAGACATTTATCAGTGGGGTGTTTACTGATGTATTTTGTTTCCTGGAACAAAACTAGAAACATATTGTTTTTCTTGAAATATGTTTCAAAAAGTTTGATATAAAATTGAGTTTGCGTTAAAAACAGTAATGCTGGGGTCATGCTTTTACTGCCAGTTGACTGTGTCTTTCCCCCCCACCGTTCCTGCTCCATCTTTCTCTTCTGTCTCGCAGAAGAAGATAGTGGGGTCAGGGCCAAAAGAGCCCCATGATTGGTGGAAAGGTAAGAGGGTGGGCGGCTCTCTTTGGTTAGAGTCTGTATTGGTGTCTACCTGAGAGTTCGAAGCGGCGATGTTCCCGTATGTTACCACAGCGCCGGGGTCAAGAACGCCGCCATTGCCGGGCGTGATGCTGTTGGTTACAGAGTGGAGGACAGTGTCTGTATTGGTGTTGCTGCTTCCAGAGGAGGGAAAGGTCAGCCCTGCAGCCTGTGGGGGAAGCAGATTACCGCCCGGGTTGGGGATGGACCGACTGAGAGCCAGGCGCTGGTTGAAGATTTGTTGCTGCAGCCGCCGGTCGCTCCAATCCTCCTGAGGCTGCCGGTGGATCTTCATGTGAGCGTTACGAGACTTTATTTTATAGAACATTCTTGAGCAGAGAGAGAGGAAAAACAGGTTTGAGAAGAAGAAAAACTAAAACATACAAATCATGTGTGAATGTTTGTCCGATATAACTGGTTCTACTTACTTTCCACACAGCTTGCACGGGAAGAAGCTGCTCAGGGGGACAGGAACCGCCTCCTCCGGTCCAAACTGTGCGTCCAATGGCGGACAGACAGGGGTTATCTATGAACACAGGAGCAATTTAAAGCAACTGTGCTGTAACTGAATGGCTGGGCTGCATGAGACACACCAAAAAAATGTTTTTAACTGTTTGAACAAGAATGCAAATACTTAAAGAGCATCATGGGAATTTGGGCTGTCACAATATCAGATTTTTCTTTATTATTAATGCAGCCAAAATAATTCACAATATTGAGATTATCTTGATATCTCTCAATCTTAAGGAAACAAAAACATGTAGTGTTGGGATGTAAATAGAGCGTCTGTAACCATAACTGCACATAATCCTACAAAAAGACCAATTACACCATAGGATGGTGGAAAGGCAACAAAATAATCCACGCGGCCTATATTCTACCAACTCAATTCAATCATATGTGAAAAGATGACATCATCAACACCGGTTTTGGCCAGTATAACAACAAGAGAACATGAATAAAATGGTGAAAAGAAAAGAAAAGGCAGATATTAAATCACAAACCAAATGGGACAATTTGACAAGAGGAATGTTTGACTGAATTAGGACTTTGTTTGTGTGTTCCTTACACTTTTCTGCTGCTCCATCGCTGCTTCTCGGATATCCTCCTCTCTCTGTTTCTTCTGCTTGTCCTGGAGCTTCTTGCTCAGGTAGTAAAATTCAACACACTGGCTCACGGTCTTAGTCCTCACCTGCAAAACAAACGCAGCGTAAACCGACAATTTCCCCCTTTTGTTGGGTATTTCCTGACCATATGAATCACTGTGTGTTGTTTACCAGAACTCACTTTTTCTTTTATATATATGTGTGTACTAGCTATGCATAGGATATGTCACGTACGACAAATTAGAAAAGGAAAACATTGAGAAGTTAATGAATATTAGTTGTACCATTTTCCTTAAGACTGAGAAATCTTTCCCATAAGTCCGCAGAGTTGCACCAAAGAGACTCTTTTCACTGTCTGTCCAACAATCACTACCTGCAGACAGAGAAGATGGAGGGGGTTGATTCATACAAATTCTAGACTAAGTGGTGGTTTTTTAGATACTTTAGTTCAGTAAAAGTACAACAATTCACTGTGAAAATGATGAATACTCCACTAAAATGAATAAGTCCTGCATTCAAAACCTCACTTTAGTAAAAGCGTGTAAGTATTATCAGCAAGAACATTAAAGTAAGGTAAAGTAAAAGTGTATTTATGCAGAGACATGATCCTTCTAACCTCGTACAGAAGCACCTTCAGCAACAATATCATTCCCCCCCGCTGTAAAACAGAACGCCAAAGGAAGTCCTTCCTCCCTGGTTTAACTTATCTATCTCAGGTCAGAGGGACAGTGGAGACATTGCGTCCTGAGGCCAAAATGTCACTTTATCCAATTCCACTGTATCACTTCATTTAGTTCAGACTTATTTTATTGTTATATATGCTGCTAAATTGCACAGTGCGTATTGTTGTATATTGTATATACCCACGTATTAACTGTAATTGTATTGCTTTTACTTAGTAATTACTTAGTTTATTTTATGTTAGTTTGAGTTTACCTCTCACTTTCTATTACTTTCCCATTTTGTCCTGCAACTGTTGCACAGCAATTTCCCTCGGGATAAATAAAGCTTCTTGAATCTTGAATTATATATGTTTTTTTTCTTAATAATTATGATTTGTTAGTTTAATCTGCAGCAATGCATTATACTCAAAACGTATCACTTAAAAAAGACATTTTCAGGCATTTAACAGAGAAAAAGTACAAAACTTGAGTTAGTATTGGTCAATTCTACCACTCGTTGGACTTCATTCTTCAGACAGACACACAGCCTGGAGACATTCAGGGGGTTGAAAGCTGGGCAAGAGGGGGAGGGAGGAGTCCAGAGACATACCAGGGGGATCAGACATCCAAAATGTTGTCAGGCTGTTGCCAGTGGGCAAAAAAGTGTATGCGGTACCCTGTCTGCAGAAACACACCAACCTGAGGTAACAGTAGTGTGCAGAACAATGTCTACTCTGTGCTTTACAGGCAGCCTTGTGGATTTCAACGCAAGAAACAAAGAGGGAGAGGGATAGAGTTTGTGAAAGTGGCAGGAGGATTTGGTTTCTACAAAGGCGACTATTGTACATACAGTGGGAAATGGTTACTCCTGTTCTGAATCACATTTTGACTTGCAGAAACTATTTGCTGTTATGAAACACTGAACTCATCTTAGTTATTTTTTACCCTTTGCCTATTTCTGTCGTGGAGGTGTGGTTGAATATGTAAAGTGGAGTTTACGCAGGTTAAATAAAATATCCAAAGTCAAGCCAAAGAGTCTGATCATAAGTGTGTATGCATTGTCCTATTAACAGCTTTAATTGAGCCATATGGATATACTTAAAAATCCTTCTTTGGAAGGGTGATTCAGTTTTGGGCATGAATCCTTACTTATATTGCACAGAATTGAGTTTGTCAACTGCACTCTTTTTCAATGTATTATAAATAAAGTTGCCTTAAAGAACAAAAAAAACATTGAAATCCTTGTATAAGTATAGTGGGATTCTCTTTGCACCACATATCTTTTCCTAAATCCCTAAAAAAGATTCTTTCCTTGACCTCATGATTTTTCTATCATAGTCAAGGAAAGGTGATGGAGTTTTTTTTCTATTTAACTCCAGTCTTATAGTGATGTCAAAAGGTCAAAGGTTACCAGAGTAGTGGTAGTCTCCTGCAGGCGAGGGCTGTGAGAACAGCAGCATCTCCAGAGCGGCCTGCAGGAGAGAGGGATGCAGGAGAAGGAGAACAGACAGATGAGGCATGCAATGGATCTGAAGGGAGTTAACTGGACATCAATGAGAATGAGTGAGTAGGAGGAAAGAAAGGACGATAACAATGCTGTATGGTAGTACATCAGAATGGATGGAGGCATGATGAAAATGATGGAGTAAGTGCAAAGTAAAATAATTAGTGAAGTGATATTTCCTCACTGCTTACCATTATGTTGCCCTGACAGTAGTGCAGACGGTGCAGGGCCAGCTCTGTGTTGCTGCCCCCTCCTGGTACACAGCTGGAACTGCACATGGACAACAGCCTCTCCACTGGGCATGCACAAATGCAAATGTTTTTTAGGATATTAAGAAATGAGCTTTGATCCTTTAAATATAAATTGCAAAGTTACAGAACAGATCATTGACTGGTATTGTGTGTATTCTTACTTTTGAGGTTGTTAAGCTGTATTTTAGTCTGCCACTTACCTTGGTCTTGTAAATTGGTATTATCCTCCAGCATATCCCATGGTTTCCAGAGCAACTGTTCCCTAGGTGATTCCTCTTCTGGACACCACACCCTTGACCGTTCCCCATCCACCAAGCATGGAGGAAGCTCTGCTTGGAAATCATGTCCCACGTTGACATACCTTGAGAGAAAGAAAGATGTGAAAAGAAGAAATAGAAAAAGGTAATACCATGGATCTACTTCAAATATTTGTATTTTTTTTACTTACGGTGACACACTTTCATCTTCCTCTTCTTTAAATTTTGTTTCTTCCTCTCTGTGATTAAGATGTGAGATTGAGGAGTAGAGACCCGTCCCCCTACGAAGTGGATTGATCAGCGGTTGAGGAGTGTACCGGCCTCTCCTCTGGCCTCTGCTTAAGTGAAGGATGCTGGGAAATGGAGTTCCAGTGTAAATTGGAGAGACTTGTTGCTGTAAGAACACAAGCGAAAGTGATTTTAGATAGTTATCCTTGTTCTCTTTTGATAATGACACAACCAAAAACAAAAGCCGGAAAGAAAACGACAGCAACTGAAGGAAGGAAGGAAGGAAATAAAGAAGCATATTTTTCACCAAACGTTACTTTAAATGTGGTCAAATTCTCTCGTGATAAAAAAAAAGTAGCCATACAGTACCTGTAGCTGTTCTTGTTTAAGATTGGCTTCCTCTCTCTTCACTTTCTGGGTCACAATGTGAGGGTTTTTATTTTCTGCGGTCTCATACCGTTGGTCTGTGAGGTGAGGCAGACGAGAGGGAAGGTGGAAGGCGGAATAGAGGGATTGAGCATTGGAGGGACCGAGGGCTCTGGATGGATGAAGGGATGGAGGATGGGAGGTGGAGGACAGGAACGAAGGTTCTTGAGACTGAACGTGGGAGGCTGGAAAAATTATAGGGGAGGAGGACAAGAAGAGTGGACCTCAATGTGAGATATCATTTTGAGTGTCACATCACGGTCTTCTGTGCAGGTTTTTAGAAACTACATCCAAAATCAATTATTGTGAAAAAAATATACATTCTAAAGCATGCAGTATCAAAGACAATAAGGTGATTATCAAATTTTTAAAAATAGTATAAAAAATGTATGTTCAAAAAGAAAAGTGAAAACGTAACTCGCGTGAGAGAAATGTCACAAGCTCACCGACAAACACCCACATGTCCCGTAAATGTACATGTGGGTTTTACCTGTGATTGTAAGTGAGGGAAATAAAGTTCATTTAAATTAATTCACGTTTTTCTATTTCACTTGTGACCTGGCTTGGGTGGTAACGGATTACAAATGAGGATGAAAAGTAAAGGTGACTGTATCCCATTACAGTTATAGAAAAAAAACACCTTACTGGTACATTAAAAAACAATAAAAAAGCATTACAGTGCATTTTAAAAGATATGAAACTATGCACAGATTGTATTTTTGCTTCGTAAATTGTAGGATGTGGTCATACCTTGTGAATTCTTGGTCTATAGAATACCGCATACAGTCAATATGCTTATAGAAATGCAGCTTTTATTTCAAAGAAAATCTGGGTTTACTTCAATTATCCCTTAGAAACTTTAATTAGGTCACAGATTTTTTTAACAGGTAATTAATATTGTAACAGGATACATTCTTAAAGTAACCCTCTCACCCATTGGTATCACAGGCTCCAGATTAAGTCAATGCTATCCCTATATCACACTTTATTTTCAAAAACACAATGTCCTACCTAGGATGTTGCCATAGTCACTGCCATGAGGTGGTCTCAGGTTGCCCTCGGTGATGCCGGGGTCACTGGACGTATGTGTAAAAGTGTGTGACATCACTGGAAACTTCCATATCATCCCAGGGGAGTGGATAGATGGGAGAGGCTGAAGGTGCGAAGGAAAAAACTGTAGTGAATCCCCCCCCTGGGACACCGAAAGTGTGGACACACCTAACCCACCGGGGGAGTCCATTTTGGAGGGTGAGTGGGAAGGAGGAGGCAGAGGTGTGGGAGGAGGACTGAGAACTGAAGACATGATGTGAGATGATGTGGGAGGAGAAGGGAAGGAGGGGTGGGCGGGTGAGTGGGACGAGCAGGGCGGCAGGTAGGAGTCGAAAGCACAGCTGTGCCTCGACTTATACCCGGGGCTCTCTCCTCTCCCTACTCCGAATTCCCAAAATTGTCCGGAAGAATCAATGCTGGAGATCATGGGAAATCTTCTCTTGCCCTGGGAGAGGAAGGCCTCGGAGAAGGAGTCCAGTTTCTGAGTGTACTGAGTCAGGCATCCTGAGTTTAAAGTGTCGGTGTCTGCTGCTCCGCTCCACCTGGCTTCCCCGGGCTGACTCGAGGGAGAGACGCTCACCCAGGGTCCCTCACCCTCTGTTCCCTGAAGCTGATCCTCCCCTGAGCCACAGCTGGACCCATAATCCTCCTCTCTTCCTAAATAATGATCACCAACTCTTGAACAGTTGACGCCGCTGTCACTGAAGCTCCCCGCTGCAGTTCGGTTGTAGGGAGTAGTTTGTTTTGTGAAGAGGCTAACGTTGGCCTCCCTGTGGTAAACAGCTTCGCCTTTAGCTTCATATCTCACATGATTATAACAATTCGCTCTGAGTTTACGTCTCACTCCTCCCTCGCTGTTGTGAATAACATCATTACTGTAGCAATCCGCTTTGTCATAAAAACCATCTGCAGCGTTTTCACAACTCTCCCCATTTTCCCAAACCTCCTCTTTTTTCCCGCCGTACCAAGTGTCCGAAAAATGGCCGCCTCCCAAGCTAGCATCTCCATCCAGGCAGCTACTACTCGTGTTTAGGAAGCCTCTGTCTCCCCCACTGCTCTCCCTCCTTCCCCCTGAGGAGGTGTTTGAAGCCAGTAGAATATTTGAAGATTCTCCCCCTCTCCTTCCATATTCCAGAGGGCTCAGGGCAGGCTGAGAGGACGGGTATCCCAATTCAGGGCTTTGATGGCTGGGCAGCGTGAGGTGAAAGGATGGGTTGTGGCGATGGTGGTTGAGGTTGGGGAAGGATTGGGTAGATGAGGGGTCGTCCATGATTGCTCGCTGCGTGTAGCTAGAGTGCCTACAGGAGACAGAATGGAGTAAATATAAAAACAGTATAAAGCATAGTTTGACTTGTGGTTTAACGGTTGCCCTCATTTATCATATTTAAGAGGCTTCCCAGATACTGCGTCAAAACTTGTTTTTATGTGGTTTCTTTCCTTGTTATACTGTAAACGCTGTTAGCTAAAGTTAGCGTTTCGTTACATAACTCGCAACTCCGCTTTTCCTGTACAACCCTGATTGTATGCTTGCTTCCTAAATTGGTTTTTAAAACTTTGAGAACCTCGGATACAAAAATGTATTATTTTCACAACAATCAGAGCGAATACTCCAAATTCTGTGACCCATCAAATCGTATGACCTAATCAGAAGTTCCCTCGTGTCATGTCATTCCCTCAAATAAATCATGCCGGCAGTAGGTTTAAAGTAAAGGCGCCAATTAAAAGAACAGCCAGATTAGCCGTCTTGACATGCACATTCCAGCAGAGCATGTGTGCTTACCTCGCTTTATGCTGCTTGATTTAGTTTGTCGGATTACAAAGTATCACTCGTACGGCAACATAGAAGAGAAACTTGCCAAGCAGCTAAAAAGAAAGCTATTCTGTTAGCAATGCTACGCTAAAGAAGGCCTTTTGATTACGCTTTTCTTTCCTGTTCTTAATTTTATTGACTTGCTAGCTTGTCTAAAGGTAAATGTGAGTACCGAATCCTCTTGAACTTGTGTTGGTTTTTCTTTCTCTCTTTCTTGAAACCACAGTCAGCTCTAAATAGGACAGTGAGTGAGTCAGAAAGAGAAAGAGCGAATGCAGATGAGATGAAGAGACAAAAACACTGTATATGATTTCGGGCTATTTTTTTTTTTTACCAGTCCGTGCTGCTTAATTTCCTTTTCACATGAGTTCCTCCTCTGTTGTTCATGTTTTCGGCTCCCGGTTGCTCTTCTGATTGTCGTCATGGTACTCTAAACTTATTTTGCTTCGTCTCGAGAGTTTGTGTGATTATTTCCCCCTTCAGATTTTCTTCCTCTCACATAGTTCTTCCTATCTCTCTCTATCTCTCTCTTTCTCTCTTACACATAGTCTATCACAGAAGCAAAGAGAAACATACACACACATTTACTCACTGAAACACACACACACACTCGCAGGTGTCAAAAGGGACTAGCAAGTAGTGATGTTGCCTATCTGCCTGTTCCTTGTCGTCGTCGTCGTGGTAACCACATCCTGAGGAAACAAACGCTGACGGATCTCCCTCCTCTCAGCTATCTTTATCTCTCTGCCCCCCTCCTCCATCTCTCTTTCCGTCTCTTTACCCCGTCGTTATCTCTCTCTCCGTCTCTTATTCTCTCTTTCTTCTCACCATGCCGCTTATTTAGTTTTCTTTAACCTGCTTTTTATCTGTCCTCTCATCTCAGTCTTCGTGCTTTTTGGTTTCGTCTAGGTTATTTTCTTGTGTCCCACTTGTGGTGTATCTGTAGTGGCTTACTTTGAATGAGAAAGTTATTCACACTGATGTTGAGGTACTATTTAAAATTCTTCCTAAAAACTTTACAATCAGCAGATAAAGGCACTTTTGGCACCTTTCACGTAAATACATTTATCATAAAGGCAGTATGCTAAAGTAGTACTTTGGTTGACCTTTGAGTTTCATGACTGCATAAAGGTGTGTGCATGTGTTAAAAATGCACACACCTTTATGGCATATTCGTCTCTCGGTACTCAGTTATGTGTGTTCCACTACATACAGTGTGTGAGTGTGAGTGTGAGTACATGTGTGTGCAGAAGCAGTTGTGGTAGCGTGGATGTTTACCAGATCAAGATTCTCCGGCTGAGTCAGCTGACAGGAAGTGAGAGAGAATGAAACAGGAAGGAAGACGGTGGCAAACGATGAGGTTCAGGGAACCCTCTAAACACCCTGCAGCCCGACCTACTCACCAGCCCACTCTCTCACACACACACACACACACACACACACACACACACATGCACACTTAATGTGCCCATAAGTCGTTTTCTACCTTTGTTATGTCATATATGATTGTAAAACACCTACGCATGCACAAGGAACCTCAAACACAAGCAACTTCCATAACCGCCCCGACCCCACACACACAATCACACATACACACACGTATGTTAAGTAAAGACAAGGATGGCCTAATTAAAAGTTTAAATAACAAATATAACTACGTTTCATGTATCAACAATCAAACATTTGAGAAAATTCTTGTAATCAGTAATCAGATAAAATGATAGAAGAAAGCAATAAAAAGTACAGTTCTCCCCCTGAAATGTGGGGGGGGGGCTATATAATATACAGTGGGGCAAAAAAGTATTTAGTCAGCCACCAATTGTGCAAGTTCTCCCATTTAAAAAGATGAGAGAGGCCTGTAATTTTTATCATATGTATACCTCAACTATGAGAGACAGAATGAGAAAAGAAAATCCAGAAAATCACATTGTAGGATTTTTAATGAATTAATTGTTAAATTCCTCGGTAAAATAAGTATTTGGTCACCTACAAACAAGCAAGATTTCTGGCTCTCACAGACCTGTAACTTCTTCTTTAAGAGGCTCCTCTGTCCTCCACTCGTTACCTGTATTAATGGCACCTTTTTGAACTCGTTATCAGTATAAAAGACACCTGTCCACAACCTCAAACAGTCATACTCCAAACTCCACTATGGCCAAGACCAAAGAGCTGTCAAAGGAGACCAGAGACAAAATTGTAGACCTGCACCAGGCTGGGAAAACTGAATCTGCAATAGGTAAGCAGCTTGGTGTGAAGAAATGAACTGTGGGAGCAATTATTAGAAAATGGAAGACATACAAGACCACTGCTAATCTCCCTCGATCTGGGGCTCCACGCAAGATCTCACCCCGTGGGGTCAAAATGATCACAAGAACGGTGAGCAAAAATCCCAGAACCACACGGGGGGACCTAGTGAATGACCTGCAGAGTGCTGGGACCAAAGTAACAGAGGCTACCATCAGTAACACACTACGCCGCCAGGGACTTAAATCCTGCAGTTCCAGACGTGTCCCCCTGCTTAAGCCAGTACATGTCCAGGCCCGTCTGGAGTTTGCTAGAGGGCATTTGGATGATCAAGAAGATGATTGGGAGAATGTCATATGGTCAGATGAAACCAAAATAGAACTTTTTGGTAAAAACTCAACTCGTCGTGTTTGGAGGAGAAAGAATGCAGAGTTGCATCCAAAGAACACCATACCTACTGTGAAGCATGGGGGTGGAAACATCATGCTTTGGGGCTGTTTTTCTGCAAAGGGACCAGGACGACTGATCCGTGTAAAGGAAAGAATGAATGGGGCCATGTATCGTGAGATTGTGAGTGAAAACCTCCTTCCATCAGCAAGGGCACTGAAGATGAAGCGTGGCTGGGTCTTTCAGCATGACAATGATCCCAAACACACCGCCAGGGCAACGAAGGAGTGGCTTCGTAAGAAGCATTTCAAGGTCCTGGAGTGGCCTAGCCAGTCTCCAGATCTCAACCCCATAGAAAATCTTTGGAGGGAGTTGAAAGTCCGTGTTGCCCAGCGACAGCCCCAAAACATCACTGCTTTAGAGGAGATCTGCATGGAGGAATGGGCCAAAATACCAGCAACAGTGTGTGAAAACCTTGTGAAGACTTACAGAAAACGTTTGACCTCTGTCATTGCCAACAAAGGGTATATAACAAAGTATTGAGATGAACTTTTGTTATTGACCAAATACTTATTTTCCACAATAATTTGAAAATAAATTCTTTAAAAATCCTACAATGTGATTTTCTGGATTTGTTTTTCTCGTTTTGTCTCTCATAGTTGAGGTATACCTATGATAAAAATTACAGGCCTCTCTCATCTTTTTAAATGGGAGAACTTGCACAATTGGTGGCTGACTAAATACTCTTTTGCCCCACTGTATATACTGATTTAAGTATCACTGGTGCTATAATGTCAAGGTGATAAACTATAAATGTACAGAATAGAATCTCAACAAAATATTCAAGAAAACCATTTGAGTAAATGTAGTTGAACTTAATCTTTTTCTAAATTTCTAACAATGTGTGAATATTGTATCCGAAAGCACAGCAATCTATATAAATAACTGCATCATCGGCGAACATATCATGTCTCCAAAACGGTTACTGAACATAGAACTGTGATATTTGTTTGATACTGAACTTGTCATTCAGTCATGAGCTTTATCAAAAGTGATAACATTTACATTTTAAAAGAAACTAAAAGCTGTGAGTTACTGTTGTTTGTGAAACATGAGTGCTCACAATATTTTTTGTGTGAAATGCACCTGATTGCAATCAAAAGTGTTCAAATCCTAAATGTGTTCAATTTAGCTGTAATACAAATACAATCATAAACAGATAACTGATTGGTACCATAAATGAACAATAACACTTACGCAGAACATGGAGGAAGCTTTATTATAGTAGCTTAGAATCCAACTAGAAAATGTCCACCTTTCAGAATGGAAAAGGACAAAAGGAGCAAAAGTGTGTGTGTGTGTGTGTGTGTGTGTGTGTGTGTGTGTGTGTGTGTGTGTGTGTGTGTGTGTGTGTGTGTGTGTGTGTGTGTGTGTGTGTGTGTGTGTGTGTGTGAATGTGTGTGTGTGTGTGTGTGTGTGTGTGTGTGTGTGTGTGTGTGTGAATGTGTGTAGGTGATCATGTAAATGCTGAGGTCAATTATACAGTGTGACTACTTTTCATAGGCGGAAACCTCAGCATTAACATGCATATTACATAGTAATGTGGTAAGTTCACTGACACAATAACCTCCTTTGGCAATAATTCATTGATGTTTAATGTCATTGTTTGAGACCAAATAAGTGTCCGATGACCTGGTTATAATTCATGAAAATAGTTTAAATGGAAGGACCTATAAAATTGCACAAAATTCCTATCAGTACAAAATGTTGTTGTCAATGTCATCTTTAGATTGCTGCGATAAGATTCAAGAAACAGGAAGGTGATATTTATATCCTCACAGTTGCAGCAAATCAACATGCAGATTTTCTGGCAGTGAGGAGACAGATTTTGCTGCTCTAAAGATTGAACTAATGCAGGCAGATTCCTAAAACATGTGAACAGAAAGAACATGAACACTGCGTACTTCCGAGACTCTTTAAAAGTTGCTCATGCTCATGGTGATCACTTTTTTAACCTAAAAATCCAATTTGGGGTGGTTTTAATTGATGTCATTACAATTTAATCAATTATTTAAAGATGGAATGATGCCCTTGATACAATTAATATAGAGAACCCCTTTATATGCAAGGTTGCCGCCAACTAGGGTGTTGAATGTGTCCTTAACTGAGACTAAAGTGCTTTATTTCTGTCTTTTATGACTTTTGGTTCACATTTTGTATTCTTTATTGTGATTCTGACATGCTCGTGTGTATACGTATTGTCTTTTTGCATGCAGTTAACGTTGAAAAAAACCCGAACGAGACAAACATGTGAATGAAAGGATGTGAGAGGATGGGAGTCGGGTGCGGAGGAGTTTGCACGGGGGAGACGCTTCTCTAGTTTTCTCTCACATTCACCTGAAAAACCTGCGGGAGCAGAGGAGGGGGAACGAGACAAGCACTTCTGGACTTTTTTTTTCTCCGAGAAGTCTCTCCACGTGTCTTCCGTCACTGAGAAAAGAAGTGACGACTGGCAGGAAGAAATTAACTGAATGAATGCGGGACAAAATCAAACCACCAAATAGCATGAATCATTATGAACCATAAAACATGAAAATGACTATTTTTGCACCAGCCATGTCAAATTTCTGCACATAAAAGCAATCGATAGTCATTCCCGCCGGATAACCTTGTGATAAGTCGATGTTTCATGCAACCGCTGAATGTGTAACGCTAAGTAGAAGAAAACATTCGAACAGTTTGAGATGTTGGAATGGATGATATGAAATACGAAACACACAGAGGTCAAACTGCTATCAAACTGTTCACAGGTGAAATGGATTATATTATAGAAAGTAGCGCTTTCCTTTGAAGCATCGTGAATACGAAACACATCTCAAAACGATGTGAATAACTTTGGGAAAAAGGTTATGAAAGTTGAGTTCAAGAAAACGTTATGTCTAGACACGTCCTTTAAAATAATAGCTTAATACATTAATCTGAATCACACATTCACAGAATTTAGGGGAGTGCAAAGCCCACGGTGCATTGAAATTCTAATAACTCTGTCTTATGCATATCAAGTTCTAAAACGGCTTGATATTTGATGAATTTTAACAAAGAAATAATGAGATATTTATCATTTTGTTTCATTTAAATGCCCTTCATGCTTACAAACATCGCACCTGAAAATCACACAATGGCTTGATAAAGCGCTTTAAAGCAAGAACACAGGCCCGAGAATTTTCAGAGACCCCACTTCGAACACATAGTGGTCTTTAGAAATGTGTAGCATTGCAATCACATTTCTAAAGACCGCTTTATACAGTATTATTATCTATGATATTATGGTAAATGTTTAATATGCCGCCAATGCACTGATAAACATAATATAATCTGGTGAATTGCCAGTAAAAAATATTAACGTAGTGTACAGGGCCGTTAAATGTTAAAGTTTGGTTTTCTTTAGAAATATATGAATCTCAGATGATTTATTTGCCAGTGATTAAAGTCGCAGCACATTATCGTCATTTAGGTTTGTATCAAATCAATGTAACTTAATTATATTTTTTAAACATAAACCTATAGTCATGCATATAGGAAAATATCATGTTTCTGAACCTGCAGATTAAACACAACGCTTATCTTTGTTACATACAACTCAGAAATACAAATCAAATATTCATGGAGCATAGGTTTTAAAGGCCGCCACACTTTAACGGATAAATAATCAAACAATTTTGGAAATTTTTGCAACAATATTTCTTTGTTTTTTGTGCTAGATTAAAATGGCTTAATGTCAAAGAGTTCACCCTACTTAATGCACTGCAACAGACGCAACCAATTATGTTTTGAAGGATATTTTTCATTATAGTGTACAATGTATGATGACCAGCCTAACAATGGAGTAATCAAGCAAATATGAAATAGAAATAACTGTCTAGAATGTTACATGCATTGCTTGACAGCCTACAATCACACTAATGTAACAAAAGGAATCTAAATGAAATGCAAATATGAAGCCCAAAAAAGCAGATCTCACAATTATACACTTTATCCTTTATTTTGACATCGTTTATTTATCGCTGGTGCGGCCGAATGACTAAAAGGTTGCATACTTGAAATCAAGTTATGGGTTTTATTAAATGTGTGATAAGAAATTGTGCACACTCTTGGCAAAAATCACTCCTTCGCAGCGATGATACCAAAACAGGAGTTCAATACTTGAACATTTCAAAGGCCCTGACGGAGTTTCTGCCTCAGCAGTGATGGAGCTGCAGGTCTCCAAGTGTGACAAGGGAGACACTGATCCTTCACCAAAGAAACCTTCATATGACGTCTGAGGAAGTGTATATCAGAAGGCATGTGGGAAACCGAGTGGAAAAAGATTTTGTGGCCATATGGCCACAATGAAAACCAGCAGAAATACACCATCTCCACCCTCAAGCATGGTGTAGCAGCATGGTGTAGCAGCCTCATGCAGCGGGGATACTCCTCAGCAGAAGGCCTCAGAACGTTTAAGAAAAAATAAAAGCAAAGCTACACTGAACTTTAGTCGCCTAGTCAAGTTGCACTTTACATCCAAGCAGAGGTAGGAAAAGTATTCAGATCTCGTACTTGAGTAAAAGTAGAAGTACCAGAGTGTAGGAATACTCTGTCCTGCAATCAAAATGTTACTCAAGTAAAAGTAAAAAAAAGTCTTAGCATCAAAATAAACTAAACTAAAAGTACTCATTATGCAGATTGGTCCATTTCAGAATAATATATATGATGTGTTTTGATTCTAATTATTGATGCATTAAATCTGGTAAAGGTGAAGCTAGTTTTACTGGAGCAGAAGTACACAGTAGTTTAACATTGAAATACTTAAGTAAAGTACAAGTATCTCAAAATTGTACAGTACTTGAGTAAATGTACTTAGTTACTTCCCACCTTTGCATCCAAGTCTGTCCAAACTGTCATTCAACATTTTGACCTATAAGACATGTGTTTGAAATTGTAAACATCCTAACTGTTGCGTTAGAGCCAAAGCGGTTACATTGACCTTGACCTTAGTCCACCAAATTCAAATAAGTTTACACTTTGGTCCAAGTCTGAGTTTGTGTTAAATTTGAACGGCGCAGAGAGCTGTGCCCAGCGCGGAAACACAACATAATTAAAATGATCAAATAAGTATAGTGCTGTTTCAAAACTCAGACCTCAGTTTAATCCAGAATATGCGGCAGAGCTTTAAAACTGCTGTTTAACCAAGGAAGGCCTTAATGCTGCTTGAACACTTTTGCAAAGAATAATGGAAGACAAATGCCCCGTCAAGATGTTAAAGCTGATACAGTCTTGTCCAAAAGACGGAAGTCTGTATAATAACTGGATGAAACTATAAACAGGGGAGTATTTGGGGGGATTTGGAGCGTTACACGTCTCTGGATAAAACTGAAACGTATTAATCTTCATCTGTTTCCTCATTTCTTCCAGATAGAGTGTGGAAGTCCATCAAAGTCTTTTAAATATACTATTGCAACAACAAAGCAACTTTATTCAGTTTCCTCAAAGAAAAGCGGAAAAAAGGTTCAATACAGATGTTTTTTAATTCAACGCCTTTGTTGGCACAGACACTAAAGTAAAAAAACAGAAAAGCGGTTGTTGCCCTCGTTCTATCTGCAGATGTCAAAGGAGGTCACAAACTGGAAGGAGGTCTAAAATAGCAACATTTGTTTTGTCCGCCTTGTTCAAATCAATTTGGATAATTAGTCCTCTTTGACCCTATACACTTACGACACAAACTACAACTTCCAAAATGACTAGCAAAGTTGGTTATCCTTCTTAAACAATTCAAACTAAATCTGTCCGTGACGACCTTAATTTGGTAGAAGTTGATACAGGGATGTAATATTATATAGCGTAACAAATGGTACTCTTATTGAAGCACAGCCTTTGTTTAAATGTACCCAGGTCAGGGGTACATTGAAGCCTGAGCTTATCATATCTTGATATCTTTATGTCTCGACAATGAAGACAGACAAGCTTGTGGTTTTAAGCCTCTCTGTTTAAGAGCGGTTTGTTTGGTGTTTGCATGAAACAACGCTGGAATGCTACAAGTAATGTTTGAGAAAAGTATGATCTTTGAGAAGCTGCTTGTGCAATACAATATGCATCTACATGGACTTATCAATCAGACTGACTAAATATTCAACAGGAGTACATTTTCAAATCAAAACTGTACTTTCAATAGTATCATTTTGCATTTGTGACTTTGAAAAGCTTTGAAATGTAACTGGAGTTATAATTAATTCAGTTGGCACCCTTTGATTCTAAGTATTCTAATCATTGAACGAGTGCAAATACTCAAATCTGCACATTTGTTTGTAGATTCCAGTGGCTGAGTGAGTTAAAAAAATGTTCCTTTTGATAAGCGTAACTCTGAAAATCACCTGCCTTGTGTTTGTGCTTAACCAAAATTTGGAATGAGGATGAAAGTGTGTTCTTACCTGTTAGGCTGTCATTACGATCAGGAGGCGGTGGAGCGCATGTGTGTCTGGTCTTCTGGTAGGTTCACATGTGTTTGAGAAAGGGGGAGGAGAAAAAATAGAGAGACATGTAACTTTACAAAGATGAGCCGCCACAGTCGCTCTTTCAGTTGATCTTTCAGCCTTTCATCTACTTTGTCATAATGGCACTGTTTGTGTGTGTGTGTGTGTGTGTGTGTGTGTGTGTGTGTGTGTGTGTGTGTGTGTGTGTGTGTGTGTGTGTGTGTGTGTGTGTGTGTGTGTGTGTGTGTGTGTGTGTGTGTGTGTGTGTGTTACGAGCTGTGTCATACTGATGCTGGAAACAAGAGAAAAACACCCTAGTGTGTGGCTTCAACTTAACACACATACACATACAGTAAGCTACATACACACACTTTCAGTTTGAGGGATTTTTTCTCGCCCCTATTTTGTTTTAAAAGGGCCACACACACGTATCCTAATGTTGGACACACATACATAATTACTGAGAGGCCGTATTCAATAAAGTTTTATTGTACAATATTATATTCCGTTATTTCTTTCACTATTTGTATTGTTTTTATTTGTTTTATGTTCTATATATGTTCATGTAGCATTGTTGGAGGAGCCTGGGACTTAAGTTTTTCATTGCTATATCTACACTGTAGCTATGGAGGACCGAAAATGACAATAAAGCCTTTGAATCTTTGAAACCTTTAAGCATGCTAATTAAAAAAGAATAACTTTAAAAAGTTGGAAAGCGGTTTGTCCAGGAGATATTATGTTACATTTGCAGAGGTCTGAGGCTAGTTATGTGAAATAATCCACCTTAAATTTCTATTTACGGGTGGACATTTGCACTTTCAAATCTCATATAAAAGGATCATTAAAAAGCTGCAGTTGAGAAGCCTTGTTCTAATTTTGGGGAAAGTTTAAAATAAGGTCTGTTTTTCTGTAATTTCTATGCAACGAGTCAGATAATCATTATATCTTTCATATTTCTCAAAGAAGTCTATTTAGTTTAAACTTGTGTCCCATTCCCTGATAGATTCACATTTTAACATACCTTGAGTTGCAGCTCCAGTAATGGAATAGTTGGCAGGAGAGGTGGATTTTAGGAAGTCCTGGTCCCATTCATGTAATAGTTTTGGGAAAAGTAAAATACAAATTAAGACATTCATTTGATTATTTGCTCAGAGTTGAATGAGAAAACCAATACAACTTTTGAGTTTCAGCAGTAAATAGGTAGCTACAGCAAGCAGCAGGTAGCTACAGCAAGCTTAGCTTAGCACAAAGACGAGTAACAGGGGGAAACAAATAACCTGGCCCTGTCCACATACAGATATGTGGTGCTACGTAAGCCTAATTTGTGGGAAGGTAAATTGTATTGGCTTTAGACAGATCCAAGGAATCCATTGTTGCTGTTTGCCGTCTTTTAAGCTAAATAAATATATCATTGGCTCATGCTAAGCTACTCACCTACCTACCAAATATATTTCCAAAGTGTCAAAATATTGCTTTAAGATGTCCTTTTTAATACGTGGGTCAAATTCTCAGAGAAATATACAAATTTAGGTCCAAGGTTGACTAACGGAGAAGGAGTTAGCTGAAGGTGGATGTTTAGATCCCAGTCAAGTTGCCGACACACACATAGTTTTGGAAATAAAAAAATAATAATGTTCACATTTATTGGATTCCTTGCTAAGAGTTGGATGAAAAAAATAAATACAACTTTCATTTTATTGACAGTAAATATGTTGCATAAGCAGGCAACCAGTTGGCGTAGTTTAGCAAAATTATCATTTTAAGCTAATCATACCTTGGAGTCAAGGCCGGCTAACTGAGAAGTAGATAGCATGACAGAGGTAGCTGTTTGGATAAGGGAAGAAGGAAAAGAGAAATAAAGAGAGGAATCAGTGAGCCGTACAGACAGGCAGATAACTACCTCTGTTCACAGTCTTTATGCTACGTTTAGTTAACCACACAGAGGCTATAGCTTTGAGCTGAGAGTTCAGTTCTCATCTAACTTTTGGCAAGATGGTGAACACAAATGTTGTACACAAAAATGTTTTTAAAAAATTGCGTCAAGGAGGGGGTTTTCTTCTCTGCAATATTTGGTGGGAGGTTGGTATTTCTTTTTAATTTTCATGCTTAAATTCTGAATGGTCCCTAATTTATTTAAGTTAAATACATAAAAAGGGCCAGTTAGAAAGCAAGTATTGTGAAACTACAATGCACTGAGTGGGTACCGATGTAATGCGAAATGTTCCATCTGACAAAACAAAACGAAGTTTGTACAATTGATTATTCAGGGGAATAAAAAGTACTTGAGGGGGTCTTGTGGAAAATGAGAAATATCAGTGAAATTGATTGAAACCTCGTATAGAAAAAACAACAGAGTTTTCTTAAATGCTCAAGTTTGGTCTTCGGAGCTTTACCTGAAAGACAAGTCTGGTGATTTCCAGTGTTGTAGTATGTTTTTCTTTGCTGTATAAAGCCATAAAAAGAACGCCCATGAGCTCATTCCTTGTACCAGGACCCGTGAAATAATGAATCCAGCCCTGTTAACGCAACACAGAAGTGACGCTTATGACAATAATCGTTAAATTCAAGATATAGGAGTTTATATTTTAAGACCTGAAATTCCTTTGAAAAAGTCCAAGATCCTCAATATGAAGCTTACTAAAATAATGTTTTGAAACAAGCATTTTTTATATATATATTCATAATAGAAATCTATACAAAATAATGAGGTAAGTGTTGAGTGGAAGGGCTTTATGATTGCCTTTTAAATATATAAAATATGTAGTTTCAATCGCATGGATATCTAATGTGCAGTAATATGTAAGAGTACATTATTTCAGTGTAAAAAATAATTTGTGTCTGCAGTGAAAGCTGATGAAAGGTCAGGTATCTTCATTTCACCGTGATGTAAAAGGTGTGTGTCAGAGTCAGACTGAGAGTTAGTCATGAGTGTGCATGGTGGGTGAGACGGTGGTTGGGTTTCACAGCGGCGTGGGGTGAGTCGCTGAGACGGGCTCTGATTCCCGGTATCAGCAACTTCAAACCTCCCCTGTGATACCACAGCGGCTCTGTATTATACCAAGACCCCAAGAAACTCTTAGAATCAACCTGAGTTTCAACTGTTAAAGGACATTTTTATCAAAAGGATGATTTTAAATTAAAGTACTTAAATGAGAAATTGCCAGGTTGTATGAGATTACATTATGCATAAGAGTATGATGAAACTGGTCTGAAATCTACAGTTTTAAAACTGAACATATAAAGCATAAATTGTCAGAATTCCATTAAATACAATTTTAAGTTTGATGGCTAGTTTTTAAATAGTTGACTTATATTGTGTGGTGTCAAACATTTTGCAGTATCAAAGTGGAAAGTACTTGTGCAGAAATCTCCCTTTCAGAGTCGTAATAATAATTATGTAGAATAATACATGTTTTATTAATGATGCCTTAATTAATGTGTGAGAAACACTTTACTGTTGAATACTAGCTGGTTGAGATGCAGCTAACTTTAACTACTTCATATACTGTTGAGGTGCTTAATCTGAAATATTATCTCAAAATGTGTATTTGAAATGTTGAAATGAGTAATACAGTTGCCAGATAAAGTTCATTAGTATAGCTCAGTCTGATGTGCAGTGGAGTGTTGCAGAAGCAGTAAGAGGAATTGAAAAAGTCCAAATTAGAAGTACTTTAAAAAGATTCTTAGTAACACATACTTAGTTGCTTTTCATGTCTAATAACAGTAGAATCACGGTCTAATATCAAGTCGTTTGAACAGCATGCGAAAGAGAAGGCTGGACTCCAGTTCATACCGGAGTAAAATAAGTATCATAATCTTGTGTTTTTCGACTGCTTGTTGATAAAGATACAAACTTGATGTTTTACAGTGTGTTGTTTTTTAGCTGTACTTCTGTGTCGCCGGCTGAACAATAGCTAAAACAGTTCCGAAAATCCACTGCAATAATGTTGAGAAAGAAATAGCTGCTTTCAATCACACAGGCAATCTCTCAAAAAGGATGTAGCAATTGAAGAGTCCCAATATTCCTATCTATTATCATTCATTTATAAAAACATCTGTGGGAAACACAGTTCGTACAGAGACGATGTTTTAGTGTTGACAAAATTGCTCACTCATCCATGTGATGTCAACACTTATTCTTACAGAAAGTTTGTTTATAATCACATCATTTATGAGAATGTTCTCAGACACCATGCAACGCACATGCTGCATTTCAAGAGGTATATTGCGAGGTATCTAAAAACCATTTTACATTTTCTATGCCAGTTTTAAAATATGACATTAAACTCTGGGTTTATGACAGTATTACTTTAACACCTTCAGTGAAACTCGTAGCAGAGCATACATTTTACAGTCAAGTACAATGTGCCGATGAAACCCATCCGTGATGCTGATAAAATATAGAGACACGCTTCCTCTGCTAACATCTGTGACATACTTACACACACCTGTACGTACTGAAAATAGTGAACGTCTCATCTGATATTATCTTAGTCTCAAAGAACTCACTCTTATGAGAATGTAGTCGCATATAAAAATAAACATGAGGCATACGCAGAGTAGGTAGCTACAGTTCTGTTTATTTCAATTCCGTTCATGTGTCAGAATTGTTGCCAGTCACAAAACTTTTTTTAATAGCACTTTAAAAAGACTTCAGAGTCACCATCCATGTTAAAAAGACAGAAAAACTGTCACTAAAAATGAATTTCTTTAAATTTAAAATAAAAACACAACAGAAAGCCTGCCAAAGAAATGCCCAAAGAACAAAAAATGGAATGTCTTCACATATCTGGACATTGTTGTCAACATTAAAGGATCACAAAATATAGAATGCTCAGTGCGTATCTTAAGTGGCTGCATTTTGTCCCAGCACAACAAAAAAAAACTGAAATGCGTGTTAAAAACCAGAAACATTTACCTGGGTTTGTACTGGCCAACATGTGGAATGGCAGACTTTCGTTGACCCAGTTTACTAATGTTCTGACTTGAGAATTTTGTCTAATTATTTTTAAAAAGTCAAAAGAAATTCTCAATCTTTTGACTATGTCATCTTATTTTTAAGGATAAGGACTGACTTCAGATTCTCTTTAAAACAAGTGATGTGTGCATAGCTTTCTATAGTTTGGCTCCATCTTAAGCCCATCTAGGGGAACTGCAGCAGGACAGCTTGTCCGGTTCCCAGGACAAATTTGTCCAAGGTGACTGTAGTGTCTGTCTCCAGAGCTTCATCCGTCGACAGCGTCACCATGGCCGTCTCTGGCAACTCTAAACCCTCTGCAGGAAGAAAGATCATGGGGTTAAATAATACACAATACAGGGTTGGATTTTATGTCAGTGTTCAACTAAATATTTCTGCTGAACTTGCCTGTAGCTTCCAGTTTGAAGGCAAGCGTCTCAGGTGCTGCTCCCCAGTTGACCGCCGTTATGTACCTCTTACTTTGGTCCCACACGCGGAGGAAAGAGAGGGAGGAGGTCGAAGAGGAGAGAGGGTAGTAGTCGCCATGGAGGAGGGAGCGCTCTTTGCCTCGCAGTTCGCTGAGGGATCTGAACCACTTCCTTACAGCAACGTGTTCCTTTCGCTGAGCCTGTAAATGTGACAATTGAGGAAATGTTGAACTAGAGCACAGCCTGTAAACTAGCTAAAATGAAAGTCTAATCTAAAATGAACTCATTTTAAATGTAGGAACACACTCTTACCTCAGCAGTCTCATTAACGGCTCCTTCTGCAGGTTCCTTCTCTATGTCCCAAACCATTTTTGGTGATTCTGATCCCTGATAAGTAAACGCAAAAGAAAAACATTACACTCCGAAACAGCTGTGAGGTAATAAAAAAAAAACTTGATCATCTCATTTTGTAGCTTACAACTGCCTGAAGGCCAATCTCGTCTCCGTAGGAGAACACGGGGGTTCCAGGCATGGTGAACAGTAGCAGCTGGTAGAGCCGGATCAGGCCAGAAGTTGAGGCCTGTTTGGACAGCTGGTCATCCTGGGCGGCACCGAGAGCCCAGCCCAGACTCCTCTGCTGAGCGTTGAGGGTGTTCATGGCCATGATGCGCTGCGCACCTGCACATATTCAGATACAATTATCTCTTGCAGTGCACAGTCTGGTTGTTTTCACACAAAAACTGACATTAACACTGACATAAAATGCTATCCTTTCAAACTAAATCAGAGCAATACTAAGCTAGGTATGTTAGCTTTAAGTTCATTTTTTCTTGCACCACATAAAATGGAACAAAGTGCAACAGGTCTTGAAATGTGTATGCTAGATAATATGATTGTTGTACAGCGTTCTTGCTTGGTTTAACTGACTGACCCACAAACCAGACAGAAAATAAAAAAGATAACACTTTAAAACATGTAATTATTGAGGACAAATAGGACATACCTTCGTTGTTGCTGCTGAGCAGGTCAGACAGGACCAGATCTACACCTGTGGTGTTAACAAGCTGAGACAACTGGACAGCCGAAAAACCTTTAACCACACCCATCAGCATCCTGAGAGAAACACAAAGTGGTAAGATTACACAGTCGACACTGGTTGTTAACAGCAGAAAATGCTTAATTATGGCATCATTTTTTAAATATTGTATCAGCAAAAGACAACTCAGATATTATTCTATATAAGTAGATAGGGTAATTCCTTGAACCCGCCACAAGGTGTCGTTTCAAAACAGAGAGTAAAGCGCCACTGCCTCTCTTGTTGAGCCAGCTCCCTTCCCCACCTACAGACCCCTGCAGCACTGGAATGCTTTTAATCTCAACCTCAAGAAACATTGCCATGGTTATGCTGACATCTTACAATGTATTGAAAATTATTTTCCCAACTAGTTTAAGATTTTTCTGTCCCAATTTGGAGGTGAAAGTAAACTTCTGATGATGCTGCCAGCTAGAGCTAGGGTTATTCATAAATCTTCAAAATTAAACCATCAGCGTTCCTGCACAGAATTTTTAATCATGCAAAATTAAAGTAAGTACTTACTTCTTCTTGGTTTCCTCAGTGCGGTTGCCCTCGACAGCAGCTTGGAACTTGGACCATTCAACAGTGTTGGCTGCCGAAGTAAGGTCAGATACCTTAATGCCATCAACTCCCAAACTCAGCCAGTGCTCCGCTGCATCCTGGAAGAGAACATGAACACTTTAGCCACAGCAAGGCGGAACAGTTACCAACATGGAGAACACTTAATATTGCAGTTTTGCACGCTTAAGTTACTGAATAAAAAGGATCACGGAACATACCTTAACTTTCTCCATCACTTCCTCGACGTCACCAGAGGTGAACCAGGGAGCGCTTCCCAGGTAGTTTGGTGTCAGGTCAAGCACCACAGAAAGCCCTGAGGGGAGAAGTACAAAAAAGTCAGATGCTATTCTCTAAATATCAATTAAAAATGAGTTAGTGATTCATAAAATTAGGATTTGACAGCCATTTATCAGATTACAGTAGTATGATGACTTACCCTTCTTGTGAGCCTTTTCTAGCACAGCGAGCAGGGCTTCCTGATTTCCCTTGGTGGGGTCGATCTGTTTAAGATTCAGGGTGGCTGGAATATTGGCCTGGATGGTGTGAAGAGGGCCAAGAACCAGGCCTTTCACCTTCAGCTTGTTGATTTCGTCCAACCTTGCTTCGACGCCTAGAAAGAGGAACAGGGAGGCTGTGTCAGTGAGTTTTCACATTTGAAAAAGACAGGGAGTTGATTTGTAAAGGGTAGGAGGGACATAGAAAGAGACGAAAAAAGGCTGGAGAGACATTTTGATGAGTTGGGAGACAGCCAAGTAAAAAATGCTGCACTTTTAGTGAGTTATTGACTCAAGGCAGCAGCATGTGAATGACCCCCCCCCCCCCCCATCCCCCAAAAAACCCTCTGCTGGCCATGTGAAGTCTGAGCACAACCAGGGCCTTGTGTGAGAAAACACCAACTAGTCACGTGTGGTTGTTGGAATTCAGCCCAAGGCCTGCTGGAAACCCGAGTGCTGTCAAGTAATTATTTTTAAGGAGAGCAGCAGAACCTGTCTTTCCTTCACCTTGAAAAACAGTTATTGAATGGTAGGAGAACAATAAATCTAAAACGGAAAGTTTTGGCAAATTATTTACACTGCGTTGTTTAGTGAAATGTGAAGAAAAAAGAAGAACTCTGAAAGGTAATATTTTAAATCACTTTTGTGAAATAAAAATCTAAAACCTAGAAAAATATGTATCTTTAAAAGAAAACTAAACAAAAAGTACAGCCTCGACATTTAAAATGTGAGGAGAAAAATTAAAGAAGTGACTCGTAGCCTTTTTATGTCCTTTAGACCATGAGTCACACTTTGTCAGCCTTGTCAGCAGTTTGGTATCAGGTCAGCTGAAACAGGCCACACAGAACGAAGGAAACTCAAGACTTTGTCACAAGTCTTATCCTTTGTGAATTACAACATCACGGCCAGTCCACACACTAAAGATACTGTAAGTCTGACTCTAACGTGAACATTAGAGCAGCAGGATATATTGTTTTTCGGCAAAAGAAAAGATGATTTTGATCAATAACAGCTACTCGGGTATAACAGGTATAATTGCCATTTCCTGATATCTTGCAGCCCTATCAAAAATAAAGTACTCTACCTAGAAGTCCATCAGCGAAAGCTTCAGAGTCAGAGATCTGGTACAGAGGTCCTTCGTTCCACCAGTTCATCTCCGGGATGGGCTTGCAGCGAGGGGCCTGGACAATGATCACTACTGCGCCAGCCAGCATACCAACCCAGCCCAGCCAAAAGAGGATCAGAAGCACCCAACGGGTTCTCACCCATCTGTATATAAAGAATAAGATTGGGGTAAATACAAAAATATGATAGCAATAGAAGACTTGTTTTGGGTTTTTTTGTGTCTTATCTTACCCTGGAGTTCCAGCAACCGTCATCAGCTCCTCTTTGGACAGGCCGGTGAAGGCAACCTCCTCATCCGGGACCTTCACTTTCACGGTGCCATTTTTCTCTCCGCCTGCAGGCTGGCCATCACCGGTCATCGGCTGCTTCTCAGGGTCCATCTCCCGCAGCTCCACTTCCTTCATGTCTATCTCTGTGTCTTAGTCATGGTTGAATCCTATTCCTTTATAGAGATGGAGGTACAGATAAAGATTGTTGAGTTATTTCTCCAGGGAAGCCTTAGTTTCTCTGGAAAGCCCAAAATTAGAAATGAGAAAGAACATGTTAATTGAACTCTTAGTCCCAACACCTGTTACATGGAGAACTTTCCAGTTAAGATGTGAAAGCAACACTTCACATTAAATAGTTTGTGTCAGTCAGTAGGTCACGTTTCAGATACATAGTTTCTCTAATTTTTTATTTAATAAATCCCTACTCTGAAGGTTTCGTCTAATGCTGTTGTTAACCTTAAAGTGTAACCCTAATGTCTCACTTTTTAGCTTTCTAATGAAACATATAGTTGAATAATGCCAAAGCCCGTCTACGGACAATATTAAAAGTTCTCTGATAATGCACTTTAGATTATTTCATGAGCAGATACTAAACCGGTGTGGCTAATTAACCTCAAAAATAAGGTTAACTCGTAGCCTGTTGAGCTAAAGCTAGCTCAGTTTTCGGAGCAAGTACATGAAAAAAGGTTCAGAAAATTTACCTCAGCAATTTAAACTTATCTTATTAACACTGCTCTTTGTATTTATAGCATGTGTTGCTCTAAAAAAAAAAAGGACTGGCATTGGGTAGACATCTCTTTAAACGGGTTGTTACGAGTCGTATGTGTGTTCAACAGTTGGAACAGCAGAGTGTACATTATGCCTTCACGTAATTTACAATAAACGGTATAAACGGAAATAAAAATAACATTCACAATACAACCAGATAGTCGGCGAACTAGCATGAATGGCTAACAATTCCGACTATTTATGTTATTTTGTCAATAAAGTGATGTTTTATTCATTATACTGGAAGTTGGCTGTTGAACACTGTCGTTCAATAGTAGTTTTACAACTCCCTAACCGGATCGTCTGCTTTGTTTGTCATAGTAAAATCGATTACTTTGTGAGGAAATATAATCCAACCTTGCGTCATCTGCTGCCACACGAGGCTGCAATACTTCCAGTGATGACTCTATTTCTAAAGCGTTTGAAGTTTAAGTGTTGAGCTTGTTCTGTGGCAACAAACTCGATAACGTGGTTTCTACCTTACCTGTAAAAAGCTCTAGGGTCCGTGCTGTATGTTTCCCTTGTTTCTCAATCGATAATCCTGTGTTCAATTCTAATCCGGTTTGAGTCTAGCTCTTGTAGTCGCTCTACTTTCCCCGCCTACCGATGGACTACCCAATAATATCGCTCTATCTGTTCCCACAAAACACACACACACACACACACACACACACACACACACACACACACACACACACACACACACACACACACACACACACACACACACACACACACACACACACACACACACACACACACACATTTGGCTACACTCATGCTACAGACCAACAGTAATTTCAATATTATCAGACCAGGTTATTTTATCTTATTTGACATCTCTTTGTCTATTATAATGTACAATCCACATATGTTTGGATGTGTTGCATAATGTCAACATTATCATTAAATCTTATGTGTACTGTGTCTGTCTTTACACACTTTTGACCTTTGCTGTAGTTTGTAGAAAAGTGGCAAACATATATACAATTTAGCTTTGCTTATTAAATATATTTTCAATTAGATGTGAAATGTTTGTAACTTGGTTTGTATAGCGTGAATCTAGCAGTAAAAGTTTGCCTACATATATGCAGTGTAAAAAGATGATATTAAGCTTTAGTCTACACCTTTTCTTACAGTATTTTTTAATTTAATTCCATAATGTTATTTACTGATTTTTATGTGCATTTCCTTTGGGAATAATCATTAAAACGATTTAAAATGTACCCTGTAGCTACTACTTCAGATAAGAAATGCAATTTTAATAGGGGGAATTCATAATGCTACAAATTTCTGCGTAGCCTGAAAATGTTCAGTTGAAATTAATGATCTATAGCGTTTGGTTATGCAAACGTTTCGTAGCGATAATATAATCAGTTGCATAATGAAGAGCAGCCGATGGAGGTATTGACTGTATTGAATGGGTTACTGCAGGGTTATGGAGAGGCCTTTAATCTTTTGATTAATGGAGATTGCCCTTCTGTTCTTCACTGATATAATTTAACCTCCACTTCCCATCATGCTCTCACTATAGTCATCATCAATACAACACAAAGTAAGGTTTTCTTCCAATGTTCTCTGGTGGATAACAAACAGTGCTGCTTTATCAAGCAGATCATTGAATAAATAACATTTTATAATCCTCTTTGAGTTTTTCAAAGTCAAATATATAGACAAAAAAAGATTGATTTGGATGGTTTTCAAGCAATTGATTAAATGTGAGTGTTTTTAGTAAATGATGACCAGGAAGATGTATGTTTTTTGTTGATTTTTTCCCACAGTATACAATAAAATATCTATATTTTTAAACATGATATGAATTACAGCAACAAAAACAGGCCCACAATATACATTTATCCTATCTGGCTCTAGAAATACTTTGTCAAAACTCCATTATGTCAGGTTGTTTACTTTTGCTTGGTCAGTGTTTCCTTCAGTGCTTCTGCCCTAAAGCCTTCTCCAGCTGTTGTTTACCTTCATAGAGTTACAGCAGCAGCACACTTCTAGGAAAAACGCATACACAGAATCTCTATGATATAAAGTAGTGTGGCATATTACAGGTTGCATATGTATGTTAAAGTGTGTACATTATTGATATTTATGGTAATTATATATATATATTACGTAGAAGAGTGTGAACATGTTGACAAACAGAAAAGGACCGTGTGCAATCTCTCTTTTGTCAAATTTGAGAAGGTTATCATTTTGTTTTTGCAACTTTCCAACTGTAAACATCTTTACCTGGCTAATTTTGGTAACACCCTCTACTACTTTACTGGTGTAACGTTTGCATTGTGTGTTTGTTGTGTGCTCCTGCATGTACTTGTTTAGTCTCAGATTGTCTTGGATGATAAAAACACATGTTATTGGGTTTTATAGTAAAGTAATATATCATTCTTGGGACACGTGACGTCATTATATGTGAGAAGTTCTCAAATTATGTCTAGAACAATTGTTCCATGATATGGAGTGGGGGTTTATGGGCTGCTGTGTGTCTATTTGTGGTTCTTTGACATAATTTAACCTCTATAATTATGCATACTGAGCGTTAATGATGTCCTTTTAGTTGTAGAACTAAATATAGTCCCTTAACTCGTGTTTAGAAGCTATTTTTGCATTGTATGGTTGGTACCATCGCTCTCCTCTAAACAAACTCAGACACACACCATCTGCTTCTGTTTTTAGCCCGGCCGGTAAAGCACACATGTGTTTGTCAGAGACAAGTTGTAACAGAGCTGTTGATTGCTAGCTGAAGTGAACACTCTGTGCTGTTGATCCAGAAAAGATAATGGATTATTAGTTTCAGACCTTTATTCATCAACAACTCCTCTTTTGACCAACTTTTTCTGACTTTAAAGACAAATTAGGGAACAATGTTTGTAGAGATATCTATATTAGGACATTTGAGGACAATAAGCAAGAGGAAAAGACAGAAAACAGGAGTAATTCTCCTACATCCTTTGTCCTGTTCCTACTTTACTTTTGTGTGTATTTATTTCCTCATATCTGACATTTTTGTTACAGCTTTTACATTACATTAGTTTAAAATAGTTTCTTTTTAGTTTTAACTAAATTCCTTTTAAAGTGACCATGCATACAACATGACACACTGAAGGAAATTCCATGTATGTGTAAACTTACTTTAAAGTAAACTTGTTTCTGAAAGGAGGAGGAGCGAAAATGAAGGGGAGAAAACACAGACATAAAGAGGGGAGGGGGCAGGGGATGTGAAAACATGTTTATGAGTTGATGGGTGTAACTAAAATCGCTACAATATTTGGAATGGAACATGGTCACGAGTATTAAAGGAAACACAATACAGAGAAAGAGCAATGGTGTTGTCTGTTGAGTCTTCACATCTTCACAAACTAGTAGCAATAACAGATCCAAGCAGCATTTAATACTTTAAGAGAGGGTGCAACTTTGCAAAAACAATGGAGATAAATCAATTGAGGACACAAAAATTGTACTCTTTTGTAAGGCCAGTGTGGTTTTTGCAGTAAAGGCGGGGACAGTATCACAAAATCCATCGGCAAGCATGTACCAAAAAGAGAGAAAGGAAAGGAGGGCAAAGTTGATGCATATTTGTCAGCAGGGGGGAACAGTCAGGGATTACTGTGCATCACGAGCAGTTTCAGAAAGACACAACTGCTTACTGTGGATATTAGTTAAGGCAGGACGCTTCAGGCAAAACATGTTTGGGGCTAGTTGCTTCCATTATGGTTTATTTCACTTACTTACTGCTTCTGTAGATTTCTCCCAAATTCACAAAATCAGTTTTAGACAATGCCTCAATAGCATTTGAGAAAACTGTGAGCACAAAAAGCGATCGTCTTAAGGTATGAATTAAACTGGATTGTGGACTCAAAGCCTTGAAAATGTTCCCACGTTCAACTGTCTCATTCTAAGTCATTTCAATGGCAAGGGTTTTATAGTCATGAACCATTGAATAAATAAGAGAAAATACACATTTTTAAGTATGAAGAATGGGGTATATAGCCAACTCACTTACTTTATCCTAATTCGTAAAACAAATTCAATGTTATTCCACAGATCTCAAAACAAAAACAAATACAGCAATAGTGTTCACAATTATGGGTAATAAACTACTTTTTTTGGTTAAAATTCTTAAAGTTAACTTCTAGTGCTACAGTTCCCTGCATTGTTCTATAACAAATCAGTCTGTAAGGCTAGAGGGACTCACACACACACGAATACACACAGGGCCTCAGTAAAGCCTTGTCTGATCCCTGAGAGAGTTTATTTTTGCAAGACAGCGTGAGCTTGGGGGGAAAAAAGAGCAGACCTGAGCCAGTTTAGACCAGTTTGGTTGAGGTCTTGTGCTTTCATGTCATTGTTTCAGCCTCACTGCAATGAGCACTCCTACAGTGTAGGGGAAATCTATAGTCCATGATGTAGCACTGTTATTTAGTGATTCATTCACAGAGGAAGTTGCAAGGGAAATGTCTTTGTATGCAGTCACATTGGGACTTTGACATATTGTGTCAATTTATTGCTCCGCTGATATGATTGTAGGTGTACTTAAAGCACACACACCATGCCTTGCTTGTACATTTTTATGTTTAGAGTCTCTCGCCCCTTCATTATGCTTTTTTCTTGCTTCATTCTTTTTGTGTGGCCTAGTTTTCTCCCAAAGACAAAGGAGACTGTTCAATCTGGCTCTACTGGTGTGAATGGAGAACTAAAGGACATAACAGACACTACATTAGTTCATCGCATTAGTGTAACCACTACATACATCAAGAATATATTGAAGATTAAATCACATTGTGCAGATTCTACATGTAACATCCTGTTGACAAGACAATAAAATAGGTTAAATCTAAAGAAATGACCAATGAAAATCCCACCCTTGTATTACTGCAGGCAAAATTAACCTTACAAATTACATAATTGCCAAGTTGCATGACAAATTAAAGAATATTTGTGTAATTGTACTCTATATATATCTTAAATCAGCACATTATAATGATCTTTTGCCCTGTTCACATTCATCTTCTTCTCCTTCACACACAATTTCCTCTCCGTCCAAAGCTTTCCTGCTCTACTTTTACTGCTTCATCTCTTTCACTCCGTTTCCCCCTCTCACTCTACCACTAACTCTTTCTGTCAGCAGGAAACAATGGTTGCATGTTACGTAAGAATGTGGCCCTCGTGAGAAGAATGCTAAATGCTCCCATTTACAGGCCTTGATCTCTCTCTTTCCCCCCTCCCCCATATGAAGCAGAGTGGCTTCTGTGGCTTTTCTTTCCATAACCCAGAGGTCGATGGATCGAAACCATCCTCTGCTATTTTGAACATGACATGACAAAATATTTATATCTGTATACCATATGATCACCAACATATCCATATAAGGCCGTCTGTCTGTTTGGAAGTACAGAAATAGGTCCTCACTAACGATGGTGGGTAAATTACACGAGTGCTAAATAGAAAAGCAGTAAGAGCATGATCATTTTAGCAAAAATACAAAGCATAAAATACAATAACATAAGGATTAAAACAAGAGTAATAATGTAAAAGCGTAAAAAGTCATATGAACACAAGAACCAGGAATACCAATTAATGTGGATTTAGCCCCCGGATCAATAAAGTTTATTATAAATTCTTTGTCAATTATATTGTGTATACTTTTTGATCTAAATCGGCTAACTAACTAATGTTGTCAATCGAATGCAGTAAAAAGTACAATGTTTCCTAATGAATAGACAATGGTGGAGAATAAAACTACACAACTAAAAAACAAGAGCTTCAAAATTATACTTAAGAGGAGTATTTTAGTAAAAGTACTCAACCTTTGATAAAAACACATTCAACTTTAACCTGAACCATCCTCTTTGACTTCCATCAGTCCCTGAGCGAGTCAGTTTTACATCACTAATGCCAAACCAGATGCACAGGTTATCTAAAATCAAACATTTACCTCCTTTGTGTGTGTTGCACATTTCCCTTTCAATTTAACTGGCAATTACCTGAAGAAGAAAGCAGCGGCAGTGACCTTTGAGCGACCGCCTGCTAGAAACGATCTCATACTAACTAAGGCTTTTTTAGACCTTCAGGAGGTTTTGACAACACAATACCAAACACTATAACAAAGAATTTCTGAATAGTTTGAGAAGTTCAGTCTGTTTAAAAGTAATTTTAAGTCAAGTTGAGAAAGGCTCTCTGATCTCAAAAACACCATATCAAAGAGAAAAGCTATAGGAAATAAAGAACAGCCTGGGAAAGAGATGAAAAGGATATTGTACAATATGAATGCACAGCTGGAACTTCCTCAGCATTAGAGTAATGTTGTTCTCTCTTTGTTGTATTGTCTCTAACAGGGAGAGGCCTAGACTAGCTTTTGCTTTTCTTATTTTAGTATCTTTGACACATAAACACAGAATTTATGAATGCAGATGTATATTGGTTGTATCAGAAGAGGTATTATCAATTACATTCTTTAGAAATATCATGGTACAGTATTTTTATTTAGTGTAAATTTATATTTCCCCTGCATTAGACTTCACTGGGTAAATGATATTAACCTTTAGCGCCCTCTGGAGAATTAAAATGGTCTTTACATTTTTTTTGCAAATACAATTCATAATTATGCAATATAAACATCTCAAAATAGAAGATAAAATGGAACTAAAAGAGTGGAAATATAAAAGTTGAACGTGTAGAAACGTATGTATACTGTCTGACAAATAAAACACTATTGAAGGGCTAAAAACAACTAACACAATACATAAGTGGGATATTATTTACATTTAGTGTGCAAGAATGGCATAAATGTTCAAAGGTATAAACAATTTGTAAAACAGTATGTCAAGTAGGCTACTTGAAATATTTATGGGGACACAATTGCATTCACTAATACAGCATCAACAGTAGGTGGACTTAAAAAAAAAATCATACATATATATATATATATTTACTATTATAAAAATTGTATTAAGAATATAGAGAAAAAGTATTTAAAGAAATTCAAGATAATTAAGCCTTAAATTGTAGTCCAATTTTGACGCCTCTACCATACGCAATCACGTATTTTGCACACGTCACTAATCAGGAAGTGTGCGTCGTGGAGGGACGGCAAAATCACAACAGACAGTTACTGTTGCTTTGACAGCCCTGTCTCTTTTGCCGCTGAAACACGCTTTCTATCTTTCGTTATCGGGAACGGACATGTCACGAAAACCTAAAGATGAATACTACCGTTTTTTCACCGTCACCGACCCACGCACACACGAGAAGGGACACACCGAGTACAAAGTGTCTGCAAGGGTTGGTTTTCACTTTTTAGCTCTCCTTAGCTACAGAGACATATTTGTTGTTACCATACTTAACAACCATGTGTTAAGCTAATTTACCTGTGCTCTGCCTTCCTGTTTTATTATTTATCTTACAACATATTGTCGTGTATGTTGTACCATTTTTCTTTGATCTTTTAGTAGAAGTTAGTGACTTTGTTTTGTTATAACACAATGGAGTCACATCACTGCTAGTCATAAAAACAAAGCAGCTAGCTCAGTAGACAGATAATACACAATGGGCCTTTTATTTCAGGCAGCAGTGCACACAGAGCACTGAGGTGAACTTGTGATCCAGTTCATGAGTTATATCAGCCCCCCCCCCCCCCCCCATGACCACACTAATATCCCGTGGTCTTCACTGGCATGCATACACAATCAAATTGGATCATATCTTCATAGATTCAAAGTTTCAGCCTGCCTTATATTAACACAAAACAAATGAATGGCTCCATGACTCATTGAACTAATGTCCGGGGATAAATAATCATGCATTTCTTGTCTTTTATTCTCTTTTGTACTCCCAAGAAATGACACTAATCACAATCATAACAAACTATGGCTTGCAGAATATATTTGGGCTATAAACGCATGTTATTATACTACACAGTTTCAGAGAAAGACAACTCAATTGCAATTTGATATAGAAGTTTTTTCTGTGTCTTGAATAGAAAAATAATCAGTCCTCTTTCCTCTGTAATTTGTAGTTTGTGTCTAAGCGTCACCCGGAAGATGTGAAGGAGGTGGTCGTGTGGAGGAGGTTCTCAGAGCTGAAGAAGCTCCACGGGGAGTTGGCCTACACTCACAGGAACCTGTTCAGAAAAGAGGAAGAGTTCCCATCGTTTCCCCGCGCACAAGTCTTTGGTATAATGGCAAAACTTGTGATAAAACCACTGAATGTGTTGCATTGGCTGGATAAATAACTTACACAATCCACTTCAGTTAGCCTATTCTTAGCATGTTGTAAGAACTCTTGTGTTATTTCCCCTCAACGTATTACATACTTTCACAACTGCAAAGGCAGCCACACAGTTGAGACCTATACTAACCGACAGTCACCATTTATAGTACTTTAAAAATAATACCTGTTTCTGTTTCAGGAAGGTTTGATGAAGCTGTGATTGAGGAGAGGAGAAAAGCTACAGAGGCCATGCTGCTATTTACTACCAGCATACCTGCACTCTACAACAGCCCACAGCTCAAGGACTTCTTCAGAGTAAGACATGCTCTTACACACATGAGGTTAAACTGATATTCCTAGTGAAAAACACACGCCAAACCAAGAGACAGAGCTGCAGCGACATTTATAATTTCAACAATCTAGATTATTAAATGTATTATCTGGTCTAAAGAATCTTAGAAAATTGGTTGAAAAAGAATGCCACCAAACATTTTTAGCCTCCAATTTGATATCATCAAGTTTCTTTCCTCTCTCTCCCTACATCTATCACATTCTTTCCCTTTCCCCCCCTGCTATTTCTTAGGGCGGTGAGGTCACAAGGCCTCTGGATGCCCCCCCTCTGTCCACTGCCGGGCCTCTGCCTCCCCCTCTCATCCCCCTCCCCAAGCGAAGGGCCTCAGACTGTGAACCTGCAGAGGAGGAGGAGGGGAGGGAGGCTCCCACCTTACCCAGGACCTGGGCACCAACCTGAGTTTAGAGGTGGGAGAAACGGAGGTGGCTGCTGAGGCTTACAGTGAGATGGGGGGCTCTCCGAGTGAAGAACAAGAGCAAGAACAAGAACAAGAGGAGCTCAGCGATACGGAGCTGGATGACCTAAGTACGGCGGGGACAACATTTTTAAAAACTTCATGCAAGAATACATTAACCTCAAATTGAAAAACAATCTATAAAATGTTGTGTTTTTTAGATATATAAATAAGTTTCTTTATCACAACAGGACATTTAAAACAAATAATTGTTGTAATAAAAAGCAGTAATTATGTTTAGGTAGCTTATTTTTACATTTGATTCACTGTATTTATTTTCATGTAAAATTATATTGACATTGCCAATGAAAAAATCTGCTAGAAATTTGTCATGCACTTCTTCCTTTATTAATCTCGTTTTTACCTTTTGGTCCATGTTTCCATCTTTAGTTCCATTTCCCGAGCCATGCCAAGATGAAATCGCCCTATCACAAGAGTCCCAGGAAGAGTTTGACTCCCTGTTTGATTCTGTGGCAGAAGATCTCGCTTCATCCCCAAAAGAGGAAGGGCCTCCTCCTCTGACTGATAATGACTTGGCTGTCTTTGACCCCTGCTATAAACAAGGTGAAACAAGTCTTTATAGCCTGAGTGGCATTGTACATTTATGATGAGCTGACCCGCCGTCACATCCTGACCCCACGCTGTGCAACACAAGAGACAGAAAAACAAGCTTTTACATGAAATTGTATTTGAATAGAAATTATTTCTTCAAGCTTGGTTAATGATTGAGTTTCATGGTAAGAAAACTACTTTACAAATCAATGAAATAACTCTTTAGTACAAAACGTATTCCAGAGTAGGTGGAGGTAGCATGTCCGAGCGGTCTAAGGCGCTAGATTAGGAGCTGTAACATCGCCTTCTATGCTTCAACATTTCTCTTCCGTGATTGGTCAAATGTTGGACCAATGTTGGGGCCACAAATGTAATTGATTGATCATTCAAAAGCGAAAGTGGGAGCTTGCACTCTGATTGGCCAACAAATGTTGGGGTTCACACTCTGATTGGCCAATATTCTCAACATTTCAGAAAGTTGGACAGCTATCTTAGCAGCTTGACCCAGACAATATTTTACATTATTGCATGAAAAAATCATCATCAAGTAACTTTTTAGATTATTTTTGCTATAGTTTTACAAGTTTTAACAAGTTTCTCCTGGTTCTTTTTGTGTTTTCCTCTCCTTTCTAGATAAATCCAATTCCTGCACTGACTACTCCGATTTATTCTCTCTGCCACCAACCAGTCTGGACGGAGGGGACGTGGGTTACCTAAACCAAGCTGCCACTGAGCT
Source organism: Eleginops maclovinus (assembly GCF_036324505.1). NCBI lineage: Eukaryota > Metazoa > Chordata > Actinopteri > Perciformes > Eleginopidae > Eleginops > Eleginops maclovinus. The sequence continues at coordinate 9,355,932 of NC_086362.1, forward strand.
CACAGCTGCAATGGAGCTGGAGAAGGAGGGAGAGTTCAGTTCTGCCATCCGCAGGTACAGGACGGCGGTGGATACACTGATCACTGGAGTCAAAGGTGAGTCTGGAGGGATTGAGGAATATGGGTTGTTGGGGGAGAGATAAGGAAAGCATAAAGTATTTAATTCAATCCTTATTTTGAAAATCCTATGGCATGCATGTGTCACTTTTTCAGTCCAATTGGACATCCTTTGTAAACACTCAAACATGCATTTAACATGAGAAATATGGCACTTTAACAAGTGTAATCAGAATCAGAAGTACTTTATTTATCCCAAACTGCGAAATGTTTGCGTTGCAGCAGCGAAATACTAAGAGAGGCAAAACAAATACAAATAATTAGAACTAAAAAATAATAAAGTAAAAATCAAAATATAAATGAAATACACAAATGCACAAAAAGGCAATAACAATATAGTGTAAATGCACAATGTTAAGTGTGAAGGAGTGCATGCTAAATCCAGTTTACAGAGAGGCTAGTTATTGCAGTGGGCAGGAATGTTCTCCTGTACCTGTCCTTGTGACAGCGGAGCTGGAGCAGTCTGTTGGAGAAGGAGCTGCACTGTCTGTCCAGCTGCAGGTGTAGAGGGTGGGTGGGGTTATCCATGATGGACAACAGTTTGTTCTGAGTCCTCATCTCCACCACAGCCTCAAAATTGTCCAGTTTGATGCCGATGACAGAGCCAGCTTTCCTGATCAGTTTATTGATTCTGCTGGTGTCACTGGCTCTGATGCTGCCCCCCCCCCCCAGTAGACGGCCGTAAAGAAGAGTGCACTAGCAACAACAGACTGGTTAAAGATCTCCAACATCTTGCTGCACACGTTGAAGGATCTCAGCTTCCTCAGGAAATAGAGTCGGCTCATCCCCTTCTTGTACACAGCAAACAGGGAGCTGCTGCAACAGGCTGCCACCTAGTAGCGGTGCAGCGAATGAACCGGAGATTCTATTTTTATTCTTTTGTCATTACAAACTAAAAAAGAAGAACCCAGTGCAACAATTCTCAAATCATATTTTCATTTTTTGTGTGAGTTGATATAAATGTAACTGATTTAGTTAAAGCTCTTTGTGTATGGATTTGAACCAAATTGTAATTGTATCATGGCATACTTATATATAATATAAGCAAATATCTCTTCAATGTCCAAATAATCCATATAATATTGCATCTTTTATTATTCACATTCTGGCTTGTGTGTTCAATGCACCCTTTTTAATATGGCCTTTTACCTGAATGCCCATTCCTGCATGAAGCATGAGCCAGGTTTGTTGCTATAGGAACAGACATGCACTTGCGTGACAAATGTTCTATGTTAAAATAAGCTTGTGCATCTCCTCAACGTACATTGTGCATTTAACTATGATATCTTTACCATATTTGCTCTGCATTGCATATTCTGATATGCTGCAAACACACACACTGACACATGCACTGCACGCAGCTGATACACACATAGTATGTGACCTCACCCTAAAATCAACTCTGCTGTTGTGTTCCATTACTTAGTAATGCTCTGCCAGAAATCAGTTATTCATTGATGGCTTATTGATCCATTAGGTAAAGACCTTTTTTTTTTTTTGCTCGTCTGCATGATAACATGTTCTTGTGGGTAGCGTGGCCGAGCGGTCTAAGGCGCTGGATTAAGGCTCCAGTCTCTTCGGAGGCGTGGGTTCAAATCCCACCGCTGCCAGAGTGCTTTTTCAGCATTAGTGTGCTTTCAGAGATCTCAAACTGTAGAAGAAGCCTTCATTCTCATGTTGGTGCGTCGGCTAAAAATCATGTCAAAATTCTGATGTGTGTTTAAGATTGTGGGAAATGCATGTCATGATATATTCATAATTGCTAGGTTAATGGCAACAGGTTTCTTTTTCGATTTTTAAACAGATTTTCCAGTATAAACAATTAATCAACTCTACCTAAAGTGGTCTAATGTGCCCTATGTCGACACCAGTCTCTTTGAAACATGAGTTTTAATTTGTAAATTTCCCCGCTATGGGACTAATAAAGGATATCTGATTTCTAAATATGCTGACCGTGAGCATACAGAAAGTAAAAATGTATGTGGACCCGAGTGTATTTAGAACAAATTGCCACTCAAATGAATTGTAAGTCTTGTAAGTGTGGAAAAACTGCAGGAAGAAAAAGAAAACTCCAGATAGAATCAAGTAGTACTAACTAAAAATGAAAAGGGATTAAATGATCATGGAGTCAGTAGGTAGAATTGGATAAGAGGTTATCTATTATTTTATAAATGGCTGAGAAATATTCACTGTACTTTGTTATCGTAAATCAGGCGTGGGCCGTGTGGCGTGTTCTCTACAACAAAGTATGTGTGGTATCTGCTATCGTGACGACTCCCTGATGGGTTATCAATGGTTACTGTGTGCTTCTCAGTGACTCAGTGATCTATTTCTGGCAGCAGAGTCGTCGACCCCCCTCTGCTATTTGTTGACGGACAGTGACATATGGGCTTGTATATGATAGCGTGGCCGAGCGGTCTAAGGCGCTGGATTAAGGCTCCAGTCTCTTCGGGGGCGTGGGTTCGAATCCCACCGCTGTCAAGAATCATTTTGAGTGTAAATGTCGTGGATAGATTAGTGTATTTTTGAGTTTTCACCAAAAAATGTATAATTTCTTTAGCTCTTCTCTTTTCTCTTTGTCCTCTTTGCCGTTGTGCATCTGCAACCCCAGGGCACTAATACAATTACCGCACAATATTATTGAAAATAGTCATCTTTGTCTTCATTTCTCTTTCTCCAGGAGATGCAGATCCGATCCGCAGAGAGTCCGTGATGAGAAGGACCGCTCAGTACCTAAAGCACACGGAGATGTTGGTGGACAGGCATTCCTCGCCTTCAAACACTCACACACAGGACTCTTAGAAGCACACACACATTTCTATATATTCTGTTCACACACATATGGTGAGTAAAAGCCTCAATCATCAAATAAATGTGCAGTTTATTTGATCAAAAACATAAAGTATGTGCACAGAGTTAGAAAAATAAACAAATAAATATATTTATTTCAAAATAAAGAGAGGAAAAGTGAAAACTGAAATAGATGTTAACAAACAAGAATAATTGTGTAAATCATTGTAGAAATACATTTGTATATATTTATGTTTTCAGTTTCTGTGCACATTCAAATTAATCTGCACAACTTTTGACTCATTAAGGCTTTTATTTCTACTTCTGTTAAATTACCTCGTAAATGTAATCATTTATGAGGTAATTTATTTACTGATTTACCCTGTCACACATAAGGATCAAAGACATACAAGCTCAGGTATGTGACATCCATACACGCACAAACATAAATGAAGACACACACTCTTGAGGTACACACTACACTGCAGACTGCTACTCTAGCTGCCTTTGTGTAGTGCATAATCTGTTGGATTTAAAAGTAACATACACATATTACTTTAAAGCATTAATCTCTCTCTTGTTTGATTCCTTTCTTTCACAATGGTTTCTTGTTTAATACATTTATATGTGTATATCAGTAATTTGCATTTTGCACAAACAATGTTTTTGTTAATAAAAATGATCTTAATTTAAGTCGATAAGGAATCTGTTTCTTGGTTGAAGGTAAAGAGGTGCAGGTAACACAAGTGAGATTACACAATTAGATACTACAGTAAGTCCAATGTTGAGGTGCTTGTACTTTCCTTTAGTGTTTTAATTCTATTCTATTTGATACATCTACCACACATTCTTTGCAGTATCTTTAAGTACTTTTGGCTGCTAACAAGAGTCCAATAGATCATGCTGATTTTGCAGCTTTACAATAGCAAGATTGTTCCTCTGGGAGGGGCTGTTTGCTATTAGATCACATCAACTACACTCCAGTACAGAAACTCCTCACTCCATGTGTTGTCCACCTGTAAATCAGCTAAATGTTACATTCATTTTTCTCATTTGAGCAATTTTGACAGTAAAGCAGCAATTTAGCTTAGCAGTTGCTAACTTGAGCTGTAGATGTGAAGGACTTACATTGTGGATGAACTTCAGCTAGAAAATCATCAGATAAAAACTCTGTTCTTCTTATGTTGCATATAGTGAAAGAAGCCCTACAGTGCTGTATAGGGGACAGTCGTAGCGGTGATGTCTGTATAGTATATCTGTATTACTGATCTTATATGTGTGTGTTTTTCATTTTTCCTGTCAGTTTGTATGCTAATGTATGTTCTTGTTTTAGTTCCTCATATTTCCTGTCACTAGGTTTCCTCTTTCCATCGCGTGCGCTGCAGTGGGTTGAACAAAACCTACAAGATCCATCACAGTAGATTCTATTCATACAATTATCTAATATGCAGTGATGGAAGAAGTTTTTATACAGTACAACAGGTACAAAGATAAACAGGTAAAAGTCTTGCCTTAAAGTCTTACTTAAGTTAAAGTCAAAAGGTTTGACACTTAAAAAGTACAAAAGTACTCGCTAAGCCTAATGACATATTTAAGAATGATGTATTATTAATGACGGTATGATTATTGATGCATTAATGTGTTCACACCTAAATGTGAAGCTAACTTTTTTTTACTTTGTTTACTGCTTCTGGATATTGCCCTAAAAGCATATGTCACAATGTGGTTCGTTAGTATGTTGTTCTAATAATCTAAATGTAAGGTAAAGTAACTTAATCTGTAAATCAGATCCAATCAAAATTGTAGTGGAGTAGAAGTATAAAGTAGCATGACATGGAAATACTCAGGTAAGTACAAGTAACTACAATTGTACCATCTTGAGTAAACGTACATTCCTGCACTGCTAGGATGTTACTGGGATACTCCAGATATTATACCATATTATTAACTCTTTCGATGAGTTCAAATGTGCACATTTTGAATTATATCCTAAAAACTCCAGCCTTTGAGGGGTAAAGTTTCAACAAAATAGGAAAGGGTTGATGGAGAAAAAGAGAGGAAGTGGGATGCAAAAGATGAAAATGAAAAAGAGGAAAGAGATCAGTGCCATACAAAATCCCTTCTCTGGAGAGGAGAGAGGGATGGAAGGACAAACAGATGGAGAGGCGGCTAAAAAAGGGGAGGCCGAGTGAGGAAAAGGCTACCCTTTCTCTCACCAGATGAGAAAAATCTGGGGGTTTGCAGGGAGCAAGCGATAACGGAGGAGAGGAAAAAAGGAGGGCCGTGATTAGAGGATAAGCAGAGATCATCCTTCCATTGTTAAAGAGGGAGGGAAACACTGACCCTCCCTCTTCCTCTGTTTTCATCCTCCCGTTTCTGGCTTTGTTTTCCAGCATTGTGGGGAGCTTGAAGAGGGTGGAGGGATGGCAGAGAAAGCGAGAGATAACATTGCTTCATCCTGTCATACACCCCTCTTTTCCTCTCATCCCTCTGCCTCTCTACCTTTCTCTCCCTCTTTTTAGTGCTGCACCTGTGAAATGCAGAGGATGTGAGATAGAGAGGAAAGATGGAGAGACAAAGAGATGGATGGAGGGAGGGAGGATGGGATTGAAATCGGGGGGGGGGGGGGGGTGTAGAACCTCGCAACATTAGCATGCTGAGAGTGTCAGCACTCTCCTCTTTTACTCTCCCTCCATCCCATCCCTCTTTCCATCCCTCCCTCTTTCTCTTTCTCCTCACTGGTCACTGCAATTATACCATCAAAACACTCCATCCTGAGAGCATAATAGCTTCCCAGTGTGTGTGTGTGTGTGTGTGTGTGTGTGTGTGTGTGTGTGTGTGTGTGTGTGTGTGTGTGTGTGTGTGTGTGTGTGTGTGCGCGTGCGTGTGTGTGTTTTTGTGTGTATATCCGTGCATAATTTAGTGCCTTGCATGGTGCATTACATGTGCATGTATGACATGAAGGGCAGCTGTTGGTGTGTGTGTTTAGACGCCAAAAACTGAATTTGCAGCATGTGTGGGTGTAAGAGTGTGACAGTGTGTGTGTATCATCTAAGTATCTATTGAGTCCTATCGGCTAGAAAAACTGCTTCTCCAACCTCTGACCATACACACTCTTAAACACACGCTAAAAGACCCACTTTACATACGTGCGCCTATTTACATACACTCAAACACACACACTCGCTGATGAATGCACACAGGCATACAGTCATAGCTTTGAGCCTCAAACCGTTATGACCTACATGCCCAGTGGGTCATCATTAAGCCAAACAGCACACTATGACACCTTCGGCTGTCCACACACACACCAACACACACACACACCCTGTTTTTGTTTTTGTTGCCTCAACTTCCTCTATCCCTCTCCCCCTTCCGCCCTCTGTCTCTTCCCTTTTCTCTCATTCTCTAACACACACACACACACACACACACACACACACACACACACACACACACACACACTCCCCCCTCCGTGAGCTTGTTATCCCTCTCTGTCCGTTGGTTTCTCTCTGTCACCTTGCCCTGAGCTATTTGAGTACACTTCTGTCTCTCTCACACACACACACACACACACACACACACACACACACACACATACACACACTCACTCATTCGCTCTGTCTGTCGGTCTGTCTGTCTGTTCCACATGCTCCGTTTCAACCTGTCTCTCTCTTTCTGTGTCCGTCAGTCTTGACATATGTTGTCTCTCTCTCAGTGTGTAGTTCACTGTAACTCAGGACCTGATGGTCAGAATCAGGTTTTTGCCAAGGAGGGCTTACACATGTGGTGCTCACATAAACACAGAGGAAATACATTGTAAAAAAGGAGCTAATATAGAACAGTAGAGAAACGTTGAAACCACAGAACCCGGCAGACCCTCAGTTTAAGATGAGTTAAAACAACAGCAGATAAAAATGGCGGACCAACGAACAGTTACATCTCTCTAAAATAGGACTAAAGAATAAGCAGAGTTTTACTATTTGCTGTTGATATTTACCCTTTGTTTTTTGTTTACATCTTATCATCTATATATTTTAGATTTGGTATGGTTACTGAGCTTTCTTTTCTGTATCACATACTTTTTTTTGGGTTACTTATCTTTAAACCAACATCATCCTCTTGTATTTTGTAAAGCACTTTGTGATTTGGTTTAGACAAATGTGATACAAATAAAGTTATTATTAGTTAGGGCTGGCTCCGGCTTGCCTTGAACATCCTCCTATATGTTTTCATTTTATTTTTTATTTTAAATTACCCAAACATTTCTTCAATTGGATTGTGTTTGTTTTAATAGAATTCTTTTACACTGTCATTCCTTTGTTTTTGTTTCTGTACACAATGTAAATCCCCCTGACACAAGGTGTGTGTTATTGGGTTCCATAGATACAATTGGATTTGATTTAGTATTCTGCTATCAGGAGTTAAAGTTTGGTTTGCATAAAATTAGAGTGATGAGCTAAAAGAGGCGGACCTCTTTCACGTTACACATACATTTGACCTCTGGTTAATCTAACTATTGATTAATGCCGCTTTAATGAGGTCTCCATACATCACACTGTCCTTTGCTTTATAGTGTTGCTCTGATTTGTTGTTTCCACTTTAATATGGCTGACTCCCCCTCATTCTCTCTCTTACTGCCACTCTCTGCTTTTTATCCTTTCCTCCCCCCTCTCCATCCCTCTCTCCCTGTAAGTAAATCAATGAACATACACTTTATGCCATCTATTGATCCTTTCATATCTACCCCCCCCCCCCCCCTACTGTTCTTGCCCTCTCAGGTTTTTCTCTCTACTCTCCCCCTTTGAATTTTTTTTTTTTTTTCTACCTCCCCCTCTCTCTTTTTCTGTCTTTATATCTCTCGCTCTGGGACGTCCTATTTATATGGCTGGCACCTTCACGCTTGTACTGAAGTGTGTGTGCGAGTGAGGGAGAGTGTGTTTGATGTTGGTCTAAGTGGTTAACATAATACGAGCCCTCAGAGAGATGACGTTCCCGCACTCACACATACAATTTGAGGCTTTTTGGGTAAGCTTTTTCCATGAACAATTTGTGCTTTTTAGTATTCTCCAGCTGCAGATCCATCCATCAATCGCATTCTCCCACTCTGCCACTACACACTCACAGACACACACTTCTGAGGCTCGAACGCCTTCGTGGAATGACAAAAACCCCATATTATCTTTTGTTATTTATTATTGCAGATGGTTTCATGACCTCGCCATCCTCTCCCTGCATATGTTTTTATTTATTCAGACCTTTCTCTCTTTCCTACCCTCTGTTCTCCACATGTTTATGTTTATTCAGACCCATCTCGCTCTTTTTCTCTCCCCAACCTCCCTCTCCCTCCATCCCTGTGTGTCCAGCTTTTGTTACCAGCCTCGTTTCCATAACAACTGCGACCTTTTCTGTCACTGCCTAACCATTTTTAATCAGAATTAGAGAAAACATAGAAATGAGATGAGACACAGAGAGTGAATTTGGAGGAAGGTTACTCTGGGGTTGCATTTGATGGATGAAAAAATAGATAATGCTCCAAAAGATGATAAGAAGAAGATATTAAAGTTAGAGACCGTGGCTTACATTCCCAGCAACAAGTGCTGCTCGAGGTAGAGCATTTACTTGGAAGTTTAAAACTAAATGCAACAAGGTTGAGGTAAATCTTTGCGGATATTTCAAATGAGACTTCACAAATGAATAATGGTCAAAAATGATCAAAATAGGATCCATTAACTCTCACAAAGTACTCTGCCTTGATATTGCAGTTTACTCTCATGTTGCAGTCATCAAGGCGATTGTATATCAATAATACAAAGTCTGAAAATATATATTTTTTAAGGATGCATTCTTTTACTTTTTTCATCCAAAGCTAAATTTGATGGCATGTGACTACAACATAATGTTTGTAATGTTCCATTTTTATCCCTTTTCAAACTAAAAGACGATAACTTTTTGATTACATACAGTATAGGCTGGACTCTATTGTGGTTGAAGGAGCCAAGGTGATTTCTACGGACTAACAAGGACAGAGATCTTGAGGTTTAGTGCAGGTACTGTATTCTAGTATTTAATATGCCATTATCCCATCATTATGCCTGATTACTTCCCTATCTATATTAAAATAAAAAAATGTATCATTCAGTTTTGATTCTCCTGAATGTGAGTTCTGTGTTGAGTGTGAGTTCAACCTTACCTAACCTTAACCTTGATTGTTTGACCCTTTGGAAATGAGTTCATACAACAAAAGTGAAAAGGTTTGCTCTAGTAAATATATTAGATATGACCTTAAATTTAAATCAATGTGTGGTGGTCACCTTTCTCCCGATTTCTATGCGTTATGTTTGTGGTTTCTATGTTCTGTTTCAAAGAAAATTCCTGTGATGAGATAAAACTGTAAATGAATGAGCTGACTTTTACAGGTAAATATAACATTTTCAATACTGGAGGTGGGACTGTGCTGCTTAAAATCTGTGACTTTACTAGTGTAATTTGGCTTCATTTTTACCAACGTTGTTTAACTTGTTCTTCAGTCTTGGTCAAGGTACCTTGTCTACACAAATCAATCGAAATAACGTGTCTTGCTCTCAATTAGTTTTTCTTTGTGCGTTTGAAAATCTAGTACATTGAAACTGCCACATTTTTTACCAAAGTATTATTTTCTAAAGCAAAAGTCGCATTTGTTAAACTTTAGGATGAATATGTTTAGCGACACTTAAAAAATGCTTGCGCCAACATCAGGGTCATGCATCACCCACAAGAACAGCGAAGTGCAACAAACTGTTGCTATGTGAATTATCCGAAAGGCTAATTGCATTCATTTGATATCAGTTAGCATTAAACCACAATCTATCTAGTGTGTGTGTGTGTGTGTGTGTGTGTGTGTGTGTGTGTGTGTGTGTGTGTGTGTGTGTGTGTGTGTGTGTGTGTGTGTGTGTGTGTGTGTGTGTGTGTGTGTGTGTGCGCGTTTACTGAGGGTCATGCCAACATGGGAGGGACCGGACCGTCAAGTGGCCAGCTCTCGAGCCCGCTCGCCCGCCCACCGCTCGCCACTCCACACCGGGAGCAGCGCGTGAGGATGATGCCAGCCAGAGGTAGATAGACGGATGGAAACTGCACCGTGACACAACTCGAGTAAAGAGGAGGCAGCTGGTGAGTGAGAGTAAAACTGAGAGAGTTGCGGAACAAAGGACAGATAAAGAGCGGAGGGAGCAGGAAATAACCGGAAACTCGCCGCTGGCTGCTTCTCTTCTGCCCGCACCGATGTCCGAGGCCCACCCGGTGCCAGCTGAAAAGTGACCGAGGCAGAGCGCACAGGAGCGGCCACAGGAGTGAGGAGCTCCCGCTGACACCGCTGGAGCTCTTCTCCGTGACAGAGAGTAAGTTCATCTTTTAAAAACTTAAAACAATAGGACATTCTCCGCCTTTAATAGGCTTCGAGTTACGGCTCACTGTGTTTACTCTCTTTTTACACTGCGACATTAGTCCACCGCTGCCAATTAGTCACTGGACGCACCACGGGCGCGCGCGCACGCACACACTAACTAAGCTCGTGCGTCAGAATGGTCAAAGAGGATTTCTCGCGCGTGGCATCACCGGCAGATGTTGGCACGCGGAAGCTTCAAACATAAGCTTCAAACATTATATAAATTATTCAAAGTAACCATATTCCCACGAGACAGACAGACAGACAGATAGAGAGAGAGAGAGAGAGAGAGAGAGAGAGAGAGAGAGAGAGAGAGAGAGAGAGAGAGAGAATATTTTAAGAAGTCATACATTTTTGGATATTTAATAATACAATAAATACATAAATATACAATGATTTAATCAATAACCAAACTAAATATTTAATTTAATAATTTTATTATTAATAACAAATGAAACATTTTCAGGCCATATATGAAGAACAATATATATTACACAATATACAATATACTCTTTTTTAAAGTTGTACATTCATAACCTGTGTGGACAAAATGTTTCTTTCTTTGTTGATGATGATGTGTTTTAAAATGTTTTTATTTCAGATATTTTTGACTGATAGAATGCCAAACAAATCTGCAGTTATGGTTGATATATCTATGCTTATGTAATACAGTTTTGCTTTTTTACAAAATATGTGTTTGTTATTCATTTAAAAATGCCTGTAGTATTAGGCCTGCAAGCCTTATTATTTGGGACACCGAGGGGTTACATGTTGGCCTATGCGATTTCCCCCCCTTCTTTTAGTACATGCCATCAGCCCATGCACACAGATTAGAATGACCAAATATAGGCCTACATTATTTAATACCAGTGTGTGCTCTATTGAGCGTGAGTTGTCAGTTTTCCCAGCGACAGCTACAGCAGTCCAAGAGTGCCATTATTAAGTCTAATCTAGTGGTTAACAGCTTTCACTTTCATTGCTCGGTGTTCATATTTTATGCAGCTTTCTGCTGGCTTTGAAAAGCTAATCTGTCCCTGATATAAGCGCATTGGCTGCTTTGCCATCTGGGCTGTATTATAGTAGAGAGGACAGGGCATTTGAATAATTGATATTTAGCTATTTATAGTGGGATTATTCTCTTCATGTTGCACCGGGGGACCAATGCACTGATCTATCTATCTATCTATCTATCTATCTATCTATCTATCTATCTATCTATCTATCTATCTATCTATCTATCTATCTATCTATCTATCTATCTGCCTAAAATGTAAAAAACAGTCTGTCTGTTTTTACATTTTGTCTTCCTACACCTCTTTTTCATCTGTCCATTTATCATCCATCCATCTCTCTGTTGGGTGAGCGCTAGTGTATCCATCTGAAGTGGATTAGGGGTGTTATCAATGCTAAGTAGGACTGCTGTACACACACACTCTCATATGGACACACACACATTGAAACACACATACTACTCTCACTCTATTTCACTCCCCGAGGACCATTGACCATTGTCAGCCTCTCTCAAGCCTTTTTTCTCTTTTGTGTGAATGTGTATGAGTGCGAGTGTTTGCGTGTGTGTGTGTGTGTGTGTGTGTGTGTGTGTGTGTGTATGAGTGTTTGACGGTAAACACTCTGATCAAACAGTGCTTAACAAGCTGCCTGCACTGATAACAGAGAGAGGAGAGGAAGAGAGGATGAGAGAGGGATAGAGAGGAAGGAAAAAGGGGGAAAGGGGCGAGAGGAGGTTACATACTGAAAAAAGATAAAGGGTGTTTGTTTTCAAACTTGACTGAATAGTGAGATATGCTTTTGTATATACTTTTACATACTGTGGAACAACCACTTACACCTCTGTGTGTTATATGCAACAATTATCAATATTTGGATAATCAATAAAGACATTTTGAATGCAAAAATGTCAGAATAAGCCATTTTCAGGATCTCAAAACATATTTCAGCTTCTCTCTCTTTCTTAAAATGATATTCAATTGGATTTTTTGATGGCATGTGACTGTCAAAACAAGAAATGTAAAGACATTTTTCTGACATTTTAAAGACAAAAGGATGTATAGATAAACCTTGGGCAGATTAATTGATAATAAAATAAGTGTATGTTGCAGCACTACTGTATACATTCCAAGCAAACTGTATTTCCTTTATTGTTTTACACAAAATAACTGTTACTTGTTATTCATAAGCCACACGTCCGCTTTTGTGTTTTACAAGCTTTTCCAGCTATTGTATGTGACGCTATGCAGAAGTAACTATTGCCAATATTTTCCAGCTATAAAAACATTTGTTATCACGACTTTGTTATTGTGCTGCACGGCAAGTTCCAAATCCAAACACTGCTATCACCCTCCATTTTGTTACATGTGTTTTTAATGTGCTTTCTTAGACAGCACACAGTTGATAGAAACAGGAAAGGTAGTTTGAAGCGAGGGGGTGATGCGATACAAAGATCAGGAGCCAGATGTTAACCTGCTGCAGCCCCCAGTCTGTCCCCCTGCACACACTCCCTCTTTCTCTCTGACTCCTACGCAGTTTGGTCACTTTCTGTTGTGTTGTTCGCCCCATGTAAGAAAGCTGCATGTGCCATTTAGATATTAACCTCTCTGTGTTTAGATACTCAAAATGGTCACATTTCTGATATTATGCAGCTTTATGCGAGGACGTTGCAGCCCATTTTTCTAACAACTGGAAGCGACTGTGTCCTGTGGGAGGCTGGTGACCTGTTTTGCTGTCCAGGTAAGTGGAAGTCTTGTGCCAGGCACATCAAGATGTCCACATTGTGTAATCACGATTGCAAAACAGGACATTATTTGGTATTTTTGTGGTGAAAAACATGGCCTTTAAATGCAGTAAAAGTAGTAAAACTGCACAGTAAGATAGCAGTTTAAGTTCTTTATTCAAGACTAAAAGAATGAAAGTATAATCAGGAAACCGTTATCAAAGTTTTCAAGTAGAAACGCAGAAAAAAGACTCTTATTTAATATCACAAGTGGTTAAGGCTAATTTTTAAACTATTTTGCACAATACTTTTCTTTTTGGATTAATCAGACGACTGTTTTTCAATGTATAGATCCACTATGTTCCTGTGTAGCGTAAATGAGCTGATAAATAAGATCTTAGGCTACACTAGAGGCTTTTAACAACTACAAAAACCTCAGCAAACACATGAATCCTGCCTTTCTCTCTCCTCTGTCTGACTCTGCAGTGATGGATTCCCCCACTGATCTCTTCGAGGACTCCGCTCCCCAGATTCATGCATTTGCTCCGTCTCTCAGCTCCACAGATCTCCCTGCTCCACCCAGTGCAGGGCGCCCTTCTCCAGCCTTCAGACCCCCGGGTTTCCCCCTAATACACCACCTCCTCCAGCCAGGTGGAGCACCCAGGAGGATTGGAGGGCAACTCAACACAAACCTGAGGCAACAGGAAGACAGAAAGTTGGAGGAGGACAGAGGAGAGGTGGAGCAAGGGGCCGATGGAGGAGATGATGGAGCAATGAATGGAGAGGACCGCTTGATGGGCTTTAAGAAGAGGCACGGCGATGCGGCGCTCGCCGCAGAGTGGAGTCAGGACGTCCTAAAAGTGAAGCGGATGAAACTGGAGAGCCGCCCAAAAGACGGAGAGGCGGAGGAGGGAGGCAGGAGGCGAGAGGGAGGGAGGGAGGGAAGGAGGAGAGAAAGGGAGGAGCTGAAGGAGCAGCTGGATGAGGCGAGAGAGAGACTGCAGGCCCTGCAGGAGAAAGTATGGAGGGCTTTTGGGGAAAAGCACATGGCAGAGGAGGAGGAGGAGGAGGAGAAGAAAGGGAGGTGCAGAAACAGAGAAGATGGAGGAGAAGATGCTGGACTGATGGAGGAGGAGGACATCACAGAAGGAATGTATGAAGAGGAGGATATCGACGGTGGAGAGATGGAGAAAGAAGCTTTTTCTCTTCTTTCTGTTTCCCCTTTCGACAGCTTCCACAAACAGAGAGAGGAGCAGCAGAAAGACGGCGTAGGGAGGGGGGAGAGAGGGAGAGGGTTGCACCTGGAGGGGGTGATGGAAGAGGCGGGGTTGTGGTTGGACTGTGGAGGTTTGGTTAGAGGGGACTGGCATGGAGGGGTGGAGGACGAGGGTGAGGAGGGAGGGCAGAAGTTCGCTCAGGCGCTGAAGGTGGAGCTGGGCAGCGCCGTGGCTCGAGTCATCGACCGAGTCCTCCGCCTTTACACCGAGATGACTGATCCATCCTCTCCTCCTGCCGCCATCTCCTTTCTCCCACCGGGAAATGATGGCGGGAGGGAGAGGGGGGTGTGGATGGGGCTGTTAACACAAGGAAGAGGGGAGGAAAAGATGAGAGGGAAGGAGGACAAAACAGGGAGGCAGGATGGAGAAAGGGAGAAGCAGCTTCAAAAAAGGAGCAGTGGTGCGCCACCTCACCGATCTGAACCGGCAGATCTAGCGATGCCATTGGCTGTTCAGAGGTCACCTGACATACGAAAAGCCCACCCTCTCCTCGGGCCTCCTCTCTCTGCTCACCACCCAAACCTCACCCTTCATCACTCTTCTCTAGCTCGCCCTCCTCCTCTTTCCCACCCTTCCCTCCTGCCTCCATCTTCACAACCCAAAGACCTCTCCACGTCCTTCCACCCGTCCTCTTCCTCCTCTTCTTCCTCCTCTTCTTCCTTCCCCGCGCCCCCCCCTCCACCACCTCCTCCTCCCCCCCCTCCCTCTCCCCCTCCTTCACTACTCCATGCAGCAGCTCTTCTCTCGCTCCCTCCACCACCCTCAGCTCTCCCACCTGCCCCCGTCCCGCAAGGACTACTTGAACTCCGACCCTTTCTTGGAGTTTTCTTCTCACCCCTCGTCTCACCCCTCTTTCCCACCGCTCCCCTTGCTCGGTCACCTGGACCCCTCCCTCGCGCGCCACGCTCACGGGGGCAGAGAGAGGGGGATGAGGGGTGACGGGGGGATGAGAGGAGGAGGGATGGATGGAGGAGAGCTCTACCTGACTGCTGGAGGAATATCCTTTTGTCCACAGTGGGGGAGGAATGGGGGAGGGAAATGTGTTTCTTTATCAGTGTGTTTGGGCGTGTGTGTGTCTCCTTAACTGGCCTCATGTTTACACCCAGGAGGGATTGTCTCCCTGCCACCTGAAGAAAGCCAAGCTCATGTTCTTCTACGCTCGCTACCCCAGCTCCAACACACTCAAGACCTACTTCCCTGATGTCAAGGTGTGTGTGTGTGTGTGTGTGTGTGTGTGTGTGTGTGTGTGTGTGTGTGTGTGTGTGTGTGTGTGTGTGTCAGGACTATTATCGTAACCTAAAAATTACATTAAGACTAAAATAAATGAGACAGCATGTTTTTCCATAAACTCTTGAGACATCAAACCATAGACGCTAAACAAACTTGAAGAACCAGGAGATGGCGCTATGCCTCAATCATTTCACATCAGGCCAGGTTAAATATTATGGTCATTTCCACACCGTTCTTCAACCATGTACTACATACGCTTCAGACTAACACTGATAATTGGCCTTAACAAAAAAGTAATACAAATGAATAATTCTGAAAAACTCAAATGTGTCTTGAGTAAATAAATGCACTAAATTCAAAGTAAAATGACATTTTAAAAATTGTTTTTACATTACTGTGTATCCCATAACAAGATTTGGTCCATTATTGAGATACAAAAATATAATAATACAATATACATGATGTTTTTTCACTTAAGTTACTGAACATCCCCAAAAAATGTTTTATGGAAATGTATACTACAATGTAGTCATTTTAGGTTAAACACACTAAAGGAGATATTTAACTGTTTACATTTCCTATACTTTTGAGTGGCTTGCGTTATTTTATTGCGCTTTTTTTTTCCTATACAGTGTGGAGTGATTCAGAAGCTGATACATAGAGTAATTGTGTTATTATATGTGAGATTATTATTTAACTGTGAGCCGCTAACATTAAGGACTCTCCTAAAAGAAACCTGGCCAGTACGGGGATCGAATAACAACTGTATTAACAACAACAGAAACGCATTCATTGCAATCTGATTATTATGTAAATATTTCGTCCCTTCGCTTTGACAGATTAAAACATTAGCTTGTGGCTCAAGCTCTCTTTGAAGTCAAGTTTTATAGAATTACAAATGCTGAATGAAATGATCTAATGGGCCCCCCTCGCTCACTGTCCTTCCCGCTCACTTCCTGTCCTGCTGTTTCCTGTCCACTGTGCAGTTCAACCGCTGTGTGACCTCGCAGATGATCAAATGGTTCAGTAACTTCAGAGAGTTCTTCTACATCCAGATGGAGCGCTTTGCACGGCAGGCTGTCCGCGAGGCTCTCACCCGGTGGGTTTCAGTTGGCACCGGTTAAAGTTAAACCCATTTGCTGCAAAACTTCTATTGTTTCACTTGGTTTGAGAGGAGCTGGAATTTTGGCAGGGAATTTTTCTATTTTTGATAATTCATGCATTAGATGCTGTTCATATGCTGCAATTTCATAGAGAGGAGCACAATGACTAAATGGTTTTGTATCATGCTTGAGGGTATCCTGTTTCATGCAACAGTGTTTTACAACATAATTGTGACTGTAATGTCCATTTATTTTTTTTAAGTGGTCAGGAATAAATTATGGAACTTAATGGAACGTTAGAAAGGATTCTGGAGGGGTTTTTTGGTAGAAATAATACTAGTCATTAGAAAAACTACAGAAAAATTGTCCAGATGGATTTCACAGTGATTGAATGTAAATGAGTGTGTTTCTCTGTGTGTAATCAGGGATGGTGCACCTCGTCTGAACAGAGAGGGTCAGCTGCGAGTGGGCCGCGATACGGAGCTTTACCGCATACTGAACATGCACTACAACAAAAGTAACGTCTACCAGGTAAGCAGAGTGCTCTATTTGTAGCATGTCTTGTATAGATTGGGTACCTTGATTCTGATAAGCTGCGATGTTTCTTTTATGGCAGTATGTTTGAGCACTCCTTTCTAAATTCAAGAAACCCAAGGTAACATGTGTGTTCATGTAAAGAATAATATACAAACAGGATGTATAATCAAACTGTATCTGCTATAATGTCTATAATAACATAGCCTTGGTCTGTAAAGGGCTATTGTATCATTTCCTTATTGTTTATATTCAATGGGAAGTAGTTTACAAGCATTTGTTTTTATTTTTAAATGTGAGGATTTGTTGATACATGCATGCACAAACTTTTTTTACTCAAATTCCCTGGGAACTTCTAGTGTTCATTGAGTTGATGCTGAATGGCAGTGACCTTATATGTCTTTCTCAA
Organism: Eleginops maclovinus; assembly: GCF_036324505.1. Classification (NCBI taxonomy): domain Eukaryota; kingdom Metazoa; phylum Chordata; class Actinopteri; order Perciformes; family Eleginopidae; genus Eleginops; species Eleginops maclovinus. The sequence continues at coordinate 9,373,545 of NC_086362.1, forward strand.
AACTTCTTTGGCCAGTACGGGGATCGAACCCGCGACCTTGGCGTTATTAGCACCACGCTCTAACCAACTGAGCTAACCGGCCATATATAACACGGTACAAAATGCTGAGCACTTCGTAAATACTTACCATATGAAATCACCTGGCCATGTTATTCTTGGAACGAGCTGTGCGGAGAATCTAAGCACAATAGCTTTGTGCTTAGTGACCTCTCACTTTACTGAAATGAGTGATGCTGTAAAGAAGAAAACAAGGGAACAAAGCAGATCTGGGTTCAGGGAAAAAGGTTTAATTAGGCCCACACATATTAGAAAGTGCAGCTACACAGGTGTTTTCAGTTAACTGGCTGATTAGGCGTGTTAAAACAGGGAGCTTTGCTGCAGACATGTCTCTCAGACAGCAGGACGACCACAGGTGTAATTAATAACCCTAATGATGCCCACGCTCCATTAACAATTCCAGGGCCCAGGTCTTAAACTCTTCATTACTGTTATTCAGCATGTGCTTTTTCTGTTGCTACATTATGGAGTTTCGCAAATCCTGTGATCACCTTACCAAACTCCATGCTCTGATAAAAAACCTTATAACAAAAACAGGGAAATATTACAATAAGGTATCCAGAGAGATACAACATGGCAAAATAAGTCCTATCAACTGCTGTATATTGCACTAGAAAACCAGTCAATCTAAATAACTATGCTAAAATACTGTATGAATTCAAATATGATAATTTTAGTATTGCAATTATTTATAAAATGCATGGTTATAAATGATGTATGACAGTATTGAATATCTCTGTATAATCTCTGGGGGCACAATATACAACATTCAACTCTGTTTTTTAGTTTTTTATGTGAATCATTTCTGTCCAGATTTGTAAAGTCCTAAATCAGTGGACCTTGGGGTATTTTGTCTTCTGACATTCACATTTCTGTGTGCAGGTCCCAGAGAGGTTTATCGAGATATCCGAGGTGGCTCTGAGGGAGTTTTACTCAGCCATCTGGACTGGCAGAGACAGCGACCCCTGCTGGAAGAAAGGCATTTATAAAATCATCTGTAAGATGGACAGTCCCGTACCCGATGCCTTCAGGCTGCCTGGCTGTCCCGTCGGCTGAGGATCAAACCACTTTCATCTGGTACATGTACAGTATACAAACGCATGCGTAAAACACAAAGTCACTACAAGAAGGGAATTTTATTAAAGCATTACAAACCATTCAATCCCATACTGTGAGAACTGGTGATCAATTCTACTATTTCCTTCATTTTGACAAAAGACAAGAGTATTTAATGTATTTGTACAGAGACATACATGCTCAAAAACACGGACACACACCGGGTGAACACTGACACTCAGTGCTGTGATAAGAGTCTTGTGACCGCACTTACAGAGGAACGTGACCGTACCATTGAATTAAATCAGGACAGAACCATTTCCAAACATTCCTCACCAGTCAGCTGACTCGTGAAATCCCAGTGCTGCTACACGGGTTTGAAAGAACTGTCAAGAAAACAAGAGTTTCTGCGGCCACAGAACTGGAATTGACTGATAATGAGATATGTTTACTTGCTGTGTGATACATTGTTCATTATGAATATATAGTGTGCATTCCTTCGCAGTCTCTTGCAGATGATTGCGTTTTACAAGAAAGCCCATTCAATGCATCCCTCAGTAATCGAATGAAATGCTGACCACTGTTTACCAAGCTGCACAAGTACTTGTTTCAAGAGAGACCACTACCTAAGCACATTGTTTCTCAGATTAGGGGCACCATTCTCCTCATCATTACTTTCTATTTCAAAGAGAGCAGTCTGAGGAACCTACTTTCCTGATAGACGTTTTCCTGATTGAAAACAGTAGTATTGTGTTGTAATGATTAGCAGTTACTCTCTCCCAAATCCTTTCAATGCTGCTCTCCCGTTAGGGGTGTAGGCAGAACATTAAATATGATTATTTGCTAGAATATTAACAGTTATTGTTGCCTTGTGTGTGCTTCTCGGAGTATCAGAAGAACATTTTTATTTAATTAGTGAGCCCTACAGCTTTTGCATTTTAGATACTGATATTTTTCCACGTCTGTGAGAATGCTTTCCCCTTTTTTCCAACAACATAAGGCTTTCATATTTGCATTTATTAAAATGTAAAAGAAAAGATGGGGACCAATCTTAATTAATGTTGCATAATATATTAAAAATGATTGGGGAATTGTAAGATTTTAAACTTTTACCTATCAGGGCAGTGGTTTCAGTCAGTTGTGCTTGTATATCCTTCTCTTTGTTCAATATGGAATAATTATAAAGCTTTTGTAAATGATGGCACAATGTAATTAAAATTCTGCTAAAAGAGGGCCAATATATTGAATTTAAAATAGTGAAAGTAATGTTTTGTTGTTAACTTGGTGTTATCTTAATGTTTAAATATTCACTTTTGATTTCCTTATGTGATACTTATGGCACAGTTATTATATATGGACATATGTTTCCCAAAGGTATTACAGAAACCTTGAGTATTTACTGTATATCATGACTCTTTTATCCAGAGGAAACCTGTTGACTGACTGCTTTCTGTGACGTGTTGAAGTGCATGTTTCCTACGTTTGCATCACATGTTGAATTGTGATCTCTTCTGTTTCTGTCATTGGTTTTATTGGTCTCTCTTTTATATTGTACATACTCTATTCTTTAGATCTGTGCCTCATTCAGACTTGAAGTGATGTGAATTGTTGGTGTTTAAACTTATCAGTGAATTAAAGTGATACCAGGCTAGTGTTGTGATGACTGGATCCGCATTACACACACACACACACACACACACACACACACACACACACACATACAAAATCCTGGTAGCCAACACTAAAACAGTCACACTTTAAGCCTTTAATCTATCAACACACTAAAACACACACACATATTTTCATTGGATGTTAGGTTTGTAAGAGGCTCAACACTACACACACATACACACACACTTTCTCTGGTATGCTAGACATTAATCCAAACCAGTCTTGCTGAAAAAGCTGCTGTTTTCTGACAAACAAGCTGGATGAAAACTCTTTAAAAAATATGTATTTATTATTCATCAACAGTTGAATAATCCAGATAACAGCTTGATTAACTCTTTAAGAGATTAAAAAAAAAGTCAACCTGTTCAGTTTGCAGCTTCACTAAATGTAAAAATATCTATAATAGAAAAACACGTAAATGTAAATGTTCCCTACAAATGTTTCCCTTTTTCAACATCAAAAATTAAACCGGTCACATTTCAGCCGTTGAAAAGAAATGTACATATTTTTGCTTTTATTTAGCTGGTATCTACATCTGCAAAGGCCTTTTGAAACCAATTCAACTTCAAGGCTGTTACTGATGCTTTAAATTACATTAAAAGTGTCCTCTTTGCACCACAACAAGAAAGTTGTTCAATATTCAAAGAACTCCTCACAGCATGTAAAATAGCCTTTTGTGGCAGAATTGGCACACGATATTAACTCAAAACCTGACTGCAGACCGTGTACAGCCTATCAGCGCTGGACAGGGGAACTCCATCAGTACAGTAACTTTATTCACCTAGCAGAAAACTTTGTTGGCAAGAATCTAAAAAGTAAAACTACTGTACAGAAATTCAATTTAGTGCTGTTTCATTGATTCGAAGCGTATACATATTTATTTGGAAATGTTATTTTTAACGGTCTTGAAAGTTGTGTTACATATATCAGAAAAGCATGGTCATATGACATGAGTCACAAGGTTTGATTAGGCATCACACACACACACACACACACACACACACACACACACACACACACACACACACACACACACACACACACACACACACACACACACACCGACAGGCCTTTTAGTAGCTCAACATTTGACTAAGTCTAGCCACCTGATAGTGAAGTAGTAACAAAAATAACTTTTATTATCAGACATGAATGCAACCTTATGATGAGCATTACAATATTGCAGTAGTGCCATTATAATATAACTTAATATGTGTGTAAACGTTTCGCATTTGCATTAACGAAAAGCAGGTTCAGCATCCCTTCCCACAGCTTTCAGTTTTTCTTTCTGGGTTATCCGTAGAGAGCAGCTGCTGACCCGAGGAGAATTGCTCTGTATGACATTCAGTGTTGAAGTTCCACTGCCCATCAGTGTGACAAATACACAATTTGCATGCATTTTCTTATCTGTGGCACTCAAGGGAAGCTTATTGAAACCAAACCCAGGAAGGAGTCTTCTTCATGGGAAGGTTTCTCGCTGCAGGCTGCTGCTGGACCAAGAAGGAGAACTGAAACACAAGTCCCCGAAATAACGCCGGAAATCAAACCCTCGCCACTTCAAATTTAAAGCATTTGTTGAATTGCATAAAGAAAGGCAGGTGAGTTTTTTGGGGGGATCAACATGGTGTCATATAGCTCCATTGACATTGTATTATTGCAACATTTGACCAGATTTAGCTCAGTAAGATCTGCATGGAGTATTTTCCCTTTTTTGTAAACCTGTAAACCCTTTGGTTATGAGAAAGTATTTTGAGTAAAGTTGTAAAGGTTTAGAAAGATAAGGTAGGCTAAAAGGTAAGTTAAAGACAAAAATGAATATTCCTATTATGCCTTGAGTTATCTTATCCTTATTGTAATTAATATATGTTTTATTTTTTAGCTACACAATTGTTTTTCCTTAAATGCATGTATTTGTACTTGTCTGCACTGTTTCTTCAACGCATTCTTCGATACATTCTCAGTATTTTCGATTTACTGCACGTTAATTGCCGTCAGAGCTGTACTATTCCTCTAAGATTTTATTTTGAAACACTTGACCGGAAGTCTCCTGTATCTCACCATGTGTGCCTTACGGTTCGTGCTGTCAGACAGGAGCCTGGCCGCGGGAAGATGGTGTTACCGGGGCTGCTGCTGCTGGAGCTGGCTCTGTACGCCAGCTGCTTCATCTGTGGGATTGTCACCGCCGCCTCCATCACCATAGTCCAGGTGACTTTACGTAGAAAATATAAAACTATCCTAATTGTTATGCTACTTTAACACCAGCCTCTTCCGGGTACGCTCACTTTGTCACCGCGTGTGTGCATGAGAGATTTGTGCTCACAAAAAACCCCGAAATATCACTTTAGAGGTTGGATTTATGGCTCTTTGAAATGAATTGTTCCTTTTATGCATTCATTTTGCATTCATACGTTGTCTGGTTTACCACAGGCACCAGATTAGTCTTCAATTTGTACATCGTTTGTCACACCTTTTTACGTACACAAAAAAAACACCCCACACTTTCACTTTCTTCATATTTGTTGCGAAATGCGGGTGTTGCAAGACTCGGACATGTGTCTATGTTTTCAGTGGTGGGAAAAATATTCAGATTTCATACTTGAGTAAAAGTACTTTTACCACACTGTACAAATACTCAAATTCAAGTAAAAGTACTGCATCGAGAATGGTGCATGGACAAATGTTACGATTAGGAAGATGTAGTCATTGCAGAGAAAACTAAAACATTTGAAATCTAAATATTTAAAAAAATATATCTTCACATTTAAGAAGCTGGAAATTAAATATTTTCAAACAAACCATTTCTTTGCTAAATGCTACCAATGAACTTTAAAACCACTCATGGTTTTAGTTAGTTAAATATAATGTTGGATGGTTTATTCTATATCGCATCATCATATTTTTTAAAGTTGTTCCTAAGTATTGTGTTTTAAAACCGGAATTTATAAAGTAATTAATACATACATCTGTACAATTGCTTCCAAAATGTAGTAGACTAGAAGTATAAAGTACTATTAAATGAAACTACTCAGATACAGTTCAGGTACAGTGATTGAGTAAATGTACTTAGGCCTACCGCTGTTAACCTTTACTTTTGGGCTGAGACTTAACAACACACAGTATAGACGCCTGGGGAGAACTACAGAACTACAATTAGCTGCACTTATTTTACGCTACATGCTCCAGGCTCTGTGAAAAACTAACATTTATTTTGAAGGTTAAAACCCCTTGAACACAACTTTCTCTTCTTCACGGATTTGGAAACGTGTGAGCTGTGAAATGTGTGTGCGCAAGTTATCAGAGAGTCATGTGTCCATTCTCATCATGTGACCAGAGGTTCCTCGTGCCTAATTATTCTCTCTACTCCTTTATGGGAGTCAGATGCTGCAGTGAATGTGTGTTTACTGTGGATGTGTGTGGCCAAACTGAGCATATTGAATGAAACTAAATAATAAATAAATGAAACGTCATCTTTTCTCAGGGTAATTTTGGAGGTCGGTGCATGCTTTATGGACTTGTGAACTACAATGCCACAGCGAGCCTGATCGGGGTGCAGTCATCCAGCTCCCCCTCTCTGTGCTACTTTGTGTCGGCGATATCAGTCCTGGTGGCAGTGATGTGCTTCTCTCTGTCTCTGTACTGGGTCTACACTCTGTGCATCGACAGGGAAATCAGGAGGTAACAGCATCTGTGTGTGTGTTGACGTTTTCATTTTATTGTCTAGGCTTAAAAAGAGATGTTTTACACAGCTCAATTCAGTTATTCAACTATGTTTGAACTTGTTTAAAGGCTGGCTTTCAGATTAAAAGGAAGAAAAATATCAGCTTTATTGATCACACACAGGAATAACTAAGCTGAATGTGATTTAAAATGGCGCTTTAGTCAATGTTTACACTCAATATAGGCATCAATAATCAATACGATGTGTTAAAGTGGACACCAACGTCAGATATTGGTTTTCATTAAATTCTAAGTTCAGCAACACAAAAATCGAAGGGATTTTGAGCAGTTGTAAAAAATGGCTAGCTGGACTTTAAAATCTGGACTTTTGGTATTTTGCTTGCTAAAACATTTACATTTTCAATCTCTACTCCAGAGTATTTTTGTTGTTGGTTTGACTGACTGAAGCGGCACTTAGGGGACACTCAACCAAGACCTATTGAATTTATTTTGGCGGATTAGGAAGACAGTGTAATTCAACTTTTCTGCGAGTTTTACAGACATAGTGCCATAACCAAAGCTTGTCCAACAATGCACGCTGCAGAACTGGAGAGGAAGGGAAAAATATGTTGCACAAATCCAAAAAAGACAGCGGGTCATGCTATTTTAAAATAGTCACACACATGTTGTAGTTTGGCGTCATCTTCTCTTTTGTTCAGGGGTTCAAAAACATTGTTTTCCTCTGTTTTCCATCTCTTCTAAAAAAGTTTCTCACCCTCTTTCCGTTTGTTCCACTCTCTGCAGGGATCGCCTTTGGATGAACCTGACGTTAGCTGTTAGCGGCGTCTTCCTCTTCTTCCTGCTCATCTCGGGCTGCATGCTGAAGATCGGGCGCGACTCTCTCTGCAACTCTGTCATCCAGAACGTTCACAACATCACCAGGTGACACACACACACACACACACACACACACACACACACACACACACACACACACACACACACACACACACACACACACACACACACACACACAAACCTAACCTCTCACATTCAAGTCAGAAATGAAACTTGAAACCCTGTGAGCTTCACTACATGTTTTCATGCTCCTTTATGAACATTAAAAATACTTTCAGTTGTTCTGTAAACAGAAGCTAAACTTCCTTTTCCCTTGACATGACAAGCAGATGATAAATTACTGTATAACTGTTGAATTGAAGTTCAGTATTTCACAAGGATTTTAGTCTGCCAGTGAAGATGTCATCTGTCACTTTTAACACTGATTTGATATGAATGAAATGATGGGTTAATGATGTGTTACTTTCTAACATGCAATCTATTTCTGTTTCCAAGTTGTGAAGAGGCCCAGGATAGGAATTGGGTCAGTCCGCTTAAAGGGGAAAGGTTCTACAGCAGTCTCCATAAAGCCGAGGTCAGTGGGCTACTTTCAGATCTTCATTTTATTTATACGACACATTAACAAAGGGGAACAACAGAATTCAGTCAACCTACACACTCATAAGAGCATTTTTCAAGTTGTTAATTTGAATTCAAATAAACGTTTGTCTAAGAAGTACAGGGACAAGATGTAACCGGTTCAATCAGAAAAGACTTAATTTTATGTTTAAAGAACATGTACTTTCTCATGCGCCATGTGATGGAAATGTTAATAGCCTTTGGCGATTAGACCCCGATTCTGATAGTGTAGATCTTAAGGGAGAAGTGCAGCCATGAGTATAATATGTAACCCCCCTGGGGTCTAGACACAGTGGTGATGATGAAGATCTGGATTTGATTCTGAGAAGGGTTGAAGAGGAGGTGTGGTCTTTGGATTAGCTCTTCTGGGCACTAGATGTGATGACTGGAGGTGGTTGGGGTGCAGGCGGCCTGCAGCAATAAACACCTGAAATCACAGCTGACTGCAGTAGAGAGAGGAAAGATTTTAAAGCAGCACGGCGATTGGCTGCTGGAGATTGTGGTGAAACGCAATTGGTTAAAAGAGAACGCTCAGAAATGAGCTCATTAATCCAGCTGCAAAGTGAATGAATGTATAACCAGTGTTCCTGCTTGAAGACTGAGCTTCATTCATACATCTTTTAAAGATGTATGAATGAATTGTACATGCTACAGAAATGTAGATCAAAAAGATTCACATTACTCTTAATTCTGGCAAGACACTATAAGTGGGCACAATGTGTTGAATTAGATCTAGCCTCATTTGCATATTTAAACATATTTTAGAAAACATGTTACTTCACCTCACCCGTTGTCTTCCCCCTGACTCCCCTTCAGACGGCGGTGTGGGTGAACTTCTTCTTCTGGATCACCATCGGGGCTCTGGTGGTCCTGCAGAGGCGTCAGGGCTCCGTGTCCAAGATCATTGCAGGGGGGTTCAGCGGCTACGGGGGCCCGGCCGGGGGGCTGTTTGGAGACGCGGGGGTGACAGCTGCTGAGACAGAGCCTTTCTTTAACAATCCTGCAAGACCGCAGTGAGGACGGTCTCACAGATGACTTACAAAACACCTATATTATTTCAGCATGATTCCGTGGGAAAGGGTAAATACATTTATTGTGCATGACTTTACTTTCAGCTACATCAGTGAACAGATTTGTGAGATGACATAGAACACATTATTTTGTATATGTCGCATTAGGCATATTTAAATATATGTACAATAGAAATGGGGATCGGCAGGCTGACCACATAGTCCAAAGATATTTATATTTACCTGTTTCCCACATTTAATCACACACGTCAATAGAGTAGTCTGGCCTGGATCACTCAGAAATGTGGAATTGTTGTATTTTGTTTACATAACAAGAACTGTAATTTCATCAGTGTTCTGATTTTGATAGTTGTTGATGTGACTGGCAGATTTGTAAGACATTTTTAGCTACCTGGCCAATTTCTTTTTAATAGTTTTCAAAGCGTTTTTGGAACACGCCTTGTCGGCTCGGCGTTCCGCCCCTTTATTTGTGCAGTTTCTGCTCATTGGCCAACATTTCTGTAGGGGTCACTGGGATGAAGAATTGTTTCACTGTGTGTGGAAGTTTCTAGGTGTTGAACTTGAAACGTCCACACACAGCAAAACAATTCCCCAATCTAAAACAATTTCCCAATTTGGGATCGTTAACGTTTATCTAATCTAATCGAAATAATAAGAAAATGGAAAATCAAGGGGGCTGCAGAATCGTCTTCAAACTTCTAGTGTGCCTTTAACAACAGTTTTTTTTTTTTACCTTTTTGAAAAGTTTGCATAGTGACTTTCTGTCATGTGCGCACCCTTTTTTAGTCTATAGGTTGTCTTTTTTATTTATTATGAATTATTTCATTTCGCATTGGAGTGTATTCAGTTGTCTTAAAATGTTGTGTCATAAGATCTGGGAGGGTTTGGTCTCACTCTGAACGGCTTAAAGAAACACTTGCTGCAGCTTGAAAAAATGGGCACAAAATGATGTTACAAATAATGTTTTACAATGTGTTACATATCTGCTCTAATATCTAGTGTAGGTTCACTCACAGGTGTTGATCAAACTTCCGGTCTGTCCGGTGTTTGGGATATTGCACCTTAAAAGGCTGTTTTGTACTGATTGACACACATTAAACCAAAGACTTAAAATGCAATGACTCAACTGGTTTTTCTTCTGATGTGTTTGAGTGAAATGGGGATATACATGTTGACCTGTGTCTCCCTCTGCTGGCTGATCACAGGCACTCACCTGTAGCAGAGATACGTTATTACTGTCTTGTTTTTTGTGTTAAATAGAGTAAATTCTTTGGGCAGTTAATATGAGGTTCTTTTTAGTTTATATTTTGTAGTCATAATGTTATTATTGTGGCTATGGGGATGTCATGAATGTGAAAGTGTTCTTTAAAACATTTTTCACGTACAAATAAAACTAAAATAATATATTTATTCTGAGACATGACAGCATATTTTTCAACTGCCAGCTTTAGCCTAAACTTATGTCTCATTTTTAAGCATGTAATTTGCTCTATTAAAGCTATACTATATGTAATTTGTAGCCGCCAAATCGCCGTATTACGTCACAGTAACCATGGCGTTAGCTCAGTTGGTTAGAGCGTGGTGCTAATAACGCCAAGGTCGCGGGTTCGATCCCCGTACTGGCCATAATAGCTTTTCGGTCTTCACAAGAAATAGGTTACCTGTCTTAGACAAGTTCCATGACATAACACCTTTCACCTTCATCACCATAGTCTAAATACATATGCCCTCCAGAATTAATTGTGGGTTACTAATGACATCCTTAAATAGGTAGGTTAATTAAATAGTAACTCCAATTGAATTCCTAATTGCTCTACCTGTAGGCTGGAGTCAATTGAGAGCAAAATTTAAAGTAAAGAATTTTTGACCAAACTATCAAATAATAATTATTCAATATTCATTTGAGTAAAACGAGTTTCTGATTTTGATATTGAACTAGGTATGACTGCAGGAGTTAAAAGCCGTTGCCTGATCAAAATAGAGAGCTTACTCCTGCTATGACAACATAACTCCTATGCTGTCTTTAGCTGTCTAATCTCTGGGGATTACCTGACCTAGTGTGAGCACTGAGGTACAAGAGAGAGGAGAGACGGGACGTGAGAGAGGGAGACGGGTGGTGACGGAGTGGGATAAATAAGAATATAGGGAAGACTTACTGGCCCTGGTAAGTTAATATCCAACACATACCTTTACGATACACCTGGAGCAGAATCTATTCCTGTAACTTGTGTTTTTTATAATATATTTATACAGGAAGTCTGTAAATCACATCCAAGAAGAGAGAGAACTCTGGAGAACGCTGAAGACTACCTCGACTCTCAGAAGCCCAACAAGCTTGTGATAAAGTTGACTTTGGAGTCCATGGTAAGACCATTTAGCTGTTATATTTGGACGATAAAGATACTCTGTTTGTATTCAAACATATCTGAAGTTATAGAAAAAGGGGTTAGATTCTGATGGTAGGATAGGAATAGACAAGCAGTAGGCATTGACGACTAAGTTGAGCCTTGATAAGCCTCTTAAAGCCACTTCATGTTCTCCCTATTAAATGTCTGATTAAAACCTGTTGATCTGTGCAGGATTTTTGACTTTTGATTCACTTTATCTGTTCTGGTTTGGCAGGATAGATGTAGTTTACCACCAAACCAGCCAGTACAAATAAAAGGCCTTAAATCTCCAAAGTAGATCATAAAGAGCCTTTCAAATGGAAAAACATAACTTCATGCAGCATTATTCAAACATCTTACTGCTTAAAAGTCATTGAGTCAAAGTCTCTGTTTTGACCTCTGACCTCCATCCCTCTCTCTGTGCAGAACATGTCTGATGATCAGTGTGAATCCGTGGCATTGAGCGTGGAGTCCCTGCTGAACGATGCTAAGAGGATGCAGCTGCACTGCCGCGAACGCAGTGAGCAGCTCTCCATGGCCGCCACGCAGCTAAGGGTGGAGTCCGCCTCGCTGAAGGAGCAATGCGAGGCCACGCAGCTCGACATGGTCCATATCCGCCGCCAGCTGGAAGAGCTGTTGGACACCAAAGCCGCCATTGAAGCTAGGGAGAGGCAGACGCGTAAACTCAGCAAGCACCTGTGAGGAAACACGGGGGGCATAGAGGAGTCATGAACTGTTCTACATGATTTACACTACGGAGGGAGGTAGGGGTGAAGAAAAGATGAGAGGAATGGTTTTGGAATAAGGTTGCAATTTTTGATGTATTCAAATTTTGCTTAAAACTTTACAGAAAAAAGAAGCTACTGAGTTCTAAATCTGGGGAGAAATGTAAATCCAGAGTCTAAGAAAAGAACTAAACTGTGTGTGGTTTGCTGGGAAACAAGAAAAGAAAGCACTTTATCAATGTTGACAGCTTTAGGCTCGATGTGAAACATTTTCTTTCAAATGTTCTTGTCAAATAAACACCGTTTAAGTACAATCATGTCTCTTGCTATTCACTGCCAGGTCTCCCTGTCTTCTTATAGCTTAACTTCCTCCCTTTTTCACTTTAACTGAACTATACAACTGTGCATGTGTGGTAGGTGGTGCAAGGTATTTTAAAAATGTTTTAAGAACGACCAATGTGTTTTTGAGGCATTGAATCCTGATGTCCTAACCTTGAAAACAACTGTATCGAGGGATGATTTTTAGCCAATTACATTTGAAGACGAAACGGCGTCCACAAGGGGGAGAAACCCTATAACTGCAGCTACCTTGGGAAGAGCTTCAACCAGCTGTCACAAAGGAAATGTCAACAGTTATTTATTACAGCAGAGAAAACCTTACCAATGTGTGAGTATGTTTCAGCACTTGGTACACCAACAGAAGTCACATCACTGCAGTAACAACAGGGGAAAACTGCAGCTATAGCTCCATTTTGTAGAGAAGGGTTCCTGCTGTTTTCCCAAGGCAGAGAAACTATACAGATGTTATGAGTTTGCCAAAACCGTTATCACTCTGAGCTCTGCTGGAAGAGCTTTGCTAAGAAAAGATGTGTCATCATCAGATAATGCACACAGGAGAGAAACCATACCACTGCGTCGTTGTGTTTTTGTTTTTTTCACCTTGAAGGCCTATGGTGTACATTCTCAAGTGAATGTAGTTTATTTACTTTTAATATTTTCATTCATATTCCCTATCCTTACAAATTTCCCTGTCAGTAAAAAAGGCAAAATAGTGCGACATATCTGTAGTTGTGACCTAGTTAGTCAGTGTCTAAACCAATACCATGTTTGGCCACTTGGGGCAGCAGATAACTTCTGCTAAAGTTGTTGGCAAACATTTCCCTCGTTACACATCCGGTAGGAAGCAACGGTAGGCGTGTTTCTGGCGGGCTTTTGATTTTAAGTCACTCTCCCAGCTGTTATCACTGTTTTCAGAACTGCTGCTGTAAACAAGTTAGTAAGGGAAGAGTATAAACCAAAACAGTGTAAGATAATCACTGTTTTAAAGCACCATCCGGGTAGTGAACAAAAACAAACACACCTAGGATGTGCGTCACCAACAGGTGCATTCATGGTGGATCTGCAGGGCCCCAGTCAGTTTAAAACCTTTTCATTTAAGTGCAGGGGACTGTTTGTATAATGTACTGAGAATAAAGGAGCAGAGCAGGTGACACTGGAGCAGAGAGGAGGAGTTCAGACAGGTGAGTGCTACAACAAACTCTTTTATTTTTGTTGCTTTGTCATAGAAAATAACAGCTATATGAGATTGCTGAATGAATATGTCATTTATATACTATTTTTTGATTTGGTTGGCATCACAATTTATTGAAACCAAACACTTTTATAATAAAGTCGAGTCAGAGTTGATATATGGGTATTGTGCCAAAATATATGGAAACGAGTGAGTGCATCACAGAATGGTAATGTCCTTTAATTTACCTAAGAAAATATTAGTTACAAGAAACTAAACAGCCACTGGCCTAGCATTAAACTGAGTTAATATTATTGGTACATCTGTGTTCTCTTGGCTGTTTTATTCTGCTGCTGATTTGATAAGAAGCATTTGGTTATTTGATTTATGTGGGTTAAAAATAGTTTTTTACACCCACTGTGGATTTGACATACTTTTTTGTTTATAATTGGCAATTTTTGTTTAATTGTCTTTCATTATGTCCGTTTTTTGATTAATTCTAGTGAGGATACACTGAACGCTGTTGTATTTTTATTATTGTTATTCCTCTGTTCAAAAAGACTGTGAAGTGCTATAAATGGAGTGTTTGGTTGATTTGGACCTTAGGGCCCGAGGGTGTATTGTTCCACAGGTGTATCTGTTGACATTCAATGCATTTTACAGGGACAAACACAAGCATATCGATCTTCTCAATTAATTCTCTGCACTCAGCGTATATTGTAAAATATTAAACCCTTTCTTAAGAGTGTGTATAGTGTGTGCGTGCAGTCATAAAACCTGGAGCAGGAAACAATCACATGAACAAGCAAATCTTTGTCACAAAAGATTACAATTTTAATCACCATTATAAATCATTCTATAAATACATGGTTTTCATTTCATTAAGAATTTATTTTAAATAGCAATAGATAAAAACAAGCAGTTGGTGGTTGGTTGGTGGGTTCAAAGACGCGGATTAATCAACACGACAATCTTCTGGGTCTTAATGAGACAAAACTGTAACCGTTAGTGGAAGTTGCTGGGTGTGTGTGTGTGTGTGTGTGTGTGTAGTTTGGTTTATTTGCCCTGGTCTTCAATAAGATCCTCCTTCATCACCGCTCTGTAAAAAAAAATTAGAAAGGCTTACAGGAAAGAAAACTCAACGGTATGATTGTTGTCTTTGTTGCATATTTTGTACCAGTCTTAAGCTAAATACAGTGCAAATGGCTATTTGTGTGAATATAAGTCACGGGAAGACTTACTTTCTACTTTCTTTTTTAGTGGTGTCAGTGCTGCCTTTGCCTGCAAAGCACACAGAAACCCCAAAACAATACATTTAGCTGGTGTGTGTGGTGCTGTGTTGTGACATTAAGGTCTTTTATTCATTGTTATTTAGTTTAGTGTCAACACTGAAATGACATTTAAGTAAAAAACCTGAGAAATGGAAGAGCAGCTTCTCTTTTTTTTACCTTCTTTATAGCAGTCCAGTCTTCAAGGATGTCGATTTCCCTCAACATGTAGACAATGAAAGGCCCTGTGAGACAGAGAGGAGTTGGATCAAATCTTCAGTCTGTAAACAACAACTTCTCAAACTAAATACTCTATGAAGGAAGATGTTTTACCTGAAACAAGAGCCACTTTCTTTTTCCTCTCCGACCGCCCCAGCAGGTTCTTTCTTTTACACTTTTTGCCCCTCGTTTCATCACTCCACTCTGGAATGAGAAAAATAAAACGTTCATTAGAAAACTCCTCTCACTGTTGGGTTGATTTCTGCTGATAAGACCCTTGAGGCAAATTTGTGATAATGTGCTATATAAATGAAAACATACTTAAATGAATAAATTAACAATCATTTAGCACACAGACTTAGCATAATGTATTCAGACTAGAGCAGTTTTCAGATTTTTCTACAGTTTTAAAAGTTCTTTATGGAATGCAAATGAAGATCTTTTTTGGGGCGTAATTTACTTGAAGTATTGAAGTTGAAATAGATTTTGTTGTAATTGTGGGCATATAAATGTAGATAGAGAAGGATCTCAAGCAGTCGTTGGTCCGTAGTTAAAATGTTTTTGGTCATTGATCTGTACCTGAGGTGAGGTCTATATTCTGTCTGTCCTCCTCCAGTCGTCTGATCTTCTCCAGCAGTTCAGACTTCATGGCATCAAACAGCAGCGACCGCTCACTCTGTAGCACACAATCGTACACAAACACATACCAACTTTGTTCAATAACATTGGCTAAAGGGTATCTTTGTATAATATATATAGGTGTGTGTGTATGTTACCTCCAGGTGCTGCTTTGCTCCTTGTAGTTCACACTCGTACTTGTGTTTGATCACCTGCAGACACAGCTCTCTGTACACCCCTGCAGGTAAAGACAGAGAGGATACTTTTAGAAGTTTTCTTGAACAAACAAAGTGACTATTGATTGATAATAAAACTTGAGAAATCTAATATATGCATGCTGCACATTCGTTGCAAATAGAGCATATTTTTTTCAGATATGTGTGGCACATTGTTTGGTGCATAACTCCAGTTTGGTCAAAGTGGCTTGCAGTGTTAACCATGAGAGAGATATCAAGGCCCATCATCATTTAGTTTTCTTTGCATGTGTGACTTACCGGCCACTTGTGTTCGTATCTGCATGCTCTCCTGCAGAGCTACCAGAGGTTCTCTGTATTCTCCAGCCTTTCCTGTCAGCACCTCGTCCAGCTTCACCTTAATCTGATTCTGCCGCTCACGAAACAACCTGCAATCACATAGTAGTATTTTCTCTGTCTATCGTTCATATGACAGATTATTTCACATCAGAGGGACAACTTACTTATCCTTTAGCTCCTGAAATTGTTTCTCCAGATCCATCATCTCATCTAAACATTCTCCTCTCCTCCGCTCACAGTCTTCATCGTCCATCTCTTAACAGAGGAAGACATAAACAGTGAGAAACAGTGTATCTACCATGGTATTTGCTCAGGTAGACATTTAGCAGAAGCACCTGGATCTTACCTGAACTCTCCTCTTCCTCCTCTTCTTCCTCTTCCTCACTATCCTCCAAGTCACTGTCCCTCTCCTCCGCGCTCTCCTCCATGGTTTCCTCTCCGTCTTCACCTCCTCTTCCGTGCTCTCTAGGGCGCTCTACCTCTCCATTGGCATCAGGGAGTTGTGACTCTCCTTCGGCCTCCATCTCCTCCTCCGGTTCCCTCTCAGGGGGCTGGGCTGGCATGGCAGGCTGAGAACACACACACACACACACACACACACACACACACACACACACACACACACACACACACACACACACACACACACACACACACACACACGTTTAAAAGTCAGCCTTCTCTGGTGGACTGAATATCATTTTGTACACTGGCTAACTCATGGGGGCTTATTTTGTTGATGTTTGCACTTTACTTTAGTTGACTAATCGTGAGATAAAACACAACTGCCTTCCACTTACTGACACTGTTGAATGGCTGGAATTAATTATTTTGTTATTATCGAATATTGGTTGATGAGTAACAACACTGCCTTCGGGTTACAGTTTTAGGGTTAGTAATGGTAAACCACAACAAATACCACAGAAAGCAGGTAAAGAAATAACTCGTAGTATGTAGATTGTAGCTTGATGTGCATACAATATTTGTGAATAAAACAACAACACTGTGACATCGCACTACAGCGCTCCCGTTTCTGTCAAGCCAGATAGCAACACACAATACAAACAGAAAGACCGGAAATGACCCGATTTTGTTCGTCAGAAACTGATCATTTAATTTATAGTCCGCCATGAACGCTGTAAAAAAATAATAACAAATGAAAGATAATGAGATTATGTCTTTTAACATGTTGCATCGTACATTAATTATTACCTTTATTTTGTAGCATTACCAGAAGTGTCAAGTGTAATTTCACCACTGGCAGCTTCCGTGATGTCATACAGTACTAAGAGACGTTACGTCGACGGAGGTATTTACAGTAACAAATAACGACCAGAAATGAGTCTAAAACATTTTAAACTGCCTGTCCATTTACCCACAACCCACAATAAATTCACCGAGACTCCTCTTTGTATTTCTATATCGAATTACTGGCAGATAAAGCACAGTGAAGTCAAGTGCAACACTAGCTAACGATTGAAACCACAGCGAGGGACAGGCTGTCTGCTCATCACTGTCCCACTGTTGAAGTTCAATTATCGGCACATATTCCTTCTATACGCAGACAACAGCGTTTAGATTATATTAATCTCAATGAAGCATCGTCTCAGCGGCTCTCATTCTGCCTCCATCCTCCAACGGCACACGGATTAACAAGTAACGTTATCTGTTCATGCAGGCAGGCGAAACTGATAGTAAACAGAAACTCTTCCCTTTCCGGGACAGCACACTCACCTTCTCCCTCTGATGCGCTGCGGAAAGTTAAAGTATCATTTTATATATTTCCAATTAAAAAAGTACTTCCTCTTTACTTCTGTTCCCAGTTCGACACTTTGCCGGACTCTACAACCCGTGAATCCAACCAATCAGCGCCTAGCCATAATGCTGTAGGGACCAATAGTAGCGACCGAGCCCAGCCGTCGCTTGTCCAATCAAAAAGCTCAAGCAGGTTCATAAGGCCAATCAGAATCAAGTTTGGTGGTGTAATCCATCGGAGTTGGCCAATAGGATGGACTTTATAGAAAATACCGCGCATCTCCTTTTTTTCAATCTCAATATGAAATAATATAATGGGAACGCACCAATCAAGTGAGATTACACATGCTTTATAATAAATACAATGATTACAAAAATAAACAATTGGTATATTTACAAAAACGAACGTATCCCTTTTTATTTATATTAATAAATCATGTTTAACCCAAAAATGTTTGGTCCTATTCAGGAAATATCATAGAAATGTGGTTGTGTTGATTCATTCATGTCATGGACAATGTGTTGCAGCTGGTGTTTAGATACTTACATATAATTCAGTTTATTTGTACAGTACAAAATCAAATCAACATTTCTCAGGACTTTTTTCACATAGTCTAGACTGCACTCTTTATGATATTATTTTGCAGAGACCCAACAATTCCTAGACCTAATCTTGCTTCACACCATGGTGTTTATCATTTCTCCAATTAACCACAAGGTGACACTAAAGTATTACAAAATGACTAGACAGCCATGCAAATGATAATGTTGGAATTCATATAATTTGGACAACAGGCATTTATGGTTAGATGGCAGACATTTTGGCCTGTCATTGCAGGACAAAATGGTAGGTGTTATTAATTGTAATAATAACAATTCAAAGGGATTCTTTGTTGAACAATGTGCAAGCTAACAT
Organism: Eleginops maclovinus; assembly: GCF_036324505.1. NCBI lineage: Eukaryota > Metazoa > Chordata > Actinopteri > Perciformes > Eleginopidae > Eleginops > Eleginops maclovinus. The sequence goes on from NC_086362.1 coordinate 9,392,424, forward strand.
TCTGTTGTATAATTGTATATAAGGCTCATTTTTTCTGAAGCAAAGAATGACAAACCCAATAAACAAAAAACAAACCGTATTTCCATTTTACATGTTTTTATTAAAGTTGCATAAAAGTGTAACAAAATTGGGCAAAAACAAGACCTGTTGTTGATATTGCTACATTTCTTTGTGGTTTCGATCTAATCATTGTCCAAAAAAACACCTTCGCTCCTTCACTCTGCACAGTTTAGCTCTTGTATTTAGCCTCAATGATGATAATCAGTATATATCGTTTTTTTTTTTTGCAATTTTCTCCAACAGTAAAAAAAACAGATTCCTCAATAACAGTCTAAGAAGATTAAATCCAAACCTGGATTTAGAAAAGAAAATCCACTCAAATTCACCTACTGATTGAGCATGCCTGGTACAATCCGATGTCTCCAAAAATAAAACGCAGATCATGCTTCATTTGGAAACCCCACCAGGAAGGCAAAAGCAATCGCACCAAAGTGTATCTGAATGGATTTTTGTTCAGCTATGTTAATCCAAGGCATGGCATCAATAAGTGTCATGATCACAATAAAAACAGCCCAGTATTCAAATGGTGAATGTAAGGAACATTGTTTCATCTAAACAAAATCACTGTATCAAGGCCTAAGTATTAAACACTCACTTCTAATAAAAAAAAGAAAAAGAAATCTCATTTTGTTTTCCAAAAAAGAAAAAGGAGCGACAGGAGATCCTCCACATGTCGCAGTTCTGCTCACGTGTTTAGCAGTTACCTTTTTAAAAATGAATGTCTTCCATTTATTTGGTTTGTGTAACATAAATAATACCTAAGGCAACATCTGTTTTTTTTAAAAAAGGATGGAGGGTGGACAAAAGGATGAATATGGGAGGGAGGAGGGGAGGAGGAAGGGAGGAAGGGAGGGGGGATGCCAGGCAGGAAGGACAGAGCAGCAAGGTGTGTGTGTGTGTGTGTGTGTGTGTGTGTGTGTGTGTGTGTGTGTGTGTGTGTGTGTGTGTGTGTGTGTGTGTGTGTGTGTGTGTGTGTGTGTGTGTGTGTGTGTGTGTGTGTGTGTGTGTGTGTGTGTGTGTGTGTGTGTGTGTGTGTGTGTGTGTGTGTGTGTGTGTGTGTGTGGGCACTGAGAGAGAAAGACAGACAGTGGAGGTCTGCTGTCTCCGCAGGTGTTAGCAATTGGTCACAGGAATCACAGCAAATGCGTCTCCGATTGGCCGACGGGCTTCTGTCTCTAATCCGATTGGCTCAGATTCAGAAAACAGATGGCTTATCCTCGCACATGATTGGCAGCTGCGGCGGGGAAACACACACAGGTCCTGTGACAGCTCCTGACCTGTCTCCCTCTCCCTTTCACTCTCAGTGTGCGCACATCTGTGTAAGAGGCAGCTGTGTTTGCTAGTGTGTTTCCGTTTTATACGCCCCAAGGGTGGCGTGTGTGTGTGATCCAAAGAAGGAAAAAGGGTGAATGCATTTAGACAGCTTCAATGTAGAGCCTCCATCCCTCCCCTTCAGACATCCCATTGGTGGGTCTACTGGCATGCAGAGGACAGTACAAAATCTCGACACCAACGTGAAGCTTTAAAGACGATTTCACAGCTTCCACGTATGTGTGCCGCCTGCCGAACACAAAACAACGTTGCAGACTGAGTAAAGATAAAAGCAGAGGCGTGAGGAAGAGACACAGAGGGGATGAAACAAAAAAACAAAAACAAGGCAGCTTTGTTCTGGGTCCCCCTTTCAGACTGTCAGTGTGTGTGTGACAAAATCCAGAAAAACAAAACCAGGAACCAGTCCTATTAAAAAAACAAAAAACAAAAACAAACTAATCTGTGGAACTGAACAGCAGAATATACAGGCCAGAAAACACTCCTATTATGTTTGTTGCTGTACATTATGTAGCAACACGTAGCATTTAGCAACACGGACGCACAAATGCATGTATGAGCAGGCTGACTGCTTCTAAAGAGCCTCTCTTACAACTGCACTACGTTTCTGAGAAAGGAAAATAAACTTTTCCTCCCCAAAAATTTGAGATTTAATTCAAGCACACCCACCCTAAAGAGAACCTACTTCTACTCTAGCCTCAAAGGAAGATTTTCTAGTCTATAATTAGTCGAACCGTGTGACCACCATAGCCAACCAGTGACTTTTTTTAAGGTTCAACCACTATTTCCAGGATCAAATTTCTCTCTTTGTGGACTAAAATTACCTCACATTATCTCTCGTGGTCAAAGGGTTCAGATTTTCCTCCCGTAAAATGACATAGTGCAGATCCACACACAAGAAACGGCAGTCTTTAAATGCACCAGTGTAACAAATGCCTCTGATTATGGGAGGAATTATCTGAAAGGACTGTTCTGACCCCGCCAAAAAAGTCAAGTGAATATCCCCCCTGAACCGAAAGCATCACAAGAACCACGGTTTATAACTCATTTAAATGAGAAACCCCCTTACAAAACAAGGAATCTCATTATAGACATAAGCAATGATTAGGCCCTGCTTCAAGCTGATTGGCTGTTTCCGCCTTCCACTCTTTTTTGGCTGTCGGAGACTCTTTCCCTTGTTCCTCTTCCCACTCTCAGCTGCTCCTCTCAGTAATTACAGGACTCCTCTCAGCTCTGCTCCTCTTCTCTTCCTCCTCAGACAGATGGAGGGTGGTTTAAAGGGAGGGTGGGAGGAAGAGGAATTAAGCCGAAACAAAGGGTGAAGGAGGAGCAGGAGTGAGAAAGGGAAGGGATGAATGTGCGTGGATGAATCACTTGTTGTTATTATGTATTCTCAACCTTAAACAATCTTCATTTTTAAGAAGAAAGTCCAACTAGCCACTAATGGGGCTGGATCCAGGCAAGAGGTGTAAGGAAAAGAGGAAACAAGAAGGTCCTCAATGGATGGACGTTTGAAAAACAAAACAAAAATGAAAGCAAGGTAGACGAGAAATGGAGGGGGAGGATGTGGGTGAGGCGGAGGGACGCATCATTTCTTCTGAGGCGTGGAGAGCTTCTGCATCCCTCGGATCTTGTCGAGTAGCTCTGAGACGAAGTCCTACGGGGAGAGAGGAGGGACAAAACACATGAGGGGGATTCAGAAACAAACAGTACATAGATATAAGGGTACGGAGGGGTGGAAGAGAGGAAGTAAGATACAAGAAATCTCACCTCAGTAGGCTTAAAACACTCAACCAGTAAGTCCTGGAAATAAACAGAAGACAGTCAGAATACATCTATCCTTTGGCATTTGTGCGTCCTTGAATGAGTTGACATAAGGGTATATTTGTCTCCTACCTTGACCCTGGCTCCCCGCTCTACGTCACTGGGCATATCCAGCAGCTCGTCCACATCGATCTCCAGCTCTGGGATGGCCTCCTCCTGTAACATAAAAGGAGAGGAGGGCACATTAACCTCTGAACCACACAACCCACAAGGAATTAGAAATGCATGATTTATTTTAAACATCGACCATATGAAACCACTTTTCGTAGCCTGAAAATATTAAAACACATATTTATTTGTCAGACTTTCCTTTTTCTGACTGCCATTGAACAAGTCATGTGTGACCAATCGTTCTGTGAAGAAAAATAACCCAGTAGTCGCTTAAAATAGTGATATTTCATCAATCATCTTGTTTTATAAGTCCCATTAATCAGTCACGAGTAAAATTAATTGAACTCTACATGCTTTATTTTTTGCGTGTAGAGCCCCCATTCCGATTGTTAAGGATGTATGGGATTAAAATGGTGTGAATACATTTAAATACTCACTGATGCTAGACATGCTGATTCGCTAGTGGTGAAGGACAGTGGAAAACAAATCCACAGAGGGAAATATGGTAAAACAAAAAAGACACAATTACAGAAAAAGTAAACCTTTTTTTATTAGTATTTACTTTAACGCAGCTTAACATTTTTTTTTTTTAGACCACAACTCTCTCTGGCAGCACACAAACACACTAGTCAGTCTCTGCTGATGAGTATTTCTTTCCCTGTGTTTATGTTCTGTGGTTGTCTGTGAATAGCCCAGCAGTATGTGTGACGTGGTGCAGTGACGGATGAATGTCCATCTCTGAACACTAGAGGGCGCTGTCTACCACCGCAAACATTGTACATAACAGAAAAGAGAGGAGAGACAAAGACACTTGAAAAAACAGACCAATATTTGACATGGATCCAAGATAGGAAGGAAAATTACAAATTAATTACAGAACATATTTGCCTAGCTGCACAAAGTCTGGGAAAATACTTGGAAATAGCAATGCTTTTTTTTTTTTTTTTTACATCCAAACAGTGATAGTAACACAAATCACAGCTTCACTTGTTTAAAATCCTACAGAACATAATTGAGGTAGAGTAGGGTTTGGCATGACAGTGTTTTAACACATTTGCTAAACTGTATAATATGGGTGCAACTAGCAATTAGGGTCATTATCGATTTATCTGCCAGTTATTTTTCTTGGCATTTCCTTGTTTGTACAAATTCAAACGAAGGAGCTACAACGTGCGTCTCCGTACAGAACCAGGCTGGTTGTGTCCACTTGCAGTCTTTATGCTAAGCTAAGCTAACTAGCTGCTGGGTGAGGCTTCATATTTAGCATACAGATCCTTAGGGGATTCAATCTTGTAATGTTATTCTGGATAAGATATCAAATGAGCATATTTTTCAAAATGTGGAACAATAGCTTAACTGTGCATTATTGAAGGGTTGCCTGTAAACAGCTGACTGTCACGCTGCTTTTGGCCAAAGTATAAACACACTCCTGTCATCATAAGGGCACTCTTTTGAATCAAGTCAGAGAATAACTTCCTCCATTCGAAATTGGCCTGTATTTCACATTGGAACGGAAATAACTGCTATAATTGACAATGCTCACTTTTAATTTCAGCAAAGCAATTATCGGCTCACAGTGATAAACTGACCCCTGATAAGAAGAGCACCCTTGCCTCTAGCACAGAGATATCTAGCTCATTAAATAAATGAAAGTGAAAAGTGAGTTCACTGTAAGTTCGTCTTTGTGTCTCTCTTCCTCTTCCTCGCCACGCCTTCTCCCTCCGGCCAATCAATTCCCTTGTTTTCCTGATGAAGTGCTTTAATAGTCTCCCTCTCTTTCTCTGTTTCCCCATCTGTCTCACTCAAGCACACAGACTCAGTGTGTGCTATCAAAGCCGTCCACAACTGGCATCCACACACACACACACACACACACACACACACACACACACACACACACACACACACACACACACACACACACACACTCACTCGTTTCCCCCTCTTTTGCTGCTCAATTGCTACCCTATATTCATGTCATTCTCCAGGAATCCCACCCTCGCTCCCGTCCTCCCCCTCGGTTAGAGTTGCCCACACCAGCTGTCTCTGCACCTGCCCGACTGCCCCCTATTCCACACACACACGTACCCTCTTATAGACACACACGTCCAACATGCTGTGTGTGCACATTCGAGTGTTAACTGAATGCTACTTTTCTTTTTAAAGTGACAAGTCTCCCCTCATCACACACACACACACACACACACACACACACACACACACACACACACACACACACACACACACACACACACACACACACACACGGATTAAAGAATTATAAAATGAGCTTTAATATGTCTGAGCGGTGTGTGTGATGTATGAGGATTTATGAGCAGAACAGCATGTGTGTGAGAGATAGACTGGAGGTGACAGATAGACTTACTGTCAGCAGAGTATAACACACACAAACTCGCACACAAAGGCAAGTTGATGTACAGACATGCAGCAAAAGTGTGCAATAGAACACACACACACACACACACACACACACACACACACACACACACACACACACACACACACACACACACACACACACACACATTGTGATCTTATAGTATTTCAGATTTGAAGCTCCTAAAAATGGACACAAAGGTGCAGACAGGCTTACACTGCAGACACACCGACTGTTGCACTCACTCACTCACTCACTCACTCACTCACTCACTCACTCACTCACTCACTCACTCACTCACTCACTCACACACACACAAACTGCAAGTCAGACACAAAGACTGATCTGCTCAACATGTGGGCTCCATGTGATGCAGGAGGCGACAAAAGAAAGACAAAGAAAACTAATTCCGAAACAAAATTCTTTACTGTGACTTTTCTCCCTGTAGGATAAGATCTTCTCTTTATGAATATGTTTCTATCTATTTATTTTCTGTGGCATACAATAAAAGTACAAAAATTTGGAAATCTGTAATTGCTCTTCCTGGAGGCGATACACATTGGCTCATGTTTCAACAGCTTTCTTGAAAAATTATTCTGGAGACGGACTGTTAAATGTGCCGGGGGGGGGAGGGGGAACGCCGAGAGGAAAGAAGGTAAGAGGTTAAGAAGCATATCGAGAAGAGGGAGCAGCTGAGGGGAGTAAACCGAGAGAGGAGGGAGGGAGGGATGTTAAAAAAAGGCCCGGAAGACAGGCTTCAGAGAGGAGACACAAAGAAAGCGGTGGGGAATCACGAGGGAGGATTTCAAAGACAATCCTCCAGACTGACTTAGTGAACTCGTCTGCAGTCTGCAGGGGTTTTACTGTCGGCTGCAGATGTGATCTGAGAGGTGTCTGCGAGACGCTGGCACACACTGCAGGCTTGTAAACAAAGCGGAGCAGTGTGCAACTATTGGAAGAGGCAAATGGGATTTAGACTTATCCTTTCAGTACTTTAAAACATCTGCTATTGTTTTTGAGCCCCTGTGAAACCTATAGTGTAAGAGATGGATAGAGAGAACAAGAAGTGGAAGTTGTTGTTTCTCAATCATCATAGCATGTAGTATTCAAATGGAATACATCACCTCAGACTGTAAATGTGTAAATGTATGTGCAACATTTTGGGGAAGTAAAAGTCATCAGGGATTCATTGGTTGTCTTCAGGCACAGAGTATCTGTTCTTTGTCCCTGCACAGACAGCCTTACTTTTAAACAGGTTATGTCTCGCGTTTCAGTTGTCATAATACTACACTTCGGTTGATGTTTCATACTCATAACTCTCCCTTTTTCAGTCTGAACCAGCATCATCCGAGAAACTGACTCTATAAACGGCCATATAGACTGTTTTAATTGTGGTCTTTCAATGTAATTATACTCTGCCGGACGACGAGCGTGCAAATACGATTTGCACAGCACCAAAATGAGACTGAGACGGACGGACACACTGCCTGTCTGCAGGCTGCCCACAGAACAGAGCAGATGAGATGTGACAGTATGAGAGTGTGTGTGTGTGTGTGTGTGTGTGTGTGTGTGTGTGTGTGTGTGTGTGTGTGTGTGTGTGTGTGTGTGTGTGTGTGTGTGTGTGTGTGTGTGTGTGTGTGTGTGTGTGTGTGTGTGTGTGTGTGTGTGTGTGTGTGTGTGTGTGTGTGTGTGTGTGTGTGTGTGTGTGTGTGTGTGTGTGTGTGGGGTTATAGTACTGTTCCTCTCTCACAGGGGCTGGCTGTGTGTAGCTGCTGCAGCCCTGGACAGATCAAATGACAGTTACAGCTTCTTTGCAGCAAAACATAAGCTATACACACACACAGACTCACACACACATACAAGTAGGTCGGCGCTCTTGTATGGCAGGAAAAGGCTGATCATCGTGATAACTGTAAATATCTTTGTAAAGGGAAGTGACGACAGAGAGGAATGAAGTAAAGTCGAGGTTTCTAGAGGGAAGTTTGGTCAAACTGTAATGACTCGATAATGAAAGAAAGAGAAATAACGAGAAAAATGAAGATAAAAAGCTTATCTTTACATACATTTGCAGTTACATTTGAAAAAGATACTGTATACTCACAACAACAACAAAAAAAGATTCCCCGAATTAACATTTTAATCAGTTCTCTGACTTCAAATCTGATTCAAACTTCCAACACTGAGGCTTTCTCGTGAAATGACACACACAGGCCACACACAGTGAAAGAGGAAATGTGCAGGTATGAAAAGTGAAAAAGGGATGTGAGCGTAAAAATAAGAAGGAAATCAATGTAGGTCAGACTAACGATTATATTCATTATCGATTAACATGTTGGGTATTTTCTAGATGAATCTATTCAGCCTTTGGTATAGAAAATGTCAAAAAATAAAGAAGAATATTCATCCCAGTTTCTGCAGTCCAGGATGATGTCTTTAAATATCTCGCCAGTCTAAAACCACAAATATATTCAATTTAATATGACATAATAGAGAGAGAAAAGTGGGAAATCTCCACATTTTAGAGGCTGACAATCATTTTCAGATATATTTCCTGCTATGAAAAAGGCAATACAGGTCCATATCAAGATGGATGTATAAGTTGCTTCAAAGTGTGGGAAGCTTCGTGTGTAAGTAGGCCACAGAGGACACCTGCAAGGATTACACAGCACGTCTCCCAGTGACAACATACAGAGCTGATTCCTGTGATAGGATCTGTGTAAACTACATGTTAGCGTGTGTGTGAAGGTAGGAACCAGGGAGCCACCGTGTAGTGATACAAATGTGAAGAATAACAGAGAGCCGCAACTCTTAAAATATACATTTTAGCGCCAATTCTGACAAACAATTAAGCGTTTCAAGGCAAAATGGTTTAAGAGTTCCTCTCAAATGAGAAGAATTCATACTTTTCTTTGTGAGATACCATCATAAACTAAATACTTTTTGGCAGAAGAACAGAGAATCATCCTTAGTCGCAGCCATGAAAGCTACTTAAAGCTGGAGTGATAAAAAGCCACTTTTGCTTTCCCTACAGCCACGGGGAAACAAAGAAGGATAAAAATAGTCAGCGTTCAGGATGGCCAGTCGCCTGTTTTGCAACAAAGACAAAAACAATGTTTTGGCTGTCCACAATGCAGGGATGAGGACAGACGGAAGTGATGGCTGCAGCAGGCAGGAAGTAGGAAGGAGGAAGAGGAAGGAGCGGGAAAAGTAGGCCGCGTGGCGCTGAACAATATCCGCACTCCCTCCAATTTCCTTGTGTGTGTGCTTGTTTTGACTGTTTCGCCAGACTCCTTTTACACCTATGATCTATCCTTGATAATTATTTTTATGGAGTAGTTGTGAAGTGATGCTTCGGGGGAGGTGGGGTTAACATGTTATCTGCTTGAAACTAATTAAACGCCGCTTTCCAAACCTCTCTTTGCTGCCTCACTGTGTTGGGGTCGGTCCAAGCAGCAAGTGTTGTGCTTAGGTGTGTTTGCATTTCAGAGTGAGTGTGTGTTAATGTGCAGGCTCCATTAAAACTATTCCCTCATGCTGGTTGACTTGGCACAGGGACACAGGTACTAAAAGTGTGTGTGTGACAATGACAAGTTACAGACACTATGTGAGCACAGCTGTGTGTTTCGAGTCTCACAAGTTATGAGAACAAAGCGTGCACACGCCATTTTTAAAAGCTCACATCACTAACACCAGAGCAGGAAGTGTGCTGGTGTTGATCAGTTTGTATAATTGACCCAATCTAGGAGTAAAATGTCTTTAATGTGGAAAACTGGAGTGTGCTTTTATTAATCATCTTTGTCTAAAGGCCTGAGCTATAAATCATCGCGCTTTGTCGATACTTAAAGCTCAGCTCTCGTAATTGGTTGGGATTGTGAACAAAGTTATATTGCTGCATAATGATTCAAATACAAAGTCGTCCACTGAGGTCTACTGACGGATAACAGACAGAAAATCCCTACTTTTGTTCCGTCTATAAACATGTTTAACTCAGGAAAACAAATTCCTTCATTGCTAAAGGTCAGGATAGATAGTAGTGACTAAGAGATTCAGCGTGCTTCGGCAAAAGATCATAGTTATATTTGATTTATTATGCAGGGGAGGTTTTATGTAACAGTTTACAAAGATGAGCCGATCAGCACACCTTAGAACTCCCACACCGTAGTCATGTGCATGCCTGTTTGTTAAATAAACACTGTGGCAGAAATGGTATGCGAAGTTGAGCAATAGATGTGACGTTGAGCAATAGATGTGAGCAGTGTGGAAATAGTGGAAAAACTTTGGGCTCGAACCATCTTCCTGTCATGCCTCCCCCTTCTCTGTCTCCCTTTATCTTCACGTCTCCTCTGATGCCCTTCCTGTCTGCTCGGCATCAGCGCTCTTTGCTACTGCTCGGCTTTAAATCACTGTGTGTGTGTAACAGGGCAAATCATAGTATTTGGGCCACCTTGCTGCGGGCTCTTACGAGGGGAACGAGAGAGTGGGGGTCAGCAAGGGTGCAGTGGTTAGGGATGCATTGTGTCAGTCATCGCCTGCTGCTTTCCATCTTCTTTCTCTCTCCCTCATGCTTATCAGGAATCTGCAGCTCTTACAATAACACAAACAGTTTGCCTCCCTTCTTAGCACTTCTTTTCCCTCCTCCCAGAACCAGTTTGGCTCACATAATGTGTCACCCCCTAAAAAACATTTTTAAAAGGTCTCCCTTTTTGTGAAGAAGGGGTTAAAAACACAAGAGGAGCAAGCAACTTCCTGTCTGGGCACGTGACCTTGGAAGATTGCTGGGCTGGGAAGGGAGAGCGATATCTGTGGGAAGTGTGTGAGAGAGAATGTGTGCGTTAACAGTTTAAGAGAGCAGAGTTGATAAAGTGTGCGAGCACAATTAATTTAAGTGGCTGCTGTACACACAACCGTAAACCACAACCATCCATAATCAATACAATGCAATGACTTAATCCAGTAACAGCATGTGTGTGCATGTGTGTGTGGCTGATTTGAATCTCTATTACACCTCCTATCACTCGGATGGAGACCAGAAACTATAACAAAATTGTGCAATACAAACTATTTTGCACACACCTTGCATTGTAAGAGGGAGTGAGGATTTCCAAATGATCTACACCTGTGTGGACACGTGTAGCTCCTCATGGTTTTGTCCTTTTTAAAACAACATTCTTCCTACCAGAACCTCCATATGTGTGGACTCTGTTAGCCTTCCTGCTATCTCACTGCTGATAAAAACGCTCTGTCACATAATGTCAAATAAACCAGAGTGTGGTGGTAGTGATGAGGGCATGCTATTGTGTTTCAGTGTGTGTGTCTGTGTTGCTTCAGAGAACAGAAAGCCAAACTAAACAGGCTCCAAATGCACAGAACGTATCTTTATATGATGCCAGGAAACATTCATCGCTATAAATAGGACGGAAGGATAGTAGTTTTGGGAGTTCTTACGCTGTAATTAGACAGCAATAGAAATATATATATATAGACGTACATACACTGACTACTCTTCATTTCGATACACTAAGTATTCACATTTTAACCTACTTCTACTTAAGTAAAGCATCTGAGTACTTCTTCCACCTCTGCATAATAAAGAGCAACAGGATATCTTGGTAAAGCAGATAGTGGCTAGCTGAACAGATCTGTTGATGGACCTGATAACACCAGAGCACACACACATGCACACACACTGATTGCTAAATAAATCTATTTTGGAGAGTTAAAATGTAGACTGTCACCCAACCTTGACCCCACCACCGGCAAAAGCTGCCCAAGGCCACATCAGTGTGCGATACGGTTGAATGACTCCCTCATCGGCTTGTTTGGTCTGACTGAGCGCTTCGGTGCTTTTTGTGTGATGACTGGACATGTCTTTGCTGCAGCTGCAAGGGGTAGGGGGGTTAGGGGGGAGGACTGGCTGCTCCCTCAGGGTAACAACCAGCTCGGGAAGACTTGTCCTGGCATCAGAGCGGGGCCACCGGGGCCCCGAGAACTGCTGCTGTATCACGCTTACTAACCACCACATGAGGACAGCAGACTGGCACTGCCGCTGCTGCCCAGTATTCACCAGACTGTGAAGCCAGATTTTCAGCAGACGTGTTAATATTTACTTATTGTCCATTGGTTGCTGTTTTCACATTCTCAGTGCCACCATTGTGATTGACAGGTGGTTTGAGGGACATGCAGAGCAGAGGCAGCACAGGGACAAATTGTTGGTGCCAAACACTGTAAAAACATCCAAAATGTAAGGATCCTTTCATCCAAGTCTTCCAATCTTGTCAAAAAAAATTCAGTTAGGTGAGGGCAAATACAGTAGTATGTACAGTTTGCGTACAAAATACTGCTTTTCTTTCTCACTTACTCTCTCTACAGCCCACTCTAATTACAACAGGCCCCGTGCCTCCATCTAAAATAAATGATCCAGGCAGCATCTCAAGTGCCCACTTTCACCCTCCACCTCCAGTCTCTGCCTCCTACTTAAGTCTGTCACTGCAGATTCACACACACTGATATCGATGTGTGGGTGTGTATCTTGGAAATATTGTGGAAAAGTAGCGTGAGGTCTTTTCACAATTCGATTTTTCCAATTACCATGAGAGCAAACGGGTAAAGATAAAGAACCAGGGGTGATGGATACATACGAAAAAAGAGCCAAAGTAAGACCACACACACACACACACACACACACACACACACACACAGACACACACACACACACAGACACACACACACACACACACACCTCCTCTTCGGTAATTACCACCACAATTGGACTGAAAAATCAGATTACATGCAGATTAAATTAAGAATCCACACAAACATGGATTACAGCCCATTGCCATTGTTTCAGTCTTGGCAAGCAAAGGGCCCAACATTCATTGAACTACCAATTTCTTTATTGTGGCAGTTTATGACAGGAGTTTGGCAGTCCTACGAGGTAGTTCAGCTCATGTTTTAATATTTTTGTCCATTAATTTTTCGCCCACGTTTATTTGTGGCGCCTTCAGATTCATTCTCCTTTCATTAGGATGTAATCCCTTTGGATTTTAAAAGGGATTAGATGAGATTATGAATCTTTCTTTCAGTATAATCTAATAACATTATCACACAAAGACAAAAACAGACAGACATGCTCTGAAAAAACAACCCTAATAAGAAACTGTCTGTCCCAACATCAACATTTTCTTTCTTTCAGCCGTCTGACAATTAATTTCCTCTCCTCTGAGGTTTGTTCTGTAGCAGGATCAAACACTTCTGACTGGTTTAATGGAACTAACAAAATCCAATTTTAAGTAGATTAAAGTTATAATCCAGCCAAACTCTTTTAGAACAGGAAACACACGGCTGTAAACTCCAGTGGTGAGTAGAAAGAAGTTTCAGCGGACATTTTGGCCCATTTCCTTTTACATATTTTATAATATGGACCAGAAACAAGATGTAAAATACTGATAACACTTGTGTTGATTCATTTATTCACTACTTCTTATTCCAACCATGTGAGAGTTTGTGTGCGAGAGAAAGAAAGACAGACTTCCTTCCTGATTAATCAGGGATTTATAAATCAGCTTCTGTGACCAAATATGGGTAGTTGTTCCTTCCTGCTTCATGATCCATTTTAGAAGAAAAGCTAGTTAAGATCACACATTGCTAAAAGTAAACTGTTATGGAGTTTTGATACGCTACTGAAAACAACTTAATCATTTATAATAAATATATCATAATCAGCAACATTATTCCTCCAGCTCATTCATCAGTCTTCTATCATCTGTTTTGTCAGACTGTGTGTCCATCTGTCCATCCATTTCATCCCAAAGCCTTTTTGAACCAAAGCAGTTTTTACAATCACACAGGAATCCTGTCACACACATCCAGTTTGTGCTACCATGAAAGCTTAAGGAGGTTGGTGACATCATGGAGGATATATGAAGCCAGCATGGCACCGTGCTCTTACACACTCTTCATCAGTGTCTGCTAACACAGCTCTGACCACAGCGAACCCATCGACTGCTACTCTATGAAGTGCTGGGGAGTGTTGTGTTAGATTTACTCCGTTACATGTACTCAAGTCATTTTGAATTCAATTCTAAGAGTAGTATTTGACTAAAAAAGTACGTATACTCTCTTACGATTGGCTGCCAACTTTTTGTTTGTTTTACTAATACATTTTTAATTCAAATCATTTTGGTTTTAGGCTGAACTACAACTTAGAACAGCATTAGATGAGTCTGATCACATACACGATTGAGTCATTTTTATTTTTAACAGATTATATTGAACAGTACGTATTTTCATTTATATTTTAATATCATTCTCAAGTTCTGGCGATGACATTTGAATGTGCACCTTCAACTTGAGTTTGTTTTTGATTATTCTACCCTTTACTGAAACTGAAATCCACAACATTTTTATATTAAAAATCACATCCCAAGGGAGAAGTCATCCATCAACTTCTCTGAATATACAGCATTAACAGGAAATGTATAGAATAAACAGATTAAACTCCCACAACACAAATTGCGTAAAGCAGTATACTAACATCTCCTTCCCTGCAGTTTGTTACGTGCCTGTTGTCTGCTCTAAAGCTCCTCCTGGGACTGAAACACTCCTGTGTGGATCTGTGTTACCTCACAGAACCTGCAGACCTCTGATGATAACAACTTCACTGCCAGCTGCTGCCAGCTGTAGTCTCCACTGTTAACAATGGCTCCTTTCATTGTTTAAATATGGTGTCAGTACGGAGGCCAATAAAAACACCCAGACCTCATATTCATCTCTCATTTAACATCACTATAACGGCAACAACACCCCGGAGTCATATTCTGCAATAACTCTGGCCTGTGTGCCAAAATATATCACTATTATACCAAGCTCCCTGTAAAAAGCATACACCAGGGTGCCGGAGCTGTTCACATAACAGGAAAGCACGTGTTCAGCCTGAAAAGCATTACAAAAAATAAGGAACATTTTGGAATACTATCACAATTTCTTGACATTTTATTCACCAAATGACTTGCTGATTCAAATTGAATATAGCCAAAAAGGAAAATAGTTCACAGATTAAGAGCAGGACGGATTAATAAGGATTGAATTAATCATCAACTGTTTTGAATGTATTTTTATTGGTTAAAGTATCGTAAGAGAAAATAAAGTCAAAATTGTGAATGTTTTGGTCATTTTCTGACATTTAATAGACCGAAAAACATATTAATAAACTACTATTATAATAAACAGACTGACAAACGATGAAAATAATCGTTACTTCCAGCCTTACTTTTGTCAAAGATAGTGCTTGTGTGAAACAAACTGTTTATACCACTGTAGCTCATCTTGAGTAGTGAGCAGGGATGCAAAGGGGAACTTTAATACACTCGTCATGTTTATGGAAGATAGATTTTAACAGCTTGAGTATTTACTGGATGCCTATTAAGTGTTTACACACCGTATACACAACTGCAGGAAGATGTGATTGAATAAAAGTCTGTAAGCTGTCTCATGACATTAAACAAGTTACTGCCTGCTGTCACTGCAAGCATCAACCTCTAACGTGCCATGCTTGAATCGTGTTGATGTGTAAAATGGTTTTGTTTGAACCTTTTACAGTCGACGAGCTCATCAGGCTTATCTGGAGTTGTAATGTAACACTGAAACCGTGTACATGGTGGAGCGGTGTTAGACAATCAGTGCTGTATGTGCAGGCTGACTGACGCGTAACGGAGCATGTGCCGAGGAAACAACAAAAAGACTGGACGCAAACACGCGTGCACAATGGCCTTTCACGTACAAGAAAACGTACTATTTACATCCACGTTTGCTTGATTGTAGTCAAGTGTCCAGGTTCAGTTATATACGTTTTACATCTGCAAGCTATGTAACGTAACACAAATACACATTTTAAGCTAAACTCTTATGTTTCAATAAATGTAACCAAGCATTTTGAATCCTGTTGTTTTGGTTTCAATTTATCATTTAGAACAGGGTTGCTCAACTGGTTGGTGTGGGTACTAAACTCAGACGCTCTTCTACAGTTCCATGGTAAAGGCAGTCATCAGCTTCTCTATTATTACACGTCATCTCTCAATAGGTGCAGTGGCAACATATAGTTAAAGTGCATTAGGATCATTGGTGTTTAACCAGGTCTGACTCAAATCTTTCATAAAAGAGCTATTTCTGAGGCGAGGGATATTTTACAGTTCATCCTCTGTAAGGAGAATTTGAGCTGCTACCTCGGGACAGAGATTTAGACTTCAAAAGGCTAGGTCTAACAGGATGAATAATAATTGCATTTCTTAAGAGACCAAGCTATTAAATGCTCACATGATCCAACTGATGATTAGTTTGTCCGTTTAAGTACCGGGGTTGATGTTTTTTTAACTTTAGGTTTCCTGTTGTAACTTGAGGACTTTGTGTCTGTGTGCCAACGTTTGTTTGTTCTAAGTTTTACCTGGCTGCAAGACAACTGTCCTCTAATGGACAATAAGTTGATCCGATGCTTTGTTGAGATTCAAGCAAACACATTTGTTAGAAGGAAGCACTGTGACAAATTACCCTCAGGGAAAGATTTTGACTTCCTGTTGTTCTTGTCAGCTGCAGTGATAAACGGGCCAACAGACACATCCCCCACAAATGCGGTGTAATTCATTCCTTTATCTCTCATCCAAAAACTAAGCAAACCTTAACCTCAGACCTGACTCACAGCTTTAAAACAACCACTTTTAAAGGTGACTCACAGCCTAAACTGACTAATTAATTCCTAGATGTTGTGTAAATGGGCTTGTTGTAACTCCCCAGGTGCGATTGTTGGTTGTGCTTTTGGGGGAAAGTAGTGTTTAATATTGTCCCTTTTCCTAATGTGTTTGTCTCACAAACTTCCTGTGACAGCAATCTAAACATTCCCCTGGATTACTCACATCCCTCATACTCTCTCTCTACATTTTACCCAAGCCTCTTTACTTCCTTCCGATCTTTCCCACACACTTACGCAAAATCCCTCACAATCCTCTCCGTTGATTTATCCCCTCTGCACCGTATAAACGCTCACATGGTCAGTCAGTGGGTCAGGCTACAGCACATGCTGACTCACCCCCAATCCAACAGGAAGAGAACTGTTTAACATGTAGAACCACATGTAAGCTATTAACAAGATGTGTGTCTGTGTGTGTGTGTGCTCGTGTGGGGGGGTGTTTAAAAGACACACTGGAGTCTTTCACTCCCGCTGTGTAACAACCTCTCTTTGTAGTCACCCTCTTGGAGTGAAACAGGGTAAAGCTGATTGGTATTCAGACCTTTAGGTGAGTGGTTTAAGCAAATGTTGCACCCTCACACTACACATACGATGTTTGTTTAACGGATTATCAAAATAGCACCGATTCTTGTTCTGTACAGTTCTCTGAAGGCTCGACCAGGGTTTGTGTTGTCCTGGCTTCAACCACATCTACAATGTTCTTTAGTTTGAGCCACAGACTGAAAATGAGGCAACCGAATTAGGAATAATAACAAGCTTCTCATACTGTGCTTTTAATTCAGATAAAATCAAGGAAAGGTTTGTTTTCAGTGTCTGATTTTGTGCTGCTACAGCCAAAATGTACTTTAGGCGCTACTTGTCAAAGCAATAGCAGAGGACACATGTAACAAAAACATTTTCCCCCTCTGTGACATCCCCGCCTCCTCCTACTACTTTTTCCTTCTCCTCTTGCCATCCCCTCCAGATTTTCTTTCCTTCTCTTCCCCCGTTTATTGCATTCCTGCTCACCAATCCAGCCTCTGTTCTCTCTCGTATCCCCTTCTGTGTGTGTGTGTGTGTGTGTGTGTGTGTGTGTGTGTGTGTGTGTGTGTGTGTGTGTGTGTGTGTGTGTGTGTGTGTGTGTGTGTGTGTGTGTGTGTGTGTGTGTGTGTGTGTGTGTGTGTGTGTGTGTGTGTGTGTGTGTGTGTGTGTGTGTGTGTGTGTGTGTGTGTGTGTGTGTGTGTGTGTGCCGCCATGTAAGGCATTGGAGTTTGGGGATTGGATCGTCCCCCTGCCCTCACTGTAAACTATGAAGGTACTGGTCAGCTACACGAGCAGAAAACACAGAGGGAGGAACAATTTGTTATGAAAATGATACCAGGACTTGATGTGTGTAACCCCCACTTTCCTTTCCCCTGGAGTGAGCTCAAACTCACTTAGGACCTCTATATATATACAAAGCCAGTAATACAGTGGGAGCTCAATAACAACAATTTAAAAAGGCGTCTATCCTCAAAAAAACACTCCCTGCTTTTGTTCTGTGCCCAGTAACCCCCTCCAATCCGAACACTTCCTGCCAGCTCACTGTTTGTGTTTCCAACCTAACAGCGTTTACAGTTGGGTTTATAATATTAACTGTGTGATGAGTGGTACATATAGGGTTTTAACACTGTATCGCAGTGGTTCCTGACCTTTTTTAAATAAATAATTGTACCTCTACTGAGAAACCCTATCAGATGAACTCAGGTAACCCCTTCACTAACACTGGGAATCACACAACCAGGGAGTGTGTCTTTAACAAAGCAAATGTCACATTAACATCCACTGCAGGAATTATCTGAAGCCCTGAAGTAGGAAGTATTCAGATCGTTAAGCAAAAAAGAAAGTGTAAGCATCTCAGTATGCACTCAAAGTCACCATAGTGTGAATTAGTAAACTCTTTTGTTGTGTTTTACTATTTAAAAAGATTGTTATTACTCGTGCATCGTTTGTAATTCACATTTTACTACTGTAGTTGGAGGAGGTGTAGCTGATTTGAACTATTCCATATAATGTTGGGTAGTTTATAATATTTGACATTCAAAACATGATGTATCGTTTTGGTATTTTATGAATGTATCACATGTTTTGCATGTAAAGTGGGAAAAGTAACTGAAGCTTTAAGATAAAGAAAGTGGAGCTGAAGTATCAAGTAGCAGAAACATGTGAATATTAAGTAACGTACCATACATTTCTATTTAAATACTTGATTTAAATACTACATTCCAACAATGCTAAGCCATGCTATTTAAATGGCTTTAAATAAAATCCAATAATGAGGGGCTTTTTGGAATTTGACTACTCTTTCCTTGACTGAATGGACTCTTTTTTTTTTTTGATTGCATGGTTAACCAAGCCTTGTTGCCATGGCGTCATATTAAGGCTCGGATCCTCACTATAGCAGCGCTCTGATAGAGTGACTGAGTGGCTGGATGAATATCTGACACGTTGGCTGGCAGAAATGACTGCTTGTAGCATGTTTAAAGGGTTATATGAACAGGAAAATGGCTCATTATGAATTCCCAGAGCTCCATGCTGTTTTATGAACAGCAGAAATAATATGCATCCAACACAGGACGGAAATAAAGGAGTAGGAAATAATGAAGTTTGAATATGTGGATTACGGCATGAGCAAAAAGATGGACAAGAAAAGGAGTGATTTAGCAAAGGGAGGTGAAAGAGAAGGAGTAAATCCCAGAACACATGCTCCATATCTTTTGTCAGAGAAGAGGGTAACCCTCCCTGCTCCCTGCCTCTCCAGTTACACTGTTCGGGAGCACGTGCTCCACATTTCCCCATCTAAATGAGCCCAATGTGTCTCCATCAGTGAACCGACTGTAAATTAATCTCTTTGTTGTCTAACAGCCCCGGCAGAGACGGGATCAGAACAATGAAACCTCTGTGGATAAAAGCGGAAAAATAGCCATCATTATTAGAGATGAATGAGAGATAGGTGAACAAAATATGTGAAATAAATCAATATGCCATTTACAGGAGTATAATCTGATACACAACCTGATCTGAGAATCATTAATGATAACAATTCAGGTCTCAGGGCACCTATTTGTGGACCCTTTGTGACCTGTCTGCTCACAAAGAAGCGGACTAACAAAAAAGCTTTGGTTCTTTGAAGCATATATAAGGGAAATTGCAAACTGGGTTATTGAAAGAGAAATGGATGTGAGTAGAGCTGCAAAAATGTGTCGATCGACAGAAAAATAATGATGATCATTATCCGTATTTGTTCAAGTGCAAGAAAATGCTGTTTTCAGCCTCTCAAATATGGAGATGTCCTGCTTTTTGTCTCATATCATATTTAAGTGAATATATTTTGGTTTTGGACTCAGAAAATCTTTGACTTTGACTTACTTGATGATGACATTTCCCCTATTGTATAGATAAATGATTAATCAATAGTCTAGTAAATTATTCATAATGAAAATATTCGTCAGTATGAGACAAGTGATTGAAAGATAAATCGAGAAAATAGGTAATCATCCTGGAAAATTCTCTTACATTGTCTGCAATAACTAAATGTCACAGATTATATTATAATTAGTGAGGATTATAAAATCCTCACTAGGCCACTTAATCTCCTCTGCTGGCATACAAGTCTTTGTAGTATCTCTGCTACTTTATAGTTATTATCCAAATGTCACGGGGTACCCCTTTAACTGCTGTTGAAATCTCAATAAAAGTCAGACACAATCTTGTTTTCACAACAGATATAAAAGGAGCTATCAGTTTTCGATCCTCAGTGGCTTGGAATAACATCTGGTTACATTTAGTTACAGACTGTCAGTGGATTAGATTTGGGACTTACAGGTGCGAGTGTGGAGACAGCCTCTGTTGTGTCTGCAACAGCTCCAGGAGCAACAGCCAGACAATCCCATTGTATGTCTGTGTGCGTCAGTAGGGGCAAAGGTCAAGTAGTTTGAGAGTTTTTGGAAGCTTAGCTCAAGTCTAACTCTTTATCCTTTTTAACTAGCCTAACTTAATTTTTATAATGTGCACGTTTTCTTGAATCCTCCTGCCTTTTTGTCTCTTTTAGCCTTCTAGGAACCTTCCTTACCTGCTAAGTCGTTGTATTGCTAATGCTAGGAATAGAATGTGGGTCAATGCCAGCTCAGTGGAGTCGACACAGGCTTACCAACTCCTGACGGCAGCAGCCACACCACAGCTGCCGCCAGGTGACATTAACGCCGCACGGCTCTCCATGTGTCACCCAGGGTTTGATGAGGGACTCTGAAGTTAGCCTACACTGATGGTGATGCTCAGCCATTACTACAGCCAGACAGGTCATTATAACAAGACGCATGACCGGACCCCCCACCCAGACTCATCAGTAACACCTCATTTATCTCATTTGCCAGCACCTCCCCGTCCTGAAGAGAGTATCTCCCATACAGCCACCGTCCTTTATGTATACCCAAAAGTTTGCAATTAGCATACACGACAAAGAGGGGAGGTCTGCAACAAGGGTCTTTGTGTATAAAACAAACACACAACCTAGCACTGGGATTAAATACTTATGATGCCAATTTGCGAAGTCAACGATATTGCACAAAGGGACTTTTTTATTTAGTTGAAAGAGAGTATTTGTGAACTTTGATATGTAAAAATCCCTTTTTTAATTTGTGATTTTGGTGTTATAAAAGAATGTAGGAAATAATTGTATTTAATTTAAACAATACCTTTGTTGTACTTTAGCAATATATTGAAAGCAGCATACGGCATGAACTGTGTGATATCCGTTTAACAAACAAAACAAATGACATAGCTTCCTTTTTTGTGCATCACTAACAACCACATAAAAAGTCTGTTTTTCGCTTAATGACTTTATGAAATTATAACTTGATTTTATAATAGGAATAACAAGAGCACCGTTTCCGGTCGGCCATTAATACTTGATTTGGTGAATTCACAGGTGTGCGTTAATATCTCTTCAGCCAATCAAAAGAGAGAGATCTGTATTTCACGATAAGACTGTAAAGCTGCATCAGCTCTACATTTAGCTACCTGTAGGTGGGGGTGGGGGCTGAAGTTAAACCACGAGGTCTTTAAACGACTGCTAGAAATGTCTGACAAGACGGAGCCTTTGTTTCTTGTCACACTGTTCTTATGTCACGTCTTTCATTACCTCATCTCTTCACATATGGCCCAGATATTAAAGGCTATAATAAGCAAGGGTAGGCCAAAAGGAGCCACAAAGGGCCTTTGAATGTTCATTTATCAACAGTTTGCCTTAAAACAAGGCAAACAGATGCTCCAGAGCTGATACACTGACTTATTACGCTTCACTGTAGAGCCCTATTACTTATAGAGCCCCGGATCGATAGGATCGATCGTTTTGCAGGCCGGTTATTGTTAGGGTCCTTACCTCACAGTCGTAAAGGTCTGTTAGCTGGTCGATAATCCACTCCTCCAGGTTCAGTCTCTTCCTCAGCTCCTTACGGTCGTATTTGACGGTAACGCGTCCCTGCTTCCGAACGGGAGTCTCTGGTTCCTCCGTGGTGCCGCCCGGTGTCGCAAAATATACCCGGGGTTGAGGGCTCGTCTCCGGGCTTGTTACAGCAGCCATGGTCGCTCGCTTTTGGGATCCTAAAATCCCCCCCGGAGGTGTGGAAGTGTGAAATGGGCGACAGTAAGGGGGCGAAGCGGCTTTTGTTGACGTCCTGCCTTTTGCTTCACTAAAGAAAATCCCGGTTGATAGATGTGTGACTTGGAATCCCCCGAAGAACAGCGCAGGACCTGATGCTTTTGTTGTCCAAAATCGTTCAAAGAGACATTGGCAGTAGCCGGACGCTTCCACAAAACAAACGGGAGCGACGCTTACGGTGAAACGTGAAGTGTAACCGGCTTATTGGGCTATTTACAGCATGCAAACTCTGCTTATATAAAAAGAGAAGAGAGAGGAGCAGAGCTGGCTGAACTCTTCATTCAGTACAAAGAGAAATCACACGCCTCTCTCTCTCTCTCTCTTTACCCCACGAGAGGTGCGTGCGCGCTCTCTGCCTGGACTCGAGCGCATCCGACGTAGCGCCACTAAAAAAAGAGAAAAGCAAATGTTGAATTTTTTTTATTTTTTCCAAACTTTGAATACCAGTTCACTCCCCCCTCTTCCTTCTCATGCATTTTCCATAACTTTCACATGTGACCCCCTGGAGCCCACTGTAACCTATGAGCTTCACACGTGCACAGATTTACAACATTTTTCCCATGGTGCAAAACAATGGACTATTAGCACTCCTTAATTTGACTGTAATGTATGTTTGTATTGAAAGTTAATTGTAATATTATAGTTGTACTGGTAAATGTGCTGGTATCCAATTTGATACATCTGCTCTTTAATCTGTCTGTATAGTTGTAAGTGTGATAAAGACTGCAAAAGTGCATGTTGATTTTGTTTGTGTGCTCTTGCCCTACCTTAAAACACTTAAGTGAAGAATTCCAGCGTGTTATTTCCATGCTGTAGGACAGTCAACTCAATATTTGTGAAGACGAGCACCTCTCTCTAAAAGCCAGAAACCAAATAAATAAGTTTCAAACTTAACTTCCTGTCAGGCTCTCCTCCATAGACAATTAATCGAAGACTGGTTTCATTGATCCACAACTTGTTTCCTATAGCCATTCCATTATAATGCCCTTGGTTGTAATACAGAATTTACCCATGTGACTTTTCCCTGGCTGTTCTGTGTTTCCCAATGTGTTGTCTATTGAGCTTTCCAGAGTTTATACTTGATGACATCCCAAATATAATTATCTTCACTCTTTTGTTATGACCATAGGAATAACATGTACCGTACTGAGTTTGAACATTTTTGTAGTTTCCCTTTAAGTCTATCTCCACAGTGAACCTATTCAGACCTTTTCAATAACCCAACCTTTGATAAACCCTTTGACTCTTTAAATAACCTATTATTGCACTCATCATTAAAGGCATGGACTTTTAGTGCATTGTGCAGCACTCTGTCCTTACACGGTAATTGCACAAAGTGCCAGTTTGGCCCGGGGCCTAACAGCTTCAAACTCTTGGTATTTTAATGCTCATTTGACTAGCTCACAACAAATGTCTACTCTGGAATGTGTGAAATGTATACGGATAAAGATTTCACAGTTAGGTTTCACAGTTTATGAATAGAGCTTAGAAAAGTGTTATTGTATGTATTGCAAAATGTAGGTGATCTCTGTTAAGATAACGCAATGTGAGTGGAAAGCAATTGGATTTACTAGTTTGGATTCAGTTGGAAATGTACTTTTGCGTTTCAAATATAAAAAAAATAAATGCTGGAGGAAGCCAGTCCCATGCTTTCACAGTGTGTCCATTGTGTTGTCACAGCAGGGATCGTACACCCGGCCAGGCTGGTTAATAAAAGAGGTTTAATAATATCAGGAGTGTGAAGTGAACGGGGTGTCAAAGAGAGGGAGAGCAGATTCATAATGTCTCTCGCCTTCTATCTCTTCTTTAGAGTGTGTGTATGTGGGTGTTCACATCCGTCAACATGCTTATATTGGTGGGTTTGATGTGTCGTACCGGCCCATGCAGGCATTTTTACAGACAGCCATGGCAACAAGACATAAAAAACTGAATTATTCAGTGAGCTAAGTCTGAAACTTACAGTTGAGTAAGCACAGACGGACCAACACACACACACACACACACACACACACACACACACACACACACACACACACACACACACACACACACACACACACACACACACACACACTAATGTAAACATTCACATAGCAAAGACATGCAGTCACTGCTGCACAAAATCCTTTGCACAAACCGAATGTGTCGCCAGGTTAAAGAGTAAAGTGCATTATACAAAGTATACTTTCTAATTCAAGTCACAGACACCACAGAGGAAGTCAGGATAATGTACATATGCAACATTAAAAAACTGTTGTGGCCATGAGGAGAGTAAAAGAGGTACCATGCACGGTATGATGCATATGTGTGAATAAATGCCATGAGCTCAAATAATCTCACTAAGATCCTGAAGCTTGCAAATAGCCAGAAAACTGATCTTATTAGATTGTATATCCCCAAGCTTAAGCACCGTGAGAAATCTCTACATCAGGTCGGATATTATATAGCACTGCACTTATGTAGCTGTATTGCATAGAACTATATGAAAATAATATGTCACAAATATCCTGCCCAGAATAATTGTATTTCATGATAATGTCCTGGTTATCATCACAATGTGCTTAAAACTCAAAATAATGACAGTAAAACCCATTGTTTGAAGCTGCAAATATCTATGTTGCATACCAGATATAGATCTTTTGAAGTGAACATCCATTTTAGTGAAAAACAATCTTAAATAATTAAACACAAATAAATTGCGATGCTCTCCTGAATAAATCATAAATAAATAAAAAGCAACATTGTGTGGGTCTGAAGGAACATCTAATAGTAAAGTAAGCACTACACAGACAGGTACGGTAAGAACATAACTGGAAGAGACACAGTAGTGTGACATTAAAAAACTGTTATAATTCTAAGGATTTGTTCTAAATATTGCTTCCCGGAGCAGCTCTTAAAGAGAGATCAATATGAATGCATCCTCAGGAGTCTAGGGAGTCATCCACCCACAGGGGGGAGCTGTTTCCTCTAAGATTTCATCACTGTGAGAAACTACCTGCATGCTTTTGTTTCACTCAATTTGTATCAACCTTGTTTCTTGCCAATGCATTTTCTTTCAAATAAAAATGCCTTTGTCCTCTTTCATTAGGAGCTCAGATGTCAAAGTCAAATAACCTCTGAAGGTCAATGAATCAACATAAAAAATTAAATAGAAATTCATAAATAAATAATAATCAAACAGTGAAACATTAGAAAAACAAAAGCAAGAACACCTATTAGAGTGAAGCAGATAGGCAAGAGGGGGACAAGGAAATGAAGCAAACAGAATGGTTAACCCAATACAAGAGATGGAAAAAAGAATTTGGACACAAAGTGGTATTGTTTAAATGATTTGACCGATTGGATAAATACATAAGCACACAATGTCAGCATGAATTGAAAAATAAATTAGTTCCAAAGGCTGTATTTTATTTTATTGTACAGTTTACTCACTCATTATTTCAGGATGTGAATTAAAATCAGTGTGTTTTAATTGTGTGCTGGAGTCTTGCTTTAGCTCATATCATTGGTTTTACCCCTTAAGGAGATATCCACATTCTCACGGTTGTGCAATCCAGCCTCCACCACAGTCCACTCAGCCACTAGATGGCAGTATAGGATTGTATTGCAGCCATGTGACAGTGATAAGGCGTCAAAGTCATGGTTTCAGTTGGCAATGTTTAGGCTGTAGGGGGGAGGACTAACAGCTGTAGCTAAACTCATTTGGACAGAGTGAATTGATGAATGGAGTTATGATGAAATAAGTTTATCATATCCATCTGCATGTCTCGGAAAACCTCTTCTGGGGAGAACTGTTATCAGCACGTGATATTTTTTGTCTACACTAACCTTGCACTGTCATGGAGACGGATGAGTTTGGTCTGCTGTGAACTGTCAGTGTCACTGCAAGCCAAAAATCTCAGCAGTAATCTGATCAAGTTTTTATTGCTACTGTTGACTGAGTCAGGCCTTTCTTATTAAAGCCAGTATGTACTGTAGATTTGTGTGTGTTTCTGTGTGTGTGTCAAGGGAGGAGGCAGTGTGTGGTGACACAGTGAATATGCCTGTGTGTCTTTATACAATGTGTCTTTGTGAGTCCTTGGCTCTGCGTTGGAGAGAAAGAGCTTGCTGTTCTGGGGTCTTCCCTTTCTCCCCAACATCTTGTCTCTATCCCTCACTTTGTCTGTTATTTCCTGTTGTCCCCCTTTTTTATTCACAGTGGCTTCTTTTTCTGACACTTACAGTGGGGCAAAAAAGTATTTAGTCAGCCACCAATTGTGCAAGTTCTCCCATTTAAAAAGATGAGAGAGGCCTGTAATTTTTATCATAGGTGTACCTCAACTATGAGAGACAAAATGGGGGAAAAAAATCCAGGAAATCACATTGTAGGATTTTTAAAGAATTTATTTCAAATGATTGTGGAAAATAAGTATTTGGTCAATAACAAAAGTTCATCTCAATACTTTGTTATATACCCTTTGTTGGCAATGACAGAGGTCAAACGTTTTCTGTAAGTCTTCACAAGGTTTTCACACACTGTTGCTGGTATTTTGGCCCATTCCTCCATGCAGATCTCCTCTAAAGCAGTGATGTTTTGGGGCTGTCGCTGGGCAACACGGACTTTCAACTCCCTCCAAAGATTTTCTATGGGGTTGAGATCTGGAGACTGGCTAGGCCACTCCAGGACCTTGAAATGCTTCTTACGAAGCCACTCCTTCGTTGCCCTGGCGGTGTGTTTGGGATCATTGTCATGCTGAAAGACCCAGCCACGCTTCATCTTCAGTGCCCTTGCTGATGGAAGGAGGTTTTCACTCAAAATCTCACGATACATGGCCCTATTCATTCTTTCCTTTACACGGATCAGTCGTCCTGGTCCCTTTGCAGAAAAACAGCCCCAAAGCATGATGTTTCCACCCCCATGCTTCACAGTAGGTATGGTGTTCTTTGGATGCAACTCTGCATTCTTTCTCCTCCAAACACGACAAGTTGAGTTTTTACCAAAAAGTTCTATTTTGGTTTCATCTGACCATATGACATTCTCCCAATCCTCTTCTGGATCATCCAAATGCCCTCTAGCAAATTTCAGACAGGCCTGGACATGTACTGGCTTAAGCAGGGGGACACGTCTGGAACTGCAGGATTTAAGTCCCTGGCGGCGTAGTGTGTTACTGATGGTAGCCTCTGTTACTTTGGTCCCAGCTCTCTGCAGGTCATTCACTAGGTCCCCCCGTGTGGTTCTGGGATTTTTGCTCACTGTACTTGTGATCATTTTGACCCCACGGGGTGAGATCTTGCGTGGAGCCCCAGATCGAGGGAGATTAGCTGGGGTCTTGTATGTCTTCCATTTTCTAATAATTGCTCCCACAGGTGATTTCTTCACACCAAGCTGCTTACCTATTGCAGATTCAGTTTTCCCAGCCTGGTGCAGGTCTACAATTTTGTCTCTGGTCTCCTTTGACAGCTCTTTGGTCTTGGCCATAGTGGAGTTTGGAGTATGACTGTTTGAGGTTGTGGACAGGTGTCTTTTATACTGATAACGAGTTCAAAAAGGTGCCATTAATACAGGTAACGAGTGGAGGACAGAGGAGCCTCTTAAAGAAGAAGTTACAGGTCTGTGAGAGCCAGAAATCTTGCTTGTTTGTAGGTGACCAAATACTTATTTTACTGAGGAATTTACCAATTAATTCTTTAAAAATCCTACAATGTGATTTCCTGGATTTTCTTTTCTCATTCTGTCTCTCATAGTTGAAGTGTACCTATGATAAAAATTACAGGCCTCTCTCATCTTTTTAAATGGGAGAACTTGCACAATTGGTGGCTGACTAAATACTTTTTTGCCCCACTGTATTTAAAACATCCTCTACCTTTTTTCATTTATTTCTTTCTGTATTTGTTACAGAGATAAGAAGGACTTCCTCGGTAAATACCTAAACATGATTAGATCACAGATTCACTCCAGTTACACTTCCAATGAACATAAACAATCTGTCCCTTTTTCTCCTTTCCTTCCCTCGAACCTTCTTCTGTTTTGTGCTTCTTTTATTAAATGGTCCTTTCTTTCTGCTCTCTGTGCTTTATCCAAATCTTTTGTGGTCCTGTGACGGGGGCTTGTGAGGACACTGAAGCTGTTTAATGGTAACCAATCTGATAGTTATCAGCACATGGCACTAAATGTAAGTCTAAAATAGGATTCATCTTCTTGGTAACAATGAATTTCATCTCACAAATGTCATGCAAATCCATTGATATAAAGTTTAGATTTTCCACATTGAAGTGAAAACTTTGACATGATGGTGGTTGCTAGAAACTCAGAAAATCCCCAACGTCATAAGGGTTCATCCTCTGGGGATCATGGATATGTGAACTAAATTTCATTGCAAACTATGCTTAGTGGTCAAGAAATGTTACTTCAAAATGTCTCATGGTTGTTCAAGAGTAAGCATAACAGATCTTTAGAAAAGGCCACGATTTGGCATTTTCATTGTTGCCATCTTTATTCAAAAGGTCCCTGTTATAGGAACTATTCAGTGGACTGACTGACAAATATTAAACGCCACAGACAAAATGACAAACTTCTAATATGAACATAGTTCTCGTTCTTTATATTTGGCCATACAGCACTTTTCACAGCAGAGCCGAAGCACCATGTCCAAAAACACATTTCTGAGTTCAGTAAGAAAACAACCCCATCGCTGAATGCAATGGCTGGACTGCAATCAGAAAGTAAAAAAATGAGGGACGAAAGTGAAAAACATCCAACTCATCTGTATGTACTTTTCTTACAGAGTGCAAAATGTTCCTTATTCTATGTTTATTCGGATGAGTACACTGCCAGATAATCCAAACGGAGCTGGACACCTGTTGGAATGAGTAGCAGTAGAGGAGAAAAACCCAGAGGAAGGCTAGGAAGTAGAGACCTGAAGAGGAAATATAATCGTATAAAGAGAGAAAGACGGGTGAGGGGAGGCTTTCTATTGACACCACAGGTGCCTGCACTTCAAATGCAAAAAAGAAGTTAATTTGTGTGTATGAGACAGGAGTGTGTGTGTGTGTGTGTGTGTGTGTGTGTGTGTGTGTATTTATATTATGCAGGCAGAGAAACACAATACCCCTGCTTATGCATGTGTGCTGTGCTGTTGAAAGAATGCATTTGCATGTGTCCATCTTTTATTTGTTTGTTGTCATTTGAGAGGTTGTGTTTTTTTGTGTGTGTGTGTGTGTGTGTGTGTGTGTTTGTGTGTGTGTGGTGGTTCAGATTAATCAACAAGTCTAACCTGGACTCAGTTACGGCTCGGACATAGACGCACGCAGCTCAGGTATACAAAGACACACACACACACACACACACACACACACACACACACACACACACACACACACACACACACACACACACACACACACACACACACACACACACACACACACATACACACATACACACATACACACAATCTGTCTAGCTGCTGAATTGTTAAACAATGTGTCTCCTGCTGGATGCGTGCACCTCCTCAGCGTTGTGTAACTCTGACACCAGCTCATTTCATGATACATTAATATCGGATGATTCCTGTGGATTTTCTTTGAATTTCCTCTTCCTCGCTGTGGTTTGGTCAAGTAGAAACACCAGGCAGTCAGTCAGCAGGCAGCAGCATAGCAGACATTCCTGCCGGGTGTAGTTAGGGAGTTGGAGAATGGCAACGTTGGCCAAAAAAATCAGTTTGGGGTTGTTGTTTTTTTTAGAACTTGTAATGTTGCCTGGCAGCAGGATTTGGAAGGAATCAGACTGTAACTGTTCAGCCTCCCTTCTTGTTCACACACCTCTTTAAAACATGAGACGCTGCAACTGATCAGGAAGAGGAAAGTTACCTGATGACTTCCAGCGGCTTCAATTACCTCCCCTCCAAAATCCACCCACAACTATTTCCTGTTAATTTGATGCAGACAAAACTATTGTTTAAAAATGACCTCCATGTGTTTTTCCAATATGCAGTTCCATGTTTTAATAATATCATTGCACAATTAATCTGTTTCAGTCAACAAGCAAAGTTACTTTATATTATTAAAGCTTATGAAACCTGTCACAAGCAGGAATTATTGTAATATTTCTACAGGCATGTATTTGGGGATTTTTATACCAGTTTTGTTTATCTTTATTTGGAATTGCAAGTATTTTTACATCGGACGTTACTAATAAGTAACAGATTGAGATTTGA
Source organism: Eleginops maclovinus (assembly GCF_036324505.1). Classification (NCBI taxonomy): domain Eukaryota; kingdom Metazoa; phylum Chordata; class Actinopteri; order Perciformes; family Eleginopidae; genus Eleginops; species Eleginops maclovinus. The sequence goes on from NC_086362.1 coordinate 9,422,756, forward strand.
CATGCAGCATATGAGAGCCTTAGGAGTGCTTTACTTCCAGTCTTTACTCTAAGCAACAAGATGCTAATGGTAGCTTTACATTTAGCGAACAGAGAAAAAGGGGGGGGGTCAGCTTTTAAGTGATACTGATCTTTTTAAACACAGAATCCTTTTTCTTGTTTCCCATAGACAAAGCCCTTACCTATATGCTATCTTAAAGAAAACAAAGAACTGCTTACACATGATTTTACATGTTAGATGTTCAGATTCCTGGAGACGTGAATGGATCTAGTTATTTGTGGATGTATACTCTTACAATAAACTTTCTTTTTTATTAAGCACGGGGCTACAGAGCATAGACTTCCAAGAGTTTCATACCTATACTGCTGAAAGTGTGTTATTCAAGGGCTTATTAAAGGGGCAATTGAAATATTTAATACCTCAAGGTTGTATAATTTTCGAATGGTTAGAAAAAAATGACCCGAGTGACGTCTTCAGGGTTATTACAAAGTGGCCTAAAACACATTTAAAATAGCAATTAAGAGTTTGTAAACCTCTGCTAAGGCTTTTTCTATAATAAAAAAAAAAAAAAACATGCTTGATTCGGAAATGTGTTTCTTGGCCAATGCTACACCTTTCCACAACGTTTCGGAAAAATCAGGCCTATTATTTTTCCGTAATCCTGCTGTCAAACAAAGTGCATATAACTAAAAATTAAGGGTTTAATGAAAGACACAGTTGCATTGTGGGACATGTAGGACGTTTGTAGCTAGTGACCTAAAGTCAGGATATCTCAGCCTTTTCTGATTTCGACCATTCTTCTTTTAATCTGACTGGAAATCTGAAGAATTGCAAACTTTAAGGTTGTAAAATACAAAATCCAGAGATAACCCCTTTAAATTCCAAGTTTGAGATTTTTCAGCAGGAAGGAAGTGAACAGTAAACATACAAACTTTTAGCAAATGCATAGTGAAAACCAATATCATGCAAGTGTCATGTTCATGTTAATATACCCATACTGTACATTTTAGGAGACAGGAACTTGGATTAAAACACACCCCTTTTTTACTTAAACTGTGACTCCCCCCTCTCATTCCTCATTCACTCAGTGTTATCTGACGCTGTCCTCTCTCTCCTCTCCGGAATCTTCCCTTTTCTTCCACAGAAAACATGCAGGGAGGAGAGGAGGAGGAGAAAAGGAAAAACTCGTCGGAGGCGACAAGAGAGAGAGGAAGCAGAGAAAGTTAGAGGAGCGAGAGGAGAGGGCTCGAGCAGATGGGAGGAAGGAAGGAAAGGATCTCTCTGCGGGCTCAAGTGCGCGATTAAAGGATTGTGCGTAAATAAACAAATGAATCAAAGCCTATAATAAAATAAAAAAGGGAGTTGTATGCGCGCCACCGCGTTGCGTGGACGCGGACAAGACAACGCGCTGAAACAAGTCCTGTGTTCCTCTGGATTTTACTCATGTTCTTCAAACCCTCGCTGCTGTGTAGCAACTTTTTAGTTTGAAAAACTCCCCCCCCCCCTCCCTCCCTCCCTCCCACCTCGTCCTGTCGGTTTAATCTCTCCCCGGAAAAGAAGCTCCCGAGTGGAAATTGGAGGAAGGAAGCGCAGTTTTTGTTCCTTCCGAGGAGTCCAGCTCGCCTTAGCCGGGGTTTAGGCGTTGGCACCGGGCAGGGAGTCCCTCGCCATGGCCGGGGCCAAGCCGGGAGTCCACGCGCTGCAACTCAAGCCCGTGTCCGTCCATGAAGCGCTGAAGAAGGGGGGCAAGTTCATCAAATGGGACGAGGTGAGACATGAAATGTTTGTTTTCCTCCAAGTTTAATACACGTGTTGCTGTGCAAGTGAAACAAAACATGTTTCTCAAGTCAAGAAGTGCGACTTAAAAAGACAAGCGACAGACACCCTGACATGACAGCTTTTTGACAGAAGGCCCAGTGTTGTGAAGTGACATACGAGACCCGTGCGTGTGTATGCACGTGTGATTTAGAATGCAGGTGTGCCTCAAAAACACAGAAAACCCCTATACACCTTAACATTGATGAGTGTGTTTTAATCCGATACTGTAGTAGAAAACTCCCCTGTAGTTGCCAGCAGGCAGCTGTGCCTGATTGTGTGTTGTGTTATGTTGAATTCTTGTCAAGCCGGTTTTTCTCGGGCTCATGTTCAGTTCAGACGCCCTCATGCGTCCTCCTTTCTCTTCCTTCACCTCCTGTGTCCTTCTCTTTTTGTACTCCCCCCTTATCCCCAGGGGATTAGAGGAGAAAGCACCTGCCTGTAGAAGTTACCTCCATTTGAGAGTGCACCTACAGCTCTGAAACGTCCCTTTTAAAAACGTTCCATGTGTGTTCTGTTTTTGTTTACCATGAGTCTTTAAATCACGTCAATAGAAGCATTTCTTTATTTTATCTTGCTCTATTTTTCCTTCCCTGTATTTCTGTAGCAGCTTGTCTGCCTGCACCTTGTCATTGACCAAATTTGTGTGTGTTTGTGTGTGTCTGTGTGTGGGTTTTCTGATACAGACTGCAGGGCCATTCGGCAATCTTCTCTGTAGAGAAAGTAGGTGTGTGTGTGTGTGTTTGTCTGAGCTGCCATCAATGATTAACTAAGTCGCTGACTCGAACTGTAGCCCTGTGTCTTCCAACAGTGGCATGCAGGAGTGTGTGTGGCGGGGGGTTTGTTGTTCAAATGTATTTATTAGGCTAAAACCTCTTTAATCATTACATACGATTAACAAATTAGCAGCTTTTCATCAGACAAACAAGTCAAACCACTTGCATTAACTCATGAAAAAATTAACCAACAATTTGGCCCGCAATAGATGAGTGTGAGTGGATGAGTAGAAGGTAGATTTTAACATTGCTAGCTTCATTCAGCAGTTTATCTTAAAAGAAGACAGGGCGTGTTTAAACATACCAGGAAATAGAGCTAATATCAATGTGCAATATATATCCTAATCTCCTGGCAAAAGCATCCAATTGCAGAGCTACAGTTTGGGAATGCACGGTGAAAAATCAAGTTTGTTTATTGCCCTTCCTTATCAATAAATACGTGTCACTGTACTAAATTGTACAGCGTAATGTTTGATTATGCTTAGTATATTTTATCACTTCCATGGCACACAATCTGTAAGCTATGAAGTGTGTGTGTTTGTGCGTGGATCCTCAAAATACTAAACAGTACTAGCACATAGTTCCAAAAAGGCTGTTATCATAGCATACCTTGCAAATATGATGTCAGGTGTGAGGGATTCATGCACAAAAGCAAGTGTTTAGTATGAAATCGCCACAAAATGTTTGAAAAACAAATGAGACAATTCTGGAAATTAATTAGAGTAACTCTCTTTAGAAAATTCCCTCATGAAAGTTACCTTGATTGTTTTCCACATTTTAGAAAGAGTTATTTAGAAAATAAATGACAGAAAATTGAGACTAAAGATAATAGTCAGCCCTAAAACACAGTTATCAGCAACAGAGCGTGACACATCGTAATGATGATGTGATGTGTGTATGTGTCTTGCCTCAAAATATGTCTTGTCACGCTAACAGTGCATACCATGTCCTTTTGGTTTCCTTTCTCTCTCTTTCTCACACACATACACTGACTCTCTCATTGGGAATTCCCAGGAAATGCTTATGCTGCTGATAAAGTGTGAACACTCCAAAACATAAGCATGCTTTCTCCCTGTGTATCTTTCACCCCCTTACCCATTAAAATCAACATCTGACTTATGGAGAATATTTGGAGTTGGAGACAACACATCTGGGAGAGGAGGGATGTGGCTGAGAGGAGAGGGAAGGAGAAATGAGAACTGTCAGTAATCCAAAATAGTAAAATAAATCAGGTATGCTTTGTATTCAAAACCGAATGTCCTAATGTTTTGTCCCGTCAGGCTTTTTTTTTCAGATATTTTATTAGGAAATTCAGATTTACATCACTCCGAAGTTGCCCCATCATACTTAAGATAAGATGTACCTGTATTAATCCCCGTGGGGAATTTCAAGTGTTTATGAAGCAACAGAGAAGAGGAAATACAGTACAGGTTCACACAGTTACAAATATACACAGGTATGTGTGCAGAAAGAGTGCAGGTCAAAGTTATTGTGCAAGAGTGCAGGCTTTATGTGCACTCCGGGTTATTGTCAGTGAGTCACATGGTTAACCCCTTATTGTGCAGCCTGATGGTTACAGACACAAAGGAGTTTCCCAGGCGCTTAGTGCTGTGCCAAAGTGGGATGAGTCTGTGGCTGAACGTACTCCTCATCTTCACTAGCTCTGCATGGAGGGGGTGGGAGGGGTTATCCAGGATACTGTCCAGTTTCCTCCTCGTCCTCCCCTCCTCCAGATTGTCCAGTTTAACTCCAACTACAGAGCTAATCTTCCTCACAAGCTTGTTCAGCCTGTCAGCATCCCTTTTGTTGGTGTTTTCCCCCCAGCACACCACGGCAAAGAAGTGCACACTGGCCCCCACAGACTGGTAGAACGTCTGCAGCAGCCTCATGCACACGTTGAAGGACCAGAGCCTCCTCAGGAAGAACAGCTTGCTCTGTCCCTTCCTGAAGAGAGCATCATTGTTGTCACTCCAGTCGAGGTTATTTTTCAACTGCACTCCCAGGAACTTGTAGCTGTTCACCACCTCCACCTCCTCCCCCCTGATGGAGATGGGGGTTAGAGACCTCTCGTGCTCCGCCTGAAGTCCACCACCAGCTCCTTAGTCTTGCTGATGTTGAACTGGAGGTGATTGTTGTCACACAAGCCTACGAAATTCTCCTCCAGGGCCCTGTACTCCTCCTCGTTATCATCTGTGAGGCAGCTGACGATGGAGGAGTCATCGGAGAGCTTCTGTAGGTGGCATGAGCCGGAGTTGAAGCGGAAGTCAGAGGTGTAGAGGGTGAACAGGATAGGTGACAGCACAGTTCCTTGGGGGGCTCCAGTATTGTTCACCAGCACATCAGACACGCTGCCCTGCAGTCTGACATACTGAGGTCTGCTGGTGAGGTAGTCAGTGATCCAGGCCACCTTAAGCATAAAAGGGCTTTGAGCACCAGGAAAAGCACAATATATATCACATGTATTATTATTATTATTATTATACTGCTACATATTCATTTTTATTTCATTCTATTGAACCTTTGTTTAATCTGGAAGTCTCTTGAGATGTCCATCTGTTTTATGAGAGGGACCTGCCCAAAACAGCAGTGCAGTGGTAACAGATTCACATGAAAATTGATTTACAACTTTCTCACACGGCAACGGCAAATAGTATATTATTATAGGGCCCGCGGGGCATAAAGGAGAGGGTTAAGTTTTAAACGCAGATTAATTACTCATTAAACCTTTTCTTAATGTCATTTAAATGCCTGATGTGAAGTTATTCCAAAGCCAGGTTACTAGGACTTTTTTCAGAGCACTCTGGGGGGGAATCATAAGGTCATCCATATCAAATTAAGCATGACTCAATCCAAACAAAGGGAAATCACCCCAACTGAGCTGCAGAAATAATGAATCCACGGGGAGAGGAATTTATTAAGGTTAATATTTTAGATGTATTGATTACTTAGCTAATTATAAATCTAATAAAACGTACTGTGACGGGGCGTCTGTCTGTGCTTTAACAGGGACGTTGACCAATGGGCCACTGTCCGAAAAACTTGGTGTTCTCCTTTAAGGACTTTGCAAAGTGAGAAAAGAATGAGGACACACACACACACACACACACACACACACACACACACACACACACACAGAAAGTGCCCGAGGGCAGTGTCGGTTGTTTATATGAAAACCCCACTTTTGACCCCATCCCTCTCTTTTCACCCCCTTCCTCATCACCGTGTCCTCCCCCCTATTAATTCTTCGTCTTCTGTCTCTTTTCATTACAACTCTTCATCCTCTCTTTTTCCTCCTTCACTTTTCAATCGTGTACTCATCTGTCGCTGAGCTGCTGCTGTAGGCCATCATGACACACACACACACTGACTCATGCAGGGGGGAGGGGGAGGAAGAGGAGGAGGAGGAGGAAGAAGAATGCACTACAAACTGACGGTCTTTCTTCAGTTTTTCAGCGTGTGTGCGCACATGTGTGTGGCTGTTTTGTTCTGGGTATGCGTCTCACGTTGAAAAACTTCCTGTTCGAGCTTGTTTAAAGGCTCCAGAGCCAAACCGTTTTCTTTCCCTTTCTCCTTCTCTCCCTCCGCCCGCTGCGTCTCCGCCCTCTGCAGCCCGGCCGCAATTCAATTTAAAGGAACTCCAACTGGAATTCAGTTAAAATTCCTTCCAAACAACCAATTAAACACAAAGAGACAGACAGCTTGTCTACAGAGCAGCTCTTTGTCAGAGTAGAGTGCACAAAAGTCAAAAAGAAAATCCTCTTTGCACCTTTGCAGTTGTCAGCGTTCATTCTGCTGGACAATATGTGCACCTGTGTTCAAATACACTTCCACCATGTGCCTTCCCTGTACATGATGTGCCTTTGCATGCTTCTAAACACCCTTTGTAGAATAATCAAAGGAAGAATTTCTGTCGCATTACATGACTCGCATGACTTACATGAAAAGTGCAGTTTGTTGGATTTGATTTCTCTGTGTTCACATGGCACAAATAAAAGCAAACCACGGCTTACTAACATGTCACATGGGACCAATAGTGGTACATTAGTTTGACAATAGTTTTGTGACGGTTCTGGCTCCAGCTCAGAATGCCTGTAACTTCAGCGAATCATGACGCACCGTAAAATGTGGCATTTCGAGGTTGTTTCCTTCAATTTGGTTGGGGCTTTTTAGTCAGACCGCACCACGGTTTACTGAGAGGAGCGCAGAACAATAATCTTGGCAACAGTTGGGGACAGTAAAGACACTTTAATGCTACTGTTATCCTCAGTGTTTATCCGTCCTGTGTGGCCAAACCAGAGTGCAGTATCTCATCCTCCATTCACAAATATCTTGACCAGGCATTTTTTAGATGTTTCCACCATCCACATCTAGTTTAAAGATAAAGATTTTGAGTGATCCACGCACAACAGTGTTACTTTCATCATCCGTTACTGTGACTGTATCAACATGCAACCTTGGAAATAGAAAAAACCTGAGAGTCAAATTAAAAACATTTCCTTTTTCATTGTCAAAACAACTCAGGACTACAACAGAACAGCACTGTCGGAAGGATATGGCTAGAATAAATTGACTGAAACTAATTTGATGGTGTTCTTGGACTATTATAAGACTTAAATGCCCCAAAATCAAATAAAACATGAAAAACTGGATTGGGTTAAGTTTATAATGATTTAAACTAACAGGATATTTGACACAGGAATTAGACTAATGAAAACAACAGTAGACTTTTAATGATTTATTCCTATAGTTAGTTGAAATGAACCAAATATCTAGTAAAATGTGGTTTGGATGATGGTCAGTGAGTCAAACACTTAAATGTTTGGGACGCTTCTTCAAGGAACAGTGGATATTTGGGAATGTATATCTTTGTTTTCTAACTGAGATTAAGATCAACACGTCTCATGTCTGTATGGTAAACATGAAGCAGCAGCCAGTTAGCGAAGCTTAGCATAAAGTACTGTCCTTAAAGGCTCATTTCTAAACATCTCACACTCAGATTCCTTGCATATGTAGGGACATTCAAAGAGAAAAGTCCACAAATGATAATGTTACATCTGATTGTTTAGTCCCTGCGAACATTACAACTTTTCACTTAAGGAACACCAGCTGTTTTCGGTCTTTATGCTATTAAGCTAACAATGTGGTAACAATCTGCTGATGCAACAAAGCCAATGAGAGGACTCTTGCTCGTTTGAGGGCACCATTGTTAACCTCAGAACCAGTTTAATGTTTCCTGGAAATCCTTTCAGTGCTGACCTATGTTTTATTATGAATCTTTTCTTGTTTATTTTCCTGTTGTTGTAGATTAAGATATCACAGGCATGCAGTGCTGTGATGGGAAGATGAGGATATTTACTTTTCTTTTGATTCTAACCCAAACTCATTGCAGTTTCACCCTAATATAAATTCTTCCTGTACGCTTTCCTCCCCGTCATGTTGGGACTTGCCGTTCAGCACTTTTTATCGTCTTGTTTTTCTCTTCCTGCTTGGCTCTTTGGTTTCTTAGTTTACAGTCCCTTTATATAACGCCATGGAATGTTTTTATGATGCCACAGTACTGATAAAAAGCAGCCTTGAATGATCATTGCTCTCCTTTTAAAAAAGATAAATAACAAGGATATTTTCCAAACCGACCCTGCAGTGTTGAAAGTCATAACCCAAGTTCAGATGGATTTATAGCTGCTTGGAACACATTTTACACCTGAGATCTGACAGCCAATATATCACACCGTATGAAAATGTCTCTATTTTGGAAGCAAATATCTCCTGTAAGCAGAGGTGCCTTGTCATCCTGACCATATGGGAAAACAGAATGGACTCAATTTCTGTGGATCAGTATCAGAAAGCCTTGGTTCTGCAACAGATAAACGATTGGCAGCCACAAATTGTCGTTAGTGAAGAGGTGAATGTTTAAGGAGGAGGAAACACAGGCTTGTGTGAATGTCTGATAGCGTGCCGAGAAACACTGCTGACATCCTGACAGAGGGGTGAGAAACGAGGATGGATGGACGGATGGGGGGAGAGGTGGAAGGTCAACCACAGCCACATGTGAAGTGTGGGACCGCTCCAACTCTCCACTCTTACTCCTTTCTGCACATGAAGCCCCATTCCTGGATCGTATATATGAACTCTTCCCCATTCTTTCTTCTGCTGTCACTCTCTTCCTCCTTCTACTGGTTTCAGTTAGATTTTTGGATTCCTTGAGTTTTGTTTCATCCTCTGGGCTAGTTTTCAGTTTGGATCTCCGTCTGGTCTTTTGCATTGAACCCTTCTTGGGTTAAAAGCATAGTGCAGATGTTTGAAGGGTCAAAGGATGGTTAAATGGTCCTCAATTTTAGGCACGTAACGGGTGGTTTGGAATGAGGTCAGAGTAGATAATAACAAAGACCAGGAACAAAACAAGAAACTGCGTAAATACATGTTTAAAGTTATTCATCAGTGCACGCATTATTTTTGGTTCTTTTATAATCCATAAGATCTTTTTCTAGCTTATGACAATACATATTTGTTTACTCTATATTTACAATGCATTTTATGTTTACTAGATACAACTTCCTTAAAGTGTATTCATTTGTTGTGATTTTTTTCAGAACAAAAGGAACAAAATCTGCCATTTATGGAGGGACACTCCCGAGTGTTAATGGCTGGCATTGAAGTGGGTTTTTATGTGATCCACAGTCACGTAAAACCCCATAGCCTAAAATCAACAGTAATTTATGGTTTGGGGAAACATCAGAAGGAAGCTATCCTCTGTGTATTGCCGTAGCAGCAACAATAAACTTCTGATTTCCGACTCAGGTTTAAACTAGATTGTGTGTAACCCAATCAACATCCTCATTGTGACGAGGAAGCTGGTGCAGAGAATTTGATACTCCTAATGGGGGGAAAATCTGAAATAAAATCTTGCCCTTTATTTAACTCGGTGCAACTTGTATACACTGGAGTATTGTTCGGTAGTTAGAACATGGCACCCCCACTGGTGGGGTTAGCGGTTCATTTCCTGAGTGGATGCTGGATCAGATGAAGGTCAAATGACCCCTGTGGAGAAATGAGGTGTTACAGCAGCTATGAGAGCACTGAGGGCCGATTCACAAAAGATACTGCGCAGTGCAAACTCACCCAAGTTTTGCAGCTCTGTGGAAATTGCCCAAAAGAGCAGGGAATAAATAATGTGTTTATTTCTTTATATGTGCACACTAGACATATTGAACATGGTGTTCGTTGGTTGGTTTCTCGTGAACATTTCTGAGAAAATACTGTGTTTTCAGTGCCATAAAATCTATCTGATATCTGGCCACTATGAGTTGGACTTTTAACTGCTGCACCAGCAAGCAGTTACCTTAAATGGCACTTTCCTTAGGGATATTTTGGCATCAGTTATCTCCAAATTTGTGAAATGAGTACAGAATTAACAACGGATAAAGACGCTTGCAACATGTTGAGTTGAATATTTTGTTTTCATGACACAACTGTCACTTTATTCTGTCCTTCGGCATCAGTCGCTGCTGCCATTATTAAAAGTCTTTGTGAGTTGGACTTTTTTTGTAATGAATTTTGAAGCAAATGTTGCATATTACCCAATTTCCATATGTGCAAATAACAGGGGAGCAGGAAGACACAATGTACAGTTAGAGTTGCATTTCAGTCTTTGCAAAGTTTTGAATCTAATATTATTTATTGTGTCTTTTTGTGCTCCGCTACAAAAGCCATGCAGTCCTTGTGTGAATTCTCAGTCCTAGTGTGCCCTCAAATACCAGACACGTTTACACTTGCAGTATTAATGCTGTTTGATAAATACATCTACCACATGCTGTCTATCAATGTACTAAACATTAACTCCCCTGAACTTCTTTCTGTTTTATACTTTATAGCATGGCCTCCCTCTTTCTCGCCTCTCTGGAGTCCAAAGTTTACCTACTGTCATCAACTTTGACCATGTTGTCATGCAGCAGCTCAAACACACTAAGTGCACACTGGCCCTCTTTCTCACACCACTCCTGCAAGCTGTTGCTGAACGCACGCACGCACGCACGCACGCACGCACGCACGCACGCACGCACGCACGCACGCACGCACGCACGCACGCACGCACAAGACCAAAGGTGCACTTGGAGCGGCCACTTTTTATCAGTTTCTCTCCCTAATGGCTTTCTCCTGACTGACTTTATACAACACACACATTAATTTACGGCGAGGGCAGCATGTAGGAAGAGAGCCATGTGTGTTTTTCTACGTGTGTATGCTCTTATAGGTTGTGATTTTTCAAGATAGGCTCATTAGCTGCCGTCTGTCTGTGTTAGGCCCCTGCCTCAGAGGGTGGTCCATTCTGTGTGTGTGTGTGTGTGTGTGTGTGTGTGTGTGTGTGTGAGTGTGACATTATGTCCAGGTAATGAAGGGAGTTTTTTTCCGAGGGGTCAGGGCATCCGGGGAAATAGACGTGGCATTCAATCAGTTAGGGAGGGAATAACAATTCAAAGTGTTGGGGAGAGGGTGAGCTGAAGGACGACTGACATTCATAGAGAAAGAGAAACATTAAAAGAAAGGAAGGAAGGAAACGAGGCGAGACTTCACAAGGCTTCTACATGTGGCCGTTAATTAGGGAGGGGGTGAGTTTTAATTATAACCGTACCACCTCCTCTCAGCACCACAGGATGCATATTTATGGTAAACAAGGTTCATGTGCGTCCGTCAACGGCATGAAGTACTAATTGAGGTTTCTGACAATCACCCTTATTTCCCTCTGGAAACTACAGTGACCCTTTTGAGTTCTAAAACTTTCACAACAGTCGCTGTAATGACACCGAACAAGAACAAATGACGAGTACAATAAATGAACGCCTATTTCCATTATGAAATACCTGTTGACGGCTTCATATTAAAGTTTATAACAGGGTTTGTAATGCAATTATAATTTGTTTTAGAAAGTCATACAGATGTATTTTCATTACGAAGCAGTCCATTAACTTTTAAGTTTATAAATCTCTTCTGTAATCTAACAACGGACATGTTTGTGATGCTATTATCAACACATAAAGTTAAGCATCTTTTAAGGACTTAACTTTTAACCAAAGCTTATTACAATGACCTTAGAAAAATACCCTTTATTGTATGAAATATTAGCCTTTAATGATAGTAAAGAAATAAAACGCCGCACATTTTTTGAGCTGAAATCATAACTAATTGGACATTTTGTTTAATTAAGACAATTAATTGATGCTGAGAACTAACCAAATGAAAGAATCATGTGAGGAAATTGAAAACTTTCCATATAGAAAGAGGTTAAGACGGGCGTGTGGTGAACTGAGCAGACGTAACATTCAAACATATCTGACCACTGTGTGCGTGTGTGTGTGTGTGTGTGTGCGTGTGTGGGTAATACAAAGATGTTGATATATAACGTGTCACATCAGTCTATAGACCACATTTATATACGTGTGTGTCTATACTGCAGAGTGTGACTAGTCAAGAGAAGAATGAAATAGTGCCGGGGTAAAAATGTGGTTTGTTACAACTGCAGCATCACCACACCTATTACATACATATATACCGCATGTATCGCGGGCTGAACCTCATGTCTCAAGCTTTTATTAAGGTTCAAATGTCTTATGTTTATGATGTTATTGTGGGAGTATAAATGTAGCTTATGGTACTGTGAGTTAATACAGGTGTGTTTCTCCCTTTGTGTGCAGTGAGCTGCAGAGCAAACTGTTTGTTTGTGATGAACATGAATGGAATCAGGATATTTTCATGGACACATTTTGGAAATGAATACATCTATCTTTTTTTATTTAATGTAATGACGTAACAAACCTAATCTTTTTTTCTGCTACAGTGCAGAAAAACCATATCAAGCCACAATAAATATATATTAAAAAAAAGATTCAAATGTCGACCTATAACATTTGCCTCTAACCCCCACAATGCATTTTGATTTGCAAAATAATTTGCATTGAACACACAGTTTGAGCTACTAATAAAAACAGCAGGTGTTTATCAGTTTCAAGCATGTTGTGTCATCTCAAAAATTCAAATGACAAACACAAGTCATTATGGCCAAGCTCAGGCTTCATGGCATCCTCTTTGGATGCCATGAAGCCTGCTCAGTGTTGACACAAATTCACCAACTGAAGAGAGCATCTGACATCAGGTCACATTCTGAAGGTTTAATCGCAGCATTACTGTTGCACAGTTTCCCACTGATTCCAGTGAGTAAACGGGTCAAAGTTGAGTGAGTTACAGCTCCGAGGTGGATTCACATCAGAAACCCTCTGGGATTCATCTAAAAACCCAGAAAAACATCTGGCAACTTTCCAACTGGTTTTAAAAAACGTTTAAAAGGCTTATCCTCCACTGTAGCTTATTAAGATCTCGTGATGTTGAGGGATTTCTTCTCCTTTCTCTAAAATGTTGGTTTCTTTCTTTCACCCTTCATAATTTTTCTTCCAATCCTGTCCATCTCTCTCCCATATTTCTCTCTCTCAAACCTCCTTCTTCTATCCCAAACTGAACATCTTCCTCTCCTGCTAAATCTTTCTCCGTTAGCCAACTGCGGAGCCTAAACTCAAGGTATGTCTGGCTTGAAATGCTCCTAAAATGTGCATTTCCTGGGTGACAAAATATAAAAATAAGGAATATTATAACTTAGATACACATATTCGCTTCCTTGTGGAAAGATGAATGAGAAGCATGATTTAAGTGAGCATAAAGACAGCTTACAATACTATTTAAAATCATTTGTATTGTCTATCTATCTATCTATCTATCTATAAAGCTGCTTTTTTTTGTACTCAGTTCACAACTTACCAATGTTTATTCCCCCACACAAGGCGAGCCTGATTATCGTGAGTATACATGATTAAAATAGTAATTTATGGAGCTATAAAGTGATTATGTAACACAAGTAGAGTATCTCACCTAATTTGTATCATTTCATTGATGCTTTATCGTGTTTTTATATGCTAAATTGTATTATAAGCCTTGAATGATTTTTGTAATGCTTAACATTTGCACATATGCGTTTTAAACATGATCATCTTTCCCCCTAATATTCAACTTCACACATTTCTTGTAATTTCCCTGTATCTTGCTGCCAAGTAGACATTTTTTTTTTTTACCCCTCATTAAGAAATACTTTTTTATGTGGACAGCAGTTGGTTGTGTGTTTTATAATCTTGCTGTATTTCCTGATATTCGGTGTCAGTGGGAAAGTTGTGGGCAGATGTTCCCCCGATGAAGATGATCATATTGATGTTTGTAACGCCATATGTGCACATGAGTCATCCGTGCAGATCATCATCGCTGTTTCCCAGGATGTCTGGAGGTAATGTTCGTCTGCTGGACCCGAGTATGAGCGCTTACCACTGTAATTACAGAGCCAGTGTGTGTGTGTGTGTGTGTATGTGTGTTTGTGTGTGTACGTATGACCACATAATGATGATGCTAATGACATGTTGATGCAGGCTCCTGTGCCATCATTATACTGCACATGAATGAGAGCCTCATGCTTGCCAAACCATTATTTGCGGCATAAAAACAGCTGTTCCATTATCTTCGGTTTGTTGTTTAATGCATTTTTGGCAAGTCTAATCGTTTCAGGTGTAATGACAAGAAAACTATATTACTTTTTAAATGTAATGGTATACAAGATTACATTAGTGCTCAATCTCTGTGGCTAGGATCTGGAAAACATCATTTGGAACATGTTGTGGGTTGAATATTGTAACGTTGTATACATTGCATGTGTCACGTTTAAAATGACTTGTCAGTTAAAATTATGACTTTGAGTTTCACTAAGCACATTATTCAGCTATACCTCTAAATAATTTAGTGCATATAATATGGCTTCCCTGATCATCTATGTCCCTGTTTTGTCTTTGTCCGCCATGTTTCCAGGCATCAGTGAAGACTGTTCTTTACAGCCAACAGAATGTATGGCTGAATGAATTGAAATAAGACACAGGTTGTAATAAACCTGTTGGTGCTTCTTAACATCGTCCTCACTTGACTTCTTATTATGGTTCTGTGTGTTTTAAAGAAGGAATTGATATTATTGTTTGTCTCTCTAACGTCTCAATTTCTGCTCTTGTATAGGAGCCGAACAGCGGGCCCCCCACCCTGGTGACCCTGAAAGTTGACCCTGATGGATTCTTCCTCTACTGGACGGGAGGCTCCAACCTGGTGAGACATACTCCACTACAGTTGTTCTAAGGAATAGCTACCAGCTACTTTAGGATTAGTACTTCTTCCATCTCTGCAGTTTGGTCTGAAGGTACATTGCATTCACAATAACGGACGTGATCGAATACTACAGATGCATTCTACTGCAGATCACAATGGGTGTTTAGTGCACCAACACGAATGGACTTGTTATTTCCTTGAACTCCACATAGCTCCTTCTTCCTCCAGATTGTTGTTTCGTCCTCCTCTTCTTCTCTGTCTCATTGTCTCTCATTGTGGTTTTATCCAGTCCATTAGTCCAGACAAATTGGCTTTCATCAGTTTGTCTCGGCCTTGTTTGCCCCCTCTTCCCTCTCTTCCTCCGCCTCCCCTTCGATGTCTTTGTGGTCTTCATCCTTTTAGTCCTCCATCTCTTTCACTCAATCTCTGTTACCCAACAACACTCCCCCGTTCTGCACGTCTTTGGTGGCTGCGCTTAAGCCATTAGTTTGGTAATATTGGATTTCAGCCATTTGTTGACATGATTAGCCAGACGTAGTAGACATTGAGTCAGCAGGATGTCAGGTTTGAGATTGTGGTTGTGTAGTGCAGAAGAATAACATTTTAATTTATTTTAATTGTTTGTTAAGTCTTCCTTGTCTCCTCTCGGTCTTTTAACGGTAGACACTACAGGTGAAAAGGGCACATTTAATGGATTTGGATATTAAACATTCCCCTTATGATGAATTACATTAGCCCTAATTCTTTTTGAAATACATTTTTTTTATGTTTGATAATTCAAATATGATACGATCTAATGTGAATTTAGGAAAACCTATAGATACACTTCTAAATAAAACATAAATGTGTATTTCAAAAAAGAAAATAGCTAATTGTACATTTTGTAACACCTTGTATCAAAGGACATTTCAGGGCAGCTTAATTTCCTCTCCACCCACTTCTCTCTCTATGTTTTTCTTCTTTCTCAAACTCACACACAAACCAGTGGCCTTCTTTTTATTTCTAGCTGCCTATTTATCCGTAAGGCATGAACGGAATGACCTGTTGATTGCTAATATTATCACTGCGTTGTGTCTGCATGTTTGGGTGTGTGTGCTCATGTGTGTGGACATGATCTGGGCCAGAGCACACGTCATGCTGTCCGTCCGCACGTGTATCAGCATGTGTCCTTGCATTCACATAACACACACAGGCTTTAAATACTCATTTCATCCTGATGTCTGCACATGCACACGTTTTGTGTGTGTGTGTGTGGTATTGCGATAATAGGCCATTTGTCGCCCGAGGTGCAGCGGTGACACTGTTTAGCAAAGAGTCATTAAGTCTTTAAATCGTGAAGATGAAGTCTTTGCACACAACGAGAGCAAGCAGTTCATTGAAGACACAAAACTGGAGTTTGTTTAGAAGTCACTTCAGCTGTGGAGAAGCTAAAAGTGAGGAAAGAAAACTGCAGATACTGTTCACTGTCACTTAAAATAAAGAGATAGGCAAACCCTGCCTGGTTCTGTTGGTTAGTCAGACTCATGTGTGCTGTTGTATTTGTATTGGCAGTAAAACTTTTATAGGAAATTCAAGTTTCAAACCTAAAGTGTCACCAATGACCCCAGTCCTATTAATCACCTGCCTGGAAAGATAAGGCTCGTAGAAACACTAAATCCCATCTGAAACCCTTTTTATAGACTTGCTTTTATGTGAAGTTGTGTTTTTATTGCTGTTCTCTTTTCTTTCCCGACTCTCCTAGTTTGCGACATTTGGGAATGTGGCAACATTGCTAAAAAGAATTCAGGGTTGGGCATGATAACAGAGTTAAAGAGCCAGTTTTAGCCAAAAGCCAAACCAAAGTTGAAAGATGAGATTAGCATTGTTAACATCCCTCACAATGACTTACAGCCTTGACCTAACTGTCCCATTAGATGATGGATCATTTGAGATTACCCCACAAGTTGGTTTCAGTGTCACATAACAAACGAAAAGAGCAGAAACAGACACGGAGCAGATTTCTTTATCCTATGTGAGCTTGATTACTGAATCTCTTAAACTGTCACACTATTGTGTCGGATTTAATCTTAAAACTACCACAACCCCTAACTCGACATTTGCTTCTTCCCTGGGAATGTGAGGATGAAGCGGTGCCAACTCCTCTGCCTCATGTGCCGCAGTGTTTGGCTTTTCTTTCCTTACTTACTTACTTTGTGCTTTTCATCTTTGTTAATGTTGGCATCACTCAGCTAGACTGTGGCTCTATTCTTGCTTCAGTGGCGGGAATGCTGCTCGCCACAAATCTGAAACATGTCTCAAAACAGTCAGACCACCAAGGCCAATGAGAGAGAAAGGTGGGTATTTAGACATGTAGAAACAGTCAGCCAGTGAGATAATCTCATAATGGTAGCTCTTTTTTGTTTTGAATGTCCAAAGTTGGATGTTGCAGCTCTTTTAAATGTATTTCTTGTGTGTAAATCACATTTTCGTGGTTTAGTTTTTTGACCTGCACCTCCCCAAAATCACTCAGTGGCACGGTGTAGTCTGTCTGACTTCTTTCTTCTTTTGAGTATTAAGTTTCTACAATGACGCAGACAAAATCTGGACGGTAGAAATGATAAACGTGCCCTCTGCTTCTCGTCTCACTTCCTTTTGGTCAAATTAACTTTCACTTTATTTTCGGAGGTGAATATAACCTCTTCAGAAATAAAGACAAGGGCCTTGGCTTTACAGAAGTCCTATTTCAGTGATTTCAGTGAAACTTTAAATCCGCTTCCCTCGAGATTTTGAACCAGAGCTAGAAAGAAAGAGGACACGGCAACACAGATATCTAGCTATTATTAATCAGCTAATACGCTTTTCACAGATGACAAGGGCATTCTGGATGGAACCCATTTCTCTGAATAGAGATACCCAAAATATTTGATCTCCAGTGCAGTTTGTTATTTTTGATGCTCTGCTTTTCATTTCACTTTTGATGTCGTTCAACGAGTTGTTCAACTAAAGACGCTGCTTATTATATAAGGGTTATTTCTGTACGGAGATGTATTGTGTCTGCTCTGCAAGGGAGAAAAGGTTTATTTTTAGAAGCTCAGCAAAGAAGTCCATTGGTCTATAACCCAAAAATGTCTTGAGAACATTTTAACAATGCTCAACTTGAGATGAGAGGGTAGAAGGTACCTTTTCTTTATCGAAGTGAGACGGACGCAGCTGTGTCGTTTTATTAAAACTTCCCTTCCACTCCCTTATGGATTTCAGTTTAAGGTCTCAAGGAAGACATTAAAACACACACTCTCTTTCTGCTAACCCTATTATTTACAGCTCACTAATTACTAAGTATTTGCCTTGTAAACAAAAGGTTAATTATACTACAATTAGGTAATTGCCACTGGTAAAGAAGAAGGTAAATAGAGGGAAACCTCAGCTGAACTACTTTATTATATTTACTTAAGACTATTAAATAACAAATGATATAAGCCTGGTGAACAATGAAACTGTACTTTGGTAACATGTTGTTCCAAGTTAACAAAGTACAGTTTCATCAGTTAACAGGCATATGTCTTTATAATAATACCAACCTGAACTGGTCTAAAGTACACACAACCTAGTGAAGTTGTTGTGACAGTTGAGAGTTTCCTTACATCTCAGCTGTGGTATCACTAAATGAACCTCCTTATTTAGCAATGATTATAACCTATCATTTACTTTAATTCACCATATATTTACTGGGTCAATATTTATCAATTAGGGGACTGGGAAGTTAGAGTTGACCTTCTATCTCCCTACAATCATAGAGAATAGTTTGATATGGTAATTTGGGCCATTGGATTGCAATCAAATATAATTTCAGAAATATCCTCATGTGCACCCATTTCCCTTTCTCCATCCATCATTACTCTGTCTTAACTCCTCTTTGGCTTTGTTTACACCACCTGCCTCCATATTTCAACTTCACTTTCAGACTTATTGAGCCAAATTTCCCCTTCAAATGTTTATCATCTCATTCCCTTTCTTCTTCCTCCTTTTGTATATCCATCTGAACGTGTGTCCTTTCACCTTTTCTCCAGGTGTTCCTCCTCGTCCCATCCTCCCTCTGTTTCCTTTCTGTTCACGCTTTGTCATCTGTTTCGTGTCCCCTTCACTGTGTTTAACTTTTTAGTTTGAGTAACCGTCTCTGTATTTCTCTCATTTTCAGATATTTGATATGCTTTGGTCTTGTTCGTCCTTTTCTTGGGGAAAATATTCCTTCTGCAGTGTCTCTCAGCTGTGCATGATATTCTCTTTCTCCATCTTCCCCTCCATCTGATAATCTTTGACATCTCTCTCTCATCCCCTCCTGCCTTCATCCTTTTCTCCCCCTCTCCACTTTTGTGTAATGTTCGGAGGTTCGGCTTACGAGACATCCTACTTGTGTTTGTGTGTGTGAAACTCAGGGCCCAGAATTTCCCATAATTCTTGAGTCAGTGGCGATTACAACCAACTGTCGCTGACACACACGCACACACCCACACACACACCGGTGGTTTGGCAGAGAGACCAGGCAGACACACCCCAGCATGCACCAGTCTGTTTTTCTTTCCTTTCACTCACTGTCCTTCTGTCTGTCTTTTCGTTACCAAATCCTAACATCTGTCCACTATTTGGGAAAAATGTGTGAGCTTAAATTGAACAGTTTCCAAACTTTAAAATAGTTAATGAGCTGCAGGAAGAAGACTTAAGACCCCTATGATTAAAGTCTTCAAAAGCTGTTTCTAAATGACTGCCTGTCCACGGAAAAATCCATGTGGACATAAACTCTTTTGGCTCTTCCTGATAATAATGTATTTGGTTGGGACCCCTTTATCAATCCTAGGTTGTCCATCTCATCCAGCTTGGAAACCATCCTCCCAATCCATAATCAGTCCTAAAAAAACAACTTCATGGTACCCTCTTTTTAATTAAAATGCCTTTATAATAACGGCATAATCATGTTAAACCTAAATACTAATTCAGACTCTTTTTCAACTTCCTGAAAACTCGGTTCTCAACACAAAGTGCATGCCAGCCTGAGTGTTACCCAACATCTACACCCCAAATCCACACATCTGTTAGAACATATGTCTGCATCCTGCTGTTCACTCCGCTGTGTGTGTGTGTGTCCTTTCTCTGTCCTCTAGCCAAACTCTGCTTCATCTACATTTTACATGTGCAAGCTTAAGTCGGTGTTTTCAGTATTTAGCGGATGAGAGGATAGATGTTGGTACAATAACAGGAAGATGGAGGAGGGTAAGGGGCTTTCTATGAAGTTTGGGATGCATCTTAAACTACAGCTGTCTATCATTTCACATCGACAAGTTGATTGAAGGGATAGAGTCAAGGTTTGTTGATTGTTCCTTTTTGGAAACAGCAGCTGTAGTAAAAACGAAAGAAGCTACTTCCCCCAGAGAGGATAACCCCGAATCAAAGTTTCATTTTCAACACTTATTATAATTAAGGTGTAACACTTTGAAAAAAGCTATTATTTGCCATTTTTCCCACTGATATTTCAATCGTATAATGGTTTACTATATTGGAGAGAATTATCTATTTAGCATCATTGTTGTAATCTTCATTAAAACAATATTAACATGCCTAATGTGCAAGGATCTTTACGTCTGTAGAATACAATTTGCAGACTGGCACATCTCTGCAGCTCCACAGGACTTCATTTAGATTCATATTATTGATACACAGTGCTGGACTTCAGTAAATATAAGATGTAATCCAATATTTGGACATTGCACTTCTAAATAATATAATTTAAATAAAATGTGGATACATTTTGAGCCCTAAACCTGGATTTTTGTGTCTGTACATGGTGATATTTGATTATTCCTGCAGTTTTGAAAAACAAAACCTTGTAAAGCCTGGTCTCCCCTGCACGGCCAAACTGGGCTTACCAGGCCAGATATCCTTCATGGCAACTTGTTTCCCTGTTTGACATTTCTGCCATAATTTTCCACACCGCTGTTGCCAAAGCGGACGATTTGTCAGCTGAAATGTCGTTTCCAATAAACTCCCGGGGCCTCCTGATTTAGTGTTGTCCTGGCCTCACCTGCCACCACGAGACGAGCTGAAACGCACCTAACACTACAGCTAATCCTCCTCGCCACTCTGTTTTACTTTGGCTATCCTCTCTTTATCACTTTAGCTGCTGGCTCTTGCCCTGTTTCTACACAGATAATCCACCTTCAATTAATCTCCCTCTCCCCCCCTTTTCACTTCCTCGTGTCTCCCTGTGTCGGGGGCAGCTGGTAGCCTTCAGAGAGATGAGGCAGAAGTTGTTCCTCTAAAATAAACTGAAGGATGACATTTCCTCCCTCTCTGGTCTCCATCTTGTCTTTGTCTGCCACCTATCTCCATTTATTTCGTCGTCTTCTTCTTTGGTTTCTTCTTCGTCTTCATCTCATCAATGTATTTTCTCACGTGATCCTTCCTACTAGAGTTATGACTTGAATTTCTTGCAAAAACACTTCTAATCTCGCTCATTCCCCCTCCTGGGCGTGGGAAAGTTGGCAGGAAGTCATTCAGACATGGAGATGGGGGTTCTGGGGAATTTCGTTGCCCCCTCTCCCCCACCTCCTCCCATTCCTCCTCCTCCTCCACATTTCCACTTTGCTCTGAATTCCTCTCCCTCTCCTCCTGTCTTTCGTCCTCTTTCCCTCCCTCCCTCCTCCATTAAGGTGTGCGGGTCATGTCAATAGCACCTGGTCCTTTGGACGTTTGCCCTCAGGGAGGTAATTGAGTTGCCACAGAAGTGCAATTTAGGCTCTAATGGGGTGGAAGTGATTTAACATACCTTGACCAGGGGCGGGACACAGAAACCACAAACACTTGAGTAGTGACAATAATTTGAAGCGTGTAACTCAAATATTAGAGGAAGTGGTGTCGTGTTTTGATTTTTTGCTGTCTTTAAACTGCTATTTTGTCCAACCCTATCCAACATAATCCTTTTATAATATATATAAAATAGGGAAAACAGCAACTATATGCTTTATTAAACCATGCTTTATTTTCTACATAACTACCTTAAAAATCTTTAAAAAGGCACTGCAAATCAGCTTTTTAATGTTAATTAGTGTACATGCCATGCTTTTAGTGTATCGTTAGCCTCTTTAAGCTGTGTGTGTGTGTGTGTGTGTGTGTGTGTGTGTGTGTGTGTGTGTGTGTGTGTGTGTGTGTGTGTGTGTGTGTGTGTGTGTAGAATCCCTCTTTATTAGTCACATACATGCACACAGCAGAGCACACACAGTGAAATTGGTTCTCTGCATTTAACCCATCCTAGTACTAGGAGCAGTGGGCAGCTATTGTGCAGCGCCCGGGGAGCAATGGGGAGGGGGGATTGGAGGTGTCCGGTGCCTTGCTCAAGGGCACCACAGCAGGGCCTAGGAGGTGAACTGGGACCTCTCCAAGTAGCAGTCCACTTTCCATATTTCAAGTCTGTTCGGGGACTTGAACCGGCGACCCTACGATTCCCAGTCCAAGCCCCTACTGACTGAGCCACTGCTGGACGCGTGTGTGTGTGTGTGTGTGTGTGTGTGTGTGTGTGTGTGTGTGTGTGTGTGTGTGTGTGTGTGTGTGTGTGTGTGTGTGTGTGTGTGTGTGTGTGTGTGTGTGTGTGTGTGTGTGTGTGTGTGTGTGTGTGTGTGTGTGTGTGTGTGTGTGTGTGTGTGTGTGTGTGTGTGTGTGTGTGTGTGTGTGTGTGTGTGTGTGTGTGTGTGTGTGTGTAAATGAGCCAGCTGAATTGTAAGTGGAACGATTGTTGGCAGGTATAAGGAGAGATCTAATAAAGATTATCTCCTGGCTAAAGTCAAACATCCACAAGGAATTAACTTGGAACAAGGGGTTTATACAACACACACACTCGTGCAGGAGGTCATTTTTCTCGCACACACCCCCAGCGAGCGGTTTGCAGGGGAAGTGGAGTGTGTCAGTCGATAATGTGACAGCTTCCTCCCTCTTTCTTCCCTCCTGGTTTCTGTTCTCTGCTCGATCATCTTCTGTTGACATTATCTGGCAGTGCACATGGCAGAGCAATCTTCACTTTCACTCTGACACACACAGACACACCCATATGCACACACACGCGCACACACACACACACACACACACACACACACACACACTTTTTCGCTGTATGGAGAAGTGAGACACTGCTCAGTATCGAGTCCATTGGTTGAGCAGATGCTTCCTCCAAAATGTGTGTGTGTCTGTGTGAGTTTTGGTACACGTCATGGGGCTTTACTCATCGCTCTGCACCGCTATCGAAACGTCCATTACGTGTGCTGGTGGCTTATACATTTTAATTTAAAGGACAAGTCTAGTTGTCACAACGTCAATTTCATGTTTGATGGTTTTAGCCATAATGTCTGCTTTTAATAAAATTGCTTCAAGTTTCCTTGTTTTTTATCAGCACTTTAGGGTTATTATGTGCAGATTCAACATTCGAGAAGTAAAACGAGCATTACTATAGTGTGAAAAACTGTATTGATTTGGCAAGTGGGCCGATGGGGCACAAAAATGGTGTTCGGTTGTCAATTTCAGGTGAGCTTATTTTATTTGGAGCAAAGATATGGGCAAATGAATAGGATATATTGCATTGGCTTTCTACTAGTTGCCTAACAATCGACATTTTAATGACCAACTGCTGAATTGATTTAATCGAGAGACCTATAAAACTGAGTTTCTCCAAAAAAAAGACGTCATAGCACCACTTTAAGTCTTCTGGCTCATAATTTTCTTGAAGGAAAAAGGCATTCAGGACAAACAAAGCTGACTCAAGACACAAACCACTAATTCATTATGTCTTCACCATGAGTATTTTTTTAGAGGGTCTCTGTCCTGTAGGAAGTCCTGCCTCATTCCTGTGCCTAAGACGCTGTATCCCTATGGCTATAAGGACTTATTTTTCTTATAAAAATATGCATTTATTTTTGTTCTAATATAGTGCAACAAAACCTAATTCCCCCTGGGATTAATAAAGTTATAATTTATTGACTGATAAAGAGGGGACAGCCCTTAAAAATGTCTTAACTCAAAGTAATACATCCCTCACAAATCACAAACAAGCTTTCTGATTCAGCTTTAACCTACCCATTTCCCATTTTAATGTGTACTCTTTCTCTGTTCCACATCCCAAAATGTCATCCACTCTCTTTGGCTCTTTTATTGCTAATACCTTTCTGTGCGTCTGCCTGCGCATGCGGGTTTGAGTTTTCCCCTGCTGAGCTGTGTGAGATTTATGATGACTGCAGCTTTTTTGTTGTTGTGTGTAAATTGGGCCCAGTCCTGCGTTTATTTATTTATTTGCGCTTTGAGACATTTGGTATGACTTATTTTAGGATTTCCAACTTTTTCATGAATGCTTCGCACATTTGGACTTCATTTCCCATTGAGGTTTTATTGTTTCTTTTTCCATCTTTGCAGCAATTCTTCTGTGTGCTCATATTTCACTGATTACAAATGACTCCAGATCAGTCTGTTCGCTAAGTGACTAAAATGTTTGCTCTCTTTCCAGACCACAGATTAATGAAACAAAGTGGGGGGGGAGACAAAGTACGAGACAGAAAGATAAAAGGCAGAGTGTTATCTCATTGATATACACCGAGGAAATATTACGAGGCAACAGAGAAAGAGATCCAGGACTCTCCCAAGTTTCACAGCGTATTAAATGTCCTTCTCCTTCTTTTTCTCTAAACACCTTGCCGTCTCTCCCATCACGACCATAAAACAGTCTGAAGGTCTCTTTGTTCTACCTCTCCGACGTTTCTGTGTCCTTTAAAGTCTTCTTCTGTCCAACTCCCTCCCCAGAGGGTGGAGTTGATGCTGCCCTAGTGCTGTGTGTGTTTGCGTGTCAAGTATGTGTGTGTCGAGGTGGATCAGTTTCCTTAATGCCGTCATCATGTGCAATCTGATAGGAGCTGTTATTGGTTTTTCGAGGCATATTTAGCTGTGCTGATCTTTCAAACACACTCGCAGGCGCGTCTCAGGAAAGGAAGGGCGCTCTCTGGATTGTTCAGTTGCCCTTTTATGTTTTTTTAATCTTAAGAAAATGAATGGAAGAGGGTGGCAAGGCAGGAGGGAGAAGGGGAAGTGAAGAATCAATCAAAGAAATAAAGGAAGGAAAGGAGTGAGTGTACAAGAACCTACGCATTTACCTAACTTGTGTTAAAAATAGACTAACCTTATGGCAATTGTTGTATCAGACCCAGCTTTGCACGCAACTGCAGAAGGGCAAACCAATTACCCTATAGGATACTGTGTCAGGAGTTATAATCCTATTAACGCAATTAGGGAGGAAATGTGAACTTATCGTGGATGTTATCCATCACAAAAAATCTATCATTTTAGAATTGAAGTGAAAAATAAGCCTGGTTGAAAAATTAAAGGAATTACCATGTTATAAAAAACTGATTTTGCTTCCTTATTTGAAAAAACCCATTATTTATTCTCTTTTTATGCATCGAGATCTTTTGATTTATGATAACCATATTGAAGATGGTTTTATTTTCACTAACAAAAATATTTGTTCGATTTAAGAGGCAAAAAAAAGGTCTTATATTTGTTTCTTATACAAATGTAAGATACTGTAGCTTGATTCCAGTATGTTTTAGTGCCATTTATAAAGTTTTAAGCATATTCTGATTGGGATAATATCATGAATCACAATTATTTTCACCAGTAAAAACTAAGACATTCCAGTTTAACAAAGCATATCAATAGCCAAGCTTCTGTGGTTGGTGGCAGAAAAAATCAAATATAAAACATCATTAGAAATCTATCTATCTGTCGCTTTATTAGGACCATAACTATAAAGGGAGGAAGAAATTCTTCAAGATTTAATAGACCACAGTGCATTGCAGCACATGCTGCTGCAATAATAACTACACCTTTTTTTAACTAGCGACACTCCTTGCCCATGTAATCAGCCGCTGAGTGCAACGAGTTCAAGGAAGTGGTGAAGAACTGCATTCTGGAAAATGTAGGAAATCAAC
This sequence comes from Eleginops maclovinus, assembly GCF_036324505.1. Lineage (NCBI taxonomy): Eukaryota > Metazoa > Chordata > Actinopteri > Perciformes > Eleginopidae > Eleginops > Eleginops maclovinus. The sequence goes on from NC_086362.1 coordinate 9,448,515, forward strand.
AAGCAAGGCAGAAGTACAAGAGTAAGAAAAAAAGAGTCACTTAAAGTAAATGATAGCACTTTGTCACCACACAAGAGTCATTTAAAGCAACAATGAGCCTGCTGGTGAGTCAGAGGAGATAAATGGAGCGAGCTGTGTTTGGGCTCCGTGGGATGAATGGAGCGCTGCAGCTGCCACGACTAGCTAAATATTACACACTGAGATGCACAGATACACACATGCTAACTGAGCAGAAGGCTGGAATATGTTAGGAATGTGCTCTCTGGGATGAGCGACCTTCACACGGACACACGCACCACACTGTGCACTCGGATACACAACAGCGTGCCAAGACACACACATTTCTTCTTTGCGTTCACACACTTTTCAAATCACATGCTGACACATTTGTACTCTTCTCGCGTGAAGATTTGCTCGTGAAACATTGCTCTCGCTTCTGTGTCACATGCATCTAATCTTTTCTGCACACACCCACACACACACACACCCTGTGTTGCACAACAGGTCAGGATGTTTCACAAGTCAGGACCTGCATGTCGAGGATATGCCTGTCTGTATATCGCTGCATCTGTTTGTTTTGCATCACTAGCTAGTTAGCAAATGTGAACTGTGAAAAGACACACACACACACACAGGCGACAGACAAAGTTTTAGTCTCATTACTGCGGTCTCCAAGGAGTCACCATGGTAATGGCAGAATGAAACCACGGCCTGTGGGAGAGGAAGCGTGTGTGTGTGTATATGTGTGTGCACTTTTGTCGTCCCACAGACCCAGAAGTGGTTTCATTCCCCAAGGAAGTGAGTTATTCTCCACAGGCCAATCAGAGGACAAAGTTTGAAACAGATTGTAATCCAATTGGTCCTGTATTTCTGACCTTTATTACCCCTGGCCAATCCCAGGGGAGCACACAGCCAGCAGGGCGATGACATCAGAAACAAAGTGAGGTAACGAAAGTAAGAAAGAGTTGACATACTTGAGTCAGGGACAGCGACCTTATGAGGTGTATTTAGTGTTGTTATTGGAAGGGAAACATGGGGAGAGCATGGATAAAGCAAGAACAGGGAGACAAACAGACCCAGAGCCAGACAGAGTAACAGGAAGAGCAACATAAACATTTGAGGTTTTTCATTAAAGGAATAACATAAGGCAGTAAAAGCACACATTGATTCCTTAAAATAAAGCCAGCAAAGCCACACAGATATGAGGAGAGAAACGATGAGTGACATACATGTAGTAAGAAAGCTTGGGGAATGAGTGCATGGCTAAACAAATATTTACAGTGCGCCCTCCTCTGTTTATGGCGGCTTTACGACCACACACTCCTCCTCCTGTCATCCTTCCCGCTCTTTCTCTGCGTTTCCAGAACAGGCTATCCTTTATATCAATGGTGCCGCTTTTGTTTACTGTTATGTAGTACAACTATTTTCCTATATTCTCCCTGTGGATTTCCAGTGTTTGCATGCATGCAAACACTATTTGTATCCGTTGTGCAAATGTTAGTGTGTGTGTGTGTGTGTGTGTGTGTGTGTGTGTGTGTGTGTGTGTGTGTGTGTGTGTGTGTGTGTGTGTGTGTGTGTGTGTGTGTGTGTGTGTGTGTGTGTGTGTGTGTGTGTGTGTGTGTGTGTGTGTGTGTGTGTGTGTGTGTGTGTGTGTGTGTGTGTGTGTGTGTGTGTGTGTGGTTTTTTCTCTCTGTTTTTTTTAAAACTAACAGTAATTATGTCACTGCTGTGTTTTATGTCTAGAAAAGCAGAGAAGACTGATTGCTGCTACTCACATGAATTGCAAACAGCAGAACATTTTTGATATAAAACAGGACTGTCATATGGTGTGTAAAGATACTTAACACCTATTCCTATTCATGAAAATGTCCTGTGGTTGCAAACTTTAACACGTACAATTACACCCATTGACTTCAATATGGCACTCAAAAACGGCTTGGCTTAAAATCACTGTTTCCCATCATTGTAATCTGTCAATTCATCTGCATCATCTGCCCTCTGTTTCCTTAATATCCTGTTTCTGATACTGTAACTCCGAGAAGTGTTCAACCAAACTCCACTAAAGTATTTCACAACACACCTGAAACCAGGAAAGTTATTTGTTACTTTAAAAAAAAAAAATGTTGACAGTTGTCGGTGTTTTTAGCTTACATTCACCAAAATGTCCTTGTTTTCTTCTCTGTTAGCTTGCAAACATGTGCGATTTAGCATAAATTAAAGCTGAGGTTGATGGGAAGGCCTTTCGTTAAGCGAAAATATTTGTGTAGCCCCTTAACTTTCCTTATACCCACATCTTCAGTTCAACATTTTATATACAACTCATCTCACTGCTTCCTCTTTCCCTGCTTTTCAGAAGTGATACTTAATAATACACACCAAATGATGGGTTCTCATTTGTATCCATCGTATTCTTAGCTGCTCCAAGATTAAATGATAGTTTTCTGTACTCCTGTTGCATATGGAAACAACCAAAAAACATGACCTCATTGATTGAGTTAATAATACATTTCTACTGACGCAAATGTGGAATTTGTGTCCTTGACGCACAATAAGTGATAAATAAGGGATTGACTGACCAATCTGTCTTTTAGGAGGTGGAGACTCTGGACATCAACACCATCAGGGACACCAGGACAGGAAAATACGCCAAACAACCAAAGGTCAGGTTTGTGTGTGTGTGTGTGTGTGTGTGTGTGTGTGTGTGTGTCTCTGTGTGTGTTATAGAGGAAGAAGCTGTCACCTTCTGCTGTTGATAACTTTGTTCTCTGACCAGACGTGTTACTGTCACAAAAAGATGTGATCGTGTGTGTCCCCTGTCTGCGAGTGTTTCCTCCCTCAGCTGATGGTGCAAAGGTGACGGAGCGTTAATGAGCCTGCTGACAGATGGGCTCTCAGACAGGAAGTGATATAACCAGTGACCGTTGGCGAGGAAGTGGTTTTGTAAGATCAGGCTGAAGGAGACGCAGATGTAACGCTGTGGTTCAGACATATGCTATCTCCTGGGTCAAGTGGTTTACAAAAAAAAACTGTCACTGTGAAATTTGATTAAGCTTTAATTGGTTAAGAGTTCATATTTATTTGCTATAACTGAAAACAAAAACCTTAGGCATAATGTCAGAAAAACTGCATTTTTAGGATGTTTTATGTGAAGTCTAGGCTGTTATGTGGTGATGACAGCTAAGTTATTTCGAAACGTGGGGTTTAGAGAAGGAACAAAAAAAAAAGACACATATCAGACAGGTTCAAGCACTTAAAGGGGCAGGTTACTCTAACTACAGAAACACCCATCTTCTCACCTATCACAAACAGGATCTTGCTTTGCAGGTAGGTTACAGAGCATTTAAAACCTGGGAAAAAGAAACCTAAGTGTATGCCTCCTGCACAGCACCAAACAGCAGGCAAATCAACTCTTAAAAACAGTTCATTAAGTTAAAAAATAATTAGTATTTTTAGTTGCTTCTGCCAGATTGTCAGCAGTGTTGTTAAGAACATAAAGTAGACAGACATATTTTGGCAGAGGTCTTCATAAAATGAACCATTTGTAAACCGCTGATGATATTCAGCTTCTTCTCTGTGTATTAGTTATGGACTGCATAAATAATGGAGCACCACTGAAAATGCTTTTACAGCACAAACCAGCATTCACACACATATATACAGAGGCAGAGGCGGCCATACAAGGTGCCCCCTGCTAAGGGGGACTAACAGTCAGACACTGTTGTCAATGCCACCTGGAGAAATGTGGGGTTCAATATCTTACCCAATGACATGACTGCAGGGACTGGGGCTCAAACCACTACCCCTTCCAATTGGATGCCGTCCATCTACTTCCTGAGGCACAGCTTCCTTCGATCAGTTGGTCGACTGATCGTTTGAGCTCTACGTCTTTAGCTATTTTCTCAAAATGTTCGCTAATAATGTTGAAAACTAACCATTGGTGGACTGTTGCAACCAGGTTCAGGAGGGATGCTTTGGCGGCCGGTAACAAACCATAATATGTGTGGGAAACTCTGTAGATCTAAAATGTTTATATCCAGAAGCAATGTTGCTCTTTAAAGTCCACAGAATTCGCTGTCAACAGTTTTACGAGATATATTTCTTTGGTTCCAGAGAAAACTGTTTATAGTGAGGCCTGTGTAACGTCCCGAGTCACATGACGCTGTTTGTTTCCTTCGTAATTTGATTGCACTGATCCTCTAAACTCTCGCTTGCCGCTTAATGGCAGAGTACATTTTGTGCGCTGCTTTGGCCGGATTTGTCTTGATGAACATCCATCTGAGTTAATTAGTTAAATTGGAATGAAAGGGAGACATGATAGAGAGGAAGTGATAGAGAGACATAGAGTGTTAGAGACCGTTGGTGCTAGATAAAGAGTCTAAAAAGGAGGAAAGAGTCGTTTAGTTAATTAGATCAGAGTGCTACACCACATGCATCACATTTACTGTTCTCAGGAGAGAGCTGGACCGGGACCGGGAAGGATGGAGAGTGTTGTATGTATGCATAGTGTGTGTCTATAAAGAGTGTGTGTTTCTGTTACAGGATGCCAAGCTGCGGGACGTGCTCGGCATCGGTAAGGGGGACAGCGTCGAGAGGAAACTGGTAACTATCGTCTATGGCAACGACCTGGTCAACATCTCCTACCTGAACTTCCAGGCCATGCAAGAAGATATAGCCAAGGTAACCATGGAAACCACCATCCCATCACGTACTCACTTGGCTTTAAAGGAACAGTTCACCAATCTAGATTGTGTGAATATGAGATGACTATATATGTCTGCCTTCTTTCCAATATAACTGGAAGGTACTGGCCCAAATAATACATTTGAAAAACACAGAAGCTTTGTATTTGTTCAGAGAGTTCAGAGATACGTTTACTTAAGATTATCGGCTTTGACTACAGGCTTTGTTGTGAGCAGTTTCATCTGAGTGCATTTACTCAAGTCCCATACTTAAGTACTACTTTACTTTTTACTGCACTACATTTATTTAATACTTATAGTTACTTTAACATCTAAAACACATGTAGGATTTAATTCTGTATGATGCAGTACACTACTCCTGAACAGAATATTAAACTGTCTATTCTAAATACAAAAAATACAACATGAGCATGCGCCTATATGTGTTTGTTTGTGATATTATAATATTCTATAACACTGAGGGCCACAAATGGAAAAATATATGAAGGGCTGGGCCACTTACTCGAAGTGAGTAATATATTGTAAGTTAAGTTATAAGTTAGCTAAATCAATCAAATGTCGGTAAATTATGCTTGAAACTCGAATATGCTTTAATAAAGTAATCCAGTATTTAAACACAATAATATTTTTTCTGAAGCATCCGCGTACTTCTTTCATCTTGGGTTTCATGCAGGAACTATTTTCTCTCGACCAAAGTACACTTGCCCACTGTATCACCACACAAAAGAAAGCGTTCATTGTCTGATGGACGAGAGGCTCCTGCTCACTTGTTGATGGGTGTAGTTCGATAAAAAACAAATACAAACAATCAGCAACTCCCACCAAAACATTCTAGATTAATAAATAGCAACACAGGTTCGACAACAAATATGTATTTTTGGTTAGTGGTGAACTTTCCCTTTTATTTAATCTCCCCGATTGTCATCTGTCCATCCTCTCTCCTTATCCCCTCCACTAGTCTCCTTCTTTCCTCAGGCCATATGCTGATCACTCACTTTACGATGTTGACATAAAGGCATGTGTGTGTTTAGGAGTTGTGAAGAGGGATTTTTCCTGTGTGTGTGTGTGTTGTATATAGTAACTGTTCCACTTAGTTTTGACATCAGACGAAGAGTCAAACACTGTTTTATCATTCCATGTGTGTGTTTCCAGATTTGGACAGATGAGCTCTTCACTTTGGCCACAAACATACTTTCCCAGAACGCATCGCGGAACACCTTCCTCCACAAAGCGTAAGAAGAAGAAGTCTTCACTTTGCTTAAGGGAACTGTAGAGGTATTGGTTTTAATGCCTCTCTCTATATCTGTTTCAGGTACACTAAGTTAAAGCTGCAGGTGAATCAGGATGGGAAGATTCCTGTGAAGAAGTGAGAAACACAGACGTCTACCACATTTTAAACTTTGTACAGAAATGTAATCACCAGTGCTCTCCACTTCTTCTTTTCTTTTCCTCTTCTCTGTCTCTCTTTCACTTTCTCTCGTCTCGTTCACATTTGGTTTTACCTCCTCAGTATAGATGATCATGCCATAAAAATCCCTTTGAATAATGACTGCTGACCCTTCAAACCCTCTGTCTTTCTGTCAGTATCCTCAAGATGTTCTCGGATAAAAAGAGAGTGGAGACGGCTCTGGAGCAGTGCGGCCTTGTCAATAACAGGGTAATCATCTGAAGCCATCACTGACCACAGGACTGCTTTAAAAATGCCTGTTCAGTATGTGGTTCATAAATTGTAAAAGTTGCAAATCAGTCTGTCATCCTGGGGTGCTGCAAAGAATTCTCTGCATGCCTTTTCTATGTCAGAAAGGAACAAAACGCTGCAGGCTTATGGGAGAGAAGCTTCAAAGGGGACATTTTAATTAACTATAAACAAGAGTTTTAAAGACTGTTTTTGGCATAGATGAAACAAACAACACATTTCATGCTAATTAATGACTTTATAACTGGTTTGCAGTCGCAGCTAGGTTTTTCTCCCTAGCTTTGTGCTAAGCTAAGCCAACCAGCTACTGATACCTTCGTATTTACCTTATCTAATCGCCTCAACAAAAAAAAATAAGTCTGTTTCCGTGACATTTAAAATTATCCTGTTGCAATTTAGGTACGGGGTTACTCTTTGATATGCAATCAAAAAAGGTGTTATAGCAATGTGTGCAATGAAGAAATATTTAATTGCAAGTAAAAAAAACAAAACAATTGTGATTGATAGCGTGGTAATGACAATTCCAAAGCTATGTTTGCAAAACCAGAAGTCTAGCTGTGACCAACATGGATGTTTAATGTAGGCACATTGATTAACTGCGGATGATGCCAAGCTGTCCCTCACATTCAGCAGAACATCAAACAAAACCCTTGGATTTGCAAACAAAACTTTAGATTGCAGTTGTTGACACTGCTCTCAAGTCTTATGCTTGATTGCAAATTAAAAACACAATCGTAACCCCATATTAAGGTCGCATAAACAAGATATCAAGTAGGTACTGAGAAGTTGTGCAATAGTTTCTAATAAATGTACAATTGTTAAAAGAATAAAAACCCAGGCTTCCTTCATTCTGTCAAACCTGAGTCTCTGCAGGGAAAGGTACCGCAGGCTTGTGGTTTGCTAGGTGAAACACAAGGTCCTTTTGTCTTCATTGCTCAGTACAATCTTTCTTGAAAATCAGTTTAGAGTCACAAGACTTTTCCTTTTTGAATAAGAGGTAAGATTGGGAAAACTGCACTTCAGCGTTTCTCTTTATATTGTTGTGCTCTGGTGCCTCCTGCTGGAAGAGTAGGAGCACACATGAAGTGGGAAAAGACTGAAGGAGATCTGAACCACAATTCGGAACTTTGGAATGCATAATTATCCTCAGCCTTTTACATTTACAGTATTTTAATGTTTTGAGGATGGTAAAAAAAGATTAGAATGATTTATTTGTGTTAAATGTAGCCTTTTTATCCTCAATTTGGTCATATCTTTTCCCTCTTTCTTTTCCCCTACATATCTTTCTACACAATCTTCGCTGTTCTCCTTCAGACCGAGGGAATCAAGCCAGATGATTTCACGTGGGATGCCTTCCAGAAGTTTCTCGACAGCCTCTGTCTCCGGCCTGAGATACAAAGCATCTTTGAGGAAAGGTATGTGATAACGCTTTTGCAGACAAATGCAATGACTTTCCATTATGTTCCTTTTGTTGTACAAGAATAAGGTTTAACCCCCCCCATAAATCCTTTCATAACAGTGCTCTAGTTGTGTTTTTAGGATTCCTTGTAATGCCAACATCCTGTATCAGTGACACGCATGCTGTTTCCCCTTTGCTCCAGTGGCTCCAAGAGGAAACCGTTCATCTCTTTGGATCAGTTGATAGACTTCATCAACCACAGGCAGCGAGACTCCCGACTGAACGAGGTACTGTACCCCCCGCTGAAGAGAGAGCAGGTCCGACAGATCATGGAGAGATACGAGACCAACGCCAGCCAGCTGGAGAGAGGTTCGTTGGAACTTCTTCATTTTTGTGTGCACGTTCCAGACATGTAGATGCTTGTATCCAGAGCAGATAAAACATGTGATCTTCATTTCAGATATCTCTTTTTATGTATCTAATCAGTCTTTGGTAAATGTACTCTTATTCAAGCAATAAAATACTATGTTTGTGCTATATTGACAGAGAAATCTGATCTTGTTTCCTTTTAATTAGCTGCCCAAAGATCATCCAAGGTAGTGGCCTGTCTTTATTTAGCTGCTGAATCAAAGAACCTCACATAAAGAGTTCAAAACAAGAGTTCAGTGTACGTGCAGCTGTACCCTATTGTAGATTTTTATGTGTTTCTCCCAAAGCAGGGTTTATCAGCTGCAGTAGTACTTATACAATATAACAGGTTTATTGGTATGATTGATTCCCTGCTCTTTTAAAGCAGCAGGTTGCCCTCTCCTTAAATCAGATTTCTGTTCTCATCCAGAATGTGGGAATCATCTCGAGCGCCCTTTAATTTTTTCTGGCCCTCTCTCTGTTTCATGTGCAGATCAGATCAGTTTGCAGGCCTTCACCCGGTATCTGGGAGGAGAGGAAAACAGCATCGTTCCTCCAGAGAGGCTGGATATCATCGACGACATGAACCAGCCGCTGTCTCACTACTTCATCAACTCCTCACACAACACATACCTCACAGGTAAGAGAAATACACACCTCAGAACTAACATACATGTTTGATGCTGCATTCTTTTCCTTTTCCCTTTTATTTTAACTGTCTCAAGAAGTACACAGACAAATATAATGTTACAAGACTAGTCCTCAAATGATAAGTGATTTCCTGACGCATGTTAACCAATTGCACTTGTGTTTGTGCATGTTGCCCATCCTGAATATTCTGTTGCATTGCCACACAATGCAATCTAAATCCTACATGAGTTTAATTAATGCTGAATTTCTAGCTATATATTTAAACCTGTGTGTGTGTGCCTGCAGTGGGTCAGCTGACCGGCCTCTCCTCGGTTGAGATGTACCGGCAGGTGCTGCTGACCGGCTGCCGCTGCATCGAGCTGGACTGCTGGAAGGGCCGCCCGCAGGACGAGGAGCCCTACATCACCCACGGCTTCACCATGACCACTGAGATCCCCTTTAAGGTGAAAGTCCCTGCTATCTCATTATTACCCAGGATTATTTCCTTTAGTTTAAATGTGACACCGAGGTTAGGGTGAGTTTTTGCTCTCATAAATTTACTGTACAGTGTTTTTACAAGGGTATGAAATGTTCACTTTCAGCTCTCATTCATAACAATTGTTGATTCAGCCTTCGATAGAAAAATGGGTCTAGTTTATTTGATAGTTTATTGACTTTTATGTCCCCTTTATAAAGCACTTACTTGCTGAGACGCTTTTCTCCTCCTCTGCTTGTAAAACTATAAAAATGAACTGAAGCAAAACATTTATAGAGCTCCTTTCAATGGTTTATTCTTTCTGCAGGAGGTGATCGAGGCGATAGCAGAGAGTGCTTTCAAGACCTCGGCGTACCCCCTCATTCTGTCCTTTGAAAACCACGTAGATTCGTGAGTAGTTTTTAAGACTGGTCTAGTGACAAATATATATATATATCAGTAGAACCAGATGCATAATTTATTTTGAAATGTTAGTAAAGTAAGGTCTTCCTTGATGTCCAGAATAAATCTTGGCTTTTATAATAGCAATTGATGATCGCAAACATGTGGGGTTCTAATTTAAGGGTTAGTAAATAAGAAAGTATATAAGGAACTAACCCGTGTCTGTTGTTCTGTCAGGGCTAAGCAGCAGGCAAAGATGGCAGAGTACTGCAGGACCATCTTCGGAGACGCCCTGCTCATTGATCCACTGGAGAAATATCCGGTAAGACATGAATAAAATCTTTATGGGATATACTAATTCATAGTATCATTTTAAGGTCTGATTTAGCCCAAAATAAATTCTAAGAGGTTTGTCACTGACAATTCCCTAAGAAAAAGAACCAGCACACTAATATCCTTTGACTCCACAGTCATGGAGTTAATCAACTTACAAACCATCAAAAGGATCAGACGGCTTGTGATACGCAGATGATAGTGACTTTTTGCTAAGAAACAACTTGCGATGCATTTCTCTGTATTCAAAACGATCAGTGCTTCTCCACAACTGTAAAATAAAACTCGTACCAGATGTGATTATACCGACATTTAGTTTGATCAGTTTACATTTTTTTTGTATGAAAGAGGTTACACAAAGCAGAAATGTATGCATGTCTGGAATTATGTTCTAGTGAATTATTTCTGTGAAGCAGGGTTTGCGATAAGTAATGGTGAAAACCGGTAAGCATTTTGAAGTTTTGACCAAAATGAATGGAAAGGGAAGTGTTTAGGCACTTTAAAACACAATTATCCGAGACTTGAAAACTATCTTTATTTGGAATGGTTTTGGTTGTTCAAATAAATCTTTTTAAAAAAAGGACTATTTTATGTTACATTTTGTTTTTCATGTCAGCTGGTCCCAGGTCAGCCGCTCCCCACCCCGCAGGAGTTGCTGGGGAGGATTCTCATCAAAAACAAAAAGAAGCACCAGCATCACCGACCCTCGAGTAGTGGCAGCATACGGCGCAGAGAGCTGGAGGAGCAATCGTCGCACAACACCGGTGAATACAGGCACCCATCAGCATCTCTGATTTCACTTTTAAGATCCTTATCTGACTCAAATGAGTGTTTGGAGGAATGGGATCTTACAAGCTTACACTTTTATTGCCCTTAACTACGAGTTTTCTGTTAAATGTGTAGAAGGCCCTCTGACAGACAGCGAGGGAAGCCAGGTGCTGACTAATGGAGAGGAGAACCTGGCTGAGAGGATGGTCAAAGACTCCGAGCCACGTAAATCCCTTGGTGGGTAATTGATGAAGGTACAGGTGGCTTCATGTTTTACAAAGCCAAACATATGTTTTAAGTGTATTTATCACATGTCTCAGGAGGTGAAGGAGAAAGCGAGGAGGATGAGGACGACGAACCGGTGACAGACCTGAAGAAGCCGAACTCTGACGAGGTGAGAGCCACCAGCGGGTGATGATGTTGTGACGGGCTGACGTTTTGTGTGACTGGATGATTGATGGATCAGTGCTATCTGCCTCCCTCAGGGTACAGCCAGCAGTGAGGTGAACGCCACAGAGGAGATGTCCACTCTTGTCAACTACATCGAACCTGTCAAATTCAAGAGCTTTGAGGTGGCAAACAGTAAGTGTGTGTCTGTGTATGTGCATGGATGGATTACTGAACAGGCCTACCAGGTCAGAGTCAGGGCCCCACAGAGACACAAAAAGACGCCAAAGAGACCAAAATATAAGCTATAAAAAGGGGTAAAACAACCTCATAGAGACACAAAACAACTTCAGAAAGACGACTACAATGAGACACAGGGTGATCACAGAGAAATCAAACAACTGCAGAGACACAAGTGTATGAGGACGATATGAAGTAAAAGATGTGGGACCCATTTGTGCTTATTGATCTTGCCATTATTTGTGACACGTTGCATATTAACTGTCTTCACCAATTCCTGTATCAGTGTTGATTTTTCTGAATTATTATGTTCTCTTATTTGCCTCTCTTTCTGTCTTCCAGAGAGAAGGAAGTACTTTGAAATGTCCTCATTGGTGGAAACAAAAGGCATGGACATCTTGAAGAGCTCCCCCATCAAGTTCGTCGAGTATCTTTGAAGGCTTGTTATCTCTTGAAAACGTTTAATAAATTCAAACCCCTCTATTGTGTCCATCAGGATATAAAGTAATGAGCGAGGAAAAATCTTCAAGTCTAGTCTTTACTTTAAAATAACATCATTAATGTTACGTTTGCCACGTATACAGAGTTTGGTTCTTAATAGCGCTCCTCCAGGTACAATAAGAACCAGCTGAGCCGAATCTACCCTAAAGGAACGAGGGTGGACAGCTCCAACTACATGCCGCAGCTCTTCTGGAACGTGGGCTGCCAGATGGTGGCGCTTAACTTCCAGACCCTCGGTGAGTCCAGTATATATCTCCTCCTCCTTTCCTGTGTGTGTGTATCTGTCTGTTTATCCGCAGCCTTCTTGCACTTTGATCCTGGATATATTTTGTGCTCATTTATGACTATATGCTCAAGGATTGTTGGGGTGATTCCATGTTTTTTATTTCATTGACTGCTGAATTCTCACTAGGCAGCAAACTGTGGGTTTTAAAGCTGAGGAAGGGCATTAAACTTGCATTGTCTTTAGTATCCAAAAGGGGGCACGTCCAGTGGGTGCAAAAATAATTCAATTTTAATAGAAGTCTATGAGAAAATGACCGTATTTGTTAATTGACTTATTACCTCAGTCAACGTTTTCCTGACGAGTTTATGGTCTGAAACCGCTTTTGTCATGTTCATTTTTCAGTAAAAAGACGAAATAGCAGCATTTGCTTTAGGGTGGGGCTAACTTGTGATTGACAGGTTGCTTGTTAACTCTGTTTTCCAGTCTTGTTTTTTTGTCAGTTTTTTCTGATGCTAACCATTTTTCTGAATATTTTAGTGGAGTGGTGTTATTATTAAAAACTGAAATCCACTGAAAAGTTGGGTCTTATTTAGAACCAAAGCCTCTGCTGATTAATTTCAATTTTCATTTCATATGTTTTCTTCCCCAAGGTAGGCACAATACGAGATGAATAAATCCCTGTGTTTTTTATTTGCCACCATTTTGACTGAAAGGAGGCTGAGTGTGACTTGATGCTACCTGGTTTGTTTGAGTACAGTCAAACTCACCTGGGGAGGATGTGGGTCCTACTGAGGGACATTTTGCAGTTTAGACTCAGATGGCCTAACTTGGGCATGTGTGCTCTGGCTTCAAAGTACAGAGTATCCACTGAACCATAAACAAGGCATTTTCATTTCATTTCTGTAGCTGGCAGATACTGTGGTATTTAGAAAGATTCTTCAGCCTTTTAAATAATTCCCAACTCAGAACAGTCAAGCTGAAGTATCTTAGTCTTCATCCCAGTAAATCCCTCCAATTGTTCTTGCTGTCTCTCATCCCTTTCCCTTTTCTCTGCGTTTCTTCTCTTCCAGACCTCCCTATGCAGCTGAACATGGGTGTGTTTGAGTACAACGGCCACAGCGGCTACCTGCTGAAACCTGAGTTCATGAGAAGGACGGACAAACAGTTTGACCCTTTCACAGAAAACATAGTGGATGGGATAGTCGCCAATACTGTCAAAATTAAGGTAAGGACAAAACGTGTCATCACCCGGATATTAAAGTTCTCTTAAGAGTTGTTATAATTAACTTGTTTCATTTCCAACAGGTGATCTCAGGGCAGTTTCTCACTGATAAAAAGGTGGGCGTGTATGTGGAAGTGGACATATTTGGACTTCCTGCGGATACAAAGAGGAAGTACAGAACCAAAACATCCAATGGGAACTCTCTGGACCCCGTGTGGGACGATGACATGTTTGTGTTTAATAAGGTGTGCATACTAGGATCCAGATGTCCTATCTAAATGTCCCGTCAGCCTTCATTGTCTGTCCTTTGTTAACTCTAAATTGAAGTGAACTGCACCAATGACATCACCACTTCTCTTTGCAGGTGGTCCTCCCCACACTGGCCTCTCTGAGGATAGCGGTGTTTGAAGAAAATGGAAAGTTTATTGGACACCGAATCCTCCCTGTGTCAGCCATAAGACCAGGTCAGTACACACACAAACCCCCCCGCAAACACATTCTTGTTGTTGTTGATGTTGATGGACTTTAGCATATTTGAAAGCAATGCACCAGCATTGGTTTATTTGAACCAAATGTACCTGCAGGATTGATGCTGTTCTAAGGTTGTATCCTCATCGTTTATTGCACTTATTTTAAGTTGCTTTGGATAAAAAGGTCAACTAAATGAGAAGGTTGTGATGTAATAAAAGAAACGTACGTGAAAACAATTGAAAAAATGCCAGGACAAATACTTTTATAAAATCCTATCTTAAATATCTGTGATATTAGGTGGAAAAAAAATATGGATGATTTTAGATAGATAAAGAAATGAACTGCAGGTTTTATTTTCTCAGAGCCTCCATAGAGCAGTCTTTTTATATGTACTGTATATGTGCTGCTGTTCTTATCACTTTTAAGTACCAAAAGACAGTATTCATTTATTTATATGGCTCTTTCTTTCCTTCATCCTTCCCTGTAGGCTACCACTACATTAATCTGAAGAGTGAGCTGAACCAGCCGCTCATCCTGCCCTCTCTGCTGGTGTACACTGAGGCTCAGGACTACATCCCCAATGAACACCAGGGTGGGAACCACATCAACACACTCCAGTCACCTCTATCGAAAAGTGGCACTATTTTCAGCTATAGATTTCAGCTGCTCATCAATTCATTTGAAAAGTGTCCTACTAGCTAACAGTGTTGACTCTTCTGCTTGACTGCTAAATAACCCTTTGAACAATATCAAAGGGAACACACGTCAATGTTAATGAAAGTTTCCTGACTTAAAGACTTGATTCACCCTAAAAGACTTCAAACAACTTTCCGATGTCCAAGAATAGTGTTAAGGTTTTGTATGACATTGATATACAAACTTGTTTTTTTATGTGTTTTTTCTCAGAGTATGCAGAGGCTCTTACCAACCCCATTAAGCACATCAGTCAGTTGCACAAGAGGGAGACACAGCTGGCTGTTCTCATAGAGGACACCAGTGAGGTAAGACACACATGAACAGAACTCAAAATGTGTATGATGAATAGAAACATCCACAAACCTCTGCAAACCATCAATCCCTCAAATTCATCTTCCTGTTGCTTTTTTTCCAGCATATTCCCAACCAGCCCAAAGAGCGCGAGAGCAAGGGGGAGTGGGAAGCCATTCCAGGAGTTGGACTGCCCTCCCCCTTCCACAGCCTCCCCCCCTGCTCACTGGATCAAGCCCCCGACATCCTCAAACTACCTGCACCGGGTAGAGACCTCTACACATTATTCATACCCAACGATAACTGTTGTCTGTCATATATCTGCACTTAGGAAGCGTAATGTCATACATTAGATCGGTATCACAATGACTGACGTGTTTAACTCACCACCGAGAATGTGTTTCCACTGTCAGTATTGCATTAGATTGCAGGTATAATTTATTAAGAGATTATTGACGATACAGAAAGACACTCACTGTGTGTGAAAATCGTGCCTCCCATTTATTGGACGTTAAAAGATTTCTTATTTTAAATTCAAAGGGGAATTTTATTAGCTATTTCCTTCATTTGTCACATTTATTTGTTCCTGGTTCATTCTCCCATCATCCATTTCACACATTCCATCTGTGTGCTTCTCCTTCTCTTCTTTTACATGTGTGTGTAGCACCAAGTCCAAAGGAGGACCTCATAGCCACTGTTCTGGCAGGTAAGGTCATTCCAGCACATGCATTTCCTCTCAGAACCCACTGAAATCACTAGTGTGTTGGACATACTAGCCGTGGCTTTTTTTTAAGCATTATTCACATTGAATGATGTGATCATTTGTTATTATTCCTTCTGTCAGACATTCAGGTCCAGTCAATAGAGGAGCTGAAGCAGCAGAAGGGCTATTTGAAGCTCATAAAGAAACAGAGCAAAGAACTAAAAGAGATACGAAAGAAGCACCTCAAAAAGGTACACACACAGAAACTTATTTCAATCCATATGACTTACATTTCTTCATATGGTGGAATTTGTCTCGGCAAAACAAATGATTCAAATGTCCCCCCGTGTTTGTAGGTGTGGAATCTGAGTAAGGAGCAGAAAAGTCGGAATAGCCAGCTTCAGTCTGACACCCAGAGGAGACGCAGTCAGATGGAGAAACACCTCAAACGTAGCATCAAGAAAAAGTAAGGATGGACGGATGAATCCATGGGATGTACAGTATGAAGAAAGAACAGTGGATACAATCTTTAATACGCTAACTCTTTATTTAAATCTTATTTATTCAGTGTTTTTGATCTGGTTTAATCAAAGGTCTATATTTTGGGGAGGAGAAGATCTCCACAGATATTTCAGCTCATGGTTGAAACCGAATGAATGAATGTTGAAGGCAACAAGTGGCAGAAAAATGACATACTGTGTGTTTAACCTGAACTTAATGTGTGTGTTCAGCGAGCCCAATGAGCCCGTGCAGCGTGAGCTCACGGCGCTGGATCAGGAGATTGAGAAGCAGTCAGTCCAGCTGAGGGAATGGCAGATGCAAGAACTCCTTAAACTCCGACAGCAGCTTCACTTACCGGAGCGAGAAAAGCAGCAAACACACCTGCAGGAGGTAACAACACGCACACAGATGCATTCCCCCAATATTTGCACATGTATGCATGCTCAAGGTGACACACTTCGAATAACAGTGTATCCCTGCATGAGTTCTTAAATATGCACCCACTCAAACACAGAGTTCATCATTAGCTGACTACAGGGCACTTTGGTACACCTGCATAGCGATTCTCTGACAGGTGGTCATCTGCTGCGGTTTGTTTTTAGGCCTTCAAGAAGTTAAAGGAGACCGCCCTTGAATGCCAAGCAGCTCAGCTGAAGAAGCTCAAGGAGACGTGCGAAAAGTAAGTGCCGCCTTTTCACCTTTACTGCCGAATAGAGAAGAGTTTGGACAGCACAAGTCAGAGCCTGAGTTGCCTTCTACGTTTTTTTAAATTATTATGCATTCATTAAGTCTTAGTTTTCTCTAATGCCATATTGTGACTTTGATTTGCTTTTGCCACAAGCATTGTTTTTTAATAACATTCACAGAAATGTTCCCATGGAAAGTCCCCTCTGGTAATCGCAATTTGTCTTCATTTGGATGTAATGTAATTTTATTTGCAGGGAGAAGAAAGAGCTCCAGAAGATCCTGGACAGGAAGAGACAAAACAGCATCAGCGATGCCAAGACCCGCGACAAAGACAAGGCGGAAACGTAATAAGCTCCCCTGAAACTAGAGATGTTAATTTCATATCAAGGCAGTTGGAAGATATTTTGATTCACATCTCTTTTATGTTCCTTGCACCTTCTCTTCCTCTTCCTATTTCTATCTCTAGGGAATTGAATGAGATCAACAGGAAACATATTCAAGATTCTGTCTCTTTAATCGGCGGGGTAAGAACACACAAACACAAACACACACACCGTCATTGAGTGGGCCCTTTATCTACTTTATTGTACATTTTCTGCCTTTTTCATCAACTTCACTATTAACACACATCATCTTCTTTTCCCTTCTTCCCTAATCCGCCTATTTTATCCTCCATTCTTCCTTCCCTCATCCTTTCTTTTTTAATCCCCTCTTACATACTGCTCTTCATCCCGAATGTCCCTGCTCCATTTTTACTTCCCTTGCAACCCTTTTTTACCCATCTGACACCCATCCAATGCACCTCCCATTGTCGGTTTCCTTCCTTCCTAATTCTTACTCCTTTCCTCCTCTTATTTCCTCGTCCACCAGCTGGAGGAGGCTCAGACAAGGAGACAGGATAAGCTGATGCTGAGGCATCGGGAGATGCTGCAACATATAGATGATGAACTTCCTTTGGTGAGCAAAAACACATCGACTCACACACACACATTGATGTACGACAACAAATTAGGGTCATGTTAGGTATGAATGTATGAGTATGGAGCTGGGGGAGGGGGCTAATCGGTTATTTATTTAAGTATAATTGAAATAAGGTTGTTGTTTGCCGATCCAAGCCCACATACTGTTAAACTGTCGATTGTTGGGGCTGCTCCAACCTTGCAAAAAAACAAATATGGTCCCTTGACAAAATAAAAGTTACTAAAAATAAGTTTGATTGCTTTTATTATTATTATGATTTTTCTTGTAAATGTACAACCTTACGTATTTAAAAGTGCCTATTTAATCAGAAATGTTAAGTCTTCTCACAGAATATTATCCTCCTCCCCTGGGTCCATATTTGATCTTTTTCATGTTACCTGCAATGACCATAAGATGCCGTAGTATTGAAGTGCTTAGTTCTTATTTTTTTTAAAATGTGCTGGGGTTTCTGATGTAGATCCAGTCTCAGTTGGAGAGGGATCTGGATCAGGAGTATGAGCGACTACAGGACGAAATCTGCCAGCACCTCCAGATGGAGCTCAACAACAAAGGGCTCCGAAAAGACGCCCTGTACTCGCCGTTTCCAAATCAAGGCAGCCCCGGTTCCGGCCCGGCCTCCAACTGCTCCACGCCCGATCGGTGCCCCTGGAACAGGAGCATGGACAATAGCACCGCCTCATTGGCTGATTCCACTTCCTCGTCCACTCCTGTCCTATCAGAGGCGGAGATGTCGTTCAGTTAAAACTATTACGTGTACAAATCAAATACTTGCATTCAGCTGGGGTCTATAATGATTATACTGTGGGATAGTAATGATATTAATTATTTACTAATTTTATTCCTTTTTTATTACAGACTGTTATGTTTGTGTCTACAGAGCTATATTATTTTTTATTTTGCTGCTTTTGTCAGATGCACATCATGCATTTTTGTTGGAAGATTTCATTCGAATCCTAACTTTTTTTACTGTTTGGACTATGTTTTGCTTTTAATGTCATATCCTCTGATGCCTTTTTTCTTAGCATCATTTAAATTGTCTGGTCAGTAAGCTTTACTTATGTTAGCAACAAGCTTTACATTCACATTTTATTGACAATTTGAAAGCTTTAAACTGTGCAGACAAAGGAGCAGGATTAGAAACACATGGCTTTGTTGAGGGGAAACTTTTTAGAATAAATACAGCTAATCTAAACTACTAACGGTAAGAGAAATACTTTTTGTTTTCAAACGTGTGATATGATGTTAGTAGATTCATAATGGTCTTATTCCCTACAAATAGATGAGGAACTATTTAAAACAAAGCCTATGGAGGTGTTGAAGTGCTACAGAAAATGTGAAAATTAGTAAAGTGGGCAGAATTTTAACAAAGAGGTTTAAAAGCTTAAGTTTGAACTGTAATGGCAGGAGCTGACCAGCAGGTGGAGCTGCAGCGTTGGCTATTTATTTGAACACCTTTCATTCATCGAGCATGATCATCCTGTTATACTGTACCCTGACACACTCTCACACGTCTGCCACAGCGTCATTGGTCAGGATCAAGTCTCTGACTTCAAACCTCCAAACAATATCCAGCCAAGGTTAAATGGGAGGCAGTGGTCAGCAGACAACCACCTCTCTAGAAAACAGTGTGTGATTGTTGAGAAAAAAGGGAGGGCCCGAGTGACGTAACACTTCACAAACACACATCCGTTTCAAAAACAAGACACACAATCCCATAATTTAACAAATATTGCTGAAACTTCTCGTGTGTGTGTGTGGTTGTGTGTGACTTAATCCCTTTATGTGACGTCTGCTCAGATGAGAATATAAAGCTGCATCCTGACATTATAATGTAAAATTGCTTGTATTTGAAGTCTGAACCACCAAATGAGGGGGGTCCTTCACGTTCTTATTGCAGCTTTGTAGATCAGCTCAATATACCAAATTGTTTCATTTTTTATAATGTGGTAAGAAGTCCTCAGGCCACAGCTCGATGCTTTAACTTCACTGAAGCCTCAAAATTCAAAGCGTGACCTCTTAATATATCATAAGGAGCTATTATATGTAGCCATGAAAAACAGTAGTTCACCTCCACAGGGACATAGGAAGAGCTTGTTATACTTTATTTAAGGATGTCTTAACATTTTCCCACAAAGCTACCCCAGGTTGTCCATTTAAGCCAAATATTGAATGTAGGATTGTAGAGCACAAACGGTACTTTAAATGATCAGTTTCCTCGATCTTTATTTCAGCTGTTTTTGGAAACTTTTTTTTTATATACCACACTGTTTCTTTCTCTTTTTTTTTTGTCTTGTCTGCTTTGAGGGGTTTAATGATGGCACTCTATGTATGTATTCTGTGTAAATGTTTAGTTCTATGTGAATTTTACTACTGACCACAAATGCTGAAGAGGGATGAAAGTCAGGAAATTGCAAAGGGAAGAATATCATTTCAGCTTTTTCTCAAAGATGGATTGTTTTTAGGAGAGATTCCTGTCCTCCATCCTTCAGCGAGCACTGCTGCCTGTCTATCTGATCTTCCCCCTCACTCAAATGTATTTGTAAACTAACGGCTATTTAAATGGAATTTTAAAAACATGTTTTTTTGTGGTAATTTTTTTTATCCAATAAGCAGAGTGTTAAATGCATCTTTTTAAATAATCATAGAGTTCTGCTTTTCAGGTTGGACATTATAAACAAATCCAAGAGCTAAAATAAATGGAATGTTACCCCTATGCAATATTCAAAGTGTTTTTTAGCATTCTTTAGCCATAATAAGCTAAGTCATGTTGTTTAGCATTTCTTCGACATGATATGCTGTTTTGAGAAACCCAGAATGGGTCGTTTTTTTCTTCATTTCTTTGTAAAAAATAAACATGCTGTATCATGCCTTATTTGGACAGAATACACCGTTCCTAACCCCTACACAGTATTCAAGAAATGATAAAAGACACAGTTGGTTTTTTTTCATTTTTGGGACATTTCTTTTTATTAGGACCCCCCCCCCTTATATGAGAAATATTCTTTTGATAAGGACCCCCCCTTATATAATTTTATCTTTTGATAAGGGTCCCCCCTTATGATATTTTTGTTTTATTTTCATATGAAAAACAACATAGTACAGTATGCTAAAAGAGCGACTTAGTAAATACTGTGTAGTGGTAAGGAACGGTGTAATCTGTCCAATAAGGCATAATACAGCATGTCGAAAAAATGAAAAAAATGACAGTGTATACTTTTTTCTCCGTCTCTGTTTCTCCGTTTGCGGCACAAACACTCGTTGACTCTTATTAGACATTTGGTGTGACTCGTCTCTCTGCAGGCCCTCCCTGAGGGTCCTGGCTGTCATGTCTGCTCTTGCTCTCTTTTTATTCCTCTGTCCCATTTCTTTTTCCTCAGTTCCTCTCAATTATGAGACCATCTTTAACATTTGGATTAGTTTAGTTAATTAAAAGCATCAGTCTTGTTAGTACACTTGATAGGGAAGAAACTATGCCAGATACAATCCTTGTGATACGTTAGTTTGACACTGTATATGTGATTGTTAGATGTAAGGGAATACTACATATACTAATGATCCAGATGTAATATTTTATTCACAATTAATATAAAGTATACGGCTTGATTCAGTGATAAACTTCCTGTTACAGAGTTGAACCTTTGTTGTTGTTTTTTTATGTGTTTGATGAAGACCGTTTTTTTGTTTGTCATTGATTTGGTTGTTTGAGCTCAGAGTGATTTTGGTCCCTTGTGTATTTCAGATATTCTGGGCAAAGTTTCTATTATTTAACTCCTTTTTCTATGTAATGTGCTCTATGTTTTCTGAATATGTCCAGAACTAACTTTTTAGATAAGGGTCGCCTATATTGTTTTTTTCATTTTTTGAGCTTACTAAGTATAGTAAATGGAAATTATCTGGAGGAAAACGACAAAATATTTCATAGTGTAGTATGTCGTAAACATCAGAAAGAATTACACAGTAGAGTGTGTCCAAAATGTGCAAAAATCGACATTGTTTAGTATGCTGGAATTTTGACAGATTGTTTTTTAAACACACAGACACACTGGATTAAGGAATCTTTTTCTGACATGTAAACACCTCCCCCTCACTCAGTAAATATAACTAAAGTAAATATAACTAAAGAAGGTGACACAATTACCCACATTATTATTATATTAACTGTTTATGAAGACAGCTTTATCCTCTCTCCTCTTCTTTTTTCTCCCCTTGCTTCCTCTCATCCCTCTCTCTTCCCTTGCTGCTGCTCGGCATGGACCTAAAGGATGGTTTGAAAATATAATCCATCACAGATCACTGATTACCTGCTGCAAATCCTCAGTAATCAGCAGACAATACAACCTCAGAGGAGGCTGTAGGTTTTAGGGATTATGGTTATTTTATTCAAGCTCAAAGAAGCATTTTGTCACCTGCATCATTCCAGAATTTCCATAACGACATAAACCTCCAAAGGTAACTATGTGGCTTGTTCTTTTTCTCAGTCTCTCCATCATCTCCCTGCATCCTCTTCATGTCAGTTATAGGCCCAACAAAATTCCAATCCTCTCCCTCCTTTTGGTCAAAACAGAGTCTAAAGAGAAACATTGTTTAACAGTCCCTCTTTTTCCCTCTCTTGCTCCCTATATCCCTTTTTTTCTCCTAAAGGTTTTGTCTGTCCTCTCTCCCGCCACTCTCACTATGCTCTCTGTGATTGCAATCTTCTGTTTGGTTTTGTCCCTCTCATCCTGTCTCTCCTCCCATCCTCTCTGACATGGCTGTTTATCTTTTCTACAAATCTCTGAATGCCAACAAACATCCTCTTTCACTCTCTAGACATTAAGCCTTCCTCTCGCTGATTTACCTTTCCTTTTTCCATCTTTATTTAATATTATATAGATTTCAAATAGTTAATTGTTTGTCAGCTTAGCCAACTGAACCATCTGAGCTAAAGTTACTGTTACCCCCCCCTAACTTCCATAACGTAGTGACATCACTAGGTAAGCACGTGGGTGGGACATCTTCAAGGGGGTTGGCCAATCACAACAGAGCAGTCCAGCTTACCAATCAGAGCAGACTGGGCTCTGGTTTCATACAGAGGGTGAAAAGAGGTGCTGCAGCACAGGCAGTATGAGAAAAATAAAGAGCTTTTTGAACATTAAAGCATGGAGACATGTCCCAGGAGAGGTAGAAAATCCTAATATGAACCTGAAAATGAGCAATAGGGCCCCTTTAAAAACAGAGCAAACACAAAGATTCCAACAATCTGTTTCTTTTGATGTCTTTCAATGATTCGCATCTGGTGATTTTGTTAGTGAATACTAATAGAAAGTTGTTGTTTTTTTTTAAACTGTACTGTACCAACTAAGAAGTGTCAAAATCAGATTACGCGTGGAGGCAAACATTTGGACCCAGGAGACGAGACGATCAATGTAGCGTGTCACTTCCTGTCTTTTTCCTGATCCCACAGGATAAATCTGTGTCAGCAACAACACCGCAACTTCAATTTGTTTATTGCTGTCTCTGTTTTTGTCTCACATTCTGCACACATCCCAACTCCTACCTTCTGTCTGCCTCTCTCTCTCTCTCCCTCTCACACACTTTGTAGCTCTCTGTCTTTTTCCCTGTCCGTCTCCGTCTGCATCTTCCTTCTCTTGTTCCTTCTCTCTGTCTGTCCCTCAGGACTGTTGTGTTTACTCTTTGTCTCCTCGTCTCGTTCCTCTCCAGCGGAGGATGGAGACGTGTCTCGCCGTTGTGGCTATCACAGGGTTGCTTTTGGGAATAACAGCTGCCACCTCTGTTGTTGGAAAACTGACAGAGAAGAACCGGAAGAATGGAAAAACATGCAAAACAGTTTCAAAGCGCTAAGTCAAAGTTTGAATTTCTTTATCCTAATTAGGTCAGCCTTACAAAATACATATCATATACACACACACCTGGACTATAATGCAGAGTGGAAAAGTCGAAGCACTCACCCTCCCTCCTTCATCTGCTTTTCCCAAAGTGCCTCAGATCAAATCAGGGAAACACAGTGGAGCTTCTGATTGGCCGACAGCGGTTTCTGCTGGTCAGGTCCCAGGTGTGTGTTTGTGTGTATGCTTGTGTGTGTGTTAATCTCCAACAACCACTCCCCTTAGGCCTGTGCTATAAATATCACCGTGCTTGTTCTCATGTTGCCGCGTTAGGTAACACAGAGGCGGATACTGATGAGTTGATTAACTGTGAGGCAGTTTAGCAAAATTAATTTAGAAAGTAATGCTCCAATGATAACAGTTTGCCAGTTGACCTCATCCCACCCATCCCAAGCATTTTATGGAAGCTAACCCATCAGATTTACAAATTAGCATCAAACTTTAGATATAATGTGACAAGAAAACATTTCATATAAACCAGTTTTGTCCTAAAAACCCTGCATGAAGGACAAAATATAGCATATCTTTTCAATGCAGTTGCTATTTCCTAATAGTTTCTTGTCTGCACTTTTTCAGCTACTTGGGGTTAGCATGTGCGTACAGGGTTTAAACAAGTTCCCTCAGAGCACAATAAATGATCTATGAATTCATCTATTTCACATAGTCATTAGGGCTATTGTTTAGTGTATTGATTATTGCATCTCAGAAGAAGAGAAATTAGGGTGAAATTAAAGCAGACTATTATCAAATTGCTTTATTAGACTAAAAGCGATTTGCAGCTTCTCATCCTTCCATCAGATGTAGTTGCATATACAGCCGTGTTATCAACCGTTTTTGTCCCCTTTAAGTGTCTGGCTGAAAGGCTGACAATATCCACCATGGGGACATTAACCTGTGATCTTAACATGGGACAGGTCAGACTCTCAGCAACAAGCTATTAAATGATCTTGTTCAAACATCGTCCACATGATTCAAACCCTTTGGGATCCTGATTCAACCTTTATATTTCTGTTTCACCGGAGATAAAATGCCTGGAAATCCGGATGAAGAAGATTTTTGTAGAAATGTGTAGAACAGTTCATACAGAATCCCTCGGTTCAACCATCATTAAAGGCCTCAGCTGAATTGCATCATCGGAGTATGTTTAGAAGAGGATTATCTGCTATTACAATTAATATAATGCTATGGTGGGGTCAGAAAAAAAGTGTTAGAGACATTCAAAAGACTTTTTACACCAAAAAGGCCTTTTCATTTTTCATTTTGACAGCAAAATCAATATTTTCTGTTTTAATTAAAGGCTTGACTCCAGTAGAAGCAGCATAATTGGGAAATTATTTTGCATAGTTGTCTCTTTTAATAAATAGAGAAAAGAGAGAATCTTCACAGTAGTCTAGTAATAACTGTCCCATTTAAATGAATAAATAAACTTAAGGTAAGTGAAAAAAACAACCTGAAGAGTCAATGACAAACATGCACACCAAATCAGTTTGTAGTAAAAACTAAAAGTATTGGATTGTTAATTTCCCATAATGCAACCAAAACACTATTTTCAAGATCCATCCATAAAGCGCTCGGGCTGCGGAAGTGTTTTAAAACTTAACATTTCTGTGAACACAATAAATGAGACATAGATTACAATATAAAGCAGACATGTGGCTAATTTAGCAAACAGCTATTTAGTTCAATCCAATCATGAGCACACACCGCACCGTCCATTATGTAATTGCTTTAAGCTTTTAGTAAATTCAGCATCTTAACATATTCTCCACCATGAGTAAACAAACAGACAGTCTTCTGAGCATTTGCCAGTCAAGTTTTATTTCATCTTTGAGAAAAAAAAGAAAGAAAAGAAAAGTTCGGTCTTTGTAAACACCTATATCGTTTTTCATGTCATGTCATTTTCAGCATTTAAAAATACTTTACTCTTTACTACGACATTTCCAACATCAACACTGTATTCAGAATGAGTTTAATTCATGCATCGACACACTCGTGGACGGAATGATGTAAAGTTGCACGCGTCCACACACACACACACACACACACACACACACACACACACACACACACACACACACACACACACACACACACACACACACACACACACACACTCGCACTCGCACTCTCTCACACCATAAAAAAGGTATAATAGCACACTATGTAAATTGCAACTATGCTAATTTCCTGTTCTACTCTGAGGGCTCTTGTTACATTTTACAAAACAAAATCACCAAAACAACATAAAACCTCGGACACAAATGAAACATTACACAATAAAATAATAATAATAAAATAGATGGAAAAATTGAAATAAGACATAATTATATCAAAAGCACTTTGTGACCTCATAAATAGGGTGGCATGATATATAAATAAAATGAAGTGATATAATATATAAATATTTAGACGGTAGAGGGGAAAAAGAAATGTTAAAAACACTGATAAATAGAGGCTGATCAACACACACACACTAGAGGTGTCTCTAAAATTAAAATGTGGCATAATGTGTTTCATGGGAAAATTGGTTCTTTACAAGCTCAGGATCGTTATATCGCTAACTCATATACATATAATGATTTCTGTCTGTAAACACACACTCAGACACACATGCACAAATATTCGACCTAGCAACCGTCACTAAAGTGTCGACTAAATAAACTTTCTCTGCAGGCTTCTGTTGTCATTTCTAACTAAATTAAAGTGTTCCATTACTGGGAAACAGGTAAAGTTTTACCAAGACTGCGGGGCGCCAGAAATGTGTGTGTTTGTGTGTGTGTGTGTCAATCATCTGTGTTTCTGGAAGTGCAAAACGTGTGTGTGTGTTATTTACACGTGTCTGCAGCATGACATCACGTAATCAGTTTGTAGAGCTAGTGACCTTAATGTATGACAGTTACTCACACACTGTACACACACTTCTTCCAGCAATGTGCCACCACCATCCATTTCAATCTTGATCGCCAGCCAAATCTATTATACATCTAATTCGATACACACACACACACACACACACACACACACACACACACACACACACACACACACACACACACACACACACACACACACACACACACACACACACACACACACACACACACACACACACACACACAGAGGAAATGGAGGGAATCCAATTTCCAGGCCTTTTTCACTGTGGGTCAGGTTGGCATTCAAATTCATTAATCTGGCCTTTGGGACTCAGCCAGGGACGCGCAGGGCGAGCCCTTATAAGGAGATTACAACACAGAGCGGCACAAACAAACAAAGGCACAAATACGCATGTAGACCTACACACACTGGATACACATGCAAACAAGGTGAGGCACGAGGAACACAAAGGACACGATACACACACGTTGGAAGAAAAAACTAACAGTAATAAATGTTGGAATTGGCCCGCAGCGAGAGAGATAATGAATGAGGAGATGTCACACTCACTCGAAGAAGGGCAAGTGAGAAACATCAAGAGAGTGACACACACATGCACACACACACACACACACACACACACACACACACACACACACACACACACACACGCACCAGCAACAGTCAAGAAGACAACGGCTTGCAGATAGATGGTCGCTAAGCAACAGGCAAGAGACTAAAAATATGGTTGCATTTCTTCACTCACTTAGAAAGTATGCACACACATGCACACCACACGCACACACACACACACACACACACACACACACACACACACACACACAGTCTTATTTCAGGATTATCAACCTTTTAAAGAGCCTACATTTCTAAATCAGTCTCAGTATTCTTGTGGAGTCACTATTATCCAGCCCACTCAGTCTTAGCTTTGCAAACGTTAGAGAGGCTGAAGTCATGGAGAGAGACATTTTGGCGTCTCAGGGGGTCAGGAGCCATGCCAATGTGTAAGTCATGTCAAAACTGGCCGATGACCGACTCCTATGTTTGAAAATATATGGTGCGCTGCAGGAATGACTAAGGACTTTGGAGAGGATCTGGACGGTTAGTCTGACAGTTTCAAACAGGTATGGTTAATTCAAACATCATGTCAACAAGCACCGGGACTAAGATTGAGTGTAATGGGAATTCTTGCGAGGCTATTACTTTTAGATCTGCATGTAGGGAAATATAACTGAGAATTCCAAATGAAATAGTTTCCGTTTGAGGGTTTGAAAAACTTTTCTCTCCAGGATTGGGCTGCTGTTGGTGGATTCCTGACCTCGATTTTTTCCACAGAAATGGCTACGGCCCTTCAAGCACTTAACATGCTGAAGAGTCCTCTGGGGGGGTGTAAACTTGTGTCTAATTTGTAGACAGCAATAGGAAACGTTTGCAGCCAAAAAAATATTCTTTTCAAATAGGGCAAGAGCCTCCATGGCAGGGGGCCAATCTCTCTTTATCAATGAATCTGGGCTGTGTTTGTCAGACATCAGCTGATGCAGAAAACAGCTGTTCAAGGTGGTTTTTACTGCGCCTTTAACTGATTTTTCTACAATTAAGATTGGATTTCTTCCTTTATGGCTGTCAGAAAATGATGGCGACATTTAAAACGTCACATGTGATTGATGGGGTGACGTAGGAAGTCATTTCCACCCTGGTGTTTTACAGCCTGGTGAAGACTGAGTGGGCTTACAACTGAATACAACTGAAAGCAGCGGGTAATTTGTCCTCATCTGAAAAGGCGGATGGTGGGCAGGTTGTTGTTTTCTGTCCCATTTTGCTCTCTGGGGATTAAACAAAAAAGCTCAATTATTGTTCTTACAGGATTTTCCTTGAAGTTAACAACGAGCTGTGTGGGCAGTTGAGGGGAAAATGTTTGCAGAGTATGCTGCTGCTAACAGAGGGATTACATTTAATAATCACCTGCACCATATGCCACCCCTTCTGCCCAGCTCCAGTCCGGCCCCTGGGCAAGGCAGGGGTATAAATACATATGTAATATAAATCTGGATTCTACACAATAAGAATAATGGAGGGTTTCATATGATATGTGGCATAATATTCTCTACTACTTACAAACTTTCACACACACCATGCCTCAATTGATAAACTTTTTTTTACAAAAACTAAATAGTTAGCACAGCTTTTGATACAGGCTCATAACCATAAAAATACCAATGGTTAAGCACATACATCTGTAGTGTGAACACCTTTATGACTTTAAATATGAGAGTTTTCTTTTACACCTGGCAGCTTGGGGGACTTGTACGACGCCTGCGAGGTAAAACTGCACACTGGAAATGAATGTGACATTGTTCTTCTATTGAATCTTTGGATAACAGAGGAGTTGTGATTTTTGTTTTGAGTACAAAGAAACATCCCAACGACGACTGCCAGGAACAGTTGTGTGATATTTCAGAGCTGCCGTACATTTCCCTCGGCGCATTTGACTCCTCTCTGGTTTCAGCCGTTTTCCCTGGTGGTGGAATTCCCTTAAATGTCTCCTTGAACCGTGTTTCAGAGGAAAAAAGCGCCAGAATTTCTTTTCTCCTCCGGGGTTTACACATAAATTACATATCAGTGTTTCTCACACACATCAATAAAAGTTTCTTATATTATCATGTACAATTAGAAACACTGGTCATAGTTTTGATTTGTCATCAACAACGTCCTTCTTAGTCGTTAACGAGCGAGATCCTTCGTTCGGATTGGTCCCGCCTTGTTCTTGCTTCCATGATGGCATTACATCATATCCTGTTTAGTCCCGATTTCCGTTTCCTCGCTATAAACATTAGAGGTTAAACAGTGCACAATGCTTCTTAATTCAACTGTTACAAAGTGGACTGCTTAGATTTCCAGACTTTCTTCCCAGACATTTCTTTTCCATCCCACTTTTCTTCCAGCTGCTAATCAGACATTTTGAATCCTCCTTTGTTACATTCTTCCGAACCACCAGCTCAAACGTTCTTTACCTCCAACTCTCCATACTATATTTATATGTCTTTATCTTACTTAACATTTTTTTTTACAATTGCACGGTAACAACATCAACACGTGACGCCATTGAAAAGATTAGAAAAGAAAGGGAGGGGGGGGGGAGTCTCCTCGGTGGGATAAACGAGGCTGCTGATTGGCGTAAAAAGGAGGAGGATTGGCTCAATTAAAAATAGGGATTGATGGTGGTTACTACAGCGTTTCATTATCACAACTTTAAGACAAGTCCTACAGCGGGTAAGGCAAAGGGAGGGATGGAGGAGGAGTGTTTTTGTAGGAGAGAGTGTGTGTTGTGGGGTGGAACGTAATATTTCGCACAGTGTATTCACGAAAAAAAGAAAAAGGACAGTCCTGTTTTATCCTGCAAGTGATCAGTCCTCCACTGTTATTCACCTGAGGCCCGTGTGTGTGTGTGTGCGTGTGTGTGTGTGTGTGTGTGTGTGTGTGTGTGTGTGTGTGTGTGTGTGTGTGTGTGTGTGTGTGTGTACATTTGGGAGAAGGGTTCACTGGTAGTATTAAGAGAGTTCACTGGGTATGATTGTTCCAGTGTAGACCAGATACAAAAAAGCAGAAAATAGCATGAGAGACAAAGTGAGAAGAAGAATATTTAATCCAATCCATTCTTCCTTTTCTTCTTTCCTATGTCCTTTCTTCTCCAGTCAGTCCATCGACTTTATCCAGAACCTTTTTCTAGTTTTGTTGCCTCCAGTTCCTCTTTAATCTTCCTCCCTCTTCAACTTTTTCTCTAAGTGATGTGGTCACAGCTCCTTGCTGTAAATCTCTTCTTCTCTCCTGCTGATTTGGCAGTATATTGAACGATATCAGCTTTTATTACCTATTAAACAGTGCGGTCCACTGAGGATGACGGATGATTGAGGTAACAACATGAAAGCTCTTTAAAACATAAATTCTCTTGTCTTTCTGTAAAATAATCCTTAGTTTAGAGGGTTTATGTGTCTTTAACACTGGGTAGAGGGCGGGACTCCTTTTGTAATAGAGCTGCTAATGCAAAAAGGATTTATTGTTGCAGGAAATAAATAAATGGAGACAAAAATATATCTGAAACACTGAAAATCGTAAAAAAAAAGAGGAAATTGAGAGTCCATTATTGATCCACCTCTGCTCCCCATCTGTCCTCGACCTGTCTGTTTGAAGACTAATCCCTCTTTCCCTCCCTCTCTCTCTCTCCCTCTTGGCAGTGGGTCAGTCTCCTCTCCATTTAGAACGCTGGTAAATGGCAGTAGGCTTCCAGTGAAGCCAGCAGGATGTAGATCAGCCACATGGAGGCGAACAGCAGCGACGTGATCATCTTGCAAGTCCGCGGCCCGCCCAGCTCCCCGCCGGCCACCGACGCCCGCCGCCGGTACAGCAGGATGAGCACACAGATCACGGCCATGATGGTGAAGAGGGTGACGGAGAAGGCCAGGTTCCCCGGGTCCACCTTGAACACCTTGCCCCTGGAGCGCCAGACGACGGCAGCGATGGTCCACGCCACGCCGATGCCCAGGAAGACGTTGACCGCGTTGGAGCCGGTGACGTTGCCGATGGAGGCGTCTGCGTACTGATCCTGGATGGCGGCGACCTTGCTGGCGAACGTGTCTGGAGTTTACAATAAAATGGAGGCTTCAATCAATTTCATACCACATTGGTTTACATGTTTTACATCAACCTGAAGTCAAACAAAACATCAAGTAACGTGGCTTTTGATTATTTAATATAAATGTCTTTCTCAAATCAACTAAGGAAGTGATCTCAAGGTAACAGGGCATAACACCACCCACTTAAGAGTAGCCTACTCTCACTTATACTGTGTGCAATGAGAAACAAAAGGGAAGAAAAAACTTGTAGAAAGATAAAGGACTCTGACAGGCACTACGAAACTAGCTAGTGAGTCAGGGTTAGGGTTAGGGTTAGTCAGTATTTATGGAAATCATTATTAATGAGATGCTTAGAGATTAGGAGAGAAGCACATACAGAACGTGCAGGCAATTGTTAAAAATAGAGAAGCAACAAGGACAAGAGAATACCGAGACCCTGACTGAAATGAATTGAGAAAAAGGACTCATTTGAAATATTTGTTTATAAATTATAATGTAAGTGGCAAATGCAAAGTATGCACAAGTGTGATGTTGTGAGGTAACATACATTTGACTTGATCTTTCAGTAGATCTGTTCTGTTCTGTACTCTGCAGCTGTATATTGGCATCAGCTTGAGACAGACGCACGCTGCTGCACATGCTTTGAGCTCTATGGTGCTGCACATTTGAGGAGGAATTTGGTAAAAGGCGCAGAGGCTCTACGACTGGGTTGGCAGGGAACAGCAGGGAAACAGCTGCCAGTTATTGTGCGCCTGTCTCGGCTTATTTCTATTTATAGACGGGCTGGTGAGATGAGTTTCAGTTCTCATTCGAATGTTCAGCAAGATTAGTGGAAATTCATATCCCAACATGGAATATATCCTCCAAACTTCCTTGGGGGGGATGGATTGTAAGCCCGTTGGAAGCAGACCTCACAAAAAGAAATTAAATGTGTGTGTGTGTGTGTGTGTGTGTGTGTGTGTCGACGTAGGTAAATTCAATTGTGAGTCATGAAATGGCACATTATTGCCTCCACACACACAATGCTAAGTACTGCTGGCAACACAGGACACACACCCTGTATGAAATGCAACTTAACTAAAGTTATCAATTGTCTTTCTCAGATTTGAATTAGCTCTTTAAAGGACCAATCACAGATCCAGAAATGTCTAAGCCTCTGAGAAGCTGGTAGCTCTGAATACATTTCAGGTGATTCCTAAATATGAAATTGTCTATGTTGGTGGTGTAGCTGGATCATACATTCCCCTTCTCTTTTGATGTAAACATGCCTCACATCCAGCCCCTGCAACAAGCCAATATCTCCTCCACCACTCTATCAGCACATTTGTTATCCCCTTCTTTAAATGCCATTACTGTATAACAGTTTCACATTACTGTAATGTAGAGAAACACAACATGTGGATAGTGTTCTTTCCGTCAGAATCATAAAAATTGAAATCGTAGCATCAACTTATGCCATCAATTAGGCTTCTGAAAGTATCTCAAATATGTTTCTAGTCCCTCATTTTAATAGTTAAATGTAATTGAGTGGGGAATATAATTTCCTAACTGACAAGATTGTCTGAAAACTGCTTATAAAATAAAAAACTAAGACTCTTTAGGTTCATGCACAGTGTGAAGATAATCTACAGGACTTCTCCACCAACGCAAATATCAACTATTGACATCACAGATATTATTTACAAGCTTGAATGGTAACAGATAAGCTCCATAAACCTCTTAACAGCCAGAAACGCATAGCAGTTCACAAGCCTCCGATCAGCATTTGCTCTCTAATTGCCTGAATCGGTAAAATTGGTGTAAATTGGTGGGATAATCCTCCAGTGTGTCTCCATTGTAATAATACAGGACTGCTTATTTCAGAAATCTGGAGGAATGCAAGTCAGAGAGCGGGTAACAAGAGAGGAGATGGATCTAACATACACATAAACACACACACACAAACACACAAACACAAGGGAGCACACACTCCCAGGGGAGGTAATAATGACCTAAGGAACCTGCATCACCTTGGCAGAGAAAACACATTTCCACCCACACACACCTGGGTACCTCAGCACACAGGGCAGAATGATGGATGATACAACAGAGAAAACACAACATCCAATAAGAGGAGGGGAGAGAGTGAGAATGGAGAGGGTAACACCGAGTCAGAATAACAAATTGACCAGGATGGGGCACGAGAGTACGGTAACAGATAAGTGAGGTGGGGTACGAGAGGGAGGGAGAGAAATTAGAGTAAAAGAGATTCAGAGCAGGAAAAGCCAACAAATGAACATCAATGTGGCTTGTGTTGGGACAAACACACTGTTAATGGATATCAAATTTGTGTTTACAGCCCCCAAATCCGGCACACAAAATGATACGAGTCCTAAAAGAATTGATACAGCCTTCGCCGCGAGCCAAAAAAGTTCCCGCATGGATGGGGTAGCAAAGGAGCTATTCCTATAAATCATGAGGAGCGGCGACAATACAGCGTCTGCGAGAGAGATGAGGCAGGGAATTGAATTAAAGCCCTGGGACAACGCATGCCCTTCAGGGGCAGACAAGCTCGCGCTCAGGGCTGTGATGGAGCCTGCGTTTTACAATTTTTATTTGCAGCCTGCCTACTGAGGGCGGAAGCTATTCAAATCAAATGGAGAGGATTAGACCAATTCTTTTTATGGGTCTGTCAAATCGGAAATTTGTGAAACTCAGCATCTCAGGAAGGAAGTTTGCACCATGCTAGAAAGGTGAAATGATTAGCCTCCATCTTTCTACTCACCTGGCACCGATGTTCCCAGCGCCACGAACACCACCGCCGTCACAGAGTCCTTCAGGCCTACCGTGCAGCCGAAGTGCGACGCAAGATCCCCGGTGACCGCCGTCAGGACGCCGATCAGCGATATGGAGACGATGAAGCAGGCCCAGCCGTTCCAGTACTCTGTGGGCGGTACGAAGGCGAACAGGACCTTCCAGAAGACGGTGAGGAAGTGCATGATGTAGTCGAAGCAGGACGGCAGCCGCTCCTCGCCGCTCTCCTCGTCGTCGTCGTCTCCTTCGGGTGGAGAGGAGGATTCAAACAGAGAGGAAAAGCAGGGGGATGAGTGTAAGAAGTAGAACAGTTAGTTGGCAAAAGAAGTATTGATTTACTCTTCTCTTGGTAAGAAAGCAAAAAACAACATTTCCCAAACAGTTCACCCACTGTGTTTCGTTTCAGCGGGACTAAAGAATACATCCCACTGTCTAGTGTGAACACATAAAAAATAGCCCATAATGGGTGTTTAAAATCAGAAATGAAACTTGAAATAGTTAAATAAATGCATGAGAAAAGTTCATCATAAAATGCTGATGCAAACATTTCAGAAAATGTACTTTATTTATCATCCATCATCTTTTCAAAATGAAGTCAAATAGGAAGTCAACCAACACCACAGTGCACGAATCAGAATGAGTGTGTGTGTAGTGTGTGTGTGTGTGTAGTGTGTCTGTGTGTGTGTTACCTGCGCTGACAGTGACGGCATTGACAAACTGCTCCCTCCAGCTGCTGCTCCCCACCACCAAGGCCAGGTTTGTCTTCTTGATCAACTTATCTACTGTATTCTACACACGTGTGCACACACACACACACACACACACACACACACACACACACACACACACACACACACACACACACACACACACACACACACACACACACACACACAAAAGCAAACGTGCACGAGCACACACAACAGAAAAGACATTCAAGTTGTTAATTCACTCCCAGCCACATAGAAACCTTTCAATTAGCTCCCATGCTGCAAAGATACATTTGAAAAAGTCTGTAATTCATAACACTGACAATTTGAGGGTGTAGGATGTGCTCATTAATACGATGCTTTAAAATCTAGGAAACCCCTTCAGGCAGAGTGGGGGAGTTTTCTGTTTAGAGCAGCGAGGAAGGGGAGTAATGAAAGTTGTTGATGTAAAACAGCTCCACACCAGCAGTCATTATCATAACTCAAGTTTGTGAGGAGGAAACCCTGCATGATTTACGATTTCATAAGAGAGACCACATCATTTCATATTCAATAGACTGGGAATCAGCAGTGTCAACAAGATAATTCTAATTAATTCAAGTGGGGGATGAATTAAGGATTTATACATCGGACTGTAACCCCTCAGTGTTGTTCAGCAGAAGATGGAATAACTAGCGTTGCATGCAGTAGAGAGGGAGGAAGATGGATAACCTGTTGAGCCCGCCAGAGAAGTGTGTTTACTGCTCTCTGCACACGCACACACACACACACACACGCACACACATAATGACACAAATGGAAAAAATAAGCAAATGAAATGGGCAACAAAAATATGATTTTCAAAACAATGACAAAAAGACAAGACAAAATCATGTGGAAACAATAAACAGAATGAAAACACACATTGCATGACGATGACAGACTCAAGAGAGAATGATCTGTAATGATCCTTGGCTGAATAATAATGCACTGCTTTTTTTTTTTACACAAAATGTATGACATGACGAGGCAAATTTATTTTCTCATTTGCTGGATGAATGATCTACCGCTAACTTTTCTTTCCTCTAAGGCGTTGCTGAAACAAGACGACGGCTCAATTTGAATTTGTTGTTGTCGTTTGATCGTGTGATATCAAAACGACAAGCTTCTCAGCAGAGAATCCATGACATGCTAACAAAATGAATCATTCAGCCTCTGGACGGGGAGCTCGCACGCACTTCAAACCATTTTAAATGCGATTTGCATTTTAGGTCTGTTTTAACAACTAGGCTATATTTACATCTGACTGCTAAACTGGTGGTCATTACTATTTCAACAAGACTATATGCTGATTCATTCTGAAGAGCATACACAATAAAATTGCCTGTTAATGGAAATATGTGCATAAAGAAAAGGGCTCACCTTGAATTCATAGGACTCTTCTATGACCACCTCTACTTGTGTGTGTTCGCCCAGACTGGGACATCCCATCTTGGCCACTTCTTCGTCCTCTGCTCCCACCAACGGCTTGTTCTCATTGGAGTCACCTGCAGACCACAGAGAAGAAAGGGTCAGTGTGGTCGGTGAGTTGAGGGGAAACTGTAAGGAGGTTATTCAGTACCAACTAACAGAAACCAAGTTAAAGTTGACCAATTGTATTGTTGCTGCGAGGACACAGAGATCGTGTTCACATTAACTTTAACCCTGTAGTTTTTTTGTGGTGATTTTACCTTTAATCACTTTTTAAAATTGGTCTGAAAATGATGACATACATAACAGTTAACTTTCTGGTCTAGGATTTTTTAACCCACCAAAGAGGTACTTTTTTGGATGTGGTTTGTGTGTTTGTCGGGCTTGATTTCTATGAAATATATTTTTGAAATGGTGAGGCATGGGCCGAGGAAGAACCTATTTTCACAGGGTTCATTACAAGATAAGGCATTTGGCCCTAGCAAAGGTCTGTTGCTGGTGCGAATGATATCAGCCAATAAATCAGTGGTTTGCAGCCTCATAAATCTGGGTCAGAAGGGACCTGCTGTCATCCATTTACACAGTAGATCAGCGAAAGATAGAAGAACATGACGATAAGCTTTAAAGGCAATAGTAAAAAGTCAGGTGATGAAGTATGAAGAGTAACTCCATAAGGGTTGGAGTGTCAGGTGCAATGGATGAGACACAAAACACAAGACTAATACTACAGGACTTTTACCCAGGAGGCCGTGGTCATGTACCGTATGAAACCAACAGCATCTTGATCACAAGATAGTTGAAGGTAGGTGTGGCTATTCCTAGAAAGGTGGTCCTTTTATTGCCTAACATAAACTAAGTTTTTTGTTTGTATTTAAAATGTCACTAACTCTTTCCTATTGACACAAATATATTTCACCTCTGACAAATAAACATAGAGCTTTGTGGTAGCCTAATAGCTGTGAGTGCCAGATTCCTTATAGATGTAGAATTTATTATTTAATATATATGCATTGAGCTTCAGCCTGGCATAGACTCAAATCATTTTTCATGTAATTTTTGTCTGATTTTTAATTGGTTTTATTGATTTGCTGGGTGTTCATATATGAGAGTGTGCAGGCAGCTGTGAAATTGTATAACGTTAATGCTAATATTCAAACACTGATGTGAGAAATCGGATCAATCAAGCATCCCATGTTATTGTATATATGAATACCCACGAGGAAGGCCGATGTTCTCACATGAAACAATCTCTCTATCTCTCAATCACCAAACGTCCCGCCACAAATCCCTCCACTCATCCATACGTCTCCTCCTCTCTCTTCAAACTCAGTGTCAGTCCTTAATTGAGTCAACTGTTATCAGTGTAAACCTGCCGTGATTGAAAAGAAATTATAGCGTGTGTGTGTGTGTGTGTGTGTGTGTGTGTGTGTGGGGTTCGGTGTGTGTGTGTCCCTCGACATGTGACCAATTAAATTCCCTCTGTGATGAAGCATGCCCCGAGCTGCTGGCTCTTCATGACGTGACATGGAGAGTACAGACCTCGCCTTCACCAGATCTGTCGCTTTGTCTACAGGGGAAGCGTAGCATTGAGCAGCACCATCATCACTGCTCCATCTGTGTTCATACAGGACGCATTCAGTCACGGTGTCAAGGGTAGGTCACCGGGCGTGTAGCATAAGGTAAAGGCATATATGGGTTACACTCAACAACCACAGTTCTGTTAGGAGTAGTGCATGGATGACTACGTCCTGGTTTGTAGGCCAACTAGGAAGTTAGCATCGCAAGTGGTCCCTTGACAAAAGCAATTGGGATTTTTCCATTTAATTTCGGTATATTGCAGAATATATTAGGCAAACAAGCGTTTATGATACTTACATGTCTTGTTCAGCTGGATTATCTCCCAATATTTACACCACTTTCTGAGTTTTGAAGTCAAAAGCTAACATTAGGCTATAAAGGAACAACTCCCAGGTCACAGCTCCTAAGCTAAAGGCAGCTTCTGTGTGATCACGTTGAGTAGTCTTATTTGGACACTTAACATGTTTGAAAACCCAGTGACTTCCAGATATGGGGGAACCAGAGTTGAAAAATGCTGACTAATTTCTGTGTTGTAGGACTCATTCCTGCACCACTTTTGGGGTTTCAAATGTTTGACTAATTTATTGACAGGAATTGCCAAATGGAAAAAAAAGTTTGTCTGATCTGATATTTTAATTAATTGCTATTTCCCTTGTCATTGAGGCGCTGAAAAACTAATAAGTTGCAATCTTACTCCTGTATACTGAGGGTGGTAAGTAAGTGAAATACTGTATGTTGTAGAGAAATGCTCCCAAATGTTCGGAGTGTTTTTTTATTGGCCTGAAGAAAAAGAAAATCCATGCTGCTGCCTTTCCAAACCCCATAGACTAATGTGAAATGGCCTGAAGCCCAGGTTGAGAAACAGTCTATTGGAGAGAGGTTTGATGTATGTACATTATTCTGTCAATGACACAAAATTTAAACACAGTGCTGCAACAAATCAGTGAGGCAGAGGACAGACCAAAGGACAGAACAGGGGGAATTGAGAATGACTGACACAAAGAAAATGTCACTGTAAAGTGAAATGACTCAACAAAAGTGACATTTCTTTTTTGTCTTTTCTGTCATCGTGTAAACTTTCAATCTTGGGGAAATTCAAAAGAAATGTCGAAGCAGAACACGCTGTAGAAGTTACTTATTGACTTTCAGTGGCGGTTCTTTTTAGCAACCTGCCAGCGAAGCTGTCTGTCGCCTTTTTAAATATTCACTTCTTACATTTTTTAAAGTTGAGAGGCTTAATGTTTAAGATTAGTGGATTTCAAAGCTCTGAGGTTCTCTATGTGGACAAAAAAATCACTAAATGAAAGAGGAGAGGAATGAACATGATCAAAATAGTTCATCAGGGAGGAATGAAGTTCAAATCGCATTAAATATGCACTTATATCAGACACAAATATAGAGCTTTTTTAAAAACACCTCACAGCTCACGTCCAGAGTCTGTTTAAACCCTTTCCACGTCCTTAGTTCAGTGTGAAATGTTTCCTAAGTTAATCTGAGTTTGGATTGGTGGAATCAGACAATCAATGAGAGTCTCACTTAAAAAGAGATTGGTGGGCAGGAGACCTGAGCCTTAAATTAAGACTCATTCTGTCTGTCACTTTGTTGCCTCACACACTTTAACACACTCTCACTCACCGTGCTTCTGCCCTATCTCCAGCAGAATGGGCTCTCCCAGCTCCACGGTGAAGGTCTTGTTCTTCTCATACTCCTCATCATCAATAATCTTCACCTCGATGATCTTCCTGTTAAAAAAAAAAAAAAGATATGATTAAAAGTTGCACCCCTGTTTTGTCTTCCAGAAGATGATGAGCAGCCTACGCATGATTAAAACCCAATGTAAAAATGTAATCAACAGTTAAGTATTTGACTCTTCTGCAATTGATCCTGGTACACAGATTTGAATCTATATTGGAGGATAATAACCTCAGATTAAATAAAGTAAATAATCTGTGCTTACTTTATACAATCCCTAATTTCAACTGTCCACCAACATGAGATGTGTGTTCATTTTCTATGGAAATCACATTTGTTTGGGCTCCTTTTGTTCTGTTTCACCCAGAGTTCTATGGGTGACAGGCAATGAATTCATTTCCACCTGGTGGTGTCATCATATGCTTCCCTGTCAGCCATGTTGGCTCCAACACCACAAATAGGCCTCGGTTCAACAAAGAGAAACCGGAGGGAGGAAGGAGTGGAGGAGGGGGTGAGAGAGGGATGGAGGAGTGGGGAGGGGGAGGCACATTGTTTTCATTGGTGAGCTGTCACGGCAACAGTGGATAAAACCGGCTGGATTTTCTATTTCCAGAGTCAGGTTGAGCTGCCATCTCTCAAAAACATCGGAAAAGATATGAAAGTATGGTTTAGTCAGATGTGGAACAATGGAGGGGAAAAAGTACCCGACAACGAGTGATGTATGCAAATCCATTTAGTGAGGACAAGTGGGAAAGGATAACTCGTTATATTTTAAATCTTATCTCCCTGTCCCTAACTACGGAACACTGTTGGCTTACATTTTTTTTTTCAAATCAATGGTTATACTTATCATTGACATAAAAAAGAAATACCTCCTGGCATTTAGTATTCAGAAAATAATGACTTTTTTGTCTTAAAAGTTCATATAGATTTTTGAGACTATTGAGACTATCAATCAAAATGAATGTTGTTCCTAAATCCCAGAATGTGAAAAGGAACATTGGCATTATGTGAAATGAATGACGACTGGTTTTGATACAACTGAAAGTGTATCATAAAAATAATTTATAAATATTATCTTTCATTAAAGTGGGGCACAAGGGTTATTCATTTGCAGCCATCTGTTTGTGGTGTAGGAAACTGATATTGACAGTGAGATAGAGGAGGAAACAGTAATGTAAAAAGGAGATAAAGGGAGAAGGGGGAGAGGGAAAAAAATGAATTTGGAAAAATGAAAAAAGACGTTCAGAGATTACGAAGCGAGAGAGGGAGTAAAGAATAAAAAGGAATGAGGCAGGAAGACTGAAAGAGGTTGAAAGAGGGGAATGAGTAATGCAGAGACTCCATTGAGATGTGAAGGGTTATGACTCAATACTTGGTGAGTTCACTCAGGGGAACAGGAGCACGCTCACACACACACACACACACACACACACACACACACACACACACACACACACACACACACACACACACACACACACACACACAGACTAAATTTACCTTTCATATACAAACAGACAAACCTCAACAGGAGCAAGCACACAGTGGATATGTACACACTACATGTTTTCCTTGCTGCACATCGTACACATTACGCAGTGAGAGCGGTTTGTATGAACAGACAGCCAGCCGCCCCCACATGTAACCGCGCTTCACCGTTGACACACAAACACACACACATGCACACAAACAACTCAGCTGAATGCACACAAACAACATGAAAACATGTACCTGGTAAACACTTGGGGATTGTACCGTATGGGTCAATTAATTAAGTTAATTTTTACAAACACACACACACACACACACACACACACACACACACACACACACACACACACACACACACACACACACACACACACACACACACACACACACACACACACACACACACACACACACCCACACAGCAGTGCTTTCATTATTTATAGTTGGTGCTAGCTGTAGCAGCGCTCCATCTGTGCCCTCCTCTCTTCATCTCTATCTCAGCCCTCGTCTTCCTCCCACCTAGCAACTCTGATGGGATCTTAATTATCTGTGATTTCAATATTCAGCTGACTGATGATGATTTATTGCACCGCTTGCTACTAAAACCAGACAGAGAGGTGTACACCGCCGTTGAATGATGATTAAGGCATGTTCAGGAACAGGCCTGCAGAGGACTGGAAATGGTGTGAATCCTAACTTGGATTTAACTTTTTAGTGTGTTTGAAATTATAAGCGAAACTTCCTTTCAACCTCTCCACCTTTGTTTCTTTCTCTGTGCTTCTGTTACTTTGGTGAATAATGTGCTTCAGGTTCACCTGGAAGCCTAATACAATGATGCTCCAGGCCTTATTTGGTTTATAAAAGGTTTGTCAAGCTCTGGCTTTAAATTTCGAGCCTTTTAGTTTGGTAAGTTGATTAGACACTATGAGAAACACATTTATAGTAATCAGCACAACTACAAAGTGTCAAGGGTGGATAATTATAGTCTAATACTTGATAAATTCAACAGAACAATGAATAAAATCAGTCAAACTTTATCAAAAGTAGATAATACGACAGTAAGCTAACACAGAAGTCCGGGCTTCTATGTTGTGACTATGTAAAGTTGTCTAGGTTGAAATATCTCATCAACTTCCCTTGGCACGTCAGTCAAAGTTCCCTACAACAAGATGCCATGAAAAAGTATTTCGACACACACTCCTGCCTCCTGTGACTTCATGAAAAATGGATACATTCCTTAATGCAATACTTTGCTCATCTTCACTCCTCTCTGTTTCGCCTTTCTCACATCACTTCTACCTTGTTACTTTTTCACACCTGCTCCCCGGAAACTTCCCGTGTCCGACAGTTTTCTGACAGTAGACAGCCAACAGTCTGACACAAAACACAGACAAACCAAGGTCACTGAACACAGCACCTTCACTGTCAGAAAAAAAGGCAGCCAGGGAAAAAGAGAGTGACGGAGCGGTAAAAAGAGAGGCCAACAACAGGTATTGTTGATTGAAAAGCCCCAAACAGAATCACGTTGGCTGTAAATCAGTTTAATGGATACGTTTTATATTGCCGCAGTGTATGTGTTTGCATGTGGCCCTAAAGTTCTTGTGAAGGAGAATGATTGAGCGACAGTTTGATTTGATTAGTTGAGACCTCATCACATTACTTAATGGACATGGACTCTCTTTATATCTCTGTCTCCATCTCTTTCCATTTTCTTCTGGCTGCAGTTTTACTTTTGATTTACAGTCAACTGGAAGCCTTGGTTATTGTGTATGTGTGTTTGCAGGC
Source organism: Eleginops maclovinus (assembly GCF_036324505.1). NCBI lineage: Eukaryota > Metazoa > Chordata > Actinopteri > Perciformes > Eleginopidae > Eleginops > Eleginops maclovinus. The sequence goes on from NC_086362.1 coordinate 9,491,141, forward strand.
TTTAAGAGACTACAATATTTATTTGGTGCTGTGAGCATGTGTGTGTTTGAGAGAAAGCATCTTAGAGAACCGAAGCAGCAAGCATCTAATTTACTTGAGTGAGGTTGATTTATACACACACTTTAGTTTTACCGCTTCTGCTTCTGGCGGAAACTCTAAATCTCTCCGACTCTCTAACACACAAACACACACACAGTGTTGTGGATGTATTCCTCCCGCACAGTAAAACTGAGATCATGAAAATGTTTTCAGAACTCGAACAACAATGCAAGCCGCAAGGCATTGGATTTTCTTCTCCAGCTGACCACAAGCATTGCAAAAGATAGGATTAGAGTAATTTGATTACAGTGGCTTTGAGATTCTAATCACATCACAGTTTATTCAATATACCATAACATTTCAGATGCCTTCAAATGATGGATGATCCTGACTTTAGCTGGAGTTTATGCACTTTGTAGCGCAGGCTGAGAACTCAAATATCGTATTTGTTTTATTTGTTTGGTTAAACTCATTTTGGACAACACAGAGGTATTATCAGATAATAAAGAAATACCTGCAAATTGAGTAACTAGGATCTCAGATTATTGAATTATCCAGGCAGAAATGGGTTGGTGCATTTCTCTTATGTTAGCGAGCCATTTTAAACGATATTAGGTAGCTCTTTAGCTGCTTGTCTTCATAACGACTGATGGGAGTTAGATTTGTCAGAATCCAGCAACATTATCACAGATTTGATCAATTTTAAGCTCTGCAAAGTAACTGTATGTTTTCCGATGTGTTCTCACTGTGGTTTTGGAAATGCAGGTTTACCGATACGTCACATTGTACAAAGAGTGACAAAACTCTGTGCAGGGAGGAAGTCGGGAAGGATGCATAGGCTATACAGGACTTTCACCTGCAATATATGCTGTATTTTATGTTTTGTGGGGCAGAATAGCTTTTAACGCTTACTTGCTTTAAGCAATGGATGATACTGGTAGTAAGTGAAGTATTAATTCACTTTAAACGGATGTGAAAACCTTGTTTGAACCTTGACTTTTGTATTATCTGTATTTCTGATCTTTAAAAACGTTTCTCTTTTACTGAAATAACAACATTGATGAAACCCTACCCTGTCCAGTGTCCCACTATCAGGAATTACTGTACTACAAAAGTAAGTGTGAAAACTGCTAACGTTACACTTTGAGCGACAGCAGCTTTTTCGTTTTTACAGAACAGATAGTAGAAAGTGCAGAGAGGCAGAAATGTAAAGCAGAACTGTGTGCAATCAAATGATATGAGTTGGTCTGGATCTCTTACACAAACACGCCCACACACACACTTCTACAGGAGCAGGTAGGCTGAAAGAAAGCCTTCGCCTGGCTTTGTCGTCTGAGTGGTATCAACACAAACAAAACAATTTGAGGGAGGCCAATAGAGAGCCGAGAGATAAAAAAAAAGCTCTTAAGGGGAGCGATATTACCCCTCTTAATGATATCATGGAACGCATAATGAGAAACAACACAAAACACACTCCGAAATACACACCTGTGCTAAATGGTCTCCAGCTGTGGTGAGTAATAAAGTTGTATCTCAGGTGTCTGTGGGATGACAGAGATGTATGGGATGATTTGAGGTTTGAGAGGGACAGAGGAGGATATGAGGTGCGTAGAGGATAAGGCTGTGATAGAGGGAGGGTAAGATAAGGAGGACAAGAAGACGGGGGCGAGGCAAGAATGTGAAGAGGTAAAAAAAAAATCAGGAGGAAGCAATAGAAAAATACAGAGGCTTCCCCTGTCACTCTTACAGAAATTCAATATAAAGTGAGTGCTCAAGTACCCCTCTGACACTCGAAAACGCACTGATGAGAGTGTCAGTTTCTCCACAGAAACGGTGTCATAAGAGGTTTTATTCCCAGGGATTTGTGAGCCCTCTCTACATTTTACGCCATGCTACATTCAGGGACTAATCTGCCATAGCCAGTGACACAGCTGGTGTTTGTTTACATGGCGTAGCTGCTACAGACGCTTCTTTTGGGAGCACTGAGGTTGGAAACTTTAATTAGTGGAAACAACAATCAAAATTAGGAGATAAGATGCAGTTATGAAATGAAAGAGCATGCCAAAGGTTTGTGTATAGATTTACAAGAAGACTGTAGTGTTTCATAAGGCAGTTAATGTTCATTGCTGTAAATACAAAATTAAAGCGCCCAATGGAGATACTCTGTACTAAACATATCCCTATTTTGCAGGGGTGTACATTTTTATTTCTTATGAATTAATAAAATGCCAGGTAGAAAAATGCCAAAATAGGGAAGTTGTTAATAAAATATATTTTTGGTTCTGTATTTTTTGTTTTGTAATCTGCACTGTATATACAGACTTTCACACATACATGTTATTGAATATTTATATTTGATCATACTTGTATTTATATAAAGAGTTTCACCAATTCCTTGTTAATATTTTATTATAGATTCATTTATACACACTGTTACTCACGTTCACCTTAATTGTTGTGAGAACTCTCACCTGGGCTATCCTGTGTTTCAATCTTTTTCCTGTTGCTGCTCTAACACCGCAAGTTCCCTCTGGGGATCAATACAGGTTTATCTTATCTTATCTACTTGGCTAAGCCCCTGCAAACCGGAATCACATGCAACTTTGATTGCACAACCTGACCTGAAAATGGTGGATGCATGCCTAAACTGAACTGTAATTTAATTTCCGCGAAAGAGGAACCGACTGATCACACAGAACATCTTGAAGGAGGAACAGAAATCCAGCATCACTCGGACATGTAGTCACACCTGTAGTTCTGCATGAAGAACCAGGAAGGAGATGAAGACGATGGAAAGAGAAAGGAAGGAGAAATGGAAGGAGGCGGTATGGAAGATGTACGGTTGGCAGGGAAACCATGAAGATGTGCTACATCATTCGCTCATGCGCCGCATATTCGATGTCCTCAGATCAGTGTCAGATAGCACACATACGTGCACATTAATGCCTTTCTATCTGCGTGACGTTGTTTGGGATTAAGCCATGTCACAAATCACATCATGCATACATTACTGCAGCACACCCACCCACGCACTCAAATCTGCATGATGTACTTTAATCCAGAGCAGCTACTGTACTGTTATCCGCTGGGAGCGTAAAGGGGGGGGGGGGGGGGGGGGGTGGAAGAAGATGAGGAAAAAATAGTAAAATGTAAGACGAGAAAGATTGGCAGAAGAAGAGAGAAGTTGAAGGGTAGAAGAAGAGAAGCTGAGATTCAGAGAAGAAGGAAGTAGAACAAAATAGCATCCATCCCGCCAGAAGTAATGGGAGAAGAAGAAGGGAGAATAACTAGGTGTGAGGGATACATGGAAGGAGAAGAAAGATGGAAAAAAAAAACAGGCTGTTCGTTTGGTGAGAAATAAGGAGGCTAACCAGATTTGATCTAGCACTAGCACTGCATCTCCTGTTGGGTTAGTAGAGTAGAGCAGAACAGATACGAGCTGACACACACATATACACACACATGTAAAGTGTCAGCAGTGTAGCACACAATCTGCACTCTTGCATGAGAGTAAACACGCAGCGCTGTGTGATGGAGATGGGCAGTTAAGTTTTTCCTGCTGCTGATGGATGGAGAGGATCTATTATAAAGGCGGGAAACATGAAAGAGTAGTAAAATTGCACGGCATAGTTGAGGCAAATCCCCGATGTGATCCTTAACAACGCAGAGAAGTAGGAAACAAAGCAGCCCGTGAGCAATGATACTTTTAAAAAACATCGTCCAGATCTGCAACAGTGATAAACGCACTGAGCAGGGGAGAGTGAAACACATTTAATTAACATTTCAGACACATTTAAATGAGTTGCTGCATACGGAAACGATTCAGGAAGACGTAAAATCGAGAAGATTATTAGCAAATAAATTCCACTCTACCCTGAGGTTTTCTTTCTTGGGCTTATATCCAGAGAAACCTAATTATACGAAGAACAATACATAGACCTCGGTTCAATGTATTGCACAGACAAAGCACTACTTAATTAAGACTTCAACCGCATATTTGAGCATATACAGAGGGCCTTAATTACTTTAAGATTAGTCCAAAAGGATGTTTCCAAGCTTGTAGATTTTTTTCTTCTTCCCTCTCAGTTGTGCATCTATTGCAACTGATTCTTTGTTTTGTGCCAATGCAGCAATTTTATGTGTTGTATACAGCATTATACACCTTTAAAAGGCTGTTTTTCATGTAAACAACTAAGCTAGAACTAAGAAAATACAATGTGACTACCGCCAAAGATCAAGCATTTCTTTTTATTTGAAGTCTGTTATGAAAAGAAGAAGACGGAGAACACAACTGGAATTAAAATGCAAAAAAAAGGAGGTTAAATAAAGATATTTCTATTGCCATATTTTGAGAAATATATCTTATGTGTTCATTTTTGGAGCAGGGGAGTAGAAAGTGCATTGTAGGCTGCTGTTTGGTGTCCTGTTTCCTTCTTAGCCGTGTGTGTGTGTGTGTGTGTGTGTGTGTGTGTGTGTGTGTGTGTGTGTGTGTGTGTGTGTGTGTGTGTGTGTGTGTGTGTGTGTGTGTGTATGTGTGTGTGTGTGTGTGTGTGTGTGTGTGTGTGTGTGTGTGTGTGTGTGTGTGACATGGTGGAGATCTCAAGAGGACAACACTGCACTTAAGAGTTTTCAAGCGGTAGCAAGAAAAAAAAAAAAGGAGGAAAGAAGCGGGGGTTGCGCATTAAAATTAAAGGACGTTTGCAAAACTGCTATTTCTTTTACATCCTTTGCATTTGTGCTTATAAGTGTGAATTACCTCCATATATAACATAAACGATCACAGCAATTTGCACGTCATTTACATCTTTTCCTCTTCTACATATTAAATATACAGAATGTGGTTCACAGTGGCAGTATGGGGGGGCTGGGATTGGAAGCTTAGCTGAAGATTTGAGGCTCATGACTTCAATCGTAAGCGACGGACGGACATGGCACCAGCTCTGCTATTTTTACATGACAATTATGGGTAATTTATGGATGTTTTCAAACATTATGGCAGGATCCTGGCCTGACAGTATTTGAGGGTTGTGTCTCCAAAGGAATCACAGCGAGCCACCTCACCAGAGCGCATGAATCTGTGAGTCAGCTGAGGATTTTCTGATGTGACTCGTTCATCATGGGTCAGGGGCTTCAACCGAACACTTTGACTTTACGTAATAGATTATGTAACACCGTGTGCCGTCAGCCATTTAGAAGCTTTCCAAGGAAGGTACACTTCAGTCCTGTTCTGATGCAATAAAGACAAAGGGAATCTTCACTAGAACAATTATTGTTCATTTACAATTCAGTGTGTCCTGCAGGCATGAGGAACAGGCAGCTGTTACTTTGTGAACATGGAGCTAAAAATTAAGGTTTTCACAGCTACCATCACTTCCTGTGCTTGTTAAACCACATGTTAATTGGCTTTGCAGCTGCATTTGATTCATTCAGTTCTATTCTTGTGAGCTAGAAAACATTTACAGTTTCAAAATTGGACTTACTTGATGCAATTTTGAACCCTACACTCATATCTTAGCATTTTATGCATCATTAATCCCGGACTCTTTAGCTTGACAGAGTTAAATCTTAAAGATGTCAAAAAGCAGTTACTATGGTAATAGCCAAGACGTATGATGGCCACCCTCCCCTCCCGATGTTGTTGTTGTGTTTCAGAAAATGTTTAAACTCCATGACGGCCAGATCTGCCCCCTTCCTTCTGCAAACCCTTTTAGCAGCTTTTAATTATACATCAGTGTTTACAGCACAAAGATGCACGGAACACCGGGTGGATAGATGACAAGTTGTTTGGAAGTGGTTTGGCAAAGAAATAGAAAGAAAAAAGAATGGAATAAATAAAGAAACAAGCCAATTAATGTATTAACGACGGATGTATGAGTCTACAGTGACAGGCAGATGGAGAGATTAAAGACAAGGATGCAGGGAAGGAAAAAGAAAGACACATTTTCAGTGGGAACGAAAGGTGACAAGATCACAGAAATCAGAAACATATAAAGAGTACACTGCGAGATGTCCTTATCCATTCCTCCATTTCTTTATCATGTATGGGAAAATGAAATAATGCGCAGCGTGCCCTCGTCCTTCCTTCTCTCTGACGCCATCTCTTGTTCTTTGATCCTTTCCCTTCTCTCATCTCGTCTGTTCTCATGCATGTTTGAAAACCTCATCATATATTTAGGCTGACCCTGAAAGCTCAACGCAGTGCAAATTATGAAAACATGTGCAAATACGCACGACACGGGCAAATGAAGAAACATCTTCATGGAGTTGACATTCAACATATTTAGAAAGATTGCCGGAAGAAGCTGAAGAAACAGTTTTTAAGGGAAAAAAAGTGATACATGAGGCTTGATGCTCCAATGGCTTTTTAAGTTATCAAAGTGAGCTATGCGTTATTGTGATTGCACCATTCAGATATTTGAAAAGGAAACAAAAGGCTAAAAATAAATATCTGCAATTTTATCTGAATCTGTTGAAAAGAAACAACGGCCTTCAATAACTTTATAAAACACAAACATCAACTGTGTGTCCGAGCTGTGTGAGTCACTTTTATTGTCCCTTGGAAACTGTTTCCATTGCGTTGTGAGATTCTTGCAGATATATCATTCGTATTGCACGCTGTCTAAAAGTATAATCTTTATCAATTTGTCAAAACCCAAGACACACTTCTATGTCTTCATGCGGATGAAAAACACCTCTAGATTACTAAGTTTTTCTAGTTCTGTTTTCTTATTTCACAAATCAAAAATAAGATTACTATTTAGTTGAAAATATATTTAAACCTCTTCAAGGTTTCTATGACGTAGTTCTGAAAAAGCCACCCAACATCTACAAAGGATAACTCAATCAGAGTAATGCAAATAAACGCGTCGGTCCTCACACACATAGTTTGTGTGTGTGTGTGTGTGTGTGTGTGTGTGTGTGTGTGTGTGTGTGTGTGTGTGTGTGTGTGTGTGTGTGTGTGTGTGTGTGTGTGTGTAATGACATCTCAGTTTGATTGACTGCCATTAACGACTCAAGGTGAGGGCCTTTATGGGATGTACGCCATACGCTGCCAAGTTTGCATGTTTGCCAAAGGCTCTAACTCACAAACACTCTCACATAAACTCACTCCGCACCACTCGCCCTGCCCCCTGGCACAGAAGAAATGACCATTCCTCTCTTTCCCTCCTCTTAATGTCCATCACTCATTCCTCCTCTTCCCCTCCTTCTCCACCCATGGTGCCAACTCTTAGCCGTTCCCTCCCTCCATCCATCCTTCCTTCCTCTCTTGCCCCTGTCCTATTTGTTTTACCTCCCTCCCTCTGGCCATCATTTGCCCTCATTCTCTCTCCTTACACCTCAACCTGCCCTTTCTCCTCTCTTTTGTTTTTCTCTCCCACTGACTCATCTGTCTTTCTCCCCCCACCTGTCTCTTTCTGTCCGTCTCACAGATACCAGGCGTCTTTCCGCTTCTCTCTATCCTGATTTCTCATTTAAAGCCTGTCTCTCAGCCCATTCGTCTCTTGTCTGACACCTTCACTCCCCTTCCTTCGTCTATCTGTCTTTTATTTATCCCTCAGTACACCTGCAAGATGTGTGCTTATAACCAGTGTGATGTTTTTATTACTGACCATGAGAAGAAATTAGAGTAAGAAAGAGAATGACAAACAGAGTATATTGAATATTATGCATTAAGAGCTACTGTAATAAAGCTGAATTGAAAAAATATATGATGGAACAGATATTAAATAGGTCCTGTTTGTTTGTTTAACAGAAATAAAAAGGGCAACAGAGTTACATGTTGGACCTATTTCTTGATAAAGAACAGCTCTTCAACAGAAAAGCACAGCAACAAACGAACACTGTGTTAGGGTCTCGTCTCTGACTTAATGGCATTTTCACAAATTTTGTGCAAACTTTGAAAAGTGTCTATCATCTGCAGGTGAAGTCGTGACCTTTTTACTATTGTATGATGACTGAAAAAGTGTTAATTGACTTAAAATATAGCAGAATAGTTTTGGCCAGTTGAATAAACTTTACTAAATAATACAAAATAACGCTGACTCAATATGATGACAACTGAGAAGGACAAATTCAATTATAACTTACAGATTTGAGGTTAAGCCCTTGCAGAGGAGGATATGAAATAACTGAATTAACGACAGTCAAACCTGAAATGAACAAAGGTTTCTTCCTCCTCTTTCTCCTCCTTTTCATACCCTGTCATGGTTCTGTCTCTTCTTTAATGCACTATAAATCCATGCACCATTAAGAGCACAAAGCAGGACATTTTTAAATGCATCTCTCCTTTCAATGTCTTTGTTCGTGTTTTTTTTTCCTCCTTCCTCAGCTTATCGCTCTCTAGTTTACGTTTCACATCTTATCCTCTGATCTATTTGTGTTTACTGACCATTAAAACTGAAAGACGTCTCTAAAATAAGCTTTATTGGCAATGCGTTTATGGCACACTGAAGAATCCATAATCAGGAGCAAACTAATAACTGCTCACAAGCAGCTGCTTATAAAAAGCGTGGGGGTGTGTGTGTGTGTGTGTGTGTGTGTGTGTGTGTGTGTGTGTGTGTGTGTGTGTGTGTGTGTGTGTGTGTGTGTGTGTGTGTGTGTGTGTGTGTGTGTGTGTGTGTGTGTGTGTGTGCGTGTGTGTGTGTGTGTGAGTGAGTGAGTCTGTTTAAAGTCTGACCTTTTAAAAACAATACCAAACTTTTTGTGGCCTCTTGCAAACACCCATTTGTCATCTGTTTTTAAGATTTATACACAGCAACGAGAAGAAAAAAGAGAATTGAAAGCAAATAAGGACAATGATAAAGTGAACAGTGATAAAGATGGAGGGCAAACGATGAATTGGTTAGAAGAAGCGATGCAGCAAAAGAGAGGGAGCAATAGAGGTGAGAAGGAACGGATGGGTGAACGATAAGACGGCGGGGGACAATACATCATCTTTTGAAATGAAGAAGGAGACAGAGAAGATATCTAAGATGGGAAGAATAAAAGTGAAGAGACGACAGGGCAGAGGATGGATGGAGCTGAGGTGGAGGGCAAAGAGAGATTAATACAGGAGAGGAAAGACAAGTGAGAGATAGACGGATGATGAGGATAGAGGGGCAGCTCAGGGCAGAATATGAGGATGGAGAGGAGGAGTTTGAAAAGGAAAGGAAAGATGATAGAGAAAAAGGATAATGGACAGACGGGCATAAAGATGACAGACTAGAGAGAGTAGAGACATATAGTTAAATAGATAGAGAGAAGAAGGAGAGGAAAGTGTATTGGAAATAGCAATGAGAGGGAGGGTGAGAGCTGGGAGTTACGATGGAGAGTTTGTGTGAGTCACATCGTCCCCTCCGCAAGCTATTAGTGATTTAATCACTCTGACATCATTCAGTGTGTGTGTGTGTGTGTGTGTGTGTGTGTGTGTGTGTGTGTGTGTGTGTGTGTGTGTGTGTGTGTGTGTGTGTGTGTGTGTGTGTGTGTGTGTGTGTGTGTGTGTGTGTGTGTGTGTGTGTGTCTGTGTCTGTGTGTGTGTGTGTGTGTGTGTGTGTGTGTGTGTGTGTGTGTGTGTGTCATCATACCAGATTACCCTGAGCTAGTGCAGTCAGGAACTGGCTCATCACTCTTTCACAGCAGCGTGAATTCATGGTGTTGCTTTCGTCAATCTATGGACCGAGACACTAAACAGGTTCCTGGTTATCACTGTTGGGACTCTTTTAGACTAATGGAGGTGGCTTTGGATCTAAATCCTCAGTGATATTAGCAGTTTGATAAACTAAACATCTGATCCAATATGAAAGACGTGTATGTGTTGGCTCAGCAGCAAAACATGGCATTTTCAATTTGATATGAAAAATCCAGTTGAGAGTCATATGGGGGAATAGTCTGTATTTTCTGTAGCTCTGTCAGCAGCCACTTCTTTTTAATCTCCTCTGTTTGATATAAACAGCTCCACAAAAAGCAAAATGAGTCAGAAATCAATGGTACAACATGTCCTTCTAATTAACTGCATGAACCTATAGCAGCAGAGCTAACTAGCTTGCTAACTGACAGTCGCCAAGCAGTTAGCGAGTACAATATGTTAGGAAATGTAACATTAGCATGGTCCAAGATAGCAATAGACAAAAACCTGTTATTAGAACACTATGTATATTCAATAACTATATGTTTACAATATAAATAAAGTAAAGAGAGAATAAAAAGAAGCTAAGACAGTTCTAGCATGTTAGCAAATTCGCTAAGCTAGCTCACCAACTAGCTCTGAGTTTATTTATTTGGACACCAGGATTCTAGACCAAAATATTTCACAAAGAGACACACACTAATGTTGTCGGGCCTCTTTAAGGGTCTTAAGGATGAATTATACAATCAAACATTTGAAAGGTTGCTGCAATCAAATACTGATTACTTGCTTAAAGTTCTCTTTGTCGTGTTCAGGTTCTGATGCATTGTGTTGCACAGTTTGATCAATTTGGTTATTTTACAGTCAAAATGTAGCTATGGAATTGAGAACACTGAAAAAAAACGGACTTTTGATTGGATTCTGTTATTATCATCACCTACATGCAGCGAAAAAGGATATTACAGACACAGTTGCTTCATTTAAATTCAACCACCTACTCTTGGTCTTCAAATTGAGTTCCTACAAAAATGTTATCCCAGCACTTACGCTCTGATTACAGCCGATAGCTATTCCCCACTTTTTTGGCAATCAGAATATCTCGGTTGTTGTGGAATCTGACCGGTGCTTCTCTTGCACACTGAACAAGAGTTTGGTAAACTCTGCCATGGGACATCACCAGATGGTCTGTGGATGTATTATCATTTCTCTTCATTAGTTACATACTGCCATTAGAGCAGCAGCCATTCATGCACAGAGGTCACTGCTCTAATGTCATTTTGAAATGCCCTCAGACCAATGAGTATGGTAAGTAATGGTATGTGGTTAGAATTGTTGGACCAAGCGTACAGTAAGCTAAGATGATCATAAAGGCAAAAAAGCAGAAAAGAGAGGGCAGGCGGACAGATTTGACTAAGAATTCTCCAGGGTGTTAATGAACAGAAAAAGGATAATGAATTCGAAGTGTAAAAAACAAATCAAAACAATCGTAAACTGTATTAGAAACATGTCCCAGTTAAGGATTCCTGAATGTCAGTAAGTCTGCTTAGAAAGGGTTTAAAAACTGCTAGGAAAGTGGCAGTCCCTCTGACCCACCCTGGAGCGCTTAGACCAGCTTAGTTGATCAGTGAACTCGGCACTGAAGCCTCTAATGTGGTCTTGGCGTGGCAGGGCGGGAGCCGGTCGAGGAGGGAGGCCCGGGGCAGATGTGGAGCAGGGAGTAAGGGGGGTATAGAGAGTCTATGTAATCATGGACATGGTGGGACAGGGGCAGGCCTGTTGCTGCAGCTCCCAGTAGGTCTCTGAGCCATGATTACAGGGTGTGTGCATGCAGAGGGGGGGTTGATAACAGGGATGCAAAAGTCACTGTGTGCATGTGGGTGCTGACCATAGGGTGTGTGCATGCTTGGCAGAGAAAAATTGCTGGGATTGCAAGACTAAAAAAGCAACCTAAGGGGAAGATTCAGGGGTAAGAAGTCCAAAACGGGAGAGCAGAGAGAGAACAGAAACAGGGAGTGACAGGGATGCTAAATAGCAGAATTGTATAACAAAAAGACAGAGTCACGGAGAGGAAGAGGAAACAACAATGCCAAGGGGTAAAGAAAAACAGACACAGAGGCAGCATTTCAAAGTCCTTGCTGCTTCAACTGAAAGCTGTTTTGTATTTCAGCAGCCTTTATATACCTGTCCAAAGCACTACCGTAAAATTCTTAACTGGAACTTTAACAGTCAGATTTTTGGCTTCGTCTTTAGACCCACAAATCAATAGACTGTTAAACAGCCGTGCTGCGAGACAAAAGGCAGAAAGATAGAGGAGCCAGAGGCGAGGATTAAAAATGGGTTAAAAATTGTGCTTAGAAAAAGCCAGAGGTGCTCTGCGGGCGCGTGTGTGCGGGAGGCACTGTCAGTCGAATTACTGTAGTAAGGCTGAAAACATCAATGGGCAAACAACAGACGGCTGCTGCCACATTGATTTCAAACATAATACACACAGGCTCGCACACATAAGGAGAAAAGGACGCGCACACGGAGAAGGCTTCAAAAGTTGTTGAAGATGTTGACTTAAGCTACTTAACTTTGACTGCTCTGACATTAAAGAGGATGAGGAGGAATAGAGAAGAGGGAGGGCAGAGGGAGAAAATAAGAGACTCAAGAGGCATAAAGGAGAAACAGAAAAGAGAAGAAGAGGAAAGGAGGATGAAAGCATGTGTGCTCTCCATCTCGCTTCATTTTTTTTCATTCAGCCTGTTCTTATCTCTCCCTGACCTCAGCTTTTCTATCCCCTGACAAGACCATGACTATACGGAAATGCGATTTGACTCTTTAATCTTTATAATCCATTTGGCCAAACAATGTTTTCTTTTTCTAATTAACGAGTAAACAATGATTGTGTGACTCAAGCATGAACGCGCACTCTCAATGGCAAAGTCACCAAGGATTGCGTGCTTTGCGGCAGCTACACCTGTACAAATGAAACCCAATAATGTGCTGTTTATTCCTCAAAGCATCTGGGAAGGGTGAAATAAAGAACTAACTCTGTCTTGGTGCTCCTGTGCTTTTTGCATATATTTAAATTAGGTAAAATTAGGAGAAAAACGGTCCCCTTGCAATGCAAATGAGCCTTGTTGCAAAAACAGTCCAATTGCTGGTTACAGTGAAATTAATAGGGTCTTTAGAGAGTTGGTGCTAACTGTAAAAATGTATAGGAGAGGGTTCGAGCCCAGACTTTCCAGCGATCATGGCTAATTCTAAAAACGGTTTCCCTCCCTCACCCTTTATTAGCTCTGCACTTTGTTGGTCAGAAGCTAATAGAGTCAGAAATCAATTTTATTATTTGTATCTGTGCCCTTGTTCTGCCTATGTGTTATTGGCGCAATGGTGACATTTATATTTTACGACATCAGTAAATGTACACTTGTGCTATGATATCCTAACTGCCTTTGATGCACAGTTCATGATGCTATCAGAAGGCGCAATCTGTTCTCTGTGAATTCACCTGTGAAAACGGCAGTCGCTATGAATCTGACGATAAATGTTGGATGGCAAATCAATGAAAAAAAAGGGGGAAAGAGAAAATGTCCAGAGTCATCATCGTACAGCTCTTCGGATAGTTCAGTGCAGGCACATGACAGTAGAAAAACAAATCCATACAAAACAGCAAATCAAAAAACTCCCTTTCTTCTCCCATCATTACTCCCTTTTGTTCTTTATCTTTCTTTCCATTATTGCGTCTCTTTCAATGTCTAACCTTTGTTGTGCTTACAATGAGAGGGATTGAAAGTTGCTAAGGCAACAAACAGGGAAAGAACTTCAAAAAAGAAAACCTCATCCTCATAGAGACGGATGAGAGAAAAGGGGGTAATGAAGGGAGCAGAGAAAAAGAGGGAGAGGGGGAGTTGAAAGAGTTTATCTGCCCATTAGCAGGATGCTATTTGAACCTGAAGGGATGTGGGATGTGTGGAGGAGAAGACATCAGAGAAGGCAATGCAACTGCCGGGAGTGAGAACTGTCCTGGAAAGCGCAGTAAATACAGTATGTGCACAATTTCCTATAGTTAAATATAGACGTTTTTAACTGAACTCTGGCTCTAGTGTGAACTTAAATTACTAAGTAGGCTTAACGATGGAATGTTTCATGTTATTGACAAATAGCAAGTGTTAAGCTGGATCAATAACACCTTAAATCATTGTATATATAATTAAATAATAATAAAGGAGTTGCTCAATCTCAAAGAAATAGAACGTTCAATTTAAACGTAACAAAGCAGAAAAATATAGTACAGGTCTAAAAAGGTTATCGCTCACTTAGATGTTGCACCAACCAAATGAAATTGCTATCTACAGTGCATGTTAAAAAATATCTAGGAAATATTTATTGTAATTAGAATGAATTCCTGTACAACATTTCATGGCATTCCACCCAATAGAAGCCGAGATATTTCAGGACGGACCGTCCGATAATGCTGCAATCACGTCCTTCCTGTTATATCAGGAAATAGAAATACACTAAGAACCAACTTCCGAATTGCCTCAGAATTGCGAGCTATATTACCAGAGGCTGTTTTAAACCGTGTAAGAGGTTTAAGGCTGGATATTCTGAAAACACAAACTTGCTGCATCAATATTCCAAGCAGGAAGCTTATGCATACTAACCAACCAGACTGCATGCTGCGTTTGAGGCAAATATCAACCCGCCCACAGTTTTAGAGAATCATGCTAAACAGCACACATACAACCTTATAATATCATGTTTGTAGCATTAAACACGTTTACTACTGAATGATTGGTTAAGTGCAACATTCAAAGCACATCATGTTTGTTATGGAGTGTGCTCGGTCCCATTATGAAAGAAAGCGTGCTCAGACTGTCATCACAATGACATTGAAGAAAAAAATCCAAGCAGCTGTCTGAACAAGTTTAATGTCAATATGGTGATAACCAGTTTATTAAGAAGAAGCAGGCTGATAAGCAGGAAGGGCATGTGCAGACGGGCTGATTGTCTGTGGTGTGTGTGTGTGTGTGTGTGTGTGTGTGTGTGTGTGTGTGTGTGTGTGTGTGTGTGTGTGTGTGTGTGTGTGTGTGTGTCTGTGTGTGTGTGTGTGTTTGTGCAGGGCTAAGAGAAAGAGATGATATGACACTTGCTAGATGAGCAACAAACATGATTGTGAGGGAATACAAAAAAGTGCCAACCCATACACAAAGCTGAAGCAGCACTTACACACACACACACACACACACACAAATGCATCTGTATGCATGTGCACAGAATTACACACACACACACACACACACACATACACACACACACACACACACACACACACACACACACACACACACACACACTCACTCCAGCGAACGCTCGACGTACAGCACGCAGCTCTTGGGGATTTAAAGTTCAAAGGATTTTTTTATTTTGGGAACAGCTTTGGGTTAGTCACCCTGCTTTGGGGACAGACGGAGAAACAGGTTGCAAATATCAAACACGTTACAAGCGCTGTGTCACACGCCCACCCACGACACAAACACAAGCTCACACACTTTCCTCACATTTCCTCTCTCACTCTTAATTCCAAAAAAACCTCTCGCCAAAGGGAGAATGTGTTTTTAAAACTTACGAGCTGATTCCCCTCCAGCTAATACATGATCACAGCACTGCAGACAGCTTTGTCAGAATCACTAAGAAGTTGTGTTTGGGCTTCATTTAGACACAAGGCAACATTCATTACAAGGCCGCACTACTCCATATTGTAAAGTGGTATACGGCTGGTGCACCTCAGGGGGTTCATTGGAAACAACACCAGTAACAGATTGTGTCTCCTTTAAGGGATGAGAGCAATGTTGGCGGTTGAATTGTCTGAGTTGTCTGCGAGGCATGATGACTTTTCTCCAAATTGACCATTTCCTCAAACTCTCCCCAGAACAGTGATTGTTATTCTTAGCAAACGTAGCTTTATCAGCTCTGGCTATCTTTGGATTTCTCCATTTTGTAGCAGCACTGATGTAATTCAAGAGAAAGATTCTCATACTGTGTGCAAAAGGATTGTAAGTGTATTTTATTTTTCAGCAATTGTTCGAACACATGGCTGACTATCTTAAAGCCCACAGTAATAACAGTTTGGAACACAATCACGTTACAAAAATACAACTATGTTTCATTTCTTCTTTCTGTAGAAGTCGGTCCTAGAAGCAGTCAAAGGTGAGGCCAACCTGATCATATTGTATCTTATCCTATGGTATGGTATAGTTTGCAGCTCCCTCCTGCTCTTTATTTATTTTATAAAATATATACTATAGCGGCATAATGCTAACTTAGATAGCGCTTTGTTTTCCAAAAACAATTGATAGTCCTCCTCCTTTTATGAAGATAATAGCTCTATGGATTGACAAAGTCTGATCCTATGAAATCTTAGGCGCCATGACATGTTTGTAGACATAAAGTGGCCATTTCAACACAAATTAAAGCAGCTATAACATTAGCCGAACTAGCAGCACAGTAATGAAGACTTCGACCAAATACTATTTAAAATGAGAATTGTATTTTATTATTTCTAGCAAGCATACTGATGGTTACAGCTGCGATTGCAAGGTGACACGTTAAAAGTTTTAATCTGTTGGCTAAAGTGAGCTCCCACACACACACCTATACAGTAATTACACACATACACACTCTGCGCATAAGTAATTGAACAGGCGTCGGCACAGTGTGGTGGCAACACCTGTTTGAAATGTATAATGAGCAGTCAGGGGAGAGGACCACACACACACACACACACACACACACACACACACACACACACACACACACACACACACACACACACACACAGGTGTCTGTTTTTTCTGGCAGTGACTCTGAGCTCGGTTGCAGGTCGAAGGAAGGCTAAGAATAAACTGACCCAGCTGACACACACACACACACACACACACACACACACACACACACACACACACACACACACACACACACACACACACACACACACACACACACACACACACACACACACAGTTAACTTTGTTTTTTGCACACACGCCCTCTGATTAACAAAAAAACAAGAAAGGAAGAAAGAGAGAGGGCAGACAGGGATTTAATTAACTCCGGCGTGTGCATAATGTGTCCAAATACTGAATAAATATAGATTAACTATGCTGCGTATAAAGAGTATGTGTGTCTTCCTACAGAGTGACACTGAATAAATTCCACTCAAGTGAGAGAATTACATACTGACGAACGCACTTACATATTATTCATGTCATTTTTTTCTCCTACTTCACTCCTGTCCTTGGTTCATTAATAACTCATGTACATCTCTCAAGATTTCTCCTCCTTATGTTTTTATCTATGTCCCTGACTCCTTCTGCAGTTTCTGCACTATTTTACTTATAATTTGGATAGAGTCAGGGCTGTTTTCGCAGGAATCTGGTGCTTTTTATCACAAGTAAACTGATATTGTGTGCTTATTTCAGAAATCATCCACTTTATTGACGTATAAATATGCAAATATGCCTTTGTCCCTCATCTGAAACCTGAAACTGATGAAGGGAAGCAGGAGAACAGGGATTTTTCCTTGTGGGATCACATTATTTTCTTTTTGAGGTGAAGCCCCGTTTTACTTCCATTCCTTCTCCTCTTTTCTTGTCAGTTCAGATCCAATGCCTTTCAGATTTTCCAAGAATTTCAAGCAGCACCTGGCTTACCCTTTCTCCATATACCCCTCCCCTTCTTGTGAGCCATCTACCACCTTTCTACCACTTTTCCCAAACTTTTCAGAACTCTACTTCCATCCGACAGGATAAACAACAAAAGTGACAGATTAATGCAGGTGCAGTGTGGTTGCTTAAATGCAGAGGAATAGAACAAACGGGTAAACAAAACTATTAGGCAGCAGCAAGGAAGACACACTGTCAGACAGGAGAGAACAGAAGGAGGTGCGGCGGGTGAGTTATGTCTGGGTTATGATCCAGCTAAATTGCCTTGGCAGAAAGTCCCTTTTCTCTGAGTAAAGTGTTAGACAAAGATGGATGGATGGAGAGGATGAGGGGAGGGATAAAGTACGACGGTAAGAAAGAAGCATTGGAGCAAGGGCAGGAAAGGAAGGATATGAAGGGTTTGAACAGTTAAAGGTTAAATACTGAAAAGAGGAAAGATGCTAATGAGGAGGAGTCAAGGGTGAAAAGGGAAAGAGTAGAGTTGACAGGGAGGTCAGGGAAGAAGGGAGGATGATAAAACCTATCCTGTGTGGAAGGAACTCTAAAATAATACCAAACAGAAATGCAGGGGGATGGGAGAAAGGGGGAAAGATGTTGAAGAAAGCCAATGAGAAAAAAGGCTGAAAATGGCTATATAGAGAAAAATCCAAGGTCAATGAAGAGCAGAAATTTAATGAAGAGAGAAAAGGGGAGGCGGAGGGAGGAAAGAAACAAGCGAGTGCAGCGGATAAAAGCAGCTTTACATTAGCGGGACATTTTTTGACAAGGGGCTCAAAGGCACAATGATGAAAAGAGAAAACACAGAGGGGTAGCAGCAAGAAAAAGCCATGAAAAAATAAAGAGAGGGAGGGATATTATAAGAGAGCACATCCTGTTTGCTTAAGTCCTTTCTTTTTTTGTTGTGCTCCTGTTTGTCCATCCTCCCAAAAAGCCTTTAAAAAGAGCACAGACTGTAATGCCAAAGCATCTCTGATATCATCACTGCTGAAAAGGCAGAATCATATTAAGTCCAAGGAGATTCTGATTTTAAAAAGTGTCAGGCATAATAAAAAAAGGGACAAAATGAGGCCCAAATGTCATTAAAACTACATTTAATAAAAAGGTTAAAAGCAGTTGTTCAGTACTTTTGGTGGTTTAATCTGTGCTGAAGAAGTATTGTGTAAATCCCAAACAAACACTCTGTAGTTCTGATCAATGCATGCTGCATGGTAAAAGCTGCTGTAGGTCACTTAAACTTCAGTATGATTCTCAGTAGCTTCATAAATACCAGCTGCTTTCACTGTTAATCCACAGCCAGAGGAGGAAGATGCTTATCGATGCTCATTGTTTACTCTTGACCCACAAAGTTAAAATCTCTGCGGGGTAAATCAAACCGCACCCTGTGATCTCTGTAATCCTCATATAGCAAACAATCCAACAGTACCTTACGCAGTTTGCACACCAGAAACTACTGGAGACTGTTAATGAGCTTCCTGAGGACATACTGTATATTGGTCTTTTCTAAGCTCACTAGCTTTATAAGTAGGGATGCATCATTGATGATACATGAAATAACAGACACACACACATGCACGCACACTTTGTCTTTTAGTAGACGAGACAATCCTCTTTTGTACTCATGAGCAGTGGTGCGAATTAATAAGGAAAATGTACTCAAACACTGAATTTACAATTTTAAGAAAAATAGTATCCTTTCTACATCTAGTGAATTTAAATATATGAATAGAGGTAAAGCTGCCAAGTATTTAAAGTAATAGATAATGAGCTCCTGCTGCAAAACTAAAGTGACGAAAACATTAATGCATGAATAATTATAATCTAATCACATGTTTTTTTACGAAGTCTCAAGGCCTAAAGCCAGGTTGGTCCTAACAAGCATAGAAATTCAAGAGAGCACACACACACACACACACACACACACACACACACACACACACACACACACACACACACACACACACACACACACACACACACACACACACACACACACACACACACACACACACACACACACACACACACACACACACACACACACACACACACATGCTCTTGTGTCCTTGGGCACATGCATTTTTAATATGCTGATGTTAGCGGTGTTAAATTGACCAATACATAAAGCGGTCGGGAATGCAGTTTCCTCAGCGTCTCCCGGGGCCCCTTAAAGCAAGTACTGCGTGTGTGTGTGTTTGTGTGTGTGTGTTGTGTGGACAGTTTTAAAGAGTGAGGACTTTTCTGCTAGATTCCACTTCCTCAAGGTGTGTTTGGTTCATGGTTGGACAGAGTTAACGGTACAATTAATTAAATACAAATGTGTGTGTTGTTTTTCTAGGGGGGGGAAAGTTGGGAAGATGGAGTGTGTATCAACCTGTGTGTGTGTGTGTGTGTGTGTGTGTGTGTGTGTGTGTGTGTGTGTGTGTGTGTGTGTGTGTGTGTGTGTGTGCGTGCGTGCGTGTGTGTGTGTGTGTGTTTGAGCGTACCTAGAAGAGTGGCATTAATGCGCTGTTATCTGCCATAATAGAGCTATTTATACCGCAAATACATGTTTCACACTCAATTAACCTGAACAGCCATTTCTGAATGAGAGTCCATCGCACAGGAAGGAGACACTAAAAGTATGTCGTCACCTTTGAGTGATATGAAAACATCTTTCTAATGAATTAAAGTAATAAAAGGGTTTTTTTATTCGATTTCGGCAGAGGTGGGAAACATGCTCCGATCTCGTTCTTAAGTAGAAGTGGGAGTACCAGAGTGTAGGAATACTCAGTTACAGTAAAAGTCCTGAAATTTAAATGTGACTCAAGTAAAAGAACAAAAGTATTAGCATCAAAATATACTTAAAGTAACTAAACCAAAAGAACTGTCCCGTTTCAGAATTATTTGAATTATTAATGATATGTTTTCTAATTATTTACTGCAGGGTAGCTTGTGAATTTACTCCAGGTGTAACAAAAGTCTTAATAAAGAGTTGATCATATTTCACATCACTAATCCAAATCTGCAAAGTAACTTATGGTATTAATTAAATGTAGTGGAGTGAAAGCACATGATTTACCTCTGAAATGGAGTGGAGTACAGTACTACAGTAGATGTACTTAGTTACTTTACACCACTGGAGTTTGGGCCATTGGTGAAGTGTGCATAATAGTCACGGTTTAATAACAGTTCCTGTACTCACATGGTCTCGTCGTTCTGGAACTCCAGCTTGCCGGCGGACAGTTCGTAGTCCTCTCCTGCTCTAGCGGTGGCATCCACGGTTCGGTAGGGGACAGCCACCAGGCCTCGGGCCCCCGAAGTCCTGAGCACCTTCAGCTCCATCACACCCACACTCTCGCTCACCTTCTGACTGGAGCACTCAAAGGTGAAGATGCCTAAAGGGAAGAAAGGAAGAAGATAATGTGACGGGGGAGAAACACTACAAAGTGTGAAGGATGAGGTTGATAAACACCTACGCTCACTCACTGCCTTGCTCTCTAGTGTGTGCTGAATATATAGAGAAGGGGATAATAGACCACCTCCCACTCTCGCTAGATAAAAGGAAATGAGCATCAGGTAAACGCCCACTGTACACTCAGCCTCAGTCACTTTAATTGTCTTCGGATGTTTTCAAACTACTGTGGCTGAAAAGTGGTGACACTGAGCGGACTCCAGCAAAACAATAGACCCAAGTGGATTCAACACGAAGCTGGGTGGGTGCAGACATTTCTATCAAAACCAGCTCTACATTTGTTGTCAGTTTTGCATGCTGTATCTAGGTAACAGACAAACTTTTACACACAAAAATACAAAAAATCATCAGGACTTTGATAAAGAACCAGAGCATTAGCCGAACTGTTATTACAGTGATATGAATAAAAATCATTCCATCAAATCTCAATTAGGGATTCCTGTTACCTGCGTGATCGTCATCATAGATGGTCACTGTGGCGGTGTGGTTGTCACCCAGCACGGCTTTGGGGGCGACGTTGGCGTCCTGCGGTGCGGTGCCAATCTCCGGATAGCCAACTAGCCGAGGGTTACTGAGGTGGACGTAGAAATACTCATCCTCCTCGAAGATGTCATCATCAATCACACCGACTGTGATCTCTGGTGAAAGAAATGTCATTTTAGATTGGGACAGAATACTTTGCGGTATGTAGAATTAATCAAAACTTTGTATATTATATATTTTATACTTTATTTGGTCAAGGAAATCATTGCTTGGTACAGATCCTCTTAAAAGGGTCAAACCATGGTCACCTTAATACATTTTACATGTGATACATTTTAAAATATCTGTAATATATCAGGATTCATATCGCATTTGCAATATCAGACAAGGTTTTTTTTCCAAGCTGTGCAGCCCTAATGGTACTCTGTACTTTTTATTTCCCTAAGGAACTGTGGATGACCTGCGCTGTTTGAGCCTCAGTGTAAGCGATGTGTTTTGGGAAAATTTGCCATACATTATTGCTGTTACTGTTGGTTTTTTTTTACCTTTGAGGGTCTCTCCCGGCTTAAACAGCAGTGTTCCCTCTGCAAACTCATAATCTGAACCTGCGTTTGCTGTGCCATCCTCTGTGCGATAATCCACCTGGGGGAGAGCGGAGCACACAGAGAGTGGGAGGCGGGTGAGAGGAGGGTAAAGGGAGAGCCGTCAAAAGATAACACAGAATGGAAAAGGGCAAATAAACACAAAGGAAAAGGAGAAAGAGGCAATTGTGGAGATGAGAAGAGAGGAAATTAAGAGAAAGTGCTTCATTAAACTGAACCCTGTGGTCAGACACTGTGGGGATAAACACTTTGAAGATAGTACAATAAAACTTCACCTGCATCCTCTCCATCTGCCCCCATGTTAACCCGCTGCACACAGAGCCTCACAAATGCACCCTCATGGTTTAGAATCAGATAACAGATTGTGTCCTCTTTTAAAAAATTCCCTTCATACAGTCATACTGTGAGGCTTGGGTGTATGAGAAAGCCGAGTAAGAGCTGGTGGCGCCTTTATTCCCATTCTGTTCGCTCGGCTCTTGATGAAATGCGTGTGAGTGACACAAATCTGAACCCTTTTTAACATGCAACCATTTATTGCTAGGACTACTCTATACTGAGGATTCATAATATTTCAGATTTTCCAAACATGAGGAGACATTATGACATTTTGGAGCTATGATTGAATGATGTGACTATAATAGCAGGAAATAATGAATTGATGAGCCGGTTTTTATGTCACACTGTATCAATGTGAACCTAATTAAAACGGTGCCTTTATTATTACAGCTAATTGATATAATACAGCACAATGTATTTGGCTAGGAATGCTAGGATGGTATGGATGGACAAGAATGTGTTTTCCCATAAAGAATTAGCCATATACTGTTTAAGCAAGCATAAAGCTGCAGTTATTCATTTTGTATGTCATTTGATTGTCTCAAATGATTAAGGTGTTGCTCATACTGACAAACCCATATTAAATCATGATAGTTTCAACATATCAGCTGTTTTCAACTAAAAAGCTTTTAGAAACAAATATGTAAATACCTGTTAGGAACTAAATGGCCAAACAAAAGTAAGTACTTGCTGAGACACATAGTATCTTTCCCAGGAGTTTTTCGAGTTTAAAACAGAGCTAAAAAAAAAGGTTTATTTTGGACTTAAATCCATTAGGTGGATACGAAGGAAAGCTCATGATTATCTGTATCCATGTATATATACATTTGGCACAAAAGCTCTCCTAATGCTTCAAATGAGCAGTTAGCTTTCCGTTGTATATTATTGGTAATGATGTGTCTCAATGTCGATAGCTGTTTTAGAATGGCTGCCTCGTGGTTAAAGTGCTACGCTTTTTAAGAGGCAAACTATATTTCTTTGAACTTTTCGTGTATATTATAAAGGCTCAGATTGCAGTCTTGGATTGTTATAATATATTTAAACTTACGTCTGATTCAAGTGCTGCATCAAGTGCATGTGTCCTCATTGAGAAAGCCGTTACGTAAAGATAATCATTTCTTCACCTGCTCTGCTCTGACACGCTGTCTGAAGAGCCTGTGTGGGCTTAAAAGGCCACTTCACTTTATAAAATCAGCTTCAGTGGACGGCAGACTGAAGCCATGCCATGAGCTGACCTCTACCCTGATGCTGCATCATGGTCTCCTCAGAAAAGGGAGTTATGATTTTATTTGGTTTGTCTGTTTCTCAGCAGTATTAGGTAAAAAAAAACGATGATATTCTATCAAGGTCCAAGAGATAACCCATTACATTTTAAAGTGGATCCAAATCATGGTGAGGGAACACGTATTATTTTTTCAATTCCATTAACATTGCCTAATAGGGCATGATCTATTCTGAGGAAGCTTTATTTGTATATGGGAGAATAATAGAGGGGACACAGCCATGCAAAGCCCCAGCAGTATTAAACATGCAGATAGTTTCCCTGATACAGATTTCTGTCTTTGACTTAAAAGAAAATCTGTTATTCAGAGTATGAGGCCAGCGTAAAGATCAATGAGCCTTCCCCAATGGATGTTTTTTTTTCGTATTCTCACAGCCTGAACTGATATCTAAACATCTGGAGAATAAAGTGTTTAGTAGTGTGTGTCCCAGCTCTTCTTTATCACCAGTTTCTGTTCTTTTACCAGCAGAGAAGAGAACATGAATCTTTATAGAGATGAGAACAAGTGAGGTCGGGTCAGAGCAGATTTCTGGTTTCTATTTTTCTCCGTCTTTTGTCACTTTTCTGAACTCCACAGTCTTGCATAAACACCTCACACACCTTGACAGTTACTCCAGGGTCTCCTCCGTGTCTGGCCACAGTCAGTTTTAAGGAGCCACAGTTTTCAAAGCACTGGTACAGAGCGGGTTCAAAGTCCATCCTGATGGTGTGAGGGTCGTCCTCCTGCGCCTGCGTCTCGTTGCTGCTCACCACCTGGACAAAGGACAGGGAAAGAGTCGGGCTGGAGTTTCTTTATCTTTGAATAGCGGTGCTGAGGGGAGATGGTGTGCATCTCACCTTGCGGGCCTGGTCGGCGGCGTGCTTCTTCAGGATGTTTCCAGCTCCGATCATCATCCTTGTTGCCTGGATACGGTAGAACGCTCTGCTCTTCTGCTGCTGCATCAGGACCTGATCAACAAAACCAATCAATTAATATTGTATTGATCATTTCATCTCCAGATTAGGTTTTCTTTTATAACAGCTTCCAGGTTTGAACTGGAAACTGCAATTTCAAGATTAAGCCGTAAATCTCTCGGGAAATGTTTCTCCTCAGGGAAATCAGTAGTCAAGGGATTAGTGAGTTACTGAAGGACATTTTTTTAAAATGGATGCTTGAAGTTTTGACTAGATCCTGTGTAATGCTGTTGGAGCTTCATCTATGCTTCAAATATTCGATCTAATGGGCTTCATCAATCATTTAGCACTCATTCCAATAAAAATGTCCGGCTAATAGGAATTACATATCCTAAAGCAACCAACCAAATATAAATTGAACAGCAGCTCTGGAAATCATTGCCTCAAAGGAACACTGATTTTTTTAAATTGAAGAACAGAGAGCCGGTAATATCACTGCAGAATTCTCGTAAAATCTGCATCACTGTGGAGCGACGGAAGCTGTAATGGTAAGTTTAGTTTAAAAACTTTATCTGGTTTAGTTGGTCTTATTTATTGAAAGTCCAATTCCACCATGGGGGACCACTGTTAAATTTTTTATTCAATGATTCGTTAAGACCTCACTGAACTTGACTTTAACAGGCCAGTTGCCATTTTTATTTACAGCAAGAGGCTGCAGGGAGGGAGGCTTGAATTCAAACAAACATCTGGCAGTTTACCAGTGCAGCTTGGGGTGCTTTCCTCTCCTCTTTCGTTGCCAAAAAAACAAAGACCAGCAGGAAGAAATGGTGGAGAAAAGGCAACGGAAGGAAGAGAGGAAAGCAAAGAAAGGGGGAGCAGCAGCGACTTGGATAGCTTCCACAGTTCCTCATTAAAAGGGTGAAACCAGTCCTTAAAGTTCCAGTTTGATCCTAAAAATTGTTTTTAGCGAGTGTGAACAAATCTTCAAAAAGAGATGTGTGTGTGTGAACGCCATTTAGTGTTGTTTTTAACAGGGATGAGAACAAACCACATCGACAATCTAAACTCAACTTAACTAATGCCAAATTTAACCACAAGTTAAATTTGGGACAAAGCTCTACATTTACATGGCTTATCAATATCTTTTAAGGCATCTTATATCTAAACCCCCTTGAAAAAAATCTTAAAACCAGGTACACTTGCTATCTCTTTTTAAAATGTTGACATGTCCCAGTGTTCACATACAGGTAACAAGTGGACCTTGAGTTAGGTTTTTTTGTCAAGCTATGGCTTCCAAGGCTATGGAGAAACGTTCATGCTCACTTATTTGATGTTCATACAACTTACCCCAAATAAAATCACCTGGATCTCAGAGGGGACGTCTGATATAGGGCTGTCAATCAAGCCAACCGCCAACATGCTCTCTGCAGACTAGTGGTTTTATCAGCACATAACATTACATAAGAGGCTGAAAAATACTTGGTATCTGTATATGAGTAGCGATCTAGACCACACTTTAATGTCTTCCTTATTTTGCTTTTTAAATTCGGTGTGTATGCATAGTTTGGTTTACAATTCCTTTCATGTGCACTAGAGGAGATAAATGAAGGTTTTTCCAAATCTTTTCATGAAGGCAGTTGTTTAATTTATTGAACACCATTTAACTTGCTCTGGAACATTTTGCAAGGTTCTCTGTATCCTGCTATTCCCTAAAACACCTTGTTAACAACTGAATGTGTCAGAGCGTCAACTCCAACACTGTCGTTTGAAATGTGTGACATGATGTAATGTCTCATCTAGGATAAATGCAGGGCCTCCATTATAAGCAGCAGCATCCATCCAAATATATTAAAAAGATTTTAAAAAGTTAACTTTTTATAAAACCTTTAAACTTTAAATACATTTTTCAAATGAACTACAATGTCTCTTTGAACTTTGGACACAGCCTGGCTACCTGTTACCCCTTGTTTCAAGTCATTATGCTAAGCTAATCACCTCCCAGTTGTAGCTCCACACTGAACGCAAAAACATGTGGCACCAACATAATCAACTCTCTTTTGTAAAAAAGAGTATTCAACAAACTTTTACTCGTAAAATATATTGAATATGAATAAATTATAATATTAGCACACTCCTCTAACCTGATAATTAGCCATCTCAATGAGCTGCTCCATGTCTTTATCCGGGTGCCTCTGCTTCAGATCCTTCAGCGTCCTCGCCATGTCCCTCCTGGCCTCGTCCTCTTCATCCTTCACTCCATCTTCCATCATCCCTCCGTCCATCCCACTGTGAGAATTCAGCGCCATCTGTCCATCCAACTCCAGCATGTCCATCTTGGTGAAGCCCCCTGGCCCCAGAGCACCTCCTCCGGCCATACCCATGGCTCCATCCGGCCCTCCCTCGGTCTCGATGATAATGCCACGGTGCTTGTCGGCACGGTAGCGCTTGCGGACGTACTTGTAGAAGAGGAGGCGGCGGTCTGCCACCCAGGCCTGGACCACGCAGAGCGGGAAGAAGAGGAAGGTCAGCACTGCCTCCCATACCTACAGGAGAGGAGACACAGTTAACACCTTTTTCTTCCCAAACTTTGCTCTTTTACAACCTTCTGTATTCTCACCTCCACCTCTCCCGGGGAAAAGACACTCAGAATCAGGTAGAGCCATATGTAAGCGAAGATACTCCAGGCTGCCGTGACGAAGAACACCCGAAGGTGTTTGATTTTGCGTGTCTCTCCATCAGGAACCACGTACACACACAGGGCAATGATGACGAACATGTTGAAGGCAGCGCTGCCCACAATGGTGCTGGGACCTAGAGATCCAGCCTCGAAATCGTGTCCACACACCTATAGCCGGGGTGAAAATCAGATTACTGTGTTCCCAATACGTTCTGCACATCAGGTAATCTAAAATGTAACCTGCCGGCTCATAATGTGCTCACCTCAATAACTGACAGCAGTATCTCGGGGGCGCTGGAACCCAAGGCCATTAAAGTGAGATTAGAAACGGTCTCATTCCAGATCCTGACCGTGGCCGTGGTGGTCTCACCATTCGGCCGCTTTATAGTGATTTCTTTCTCCTGGGAGGTTATGACCTGCAGAAAAAAGCAGAGGAAAGAGAAGGTAAGGAAAGATTTAACGCAAAGGAGAGTGAGAAGCAAAAGTAAAAGGAACGGGACATGAAAGAGTAATGTATCCACCAAATGAAAAAAGCACGAGTAAGTAAAAAAAATGTAGGTTTTTTTTTTTAAATACCACAGAGCCATGAAACGTATTATATTAAAAGCAGCCCCATATTTCCCTTAATTGACCTTCATTTATGGTGAAAGCATTTCAGGTTTTCCAAGTCACATGGACAGTGAAATCGTCATTGAAATACTTTGTGAGTGAAGTATTCCTTTAAGTTAGATCCATTGAATTTCCCGTAGCTGTTAATAACTGACAAACAAAGTCATTACTACAAAGAAGTGACTTTCATCTCTTGCCTACCTCTATAGAAGACATGAACCGGTCCGCTATGATGCTCATGCCCAGAAACATATAGATGAGAGCTACGAAGTAAACAATGGCCCGCGCCACTTTGTCGCCCACAGAGGGGTTCTGAGGGTTCCACACGGGCAGCACCACTCCTGAAACATCACAACAAAGGAAGATAATTAGAATATGTTCGGCAGGAAAGGATCAAATATATTAGGTTGCATCACTTTCCCTCAGTTATCTCTTTAATATCGTACAGTCTGCCACTGTGGGCATCTTGGTAAAAGCTCTGCGGCAGTATAACCTGATTAAGGAATGTAATAAGTGGAAGACTTATCATAAGGTCTCATTTGTCTTGATACAATATATTAAAAATCGATCAATGTGCTCCAGTTTAAAGGCAGTAAGCTGGCACAATCACCTGATAAGTCACCAGTGGTACATTTCACTCAGGAGACAATGAAACACTGTCACCATTGAGTGCTATGGCATCCTAATTTGGGGGCTCCTTGAATATTCTGCTCATATTTTTCAACTTTAAAGGTTGTTTTTTAACCTGGACCTTACTTTCCAATGTTTTTTTATTTCTAACTGCTTCAATATTCAACACTGCTGCCACTAAAAGGGCTCAATAGCAGTGACATTTGAGAGGAATTAGCGTTTTTCCAGGATGAAAAAGATTGTAGTTGGCCTTTCAGTGTGCATTAGCAACTCCCAAATAAATCTTGTTCCTGTTAGCCTCTGGACAGCTTGCACAGAATGAGCTGGCAAAATGTACGGCAATTAATGCCAGGAGGGTATTTATAGGCTATTTTAGAAATAAAGGAGTCATTCGATTAATATACTGGTACCACAAGAGAAATATACACTCTATTAAGCTGAGGAATGACTCCGGAGTTACTGTACGATACAATGCCATTTTTCCCACCTTCCTGACACTGGTCTCCAGCGGCTGAGCAGTTTGCATCACTTGCATCCACTGATCCGGAACAGGACAAGAGGAGGGGGGTAGAGAGAAGGAAGAGGAGGAGGGGTGAAGAGAGAGAGGAAGGGGACATGGCTGTTGGAGCCATTTCTGTCGATGCAGTCAGGCCTTCACTGGACCCTTCTGACTTCTATTCGGTCGTTGCAGAGAGGAGTGACGTCCGAATCCTTCAGACAGAGACAGAAGGAGAGACATTATTTCACTTTTAAATACACCACTTAACTCTCTTAAGATCTATTTTGGTTGGCTTAATTGTATTCAGGATATAATACCCTCTTCTGCTTTTAAATCAACTTTGCCTTTAATTAAAGCATGCAGGAAGTGGTTACGCTTGAAGATATTAGCACAGAGTGAGGAAAAGCATCCGTGGCCGTCAGAATGAAAACCTGTATTTAATGTGACTTAAACAACAACATTCTTTATTTTAACAGAACTCAATCAAAGGTGGTTTATGGCGGATTATAAACACATCGAAAAAGCAACAAAAGCAATAACGAATGGCCATTACATGAAAGCAAGGCTGAAAACAGCTCTGTAAGTGATGATATACTTGTAGCCAGCGTCTGTAATAAAGTTTAAACTATATAAAAAGTCTATAGATGCAGTAGGAGTAGCCGGCCTCAGGAGATGAAAAAAATCAATCACCTCTTGTTTTTAATCTGGACTGTGGAGCGGTCAATAGAAAACTCTTTTTCGCTGCACAGCAGAGCAAACAGTATTCACATTTCTCCATTTGTAATCTTTAGAAATCCCCCTAAGACATTGCAATCTTACCAGGTGGTTTTTTTGGTGCTTAAACCTAACATAAATCACTGCATTATCATACACATGTAGTGTCAATATTGATAAAGTATTACATTTTATATTTACTATTTATCTAAAAACCTTTATTGGACACAGTGGCAAGTCAGGTCTTTCACTCCACAGTCCAAGTTATCTCTCATGTCTTTTATTTTCTGGTCTTAGCTGCACTGTTTATGGTTTTATATGACCAATGGTTGTAAAGATTACGTCTAATATCAAAGGGTTGTTTGTCTCGATAACAGAAAACTAAAAAAAAAGTATCCTCCGGACTCTGCAGAGTCTTTTAGCTTCTTTAAGCTCATTGTTTTGATCGAGTCCTGCAGCTCTCATCAGGGTGATTTCCGCCGCAGTATTAGCTGTTTTTTTTGTGTAAAAAAAGCTCTAAGAAAAATGCTGTTACTACCTGCTTCGCACCAATCAGCAGACAGACAAATGGAGCAGCTAGCAACATAGCGTACCATTCAGTAGCTAAAGAGACATGTATGTTTCTTTTTCCGAGGTTGGTAGAGACCGAACACAGAGCTTAAAGGACAGTAGCCTTTGGACATTGCCAAGGTGGCTAAGACTTAACATAAATGCTTATGTTACTTGGTGTGTGATGAATGACTAAATAGGCAACTGGAGGGAAGTGCTTCATGTGAGGTTGCGCTCAGGGCAAAAAAACTCATTCTCTCTGCTGCTGCTGCTCATAAATCTTTCGGTGTGAATACACGGTGAAGGCCAAAATGTTTAAAGTTGAATGACTCCTAACTTGGGACTGTCTCTCATGTGGACAGGATGAACATGATATTAAATGTAAGTGGACAAACTGAATTTCCTGAGTGAAACATGGCCTTGAGTCAAGTCTTTCATGTGTGAAACCTTACACACAAGACAGTATGGTGCATTTGTGTGCAGCCAGCTGTAAGCGATGTTCTTTACTGCGGTTTTCATTCTGCTGAACAATAGCTGAGCTGAAAACAAGCAGGTGAGGATACAACAGAAATATGTTTTCATGTCTCAGTTAGAAGAGAGTTGATTTATTGAGAGAGGAAACAGATGGGAAAAAAAGGATGAGAAACGGTTTGACCCCGCAGGTCAAAATCAGTGAAAACATAGAAAGAGGAAGTGAAACATAAACGCATGTCACATTGCACAATGACCAATACACAACAGTGTCAGTCAGCTTTGTAGGGCTCATGTTGCTGACCTTGTACTCGAATACTCTCACACACTCACTCCACACTGAGGGGAAGTGGGCCTTGGGCAAAAAAAGCGCTGACCCGATCCTCACCGAAATGCATACACACACACACACCAGCACACACACACACACACACACACACACACACACACACACACACACACACACACAGTTAATCATCTGTCGTGACTTCAGCGGGGAGCTGTGACCCTGTCTTCATCTATCTTCCAGGGTCTAGCTGCTCTGACAACAACCTGTCACTTCAATACTCCACTCACTCCTCTCCACCGCCGTCATCCCGCTACTGCTACCCTCCACTACCTCTCGCTCCTTCCTTCCTTCTCCTTTTAGACTGAGGTCCTGCATCACAGACGGCTTTTTCATTTTCGCTCATAGTGATTAAAGAGTATGTTAAGATACAGGTTTCACATTATATCAATGAGATGTCACTCCTTATTTGAAGTTCAACAGAATCAAAATTGACGCAGAAGAGATATTGTCAGTCCTAATCCAGGCATGTTTTATTGTAAAACAGTGGTGCCTACGTTACCCACAATGCAACTTGAAAGAAATATTTTTTCTCAACTGTATTCATCAGAATTATCACTCAACTGTGCTAATTCAGCAAGATGGCAATGATGAGTCGACAAATTGCTTATAGTTCAGTATAATAATATAATAATAATTACTAACATTTTATTTTAATATTTTCATTGTGCAAAATGTGTTGTTTTCAGCCTCTCAAATATTAAGAATTGTTACTCTTCTCTGTAATATTTCGGGTTAAGGTGAAAATCGGTTTCTAACTGACAAATCAAGTTGAAAAGAAAATACAATGGACATTTTAAAAATGGGATACACCAAATAATAATCGATTCCTCTAAAAAACAATGGGCCGGATATTCTATAATGAGAATATTTGTTGAATTGCATTCATCTGTCAGACTAAAATCATCCTTAAAAATGATGTTGAATAATCATTATAATCATATAAATGGGGCAGCAGCAGCCCATCTAAGGGTTGCCAGTTCAAGTCCTCATTGGACCGATACAGACTGGTCTTTTCCCCCGTCAATCCTATCATTGTGGTCTATCTGTTTGTATTTCTTGTATCTGTGTAAGTAAATGTCCTGTCGTCTCTTTTCTCTCTCTCCGCCTACACACACTCTGTCATCATTTCACATCTTAAGCACTTCTCCATATCCTCTGTTCGCTCCGTCTTTCACACCTCCGTCCAACCTCATCGCTCTTAATGTTCACCTCATCTGTAAACAAATATGTCTAATACATAGTCCCGCAAAGATGGTAAAAAGGAAGCAGGGTGGTTAATGGGAAGGGAACCGGATTGTGATGAAATTTAAATGCAACTGCA
Organism: Eleginops maclovinus; assembly: GCF_036324505.1. Lineage (NCBI taxonomy): Eukaryota > Metazoa > Chordata > Actinopteri > Perciformes > Eleginopidae > Eleginops > Eleginops maclovinus. The sequence continues at coordinate 9,523,360 of NC_086362.1, forward strand.
CAGTGACTAAATAGAGAATAAAGTGTCCCTGGTTAGATAAGCAGTGGTAATGAATTTTAGCGTAGAAGCTCAGTTTTGTGTCTAGGTATTTTATTTTCTATTGATGCATTTAAAAAAGCTATTATCTTTACTGGAGCTGAGTCAAGACAACTTTAAATTTTTAGACCTGACTCAATAAAAAAAGTGCAAGGCTGCAAGACAGAACAGAGCAAATCAATACAAAGAGGAAAAGTGGAAAGTTGCAAAATATTAGCTTTTAAAAGTGCTTAAAAGCGGAAAGGGTTGATAGGAGCAAATGCAGAGGGTGCTACACTGGCTCATTATCATGAAGTGAAGAGGGATTTTCTGACTACTGAGTGGGAAGAATGCTTTTATCTTTTCCTTTCTACATTTCAACAGCGCTGCACACTTTGAAGTTTGGTAGCAGTGACATCAGGATTAACCAGAATACACATTGAAGGGGTTTAAAGTGTGACTTTTATGCCAGATATATGTTTAAAACCAAACTTTAAACAAGCAATGATACCAGTTCAGAGCTAGAACTGACTTCTTATAACCGTGTGTGCATGTGTGTGTGTGTGTGTGTGTGTGTGTGTGTGTGTGTGTGTGTGTGTGTGTGTGTGTGTGTGTGTGTGTGTGTGTGTGTGTGTGTGTGTGTGTGTGTGTGTGTGTGTGTGTGTGTGCGTCTGTCTTATTTCCCCAAGGCTTTCTCCTTGTAGAACATGAATCATACTGACAGATCTCACACACACTATGACCTGTCCTGACTTTTCTCAAACTGAGGGTGATGCTCAGGCGTGTCTGCAGACAGGTGTGTAAATGTGGATGCACGTGCACACACAAACGCACATAATGTTCTAATCACTGACAAGCTCACAGAAATGCACAACTGCTCTCAATCAGGCCAACAGGTGTTCACAGTGTGCGTATGTGTGTGTGTTGGTGTTTGTGTGTTGGTGCATGTGTGAGAAGGGAGACTGATCATTTCATGATTGGATGATGCATGTTTACGCAACTTTGTAGGTGAAAGGCTGGAAGACATTGATAAAACAAGTGGATAATGAGGGAGAAGAACAGAAGAGAGGAAAGGAAAGGAAATTAGAGGGGGGGAAGGAAGGGAGAGGACAGGAAACAAAATAAAAATAAAGAGGAGAAAACAAGACAGGAAAGGGAAGGTTAACTCAACTCAACTCAACTCAACTTTATTTATAAAGCCCTTTAAAAACAGCCACAGCTGAAACACAGTGCTGCACATGGATGAAAACACGTAGCACAAGACACAAAACCCCAAAACAACAATAAACAATAACAATATAAAAACAAAAAGACCAATGAAACAAAAACAGAGTCTCATGCTGGGTTAAAAACCAAGGAATATAAGTGGGTTATAAGACGAGTTTTAAAAATGGGCAGTGAAGGGGCTTGTCTAATGTGCAATGGGAGGTCATTCCACAGATTAGGACCGGCAGCGGAAAAGGCTCTATTCCCTCTGAGCTTCCGTTTACCTCCAGGAGCAGCTGATCAGCTGACCCTGAGGCACCGGGCAGGAGTGTAAGGATGGAGCAGCTCAGAGAGGTAAGACGGGGCGAGACCATTTAAAGATTTAAAAACAAATAAAAGAATCTTAAACTTGACCTAAAATGCACAGGCAGCCAGTGGAGGGAGGTTAAAATGGGAGTAATGTGCTCCCTTTTACGTGTTCCAGTTAGGAGTTGAGCGGCAGCGTTTTGGACTAACTGGAGACGTGCGAGGGAGGACTGGCTGACTCCAAGATAAAGTGCATTACAGTAATCCAGCCGAGATGTAATAAAGGCATGGATTACTGTTTCAAAGTGCTTATGTGCAAGGAAGGGCTTCACCTTTCCCAGCTGCCTAAGATTTTTAAAAAGCTGGACTTCACTATTGCACCAATTTGACAGTCCATTTTAAAATCACTGTCCATGGCTTCCTGTAGTGCTCCAATGGGCACAGATCAACAGGAGGGGGTTCACAAGAGCCACTGGGACCGAACACCATCACTTCCGTTTTATTTTCATTACATTTTAAGAAATTTAAGAGAGAGAAAAAGAGAAAGAAGACTTTTACTGTCTTACAAAATGGCACAAAGTCTTAAAATAAAGGTTGACATTTTTTTGTCTTAAACCCTCACTGGATTTAAATTGGTGTGACATTCAGAGAGGATTTACAGGAAAAGATGTATTTCATACAGATTTACTGCGTCACTTTTCATATTGAAAGCGAGAAGCTGTTGCTCTTGTGTTTCAAGTTTGGTCAAATATGCCGTTAACACTACAGGTGTCGTCAAATTTCCTAGAACTGAAATCTACTGTATTGAGGATTATGACGTCACAGCCCTGGGAATAATGGAGATAATCTGTTATCTAAATGCAATATGCAAGAGAGGAAAACACAACTATAAAAAAGTGATGACCAAAAAGAAATAATCTGCCTGGGGAAACGGTAGCTGATTAAACCGGAACAACAATGCCTGCGTCACAATTGAATTTGGAGAATGTTAAGTACAGCATGTGCCAGACACACACACACACACACACACACACACACACACACACACTTTGCAAAGGGCTAATGTCATTTGATTCATCACATCTTCATGGTCTCAGCTAGCATTAGTCCAGCCCGCCCCTTCCTCTCTTCTCTCCCTCCACCCTGTTTCTCACACTGCTATAACATGTCTCATGACCTAACACTGTGAAAGCAGAATCAGATAAGGGAGATCACATGACTGTTTTCATTGCAAATCACCTGTGACTCCCTGAGGAAAGTGTGAATTACAAAGCCGTAGGAAGTGTTTTGTAATTGCCAGATATTATGATATATTTCATATAATCACAACACACTGGTGGTTGGATTTATATTCCCTCTGTTGAAGATGAATAGTTTTTACTTTCTCTCTTATTCTCTATTCAAATTATTTGTCTTATAACATTGTTATGTGCCCAATACTTTATGCTTTTATGGTATCTCTGTCTGATTTCTCAATATAGCTCTACTGGGCGAGTGCAGCACCAAGATGCCATTTGGAGGTTTTATTCCCAATGAACGGCATTTGAATGATCCCCGTGAGAGCACAATCGAAGAAAAGATAGAATTGTATTTATCCCGAGAAAAATGGTTGTGCAATTGACTCGTGTGACCTGTAGGACAAGGCAGCTATCTCTTCATCTTCCCCTCCTAACTATCAATTCACTCCTCCCCTCTCTATCATAATCTCCCCTTTCTTTTCATCCCTAACTCCCCCTATGACACCCAATGTATTTTCTGCACTATACATCTCCTCTATGCTTCTTTCTCTAACAAAGTTATTATCGCTCCTCCACAGAGAGTCAAGGGGAACAAGATGAAGCCAGCGTGACTGATCTTGGTCATATCTCCAATATGTGTGTGTGTGTGTGTGTGTGTGTGTGTGTGTGTGTGTGTGTGTGTGTGTGTGTGTGTGTGTGTGTGTGTGTGTGTGTGTGTGTGTGTGTGTGTGTGTGTGTGTGTGTGTGTAAGCATGCATGTGTAATGTTCCCTGCAACTTTGCTGGTGTTGTGCTGTGTGACAGTTTGCAGGGTGTGTGTGTGTGTGTGTGTGTGTGTGTGTGTGTGTGTGTGTGTGTGTGTGTGTGTGTGTGTGTGTGTGTGTGTGTGTGTGTGTGTGTGTGTGTGTGTGTGTGTATGTGTGTGTGCGTGCCTGCGTGTGTGGATGTGCATGCGTGACTGATCTTTGGCTGCAGCCGTGGAAGCTCCAAGCTCGAAGGAGGGAGGGAGGAAGAAAAGGGGGGATTGGTGAAGGGAGTAGAAGTGGAGGAGGGAGGCAATGAGGCGGCGAGGCAAACCCAGGAGGGAGCCGTTATTGTGGGAGGGGGGGAAGCAGTGGCGCTGGCTGCCTCTGGAAGCTCAGAGAGCTTGGTTACTTGGGTATAGAACAAGATTAGAGGATGGTTGGAGAAACAGCCACAGAAAAAGAGGAGGAAGGAGGGGGGAGGGGAAAGGAAGAAAGGAAACGTAGTGAGAAAAAAGGATCAAAGTGCAGAGATAAAATCCAAGAAACGCAGGGAGGAGATGCACAGAGATAAGAAAGATGTGGAGGGAAAGACGCAGATCATGAGTGTGTGCAGCTCGGGGATTACAGCTATCGAGCAGCTGAAGAGCTGATGAGATGCGTAATTAGGCAGATTTAAGGGCGATAGTGAACGCGCCCCACTGGGCCTTGGATACAGCTGTCCAAGCATGTTAGAGAGTGCTGCAAAGTGCTGCCCATACTCCGGAGCTCGCTGCAGATTTAAGGCGATGGCAAACGCAGCCCAGTGGAACGAAAAGAAAGACATGAGGGATGCAGCCTGGCTGTCCCCTCCAAATGTAAACGAGGGCTGCACACGCATCAGTTAGCCTCCAGTTTATGGAGTGTGTGTGTGCGTGCGTGCGTGATCTGAAGGAGATAGTTATTGCAATCTGCAAACAGATTGACAGCTGTCCACTTCATTCAGTGCATCTTTCCTGTGAGACACTAACGTTGAACATTTACGAAACAATAGATCAGACAAGTAGATATTTATACGCGCTATTGATTGCACCAACCGAGAATAGACTTACGTAAAACGGTATTGCACAGCATTGATTTACAGTGCTTGCAAACGCATCCCACTGGTGCTTAGAGCACCTACTGATGCACCTGCTCCGAGTCATGTCTAAACAAAATATACATTTGGTATTACAAATTAATATTACATGCAACTGGAGAAAAAGCACCGCCTTATCTGCTATTGTAATTTAAAATTGTGCAATCATTTACAACATCGCACATTCCTTTACAAGACTTAAAGGGGCCCTATTGTGCTCATTTGCAGGTTTCAGAATTGTCTGTGGTGCCTCATGTGTGTCTCCATGCTTCAGTGCTCAAAAAGCTCTAAATTTTTCTCATACTGGCTGTGCTGCAGCACCTCTTTTCACCCTCTGTCTGAAACCAGAGACCGATCTGCAATGTACATTGTGTTGGACTGCTAGCCAATAGAAGTGCAAGTCTTACATTGTGATGTCACTATGTTGTGGAGGCCAACAAAGGAGTCCAATGGAGGCGTTTCAGGCAGGGGTGGAGTGTGTGGGAGAGAAAACTCCCTCTGGAGCAGGGGTCGGCAACCCGCGGCTCCCGAGCCGCATGCGGCTCTTTCATCCTTATGCTGCGGCTCTGTGCGGCTTGAAGTGCATTTTATTTTTGTTAGTCCGTTTTTATTGTAGTTCTAAATTTGAACATTATTGTGATCGTGAAATATTCAAATAAAATTATTTTATTGTATTAATATGTTATTGTGGAGATCGTATTGAAACGCAGGAGACGTTCATTACAGTTGAGCACACGAATGCGTGTCTCGTTTAATCCCACAGTAAAAATGAACAAAAACAAGATGGCGCTGTCCTGTAAACCAACAAGCATGGGGCTTCACGTCATCGTAAACACAGATTAATTAAAGGGACCACGATCCCTTTTTACAGTCGTACTTTCAAGCATAAACCAACGGTCATACTTACAGGCATGAAACAACAGTGTGTAGAACCACACTTAAGAAGGAGGTGAATTATGTATATTACATTCACTACATTATTATTATTATTTTTAGTTTTCGTCGCTCAAAATATGCGTCACGCACGGAAGTCGGAAGCCTATTAGCCCGCCCAAACGCTGTGCATCTATCGAGACTTTCAACCCCAGGTAGGCTATGGAGAAATCTAAGAAGAGAAAAATATCTGAAGAAAATAGAATATTTAATGATGCCTGGGCAGATTCATTTGCATTTACCTCAGACGAGAGTGGCTTACCAGTATGCCTAATTTGTGGTGAGAAACTTGCCAACAATAAAAGATCAAATGTCGCAAGACATTTCCAAATTAAACACACTGCCTTTGCTGAAAAATATCCAGAGGGAGAAGAGAGAAAACAAGCTGTTTTGGAACTGAAGCGGAAAGCTGATCTGAGGAAAAATCAATTCAAGAAATGGATGAAGTCTACAAATTCAACTACCTATGCAAGTTTTGTGGCCGCTCAGGAAATAGTCAGGCGTGGGAAGCCATTCACAGATGGCGAATATATGAAAGAGTCATTCATTAAGATTTCAGATCACCTATTTGCGGACTTTGGAAACAAGAGTCAAATTATGCAGAAAATCAGAGAGATGCCTCTCTCTGCGAAGACTGTCAAAGACAGGACCATAAAAATGGCAGAAAATATCACAAAACAGCAAATTAAAGACATCAATTCAGCTGCAGCGTACTCAATCGCCTGTGATGCGTCCAAAGACAAAAGTGACATTGAACAAATAGCGCTGTTCTGTCGATATATGAACACCGATGGACCACAGGAAGAAATGGTTGAGTTGATACCACTAAAAGGCCAGACACGGGGGGAGGACATCTGTGAGGCTGTGCTTGACTGTTTAAGAGCCAAAGAAATAAAAACAACCCACCTGGTGTCAGCGGCTACTGATGGCGCGCCGAGTATGACCGGAGCGCACAGGGGCTTTGTGGCCTTACTGCAGAAGTCACTGGACAGAAAGCTGCTGACATTTCACTGCATCCTGCACCAAGAGGCATTGTGTGCCCAAACCTTTCCTCCAGAATGCACAGAGGTCATGAATGTTGTCATTCAGATTGTCAATAAAATAATGGCAAAAGGTTTAAATCACCGTCAATTCCGATCATTACTGGATGAGGTGGAAAGCACGTACTCTGATCTCCTGCTGCATAATAGTGTCCGATGGCTGTCCAGAGGAGAGGTGCTAAAACGCTTTGCTGCATATCTGGGAGAGGTGAAAACTTACATGAGCAGCAAAGGGCTCACCTTTCCTGAACTGGAACAGCCAGAGTGGCTGGAAAAGCTGCACTTCATGGTGGACATGACAGCTAACCTGAACAAGCTAAATACAACTCTTCAGGGGAGAGGAGGCACAGCGCTACACATGCTGGAAGAGGTGTTGGCGTTTGAGCGCAAGCTGACAGTGTTTGCCAGAGATTTACAGAGAGGCACACTGCTTCACTTCCCCTCTTTAAGAGAGTTCAGACAAGCTCACAAGGTGATAAATTCTGAGTATTTGCAGTCTGCAATCACCACAATGCAAGCATCGTTTGGGAAACGATTCTGTGAGTTCAGAGAGGAAAAAAATACATTGTCCTTCCCGGTCACTCCCCTGACCGTCGATCCAACCCTGTTAAATGTGACTGCATTTGCAGGTGTAAGTCAACCTGATCTTGAGCTGGAGCTGGCTGACATAGCCGACAAAGATATATGGGTGTCCAAGTTCAAACGCTTGACAGATGATCTCGAAGATGTTTCCCGTCAGAAGGCCACTCTTGCTCAAAATCACAAATGGAGTGATATTGAGAACCTTCCAAGACCGGACAAACTTGTGTTTGAAACATGGAATAGCCTCCCCGACACCTACATAAACATGAAGAAATATGCGTTTGGAGTCCTGTCCGTCTTCGGATCCACATATGTATGTGAGCAGCTATTTTCCACCATGAACTTTGTTAAAAACAAACACCGCTCACGCCTCACTGATGACAGCTTACAGTCCTGCGTAAAGATGAAAGTGACTTCCTACAGCGCTGATTTGGAGACGCTGTGCGCAGAGGTTCAGGAGCAGAAGTCCCATTAACCAGGTAAAATAAATATTTATGCAGACATTTAGAAAATATTTATTTTTCATTGTTCAGTGAAATAGTGCTCTTTTTTCCATTTTTTAAAATTCAGGTCAAGGCTCCGATAGCTACACGCCCCAAAAGCACAATAGCGATATGATGACGGCTCACGGCATTTTTTGTTTGTGTTATAATATAATGCCATATATGCTGTATTATTTAAGTTCAACCTTTCATTTCATTTGAAAGAGACCCTTAACTTGTTGTGTTTTTTTATTAGTGTTTAAGAAATCAAAATGTGTTCATTACATGAATAAAATTCTTTTTTCTCTGCGGCACTTCATGGATTTCATAAGCAACACACTATACTTTACAAAGCGGAAAGGTAAAATAATAATAGTAATAATAATTATAATAATAATAACAAACTATATACAGTCTTATCTTCATTTTACATGTCAAAAAGTATTTGCGGCTCTCAGTGTTTTTTTTTCTGTGAAAACCGGGTCCAAGTGGCTCTTTGAGTGTTAAAGGTTGCCGACCCCTGCTCTGGAGGGAACTTTGGAGTTTTAGCCTTTGCAGACCATTTACATGCACACAAAAAAAACACCCTACAGGAAAGGGAAAACCCTCAAAAGCATAATAGGGCCTCTTTAAAACTACAGATTAGGACCGTAAACGCATCATGAAAAATGGATCATCATTTCATTTTGCAATGGCAATTAGAATGACTGCAGGACAAAGGCTGCTCTGTGCTGGCATCATTGACGCTTAGTGGAAACAATACTTGGTTCAACATTTGCAGCCCGTAAGCAGTGTGTGTGTGTGAGTGTGTGGTCAAAGAATGTTTCTCCCTACAGGACTGTGCTCATCATCGATCTGCTAGCAAGCTCATCCATCACTTTGAAGACAAACACACACACAGATATAGAATCATTCATTACTGACAAAACATAGAGTGTGCAGAGTACGCATAAAGTCGGATCAAAACTCTAGCCAAGGACACAAAGGTTAAGACTGATAGCGAGTATTATGTATAATTTCACAGCTTTAATCAAAGTCTTATTCCTTCCCTTCTTTTTCTTCTACTCTCAAACACCTCCTCTTAATTTGAAACACTTCCTGTTTGTGTCATGTGTAAGATAATTCATCTGTCTTGCTGTTCTCTGGCCCCAGAGGAGTCTGGCTCTTTCAATTGCATATACATTTCCCCACAGGGTATGGAGTCGATGTAGGTTAATATTATCCTGCCTGAAGCAATACAACTTTCCCTTGATTGTGTCTGTGTTTTAATGCGTTTTATCTGAGGGAATCTCTCCTTTTAAGTGCTGAAATGTGCCATTTTTTGTCAAATAGAACTGTGGCAGAATATCGGCCTGCAGCCAAACTCCTCACTTTCCTTTCTTTCTGTCCCTCCGTCAGCGTGCGGCGCGAACATGTGAGAGTGCGTGTGGGTGAGGACATCAGCCAAACGGGGTTAAAAGGGTCTTAATGGGCTGTGACATTAACACAAGAGTAGATGATGCATGATATTATGACGCTGGCTGTGTAGTTTGTGTGTGTGTGTGTGTGTGTGTGTGTGTGTGTGTGTGTGTGTGTGTGTGTGTGTGTGTGTGTGTGTGTGTGTGTGTGTGTGTGTGTGTGTGTGTGTGTGTGTGTGTGTGTGTGCTAGAGACCATGGGTGTGAAAATTAAACAGTTCTGTGGATGGAAATTGATTTGTTGGAATACTTTTCTCAGGAAAAGAGTGCATCATCATCAATTCAGAAGAAGCCGTTTGCAGCGATGACCATGCATACGTCCTCTATGGTACACCATCCAAACTCTTCAATAAACTTCAGTACATTCAGAACTCTGCCGCCCGTCTCCTCACCCTCACCCTTGTCCTGCAGAACTTCCACTGTTATAATAAAAGTATAGACTGTTTATTTCTTTGTAGTGGGCAAACTAACAAAATCGGCATGGGATCAAATACTTATTTTCCTATTTTATTTTGTGTGTGTGTGTGTGTGTGTGTGTGTGTGTGTGTGTGTGTGTGTGTGTGTGTGTGTGTGTGTGTGTGTGTGTGTGTGTGTGTGTGTGTGTGTGTGTGTGTGTGTGCGTGCGTGTGAGAACAAAAAAACATTAATAACCAACTTGTTTTAGATAGATGTAAGTTTCTGTTCCTTCTTGACCAATTACTCCCCTATTTTGTCCGCTCTCCTTTCCTATTTCCACATATTCCCTTATTTAAAATTCTCCTCTAATGCAAATTTCTCTGCACATAATGTCCTATCAAACCTCTTTTGTTCTCACTCGCTCCCTCGTTTTATCCAATCCTGTCTCCCTCCCTCCATCAATCCATCCCTCTCTCCTGCGCTGTCTCTAGAGTGGCAAATAACAGCAATCTTAATAAAGAGGTTAAGAAAATCCCCTTGTCACCGAGAGCTTAGAGGGAAGAGAAAGGGACAGAGGCCACTTGCTCTGATATGGGAGGGGGAGAGTGGAGGGAGGAAAAAGAGAGGAAAGAGGGTGAGAATACAAACACACGCACTATAATTGGGAGCTGCATTAATCCCTCCTGATCTCTCTCTTATATCCCTGACTAGTGGAGTAAGCACACACACACACACACACAGTATACCTGTCACTACATTTCTTCACTCGTCACACACACGCACATTTCCTTGGAACAAGTCCTTTAAACACACTCTTGTCTTTACATTTTCACACCCTTCTAAAGTCGCCCACATTCTTCATACTATACAGTAATAACTTTAGTATCCAATTAGTCACCGTGGTAACAGCACAGACCCAATCATGTCCTCTCAGCCAGCCATTTTCCACACTCTCCTGCTGTGACTGTTCAGTTTCTATATATGAACTGTGCCTATTTTCTCATCTTCTCTTTCACTTTTTGTGACATATGGATGGATGTGTGAACAGGCAGCAGGCAATGTCACAGAAAGAGACACAAAACCAACACAAACAGATGCAAAATGACCATGAACAGACTCATAATGACTTCAGAACACACAAAACGACTAATAAAAACACAAAGCAATGCTAGTGCCAAGGACATTCACATTTCATGCTGATCTAATGGACAATCAGGAAATGATGCAAACAGACAACAGAAACATGCAAATGCACCCAAAGATGCAAAAGGGCAACAAACAAGCACATTTACAAGAGCTGTAACCCCGTGCAAAGAATAAAATGACTCTAGAGTGACAGAACAACAATCAGACTGCACATTTTTCATGCAAATCTAATGGACAATCAAGTAATCCGCTCCGGAAAATGATGCAAAACAAGCCAAATGAAATGCAAACATTCATAAATGCACCCAAAGATGCTAAATAATACAAGTGCACATTTGCAAAAGCTGAAACCATGTGCACAAAGATATCAAATGACTCTAGAGAGACAGAAAACAACTCAGAGTAGATACAAAACGGCAACATATCAGAGCCATGTGCTGGGTATTCCCTGAAAGAATTAATGTGTGAAATTCCACAGAACTGAATCCATAAAAAAAGATTGTGCACATAAAAGTTTGTTTTGTGTTACTGAAAGAGGGCTAAAACAAGTTGTTGATCAATTGGATGAAAGGAAATGAATCAGCAGCTTTTCTGGTAATTAATAGGTTTGTGACGTACATGCATTTCCAGCTGCGGTGTGATACTACGCGCAATATTTTGGCACTGGTGTTACACAAGGAGTTGGACAGCACTGATCTTGAGTGTAAAAGCAGCAAACTCGTCACACAGTGTTATATTGAAATGAAAGAAGTGGGATTGGACAGAAGAGGAGACAAAAAAACTGATTGAGGAGAGCAGAGAGTGCTGTGGCATTAATGTGATGAGAGTTTTATTATCATTATGAGTATGAAATGAGTGAGTGATGCAGTGTGTGTGTGTGTGTGTGTGTGTGTGTGTGTGTGTGTGTGTGTGTGTGTGTGTGTGTGTGTGTGTGTGTGTGTGTGTGTGTGTGTGTGTGTGTGTGTGTGTGTGTGTGTGTGTGTGAGTCAGATGGTAGATCTAGAGCAATGGTGGCAGATTATTCACACGGATTATTCATTGACTAAATCAATTAGATAAGAGGGTTTTCCTCATAAATAAGACTATTTAATGGAGATTACAACAACAAGCTGCAGCAAAACCTGCTATGCCATGTGTGGGGCTCTTTTTTGGTCTTAAAAAGGTGAAAATCACATTTTAAATTTGACTTGTCGTCTCAGAAAAATCATGCACCAGGAAATCTGTGGAAAAAGATTTTTTGTCACCATTTTTTCATAGAAAATCACCCAGTTATCAAGATCCAAGAGATGCATCTGTGCTCGCAATCTGCCCGGACCTGCTAATAAAAACAGTGAACGTGTCCCGGCTGTAATTGTGTATGTGTGTGATAGTGTGTGTGAGTGGGTGTGTGAGTGGGAGGGCATATGAACAGTGGGAAATCACAATCAGAGGAGAGGGAGCTTTCATTTTTTTATGATTGCATAGACAATTACACTGGTTGTACATATAGTATGAAGAAGTTGGAATGCACCTTTCCTGCCATAATGACAAAGAGAATAGTCTGTGTTCCTGCCAGGATGAATAGCCGCGAGTTGGCTAGGGCTGTAACACACACACACACACAGCCACAGCCACACACACACACACACACACACACACACACACACACACACACACACACACACACACACACACACACACACACACACACACACACACACACACACACACACACACACAGTCATGTTTCCATCATTTTAGAGGACATAACATGGGCTTTTCCTGGAGAATTACCCTGACATTAAAGGTCATTACAAACCTACGGCGTGCCAAAAAAAAAGACGGGGAAATGTTAAATACTCCCCTGTGAACATAAGGCTTTTATTCTGAAAGGAGTAAAACATTTTTGCTGTATCGGAGCCATGGTGTTTATGTTTTGTAATACTGAAAACGTTATGTGCCGTTTTGCACAACTTGATTGGTTGTTGACATCATTTGCGGTGCGAAAGCTTATTCCCAGAAAAAAATCGTAGCTGTGTTATATTAATGTTCTGTGTCGAAGTATCATATCATATATAATAAAACATATATATATATATATATATATATAATGTGCATTATTCGCACACAAAAAACGCATTTGATGTGTAAAAGCCATTTACTGTAAACGCCACGCTAACCATGACCTTAAATTAACCGTAAAAAAGTTTTAGCCCTAAAACGTTGTGATTACCTTATTCCCCACAATGTGACTTTATAAAAACAGATTTTTTGTCGCCACAACATGAGTACTACTCTCTCTCTCACACACGCACACGCACACGCACACACACACACACACACACACACACACACACACACACACACACACACACACACAGAGTTTATATCTTCCTCACATGTACACACACAGAGACTGTAAAATGAAAATCAATGTGAATAGACCTTCAATGTCACTGTAGTAATGACTGGGACAGCTGAGCAATGAGGTTGGCATGAGTTATAACAGGTACAATTAGCGCAGGAGCACACACACGCGAACGCACACACTCGCAGGCTTAACCACAGATAAGCGAGGTTGGCAGTTAAATCCAGTTGGAGGACAGACTGCAAGGCCGGGAAGAAAGAGACAATGACGGAGAGAGAGAGAGAGAGAGAGAGAGAGAGAGAGAGAGAGAGAGAGAGAGAGAGAGAGAGAGAGAGAGAGGATGGAGGCATCAAAAGAAAGAGGGCACAGAAAGCCAGAGGGAGAGCGATTTAGATTGGGGGGGGGGGCAGGGGGGCATTTTTGAGGCCTGGCACCGAATCAATTCACAGCATTACCAGCAGCGACACCAGACAGGCCTGGCAATCAACAGCTGAATGGACCTTGTTGCTTCAAGGTCACACACCTACCACACACACACAGATGAAACTAGACCGAGGACATGGTGATTTTTCACTTACATTCTCCTGATTCCTCCTCCAATGCTAAATGATTTTAACTCCTCTTTGGTACCACCACATCTGAAGTGGTATGCACTCTATCTTTATTGACTGTTTCGGGAGCTCAGTGGAAGGATTAGCAGGCAACTTGTGCTAGCATTGATTAGAGAAGAGTGCAGGGCTGAAATAAGACTCCGAAATACTGCTTCACACCTCTGTGGGCTTTAAAGATGTTCCTAAACCACTCTGACATATGCAGGTATGTTGCATCCACATGAAATACAAGAGCAAGGATTTTAAGTTTTGTTTACACTTAGCCGTTAGCTTGGTTACAATCTGATTGTGTATGTACTGCTCCTCCGTTAATCCTCGGATGTATTAAATGAATTACATATTTTAAGATGGTGCACAGTAAAGTTTAAGAGGGCTTCTGTGTTTTTGATTTATCCTCTTGCTGAGGCGTTTGTCATCCCCCTGTACTGTTTTATTTTGCCTTAATGGTTTTCATATTTATTCCGACCGAGGAAACTTAAGAATCCCCCCTCTGTTGCTCACTTATGTTACTCACCAAAAACATTTTGGATGCTTCTGTTTCTGCAAGTCATTTTGTGGAAGTGCCGCTCAATTCCAGCTATTGCCACTTTGCCAGAATGACCCTAAGGCACAGCGCTGCTCCTGACAAACTCTTGTGGCATTGGACATATATCTTTAGGGCGTGGAATCACACAGTATGGAGGTAATTTGTTGGGCCACTGGGTTGTGGAGATTTAACTTCATAGTCACTTCACTTAATGCATACTGGAGAGACAGATGTATTTACACACTTTCAGCATCTGCGAGAAAGTGTATTTGCACTGCAACCCATGTGGTTTCTTACATTTATTTTTTAGCACCATCCCAAGACACATTAATGGTGTGCAAAAGTAATTTAGGAGAGGAGGATCCTCTGTATGATGTGCTGGATGTTGCATCACTGGATGAGCAGCAGGAGGCTCGCTGTTCTGACACAACCTCTCTGCTAAAGCTGTCTCTGAAATACATTTCTGAAACATAAATCTCATATTCTCAGTAACCTCTAACCCACTCCTTGATAGTCTTTGTCTGTGAGGTAAAGGTTGGCAGCAGAAAGGCTATTTTCCTGGCATTTGGAGCAAAACCTCTTGAGACTGCAGCTATAATTGTGATTTAGCTCAAATCCACCACGGTGCAATAGCAAGGCTCTGAGGTCTGAGTGCTGTCTGATTATTCTGACCTGGTGTTTGAAGGTCTGTCTGCAGAATCGCAAGAGGTTGTTTCTACGACTGCAACAAGCTAATCATTATTTGGCTCATTAGAAATAAATTTGAGCCACAATCGATGGATTAGAAGGGGAGAGGAGAGTTTACATTTACGATGTGGTTGACGACAAAAGGAAGGAGAAAGCATCCAATAAAGCAGTGAGCAGGAGGAATGAGGGAGCACTATGAAAGAGAAGCAGGAGCTAAAGAAGATATATAGCCTGACTAATATGGACGGTGTAGATTTCCATTTCAACCTTGAGGAGGAATACAAATCCGATACACACACGATCTTGACTCATAAGCCTCTGGTTAGATCCTGCATGAAATCCGTAAAAGCCTCCAATCACGTATGAAGGGAGAAATGTAGCACGCAATACCACATTATATGCAAATTGTTCTTATTCTAAAACCGTCCGATAGTAAACAATACATGGGCGAAGAGATCTGCTGAGAAAAGTCATTATGACTTGAAATATAATCTGTGAAGTGGACCGGTGTGCAGACAGGGATCAATTCCAGCAGCAGCCATGCAGGGCGGGTGGCCGCGGCCTTCAGAGCGTCTCCATTAGTCCACACAGCAGGAGTAGGGGGGTGCAATTTCACCCAATTTGTCTGCAGACTAATGCATTCATCTCTGAATAGCAGTCGCACCCACAATGTTTAATTTTGAAATGCTCTCCAGCTAGGATTGCTCATTACACTGTGGAAAAATGGAATCGATCCTGTTTCCACACCGTATTAAAGCAAATCAGGTAGAAAGTTAAACCACCTGCAGGTACTTCTGGAATACTTTGCCTCTGAAATTTACTTATCAAGCCGAGATATAGATACAGCTCCGGAAAAAAAAAAAGAGAGCACTACACATTGTTCTTAAATCATTATCTCTACATGCATGGCAGCCATTCCAGTGTCTGTTGAATTCCAAATGTTGTCAGTAGTTAATAGAATACAATAAGATAAATTTAAATGAATTGAACTCAAAGACATGTCTATAAATAATAAAATAATGCTGAAGTGGTCTATTCATTTGGTAAACATATGTATGTCTCTTAAAAATCAATTGTAATGTCTTAGCTGTGGAAACACAAAGCTCAGATGGTATGCTGTGTACAATCATTTAGATTAGTAAAGTGATCTGTAAACACACCTCTAAGAAGTTGTAGGAAAGTAAAGTATCAATTACAAAATGTCATTTAAATGTCAATAAAAAGCAATTAAAGATTGGAAAGTTCTTTGCGGAAGAACAGACTTCTCCCACACTCCACTTCTAACAGTGGATATTTTTGGCTCTAGGGTCTGAGAAATGTTATTTTCCCTAAATGCATTTGCATTGCTTCTCACAGAACAGAAAGGTTAAATAAAGTAGCTCTTTATTAAATCTTCATTTACACACCTTTTTATGTGTTATCATTTGATGAACATTTCTTCTCACAGGACAGAATTTGTTTGTGTTATTTAAGGAAGATCCTTGCCATTTGGTGTAGCTACTATCTTTATACTGCAAATTATAACAATAACGCCCCTTCACACCACCCATTGCGCTCTCCTGTGGCAGAATTATTCTTATTTTATATTCTTCAGTATATTCTGTGAGAAATAAATGATGTTGTGTGGGGAACATGTTAGGGCACAACTAGTCGATGCTGCTCTAATTCCTGAAAACAGTTTTCAGCTGGACTAATTGTCTATTATGGAGGTGGGAGCGTCCGATCCCACCTCATTCCTGTAATGATAATAGCTTCTCGCAGTTAGCTGTTAATTACTGCTGCTGCCCGAGAGTGTCTCACTGTGTGTGTGTGTGTGTGTGTGTGTGTGTGTGTGTGTGTGTGTGTGTGTGTGTGTGTGTGTGTGTGTGTGTGTGTGTGTGTGTGTGTGTGTGTGTGTGTGTGTGTGTGTGTGTGTTCATTATGCTAAGCACGCTCAATGGTTGTGTGCAGCCATGACTGAAAGCACCCCTCTGCTGGAGAGACATACAGGAAAGGAGGGCGACTATATGCTGGATAGAGACTCAACACACAGGTGAGTCCCTGAATCACCCTGACCTTCTGATTGGCCCGTCAGCACGCACACACACACACACACACACACACACACACACACACACACACACACACACACACACACACACACACACACACACACACACACACACACACACACACACACACACACACACACACACACACACACACAGATAAAATATGCACACTCACATACAGATTTGCGTCTGGAGCCCGGTGTGGCGAGGTGATGTCACAGCAGTTGATCTCAGTGGTCTGTAGTTGACACCACCATCTGGATTAGCTGCAGGAAACACACACATTGTTATATTAATGTGTGTAAGAGCACAAAGTACCTCCTTTAAAACCCATTTTACAGCACACACAGTCGCTACAGAAACGCACAAGAAACATTTACAGTAATTACAACATCTTCCACTGACACCATGCACACCAACCGCTCATACACACAAATTCCTAGGCATGAATAATGTATTGATGTTCACATAAATTTAAAAATATCCTGCTTGAAATCAATTAAAATGCACATGTCCTTCTCTCAAAGCTCCAAAACAAATCTCCCCTGCCTGCTCTTGCCTTTGCCCAACCGTAAAATATACGAGTCTCTGGAGCTCCCCACCGAGCCCTGCATTACATTACTGGCTATGAAATATTAAATCTGGGTGTTTCAGAGAGCGTAAACATCCCAATATGGGGCTGTGGTAACCGTTAAAGTCCTGCTGTTGAACTGTTGGTTCACAACACTTCCCAAAAATCCCTTTTCTATTAATTAAAATAATTGGTGGTTATGGTTTCAATATCCAGGATTAATGTATTTATTGAGATTGAAAAAGAAATAATAAGTAAAGTAATATTAAAAGTAAATATACAAATTAATTTCAGATTGCTCAGCACCCCTGCCAGAAATTATGACTAAAGAGACTTAAACATGTTGGAAAAACATAAAACTCAAAAGTAGACAAGTGACAAAAGTAGGCACTCACTTCAATATCTATACTTAATCCAATTGCTTTCTAAACATGGGTTAGATTCACACTTCCCTCAGATAAATTCTATCTATCTATCACAGGCTTTTAAAACTCTTCAAATATACTGTGAATGGTGGTGAGAAAGCTACATTTTTGGAATATAAACAAGTATTAAATCTTTCCCAAAACTTTTTTACTTACTCAGCCCAACCAGAAATCTGGCATTCCACCCTCTGTGTGTGTCAGGCTTACAGTATGCATTAACTAACTGCCAGATTCACTGACAACCAAGAAATCTTGCTCTTTTTTTGCAAATAAGCTGTCATTTTTGATCACAATAGGGTAACAAAACGGACATTTACATCAAAGTGTCACACTTTATTACTTTAACCTTCATGTAGGAAGGTTGATTAAGCACATTTGCACTTTTTAATCAACTTCACACTCAAAGTTCTGCATTGCCCGCCTCAGTTAGGACCTTAGTGTAATGTTCAAGGGCAGTGTGTGTCTCTCTGCACACACTCCAGTTTCTTCCAGGATTTAAACTGACAACTTTGCAGCTGTGACCTCATCTTATTTAACATTAGGCTCTGAAGTTTGTATGTAATTAGATTGCCAAGTTTGGGATGAACGTAATTAATATAATATACAAGCTACTTCAGATTTACTTCTATTCAATGCCAATATTGGTGTGTGTGTGTGTGTGTGTGCGTGTGCGTGCGTGCGTGCGTGCGTGGCATTAGCGGTCATGACAATATGAAAGAGACTGACTGGTTGTCCTTTAAGCTTCCTCCGATCCATTCAGCCGTGTATGCCTGTTAGAGAAGCACTTACCTTGAAAAACACACACACATACACACACACACACACACACACACACACACACACACACACACACACACACACACACACACACACACACACACACACACACACACACACACACACACACACACACACACACAGACACACACAGTCTAAATGTACCCTAAAGGTAGTTAAAGCTCTGTAAGTTGTTTCAGCCATTAATGTAGATCCAGTGTCACATTAGATAAGACTCTGACTTCCACATGGGGCTGAGGACCAGAGGTCAAAGCAGACTGAGGGCAAGAATTGAATTGATGTGCTGGTTGGCCCCCCCAAACACACACACACACACACACACACACACACACACACACACACACACACACACACACACACACACACACACACACACACACACACACACACACACACACACACACACACACACACACACACACACACACACACACACACACAAACCAATTTGATGTTTTTTATGCTTCATGTTAGGGCTCCATAGTTAGTCAAAATGTAATCAAAATCACAACCTGGACGAGTGCAATATCCAAATCGCAGTAAGTGCATTATTTATTATATGCTGCCTACATAGGTATTCTACAGACTAAACAACTATAAAATCATATACCTTGTTCCATTAAATACACAAAAAAACAAAACAAGGGTCATTTAATATCATTTTAACTTAAAAGAATGTCAAAACATATATCTGAAAACATAAACTGAATAAAGCAAGGCTACTTTTTAGGTCTCTAGTCTAACAAAATGTACCGGAGTGTGATATATATATAATGAAGATGCCATTTTTTATAGCTTCGTGCTAACATGTGGTCATGTTATCCATCTCACGCTAAATTATCCAAAAATGTGTTATGTGCTATCCTTCATTAAAGAGTTCCCCTGCTCCATTCTTTATCTCCAACAAAATGGTTTCCATCCATTCGTTACACCTTACGAAGTAATTATGATGTTGTAATTAGGTTTAATCTGGTCCCACACTCCATCTCCATAGCAATCATCCATCGCTTCCCCACCTCCTGCAGCCTCCCTGTGCTCCACTGCTTCTCCTCTCTGTTAATCTTTTACCTTTAACTCTGTCTGTTCACCTCTGCCATTGATTGCAGTCTTTTTTTTCTTTACTTTATCACTCCCTTGCTTTAATTTCCGCCATCTTTGTGCTTTTGTCATATAATTTGCCAACCCTCGGCCACGTCCAACGTGCATTTCGCCTTGCTCGTTTGTATCTCCCATCTTTTAGAACTCCCATTTCCCCTCTTCTGGCTCTATTGATTTGTACATTCACCAATGCAATTAAACAGCACCATCTGCACACATCAGCATCTCTGGAACATGGCTACAAATTAAAGAGTCGAGATCAGCTAAACTAATTATGTCAACAATGGAAGTAGTTGCCATGCAAAATAATTAAGGGCCAAGCAGTTTATTCCTAATTTAATATATTAGATCTGCAAGTTGTAATGGAACATTTTCATCCAGGAGACAAATGAAGAAAGAGCCTAGCAATGAAGGAAGAAGCAAAACATGAAGGAAATAATAAGATAAATGACAAAAAACATAAAAGGCCAAAATCCCAAACAAACAAACAGACCAAGGAACGGAATTGAGTTATAGAAAGAGGAGAAACAGACCATACAGCCGAAGAACAGACCAATTAGTAAAAGAAAGAATGGCAGCCTCCTAGCGGCTAATGAAAAGTCATTTTTAATTATTTATCCCGAATCGTGTTATGGCTTCATTTGGCTCACCTCTCACCCCGAGGGAATGCATTTCTATTACCTCCTTGTGTATGCCTTATTGATCCTTTGGTGAACCAATGCAAGGATTCAGATAACAATCAAAGTCATGATCCATATGCACAAAGTGTAAAACTGCTTGTAATAAAAACCCCCCACACACCACAGCTTTTAGAAAAGCACTTAAAGGGTAATTTCATTAAACCTGTGTTTCTAAATGACCTTTGACCTTTGACCTGTGAGTTGTACAGACATTCTGCTACTGTTTTTACATGTGTCACTTGACTCTCCTTAATTCAAATCATGACTGAGGTATTATGCATGGACCACATCAAAACAGCACAATTTCATTTCTGGAATTAAACATTAATGTTTTTCTTCCTGTCCCTGCTTCCCTGTTTTCTCTGTCTCAGTTTCCGCACAACGCACAGACGAACGGTGTGTGTGGATCCATAGTGGAGCAGCCGTGCGCGGCGGAGCAACCATATTGAAAAGGTCAAACCGAAACACAGAGCTCACTTTTAAATACGGTCACACACCAGCACAAACACACACACACACACAGAGCCTTCACACGCAATGCTCTGTTCGACAAGGCAATGACACACGGATTATGCAACACACGCTCAGAGATGCAAAAAGAAAGGAATAAAACACAGAAACAGTGAGAAGTGCAACACACACACCCACAGCTCTTGTCTATGAGGCGCTGTATTGAGTCGAGGGTGACTGAGTGACTCACTGCTGTAGCTGACTGCCTATTTGGCTGTCTGCACTAACAATGGACGCACAATCACAGAGAGTCAATACCCTGCGAACGCTCACACTCAGAATGCACGCTGAATGACTGGGTACCGAATGTTTTCAAATGTCTGTAAGGTGGCAGAGGGGATGAGTCATTCCTGCCTTCTCTTCACAACTGGGAGTTTGACTTTGCAACAACCTTTCAGTCTGACTTTCTCTGTGTGCTCTCTGGAGGAGAACGACTGGCAGTGAGCTCGAAGTGGACCATATGAAAAATCAACCCCTGCTACAAGAGGAAAAGAAGAGATATACTGAGAGTAGATATTGTATCTTAATTGAGCATCCACTGTCTGTTATCATACCATTTTACTAATACCGAGCATATTTAATGGAATCATTTGACATGAAGAAATACACTTATTCCCTGTCTTGCTCATCTCTAAAAATCTACACAGAAATTGAGTTATTTGGAGAGTAGATATCGCAGCGTAAATTTCCCTTATCATACCATGTGTACATATACCAAGAGAATTTAATGAAATCATTAAGCATTTTAAGAAATACTTGTTTTCCCTTACGGATACACTTATGTCCTTGCAAACATGGGGATGAGATAAACAATAGCACTCCAATGTCTGAATTTAGCGAGAGTCAGGAAGCAATTAGCCTAGCTTAGCATAACTGTTTGATTCGTCCGGTTTGTTTTTAAATACGTTTTGTTCTTGTGTGAAATACCCTTGTTCATTTTGGATTCCTTTTAGTGTTTGCATTCATGATTTATTTGACTTAAAGTTTGCATATGTTTTACCACTCATGAAACTGTTGACATTTAAAACTTTTCCAGTCATTACTTTGTATCGAACATTTCTTTCAATCTAGTGTAAAATATTAACTGGTTTCTTTCTCCCTAGGCCGGTTGATGCATTGTTAAAAAGTAAATGAGTGGGGAACGTTTGCTTGAATTGCACAAGAAATAAGATTTTTAGATGGTATTTGCGAGTAATGCAAAGGAAAACTGGTCCCACTCCGCACCTCCTCCTTGTATTAGTGCCCGCAGGGGCGATCGATATCAGCAGGCAGGCGGCCCTGCAGATAACAGGTCGGACTTCACATCGCCTCGTGTTGATTTCTTTGCTATGAAAAGATCCTAGCAGCTTGACACCAGCTACTCAATTTCTCATCAGTTTGTTTTGTGCTGAATCTCTTCTGTTTGCTTGGAACTAATCTTTCCCTTTCGAGTAGTAATTATTGAATGGGATGCTCTGTTAGAGATCATTTAAGGATGCTGGTTGCTGGAGCTATCGCTTTGCGTACCAAATCATCCGGCACTGTCCTGAGCAGCAGAAAAAACAGAACAACTAACAAATAGGCCCAGAAAGTTTTACGTAACATTTCACCAAAAGAAATGATCACAGAGGATCCCTAAAGTCAGTTATTTTCTAAAGTTGACCTCCAAGAGCGTATTGAAGCTTGGTATTCGGAGCAGGTGAACACCATCACCACAACACCTCTAGAGATGCTATGGATTTTGTCCAAGTCTCAAATCCTCTTCCCTGCTGACAGCAATATCCCCCTCCACCCACTCAGGACCTTCAGGAGTACTTTGATTTAATGCCTTTCAGTTTAGTGCAGCAGGAGAGTATCTCAACCCATTTCCAACTAGAGAACGCAAGACATCCCGATAAGACAGCATCCAAGAATCAACAATGAGTCCCTACAGAACTGAGGAACGTGTGAACTGAGAATGAACTCATTAAAAAAAAGCCACAGAGCAATGACAGAATTAATAAGTTGCATCGGTGCAACGTGGCTCCAACTGAGTTCATGTGGTGTTAAATTGGACCAGAAGGGCAGAAAACAAACCCCAAACTTTATATAGATTCCCCAGATAAAAACAAAACGAAGAGAAGAAAGCCAGCCAATGGGGAAAAGGAAGTTCAACTGACCAGCAGCACTTAGCAACTGCTACTAAAACAAAAGACACTCTCTCCACTGTTGAAGAGGCATGACTCACTGAAATACATTTTCTGAGCAAAAGTTCAGATTCTGCAGAATACATACAGTAACAACTGGTTTACACTGAAAGAAAACAAACTAACAGGGCCTCTGGGTTTCAGGCTATAGTTTGATTGAAAGGAAAGATGACCCAGATTATTTTGTGTGATTTCTTGTCAAACAAAAACAAAAATACAAAGAACAGCTTACAGACAAGACTTCAGACAAATGAAATTGTATACAAATGTATACCTTATTATACCTTTTAGGTACAGGTTGGAGTGGAGTGCATCTATTTAAGGCAATATAAAGAAGTTAATGGTCAAACTAATGAGTTCCTGAAGGGACTAAATATTATTTCCTTAATTGGAGCTTTCATTAAATCTTCTTCAAAGAGCTTGGAATCTACTCTTTAAGCTGCCTATGGGCCAAGAATTGTTATTGCTGACACACATTACCCTGGATCTAGAGTCTGTTTTGAAGGACAATTAGCTCAACAGGTGGGTGTTTTGTTTAAAATCTACTTAGAGTTGCTGTGAGGTCCGACTAATGGTTCCATGGATGCAAAGCAAACTCCCTTTCTATGTGTGGTGTACAAAAGAATAATGATGGAGCATTGTGCACATCTCACCTCTCTTCCTAGGTTGTGCTTTGGCTGGTATGAAATGATGTTTATGTAACCCCCTCAGGGTGACAACTCCACATACATACACAATGAGCCGCAGGGACACACACACTGTAAATGAATCATGTAGCGTACGCTCCAATAAAGCCTCAGTTTCCATCTGCTCTCACATGAAGACAACTGTTCTCACCTGCTTTACAGTACAGAAACACACACATGCATATGCACACACACTTGAGCAACCAACATAACCAATCCATATTACCTTCTAGTGTGTGGATGCCCCTTGAGCACACACACACACTGCTCTGAGGGGGTGACACACACCTGCCACAGCTTCCAACTGGTTTCACCCACACACTTCTTACACACAAACACACACATGCATATGCAATCCCTCCAGCAACACATCCTGCAGCAACAAAATCTTTCAGCAGTGAGTATGCATCAGCAGTACATCCAATAATAAGAAATACAGTACTGAATGTGGATTGCTGTATAGCGGAAAGCATGCGTGTGTGTGTGTGTGTGTGTGTGTGTGTGTGTGTGTGTGTGTGTGTGTGTGTGTGTGTGTGTGTGTGTGTGTGTGTGTGTGTGTGTGTGTGTGTGTGTGTGTGTGTGTGTGTGTGTGTGTGTGTTTATGCTGTTATTTATAGATCAATGGTTGTTTCCATGTGTAACAACTACAACATCTACTATAGCCTGTCTTTTATATTATAATTTGTTGTCGATATACATTTTTGTAGGCCACCCTGAACATTTCCATAGCCCTCGACAAAGAGCGAATGGGATTCTTTTTCATAATATCTTGGGTTTTTACAGAAAATAAGCTCTGTGGCAGTTATAAGTTAATGATACTAACACGTTTTGTTAAGCAAAATAATGACAAATAAAGATTATGGCGATTCTGAAAATAAATCCCATTTAAGTCTTTCAGAAATGTCAGAAAATGCCGTTTTAAAATAGAGATGTTCTTCTTTTTTCTGTCTCATATATCTCATTAAACAGATTTTCTGGCATTTTAAAGACCAAACGATAAACGGATTAATCTAGAAAAATGATTAATTGTTGAGGAGAGCAATCATTAGTTGAGGTAGTGTGTATTTGTGTGTGAGTGAGGTAAGCGCAGAGAGAAAAGGGACAGAGCAGAAAGTAGGTCCTATACTGTTGCCATGGTGATTAATGAGATACAAAAGTCTTTAATGTTATCATTACGGGTATCAGAGGAGGGGGATGTGTGTGTGTGTGTGTGTGTGTGTGTGTGTGTGTGTGTGTGTGTGTGTGTGTGTGTGTGTGTGTGTGTGTGTGTGTGTGTGTGTGAGCCAGAGAGAGACATGAGAAATGAGGGAGTCTTCTGTGTGAGCAAGTTGAAACTAAGCCCCCCCGGCTGCTGTGGATCAATACTGTTTTCTCCCATGTAACTGGGACGCTGTTTGGAAGAGAGGGTGAGGAAGGTCAATAAAAACTCACAGCATGTATACAGCAGATTTCAGAGTAAATCTGTGAGGAATCAACTCTCTGCCAGCCTGTTGTTTCTCCTTTAAAATATGAATTAAACTGCCTTCTTCTGACAGGCAGCTGCAGGCGGCACACCTTTGAGAGCAGAGGGGAGTTCAGCGGGGACAGAGGTAGCAGTGAGGGCAGGGGAGTGTGTGTGGGGGCTTGTGACTGGAAGGTTGCCAGTCTAAATCTAATCACAGCCTTGGTAAAATGTGACTAGAGTAGTGGTGCCTTGGAGCAAGGAATCTGATGCTCTGGAGGTCTGCAATAGTACTCGCCGGATCTGGTGTGTGGCTGTGAATAATTGCTTACAGACACAAGAGAAGGATGATGAATGAAACATTGCAGGATGTCTTATCTCACAGGCAATAAAACACCACGCAGAGAAACTTACTTGACCTTTTTCTTCATTTGTTAGACATAGATAAATGATCTTTTAGTTAAGACTTTTCCAGGTTAAAAGACATTCCTTTGGGTTGAAGTGCTATTCATGTTTTCAGATTTGAGCATAAGCTGCTTATTCGCTGTATTCGGCTGAAAAGTGTGTCCTTGACCAACTAGCACTTCTAAAAGCAGTCAATGTTTGAAGCTGCATTTCGAAAGAAAGCTGGTAAAATGTTCACTTCATGCGAGGATGGCATGTTTTAAGACTCTGAGAGTTGATTTTAATTCCACACTAAAATTAACTGTAAGTAATGGCTCCTCAAAGCTTCTTATCCTAAACCTTAAAGCTGCACTTCCTAATACTTTAATATTAGCAATGGGTCAAATCACTACATGTAATGTGATATGAGCTCACAATGAATTATCACCCAACTCTGTAGCTCTCCTCAGCTCTACGGAGCCCTTTAACCTCTTTCAGCTCATTGTTTCGGTTCCCTCTTACCGGCTTCATCAGCGTCATTTCCAGCTGCAACGATCTATTTTCAGTATACAAAACTCTACATGTACAATAGGTTTATCCTAGCACACATCAAATAGACATAGAAACTGGAGCCTGTAAGCCACTAAAGGATCTGATAATTTCCCCAGGAAGTAAGTGGAGTTTTGGAAATACGTTTACCCCCAATAGGTTAAAAAAAAGGATAAATGCAGCTTCATTGGGCTAAAAGCAAGACATATGAAAACACACTACACATTATAAAGTAAAATAACTCCAGTGTTACTCTGCAATGCTGTAAATGCTTAAAAATATGAAAACAATTAAGATTTAAGAACTGAAAACTGAGTTAAGTGAAAGACTGGCTACGTTTTATTGATGGTTTTTACACAGGTAAAGCCTGCATTGCAATTTCTCATAACCCTAAATCCTACGTGAGTGTGTGTGCATTCAGTAGTTCAATCAGGGACTTCTTGCTTCTACAAATGAGTCAAATTAAGGCCGACCGATCGATCTCCAGATGCAGAGGTCGATGTGAACCAACTGAGGCAAGCAGGAAAGGGCTTTTCAAAGCGCTCGACCCTCGCCCGACTTCCTTCTTAAACCAGCGGATCTGAGAATAACAAGCATTCATTACACAGGAAATCCCACACTCAACTGCACACACACATTTATGCCCTCTTATGCAGAGAAAAAACACACACAGGTTTGTTCTAATGTTACTGCTTTCACTTTCATACATATTTAATGGATATATGTATACGGCTGTAATTTGAGTTTGAGGGTGCGTATGTGAAATTTCACAGATAACACAGCGCACAGCATTTTCTAGTATTCTTTGAAGCCGATAATTGCCAACAGGCTCATTGTGAAGGTGTAGAGATGCATGCGTGTGTGCCTTTGTATGTGTGTGTTTAATATCTACTTTGATAAAAGCATGTTCGAAGCGGCGACTGAGATCCAAGCAAGCAACAGATTGTCCTGCTGGTAATGGCAGAGGAGAAACATGAAGCGGGAGGAAGACGTTAGTAGCGGGGAAGAGATGGAGCAGAGGGAAAGAGTAATGGCGAGACAATACAGAGGAGGAAATGAGGAAAGTGTCAGCAGGGCCTTTAGGCTGTAGAGGCCAGGAAGGTTTGGTGGAGTATCAGAAGACAGATGAATGGCTAAGTGTGTATGAATGTTTCATTCCACCTCCAAATTAGAGAACAAACTTAATGAACATTTCCCCTGGGCTGGGGGTTAATAACTACTGTCTATAAGCTTTATAGAGACATGGTCAGTGATCAGAAGGGGGGGAATAACTCAATGGACCCCTGTCGGTGAAAGAGGATCATCCTAGAGCAGGAAAAGTATCAGCCAAAAACAGACTGAGATTAAATGTAGGGAATAAATAGGAATTTTTGAAAGAAATTCTACAACTTCATTAGGCATTCTGTTGCATATTCATTCTGAATGAACAACATTTTCTGGCAAATTTGGATAATTGGTGATTATCTGTATTGTGGGATTTCTCCAATTGTGTTTTTTCATTTAGTAATGTTCACTGGTTTAAACAGATTGGGGATTTGATGGAAAAAGAAGATGTCATCAATTTTCAGGCCTTTTCATTCCCTAATAAATGAACATCATTAGGTTTTTTTGTAAACTAACATTGATTGTTGCTCATGTATGTGTATTCCCTAACCTCAAAATGGCTGTTGAATTAATATGCATTATTTTGGTCTCCATAGCTTCACATATTGAAGGTTAATGGATGCTTATGCGTGTTTCCTTCCGGTTCAAAAGCAAATGTTGGTTGGGCGGTGTTGTGTAATGTTTCATAAAATGTCTGTCCTTTTAATATAATATTCTCACGTATAATATCAAATATTGCTATGAAATCCTGGCTGAGCTCTGGTGTCACCACCTGGCTCCAACCTTCATTAGATGTATATTTTCGAAAATCAATCCCACAGAAGTTGGCATGATTGCATGACGCTCGACTGGTGGGTGAATACAATGTAACATATACTAGCAGAAGGTGTTTGATCCCAGTTTTAAATAAATGCTTAATTAATCATGCCCTGTCATGTGATGGTGTGCGCCCTCCGTACAGGAACATATTGAATGTCCAGGTGTTTAGAAAACAAACTGGATGGTAGCAGATGTGTCACTGCACGCTGTGAGAGTAAGCCTGCCTTTAAATGGCAAAGGCAGTTTGAAGGTCTCAAACTGTGGCTTTAGATAATCCCTATAATGTAATGTATGCAATCTCATAATGCATATTATGGTATTCTATTGCGTAACACAGATTGAGCATTATCTTCCCCCGGCTTTCTATGGATGGGAAGTCATGGATATGTTTGGTTCGCGAGCCCACATGCACTCTGCTCTCCCCGAGCGCAAGTCATATTGCAGATGTTCATATCCAGTATCTGCCAGCCTCCGTTAGTTTGTTTTTGCCTCTGTATGTGTGTATGTGTGTGTGATGTTGAGAGGTACTGGCAGCACGGTGCTCAGACTTCCGTCCCTTCGCTAATGTCACACACAGAGAGGATAGCGGAGAGCCTCGGGGAGCTAGCAAGCTAAAGCACACACACACACGGTTATCATGCGTAAATAAATGAATATGAACATTGAGAATGAACATTTAAACTAGGCACACTGGCAGCAGCGCACCATTCTTCCACGCAGCCTGTTTTATAGTGTTCCTACACTCTTATGGATTTATTTTTGCTACAGTGACTTGGTGACACACACATGCAGTTAAGTGTTATTTCTCTGCTGCTGGGCCCAGATGACACATGCACTCACATGAAGTTCACAACTAAAAGTCATGACGTTGCTTTTGCCTTCCCATCACACCGCTCTATACATAGAAGTGCTTTCTGTCTCTGTAACACACCAGCCATCCTGAGGGATCCCTGTCTTTGCACTATAAGCTCACCTTGGTCGCCTTAACACCTCCGCCCAAAGCTCCTCTCCATTTTCACGCCACGGCCACTTGCAGTAGCTGAGCAGTTTACTCCAAGTGACTTGCAGTAAGTACAAACCATAAAGAGATATCCGGATGTGAGCGGACTAGCTATCACTTTATGAACAAAGCTTGACGAAAAGAGGATTAAGTCAAGTGGCGTTCTATGAACCAGCAACATCTTGTCCCATTCAACAGCAGCAATAAGACAAAGGGAGGGGAGATTTTATGGGGTAGGCAGCATGTGGACAAAATGCAACTCCTTTACACAGCTCAGTCAGTTTTAATACATTTAATACAATATTTTGGGAATTTAAGTTATCTTTGATTAGGGTCAAAGTCTTCGAATGTAATGTGAGGGATGTTTTGTGAATGATCTAAAAATATGTTGAAAACTATTTGGAAAACATATTTTGTAAAAGCTGACTTCCAATGTCTTCTTAAGAAATTTGAAAGGTTGATTTATACTTTTAATATGTTGGATTCTACGGAAGCCGAGAACGGCCATGGATTTTTCTCTTTTTTATGCACTGTTATCTCGTGATAACGACTTATCTCGTTATCTCGATATAACAAAGATAGTTTTCTCGTGATAATGAATTAATTATTTCGTTATCTCGATATAAAAGAAATGTTCAAGTCTGATGATTGCGCGCTGTTCATGTGATCGTCCTGATTTCAAGCTACGAGAGTTGCCACTGTCTGGTCCAGGTGTGTCCTAGGGAGGTGAAAATGGCAGATCACATCATTGATCAACGCATCAGGATTAAACTAACATAAAGTGTAATTTACCGGTAGGCTACACTTACAGCCAGTGGCTACAGAAAGCCGTTCGTGGCAGCTCTTGTAGGTTGAAATCGGGTCGGTATAAATTAATTCGTTATCACGAGAAAACGATCTTTGTTATATCGAGATAACTAGTCGTTATCAAAATCCATGGCCGTTCTTGGCTTCCGTAGGATTCAGCTCAATTCATCTACTTCAAAAGTAACTTCCCCTGTGATGATGAGAAAACACTGCTTCTTAAAATGAATGCCAAAAAGAGGTGTGTCAAATTGTGTGTGTGTGAGTGCTGCCAAGAAGTGGTACAGTTTGATAAGAGAGCAGATGGATTACACAAGCGTGTTTGATTTGTTTGTGTGCAGGAAATGGGAGCAACAGAGCTGTAGTAAAACTAATGAAGTTAAATGGAACAGAGTCTTTCATTAGCACAAAGCTTTTCCCGCATGATATAAAATACCCGGGCTGGGCCTTTCCTATTTCACAAGCGCAGGCAGTGAAATCCCTCCAGCTCCAAAATGTTTCTCTGAAAGAAGGGATTATTTTCAGGTAGTAGAAGGGAGATTAAAATGGCTTTTGGATCCTTGCTGACACTTGTGCCCTTTTGAAAACATTTAAGTCTGAGTGCCTTGGAGAGAATGTGAAACTTCCACAAACACAGAAACAAACTTGAACAAGAGGAGTGGAATCGCCGGAGATGAGCATTGTGTGTGAAATAGAAGCAGAGCGACAGCAGTAGCATGCCAACAGAATGGATTATGGTTATTTGGAAGCGCCTGTCGTCCCCTCCTGCGTCATTATAATTTTTATTGTTTTCTCGTTTATCGCTCCATCGCTTCTGATCCTCATCCCTTCTTTAAACCAATCAGAAAAAACATCAGGCACGACAATCCTTCCCACACACACACACACACACACACATACACACGATATACAAGCTGTCCTGCCGTGTTGCATGCATGGGTGCGGGTCACTTTTCTGTATACTACGTGAGTGTGACGGTGTGTTCATGAGTGCATGCATGTGTGATTGTGAGATTTGGAAAGTGTCAGCTTCATTGGAGCGGTGTTTGTGTGTGTGTGTGTGTGTGTGTGTGTGTGTGTGTGTGTGTGTGTGTGTGTGTGTGTGTGTGTGTGTGTGTGTGTGTGTGTGTGTGTGTGTGTGTATTCTTATCAGATTACATGAAATAGATTTGGGTTTATGCAGCTGTGACAGATTACTCGGCAGGAGAAGGATGGAAACAGACAGAAGAGAGGAAGTAAATTAAGATATAATGTAAGACTAGAATGGCACTCAGAAGTCCGCAAAGGGCAATGATGCATTCAAATCCTGCTTGGATTGTCCCATTTCTCGAGTTGGGAAGTCGCTCTTCCGACTGTAGCACGATCATGAGTTTTAAGCCGTAATCTGTTGAAAACTATACAAATTAAATCTGTTTTTATTCCGAGTTGATGGCTTCCTAATGTGGGTAACCCTTTCCGGATTATTTTAATGCCACATGATGGCCGCACAAATAACCTAATTTCGCAATGTTAACAAAACCTAACAATAACTTGAAAATAAATGGGTCCTTTCTTGGTCCCTGCAACCCCCTTTAACCAAGTTGTATGACAAGATGGCCAGAAGTCTCTTTGTAATCCTACTGAAAGACAAATCGAGCCAAAACATAACCTCATTGACAGATGTAATAAAGAGTTGTGAAGCAGGACAGGGTAAGGACTGTTCAGACTGAAAGGATGTTGAGCTGGGCAGAAAGAGACAGTAATAAGAACATATAGGAGTGTTGTGGAAATAAGAGGGGAATCAGAGGGATAAAGGTAAAAAAAACACCCAGGAGGAGGGTGATTCTGGAGGGCGCCAGGTGAGGAAGCCATGGGGAGTAATGGTGGTGAGATGAAGCAAGACAAAGAGGAGGATTTCTGAGAGGACAGAATGAGAAAGACACTGATAGAAAGGGACAGCCCGGAGTGATCCTGACGAGCAAATAGACGAGAGTGGAGGTAATCAGAGAAAAGATGTGGGAGTGGGAATGACTGTACAGGATGGGAACAAAGGAGCAGGGAGAAAAGAAGTGACAGGAAATGAAAAGTGACAATAAACAAGAGAAAAGAGACAAACAAATAGAAAAAATATATAACTATTTGAGTTTCAACGTCATAATAAATCACAGACCAATGCTGGGAAACTTTGCCCAGAAAAAAGGGATTTCACACCATACAACGTTGAGTCAAAATAATTATGTGTCGTATAAATTGAAATTGCAAATGCAACACTAACTCAGTTCAACATAGCCTTTTAGCATCTTTCAGCTTTGTGTTTTGGTTTTAAGGGCAAACATGTTTAGTTTTTTACCCATACAGTAAACACAATGCAGTACACAAATGAACAAACAAAAGGTACTGTAGGTCTTTGCTTCATCACTATGAATGTAGGCCTGCTAATGCTGCTACAACCTTCTATATATTACTTAAAACATCTTCTATGTTCATGATCCAGTATGTTATGACTTTATTCTGTAAGTCTATACTATTACCTTACTTCACTTTTACCACTCTTCAACTTCTTTCCAGGAGCAACATGCAGCAGTTTTCAATAAAAAGTCAAGACAAACCCTTTAACGTCAGAAAACAAATTGGAGCATTTAGAAGCTGAAATGCCACATATCTCCCTCAATAAAAATGGTGGAAAGAAAAGATAAGGAGATGGGTTATAGCACTTGTGTTCATCAGGTGGCAAAAAGAACAACTTGGAATGTATGCTAATTGTGTTCTGTGTCTGGGGTGTGTAGAAGGTAATTGTTTTTCAACAGGTAAGTAATGATTTGTTTAATGCTGTGTGTACAGCTTGTTTTTTGTTGCCTCTAAGTGGCCGACAAAATAGAATCATTTGATCTTCCTTTTTTTCAGTTACCAGTTTATGGTAGAGCGGGTATGTGGATGTCATTACTGCGTGCAGTGGGGCAGAAAAATCACACTATAATAAAGACAGTGCTATTTCCACTTGTTTAGAGGTTTGGGGCACCTGAACATTAATTATTATTGACTGTTTGTTTTAATACTGGTTTAATCCACTCTTTTGTGCACAACTAAAAAGTTTTAAAGGGAAATATCAAGGTTAGATTACCATAGTTAGCAGTTATGGAGATGGATTAGGGTGTCATGATTTGGACTTTAATTTATTGGTTAGTTGCGAAAATATTTTTAAGGGGATAAATGTGTTCTCATACAGAGTCTGTATACTTTTATAACGTTTTTACAGGTTTTAGTGCCTGTGTTTTGAGAAAGTTTACCAATTGTTTTTCTTTATTTTTAAGGATCGAAGTGTAGTAAAACACAGTTCAACCCACTAGACGTACACAAGCTGAAGTTCGTTGAAAAGGAAGTGTAACACATTATGTAATAACACCATATTCTGTAATAATCGGGTGTATTTTGTAATAAACAGCCAGAATACTATCTGTTCTCCACTTTCCAAGAATGTCGAAGTAAATTATCACATAATGCACTGGTTATTAAAAAATGTGGGTTGCCCTTTTTTTCATTAAAATGTAATACATGCAGTACTTATTGGAATGAGAGAGAATGAGACGAACAGAGGAGTCAAACGAGAGAGTACGACAGACATGGAGACAGGAGTGATGGAGTAAATTAAAGAGTGAAAGCTGTTCAAACAGGGTGGAGAGGGAGCAAAATAACAGGGCAGAAGAGGGAGGGAAAGAGGGAGACGGACACAGAGAGAATAAATAAATCCATGCATCAGTAACAAGTGCTGTATCACTTCTCACAGCGCCTTTTCAAGCCCGTCCGTTCAGAAAAGCTTTAAGGGTCAATGTCTTCTTCATCAATGGCCATTTCACAGTTGATTGGATAAGTCTGTGATTGTCCATTTCATATCATTCATCCCATTCATGAATTCAAAAGAGCAGATTGTGCTGAATATGGCCTCCTGGAGCGACTGAGAAAAGGACAAAAGCACTCTTTTCCCCCTCACTGTCTCTTCTTCTATTTCCCAGAAATTATCTCCACAGTCGTCACTTTCCTCCACTCAGTGCAGCCTCCTGTTTCCAAGCATCAAGCAATTCCAGAAATGTAATTCAAGTCAACAACAACAATCTCCAGGACAGTCCCTGCATACAAATCCATAGACAAAGACACACTTACTATCTCTCAAAGACTCTTCATCACCAGTTCATGTGTAGTCATAGGCTGAGGCTTTTCATAAAATAAACAGCTCCGCTCCACCTGGGAGCTTTCTATTCTTAGCAGCAGCAGCAGGGCGAGCCCTTCTGCATATCAATGCCCGGCTCATCTTTAAACATCATCTGGTAGGGTGACAGAGATGATGGCGCCATCATGTCTGTTGGTAAATGTAAGTCAGTCTAAGGTTGTCCTGAGTGAAGTGTGTGTTCACTTTAGGGGGGATGTCTGCCTGTGTTTGATAACCTGGTTAAGGGGTCCTGACAAATTGTCCTTCATGCCTGATTCTGCAGAGAAATCCTCAGCCAGTGAGATTAACACTGTACATCTAAACCGGTAACTGTTCCTATTTCTATTAAAGGAAGAATGCCTTTATTTAATACCCTACTGCTGTGCCATGAGTGAGTACATGACCATTCACATAGGAATCCACATTTAATTGGAAAACAATCATGATAATATGGCATTAAGATTGAGACAGGGGATTTCTTGGAACCCAACTTTTGAATGCTTACTGATTATAATTCGAATGTAAAAGATATGTAACGCAACATTGCTCAATTCAATACATTGAGGTATTTTGCCGCTGCCTTACTTTGTGTGCTATGACCAATAGGTCAAAAGCAGGTTGAAGCATAAAGCTTTTTGATTAAGTGGTGCACTTTTCTTTCTGGTGCTCCTACAATTCCTCCACCTACACAATGTACATCAGTGACTAAGGCTTGAGAAAGCCACTTTAGACCCATAAAGGCCTTGGTGCCGCAGTGCTTCTTAATCTATTGAGGTATCTCTGACAGTGATGGACTGCTCCTCCTTTGATTGATGGACACAAGTCAAAATTGGGGAATCTGGAAATAAGCTTATTTATATTTGCTACCTGTGTGTTGTGTGAAGTAAAATATTGCATGACATAACAAAACAAACGGGGTATAATGGCGCTGTAATAAAGATATTAAAGTCCATTTCTACTTTATCGCTCCTCTCTCAGCATGCACAGCCCTCTCATTCATAAATATACATCTGGAGATTTATGGCTTTATGGCTGGGCTGCATATAAATACATAACGTTACACTCTTTTGAATGTGATTAAATATCATTTACAAGATGCTTGAGAGTGATAAATGGAGCAAATTCATACAATAGGTAACATTCACTACACAAATGAATACTGAGAGGAGAATAACACTGCAAGATCTGACTGTCCTCTTTGGTTTGGTGAATATGAAGAGTAAACAGAAATGGTGCATGCAGCATTCAGTGGCAAAGTCATTTAACGACTGAGTTAATTTGCAGCTTCAGCCCTGATGGCTAAGTGAGGTACACAAGCGTGAGGGCCAAATCAGTCTGCCGTGCAAGTGAGACCCCTGTTGGTGCATCAGAAACTGTCGCCCAGCTTTGAAATCACACCATCGGACAATAAACATGTCAAATTAATCCCTGAAGCGATGCTTTGGGAGTGATTGGAAACTGAGCGGAATGAGTGATGGAGCCCCAAGAGAGGAATCAGGTTTATACCGGGTTAGCACTTCTCCTTTTTATTGTTTTTTTTTTTTATCACAGGGTGTTACTTTCACAATACATCATGGTTTCCAGCCTTGTGCAAGTGATTATTGTGTTTTAATTGCGTTTCCTGCAATATCAGGCTTAAGGTTGTGTTTTATTTTCAGATATTAAAGCCGTATTTAACACCTCTCTGCACTGACTGTAAAGTTTTGGGTTTGCCAGATTACTTTGATAGTATAAGCACCACCCTTGGCCTCCATCCACAGTAGCCTCTAGCCCAGCAAGGCTAGAGCTGCCAATATGTGATGTAGCACTGGGGCAGAGCCGGTAGCATATTGGGCTCTTTCCATGACTGTCAAGCAATGCATTAAATAAAACAGCATAAGCCAACGACTCTGTGCCACAGCCAGGGAGGAGATGAACCACAATCTATTGTTATAGGAACTTAATTAACCAACCTGTAGGCAGGACGGCATGCTTGGTAACGCCAGTTCACAGTTAGGTGGCAATGAGATTAAAACGCCTCTCGAAATCATCCTGAGAAAAAGCAGAAGTCTAAACACATAAAGGAGATGGAGTGGGCTTTTTTAAATTAACATCCAGGCTCTACGAGTTAAAACAAAATGAAAATGTAGTTGGTTCGTCAAAGAGTTTCAGATGGGAACTGAAAGATGAATGATGGGGAAACTGGCTTGCAATATAGTGAATAACACTGATGTATTGAATAGGTGAATTATACCTTCTTTTTTTTTCAAATTATCCTTCTGAACAAAACCTGATGTCTACGTCTAAAGACTATGACTTAAAATCAAAGCCATTAAACACTGTTGTAGGTCCAAAGGGCATAAGAGGACCATAGAAAAAGATTGGTGAGGCTTTAAATACATACAACGTTATGTCTCAGTTAATTAAAAACATAAACATTATTGTCAAATGTTTTTTACTCTTGCAACTTTTACAGAAGCCTCATGGCTACATTCCTCTTCCCCATCTTCATTTCCTCTTTTTTTCACTTCCCAGTCATTATCATCTTCCTCCTGACACCGAGCAGAACACATCTATCTCCAGAGCTAACAACCCCCCACTGACAGTGCTAACAGCATGTAACACACAAACACACACTAAGGAGAGAAGAGGATTATGACCGCAGGGACTTTCCTGTCCCTCGCAGCTATAGCCAGACAAGGTAAGCTGACAGTAGCGGGATCCCGGGGGCCGGAATTGGTAACCACACAAGTAACCTGAGTCCAGTGCCAGCGATGCACATAACCAGATTAACGTGGACTAGAATAGAGGCCAACACAGAGTTACCACCTTCTCAAGCAGGGAAGTGAGTGTTGTTGAATGGGTCCATTGAGGACACAGTCACAGGTAATGAGGCACCGGGCATTAAGAGACTGTTGGATATTTTTGGCACCCAAACAAACAAACAAACAGAGACTAAGCAAGTACGGAGGCAGCATGCATTATGTGCATACAGAAAGCAAACATGTACCTTGTTGCCAACTATAAATGTGACCGCCTGACCAAATCAGACAATATTGACATTTCTAGGATTAGGCCTCGGAAAAATAATGAATAAATGCATGAGGTTTTACTTCCGAACACCTGTTTTCTCTGGACGTTTGGTCATTTGCAGACACAACTCACCCAGGATCAATATTTGGACGGATGGAACTAAATAAACACGGATGAGGAAAGCCCAAAAACATACTGCTGCTGTGTTAGTTAAGAGTAAAAATACAAAGTTGTCTTAGCAAAAATTAGATCTCTAAGAGACATCAACGTTTCAAGAAGTTGTTTCTGTGTCATGGCCTATAAACCAAGACTTCACTTTAGAAAATGTTTCAACCTTTAATCATTAAATCATGCAATCTTGCAGCCAGGAAAAATCCAACTTTATTTTTGACCCTATGCTAGAAGCTAGAAAATACTTGGCACGTCTGAATTGTCAGAAATGTTCTATCACTACCCCGCAGACATGCAGCAAATGCCCAGTGGATCGTAGCAGCCAGCTAGACGGCTTCAAAGCTTCTTAACACAAAGACTCATTGTTGCTGATGGAAGCTGAAAAATGGTTTGAGATATGCTAATTAATATATAGCCTACATTTCTTTAGACAGCTTGGATGTTTGAATTATTAAGAAGGCGACATATCTTCATGTTAATTATTGATCTTTGTTGGAAAAATCATCATGCTGTCCTAACCTAAGCTATTATTATAAACTACCACCACACTATGTTCAATATCATCATCTTAAACCACATCACAAAGTTGCTGTTATCAAAAGGCTTCACAATCATCATTTTTATGACAACATGATCTTCATCAAAACCACCGCCATATGCTACCATAACACATTTTTACTGGAAGCATTTTCATTTTAATTATCATCATCATGCTGCCTTTATAAGAAGTGGATGTTATCACCATGATGTAACCCATTGGTAAGTGGCGACCGATTTGGAATCTCTGCTGTTGCTATCTTGTTTTTTTGGAGCCAGGAGTGACATAAGAGACAGCCAAAATGTTACAATTGGATTATATGAAGTGTAAGCACGCTGTGAAAGCTTTAAAGAGGAAAACTAGGACAACAGACCAGAAAACCTGTCAATCAAAAAGTATCCCAACCCAAAAGGATAAGCTTCTTCATCTTTTATTCTCTAAAACGTGATCATGAATGTTGTATTGATGCAGATTTTAAACTAACAAGTGACACAGGAAAATGTTTAATAAATCAAGCAAGATGTAGGGCCATTTTCTCATAGACTTCTGTAATATCTGTACCAATATTATTGTACCAGTAAGTAAGGAAGTCGCCACCTGCTGGGCATCAGAAAAATGCACATTCCTAATATTTAATTCATGGTAATCATAAAAATGTAACAGTTGCTTCAATGTTATTGCCTGATACAGAGAAATAAAGAAATAAAAAAATTGCCTTAAATCAGGTTCAAGGCACTTCGGTTTGAGTTCAGCTAATTTATCATCTTACAGGTACCTTCATCAATCCTGCTCCCCTTACTCATCATCGTCATAATTAACATCAACACCAATATCAATTCCTCAATAAGACCTTATTGATATCACTTTTCAATGAATAGTGATTTCAGATAAAAATGTGATGAGATAAAAGTAAAATTATTTAAGACAAATGCAAAAACATCATAAAAAAACCATTAAAATATAGATCAACCAATCATCACCAGCAGTGCAAACATCGCCAAAACTCACAGCACCATAATCATTGTCACAGCACAAATAATGTCTTTAAAAAAGCAAGAAAATATAATCATTACTACCTTAGAGCTCTTATTTGAATACAATAATCCAAACAAGCATGTTTCAACTTTCATCATCATGCTCTCTCACCGTTAAAATGCCTTCCCCAACATCCCATTCTCAGAGCATCTATTTGCTTCCGTCGCCTGTCTTGTCTTGCACCCTGGCTGACCCGGAGCTCAGTCCCCTCAGACCCGGATGCGTCCACTATACCCTGACCTTAATCTCATGCTCCCTCCCTGGCCACCGGCACCGCAGCCCGCGCAGTCCAAGGGGTCAAAGCCCTGCAGCTTCACTGTCACTCAGCCTTCTTCCAGCGCGGAGTGGAAACTGCGCTGCGGGGTGAATTGGAGCGGTACTGGATGCGTCTCCCGGACAGGGGCAGGGGGCTCGGCTCAGAGAGACCCCCGGACATGCATTGCTGTCCGGTACATTTCTCTCCCTCCCTATCTGATCTATAAGATCACTTTCCTTTTCGCTCGTCTCACCCTTCACTTGATCTCGTCCCGATAGATTCTGCGCTCCTTATTCACGCACGCATGCACCGATCTCTTCAATTAACGGGCTTCACATACGGTGTCTGTGGACACTTACCGACTGTCTCCTGTCACACACGACTCACATATGACATCAAAGCAATCACAATACATGCACAAGAAACAAGAATAGTAATACACACGTGGTTTGAGTCTTTGGTTCTCAGGAAGAAGCCCAGGTCGGGATCCGTTCATTCATTCACTCATCCCTCTATCTGAGCATCCTTCCCTCCGTCCCTCATCAGCAGCTGAGTAAAAGCTCCTCTGCTCTGAAACCGCGGCTACAGAGCAGGCGCACTTCACCTCGCTCTTGCGCCCTCCCCCGTCTCTCTCTCTCTCTCTCTCTCTCTCTCTCTCTCTCTCTCTCTCTCTCTCTCTCTCTCTCTCTCTCTCTCTCTCTCTCTCTCTCTCTCTCTCTCTCTCTCTCTCTCTCTCTCTCTCTCTCTCTCTCTCTCTCTCTCTCTCTCTCTCTCTCTCTCTCTCTCTCTCTCTGCTATGAGCATCTCCTACCCTCGTTCTCTGGCCTTCTAGTGCAACAAGATAAAGAAGGGGAGATGAAGAGAAAGGAAAAGAGGAGAGATAGAGAGAGACTGAAGGAGGATGAGCAGGATTGGAGGAATAAGACAGAGAGAGAGAGAGAGAGAGAGAGAGAGAGAGAGAGAGAGAGAGAGAGGGGCTATAACTGTGTGCGTTTGTGCATGTGTGTGAGTTTATGTTGGAGGGGTGCAAGGTGAATGTGAACCAAAGGAGCATGCACTCCCAGCAGCACTGATAAACGCAGATCATTGGAGAGGAAATGGGACACAAAAGGAAAATTGAAAAGTTCAGGGCTGCACCTAGAAATATCTCTGTATTTCCAGATTTGCCTGATGAGTCTAAAACCAAATATAGCTTAAAATCAAAATCAAGGAAAAAGCAGCCAATTCTCACAACTGGATGGCTAAAAATCAAACCGTTTGGGGTTTTTGAAGCTACTAAATGCTTCACTGGTGGCCTGGCGAAAACCCTAAGCTGCACCATCTCCTTTTTGCATCCTTTTGTTGCAAGTCATTCCTCTTCTTTTGCTGCATTTCCACTATAGTGTATGGCTTATCTCAACTCACAATATTTTTTTGCCTTTACAAAAGGTGAATGAGAGTCAGAATCAATCTTCAACGATGTCAAATGGAAAACCTGCACCTGCCCTTTTTCAAACAGCCAAGCTAATGTCAAAAGCGGCCCCACATTATTTATTTAGTCGATCAATTTTATTTATTTTCTTTCTCAAAAAAGGCACGCTGCAAACTTAAGCAGTACAATCGACAAAGAGCTGCTGTTCCCATGTTTGGTTGTTGATTTCAGGATCGAGTGTCCTGTTCAAGATGATGACGAAAACATAAAAAACTGAGAAAAGGGCCTGATACCAAAAGTGAGTGAGATGTCATACCTTGCAGTACATTTCCTGTTATCTCTTTACTTCATCTCATAACTGCAAAACAAATGAATTGGTAAAAAATTGGCAAGTTCTTCCCAGAAAACATGACAAAGACCAGTATAATGGAGTCAAATTATCATTATAGACACAGGTAGTGCTTTTTACTTGACTTGTGAGAGAGACTTTAAAGTATGTAGTTTGGATGGGAGTTTATTTAGTGTGTACAGAGGAAGAGGCAAAGAAGGATAACCTCCAATGAGATTAGATGGGGGCGTGAGGGGATGAGAGATAGATGAGGGAGAGAAGGGCAGTGAGAACAATGGAAAAGTGCACAAGAACAAAAAAAATGTAGGAATGAAAGGATAAAGGCCAAAAGAAGAGGAGAAATGAGAAAAGGAGGGAGACTGTGGGAGGGGTGGGTTATGAGAAAATGGGAAGAGGAGAGCAGCTGGAGTCAATGTAAATAATGAGAGAGAAGAGAGGAGTACTTCTACATTATCCATCTTTTGGACACAGTTGATCAGAGTTCTGTCTCAGAGTGAAGCATGGCCTCTACACCGCAGGCTAATTCACAACCCGAGGGCAACATCACACACACACACACACACACACACAAGCATGCACACACTTACACTGAACAATTACAGCCAAACTCTTACATTCACTGAGAGAACATACACAAGTCCAAACACATTCCAGCTAAATGCATAACTGCATATTCATAGCCCATTTGCACACACATCAGTGCATGAAAGAACAGAGCATATAATCACATGACATACAGATGCCAAGGCATGCACCATGCCCACACAGATTTGTATATTAGTGAGGATTCTGTGAATGGTCCTGCATTTTATATTAAAGCACATTATTAATTTATGAATAGCCTGGTGGACGCTCCACCGTCGTCACATGACAGAAGCAAAGTAGATTAGTCCAAAGGTAAAAAAGTGTTTTCTTTCCATAATGAGACATAAGAAAATCATAGCCTGTTTTTAGAAGGAAAAAAAGCACTATAAGTGGAAGTAAATTGACTGCGCAGGACGTAATTGGGCGCAATTACGTCACAGGCTGTTTGGTGGGTCAGAGTTCTTTCTCAATAATGAACTGAATCAAAGAACTGATGTCACTTAGAAAGAGAAACATAGAAATAATAGCAAAGTTACCCTTTATTCTCTAGTTTTGTTATCGTCAAGAAATCCCATGGAAAGTACAAAAACTGTTTAAGGCACTCATGATAAACACAACGCCCACAGTCATGAAGGTGATTGTGTTTATGGACAATGATGGAACTCTGTAGTAAAGAGGAATAAGCTACAGTATGTCATGCTAAGGATAGACTGACATACGTATCCACATAGGGAGGAAGTCAAGGTGAGTGGGTCAACAAAACGTTAACCATTAACAGACAGGAGCTGATGCTGGTTACCTGTTTCATACTGAAAGTCACCTTTGGCCACAGACGTTCGCTATCCTAAACCAAGTTATTACCTCCACCAAGGACTTCATGTTCACAGTTCCCAGATTTTCTTGAAACTCGGTTGCAGTTTGTTGCATTGACCAGAAAATCAGTAGAAACTGGGAGTGGATCAGCATCACAGGCTGGATACACAAATTATCTCTCCTTTTTGTAAACAATCAAGGAGTGTCCTTGGGTGACAGTTGGCAATTTCTGAGTGATCTCCTTAACATTGCAACCATTACAACAAGGTAACTCAACCTTAAAGATTTGGTTTTTAACCAAGTTTGTCTGTGGCTTAACTTGAATGAACCAAATCCATTGTGGGATCAGATCTACAACTTATCCAATTTTCATTTTTTAATTTCTCACCATATATCCATTGAACAAAAAATGCTCAGAAAAAAGTTTGCACTTTAAGAAAGGTTTCTC
Source organism: Eleginops maclovinus (assembly GCF_036324505.1). Taxonomy (NCBI): domain Eukaryota; kingdom Metazoa; phylum Chordata; class Actinopteri; order Perciformes; family Eleginopidae; genus Eleginops; species Eleginops maclovinus. The sequence goes on from NC_086362.1 coordinate 9,566,075, forward strand.
CAGAGATTTATGACAGTTATGCAAATAGAGAAAGCTTCAGCAATGTATTCCTTCAGTAACATACAGGCTTCAATTATAATAGTTTAATTACACAATAATTTTTCTTTTAAAATAAGAAATACTGTATCGGGTAGTCAACATTTCATTTTAACCTTCAATTCCTCAAGTCATTGATAAACTGCTGGAAACTTAACCACTGAGATAGCTTGTATCAATCAAATAGAAATGCCAATTTCAGCAGCAGGGTGAGTCCAAATTGATTGAAGGTAAAGGTTATATATCACAGAAACAAGAGTCTAACACCCACACTGCAGACGGAGGGCAATCGAAAACCTAGCTAATGAATTCAATGTGAAATGAAGCGTAAGAAATAATTCCAGAATCCATTTCCTTGTATTGAGATTACTGGGAATGCTATCCCAACGCTGCTGTATTCCCTCCTCCCTGCACAACATCAAAGCACCACAGATTCAGCGCCTAGTAACCCTCCCCCATCTCCTCCTAGTGCTTCTGCCTGCCTCACTACTACACTGCAAATCAAACCACAATGATAACTACAGAGAAAGCTACATTTTTTACCCAGTTTCTATGGCAATGAGAGAATAACCGGATCCCTCCATCTTACTTCTGTAAGATAGCAGAATACCATGAAGTGTGAACCGTTTCTGCCCGGAGGATACTTTCTGTTTTCCATGCAATATTAAGTTGCTTATCTAACTTGATATAAAACTGTGACACATTGGGTACAGTCGTCTTCGTCATACAACAAGAGGATTTATGAGATCTAAATATGGTTATTATTAGTATGAAATAGCTCCAGAATAATGTGAAAACAAACAGTTTGGGTCTGCAACAAGCCATACACCCACGGAAAAGGCTAACTTCCTAGAGACAATATTAAGCCATTAATGTTATCCAGTAATTTTGCCCCCTTAGCCCTCTGAGCTCAGCTTTGCTTCACAGCGATGAGTGAAAACAGCTCTTTACCTGATCACAACCTAATGGTGGAATATATTACGTACAATGTGCCTTTTTCCTACACAAACAACTACTCATGTAGTTAATCTTCCTTAACCAATTCCTTTGTCAGGAGGAATAATGAGAATTTCCACATGTTGTACAGAGATTACTTCAGAAATACCACATTTAAACTAGCCACGGTCACACCAATTTTCAGGTGATGCCTATTACTTGGTGCCAAGATGACAGCCAGCTCCCAAGAGTGCATGGACACTCAAATCATTAATAATTAAAAGGTAACCTCGGCCCCAGCGTAAAAAACTAAAAAGGTAGCAAATTAACGTTTCCTTTGGTACCAAGGTGACACCTGTGAAAACTCTTCTCAAGAGCGTATTTTTGAAGCTGTTTTTGGACTAACTCCCTGGATGCTCTCTGTCATGTATTACACACTCTTTTGGCAGAAAAAACGCCTGGCTGGCACAGCACTAAAGCCAGTTAAAAAGTAGGCTAGGTTTTGTCACACTGATTTGGCCCCTGTTGATGTTCCCTACAACAATCTCCTCTGTACTCGATACAAGCTGGTCTACACTGTCTGCATTCATTGTACCTAACAGTAAGCACCAATAACACACACTTCCTTCCATCTTGTATTCAGAAATGCAACATCTGTTAAATTTTATGGTAGGAGGATTATTTCATGTGAGACAACCAACTGTACCAGCAGAAAATGATGGATGTACTGTCCCCTCGTGTCTGTAAATAGGAAGCTAGCAGCTAGTTATCTTAGCTTAGCATGAACGCTTTCTTGGCTTTGTCCATAGGTAACATAAACCGACTCCTATAAACACATTTTATATTCTTTGTTTAAAGTGACAATAGGCAGGTTATTTGCTAAGTCTTATCATTATGTAGTGAATATTGATTGCACAGTGAACTGGCTGAACAATAATGATGCAATCAGCATCTACTCTGGTCCCATTCAAGCATCGCCTTTACATTAAAATTCTATCTGCCAACGCTTACAGTCCCTCAGGAAAATTAAGACTCCATTTACGGCACTCAAAGGAGGGGATAGTGCTCGCATCGACTCTACCCTCAGTAGAACAGCAAAATGTCAAACAGTTTTTCAAAGCCAATTTGAACAAAAACCCTTTCTGACCGTGTTGAATTTCAACACTGATTCCACAACAAGTGATGACAAAATGTTTGACTTCTCCATGGTATACTGCTTCCAAATCACTTTCACTTCTTGAAATAGCATATACTAGAGCTTTCCTGAGAGGATCACAAGGTTTATAGACAAAATTCAACCACCATTACTAGCACCGACTGATGTTATTTTGTAGCTGGAAAGGTGCAACTGTGATTAGACAAATTATCTTCGGTAAACAAAGGTCAAACCCCAAATCTCATTTCAGAATCCTCTTGTGTCCTCATGAAGACAGCTCAAATATTGGCCTTGATTACACACAAGACTACTAATGAAGGCCTTCTGCTCCAGCTCTAATCTTACAAAGCGTTGTTGGCTGCTGATTATTACCTAGTCGCCTCGCACTCATTGTGTCAGGCCAAGGAAGCAATTGTAAGTCATGCTGAGTATGGTCCATAGGGGAGCTGTAAAACACAACTAAATGATGATGAGGAGGATTGCAAGCAAATGAGCCTTGATAATTTGAAAGGGAAAAGATGAGCGCCACTGCTACAATATCCCGTATCTCTCTCACACCAGCTGAAATATGCAAGATAATACATTCTGTCCTTCTTCCATATACAGTCATGTTCAAGCTAATTAAAACCACACATGGATTCAGAACCACAGACATATCCATGCTCTGATTCCCACTCCGTTATGGTTTTTTGTCTGTCCTCACAAGGTTATGAAAGCTTTAGCAGACATACAAGTGCATCAAAGCATTTGTTGCTTTGGCGTCTTGCCGTTAAGCCACCGTCAATCACAACAAATGTCGATTTCTAAGTGCTTAAATGGGGCCGATTGTTATTGGCACAAACACTCACACACTGTGTTCTTTATCTACTATTGCTATGTCCATACATTTAAATAAAACACATACTTTTTAAGCAAATGCAAGCATTTAAACTGTCATGGTCTGATACTGGATCACAATCAAACATGCATACATAAGATTCAGATGAGGTGGGGAAACCTCCATCAGCCTGCTGGGTTATTGATCCGCATTGAAATGGAGCTGCATATCAATCAGGAGGCTGAAACCAATCAGATCAATCAGAGACAAACGCATCATCCCAGCATGTTTCCTTCCTGATGTTATTGCAATTCCATATAAATGCACCATGAATGACAGATGGATGATGCCAATGCTATCAAGAGGAGGAACTAAGCTGTCATTAGAAACTTAAAGCCAACAGCAAAACGAGAAGCGGGTTCTTTTCATCGTTGAGACGTAATTTATGACGATGAGTCTGATATTCTTCTGCCCGTTCTTGCAGTTGTGTAATTCTGCGGTAGTCAGTCATAAAGGAGAAGTTGCTTGCACCGAAACACATCTTAGGGAACAGCTACTATCATGACTGTGCGAACTTGCTACAGGATTGCAACACTACAGGTAGGGACAGCAAATGGTGAATGACGAGGCAATTTCCTAAGTGATTTAACATATTATCACAAGGATATTTTTCTTCTTGTAGCAAATATAGACGCTAAGACACTTAAGGTCAGGTTAAACAACAGGCACTTTTGCAACTCCAACGAAAAAAAAGCTAAACTCAAATGTATTGTATGTACTTCATCATCCCCACTCCTTAAATTGTGAGCTAATACACACAATTTTCATTAATGCTGTAGCTTGTGTGCACACACATTAAATAAGACATAGATATAACCTTTAACTTTCCCTCTGCTCATTCACATGATTCATGAATAAAGAACATACATACAGGTGCAAAAAAAAAGGTATTCACATGCACGCACCTCTATTCACTCTTTCTTCCTGTGTCTCACACACACACACACACACACACACACACACACACACACACACACACACACACACACACACACACACACACACACACACACACACACACACACACACACACACACACACACACACACACACACACACACACACACACACACACACACACACACACACACACACACACACACACACACACACACACACACAGTTCAATATAACCTGAGGTGTTGAAAGGGAAATGGTCCCAAAATGCTATTCATCACTTCTGTCTCCTCTGTTTCTTCCCCCCACAAGCAATACTGACCTTTCCCTATGATTCATACGACTGCAAACACACACCACCAATACACACACTAACACACACAAGTGTACTTACACACACACACACACACACACATGTTGCATTTTTACACACATATTGTGTTAACTTTCAACTTGGGGCTTTTGTGCTTTATGATTTAGTAAAACTGAGATGTTTCCCTCTTTGCAGGAATGTGTAGTTGATGGGATGTGGAACCGCCTGCAGCAGGGACTGGACCCACAAGACTTCAGCTTCAGAAATATAATGGGCTATAAGCAGCAGAAGTGGGATGGAAAATACTTTAGGTAATTGGCAAATGTATTCCCATTCCTTTCCTTGTAATGATGGCCATCTATCACAGCCGTTATTTTATTATTTTGTATGCAGATTTGTATTGTTATTCTAATTACAGTTACTTATCCCCTTGCTGTTTTGCTGACTGGGACTTGTTGGAGCCAGGAGTCAGTGTATGTTCTCATTAGTGTCCCCCGGTTTGTTAATGTAATTGTGCTGCTCCTTTACAGCACTTTTCTTACTTTGTGGAGAAAAAAAGTGTTATTAGGGAAAAGCAAAAGCTGTACAAAATGTGAGACTATATGGGGAACTCAGTGGTAGAAGTTAGTTTTGTATTTAAATAAAATAACTCTTACATTTTAAAAGTTAAACTTATTCAGTCATTCTAGAAAAAGTACACAAGAATGTTGAAGAAATTGTTCAATTTACAACTCACTATGTAAATGCGTTCTTCAGACATGACATTATTATATATTTTGACATGGCTTAGTTGAATACTTATTTCTGATTGGTCAATTTGGACATTTTAGAGGTTGTTATTACTCGATAACAGACTGGTGCTAAGCAAAATAAAGACTGTTGAACCATGTGCAGATTTTCAAGCGTTTGAAGTCTGATCATTATTATTGATGCAGTACGTGAAGGATGCATTTGAATGGTGCATCTGGCTGAAAAAGATGTAATTATACAAATATTTGATTGTATTCTGTTGGGTGGTTTAATTCACTGCATAACAATGCATTGTATGTCATTTACCCAAAAATCTTTTTCTGCAAATAACTAGTAGCTAAAGTCGATGTGAAGCAAAAGGTCCCACTGAAATGTACAGGAGTTGAAATATAAATCAAAGAGACTTAAAGAAAGTACCTGAGAATTGTGAAACACTCCAACACTGTTAATCAATCTAGATGAATAGGATTTTCATGACTCCAGACACATTGTGTGATGGCAAGCTTTTATCACTTTTGGATTTTAAGCTTCCTTTGATTTTAGGGCAAGACACGAACACTTTGTTACGACCTGACTGAGTCCAATAAGCAGCTTGTCTCTATAACAACACATCAATTAAACAGGGGCCATGACGCCACCAGCAAGCAAGCACGACATGAACTAGTTCAGTCAGCAACCCAGATACACAATGGGGGAGGTAAAGATAGGGGAGAGAGAAGAGGGAGACAGAAATGAAGATGTGAGAGAGCTTGAGGGGGGAGATTTGAGAGAAGGGGAAAAGATTTTAAAAAGCGAAAGGCACGGATGGACAAAAAGTGACAGAAGGCACAAAAGACAGGAAGAGGAGAAACAATGGTAAAATACAAAGGGGGGAAACGCTGAGAGTCTAAGTGGGTGAAATGGGAAAGATGGGGCAGAGGATTAAGGCAATGAGGAAGACGGATCAACTAATGCAGATACCGTGTTTACTCATCTTGTTTTGTACCACGCAGCGCCTCTCCATCCAATTTCCTGCCTCAATGTCAAAGCAAAACAAATAAAATCTTTAAGGAGGATGGATTACCTAGACTTCTGGTGATGATGGAAAGATAAAACGAGTGGCACCTGCCTTAATAATTGCTTGGATGCAATGTCTGGGAGTAGCAGGTTGACAGGACACTAAGTGCACTTTAAATACACTGCCTGGCCAAAAAAAAGGTCACACTAATATTTGTTGGACCGCCTTTAGCTTTGATTACGGCACACATTCGCTGTGGCATCGTTTCCACAAGCCTCTGCAATGTCACAACAGTTATTTCTGTCTTGCATTCATTTTTCGTCAAGGTCTTCTATTGATGACGGAGATTCGGACCACTGCGCAAAGTCTTCAGGGGTTCAGGTCTGGACTCTGTGGGGTCCAATCCATGTGTGAAAATGATGTCTCATGCTCCCTGAACCACTCTTTCACAATTTGAGCCCGATGGATCCTGGCATTGTCCTCTTGGAACATGCCCGTGCCATCAAGGAAGAAAAACTCCATTGAAGGAATAACCTGGTCCTTCAGTATATTCAGGTAGTCAGCTGACCTCATTCTTTGGGCATATAACATTGCTGAACCTAGACCAGACCAACTACAGCAACCCCAGATCATAGCACTGCCCCCACAGGCTTGTGACCTTTTTTTTGGCCGGGCAGTGTATATCCAAATATTTTCTCAAGGAATGCCAGGGTTTTCTTTTTTCTAAATAATACAATTCATAAAGTTTAACTGGCAATATAATTTTAAAAACTCTTAAGAAAATAACCAAATATTTGCTCTTTTATTTCTTGCTCTTGGTATTCATAATAAGTACAAACCCTGTCCTTTAGTGCTGTCATGTCTAAAGTAACACACTTCTTTAAGACTTGTAGAAGTTACTGATTATTTTGTCTTCTAATTTGCCCTTCACTATGTTGACTAAAGAGTGATGGAAATAACTTTACTGTGTACTTCACTGTACTGTATGGAGGCTCTGCCATGATAATTAAGTGAAGCATGGAAATGTTTTGCTGCAGGCGGAGCTCAACGGTGATATACATAAACTGATTAGCCAACAAAAGCTAAATTAACTGCATTCAATTAAAGCAGCATAGTGATAATGCTTACTTAATGCTCTATTATTAAGTTGCAGCAAACTGTGAATAATTAAAACACTGAACTTGTGCACGTCTATATGCCAGGACGCAATGGATTGAATGATCTGCGGAACAGGACGTCGCATATCATGATTTTATTTCCACAGCCTGAGCCGGTCAAAGACTACATCTACTCATGAACTATTAATAGAACACATAATGACAGTGTGCACCTCACAGATCTCATATGGAATACATATGTTTCAGAGCAGCATGTATACATATACATTAACTGTCTGAGCACACGTACCACTCACACCACATGAAAGCAGCCAAACCTTAATTGATGATTTTAGAGGGCTGAGAAGGGCTGGATGAGAGTGTGGGTGGCTTTCACGTTGACAAGATGGAGAGCAGGCGTGGGAAGGAGTGAGTATGACTGTGTCCACTAAAGTCAACGCAGGGGTTAATTACAGTGTTTAACCTGGTTTTTAAACTTTAGCCAAGCCAGGACTGGGAAGACTTTTACTGAAGTCTCATTTGTGCATGCAGCCTATCCCTACTGTATTATATCATGCACAGGAACATGTGTCAACAGTAGCAGGGATTGACTTTCAGGGGAATCTGTACTGCTGATTTCCCACTTCAAGATCTAAAAATTCTGATAAAGACTAGCCTGTTAATGCCATAACATTGCAGGGACATACAGTACATGACAGATGAGCTTTACATCTGTTATGCTCGCTTTGATCTCTTCAACAAAGATTCAGTTATCAGTCTGCCCTACCTCCAGAGGACCAGCCACTGTCAGTATACAAAGCGATGTGAGAGGACTCTTTCTAAAAGTGAAGACGAGCATTGACATCAAGTCAATTTTATCCCTGTACCTAAAAAGTATTCTAGTTCTACAAAACATCAGCCACCCTGGATGCTCACCATTCAGCGTACAAAGCAAACAGATCATTAAAAGATTCCTTCTACATTGCCCTAGCATCTCTGAAAAATAACAACACTTACATTAGAATGCTATTTGTGCAGCATTCTACAAAATCTCCTCCATGAAACTGATTAGCAACTTTAGCCCCTTACGCTTGAGTATCACACTCTGCGATTGAGTATTGGACATCCTTACAAATAGACCGCAGGCCGTTCAGATTGGTGCTCACACCTCCATCACTCTACTGAACACTGGAGCCCCCCAGGGCTGTGTGCCCAGCCCCCTCCTGTTTGCGCTATATACCCACGACTGCTGCCCTCGACATGAAGAGAACTCTGTTTCCGGATGGCATCACCACGATTGGTCCGCTTACAAGCAATGATGAGACTTCTTTCAGAGAGGAGATCAACAATTCTGCTTGGAGTGATGTGCTTTCTTGCCAAAATCACTCATTTCCATAAATGTCAAACCATTGTTTAAAGTTTGGAGATATTTGGGTGACACAGCTTCTTGAAACAAAACTTTTTTCAACACAGGGGAGGGGAAAGCTCCCTCAACACTATGACAGTTTTCTCACTTGTCAAAGAGAAAGATTTCAGCAACATTCCTCCATCAAATGTCTTGTTGAAGGGGACATTTTTTTGTATTTTTATCTACCTAAGAAAAGTCAGCAACCCATTTTCAGCTCAAAACTTTAGTTTATAAGAAGAGCAGGGATACAAGATTGGAAGGCTGCACAAAGGGTGGGGTGGATGAAATTAGAAAGCTGCCTTATGCAGCCCTTGTGATCACAGTCTGTGACTTAGTTATAGAGCGAGGGAGCGGCTTGTAGATAATGAGCATGTACTGAGAGAAACGACAAAAGTGCTCGAGTTGGTAGCGAGGGCTGGAGGAGTGTATTCACCCCAGTGTAGGTTAGGTTTGCTTTTCAGCTCTTCTTTACACTGTTGCCATTCCTCTGATATCTGTCTCACAGACTCTTTTTTAGTCTTCCCAAAGTCTTCCAGTTTTTCTGCTCTCCTATTACCTTAATTCTCTCTTTGCACTCTTAATACACATCTGTTATGTGATGGTCTGCCTTTGATCCTACATCTGTTGCTTTCTCAGTAACTGTGTCCCTTCTTCCTTCAATTTTTGGTGCAAACTGTCAGTATTTCTGGTGTGCTTCTAATCTTTTCTTAGGGATTGGGAAACCCACTTCTTTGACACCATCTTTCTTCTTCTCTCTAAGCTTTCCCACTTCAAATAATTCAAAAACCTGCACTGCATTCTGCTCGGCTCCCACATAGCCTGAACTGGAGTCTGCAGAGAGGGGAAAATGTTTCAAAGGATGGTGAGTGAAGCTGCGGCGGCGACAGACAGACAGGCAGTGCCCTGGCATTAAATTGGAAGGAACATTTGGGAGCCGCTTGGAAACGCTGCTGCTCTCAAACAGCCACACACACACCAACTCACACACACACACTGAGTGGTGGTTTAGAGACAGTGTGGGAGTGCGTTCGCCTCCATGTCCCAAAATAATCACCAGATGAGGGGCAGGGAGGCAGGGCGAGGCTGGTACAGGAAGATATAAATGGATGCTAATTGTAAGGCTCCTTCAGATTACACTGCAAACTTAAACAGAACCACACACTCTGTCTGTCTGTGTATGTGTGTGAAAATCATCCAGCATGTACAGGACACTGTGAGAGCAGTCTTTCTCATTTACGCACTATAATGGATACTAGTGTTATGACTCTCAAATTGTATAAATGTAGTGCAACGTGGCTTTACAGCATGTACAGGTTAAGAATGTAATAACTGTATGGTTCTAAAAAAGCACCAGAATCCAACCAACTAAAAAAGAAACATTGCTTCCATCTATTATTTCTATAATCCCTCCAAAAATAGTTCAAAAGAGGCAAGTCTTAACTGTAGTTTTCCAGAGCTGCACCATCCTAACACCAAAAGCTGACTCTGCCTGTTTGTCTAAGCTTAGAAACTCACATTAGTTCTGTTTGGATACACTGAATTAGAAGAAGCTGCATCGCATCGCCTTAAATCCCATCACAGTTTCCACAAAAATAGTTTGCTCCTCCTACTCAAGTGTCACTTACTGACTTAGCAAAATACACTAATTTTCTTTCTTATCCCACAAGAGGCTCTTAATGCAAGAGAGGCGAGAGAGAGGGATGATGTCGAGGAGGAATGGAGGCAGCTCTAGATATAAATGGTAGATAATTACATGGTCGACTCTCCCGCATTGATGTGAGGAAAGTGCAAGAGAGCAAAGTAAAGATGCAATCAGTGGAGGATGCACAGACACAAACCCCTATATACAGTACTGTAATGACTTTGTATCATCAATAAAAGACCTGTTTTCTAAAAAGCAAGACTGAGTTAAAATCATCACGTCTGCACTTTTTCAGGAAATAGGAACCACTGTATTTTACCCGTTGATGGAGATTTCATATTGCAATGTTAATGGAAAACCCCAACCCTGACATCAAGTAAAATCCACATGTTGCAAAACACATTATTACAAAATCATGAAACTAAGACATGGGATCGTTCTCTTTTTTCACAGGAAACCACACAACCTGTGAAAGATGATGAAGTAGTGAGACCAAAGAGGATCACAGCTCAGCAAACACCAGTAAAAAATAGTTTATGGGCCTGCATCGCCATCTGCAGCCCATACAAGGCATGCCAACAACCTGATATATCCCCCCCCCTCCCCCCCCTTCACGTTCAGTAAGAGACAATCTGTGTGTTTACACCTGCTTGCCTGTCCAACCCTCTCCTTATCAGCCTCAACATCTGACAAAAGCAAACCTCATATAACTGCTGAGTAACACGGGTCTGCCCTCTATGTCTGTCACATTAATTAACCTTTACCCTGCAGTGTGTGAATTCCTTTAGGAGAGAAAGGAAGGGGAAAGTCTCTAGGAAGAATGAATCTTGTTTTATATCAGCAGGCAACCCAACATGGACCAAGCCTATTCAGGTATTTTCACATTTCTTGCCGGTCTATTTTTAAGTTAAGTGTTTAGATCTGTTTTTTGTTGATTTCTCTTTTCCAGAGAGGATAGTAAAAATGGTGAATGATACTCACCTTCAAAGCTAACACCGACTATAAGTATTTGATTTGTTTAGGAAGAAGATGTAATATAAAAAAGCCTGGGTACAGTGATTAAGTGCAATTTAGAATTACCTGTAATTTACTTCAGTATTCATTTAATGCTTTCTTTTACTTCTACAAAACTCACATTTTATAAATTGTTATTCTCTAGATTCCTTTGACAGCTAAATACAGTAGTAACCTTGGCTTTTAAGATTTTTCATTCAAAACAGATGATCTGTAATTGTAATATGATCCAATCTTATGCATTATACCAGTGTTTTGCAGCCTTTTGGGTCTGAGTTACCACATTACATAACTGCAACATAACCACCCAACTGTAGGCTATATAGGCCTAGTAAGTATAATCTCGACCTCAATCAGCTAAACATTAAAAGGCTGCTTCCACAAGAATCAACTACAACATTAAAAGGCACTTACACATCAACAAATTAATAATGATATTCCATTGATACAATAAATAACTAAATGCCTCTTAAAGGGGGCTATTCTACTGCATAGGAAAGATAGGTAATGACTTGAAATGGAATTTATAAAACTGTAGTATTCCTTTTTTAGTAGTATAACATCTGAATTCAACAATGATTAAAATAGAAAAAGACGGATACAAGTACAAATGCCAATGCGCCTCTAATCTGAGCATTACGGCACCCGGTGAGACAAACAAAGCCCCGGCCCAGTTCCTAGCTCGCAACAGTGACGTCATCGCGCAGCGGCGGTGCACTGACGCTCGGCGATTGGGTAAGCGAGGAGCTAAAGTGTATTGTACATTAAAAAGACAAGGCGCCGATAACAAAAACAACACCTGCGGCCGCATGAGGCCAGCTAAGGACACACTCGCACTGTCGGGCTCCGGTTAAAATGATTTCGGGTAAGGAAACATATTTGTACCCCTTTTTAACGAACTCATTTAGCTCCTGAGCGGCTTCCACCCTGTAGGAAGTTTCTTTTGTCCTCTTCAGTCAACAACAACAAAACAAGCGAGTCAGTGTGCTGACGGAAGAGCGATGCGTCCTGGCTTCTCTTAATAACAGTTTAACAGCGAGTCGTTTATGATATCAAATATGGTTTCCGTGTTTTCAAAATGGGTCGGTTATCTCACTGGGAATACCTTTGGACTGTCTTATGCCAGGAAAGCCTCACAGATATGCATCTGGGTGTGTTAGATAGAGGCGGCATCAGTCATACAATGGATGATGCCATTTTAAGATCCTCGAATAATTAGTTTATGTGCTGGTTAACAGTACAAATCAAAGCCCATTTGCTATACGGACACTTTTTGGCACATTGCTTTTCTTTATAATAGATACTGCAAAGGAATACATATTGCTTTAAATAAGATGGCTCTTACACATAAGTATGGACGTTTCTATTTGTAGTTATCTCAAACAGGTCAAATGCAGGGCAACACTGATATCAGCCAGCTGTGGTTTAATAACAATGAAATGTATTACCTATGCACAGCATGTACATTTACTTATGGGTATTTCATGGTCTGCGATATGTAGTAAAGTAATTCAGGTTTTTTTACCGTTTCTCTCTTTCCAATTTTTTGGGAAAATACTACTTCAGATGTGACGATGGCTGCACACTTCACTATTTCTGACAGTGAGTCAGATTCATCAGAAGAGGTTGAGGAAGGACAAAATAACCAACCATCCCCTGTCCAGGAGCAGCAGCTTCCGCAACGACACTCCCTCACCCTTCCTGAGCTCAGATTGGCAGGTAGGAAAACCCATAAACTGTGTGAGAAATACGGATTAAATAAATAGTGCTTTAAGAACTGAGAAAAACCAAGCACGGTTATACTTTGTCTAAACCTGTAAAGTATGTTTGAGCAACTTTTACCGCAAACTGCTCCAGGTGGGACTAAACGTTTGAGAAAAGTGTGTTCTATTTGGCTCCAGTTAGCAGTATGTGCAGTACCATGCTCAACGATACTTATTTAAGATCCCAAAGTATTCCAACTTGTGTTTTCTGCAACAGCTGCTGAATATAGTTCCTATTTTTGCACAAAAACATTTGATGTCCAACATTACCTTAATTCATTGAACTATTGTGTCCTGCCATTCGTTAGCTTTGTTCTGTAGGCCTCATTACGCAATAATTAAATCAGCCATTTCTCACATAGGTTTTAAAGTTATGTACAGTACTTGGGGACTCTTCCTGCCTCTCACCTTTGGTTCTTTACAGGGACCGGGCGAATCAGGCTGAACTCAGAGTCCCACGCTTACACTGTCTCCCGAGATGAAGAGCTCCAGGCTCGGGGAGAAGATGAGGTCTGCACACCCACAGAGGGAGCTCCATTCAGGGGACGGTCCAAGTCAGCTCCCCCTGCTCTTTGGGCAGCCAAGAAATACGGCCGGCAGCTCCGGAGGATGAGCGATGAGTTCGACAGCATGCTGGACAAAGGGGTGAGAACGAGGGCTCAGAGGATGGAAGTCCATCTTCGGCTGAACTTTAACATTTGGGGAATAAAGGCTAAAAATGTACAAATTTAACATTTCAAATAAATAACTAGACCGACTAAATCCATGTTATTCGTTTTGTTGACAAATGTTCCAACAATTTTCAAACCTAGAGGAAATGTGGTGTTTTATCAAGGTAGCGGTCTGTTTTATTCGGCCACCAGTAATGGTGTCGTATCCTCTTAGAACATGGGTCAGCGTTGAGGTTTTAATACATAACGTGTCATAAATTGACTCTGTCCAATTCAAAGCCACATTTTCGTGATCTACATTTTAGATCTTGGTTGTATTTAACTGTATATCATATCCACTTAAAAGATTTCACCAAACATCTGGATCTTGAGTTATGGAAAAACAAGCTCAGTAAACATTCACAAAAGCCGTGAAGGTTACAAGAGGAGAACAATGCCTTTAACGAGAATCTGCTTTATTTATTGTTATTATCTGCAAAAACAGCCATGATCCCACTTTACTTCAGGGCATCCTTTGTTATTTTTTGATTGAGATCCCCCCTAGATGCAGAAAAATACACAATGTGTCTTTAACATTGTCTCCATTTTGCGCAGGAAATGAAAAAGGTGAGGAGTCCCGGGCCGGCCAAACAGATGCAACACTCAAAAACCTGGTGGAGCTACCTCTTCAGTCACCAGGAGACGGAGGGAGAGAACAACCACCATGAGAACCAAACTCACCGCAACGAATAGGCACCAAGAGAGGAAATTAAGAGGGACTTGAGGTTTAAGGAATGAGAAGAAAGCAATGGGGAAGCCAAGAGAACAATTGTGATGAGAACAAAAAGACCTGCTCTGATGGAAGAAAGGTTGGTTTGAACAAAAAGATCCCAAAACACAAAAAGGCGTGGCTAAGTGTCTCATCCTAGTCGTGTCATTTTTATACATTATTGGTAACTACATTTAGGTAAACCTTTTTGTATTTATGTTGGTTGTGATGTAAAGTTTATAGCTGGGCATCGCACTGTGAAATGGTAAGAGTCAGTCAGGCATGAGGATGGAATGGTGGCTATCTGAACCCCATATAATCTATAAAAAGACCAAGAGAGGAGAGATGAGCTCTTGAAAACACAAAGAAAGACCAGCATTAAGGGGATTTGAGTGGTGACTACTTAGTTTAAAAAGGTGCTAACCACTTCAGTTGTCTCTCCCATCAACACTATGCAATATACTGTGGATGGAAAGGTATAAATGCACTGGAATCAAACACCCAAGGCCACATTGAATGCTGTTAGAATGTCCTTCCTCATCTTCTTGAGGAAACGTGTTACTAATGCTTGTTTTGCTCCGAATGCTAGTTCATGGAGACCACTGTAAATGAGTGCCAAAATGACCTGCAGGTAACAGAGGATGGAGGATAAAAATGGGAAGGATTTTTTAAAGTATTCAGCTCAGGCCTTTATCTAACCTCCTGTTCTACTACCTGTAAGGTAGTACAATTTAAACAACTGTACGTACTTGACTATCTTTAACTGCTTTATATCTCAAATTTATCAAAAGAAGAACAATCTTGTACAAGGACAATCTCTGACTGCGCAGAAAATACTATCTTTTGTAAGACTTCAGGGTTAGAATATATCTGAAGAAAAGGACATTACTATAACATTTAAAAGCACAAACCAATATGAATTTATCTTTTCAAAGCCTTTGATGAGCAAAAAAAAAAACCTTGTAACTTTAATGTGTAAATATTTTGTTCATATTTTATCAAATTGCAGGGGTGCTTTGGGGTTATGAGCTATGTGCTTAAGCCAGAATTGTATTTATCGAGCTCTTATTTTACAAGGTTACCATGCTATTTAATAAGGTTGGCCAACCTAGCAATAGGCAGTGTACAATCCATGGCTGTTGTGATAAATATATGTGCATATTTAAATATTTGGGAGGGGATATATTAACTGCTATACAAGGAGCGACACACAAGCCTTTGGCCTCATTTTAAATCAGCACCAAGTGCGTAAAGGAGGTGGATTTAGAGTAAAGTCACATTTAAAACACTGGTGGAAAGGATTTAAACTTGGCTTCTCAAAACCATTTGTTCAGGAAAATCAGTTTCCTTGAGTTTAGATGCAGGTTGTTCACTCTTTATCTGCATTAGGATGTGAATACAATGGGATCTTAATTTATGAAGCCTTAAGTCTAAGAGTGCTGATCTAGATTTGCTTTTTATGCATTCAATTCTGGCTTATATATAAACTAAGATCAGGACTTCTACATGGCTTGGTAAATATATAATTTGGCTATTTGTGACTTGTTTATCAATGTGATTATTGAAAATGGTAATAGGTTTGTTCTTCTTGTGTCTTACTCTCTTCCTCTTGACTTGTAGGGTTGAGTTGTGAAGTGTTGCAGGCTGAGGGGGCTGCATTTGTATCGTCTTTTAAACAAAAAGCTTTTCCTAAACTTGGTTAAATGGGAAACTTTTTTTAATCAGATTATTGGACAATCTGAAGGGGCCATTGTTTTTAGAGATTTAATCAAGTTATCTATATGTTTTAGTAAAGCTCCCTACTCAATGAATACAGTTAGACTAGGCTGTTACATTTTAGCTACTTTAAAAAGGGACTAACATTTGATATCCCATTCCATAAACAGATTAACAAGGAAATGAGGAAAGGGTGTTTAAATAGTTGTGTTATCACAACAAATAGTGTTTCCACTCCTAGTTGTCCTGTACTTGGACACAAGAATGACAGTAAATCAGCTGATAGAGAGTTTGTACACGGTGTTCAGAGCTTAGGGTCAGATATGAATTTAAAGACAATAACATTGTCAACATGAATGCCTTGAATATGCTTTAACTGTGGTGTACCTGTGCATAATCAGCCATGTCTGTTTACCCGATTACCGCCTTAACTTCTAGGTCACTGTCACCTATAACGCTCAAGAGAAAGTCGATATGAAATGCCGTTTGATGGAATTCACATTGTGGTTCTGACTGTTAAACATTAGTGGCAGTGAACACTCCCCAGAGGCGAATCCTGCTTGGGCACCTGGAGTTTTGCAACGATCCTTGGTATTACTTGAATCTGGAGATGTGTGTGTGTGGTGAAAATAGAATTTGAATATTCCCTCCTTTTTTGGAAATTCCTTTTCCTTTTTTTAATAACTTTTGTAAATTTTCTCTACAGCTGTGAAACTTCTTGTATATGCGGTCTTGAATAAATAATTTTAAGAGTGGTTTTAAAATGAGTCTCTTGTGTAATTCTCTAAAGCTTTGTAGTACAAAACGAGACAGAAATCATATTTCAATGCAAATATGTTCATTAACAATTCATAGGACAACTAGAACACAAGCCGGAGTAATACTTTGAATCTCAACTTGTCTTAACATGGGGGCATGTTGACATATTTGTTAACAGCGATGATATTTTAACTCAGGTTATTGGCAGAATCTGTCAAAAATGTAAGATGTCATTATGCATATCTACTTAATCCTTAATACATCAGCATAATGCATTTGATAAGATGCTTAATATGAGCCCATGTGTGGTCTATCAAACCACCTGTGATGCGTCCCGGCAGTACTTGTGCCCACAGTCCAAAGCTGACAGTCTGTCCATGTCTGTGTCACTCAGTGTGAAGTCAAAAAGCCTTGCATTGTCCTTTATTCTGTCTGGATTTGAGGATTTCGGCAGCACGGGGACACCCTGCTGCACAGCCCAGCGCAACAGGACCTGCAGGGGAACAACAGACCTAAGGTTTCCAAATGTTGTCTAGAGTAGGGTTGGCTGGCACAAAAATTATGTTGATTGATTGTATGTGTTTGTATGTGTGTGTGTGTTTACCTGTGCAGGAGTGCGTTCACAGTTCTTTGCCACCTCCAGAACCACAGGGTCAGTGACCAGATCCCCTTTCCCTAAGGAGGAGTATGCTTGGAAACACACTCCAAACTCCTCACACACTTCCCTCAGCTCTGCCTGGCAGAACTTTGGGTGGAACTCTACCTGAAGAAACAATTTAAAAGACACAGTGTGCATCAGCTCTTAAATAACTATTATACATGTGATCCATCCTCATCCTCATCCTCATCCTCATCCTCCCTATCAGTGTCCTACCTGCAGCAAAGCAGGAGGGATTTTGCAGCTCTGCATCAGTTCCCTCATGTGTGCTGGTGTGTAGTTGGACACTCCGATGGCCTTCAGCTTCCCCTGGGCATGCAGCTCCTCCAGAGCAGCCCAACTCTGAGCTCTGTTACCTGCAATCAAATATTAATCAGGATCTCATCATCAGGGTAACACAAGTACAACTAAACTGGAGGAGTGTGAAGTGATTGAATCTCACCTCTTAATTAGGAGAGCATTCATTTATAAAAGATTGCTACAACTGCAATAGACATTTGGTGTATATTATAATAATTACATGTTTTAGTAATGCAGGTATCTGTAAAGTGCAGTTCTCTCTTAAATGTTGAATTCCTTTCATGTTAGGTTATTTAATCCAAAAATAAATACTTAATTAGAGGTGTATTGTTTCAATTGTCTAAATGATTAGCTTCCTCTTGCTCATAAACTCATGTCATCTACTTTAGTGAGGGTGTACCTTAACATCCCATGTAAATATTGTCGAATAAGATAAGTTTTGAAATAAATTAACTCTGGACGACCTTTACAGTATCTTTTGCCGGAGTCATTTATGGTGACTATCCTGTTTTCTTCAACTAAAATGAAATCTGTTTTGCTGTCTACCGTCTTAAGCAGAATGAATCTGAATTCTTTACCAGAGTTGCGTGGGTCAGATATCTCTAGATCCAGTGTTCCCGGCCAGTGGATCAGGTAGAGATCAATGTAACCCATGTCTAGATCAGACAGGCTGCAGAGGGCTCCTTCCATGGCTCGCTCACCATGATCCTTGGAGCCCAGCTTACTGCAGGGAGAAAGATAGGTTGTTCTTAACTGTGCCTCCACTGAGGTTCAGAGCCTCCAAGTTGTCTCTGAAAAGAACAATTTGTGAGAAGGCATGCATATTTTATTCAGCATCAATATTATAATATTCCAGCTGTTTTAGAGACATGTTGAGAAAAATGAAGGAAGAACAGCTTATGCTAGTAAAGTACTTCATAGGTCACTTATTTACTGACATAGTGTGCTCTTTTTGAAAGGATATGAGCCTATAAACATCACCTGGTTATGAACACATCCTCTCTGGTTAAGCCATGTTTGGGCAGAAGCTGCTTAAGCGCTCGGCCCAGTTCAGCTTCATTCAGGTAGACGGCTGCGCTGTCAAAGGCACGATAACCAGCAAGCAGCGCTGCATCCACCGCCCGGGAGACATCTTCAGGAGACACCAACTTGTAGGTCCCAAAACCGAGGAGGGGCATCTGAACCCCCGTGTTTAGGAGGACAGAATGTGAAGAGGAGGAAGACATCTGATCTGAAGGCACTTCTGCCTTTCTGTATCCTGTTGGTCTAACCAAAACTGTTAAAGAAAGAGACTTGTGGAGACTGTAGTTTGATTTCTACAATTTTACCATCAGCGTTTAGCAGCACTTTCATTACAGAGGGAGGTCAGAGTGTTTTCATGTAGAATGTTTTTAAAGAGGGATATGTCATTTAGTCTTGGATTATTTGTTGCTTCTTGTTTTATGTTCCTATATTGTTTAGGTTTGTGTCTTGTATTGTTGTGGCTGTTGTTGCCATGTTACCTACCTGTCCCTATACAAAAGAAACAGTGTTGATGCAATATCAGGACATTAGGATGCCATAGTGCAGCCATGAGTGAGATGTGACAGTGACTGTAAACGCAAAATACAATGCTATCTGGCAGTAGTTTAGTTTCTCATAACTGGTAAGTTGAGCATGGTTAATGATCTACAATGAAACGGAACATTACATGACAAGTAAGCAGAGCTGATGATGATGATGCCATCTCCCTCACCCTCCACACTGCCCTCTCCCACCTGGACCAGAGGAACACTTATGTGAGAATGCTGTTCATTGACTACAGTTCAGCATTCAACACCATTGTGCCCTCCAAGCTCATCATTAAGCTCAGGGACCTTGGGCTCAACAGCGCCCTCTGTGACTGGATCATGAGCTTCCTAACGGGCAGATCCCAGGCAGTGCGGATGGGGAACATCACATCCTCCACCTTGACCCTCAACACCGGAGCCCCTCAGGGTTGTGTGCTCAGCCCTCTCCTCTACTCCCTGTTCACGCACGACTGCGTGGCCACACACAGCTCCAACACCATCATCAAGTTTGCTGACGACACGACCGTCATCGGCCTGATCACAGACGGCAACGAGATGGCGTACAGAGAGGAGGTCAGAGCCCTGACATCTTGGTGCCAGGACAACAACCTCCATCTCAACGTCAACAAAACAAAGGAGCTGATTGTGGACTACAGGAAGAGGCAGAGAGAGGCACACACACCCATCACCATCGACGGGACTCCTGTGGAGAGAGTCAGCAGCTTCAGGTTCCTCGGGGTAAACATCAGTGAGGACCTGACATGGACACATCACACCAGGGTCATATCCAAGACGGCTCGACAGCGGCTCTTCTTCCTCCGCAGGCTGCGGAAGTTCAACATGGACTCCAGGATACTCTGCAACTTCTACAGGTGCACCATCGAGAGTATCCTGACTGGCTGCATCACCGCCTGGTATGGCAGTTGCACCGCCCTCAACCGTAAGACTCTACAGAGGGTAGTGAAAACTGCTCAGCACATCACCAGGACGGAGCTGTCATCCATGGAGGACCTCTACACCCAGCGGTGTAGGAAGAAGGCCGGTAGGATATTAAAGGACCCATCACCCCAGCAACAATCTGTTCTGTCTGCTGCCGTCTGGCAGACGGTACCGCAGCATCCGGACCAAGACTACCAGACTCAGAGACAGTTTTATACCACAGGCTATAAGACTGCTGAACTCCTGAGCTGTGTGAATGGCTACTCACATCTTTTTATAGTACACACATACATACATATATATATATATATATATATATATACAGGGTGCGATTTGACAAAAAAACAGAGGGGGGGATGTTTTTTTTAATTTATTCATAGACAAGAACATTGGACTTTTAACTTGCATAACTAGGGAGAAAAAAACGCAAAAAGTAGACAGGCCCTTTTTTCGGGTCCGTGGATTAGTCCCCATCACAACATGGCAAAACTTTTAATAACCCATACATGGATTTCTATTCAACGTCACAAAAACATGCGTACGCACTAACAGGCAGAAAGCACCATAGAACAGCATCAATGCTCTCCATGAAAAGACCCTCCAATTAACTTAAATCAAACACTCAAAATAATTCACTAAATAGCACAACGTGCTGTCAACACTCAGGGACAGGTCTGGAAAACTAGACAAAGTAAACAGTCGGCTCTGGTGACAAATTTGTGGTGGCTTTTTCGTTTTTCCTATCGGGGCATTGTCTGCAGCATTTCGGCCCTCTTCTATCCACAATTCTGCAAATGGGTCCTGTAAAGTAAGATGATATGCTGCTCTGAACGCGTTTCATGTTTGGTTCAGCGCTGTTTTTCCTGCGAAGTTCCCGCACAAAAATGTTACAATGTTTTTGTGTTCGATGACGTTCAGAAATATGCACCGTCTGCCAGAAGGCTGCTGAATAGCCTACTCTGATGTAAAGACACTGAAGATCGTTAGATTTCAAGAGTTTAAGTAGGCTAGCAGTTAAGTTGCATTCATCGCTATCAAGGGGGGGAAATCCTTGTCCCCACCGGAGATAAAAATAATTTAGCAGAGGTAGGGATAGGAAAACCAGAGGGGGGGAAATCCTCACCATCCCCCCCTACAAATCGCACCCTGTATATATATATATATTATATACACATCTGCAATACATATCTGTTTATAATACACATATCTATATATTATACATATCTGCCATATACATCTGCTATACATAATATATGCATCTGTCCATACCTCCTCATTCAACAGTGTAAAGTGTTTAAATACTTTCAATGTATTCCGCATATGTATATATTTCACATCCTCATATCTTTATTGTTGTTATTGTAAATATTCTTCTCTCTTTTTGCACTATTTTATTTATCTTATCTGCACCATGTATGTTGAGTTGTTGGAGGAGCACGCGACATAAGATTTTCATTGCCAACATATACGTTGTATATGCTGTGCATATGACCAATAAAACCTTGAAACCTTGAAACCATGCCATATAGAGGAGTCAGGAAAACATGGCTCCCTGTGTAGCAAGGCTGTGCTATCTCTGCACCTTAACAACGCTGCCCTTTCTCACCAAATGATAAATATATACAAACTTTAGGGAATTCTTCATGTATTTTAAGAGCTGTGAGCTTACAGCAGTCTTTAAGTTACTTTATATATTTTTTAAGAATTACGAACATAACAGCAATTGTTCAAGGTTAATAATGGGAGTGTGACAGTTATAATGACGCTGTATTTATTAAAACGTTTTACGGTTTAACACGCCATTAAATGCCAAGTTTACAGTCAATATTTTCATCTCACCTTCTAGCTGAATACTTTCGAAGAAGAGCAGCAGAATGTGTGACTGTGAAAGGAAATGTCACTTTACTTCTAAATGTAGCCACATTACAGAGCAGTGTTTACAACTACCTCTTCCTGCTACACGTGGGACGGTGGGAAGACAGTCATGTGACAGTTATGTCGCTGCTGATTGGATGAAGAAAATCAGTAGGTCAAGAAACCGGAAAGCGGGGATAAAGAGAAAGCGATGGAGCAGTTTTTTTTAAAAGGGGTACAATAAAGTTTCTGGTATATGAACTCATTACAGATTGAATAATGATAACATGCACAGTACAAATATATATTTGAAACGGAAGACATTAATAAACACAATGTTTCAGTTTTTCTCTTTTTTTATTACGATTTTGTATATGAATTAAAGTGTGTTAGGCACCAAAGAATATAGAAATAGTCTTAAAATTATTACACATTTTTGCTCTTCAAGCAGCACAATAAGGCTTAAAAGACATTGTATGTTTCATGGCATATGACAATTAAAAAGGAACACTTATAAGTAAATGTTTTCTGATGTGCTACCTGAACTCTCAGAAGCTTAGTACATACTGCATATTCGCCCAGTTCATTTATTATGTAACTGAGTTGTCCATATCCAAACTCTAACCTTTGCCACCACTTCATCTTTGCCAGTCAGAGCTAAACAACAGCAAAATTTAAGAGGCATTGTGAATATGTGGTCTATCAAACCACTTCTGATGGATCCCAGCAATATTTGTGCTCACAGTCCAAAGCTGACAGTCTGTCCATGTCTGTGTCACTCAGTGTGAAGTCAAAAAGCCTTGAATTGTCCTTTACTCTGTCTGGATTTGAGGACTTTGGCAGCACTGGGACACCCTGCTGCACAGCCCAACGCAACAGGACCTGCAGGGGAACAACAGACCTAAAGTGTTTGTACAAAAATACTGTTAATTAAGAGGCTCTTTGTGTGTGTTTACCTGTGCAGGAGTGCGTTCACAGTTCTTTGCCACCTCCATGACCACAGGGTCAGTGACGAGCTCTCCTTTCCCCAAGGAGGAGTATGCTTGGAAACACACTCCATACTCCTCACACACTCTCCTTAGCTCTGTCTGGCAAAGCCTTGGGTGAAACTCTACCTGATAAACAACAAACAAAAAAATGGTGTGCATGGTCTTTTGGAAAAAACGATTATACATGTGATCCATCCTCCTCCTGCTCTATCAGTGTCCTACCTGCAGCAAAGCAGGAGGGATTTTGCAGCTCTGCATCAGTTCCCTCATGTGTGCTGGTGTGTAGTTGGACACTCCAATGGCCTTCAGCTTCCCCTGGGCATGCAGCTCCTCCAGAGCAGCCCAACTCTGAGATCTGTTACCTGCAATCAAATATTAATCAGGGACTCAATAAAAGATAATATTCAAGAGGTCATTTTATCTCCCTATTAAGAAATGTAGTTGTGCTTGGATAACACTGGCAATTAGTAAAGCATTTGTTTATAAAACATTTGATACACCTGGACGACTAAGATTTTTAGGAGGATATTGCACACTGATTGTGTTACAACTTCTACCTAATTTGAGTATTTCTTTCACCACTGCATACATGCATCACATTTAGGTTTTCAGTTATATTTTTGTACCTCAGGGAAAACATTGACTTCATCTGAATTCTTTACCTGGGTTGCGTTGGTCAACAACTACCAGACCCTGTGTACCTGGCCAGTGGATCAAGTAGAGGTCAATGTAGTCCAGGTCCAGCTGAGAGAGGCTGCGGAGGGCTCCTTCCATCGCTCGCTCACCCTGATCCTTGGGGCCCAGCTTACTGCAGGGAGAAAGATCACATGATCAGGGTGTAACACCAAAGCCAGTAAAGACATGCATTGTTTTCCTTTCATCAGCTACAGTAATCAAATCAGTAAACAAATACAAATATTCCAGCTGCATTTTATATGTATGTTTTAAATAAGTTATCAGCCAACCGATGTATATCACCTTGTAATGAACACATCCTCTCTGGTTAAGCCGTGTTTCGGAAGAAGCTCGTTCAGTGCTCGGCCCAGGTCAGCTTCATTTCGGTAGACGGCTGCACTGTCAAAAGCCCGATAGCCTGCCACCAGTGCTGCATCCACAGCCTGGTAGACATCTTCAGGACCCACCAACTTGTAGGTCCCCAAACCCAGGAGGGGCATCTGGACCCCCGTGTTTAGGAGGACAGAGTGTGAAGAGGAGGAAGACATCTGATTGTGTTTTTTGGCACCCTGTTAGGACTGTTGGTCTATCACACACTGGCACAGAGAAAGAGAGTTTGGTAAGAAATAATGACATTTGTTTTAAATAGAAAATATTAATTTGATTGTATCAGAACTGGAGTACAAATAATGCTTCAATGAAATGTCAGTAACTGTAAATACAATATTACAATGGTCCATGCGCTACAGTTTTTTGTGCATTAAAAAAAGGCATTCCCATAAACAGGATCCTGAAACAGGAGTCCCTCGCCCTTGCATTATAACACTATTTTAAGTGAACTGGGTAGGAATGCAAATAAAAAATGACAGTTAAAGATTCTAATCTCACCTTTTAAGCTTTCCGTTTAATCAAAAGTGATGCATCAGTAGGTAATTGCTCGTCGCGTTTCACGTGCTTAAGAAAAAGTCAAAAGTTCAGAAAGGCAAACGTGAAATTACTTCTCAGTACTTTCTAATGTTTACAACTGGTCTTTCCTGCTAAGCGTGATCACATGACAGTCACGTGATCTTCTGGGCGGTTTTTCTCCGTCTCCATAGTGACACCTGCTCTGCCGCTGGTGATTGGAAGAAGATCTGGCTAATCAAAGTATGCCTAGCGATCCAAAGGAGGTCACTCACTTCTTCCAGCGAATCACGGGGCGAGGAGCGTTTGACTGACAGTCATGGTTTTAACTGTTGGCGTCCTGGTCGAGGAGGAGGAACATTGCTGCATGACCACCTACCAACTTTATGCCCACCGTTTCCTCTAAACATTACGGTAATTTCAAGAGAGCGCCAATGAGAAAAGCAATATTTCGACAGTTATTTCATTTACTAAGTAAAGGCATCAATATGAATATTTAAATATAAATGCGTCCAAACTAGCTAGCTAAATCAGTTTAACATTTCCAGTGATGTTGAACAGTATGTTGGTTGCCCTCAGGTCAGTTCAATTAATGAATAGCTTGTTTTTGTGATTTTGTTTTCCAAACCATATCAGGTCAGTCATGCCACTGCAGGCCTTCTCTTCCACTTTGGCTGAAACTCGATTCTTCAGAGCTGGTAGTTGTATCTACAAGTTCAAGATCAGAGGAGGCTGCAGCTTCAGGCAAGACACACAATGTCCTTTACATCTTCACAGCCCTGCCTTATTTCTTAATATCTATTCTTCCCTTCTCCTGTCCTCTCGGTTGATAAGAGCGAGACAAGTCAGCGGATAAATCTCAATACAGCCAGTACAGTCTTGCTGTTTTACTCAAGGCTTAGCCTAAAGGGGAGCAAAGAAAAAGAGACTACTGTGACATAATAAAGAAGGAACCATCTCAAAACCAGGCCTTGGGTTACTGGGCTAGTAATAATGTTTTCTGAAGTAGCTGTTAGTGACTGGTTGCACATCTTGGATATTTTCATTCAAATCGTGATAAGCATTTGTCTAAAAAAGAGAACAGGCTATATTAGAACAACTACAGACAGGAGTTATGTTCCTTCTTCCTTGAAAGCAGTGAAAAACAACACAAGTTTATAAAGCCCTAAGTCACACAAGAAACAGTAAGACTATGATGGTATCCACTCTTATCTCCTTCCCTACTTCCCCCTCAAGGTCAATCCCACAAAGCATTGCAAAATGTTCCTTAATCTTAAAAGCAGTGAGGGAGATGGCTGAGCTTCAGGCAACCTAGGAAACATTGATCTTTTCTCTCCATTTAAACTGTTTTTCTTTTAAAACTACTGCCTATAATGGCTGCTGGTACACTTGATCTGTGTATTATTTTGTTTCATCCGCGAAAAGAGAAGAAAAAGTGGATCTAAGGCCCCATGGAATCTGTCTGCTTTGATTCCAAAATATACCCTTAGAATGAAACTAACTGATCCTGAAATGCCTGAAGGATGCAGAAGCTTTTCAGGAAGAAGAAAAAAGCATATTTTTTTTTCATCAGGGGAGAAGAGGTCATGGGAGGAAACTGCTTCAACCAGGAACTGGAGGTAATGATGGGTACTTAACAGCCCTCACATGAGTTGTGTCCACACTAAATCAAATGTCTACTTTCACAGTTAACTGATATTGTTCACTTTTTTTTCTAACTCCCTCTCTCACTTTCTCTTTTTAGGAAGTTATCAGAACTGTTCTTGGCAACCTGGACAGTCTCCAACCCTTCTTTAGTGCCCACTTCAATATCTTCCCCTGTATCCTTTACCATATTTTATTAAGTAACAGTATTTCTTTTTGTCAGCTTTCTACCTATTCCTACCTATCCCTCGCTTTGTATCTCTCTACCAACTACTACTACTACTACTCACCAGTTTTCCCCAACATTACTTCTACCTCATAGTTGAGATGTTTTTGCAGTGACAAAATAAGTCCAGGGCATGACGGTTACAACTAAAGTTCAGTCTTGAGATCAACATAGTTCATACTGATGCTTTAGCAAATTGCACAGTAGCGAATTTGTTCAATATCGACATTCTGTTAAATACAGATCAAGGAATAAAGCTCCTGAAGCTTATTCACTGGATATCACCTGTATTTCATTAACCGTGTGTACCAGATAAGAAGCGATGGAAAGGAGCACCAAAGGTGGTGCCCAAACATGGTGACAGGAAGCTGGCAGCCTACCCCTACTGCCTGATCCTCTACCTGGAGAAGAACATGCAGGATGGTGAGGGCTGGGAATTCATAAAGACAATAGGGGGGAAAAAAATAAATGTTATTAGCACAAAGACATGGACATTAGTTCCTGAACTGATTGTCCTTGTGAAGTGACTGCGTGATAAAGAACAGACATTGTAGGTTTCAGTTCAGAAGAGTACACAAACAGATACACAACATACTGACTCACATGTATTTATCTTGCAGAGGCATCAAAGCAAGCAGAGGAGAAGCTGAGCCCAGTGAGTTTTCAAGCACATACATAGAATGTAGGGTTTACATGTTGCTTTCAAACTTTCTTTTGATATAGTATGTTGCATATAGAATGGCTGCTGGATGTTTTCTAGGAGAAAGACGCTGCTGTTCCTGAGCCCCGGTCAAAGCGCTTTAGAAGATGTTCACCACTAGAGGAGGCCATACTCAAGACTTAAACCAGGATTTTGAGACTAAAAGCAAGGCTTCTGTGGTTGGGTGAGTGTGTTTGCTGCTGTAACCTGAAACTACATTCACTCTGTGTTGGTCTCATTTAACCTTACAGGGAACCACAACTAAGTGTTTGGAAAATCTTCGCAAATAAATATATTTACTGACTAAAAACCTACCCTGTGGTTGCAACGAGGGTCACATATGGGCTCCTTAGTGAATGAAATTGATGATTCTGACCAAAAACCTAATACTACAGTCGTCACACACACCCAAATATGCACTTTTATTCACAATGTGGAAAAAAGATATCAGTGTTCCTATCCATAAAATCACTAAGACATCTATTCTGACAACTGCCCTGCTTCACACTCACACACACTAACACAAAAACAGACAGACACACACACATGCTCCAGTGATTCTTGCAGTTATGACACAGACAAGAGGCGAACGGGCGCCACCTCAATCACACTGACAGTCAGATCAGCGGGGCGCAAATGATGATTTTAGAAGCACGCACACACACACACACACACACACACACACACACACACACACACACACACACACACACACACACACAATAACTAGTTTATAACTTATTTAAACAGAATTGTGTTTTTTTTCTTGAGGGACACACGCTCAGATGCACCAACTGTGTAAACATCCTGCAAGCAGCAGAGCCTCAAGCATCATTACCAGCTCACAGGAAATCAAACTCTCATTGCATTATATTCACCACGCTGACCATTACACTTACATGTCCTTACAAAGGTGCTACATAAATATAACACACACTTCTATTCTCATAGGCTGTGAGAGATGCCCTGGAGAGACAGATGGTTTGTTTTCGTGTTAAACCTGCTGGAAAAATGGGAACAGAGAAGAATGAGTTTGAAAATGACTCAGTGAGCAGTCAGACTTGTCAACAAGAGGCATCTAACAGAGAAGTGTTGGTGTTGGCTGCGTAATCTGCCATTTAATCCAACAACTTGTAATTGAAGGTCTTTGGAGGCCATGCATTATGAGGCATGACATCCACCAATTTACTGTTTAAAGAAGAGGTTTATTCAACCTTACAAAGTGAAGCATTGCTGTTCATTGACAAAACAAGGGATTATTTTCCAGATTTCTTTCTTGTACATTTTTGGTTTTAGCCTCATTTTGTTTATGTTTTTTTATTTCTCACATATTAATGATTTTATGTCAGAGAATATTTAAGCTTTTTTTCTGGTATATTTGTGACTTTTTTAATATATCTTTACCACACCTCAGAGAATAGGCTCTCTTTTTTACATTAATGTATGACTTTAATACTATCGAGACTGAGTTTTTGTCTCAGAATACTAACCCCTCCCACAGATCTGTTACAAAACTGCTTTAACCTACAATAGCTTAAATAGGCTTTTGTTTTAAAGGATAAGCATGGACATTATTATCTTTAAAAGAGATGTTAAAGTAGAAAGCAATTGGCCTGTATAATTAGTTGTTTATGTCCAACTCTACACAGGCTCTCTCTGGATCGTCCACATGCACACAGAGAGGTCAAAGAAGATGCAGGATGCTTTGATGAGGTGATTTTTTTAATTAGGCCTTGAAAAAATTCCCCATCACATTTAACTGCTTCACTGATTTGACAGTTTCCGAAATGTCAAATGAAGTAATTTCATCCCACAGTCACACAATAAATTGAATAATGCTTTTCCTTCTAATTTTAGCCTTCAGTTTCCTCTCTACCACATCTATAAACACACTCTTGGAGCATCTCTGTAGCCCCAAGCTAACATTTGTGCAGACAGGTAGCATAACAAGTGTGATTAAGGTTAATAAAAGCATTACATCAGGCACAGAGTGTGTTTCTCTGTAACTTTGTGCATGCCAGAGAGTGTGTGCTCCCTTCTCATCCTCTGCCTTTCATCTCATCTGATCCTGGTTTCTTTGACTCTTGTCCAATCTTTTTCCCCTCACATTTGTTACAAGTGGAAAAAAGGATTTAAACTAATCGTGTTAAGCTTTAAAAGGGATTATGCTTGAACAATGAAGGTGGTTATTGAGTTCATGGCACAAACCGACTCATGAGAAGTGTCATAGACCAAGAGACAATATTCGGGTTATCAAAAGTATATTTTTAAGCTCATACAGAAGTCCAATTGACCATTAGCTTAGCCCCACTACTCAGAGTTAGTGTGTCTATGCTAACACTTTTTTTTCTCGAGCTCAGTTTTTAATATTTTTGACCAGAAACTGCAGGTTTGAAATGCTAAAAATGGCAGATAAACATATTATTTTTCAAAGTTGAGCTCCTGTAAAAGACATGACTCCAAACCCTATTTATGGGTTATTGCTCGTACCACAGCCGCATGCACACAGCTGCAGTATTTTTGCAAAGCTGATATGGGACAAGTGCTTTTTGTGGGAGGTGTTAGCAAATGCTGAAATGAATTACATTTGACTACTATAACTGGAAGAAAGACTATATTCTGTTCTTTCTTTTTTTTCATTTAATTCTCTCCTTCAGAAATACGAACCCCAGCAGGACCCAGGTGTCACAGTGACAGGAAGTGGGACTAGAGGTGAAGTGCATTCTGGGACAATAGAGCCCATGGAAGAGGATGAAGAAGAAGAGGAAGAGTCTGAACCTGGTACCCCTGTGAGGGCAGGGATTCTGAGTCGACTAGCTAGGTCTGTACCTGAGCAGGCACACCAACAGTTAACAGTGTTTAGCTAGCATGCTAAAAGCTAACGCTGAGAACGACAGCAGAGCAGTGAATTGGCAAACAGTAAGCGTAACCTTCAGAGATGAGGGTGATGTCACTGTTTGTAGATTTGACGTTAACACCCACGGGAGAAACAAGAGCTAACTGAAAGAAAAAGGTTGACAAAGATTAAAATGGATCGGGGAAATCCAGCTATTATACGCACAGAGATGACAATATAGCTCTTTCTGTTGAGACAAGCGGAGATGTCCTGAGGCTCACAGAGATCGACAGAAGTAGCTCCGCACTGACACAGCATGCCAAACATGCAGCCTTTCATGGTAATAATGATATGCAGTAGCCATTAATCACAGTGTGTTAACGCTATCTGTCTCCCTCTTTGCAGCCATGTCTTCCCCTTCTCCCTGCTCTTCAGAGACCCCTGAGGGCCACTGTACGGAGACAGGAGGTGTTACTGGTGACTGAAGCGGAAACTCACCGGGGTTTGTTTAGTTTAAGTCCTGCAGAGAGAACTCAGGAGTTTGTTTTTTTCAGGAACATTTGAATAGACCTGTTTGTATCCTTGTTAAATAATCAGTTGTATAAAGGTCATTATTAATGTTCCCTATTGAACTGAGGTTATTCCGACTCATGTAAGATGTTCTATTTTATTTATATCTTAATTATATATTGATATAACTATTAAGTGCAGAGTTCAAGGGTGTATTTATGTTAGCTTTCTGTTGTAGCTCATATAAGCAAATAAAGATTGTTGCTTCCTTGTTTCCATTGTTTGTTTTTTGTGATTTTATAAAGCATCACCTGCAATAACTCTTTCAATCAGTGAGAATTCATTTATACAGATATTATTCCTCCTTATAGACTCACTTTCGTGAACTCTGACCCCCTCCAAATGTAACAAGAGAGCAATGTGTCTTTGATTTCTTAGTTTCCCATCTTAAATTCTGCTAGATGTAATTTTCCTTTCATGATCGGCGGCCCCATTTGCATCCGATTTATTTTCTTTTTGCCGACACATTGCTTTAATCATGTTTTATGTTAATTAAGTTGTTATGAATAATGTACTAGTTAAGGTAAGGCAAGTTTATTTAAATAGTACCTTTCAGCACACGGCAATTCAAAGTTACAAAACAAAATAGGCAACATTGAATAACCTTTAGCTTTCTGATATACTTTTTATTGAGGCCTGTGAGTAGTCCAGTCTACTGAAGATGAAAGCATGGACTAGTTTTTCCAAATCCAGCTGTGTCATTAGGCTTTTAATCCTAGATATGTTCTTCAGGTGATAGTAGGCTGCTTTAATTGCTGTAATTTGACTGTTGAAGTTCAGGTCTGAGTCCATAACTAGCTACACCTTGATTTCTTGCCTTATTTGTGGTATTGAGCATTAACAACTGAAGCTCTGCGCTGACTTTTATTCCTAAAAAGTTAAATTCGAATTGTAACATTATTCTGGAAGTGTGCAGGCTGTTTATTTCACGTTAGCACATTCCAACGGACAATGCCCTGCTTATTTCCACTTTTGGTGTGTGTGTGTGTGTGTGTGTCTGCCCGTGTGTGTTAATACATGGGGGTAAATGGGTCAACTGGACTCAAACATCATCTTAGAAACAGGAAAACTTTGCCTAATCCTCTCCTAACATTGTCATAGTGCCCAAAATAACACACACATAATCTTACACTCACGTCTACTTACACACTTTGACCACACACAATATCCTGTCAGACATAATGATGCATATAAAATAACACACACTCACACATCATACACTGCTGCACAGACGCACACACATGCATCATATACTTTCACACACACACACACACACACACACACACGCACACACACTGAGATTAGAATAACAGGGCAGAAGTGGAAGCGGACACATTAATGATATTATAGTTATTCAAGACGCCACGGTTTCCACGGCAGCCGAGAGCGACGAGGCCACTCAGCGATACAAACATCAGTCACCCCGCTGACTCACACTGGAGAAATGTGTGTGTGTGTGTGTGTGTGTGTGTGTGTGTGTGTGTGTGTGTGTGTGTGTGTGTGTGTGTGTGTGTGTGTGTGTGTGTGCATCTCAGCTACAGGAGACTCCAGTTTAACAAAGTTCACTCACATCTAATTCTCTCCTGATGAGGTGCTGTGGGCCACTCAGATTTATAGTCTCTCTCTCTCTCTCTCTCTCTCTCTCTCTCTCTCTCTCTCCCTCTGGTTGGCATGGAATCAGAAGAAACACACTGCAGCTCACAGTCAACACACTAATAGTTTAGTGTGTGTACATACGTGTGTGTAGGTGGGGGGTTTAGGTGATGATGTCACACATTCCGTTTTCCATTGACATAACGGTGTTTGGGAATGTTCTGGGATGGAGGGGCCATAAGATGATAATTGTGTTTTCCTTAGAAAAGTGTGTATGTGTGAGGATGTGAGTCAGTGTGAAGCGCTGGGAGCCAAAGCATCACCATCAATGCTAAATCATTAACACAGAAAATGGTGTGGCATTTAAATGTATATCCATAGCGTTCATTTTGCTAATTAAAAATAAGACAATATGTGTTCGTCACCAAACTTTTTTTCTCTAGAATCAAGAAAAAACGAAGGTGAGACGGCGCATAAACGCCATTAAACACCAACTGATGATGTAAACATCCACTATTGATGACGCAAGAAAACTAAAATGCAGTTTAGAAATAAAGTCTTTACCAAATACAGTATGAGAATAATTCAAAATGATACAAAACTAACAAGGACATTTGACTAATAGTAAATTAAAAACAAGTAGCTGATAAACTGTAATTGGATTGTAGAAAGAAGGTTTTAAGAATAGGACTGGCATTATTCTATATTTGTGTAGTGTAAAACAAAAAATGTGTGTCTCTATAGATTTCCCTACACTATTTGTGGCACTTGGCCTAAAGAAATGACATATATCCTTACAAAGAAATAAAGTCCCAAATATATGGCTTCATTTTTACCTAATACAGCTAGTGACTGTGGTTTTTCAGGAAACGTGACTCAAACACCAGTACATTTTGGACTTTCAGCAGTACATTAATACACATTTTATATTCAAGTGAGTTCATATAGCAGCAGCGTGAATGTTGGATTGAATATAAATATGAACATGTGTGTGTTTTATGGTCAATTTCAATGGAATTTGTTGACAACAACTCTGTAATGGTCTTGGTTTGCGTTTTGGTTGTGTTTTTGCGAAAAGATTCTGCCAGCACAGTTATGTATGCAAAATATGATTTGGGTTATTGCAACCTGCCCACATTTACAGGTACTCGCCCCTGCGCCATCTGTGAGTCAGTAGCATCGCTCTCTCCTTCTAAGCTCCTACAGTTAGCATAAATCAACATTTATCTAAGCAGATATACTCAAATTATGATTTTCCTTGGTTATAGTGTGGGGAAATACCTTATTTCTCATGGACTTAAATGTAAAACATATTTTTTACCATGAGTAAAACACTTAAAAAGCATAAATGAAATCCTATTGTTTCCTGGGTGAATTACATACTAACAGTCAGTTTTTCTTGGAGTTGTTTGGAGAGTTTTTTGTAATGTCCCTTGTTTAAAGGTCATAACAAGGGTCTACAGATTGTATTTCTGGAAGAATCGCCTCCAGCTGTCCCGAGTCTGATTCACAATACAAGACAGATGTGGAGCTCTTGCTAAAGCTAAAAACATACAATAAAACAACTATTATTGCTGCAATATAATAAACTGCATCTGGGATCCAACCAAAATATTACGCTGAAAGAAAATGTGACGCAGCAGTGACTGTTTTGTGACTGTGATTTTGGTCTTTGACTTCTTAAATCAATTCTCCTTGCAGTAAATCAAAATCTGTCAAATATATTATTATATTTATGGCCCAATATCAGTGGGTTTCATATCTCCGTGGGCGTTATAGACCCACACTGGCAACAATTCCCAACCCAGCCCAAATTCTCCAGGGAGACGTGGAAAAACTCATTGAAAAACCAAAGACGTAACCTCGGGAGATTCAGATCCTTGCTCTTCCAGTAAGTATTACATTTGTTTCCTCACCCTGAAAACCATTTTAACCACAAGGGCACAAAAGACACTCATTTTGGGACATTTGAATGTCATCTGTGGTCTGATTGGAACGTTTGTGACTTTTGTGACATGTCACCGAAGTGTCCAGAAACTGCCCAAAAAATAATCTAAGTTTAATAAAGGAATATCCCGCTGTAGTTTGGACAGTGTGGTTGCTAAGCTGGCTTCCTCATCCACATTTTACCCATCATGTCCACACAGAGTTGACCCAAACCAGCAATATCTTCTGACCCGACCCTGCCCTTCCTCCTGCAGCCACAAATGGAAAACCCAGGCGTGTGTGTGTGTGTGTGTGTGTGAGGTCTCCCACTCTCTTTATTTATTAGCATCAATCAGATCGAGGAGATAATTGTCTTTGTGATTTTGCATGCATGTGCGTAGCCTGTGCGTCTCTGTGCATGTGTGTGTGTGTGTGTGTGTGTGTGTGTGTGTGTGTGTGTGTGTGTGTGTGTGTGTGTGTGTGTGTGTGTGTGTGTGTGTGTGTGTGTGTGTGTGTGTGTGTGTGTGTGTGGTAAAGCTGCGTGTGTTCTTACTATTGTGGTGGTGTGCGTTGATGGAAAACCTATCTAGTTTTCCTCTGTGTCACAGCAGCGGTCCCCCTAAAGGTTGAAATCAGAGGGGGAGGGTGCAGGGACAGAGAGAAAGACGCTTACACACACCAAGAGGAAGACGTTAAAGAAAGAAGGCAATTTTAATAATTTTTTGCAATCATTTCACTTTTTTTGTGCAGGTTAAGAGAGAGGCACTTTTAGAAAAAAAGGGGAAACATTCACACAGTGTCAGCTCTAATTGTGGGTGTGTCCAGAGCTATAAGTGCCTTCACTCTTACCTGTGTTACTTATATCCCTGCATGAGGCGCCGAGCAGACACACACACCTGTCAGTCGACTCACCTGCACTGCACTCCAGAATCTGCACTCTGCTCCACATCTTCAGGTAAGAAAACACAGGGCTGCTTTTTACACCTGGAATGAAATTGAATGCATCATGTTGGTGGAATAGACCTTTAAATGTTCTGTTCTGTTAAGCTATGGTGTTGTATTAGTTGCTTTCTTATTGATTTAAATCTTTATTTGTTATTTGAATTGAACAATGGGGGTGGGGGGCATTTTTATTCTGCAGATCTCTGCGCTGCATGTTAATAATAATAATCTTATATTGCCCCATTCATTATTTTTCAAGTGAGCATACATGTTGCTGTGTTTGGAAGGTTTTATCTTGAATCGACTGACTACTCAGCTGACTTCTACTGTCATGACAATGACATTGAATTATTTTGATTTATATGCTGCACGATATAGATATTTTGTAAAGAAAATGGATCGTACTCTGTGTCTCCTTTTAGTCTGTACTAATTTAAGACAGTATTCTTCCTGTCATTAAGGCTTTGACCATTTTAACTGAGCAGGAAAATGCATAGGGAATTGTTCAAAAGAAACTGTATTGTAGTAGAGGTTTCAGGTTCTTGACTTAGCAAAAAACACTGACTCAACTCCTGTAACTTATTATATATCAGCAATTAATAGTATTTTGTTTTTTAAATGGTCAGCTGCAGCTTTTGGGTCAATGAACTGAGATGTTCAAATAATATAAATCACATTAAAGGGAATAAAGTAGTAACATTCCTCCATTTACTTTCCAAATATCTGTTATTTTCAAATCTAGATCCTTGCAGCATTTTGCTGTCTTTACACTTCTGAGGAGCATTTTAAGAAAGCGTGAGAAAGAGTTTTCCATCTACTTTGTGTCATTGATTACTTCTATGCACAGCTTTTAAATTATATCCAAAGGCAACACTGGTAACATGATTTTATCAAGGTTTTTGTGGATGTGTTTACAAGCATTTGAAAGATGTTGAGGTATTTAGTCTTTGGGCTGTTTTTGGAGGATATTACAACCCACTTTCCTTAAAGACAAACCTGCCTTTAGGCGTGGAAACCCCACATAAGAGGAAAAAGCGGAGCATTTCCCCTGCCTCTCCAGCTGACATGGGGTTAATGGGCTCACACACACAGTCCTGACCTGTTAATTTGTCCGTACCACCGGCGTTAATGGCTTCCCTAGGGGTCGTTCCACCATCCCCGTGGAGGCAATTCCTCCCGTCGGCGGGAAGCGGAGCTGGAAAGAGCTGCCATTTTAAAGGGCAAGGGTCAGGATCACCAAATTCCCAGGAAAACATGACTTTATTGTTTACACACGTGTTGGAGTGTGTGTGTGAGGGGGTGTGAGCATATATGCACACATATATGTTCCCATTCATGCTTATGTGGGTTAACAGGGAAAAGACTGATTCCTTTACCCTTACTCTATTTTAAAGAAAGCTTTGTGTTGAGTATCTGATTATGCTGCCGCTTTCTTGTGTGCAGCTATGTGTACATTTTCACGAGTCAGTGTGAGCTGTGTATGTATACATGTGTCAGCAGGTAGCTGTTAAGTGAGGCAGACAGAAAAGATGAAGACTGTATTGTTTTTATTCACATTAGCTGTGACACACCGGCAGGCAGGCGAGCAGGGAGGGAAATCACCCTGGTAGATAAGGGAGGGGGCTATGGGTTTTGATTTGAGGGGAAAGTTCAACAGGAGAAGATCATCTCAGGTTGAGGGAAACTCAGGGTTTGAGAAAGCTGCGGTTCCTTTAGTTTCTTCAGCTCATAACAAAACTCACAATTTTAACTCAAGTGAAAAATGATGTGTGTGTACACATCGAGATTCAGATTTACTCCTAAATGACCTTCCTTAGCCCCTGTTCCATCCTCAATGTTTCATTGAATTAAAAAATAAGTGATTGTTCTGTTTGTTTGTAATGTAAAAGTCTAAAAGGGTAAACTTTGTAGTAGTTCAAAAGGACAAATGCTGAGATACATTTAAGATTATATCCAACATTAAAGTCTAATGGTACATACTTTGCCTTTTGTTTGGGTCCTCCAGCCTGCCATCCAGATGTCGCTGTGCATGACGTCACATTTCTGCATGCTGGTCCTACCAGTGATGTCACTGCTGCTGCTCTTCTCTCCTATTGGATGGAGCCACGATGGCCTCACCCCAGGGTGTCACCTACACCGTAAGTAACCCACTGATTTGAAAATGCATTTCCATTCAAAACAGCATACACGTATGTGCACATTTTCATTGAGTAACAGAGTTTAGGAAAAATGTGTTTTTTCAGTTACCAAAATGAACATAACAGTGTTTTTGTATGACCCTCCTGTCTCCAGCTTTCAACGTGACCATTCGCAGTGACCGTCGCAGCACATGTAAAGGCACCCACCTGGTCTACGCCTGCGTTGGTTACTGCGAGTCCAGCGCCTTCCCTTCCAGATACTCCGTGCTGGTGGCCTCCAACTTCACCCACAACATCACCTCCGCCTCACGATGCTGCACCATAAGCAAGGACGCTAAGGTAAAAAACTACCGTACAAAATAAAACAAATGCAATGTCAATTACTCTACGTTTTGGGTCATTTTGAATTTCCTCCTTTCCCACCTCAGGTCAAAGTTCGCCTGGACTGCCCTAGAGGTCGTCACCATGACGAAATAGAGATCCTGACTGCAAAGGCGTGTCGATGCGACATGTGCCGCAAGTCCCGCTACTGACAAATCAAGACAATATGATGCATCTCAAATGTACAACAAAGCCAAAAACGAATTTAAGCCGTACAAACTGCAAAATTATTGAAATACAAGTGTTTCAGGGATGAACCATAATTTTTCTATCTATGTTGAGATATTTTGAATGTTGATGAAAATCCCCTTTAATCTATTTAACTAAAAAACAATCCACTAAATTACTCTGAATACTAATTTCCTTCATTCTGGTTCTCAAAGAATAAAAGAAGGTTGTTGGAAAAAAGCCAAAAGATGAAGGGTCTATGCACATCCCCCATGTCACTCAAAATGTTTGAATTTAATCATAGGCAGAGTAACCCTGGCCTGGATTAATCGCCAAGTACATTGAGATTAAAATGAGGAATTCACATTTTTAAAAGTATAAAAGATTTGTGAGTGTGTGACCGCGTGTGTTTTGTGTGCTTGTGTACAATTTGATGTAAGGGAAGTTTTTCAAGAAAACTTGATTGATGCACATTTGTGTTTAAAGGCTATATAAACCATTCTGTAACTCCAGGATTATAATCAACCAAACCCCTTAAAAGACTGTCTTCAACTTATTTCACATTTTCAAATATGCCCAAATTTATAACAGCATTACATTAAAGTTAGAAAAGTCAAGCCATCTGCATAAAGGTTATATATACTAATAATTTCATCCATTGCAATAACCACTAAACGCAGACAAGAGACCAAAGAATGTACAAAATTATTTATATTTATGAATTTGAAACTAAAGGACATTTTGTAAATAATATGTATTAATGAAACTAAAGAATGTTGGAAATGTCAATTTAATGAAAAGAATGCACTGTGTTTCAATAAATTTCTATTCTGCAACTTAAAAGTCAAATTGTGGACGTTTGATTTTTCTTCTCACTTTCACAAATTTTTCCATAAATTAATGATACATCACATTGACTTTCATTCACTCCCCGGTGACTAACCGTTACCTTAATCATGGCCATTTCATGTCTAGTCCCAAACCTTGAACATATCCATAAGCCATGTCTTAAACCGAATGACAAGTTTTTATTTTTTAAATATGTATTCAACAAATATCTCAGTGTATTTCGGGGATTAGGGGATTTACATGTACCATCCAACATAAATATATTACTTTAATCTTAGAGATATGACATTTTCTCCATCCTAGTCATACTTATTTAACCTCTAAGGGCCTTAACGTGGAGTTATTCGCAAGTGCCTTGATTTTTATGCTAACATTTTCAAAACAAAATACCCGGGAATATTTTGAGATGTAATGTTTTCTCTGGCATTTTCTTCTTTCTAAATAGAGACATATAATGGTAAGCATACACACCGTCTACAGAAAGACACACTTCTAGGTTACAAGATGTCAAGAATGACAATTACCAATGTCTTGTTTTCATAATTTTATTCAGGTTTATTCATAGGAGTAAAACTGTTGATAACATTTTGAGCTGACGCAGCGTCCTGCCCCTCAGAAGGTCTCACACTCTGCGTCCTGTGTGGAGCAGATGGCGCAGTGGCAGTGCAGAGCCATGGGGTAGTGGTAGATGGGGGA
The DNA here is from genome assembly GCF_036324505.1 of Eleginops maclovinus. Lineage (NCBI taxonomy): Eukaryota > Metazoa > Chordata > Actinopteri > Perciformes > Eleginopidae > Eleginops > Eleginops maclovinus. Next base: position 9,605,392 of record NC_086362.1, read on the forward strand.
GACATTGGGCTGGCAGCCCGGCAGGCGAGCCGTCATCTGGCGGGTCCGATTATACGTACACACTCGGTGGTGACGGTGGATGTAGGGAGGATCTAGCACAGGTTTCTGCAGGGTTCACACACACAGGTGGAACTCAGGCTACTTTGCTTTCCATCAACTGTTTTACTAGACATAGATTTCCCATGCACGGATAATCTCAGTAAATGCAACATGTTTATGAGGTCTACACATCTGCTTTTGCCCCTGCTTTGTAAGACATTTCCACAAAATCGACCAACAGATGAAAAGTGTGGTTGAAAGGACAAACACTTCTACTTTAAAGATCAAAAAAGACTTGGATATAAAAAGGTTTTGTGATATGGGTGAAATTCTAAATTCTTTGGATGAGTTTAATGTTAATTTGGGTATGCACAGCTGCATGTAAACAGGAATATTAAATTCCAATAGCCATGTAAACAGCTTTTAGGAATATTGTCTTTTTCAGTATAATCTTTGAATCATTTTTTAAACATAATCAGTGGAGTTGAGATTTCTTATCATGAAATGAAGAGCCTCCCTCTGCTGAGGAACACAGTAAAATGCAGTTGAATGTCCAGGAAAAGACTAGTAAGTCAACTTTCGTCACGATTTTAACTCTAATATTGACCTTTGCCATGTGACTGAGTCAGCTCTGTTATGCTGATTCAGATCTCTTTCTCCTCTAATGACTTTGAGTTCCTCTGAAATCGTTTTTTTAAATTGACTCAGAGGTTATATTAGAATCCCTGCAAAAGAGAACAAGTTCATAAAAAGTTCAGTACCCTCCCTAACTGCTTGCAGGGATTTTAGTACTTCTTACGACAATGACATATGGGTCATAGATGAGAATTAGTCATAGGCCTTATTATGGTTTGGGTTGAGTCATTTGATTTCTTACGATTACAGTATTATGTATTCTTTCAGGAATAGCAGCGGAAAAAGACATTGGTTTAAAGTGACTTTTGTTCTTTCACTTTTATGTGTGTGTGTGTGTGTGTGTGTGTGTGTGTGTGTGTGTGTGTGTGTGTGTGTGTGTGTGTGTGTGTGTGTGTGTGTGTGTGTGTGTGTGTGTGTGTGTGTGTGTGTGTGTGTGTGTGTGTGTGTAAATGTTACCTCCCAGGTGTGACAGCGCCCCCAGCAGGCCTCTGTGGTGATACGCAGCCCCTTGCAGCCCGGCTTCTGGGCCACGAACGAGAACTCTCTCACGGCGCAGCCTCGGAAGCCGTGAAGCGGTGTCGTCACGGCAACGCACATCTCTGCTGCCACGGCGACAACGAGGACGAGGAAAGACACGGACAGGGGATGGAGATGCATGCTGGGGATGATGACTGGAGAAAGAAACAATTACAAAATTGATGTCATGCACCAGGTCAAGTTATGAAATGTATAAAATATTCAGTTTGGCCTCTTTTATAAAAATATGTGAATTGCAGGAGGTGTATTTGACATCTATAAAGAAAGATGATCCACAACAACTGAATTTCAGAGCCAGTTTTGACATTTAGCATGACTCTCAACTCCCTCCAGTGTTTATTATGCTAACTGCAGGCAATGGTACTAGTGACCTATACTAAAAATGTAATCCCCATTTTTATCCAAACTAAAAATACATTTCTAATTATACTACAAGTGACTAATCGGGAGTGTAGTTACTTAACACATAAAAGTTGTTTTTCTTTTCTCGTTTCAATCATTTCTTAATACTACTGGAGACATCTGCTTAATTACTCTTCAAGAAAACCACTTAAAGTGCTCTGTAAACCGACTGGAATCAACTCAACCCAGCCAGACTGCAGACTGCTCGACTTGAATGAAGAAATATTACACTGAAATAAAAATACTTTCTGCATGATGTGGATACTTTTATAGGCAATGAGACACCCCACTGAGTACAATGACTCCACATAGGCTATGAAAGTGCACTGTGTAACATAGCCTGGTAACATCATTATGTACACTTTTTGTCCTTTCAGCAGTTTCTAAGAATCTTGAATGAATTATTAAAACATGAATGAACATGTCCTACATTACTTATTGGATGAAAAACACTTCTCACCTTTTCAGCTGGAGATCTTGCAGAGATTGGAGCTGCTGGACTGCGGTTCTCTCTGTCCGGACAACAAGCAGTGAATGGAACCAATCTGTCCTTGTTGTTGTTTTTAGAAGGCCATTAGGGCGGACGGACACTCTGACATCATAGCAATTACAATGAAATACCATTAGAGACCCCAAGCCAGAAATAATGGAGACTCCCTGGAAAATCCTGATGCTTGTCTATGTTTGCTTAACCTCAGCCTGTATCTCTCTGTGTGAGTGTGAGCAGTTCTCGTTCCAACTTTGGGCTCCGCTCAGTGATGTGAGGATTGTCAGAACTCAACTTGACACTTACTGTGAGGATTGGTGACATGAATACAAAAGATTGGACTTTTTAAACTCTTACTGGGTGATTTCAAACTTTTGAGACCATGTATTTAGATTACAGGCTATGACTTCAAAAACTCCAAAGTTATGGGTTTAAACCAGATCATGTGAACTCATTTGACTAATTGTCTCCAATTCTCTCACATGGACCTATTCTCAAACTTGGATTACATACCATTTTAACATGCTTTAGCCCCATTAAAAAAAGCAACCTATGATTAACATCATAGTTAACTATTTTGCAATCCATGCTGCTTTAGACTGTTGGGCATGTTTTTGCTGAATTTGGCAGCCATTGACTTCCATTCACTCTCCCATATGCTAGGCAGCTCTTGCAACAACAGTTATTTTGCAGATTTGATGTGGAAAATAACACAACTCAACTAAGTTTAAAGTTTACTAATTGATTTTGAATCAAAAAGGAAATTAATGGAAATCAATAGTTGCCTGGGAAACTGTCTAAACGTTTACAGATTATGAGCTTAAAAAGTTGGAAACATTTGTATATTAGTCAACAGTTCATAATGTAAACATTCAGCAGGCAGAAATCAACATTATCAAACTCTTATTTTGGCTCTGCTTTGGTCTCCACCAACTCCAGAGGTAAATACTGCGTGTCGCTATTATGCTATTTCCATAGGTGCTAACTTTACGTGTTGTTTGATGCTATGCAGGAAGTCTACAGTGGGTAAATTAAAGCTTTTAAAAACATACTACTAAGAGTTCTTAACTACACAAGGGACTCCTGAAACTTTACACATTTTCTATGAAAGAATATAGATTGGTTCTGCTTTAATGCACATCGTACCTGTTGATCAAAACATCAATTATAGGAAGTGGAATTCATATTATCCAATTGCAATACATTGTTGTTGAAGAGACAAAAGAGGTGACACAAAAAACAGCAGACTCCCAGATTGTTTTCTCAAAGTGAAGTTTCATTTTTAGCACATAGTTTTTTTTCTCCATTCTACACCCCCCTGTAATGTTACGTACAGTAGTAAGCCTCTCTACATTCAACCCCCCCACCGCTTTGTTGGTCCCCAAAATATACATCTTCTTCTTCTTCTTCTGCATCGTCTTAATCATCTTCTCTACGGTTTTTCTTCAACACAACAAACACAGACCATTGGGCAGACAGTGCAAATCTAGAAATTCAGTGAAATTGCTACGTAATGCAGTTGTAGGTTTCGGTAACATTATATTCTCATTCTGTTACTGTTGCTCTGACTTATTGCCATTCTATCGTATCTAACTCTACATCTTTTCTCTCCTCCGTCTTTCTCCACCTGTTTTCTTTATCTTTACCGGCTGCTTTCATTGAATCCGTTCACACCTCCTCTCAATTTGGCCTCAGAGGGGAAATGTGACCGAGAATGAAACCAGCATCGGATGTCTGTGCGGCGATACCCGAGTTCTGTTCTCATACTTTCCGTTTCCGGAGCAGTTCTAGAATTAACGGCAGGTTTCTAGAAGTAGGAATATGAGTGTTGCTTGATACGAGTGAGGATTGTAGAAGAGTGCGAGCGTGGGGTTCCGTTTTCCCCGAGTCAGCTGACCGACTGACAATAACAATCAAGAGGGTTTGTGAGGAACCTAGCCAAAACAAAATTCATGAAATAAGCTGAGTTCAGCGAGGTCAAGTTTTTGCCTGAATCACAACAACGTTTGAAATCCTACAAAATGTGGCCTTGGGGATGTTTGCAGGTGTAGGCTGCTATTACACCTAATGCAGCATTGCAGGTGTCAATGGTTCCTAAGTTTTTGGGACTTTTGGGATTTTCCTTAAATGATTTATTTATTTGTACTGATTTGAAATTTTGAAAAATTGGAACGCACATTTAATAATTAGATTTTTTTGCCCTATATAAATATGACATAAGGGTGACATCTCCAGGCCTCTGAAAAGAACATGACAAAAACAAAGTTGGGAGGAAATACACTCTTTGGTTGATCTGGTCTACACACAGGCCTAGGAGTTTTGTTTGTTCGAATGTGTCACAAGCCAAATGGTTGGGAACAAATATCACAAGTGTATTAATGATAACTCTGGTTCTGGTTTCAAGCTTTTATCTGGAACTATCAATAGCATGATATGTGACAAGCTGCAGAAAGTTACATTTGTTAATAGCAAACTACTGATTTTGGGTTCACTAATTAACTTTCATGCACAAATTTGAAAATGGCTGCCGGATTCAACATCGGCACATTAAATGATATGCAAAGCATCAGTTTTAACATTTGAAAGCAATAAGCTATTTTTTTTACAACAAAGCAATGGAAGAATAGGTGACTGCAGCCTGAAAGGAACAAAACAAGTTGGGCAAACTCAGACTTGAAGTAAACCTGGAGAATTGCAGATCCATGTTTCTGCCTTAAATGCTAAACCAGCTCAATTAAACTTGCCAAGTGGGTTTCAAAACCTTGTTGACTCAGGCATGATTGGATGTGAGAGTTGAACAAAAAACTGCTGGTTCGAAGGGTTTTTGAATGTTTGGTTACGAAGCAGCTGACAGGTAGCTCTGCGCCTCAAGCGTCAAAAAAACAATCAATTGATTTGTTTCACGATACATTCAGATTCAAACCCTGTCCCTCAGGAAGGAGAGAAGGAGAGAGAGAGAGAAAAAGAAACAAGGAGAGAACAGTTTTTCTCTCGTTCTCGATCACTCTGTCTACGCACGTCTCCTGCTCACTGATTCACTCACCGGATACACACACACACTCACACACACACGCACACACACAACCTGACCATCGTCTTCAAATAAGGTTACATTTCCTGATCAAATAGAAAATAAATAGCATCAGTATCAGTTTTCCACAAAATGAACAAGATCATACAAAAACAAAGAGAAAAAACAACGTAATTACAAAGCAAAAATTCTTTAAATAAATGTACACAGAAAGTACCTTTAAGACAATGTGAATATCAAGGACGCAACAGGAGTAAAAACAAGAGTGGGGGGTAAACATTTGAGTGTGACACCCAACTCCTGTTTAAACCCCTAAAAACACAGATTATCCTGAAAGAATGAAAATATTGCTAAAATATTTTTTTTCTGTTTTTTTTCCCCCTTCTCTTCATCGTCAGACAATAAACTGATTCTTCTCGGTTCCCACCAAGTCGCCATCTAGCAGCGTCAGGTCTCAGCCTAAAGGAACAGACGCTCCGGGTCGGAAATCAAACTGGATCTGTGTTTTTCTTTTTGGTCTGAAACACTTGTGGTGCGCTTTATTTGTCTTCTGGTAACCTCTGTGTTGGGAGGGGTTTACTGGTATGCTTGGATACATTTTTGGTTAGAAATTTGTGGTTAAAAACGCAGCTTTGAGATATGTGCCGAAGCAAATTAGTAAATCTGTAAACGTTTAACAAAAAAGGATCACCGTGTGCCGCAACTTTAAAATGAAAGTTACCCTGTGGAGTTTTAGTTGTTATTAGCGGGCCCCATTATGCTTCTATAAGGGGCAATGTGATTCCCATCATGCTAACAGCTTCATGCTATTCTATTGTTTGTATGCCATGACGTGCAAGAAAAATTAGCCGTGTGCTGTTAAAGGTAGGGAAGAAGAAAATTGCTAGCGGGTAAACATGGATGTAAACAATTAAAGAGTTATAATATCTAAGAATCAAATGTTCTATAAAGGAAGTGGATGCCTTCGTCACATTTTTTAACCCTCTAGGACAGGGGTGTCCAAACTACGGCCTGGGGGCCACATGCGGCCCGCAGGCCATTTTGAATCGGCCCTCTGCAAATTCTAAAAGTATAATGCAATATGGCCCACAAATTAAACTTTCGCTTGTACTTCTCAAATATATATGTTCAAATATATTAATGAGCCCAACTTTCAAATAAATTCAGTCATTTCAAATGTAAAACATTTTCTAACAAATCTGAGTTGATAAACAAACTCATTTTGTGACTTTTGTGTTTTGTTAAGCAACACTGGATTAAAACACACATTTGTTTACAAGAAAGCTCCACTGGGCACCTTAACGCAAAATGATCTCTAAATATGGAATGTTTTTGGACTTTTTTACGAAATACCCCTTTAAAATCAAGCCTGTCGCACCACAAACATCCCGATTTTCAAAATAAAAGAAAAACCGTCACCCCCAGTCCAGTTCATTCCTCTCCTCTTTAAGGTCTGTTAAAGGGGAACTCGGCTGAATTCCAGCACTCACATTATGGCCGCGTACAGCTAGCGTGTGAATCCAGAATTCCAGCCGGCCTTCCCCTCTATGGTATCTGCTACACTAGTGTTTCTCCCATAATACACTACAGAAATATCCAGAGACATATGTATATATATAAAAACATTATCATCATCATCATCATCATCATCATCAGTAGTACTTAGAGTAGAGTAGAGTAGTAGTAGTAGAGTAACAAGTAAGAAGAAGTATTGTACTTTATATCATTATCATCATCTTCATCAGAGACTTTAGGCCCGACCAACCCGGCAGAATTTGAGAGGCACCAGAACCAGCTGTGTGTGTGTGTGTGTGTGTGTGTGTGTGTGTGTGTGTGTGTGTGTGTGTGTGTGTGTGTGTGTGTGTGTGTGTGTGTGTTTAGGGGTGTGTGTGTGTGTTGAACAAAAAATGGATGAAATAATTTGGTGCATCAACCGAGTGATTTTTTTTAGTTTGATACATTTTCTCTCTGCTCTGTCTACTCATATTTACAGTAAATATGTACCTGCGACTATGTGTGTGTTTCTGTGTGTCTGGTCTGTGCAGCAACAGTTTCGGGACATTTGTGTGAAATTGCTTCCTTTGTTTTATTGATTGTATTGTGCTGTCCACGCATGAAATAAGTATCTCTGAGCAAAAGATAAATACGCGGCCACAGTACAGACTCGGTTGGTTAAATATCAAGACAAGTTAGACACGTTAAACTTGGTAAGTGTTGCACCAAAAGAGAAATGTCTTCTCTTATTTTGAGGCTGATTTTAAGCAGGCCAGCTACCAATGTTTGGATACTGACCTGCAGTTAGGAACCAGCCGCTGATTAAAATGACAGTCTGCACTTCTGGGCAATATTCATCTTCTGATCTGCGACATGATGTGTGTACAGCAAAAAGTGAACCACTTTCACACAACTCTGTCAGAAAAAGAAAGGTGCAGCCTTTACCTCGGATCACTGAGCTTGTGCGCCTTTTCACAAAAAGCCACGCCCTCCATGATACAAGATAAAAAGGACTGTGGATTTGTTTTGTACCTTTTCTCTCCCAACACTTTTCACCATCAACCTTGTGTCTTCTCCCTGTCCCCTAACCCCCGTGCTATCCAATCTCCGTGGAGCAGCACCTAGGTGGCGCTCTCCCCGGCTCCAGAGGAAGAGGAGGCCCCGCTGGGCTTGGGCTCGGGCTGGTCGGAGTGAGCCGTCTGCGGGGACGAGGGGGTCGGCGGGTCCCCTCTCTCACCTCGCTCCTGGAGGTTGCGCTGGTTCCTGGCGGCCTCCGTGAGCATCTGCATCCTGCGGTCCTGGTGCTCCTCCAGACCCCGCCAGAGATCCGCACGCTCCCGCTCCCGCTTCATCTCTCTGGGGAGGCAGGAAGGGAGGAAGAGGATGAGCGAAAGGAGAGGCGGATGAGCTGCTGGAAACCTTTTTGCTGTATTGCTGGACTGAAAGTAAAAACTATGCTGATTTTCAGTGAATACCTAGATATATACATAGCTGAAAATATATATATAACTGATATGTTGCTGACAGACCACCTACTGCAAAGTCCATGTGCACTTAATTTCATTCTTAATTAATAAGAAAAAGTGGAAAAAAATAAAGGTTTTAGTTGAAACAAATAAATGTTAAAATGTCCTCAAACGTTTCTGTATGTAGTTCTCACAAATAAAGCAGACATACAGTATATAATCTAATAACAAACATGTCAGACAATAATCTCATAATAGTTGCAAGAAAGCTGCAAGGAAATACTCTCAGAAGGCTTTTAGTTATTGAGCAAAGTTATAGGGAATAATCCAATTTATGGTTGGAATTGAAAGCAATTGTTGAATAAATGGGAAACATTAAAAATGTAATTAAATCAAGCATGTTTTACGTACTGAAGTTATTCCCCAGGAGCAAAATAACAAATTGCTGGCTGAATTAAACCCTTTGTATGACGACAAAAGATGCAGCCTTGAGAAATCTATCAAAATAGCTTTGGCAATTAATGGGTTAATATATAAGGGTCTGTCAAATATGGGAAAAGGGAAACATTAAAAAGTGAATTTTCACAGGGATAGTCATGGTACATGCACAGCTTAATTACATAAGACAGACCAAGCCAATTAATAACCTTTACAGCGGTTAGTAAGCATTTTATTTGATTTAAAAAGAAAGACTAGAGCTATATTGCGTCTTTATGCTGCAGTAAACCAAGCCATGACACCGACTCCGCACTGAACTCACAGACTTCAATAGAACCCATTATATTCCCTTTAAAAGCCAGTGATGAATGAGTGGAATCATGATGTGATTCATGTTGAAAAGATGACCTAAGTGATAAATACTTACGCTGTGAAATATAATGTGATGGATAATGGAAGAAATACCATTCAAAACATGACTCAGGACCTCTGATCCGTCCTGTCTTTGTCACTGTACTATCCAGTGACACACACACACACACACGTTCGCACACACACACACACACACACACACACACACACACACACACACGTTCGCACACACACACACTTACTTCTGTTTCTCCACTTTGTAGGAGGCAGTGAGGTCATCAAACAACTTGCTGTTCATCTCCATGAAGGTCTTCAGTACGTTGTAGATCAGAGACACGATGGTCCTGAAAAAAGAAGATAGTGAACCTGGGTGCTCATCAGTCCCAATGCATTATGGGTAAGGAGTTAGAGGTTTGCAAGTGGGAGATTTACCCAGTGGCAAACATGTGTGTTAAATAAAACCTGTGAATCACTCATGTGTCCCTGGTAGATCATCAGCTCCGATGCTAACGTTTTTAGCATACACTTATACGATGGGAGGATTGTACATTTGTGTCACTGTTGGGTAGTTAGTGTTGCTAAGGGATACTCTTACGTAATAGGGGTGGCGGAGTGAGACACTACGGGAAAAACATTTTTTATCACAGTCCATTATGAGATTTTTGGCTATTTTGCTTCAATAACATGTTTTCTTTCAGACTTGCTGAAAGAAGACGTCCAAAACGCAAATATAAAGTTGAAAATTAGTCAGCAATCAACTGTGGAAGTTTCATGGGGATATCTATAAGACTTGGGAATTTAGTTTTTCTTTTATTATGTTCTTAGCCAGAAATCTCTTTTTCAGTAGCTCTTACACACCAAACATTCCAATATTCATTCCTATCTGCAATCTGATGGTTCTTTTATATGGGTTTGTCTTTTCTGATTTATGGAGGGTTCGTGAGATATCTCATACCCATACTGCCCCTAATCAACAAAAAAAAACCCTGATCAATTATGATTTGTGCTAGTGTGTGTGTGTGTGTGTGTGTGTGTGTGTGTGTGTGTGTGTGTGTGTGTGTGTGTGTGTGTGTGTGTGTGTGTGTGTGTGTGTGTGTGTGTGTGTGACTGACTGGTTCCAGTGCTCCTTGGAGACTCTGTACAGCGTGGCGAACACCAGCGGCAGGATGACTTGACAGTTCTCCTCGATCAGACTGAGGATGTACTCGTTGTTCCAGAAGTAAAGAGCCCGCTCCGCTACCTGAAACACAAACACACACACACACACACACACACACACACACACACACACACACACACACACACACACACACACACACACACACACACACACACACACACACACACACACACACACACACACACACACACACACACACACACACACACACAACCATTTATCAAAGATGTAACGTGATTGTTTCTATCAGGCGGTTGTTTGTGGCCACAGTTTCTGAAGTTATCCAAGTACCTGATCACGAGTGGATTGTTTTTTTTCTAGTGATATAATAAAATCTTTAGGCAATTAGTTGGATGTTTTTAGGGTTATTACTCCCAAAACTGTTTCATTTTGGGACTGTATTCCAAATGGGTATATTAAACTGTGTAGCCAATATACACGAACAAACACTCACCCCCTTGAGGACATAAATTGCCCCATTAAAACCTTTTTTTTTTTAATCCCACGGTCATTACAGCATACGATCACAAATTCTAATCGGGCTTTAGATCTAGAGCTCTACCTTTCCTATGGGTAAAATACTTAGGGTGTGTGTGGTGTGTACCTGGAAGTGAGGGCTGGAGATGCAGGCGGCAATCTGCTTGAAGAGCGGCTCCTGGACCCGGATGAACTGAGAGGGCTCGATCACATCCAGGATCTCCTCAATCTCCCCCAGGAACATCACCTGAACAAACACACACATCCGCACACATATTGATAATCAATACATTAAAGGACAGAAAATCTGAGTCTTTTTATGATTTCCTTTCTCACCTCTTTCTGCGTGCACGTTTTTGGCCAGTACTTGAGCAGCCCTCTGATGATCTGCAGAGAAAATATGAAGGACATTAATATGAATAAACACAGCAGCCTTTATATCAGCAGGGTGTCTGGCTGACGTCCATCTGTGCCATCGCCGTTAACTCAGAATCATACTCTGGCTGGCGCATTAACAAATACGTTATAAACTTTGTACTTTGTACTGTGTTGATCGTTGCCAAATGAACAATTGGGTTCTAGCAAATGCTCCTAATTCAACCTATACACAGTTGCGTTGACACTGTTGACACAGGACTAACACTGGTTATAATCTTTGATGTTCATCAGACTTCAGTTTATTACTACTTGAGTCTTACTTCACAGTTTTGTCCATCACTTACAACTTTTGTTTTAACTGTGAGGGTAAAGAATTGTGTACTTTTTTATTTTTAAACTGCAAATCAAGTTTATTTATATGACACAAGTCAATTGAAAGGGCTTTTTAAAAAAAAGATTAAAGGCATTAAGATATATAACAGAAAACAACATTTAAATTGATAATTAAAAAGACTCCTGGGGGAAATATCCGGTTCAGGGCATGTAAAGCCAATGACTATGTTTCTTGGAAATTCCCCATTAGGGATCTAGCTGATTGAAGGCTTATTAACTTTTTGCCAGGAATCAGATCTTTCTTTCGGCTTCATCTTTTTGTCCAGCACCATAGAGCACATTTACTACACTTGTTTGAGCGTGAAAGGACCCGGGGGCCTTTCCTTTTGGTAAAGATCAAAGCAATTACCTTGGTTGGTAGAAATGATGGCCAAAACTTGACAACCAATATGCTTTAAATTGAACGAGAAAGTGTGATGTAGTAAATACAGTAATGTGGGGAAACACAGTCTTACGTATTCAGTCACTGTAGCATCTTTCTCCATAAACTGCACCACACAGTAGGCCAGCTGTAAGGAAAGAGGAGACGTGGTTAGAACACACACACACACACACACACACACACACACACACACACACACACACACACACACACACACACACACACACACACACACACACACACACACACACACACACACACACACACACACACACACACACACATTCCCTGAAGCTGTCAAGGAGACAATGGGGATCTTAGCACTTATCCCTCAGGATTAAACCCGGCTAAAGATCGAAAAGGCAAGTTTTCCAATGGGAGATGTTTGTCACGAGTATGTGTCTGTGTGTGTGTCTGTGTGTGTCTGCTTGTGTGTGTGTGTGTGTGTTACTTCTTCTACATCAGCCCTTGTCTCATCTTATACGATCTGGCAATCATTTCCTATTATTCACGAGTGTGTGCGTACATACATGCGTGTGTGTGTTTTGCGGTTGCCCCCTCCACCCCGGCCGGTTGCCGTGGCGAGTGGGCACCGTGGCGACGGAGACTGTGTGTGCGTGTGTTTACTTCGGAAGGAGTGATGTCACACACACATGAAGTCCCTTAAGGGCAATGTGAGATAGAGGTTAGACCTCCTGTCTCTGCCTCTCTGTCTCTGTCCTATTTTTACCTTTGCCTTTTTCAACTTATTACTCTACTGGTTCATTTTACCACTTTCAGATAAGTATGTTCATGTCATCAATGCACAAGTACACTGGATTGTCGAATTCTACAGTTAGACAGTAAAGGTTGTGTACGTTCACATTACTAGTGTTTGGCTTTTACTTTCTTTTAGTTGTGAACATCCACAGCTTTCACCTTTTTCTTACCCCGTCTAATCCCTTTTCTCTCTTCTGTTCTCGCTCCATCCCTAACTTTCCTGTCCCGAACTCGCACCACAACATGGTAACAGAAGCAGAGGATTCAAAAAAAGGAGGAATGAAAGCAGGGAAGTCAGGTTTAAAAGAAAAGCAGGAAAAAGAGGAGGATTAAAGTGAAGGTACTGATCGGTCAAAATACTAAGTATCAGTGAGACCTTAAGAAGCCTCTTGGGGTAAATATGTTGGATTCTGTTGTCAGGCAAGGATTACGGAGGTTGTAGTCTTTTTAAGGTTTACATTTTATCCATATTTATATGTGAAGATGACAGGTTGGATAAGGGACTATTTTTAGGGGTGAATTCATTCTAGAGGGCTCTGATGCTGGCTGCTTGTCTGCACATTTCACCTTTTACTCTGGCTGGCAGACAACTCACTGCTCCATAGCCTCTCTGTAAACTGGACTTAGCATGCACTCCTTCACACTTAGCATTGTACATTTACACTATATTATTTTTGCCTTTTTGTACATTTGTGTATTTCATTTTCATTTTCATTCATTTTTATTTTATTATTTTTTAGTTCTTATTATTTGTATTTGTTTTCCTTCTCTTAGTATTTCGCCGTTGCAACGCAAACATTTCCCAGTTTGGGATAAATAAAGTACTTCTGATTCTGATTCTGATTTTACTATCACTGCCAACCAGTGGTTGACGAAGTTTTCAGATGCTTTATTGAGTAAAAGTACCAATACATTATTGCCAAAATACTTCTTCTTACTACAAGTAAAAGTTATAGTTCAAAATCTTACTTTAGTAAAAGTACAAAAGTATTCTCATCAAAATGTACTTAAAGTATAACAAGCAAAAGTATTCGAAAAATAGCTTTTATGTATAGGTTACATTTCTATATAATATTTTACAGACATTTTTGTTAAAAGCTAAAGTTGTTTATAAATGTAGTGGAGTAAAATTACATTATTTCCCTTTTAAATGTAGTGCAGTGGAAGTATAATGTAGCATAAAATGGAATTACTCCAGAAAAGTGCACTACTTAGTAAATCTCCTTAGTAATTTCCCATCAGTAAAAAGGAAACACTTGTTTCTTAGCATTAAAAACATATATGTCAGCTCCACTTTAAAATAATTACTCTTTTATGTGCTTAAAATATTAAAGCACTGGATTTGCTTTTTGCCATTTTGAAGCATGACGCGTAACCTTGGTAATGCTTCACATTATAGCTGTTACTACAATCCAGTGAGATGAATAAAAATGAGAAAAGGCCACAGGAAGGATGACTGAAAGTGTCTGAAAACCAAAGAGATAAATCAAAGGTGCTGCTGTGATATAACATCTTGATATTAATATCCAGAACTAGGTCACTCATGCAGAGCCACGCCTACCAAGCACAAACTGCTGTCCACCATAACTGTATCCCCCGTGACCCTGTCAAACTGAGAGTGTGTTTGAGTGTGTGAATAATGTATGTGTGTGAACCACAGGGAGAGACGGGGAGGAGAAATGTAGGGCACGGTGATGCTGAGCCTCAGAATACACACACAATATCAAGTATGTGTGGCAGAAACTAAATGCACACACCAAAAACTGGCTGCCATCTGCGTTGTCAAATATTATCATAACACAAACACACATTCACGTACACAAACACACCGAAGGCCAACACACATGAGTGTAATTCAAAGGTGAGTCTCTGCAGCATTATCTTTGACCCAACTCTGCCTCCTAGTGGCACATCAGAGACATTGCAGGAAGAAGACTCATGGAAATTGATTTGTTATGGAATGATAAGAACTAACTCTTCTTGTTAGTAGAAAGATCATAAAATAAAATAAAAGTCAGTTCGATTATATGACAGTTGGCGGGAGTAAGGTCTCGTTATTCGTAGTTGAAGCTTACTGATTTCTACATTTCTAGGCAAACACAAAACATTAATCCAAGTTCAGTTTTTTCTGTCTGTTCAAGTTGCTTCTTGACTAAAAACTATCATTAGAATATGATCAAAATATCAGAAATAACCTTAATGTGAACCCCTTGAAAGACATATAAATACACATGGAAGAAATATTGCAACAAATATTTACAAATTAAGACAATTAAATACTGGAGTATGCATGGAAATGTCCCTGACCTGTGCATGGAAGATGGAAAGGGACTTTGCCGTGTGTAGCGGGATGAGAACCCGGACCAGGAACTGCTTGTGTTCGGCCTTCAGGGGCAGGGCGAATCCGTTTATGATGCTGGAGGAGGGAGGAAGGATAGGTACATACAGTTTAAATATGTTCACTTTGTGGCATTTTAACTCTTTTTAAAATCATGTTTGCTTTCTTCCTGAACAAGGTTATGCTTTTGGTATGTTCACTTTATAGACAATAATTAAATAGACATGTATTTACCAACAAACGTCACAATCAACCCCTTAATCTACTATTTACGTCAATGGATGTATTATTGTACAGGCTACAGGGCGACCTACCAAATATGAGTCAAAAAGACATACATCAACCAAGGAGGGATTGAAAATGTCTACAAACAAACATAAAACGATGATAGAGAGACACAGACAGACTCATGATGACTATGGAAAAGAACATAACGACCATAAAGAGACAAACAACGCCTACACAAAATGACTACAATAGACAACAAATAAGACAACAAAGACACCTAATAACTGCAAAGAGAGGCAAAATGACTACATGAGTGTCTCTTAGAACTTGTTTTGGGTCTCTAAAAAGTGGCGCAGAGCAACAGCTAAGAGACACAAATGACTACAAAAGGGGAAAAACAACTACAGACAAATAAAAAATGCAAAAACTATTGTAAACACAAATTAACAACAGCTTAAAGAGACAAAAGGAGCCCCACAACATTACTACAGAAAAAGGGGGGAAAACAGCTAGAAATAGTTGTCCGTGTTGCTTCTATGTAGGAGCGGTGGCAGGGCCTTTCTGCATGTGCCCAGGGGCCATCTGTCTCACAATCCTTCCATGTTCACATCTGTGTGTGAATGTGTGTGTGTTGAAGTCTATTCTTGTAGTGTGTCCATTTCCAAGTGACTGGACAAATGTGAGGTCTGCTGTTCACCGCTGCACTGACTGGGGGGAGGGGTGGGAACTAAACCTGGAGTGTGACTCTTATTTACCTGTCTGTCTGCCTTCATTTTCTATTAGCATCTTTGTTTGAAAGATGATTTCTTCAATACATTTCCCTCCAGCTGTTCCTCTGATCTCTCCCTCAGCCTCCTCCTCTCTTCTGCCTCTCCGTCTCTCTCTCTTTCCCTTCCTGTACAATGCATCCTCCCTCGCCCATCCCTCTCTCCGTGTGTGGGAGGAGCTATAAATACCTCTGTTACCACCAACATGAATACAAACCTCTCTCTCCTCGCCTGCTCTCCTCTTCTGACTCACTCATCCTCTCTCCACCCCCCCCCCCCCCCCCACACACACACACACACACACAACCCTCCCTCCATTTTCTCACCTTGGATTCATCCTCTTCTCTACCTCCCCCTCTTTTTTCTACATTAACCCACATTCTGAAACTTCAAAAGCCATTGACACTTCCTTTCACGGTTTTGGTCAGATGGAATGGTAGACACGAGGAGAACGTTTTCAGATTGTGTATGAATTTAGTGAAATATTAAGTATTAGCTCTTTCAGATCATTCCAGTTTTTGAATACAAAACGTATTTAAATTCTGTTTACTTTTTTCTATGCCACACATCACTAACGATTATTTAAAGTCTAATTAGTGTCTTCAGGATGAAATACAAAGAAGGACTAGATTCCAGCACTGAATGCCCTTGAGAAAAATTAATATCTAGCACTGATTTGTTTGTTTTTTGGTTTGTTTGCTTAGGATTTATCGTCTTCTATCACCCTATGTTAATTCTGTCTTTGTCAATCTCTTTGTGTCTAAACTTCTATCAACATGTCTGTTTATGTATGTCAATTTGAAACAAGTTGCTAGCTTCTCTGTCTCAAACATTGTATTTGGGACACATTAATTTGTATGGTTGTATGCACTTTCTTCCTTTTAAAAAGGGAATCAACAACCCTCTCCTGTTATGGCACTAGCATCACAAAACCACTTCAGACATAGCCAGCTAACTAGCTTTCTGTAAGGTAGCTTACATTTTTACCCAGCATTAAAGTAAAAAATCCACTATTAACAGCAACAGCTTTCTTAATATCAGAGTTAAGATTAGAGAATACCTTTTGTTTCCCAGCTCTATACTTTCAATATGAAACAAGAGTTTCTGAGGGGTTTTGTTCTCTCAGCAATGTTTTTTTTTAAACACTCGAAAATAGGCCTTACCCATCTCTTACAATGCTAGTTCATATCAAGAGACACACGTGCCTTGGGAACACATGGATAAACCTGTTAAAAAGTTCCTTCAGATGAAGACACACAACTATGAGATGAGAAAATAGATGTTATGGTCATGCTAACGTTAGCCAACAGTAGCTTCATTTGTTAGCTTCACTTTATTGCTGAGTCATCCAAGCTCAGGAACACAAGTGCAGTCCGCATCTGCTTTGATAGTATTCAACAATAAAAGATTGTCTCCTTGAAAGGAAAACAAATGTATATTGCTTTATTTTGGGAGCGACAGAAAGAAACAGTATCCTCTCATTTATTTAGCTCAACAAGGCCACATGCTACGTACCTTGCCAGCTAAATACTGTGGTTATGATGTGAGTTAAGACCTTATGCTAAGCTAAGTTAGCTATGCCCAGACTTTAGTTTAGTAATGCACAAACATGGGGTTGTTTCTTCTTTCAGTATTCTGCATTCGGAGGAGATGAGGAAAACACACTTTAGGAGTATTTAGGGTGGCCAGACGTCCGGCTTTAGGCCGGACAGTCCGGCTTTTCAATGCCCTGTCCGGCGTCCGGCGCAGCATCAAGCCGGACACGTATTTGTCCTCCTTCTTGACAAATATGCATCCGGCTTGATGCTGCGCCGCCCTAGGAGTATTACAGATTTTGTTTGTATTCGTTCTCCATATCGTCCCTTCCATTTCTTTGTCTTTATTACTGTCACCTCACATTGATTTGCTTACGAGCACAGGCAGAGAGTGGGACATGTTGTTTATTAGCCCCTTGCTCTCTCAATTCTATCTTTCTCATATTTCTTTTTACTGGTTCTAGAAAAGAGCAATAAACCACACAAACCTCTGAGTCAGTTCCATTTATGTATTTAACCTCCCTTCCTTCCTGCCAAACCCCCAGCTTTACTAATTCTCCCCCTGCCTTACAACTAATTTCTCACTGTCAAGCTCTGAACACACAGTTGTTTTTACCTGATAAGAACGAAGCAACTAGGATAATGAATCAAAAATTAAATGCTTTTTGTTTATTGTATTCAGCTGTTGCAGTTATGCTTTGTTGACATTTTTCGTAGTTGCTCAATTCACTGAGTTACCAGCTGTCTGTTGAATAGGAGCAGCTGGCCAAGAACAGTTTGTGTGTATAAGTGTGTGTGTGTGTTCCCACTCAAAATCCAAATGCATTCATTAAGCCATGATATACTACAAAGTATACTTTCCTCCATAGCAGCAGCACTAAAATGTGTGTGTGTGATAATGGATACGAACCTGCCAAGGATTTCCAGAAGCTCCGCGACTCCGTTGAAGTGCTCAGTTTCATATATGAACCTAAAAACAAAAAACACATGTTTCAAACTCATGCATCAGTAGATTAAGCAACCGTTGTAAGTCCAAAAAGGTAAAAGCAACTACAGAATGATTGCATTTTTCTCAAGGAATAAAACATAGTATAGAGTGTTGCAGGGACCACATATTTTTGTAAGTTAGCATGACCCTGGTTCCCTCAACAAAAAGCTAAAATGTGTATAATTCCTTCCCATTCCTGCAGGGTTTGCTTTAATATCTTTCTGTGCTGCGTCTGTTACCTCTGTGATGTTTAGAGAGAAAGCTTAGCAGATTTATTTAAAATGTAAAAACAATGATATTAAAACCAGTTATCTGGGACAGAAAAAGAGTGTGTTGCTGTGCTTGAATTATTTTGCAAACACGACAATTCAGGAACACTTGGTGGGATGAAACATGAATTTACATCACAGCACTCTTGTTAGTCAGAGCTGTTTAACTAATTATTCGAGGAGATTTATGTCACAACACCATGATTCAACACTTTGGATCGGTGCAGGAGCGAGATGCGAGGACTAAATGTGCACAGTCATATTTATGCATGCCGCCCTGTTTGTGTGCATGTGTGGCAGAATACTACTTGAGCCAGAAAATACTGCATGTAGCATGTTTTGCTTCTTACAAGTGAAACGTCTTCTCTGTGTCTATTCTTATGCACCATAGGCTTCAGATTGTCCAGACTGTAATTATGAGCAGCTGTGTGGGAAAACTGTTAACGTCAGCATCCTAGGTGTAGTTCAGAGTCAGCAAAAGACCTACAGAAGTCACCATCACTAACGGCTACACATAACAAATCCAGTATCATTACTAGGATTTATTCAACTAATTAAAAAGGAGCTTAACACTGTTTGTGTCTGGTTTCCCTACAAAAGTATAGCACATTTTGTCTTGTAAGACAAGCAAAGAGGGTAACCAAACAATGTGTGAGGTTTTCCCAAATTTTAGATAGTGAAACACTTAGATCATAACGCAAATTATAACGCACCAAGCTAAAATGATGCATTACAGGGTTAAAAAGGCTGCGTTTCTCCCTGCTGATGGTCTTTGTTGGCTCACATTTGATTTATTGATGTTAAAGGGGCTATAAATAGCACTGTTAAGTCCTGTGCATTGGATTGATGGATTGGGCCTGTACCTGAGGAAGATGTTGTTGATCTGTTTGCGGATGTAGGCTCGGAGTCCCAGTAATTTTCCATAGACACGGTGCAGGATGGTCTTTAGGTACTCCCTCTCCCTGGGGTCCTCGCTGTCAAACAGCTCCAGCAGCTGCACACAGAGGAGATAATTACAAATACAGAATAACCTTCTCACTCCTACATTCAAATTTGCGGGAACATTTCATGGTGGTATTTTTACCCACCAAAATGTATATTACAAAGTGATTTTTAATCCATTACTAAACCAGGATTCAAGAGAAAGATTACACGACAAGAACTGTGGAGTCTCTTCGTCAATTTTTTATACATGCCCCAACTTAGATAACTACATTTGGGAGTGGGGATATTACTAGGCTCTAACTTTTCAAAGAAGAGCTTAATTTATTTATACCCCTCCATTTATCAAGATTTTAGAAACATCCCAGAGTTTTGGATTTGACGAACTGCAAGAAGAGATTAGACGATTACCTGCAGAACAAACTTCTGGTCGACGTAGCGCTTGGCCATGGAGGGCTGGAAGTCCGGGCTCTCCAGGAAACGCAGAAAGAACTCGTACACCAGCTAATGGAGGCACACACAGCAAGAGATTAGAAGTCAACTATTCTCAGTGTTTGTATCCCACAGGAACAGTTTGACATTTGGTGAATTATTCATTTTATGACAAGAGTTGGAAGAGAAGATAATAACACTCTTGTGTCTGTAAAGAGTGGTGTCAATCATTTCATCCAACTCTTGGCAAAAAACCATACAAATGTTGTTGCTGCTCTAGGTAACAGGATGAACTCTCAAAATGGCAGAACTTCAGTAATTTGTTTGAAAAATCTGAGTTTAGGTCCACAGAAATCTTAAAAGTTGACATCAGACAACGTAATCTGCCAGCTTTAAGCTCAAGTTTATACCAAAAAGATCCTATCTAAGCCAGAAAAGAAAGAAGATTTTTGCTACATGACACATTTTGGAATTCACACTTTCGATTCATCTCGTCCTGAAGGAGTATAAGTGACTGCACACCACACACTAAAATGTCATCTGGGCAAGGGAATTGAGAAAATGTGAATTTCTTCTTAGCGAGAGCTCCTGTTTCTAATTCCCGCTGAGAAAACAGGTACATTTGGGCATTAAAATGTTGCATTGAACAGCAGATCTAAATGAAATGAAGGATCTCAGGTACAAATATGTGCAGGAAGTGCTGAATGTTGCATTAAAAGCAACACCTGGGAGATGTGTGCTTTATGGCATTGTCCACCATCGCAAATACAGTATGTATAATATATAGTAGGACCTATTTGTCAAGGTAATTACTGACTCTGCATTTGTTTCACTTTGTTTCTTTTACCTCTGGGGGGGAAAACGCATGAAAGCATGTACATTTTTCGACCGCAACATGAACAGTGTACCTGCAGATGCGGCCAGGAGGCTTCGAGTGTTGGCTCATCTTCCTCAGGGTCAAACTCTGGATTCTCGCTCGGTGGGAGGGTCCGGAAGATATTTACTGAGATCTGGAAAAGGGAGAGGTAGAAAGGCAGATTAGAAAGAGACAAATGACATACAGTACAGTCCTGTTATTGTGAGAAAAGTGGGCTTCTATCAATTAAATCTGATATTATGACTTCAGTTGACTGTGTTTGAGGCTGTTCTGTGTTTTAGAGAAACTGTATAGCGTTGCAACCCGACTGCCAGCAGAGTCATGATTTATTCAGAAAGAGCATTTCCATTGGCCATTTAGTGCATAAACTACAATGCAAAAAGCAAATGAGCTAAACCCCAAAGCCCCAATTCAGCATTATTGTCTTGCTGCTCCTTCTCTCCGTACATATGCTTGCATTAGAACGTTTTACTGCACAGCTCATTTCTCATAGTGTTAATCTAGCTTGGATTTGAGAAAGGTCATAAACATGCATTTCTGAGGGATAACGAAAATAAAATAACATTTTGACTTTTTCTCTAACCTTCCTCCTGTCTTACATATATTCTCTTGCACTGCCTTTAGCTCTAACCTATGCACTTATTAGAATCTTCTTTCAAGGTTTTTATTTTACCTTGTGGCCACACATTAAAGCTTTTCCCTCTTTCCTTTCATCCCATCCTCTATCATATCAGCATTTTCGAATCCTCTGGGTATAGTGACTCCATAGCATAAGCTCTATCTTCTGCTCGCTTCACCTTCTCTCCTCAATCCTTTTTTCCCTTTCCTCCTTTTCATATCCTCTGGGACTTGCGTTGGTGTGCACACATTTTCCACCACACTCTATCGTTCCTGTCCATCCCTCCCTTTCCCGCCATCTGTGCAGCCTATTGCTGCTTAGCACCCTTTGCAAATTATCACTCCTCACTATCCTTTTATTAAAGCCTCAGCAGGATATCACACCGTCTCTCTAAATGTCTTCTAAATGTTGCGCTTGATGAGGATTGTAGGAACCCTGCTTGTCCTTCTGGGTGCTCAAATGTTCTTCCCTTCACCTATCCATCCGCCAGTCAATCATCCATCCCTCCCCTCCTACCATGTGCAGTTCTAGGGGGGGGGGGGGGGGGGGGGGGCAAATGGACAACTTTAAAAAGATCTTGAACACTGTATTTTCCTCCCTTGTCCAGAATTAAATGTGTCCTTCTCGTTCATTAACTGGCCCCAGCACGGCCACCCTAGTAATATTGGTCTGCTATTGCCTCCTACCATCTTTATGGCCTCGGGGTACAGAGGCTCTATGAGAACTCCTCTGCTCGTGGCCACGCTCTCCACCAGCTCGTTGAGCGCCGCGCGTTTGATCTCCTTCCCCTTCAGGTCGGCCACGCAGTCCAGGAAATCAAACAGCACGCAGCACTGCTGCAGCTTCTTACAGAACAGGTCATGTAACTCTGCCACCGGGGCGTCTGCAGGTGTGAGGGGTGGGAAGGGAGAAAGAGAGAGAGAGACAATAAGTTCAATGACAGAAAAAAAGGCAGAGCCAAATCCTATAGCGTTCCTGAAAGGCGCGTTGTGTTGGGTAGTGAATCGTTTGACAGTGGGAGTGTTGGAGTACACAGAGATGTATTCTCTAGGCTACATCTTCTCTCAAAGGTAATGAGGGAAAGAGCAGACTCTTACTCTATAAACACATTTGTACACACCCACACACAGAGGCTTCCTCCATGCACACACACATGTCCACACACAGCTCCTTCCAGAGGGCTGTGTTGCATCTCAGTCCTATTACCTGTCGGGTTCATTCAGCAGACCTGTTTGTCACAATGAAACGTCCTGCTGCCGGCCGTCTGATTAAAACCTTGTTCCTCTGAAAAACAACTCTCCTCACAGATGTAGGGAAAGTGGCTGATAGCCATGGATTACTAAAGTCATGCAGTGAGTTTAAAATTGATTCCACAGGCCTGAGAAGGTGGGAATCTTTAGCACCTCAGGATCGCGAGGCAAAATGTAAAGAAATGAAACACTAACAAAGAGCTACAGGCTTTGACAGCAGCCAAATGGGAATGCTTGGTTCTTTTCCTATGAAACCAGATGATTGATGACTCCAAGGCTAAATATAGCAGTGAAATATTCAACATTTATATTCCTCTATAAGTGAGATGTATGTGAGCAATAATATGCTGATCTATTTAGAGATAAATTATATGAAAAGACACATGAGATATGAAAAATGGATCGTCTTGGCAACAAATTTTACGTTTTTTTCCAGCAGAGTGTTGCAGGTGTTTAGGCTGTACATATATATATATTCATGACACAAGATATGACCTGTTTGTCAGGAATTAAACTCATTGGTCTACATTCTGCATGTAACTGTTATTACACACACACACACACACACACACACACACACACACACACACACACACACACACACACACACACACACACACACACACACACACACACACACACACACACACACACACACACAGCGCTGTCTACACACCGGTTGCCTTACAGACGCCTTCATGCATTCCTCTGGGGGCGGGTCGTCAGTTTTATCTGCTTTATCTGTTGCTACTTTTAATTTCTATCTATCAGGAACGATTAATCAATAACAAAATATTCTTAAATTGCAGCCTTATATACAAAATTTGTGGAACCCCAAAAATGAAAGTTGTCTCAGCTGTGATGAAAATGTTTTCACTAAGCTCTGCCTTGGTGAATTAGATTCTCCTTCAACTTAAACCCCAATCTAATACAAAAGCATACCTGATTACAAAACCAAATAATATAGAGGGGAATGACCATTGACCTCTTCCTGGCAGTGTCAACAGAAACTGATAACTCCGTGTGCTTCCAGTCCTCAACAAATCTCCCTCTGTCAGAGAGAAACAAAGGAGATTTACAAATGCTGGGAAGCAGTCTAGACTAACACACACACACACACACACACACACACACACACACACACACACACACACACACACACACACACACACACACACACACACACACACACACACACACACACACACACACACACACACACACACACACACACACACACACACACACACACGCTCACACAGCAGGAGCAGATTAGATTTAACCCTTCTTAACCCCAAGGTGGGAAAAACAGGGGGGCTGACTGGAGCTCCCCGAGCCCCAGACCCCCTCACCTCTTGTGGGCACACCATGACCATCTGCTCCCTTTGGCACAAAGCTGCACAGCAATGGACGAGGACAGCCCTCTGCTCAATGTGAGACCAATCAAACTTGACTTTCTATCAATCAAACAATACTTAATATGCCTTGGATGGTTATGTGTTTCTGTATCGGTACAGGATTTATTTTAGGTGTAATACATACCAAAACTGATTGGCTGTTTGATAAAGTAACAGGTTTGTGACACACCCACAACTAGTCAATGCAATATTGTGATGCTAATGAGCCGAGTCTCACTAAATGGTATTTGAATAACCCGCCATCATTTCACACGTTTATCTTTACGCAACCTTTTCTTTTTGCCTGTCATTTCACACTGTGGCAATATTAAATACTCAGGGCAAAATGTGTAGGCATGACTCGCAAAATGTCTTAAAAAACATTGTGCTTCCAAAAAGATCACCTTGTCATAACTCTCTGACTTGCATCTCCATGTAATATGAGCAAAATGCTGAATAAATTGACCAGAATACAACAAAAAAGTCTTGTTTAAAAGAAAAAATATCACTAAACTTGACTTTAATATGTAGACGATTGTGTGTTGTTTGTGTACAAAGACGACTACATGACTTGCTTGCTTCATACTTTTTGTCCATTCTACATTCTTGACGTGAGCTGAATAAACAACCTCTGTGACTTTTCTTTAACCTTCCTTTTTGCCCATTTTAACATCCATGCCTGAGACTGCCCATTGAACAGTGAGCGGCCAGTTTGTTCTTGAATTGCAGCCATTTCTCAGTGACTGAAAAACCGTGTGACAGACAAGTTCACACTATTTTAGAACCATTTGTTACGAAAAAACAAGTGATGAAAATATTTAAGAGGGTGAACTGCTTATTTTGACTCTTTGAGAACAGATGAGAGTCTAAACCCCTGTATTTGTGAGGTTTGAGATAGCTGCAGCTTCCTCTACCTCCATCCTTTCCTTTTTGTCCTCCACCGCTCTGTTTCCCTTCCTAATCTGCCCCTTGCTAACCTCCTCTCCTGATATCTCACAGCTCCTCTCTTCTCTGTCCACTCCCTCTCTCCCTCTGTAGACAGACTGTGAAGGTGAAATCTAATCCATTTTTAATGGAGAGTAATTGTATGAATATGTGCCGTGCTGGGACTGAGAAGGAAGAACAGAGCGAGGTGAAAAGATGAAGGGAAGGGAAGAGCATGCATGTGAGTTTGAGAGGCAGAGAGTGCGATAGGAGGTGAGAATAAGAGAGGCAACATGAAGGGAAGGGAGAGACTTGGTGGGTCATGTGACAGCAAGTGTGGGAGAGAGCAAAGGAAAGGAAAGTGGAAGAGAGAGGAAGGTGTTGAGGATGACAGTCACAGACAGAGACTCATGTTTTTATGGCAAAGATATTGGCTAAAACTGTTTTTTAGTCTGTGTTCTGCCCACCAGCAGTATCATACTGTCTATAAAAAGCTTACATTTGGAAGAAAGAAATCTGTAAAAACCAACTCAGTGCACAATGAAGGAAGCGACAAACTAAACTGAGCTAAGTTTAAAGTGGACTTTAGATGCTATAATTTGATCAACGCAGGTCACTACATTCAAAGCAGCTTTTAATAACATGTTAGTGAGAATACTAACATCCTCAGTGAGTGACTCATATATAACTTTGCTATTTCCATGTTTCTGACAACCCAAATTGGTGTTTTGAAAGACGAACAAGCCTGTGACTTTAAAATCCCACACATCAAGTGCCTGTAGTTAAATTTGACTCATTTATTTAATCTTCATTGAGTGGAAAAGTCCCTCAGTTTAAAACTCATATCGACAACATGGTGCACCAAAGTGACATTACACAATTATAAAAGCATGTTGGAACAGTCAGTAGGAAAAGCAATTACGCTTTTCATTTATTAATTTTTTATAAAGAGCAGTGCTGATACAAAGTGCTAGCAGCTCTGTATTACTCTACTTTTAATGTTCTGTTCTTCTGCATGTGACGGTGCAGATAAAGGGTCTTGCACAAAGCATTTACTTGTCTATTAGTTTGTGTTTTTTATTCTGTTTTGGTCCTTATCTGAAGGATGCATAGCTCTACTCTAAAGAGTTCTTAGCTGCCAGCAAAAGTCCATCCTGCCTGTCGAGTCATGTTTAGCAGTAAAGCCAAATATCCTGCACATGCCATGTCATACAGCGGTTTCTAAGTCAGCCCTGTAGCTGTCTAAGAAGAGTGAGAATATAATCTCTGTTGCATGATGTGCAAACCTCTAGGGGTAACTCAATGAGAGATTCCCTCTCCACGGATGGCTGAGTGCAATAGGAGCCGTAGGTGGTAAAACAGCAATTACAAAGTCCAACAACTCGATTGAGACATACTGCAACAAGATGAAAATAAATAGAAATAGTCCGATAGCAGTTTTCACATTACTTCAAATCCTACATACTGTTTGAAGTCTAGAAAGGTACTGCATCACTTTAAACTGCAAATACTCTTTGATACAATCGGCCATTAAATAAGGAAACATTACATCGCCAGACATCTACTGAGTCTCATGAGCAATGCTCCCCACTTGTCACAACGTCGGCCTCACTTATGTTTATTCTGCCTCTCCCGTCATGAATTATGGAGTGCTGCAGGAATAAGTCTTCCGGTTCCCTTGTCTCAAAGTCAATGGCTTTTGGAATGGCTTTTGGTTTGATGCCTGAAATAAGGTCTGAGGGTAACTCGAGCTTGAGAGACATTAAGGTGCTTTTCTGCTTCATAAAACAGGTCAGTAAATATGGTGGTGGCTAAAAAGAAGTGATTAAACAGGTTGTTATAGATTTAACACCAGGTTGGTGAACATGGGGAAACACTCTACTTATTAATGTAAAGTTTAAAGGGCACATTACCGTGGAATTAACTCCCAATTAGGCCTACGCAAATACATCATTCCTGCAGGACTCATACGCTAATAAGGCATTTGTTTGGGTCTATTTTCAGTGGTGCATTTATACAAATTTGGTGCACACGCAAATATTTGCAGCAGCAGATCAGTGGGTGTAGGATTGAAAATGCTCTAGAGTGTGTGTTTCATTGTTTGCTCATATGTCACCTAGTGCAACAGTGTGACTCACTCATGCGTGTTTAAAAAAAAAAAAAACTATAGATAACATCTTCCAGTACACAGGCAATACTTGTTTGTAAGATCGAGTCATTGTTAGTTTTGGAATCTGTTGACAGTAAGAAAATGAAGGCACCACTCCATACGCATCCTTTAAGTACACGGAGGAGGAAGAGGCTGATGAAAAGAAAAAAGACCCAGCGAGGGAAAAGATGTGACGTAGGCAGGAGGGTGAGCGCGAGAGGGGTGGGTGGGTTTGGTGAAAAGGAGCAGCAACATATAAGAATGAGCAATGCCTACAGCTTGGAAACGCACACATACAGCTGCACAAATCTAAATATAGTCCTGCTGGAGAGAGACACAGCAAGGAGAGGAGAGGAGCAAGAAGAATCTGGGGAGGAAACGGGAGGGAGGAGAGGGGAGCGGCATAGGGGTTAAAAGATGACATCATCCCCCTGCTTCTCTCTCATCTTTCCATCACCAGGGTACCTCCCTTCCTTTCCTCCCTCTCTCCTTCTTTTTTTATCTTCATCTGCTCCACCCATCAATCTCTCCGAGACTTTCTTTTATTTTTTTTTGGAGCAAGTGCAGCGCTAGTCTTTAAATAACAGTTAATTCTGTGTGTGTGTGTGTGTGTGTGTGTGTGTGTGTGTGTGTGTGTGTGTGTGTGTGTGTGTGTGTGTGTGTGTGTGTGTGTGTGTGTGTGTGTGTGTGTGTGTGTGTGTGTGACGGGAGTGAGGGAAAGACAGCTTCCGTTTTAGCCACCATGCAACCCGCCTCTGCACCTCTGTCATTAGGCACACACTCAATGCACAGACACAGTGACGCAGGGAGGAAGAGAGGGGGAGGGAGGGAGGGAGAGAGAGAGAGAGAGAGGGAGGGGGGAGAAAGAGATAGAAGGGGATGGGGGCAGAAAAAAGCGAGAGAAACGCAGGTATAAATAGAGGAAGGGAGCTGCGGCGGTAATCAAAAAGTGAGGCGCCATGCAGAGTAGAAGTCAGGGCAGTATAAATATCACCTTAAGGGGTTTAAGTGATGCTTTAAGTCCATCTCTAAGTAATCCAATCCTCCTTATAAACCATCATAGTACAACACTTTATCCTACTTATAGACAGCCTGATTAGAAAAAGGAAAAATGAGCAGGGATGTTATCGTGTGTGATTGACTACGTCCCCATTCTTGTCGAGCCTCCCTCAGAAGACTGAAGAGCAAACAGCAATTTACCTGCCGAGAAAGAACAGGACAAATCATGCCGCCACTTTGAGTTAGAGCAGGAAACACTTGGAACTCGGTGATGGTACTGAGAATAGTTAATGTGAAAGGCTGAGTATTAGCATATAACATGTAAATAGAAAAGTCTGCTCGGGGGAATCATGCTGAACATGATGACAGATATAGAAAAAAAATGAGCCCACGTTTCAGCTCTCTGCTTAATATGTTTTATTCCCTTTTAAGTGTCTGAGATTTCAACTAGGTGCAGATTTATATTGGTGGACAGATTGGGCCTGGGCTTTTCATTTGCACTTTTATCTTGATCTACAATTTACACTTTACTTACTAAAATAACAAAAATAGAGACTGGTTTCTAAATGCTTCTTCTTTCCAGTGTAAAGACTCTCACCTGAAATGACAATGATTTTTGTTCGGTTTTATTACTACCTCCACCAAATCAGTTTTGTTTGTTTCTCAGCAGGATTAGGGAAATCACTGGCCATAAAACTTAATGGAAGGATGTAGCATTGTCCAAAGAACAACCTATTACATTTTGGTCCAGATTCTAAGTACAAGGGCAGACACACCATTTTTCACTTTTGGTGAGATTGCGAGATGGAGTATTTGGCCGTGGCAGAGGTCTGGGAGTGCTCTTCTAGATTTGCAAAAGTGGCAATATCTTCTTCTTTCTGAAGGTTTTGCTCATAGTGACGACTGCACAGAAAATGAAAACCAACCCTACAGAGAGTGTGGTGTCGGATGTGGTATATTTTGTCCAAGATGGAGATTGAATTACGATTTTCTATGTCTTACTGACAGGGTCAACATCGATTTCACATCAAATTGCAAAAATGATGTCCTGGATTCAGTGTTGGATGGAAGTTTGTGCATACATGTTGTTAGTAAAATGCTATGGTATTCTAAGTATAAACAAGACCAAATGAGAGTCTTTGTTTTGCCTTCCTTTTAAGGAGCTTCAAAAAGTGAGGTTTTCTTCTTCTGAAAAATAACAATTATCAAAGTACAGGCTAAAGCTAACTTATGGAAATACATTTGCTTAGAAACATTGTATTTTAACGGCACCGGATTTTAAAACATGGCATAAAGTTTTTATATAAAAGGATATGGATAGAAATAAAGTCCCATTC
This sequence comes from Eleginops maclovinus, assembly GCF_036324505.1. Classification (NCBI taxonomy): domain Eukaryota; kingdom Metazoa; phylum Chordata; class Actinopteri; order Perciformes; family Eleginopidae; genus Eleginops; species Eleginops maclovinus. Next base: position 9,634,914 of record NC_086362.1, read on the forward strand.
ACTTGCTAACAAAGAGCGTGAGAGAAGGCTAAATCACAGCAAAAGATTAAGAGGTGCGCTAAGCCCATCTTTAAATAATCCAATGATACTAATAATACACATTTCCAGCACGCTGCATAATGAAGCAAGACACACTGGGTGTTACAGGCTGTGCTTCATATCTGAATGCCTTGTTGTGTGTAATTGTTGCTTACTCTCCCTATAATTACCCAGCTCACTATCAATAAATACATTTAATTTAGTATCAATAAAAACAGGCTTTTTCATGGGACTTTTTTCATCTGGAAGTCCAAAATCTCCTTATCCGCAAAGTGACTTTCAGCCTTTTCTAGATATTGACGTTCTCCTCCAAAGCAATATTTGCCGAGCGAAATGTAAACACAAATTTGAGACGGTTAGCAAACAAATATGGGAGACGGTTATCCCAGCAGGAGACATCCTCAACATTTGATTAGCAGCTTTGTAACCATCACTTGTTGAATAATAATGAGTTGTAGCAGGGACACGGCTGCAATCAAGCATAGATCTCTCAGTTTGGCTAGTTGTGATTCATTGCAACATGGCCTTTAATACAGATTCACAACATGTCCGCTCTGCATGTCCAGTATGAGATTTTCTTTGTTTGCTTTGATCAAGGTGAAAACTATTTGCCCGATTATTAGCATAGTCCTTCAAGAATCAACTCTTTATTGCAAAGCTAGCCATTTGTTACATCCTCCCTTCCCCTGCAAATAGGCTTTGACTTTCTTTTATATTTTTCCTTCTCTCCTCCTCCCTCTGCTCCTCCTCCACCTGTCAACTTAATGTTCAGCCATTTCCTCTTTCCTCATCCACTCCATTTCTTTCATCACTTTCTCCCCCACTCTCCCTCTTAATTGATCCGAGACCGTCATAGAGCAAAAACTACTCCATGCCATGTGTAACCCAATACCAGGTCCATCCAGCTGGCCTCTCCCTTGCACACACACACTTATACACACCCCAAACACACACAGGGAGACATTTAATCTCCCACATACAATCTGTGTGAGAAGCTGACTGTTTTACAGTAAACAGCACATTTAAAGACAGAGCCTGCCGTGCATTCAGCATTATAATGTGGGCAAACACATCCCAGACAAAAAGAGAGGAACAAACACATCCTGTCCAGCAGATAATCATGTGACCTAAATCATGTGAGGTTATGTTACGTATCATATTTGACTAGTAGTGTCTTGGCCAGTAGAAATAAGATCCAAACAGGAAACACACATGAAGGACACTGGGCTTATTTTCAGAAGATGCTTTGTGTGACAACATTACTAACCCATCAATTGTGATTTCATTACATATTGTTCTGAGCAACTTTAAAAGAAAAAATGCAAATGGAAAAGTCCAGTTAATAAGAATAAAAAATGTGGTTTTTTTAATTCCATAAACTCACACAGCTTTATGAAGTCTAGTATTGCCAGTTGATTATGGTGTAAATCAGGGGCGTGCAAACTTAGGGCTCAGGGCCACATACAGAAAACCAAAGTGCTGAGCCCCTCACTAGAGGTGAGGTATATTGCCTCAGAAGTTAAGTTATAAGATATCAAAATCAATCAAATGTAAAGTATGTTATGCTTGATACTTGAATATGCTTTAAGAAAAAAAAAGTAACAAGATTTATATTGGCCACCCCTGGTGTAAATATCGTTCTATAATGGACAATCCTCAGAGATTATAGTTACTTTATGGCTCTTTTTAAATAGTATTAATGCTACAGTATTTTTGTAAAATGTACAAGCACATTTGATCCTGATTTTTTTTTTTTTCATTTCTATTCATATGACTGTACAAGGGAAGTAAACTGAAAAGATAGTGTAATATTGAAAGTGTCCTTTTTTTAAACTCTCGTAGATGAAATAAAACATTTTTAGGATGCCCCTGACTACGACCAGGCAAAAACTTAAATGAATTTACTATTCGTCTCCAAACTGAATTTAGCAGCCCTTATATTTCGATGCTTAATGTTGCTCTTTCAAATGTTGGCTTGACCGGCCTTCACAGTGAAGTGAAAATCTAATAGGAATTTTAGGATAATTCAAAGAAACACACTTATTCAAAAAGTAACAATAAATTGAATGTGTGAAGTAGAGTCACACAGAAAAATCTTGAATTTATTCCACTTCAAACACATGATTTTACATTTAAAAGCTTACTTCAGAGTCTTTTTGATCTTCTACAAGGTTTGGCAAAGCATAAAATGGTTCTCTTCCCTGTTATATTTCATGAGATGGTCTTTAAGATTTTATAACGGGAACGTCTGACGGCATGTTTTCCTTCTAATCCTTTCATTGTTAGCTGTGAAAATGGCCCATTTTTGAGTAGATTATGAAACACAAGCGGCAGTGTATTTTTGTTCTTTCGCAGACAGCAGTGGGAGCATTTTAAATGCATTTCCTCTCGTTCCATTGAAACAGAAGGCTTGTGAAAGCACACTCTGACCCGTTAAACAGCATCCAGTGGGCCGAAAGCATCATCAAATGTTTCGATGCAAAGAGATTACACACTTGCGCTGCAACGAGGATCCTTCTTTCAGATTTTAACAGGAGCTATGAGCACATCCGCTGACGGTTGACTTTACTATGATACCTTAAATGTCTAACAACATTAAATTCGTCCTGTTATCTCACTGTGGTTCAGCTCGCCATCTGTTCATCTGCACAACAAAGACAGATTCAATTACATTGTCTGTAGTGCTTTTCTTACACCTACAGGGTGTTTCTTGGCTTTTAGAGATACTTTAATGGTAACGCCAACCGGCAGGAAGGCTTTCGTGCAGGTACGGGAGATTTAACACTCTCTAAGCTCACACAACATCCTTTAGGGCTTCACACAGTTATTTGAAGCCAATCAGCAGCCCTTTGAAAAGCCACTTCTGCTGGCAGCCAGCGTCTGATTGAAAACCATGGATCTATAAAGGGAACTGGATACTGCGTTGGAGGCGGGCGCTCATTCATTCCTATGAAAGTTGTTCAGTATAGCTAAAATGATATAGTATCACGTTTGAATTACTCTGTCTTTTGGGGATATACAACTTGCTTTTTAACTCTGGATTCAAGCATTGGTGAACTTTTCTTTCAGGAGCTTAAGGATTTAAATAAGGGCTATTGAACGGTTCATTCTATTAGGTTGATTTTACTGAAAATTATCTGCTCACTTACAGACGTGTTTTTCCCAATATAAGTCAACGGGGAAAAAGTTTTGACTCAATGGCATTACGTGCTGGACTTGTAGATGTAATTCCATAGTTTGGCCACTGGCCAAGATCCCTGGCACTGTTCCTGGGCTTAATTGAAATTGAAATCAAGTGCAAAAAGTAAGTATCATGCCTCACTATTTTTTTAATTAATATTTATCTTGCATGGATAAATAGCCGTTATAATTGCTGTTAAGGAGGTACAGTATGCTCCCAAAGTCAGAGTCCTTATGGCTTTTGCTCGATTTTGAATCCAATCCGAAGAAATGCTCTTAATGTTTGCAAGCTGGAGGGTGTGTGCACAAAACGTCTTTCAATTACTTGATGTGAGTGCTCTAGTATTAATGACTTTTCTGTTTGTGAGGATTCAGCAGCCAGATGACGAGCTGGTGCTGAGCACGTGGATTCATTTTTAAAAAAGCAATTAGGCCTGCTGCTCTCCTGCTTTCCCGTTGATGTGGTAGATGATAATAAACAACGAGGTATCAATTTTTGATGAACAGAAATTCAACACCACAACAGCTGCAGTAGAAAAAAATTGGAAAAGAAACTGGACCATTTCCTTTTTTTTGGCTACATTTCTGCTGGTCTGATGATAGACTTTGAGTAAGCAGAGAAAACTAGAGCTTCCCATGACACACAGTTTACAGGAATACTTTTAGTATGATCATCTTGTGACAAAAGATACACGTTTGATATTGGCCTAATTTGAAATGTACAAAATGAGGCCCATTATCTCTTTTTATAAATCTTAGCAAAAGCTTTCTAAAGCATTGCGTCATGTGCCATGTCAGCCTCGTGGTACATTTTTACTGAAATCACAAATGCAATGCAAGACGAAGGCTGGTAGAATGTGCCGCTGGGCAGAGACGAGCAGAAAGTCTGTTTTGTGTGTTTCTCTCTGAGCTCCTGCTGAGGTAGCTGCTGGCAGCAACACTGTTCCCAAAGATCTCAAGATAGAGCAGAAAGTGTCCCATGATCATTCGGCGTACATACCAGCTTTACATAAACACACATTCGGCTCTTAATGAATGCTCGGTGCATCGGTGAGACTTCATCCTCGCTCGGAATAGAAACACTGACCTACTGCAACCACAAATGTCAAACCTATTCTAAAACTACAACACTAATTGTGGTGATTTAACACAGACCACATTAGCAGTTACATTACTATGCATGATATTTCTAACTTCAGTGAATGGGTTTACAGTGTTTCTATTTATAGTCTTTTCACTACGATAACGATGTTTCTACTGTGACATAAGCCTCCAGTGACGTTACTTCTGCCTGAGGCGAGGAGGTTTCTGTCGTTGCTGGTGAAGTGGGTTTATCCCTCCAGTGGATACTTTTTCACAGAAACAGTCACACAGTGTAGAGCGTATTTTCACCTGGATGACTCATAGTTACTGTAAGTGAACTTAAAATGCAAGCCCAGTGGTCTAGGGAAGAAGATTGCGTACAGATTGTGGCGCATGCTGAGTGCATAATGTGTGATTCATAGTAGACAGATAAGAATTGCAATTTAACACATAGAGGGAGAGGACAGTAGAGGAAGAGGGGTACAGTCTTCAAGTGGGCCTGAAACAGAGCACATCTCAAGGTCAAAATACAGGAATATAGTGCTGCCTCCTATGATAGTTCAATCTGTTTTTTTAGAATCCTATTTGCAATAATCACCTCTTTTTTGCTAACTGTCTTTGGTGTATAAGACATGAATCTTAATGATGAGTTTGTTTATGTGCTGTGAGATGTATGGGCAGAAATGTGACCTTAGTCTTGTTAGCCTGCCAGCGACGACTGGACAGCCTCCGTGACGGGGGAGCCTAACTGGTGTCTGCAGCCCCAGGGGAGAGCTCCGCAGCTGGGGAGGAGCACTGAGCTTTCAGCCTGCTCTCTGGTGAGACAGAGCTGCAGTGTATCAGAAGAGATGGAGGAGAAGAACCGGGAAATAGCCAAAGACCAATAATAATCCACACTAAATAAAACAATAATGAGTGTTCGGGAGTGTCTAGTTAACTATTCAAATTACAAAATCAATGAATTTGATATAAATTAGTTCAAATCTGTAAATGATTGACACTTACTAATCAAAATGACGATGGTTCCAAAGGCCAAACATCTGAATTGATTATAATAAGAGATGGTATGTAGAATCTAACATTTTTTTTGTTACTGTTTTGGGTTAGCTAGTCATTTTTAACCTTTTTACATATTCAACTAACCTTTCAAACACTGACAGTAAACTATGAGACATAGTAAATGTTACACCAGCTTGGCAAATTCATGTCATTATGAACAAAAGGCTGGCATCATGGTGGAATTGTATCAAATTTATTTTCGTTACTTGTTCTTGACAGTACTCTTACAGTCTAGAACCAAGATTGTTTATTTTAAAATACCTTACTAACTTGCTGTTTAGCTAACTTGCTGTTTAGCTAACATGATGTTAAGCTAACTTGCTGTTTAGCTAACATGATGTTAAGCTAACTTGCTGTTTAGCTATCTGGCTGTTTCGCTAACTTGCTGTTTAGCTAACATGCCATTTAGCTAACTTGCTGTTTAGCTAACTTGATGTTAAGCTAACTTGCTGTTTAGCTAACATGATGTTAAGCTAACTTGCTGTTTAGCTATCTGGCTGTTTCGCTAACTTGCTGTTTAGCTAACATATTATTTAGCTAATTCGCTAACTTGCTGTGCAGACAGACAGATCTGGTGGTTTTGTAACTGCGTGATATTGAACATTTTAATTTGCCTCTTTTCCAGGGAATTTTATTGAGCCCTTGGGGCCCTGTCTAGAAACATTCAGCAGTACTTACATTATAGGTCCATTTAGACATTTATAACATTTGGACAGTGGAAGGATCAATCTATTGCAAGACGAGGTATTGTTTTTATGAAATAGACCATGAAGGAAAAACTTTAACAATCTGTGTATAAAACAAGTATTTCCAAATATATCCATTATATAAACTGTATAAACTCTCCACTGCAGTACAGCACTGGTCCAAGAACACAGTGTACAGAAAGGGATGCATGTGTTAGCTGCAGGCCTGTGGCCAACATGAGAACACTGTAAAAGGGATTAAATGGACCCTGTCTCCTTCACCCTTTTTGTCCGTATAATTGGCTGCCTTGACCGTCGCTGCTGCTCTTTTATTGTTCAGTTAAGTGTTTAAGCTACTGTACATTTTGAGAGGTGATGACTAATTCATCCACATGTTTTTGTTCCTCCAAACTTCTATAAACCCGCCTCATACTGCTGAAGTATCTGTTCCTTGTTTTGTTGTATTAAATACAGAAACACTACTGATGATGTATAACTGTAGCTGACAATCGAGAAAAATGTAGGTAAAATGCACATATTACAAAATGTTTTTGTCCAACTAAATATTTTGCTTCAATCCATATTAATTGCTGTTAAGCCTTTCAAAAACAACAAAAATCAGTTTGTTCTCTCGCTTACTGCACACAAAGAAAACGCAATCTAACAGCAACATTTATACAACCAAAACACACACTATTTCTTTGGGGTGGTGATGTAATATAAACACAACAGCCAGATCAAATACGATAAATGTTTACATGATACCAGACTGCGTATACAGAACTCCCTAGATTTTTCTTTAGTAGGTTTGAAGAAAACAACCCATTTTCTGGGTAATATATTTCACACACTACTGATGACAGATCTGCAGAGATGCAGGCTGTGACTGCAGTGCATTTTGATCGATTGAGGCAAGGAATCAGTATGTCTGGCTCTTCTCTGATGGATTCCCTCCTGTTGTGACGGTTGAAAATTGGTCCAAAATATAGAGTTCTTGCTCTTTCTGAGACGAACATTTTAAAGTTGGTGTTTGCTGTTTGTAATTGTATGCTTTTGCTGTTATCAAAGCAATGTTACTGTTTAGCAAATTTACATTTTGTTGCCTAGGTGTCAATAATACAACATCAAACAACTTAAATTGTGCATAAAAAGCCTATGCTTATCACTAATGGCTCTTTTTTGAAAGTTTTCAAGTGTTTGACTATGTGACTTTTTTTGAATCTTCTTTCTTGTGAAACATCTGTCTAAACTTTTATGTTTCATGTTTAGCCTGAAGATGCAATCAAGACAGAAGCTTTGCTCAGGGCCTAAATTGAAAGAGATATGCCGATGCTAACACGAGGAGCAGTTCAAATTAATGATGGGAATGGGATTCCCTGGAGGGTAAAACACCCACAAGTCTGTCTACACTTGGCCTACATACTGCCCGTTACAGACTTCCCCTCAGCAGGCTTTTCTCCTGCTCCGCTGCTGCAGGATCTTACTATCAGCTCCTCTTGGGGATCCAGAATCAGTGCCGCAGCAGTGCAGCAGCCATGTGATAGCTGGGACTTCTTTGCACAGAGAGGTCTGGAAGCAAAGGTGCTGTAAAAATGCAATGAAAACCCTCCATCATCATGCTGCACACGCCCCTTGGTCACGCGCCTCAGAGGAAGTGGAAACCGTTGAAATTAGGTGTAAAGACACACGCAGCTCGTACTGTCTCTAAAAGCAGAAAGGTCTCCTATTCATGGAGGGTTAATGGGACGAGATTGCAGGATACATGAAAGAGGGAGTAACCTTTTAAAGAGGCATGTGTAAAGACTCACAATGTACGGGTCACAAAGAATGAGACAGATAGAAGGCGTAGAGATATAGCAATACAACTTGTTTGCTATGTGAGCCATAAGAAAAAGATACAAAAATATTTATTTCTCCGGCTAAACACTAGCAGGAAAATATATTTTAAGGGTTAAATCAAGTGAATGCGAAGAGAAGAGTACCTACGTAACTGTACTTCCGTACTTCCATCTCCTGCAGCTTTATACTTCTACTCCACTAAGTAGATCCTTTACCAGATGCAACATTAAAGTGATGCAGACATTACTGCATCAACAATTATAACTGAATAATGTTATATATATTCTTAAATGGGCCATTGTGCAGAAAGAAGACTTTGTTACCTTAAGTTTGATGCTAGTACTTGTTACAGCAGGACTTTTACTTGTAACAGACTTCTGCTCCTTTTAGTTAATTAAAGATCTGAGTACTTTGTCCACATCCTAACCAAACAGAAGCATTTTACTCAAGAGGTGCAACTAACTTTTACAAGCAATGTTTTTTACATTAAGACCACTGGCCAGGTTATTTACCATCATGGGCATAGGAGAAGTTGTGGAAATTCTGGAGCAAATCCTCATTACAGGGTAGATACAAAAATGATTTACTCTCGTTAGCATTGCGAGATTGCCTGGGTGGAGGTCTGTGCTCACCAAATGCCCTTCTACTCTGGATTATGGAATCAGCTGTCATTCTCTTTTTGTTTGATTAATAATTTAGTGTCTAAAAAGGTCAGAAAAGGGGAAAATTGCAGTGCCCAGAGTCCAGGTGACATCTTGAAATGTCTTGTGTCGTCGACCAAATGTCCGAAAACCTTAAGATATTATTATTTTAAACCATATTTAACAGGTACAAACCAGCAAATCCTCAATTTTAATAAGCTGGAAGAGGAACTTGTATATTTTTGCTTAATAAATTGCCCTATATTGACTACTAAAATTCTTGCAGATTAAACCTCCTACTTATATGTGATTGACTCATTTTTCTTAATGTACCACTTCAACTCTAGCAGGTAGATTTATAGGAAATGCAGACGACACTAAGGTACATTTGCTGAAAGCCGTGCCCTCATTCTGAGACGTTATTGAAGGACCTCGCACAGATCAAAGTGGATTCTGTGTAACAGCAGCTCAGCAATAGCACACCTGCAGATGCAGTGCAGGAATTCTGTGTGAAATATCTTATAGCCTCAATTTCTTAAAGAACATTTCAAATATCATCTTTTATTTGTTTGAGGTTTGTCTGATGAGGCAGCAGTGGTCTATGCTTCTTCAACATTCACATGAACCAGCCACAGAGACAGGTTGATGGCTGGTGTTTGAATGAGTCAGTTAGTGACTCTGGAGACCTTGATGTCAACCTAAACTAGCCCCAGTTTGAAGCATGTTTTTTCTAAATAAACACACTCATAACATTCATATTCAACTAGATCATAATGCAAAGTTGTAATCGATTACTTATACTAATAATAATACATGATATTTATATAGCGCTATTACTGGTGCTCCAAAACGCTTCAGTTGTTTCTAAATATGAGGATGATTGGAAGACTCATTTGCTTTTTCTTACTAATTTGTTGACCCTCATATAATTTCCTAGTGTTATACAATTTGATCTCTACGTTAGCAATAGTTAAATCCTCACTAAATATGAAAATGGACAGAAAAGATTTACAATAAATTGATTAGTTGAGTGTCCTGGAGTAAAGTAATTGTCAGTCTACAAATTGGAGTTGATTTAATTGAAAGGTTTTGAACTCCGGAAAGATTAATGCAAAAGAACCACTTTAAGTCTTGTGTTTACCAGAGATGTCTTTAAAAGTTTATCGCAAATAAGTCATTTAGCATAAAAGATTACTAATCGACCCAGATTTGTATTAGATTGTTTTGATAATCAGTTAACAATTTGGGTTGTTGACATATTGCAGGTTTTTAAGTTTCTTGAATCATTGTAACTGAATTTATTTAGCGTTGGGACTGTTTGGTGGACCCCTTTTCTGTAATTTAATTGACAAGAGAATAATTATGCATGAAAATAATTATTAGTTTGACCCTTAAAATAGAATATTCCAGCAACAGACCTTTAAAAGAACGCAGAACAGGATTGGATCTTATCAGGCAATAAATAAAAGCCATCACCTCTGCCACTTGGACAGGACAAGGACAATATGTAGTGGACACCTATCAATAAAAAAGGCCATACATCACATCTTCTCCCCAGTCAGGGGGTGCCTTTGCCTTTAGTGTAGAAGTGTTTAAACAATGAAGATCAGTGGAGTCAGTGAGTGTAGTGTGACCTTGTTGGGCACCTATCACTATGACATACTGTATTGACCCATGGCTGCTGGTGGAGAGTGTCTCACCTTTGAGCAGGGGCAGCGGGGTGAGCTCCACCTGGGAGCTCTGGTACCGGAACTGGGAGGAGCTGTGGGACCTCCTCTGCCGGGCTCTGCGCATCGACCTCCGCGGGAAGCCATCCACCTTCTCCGCGGACGGCACTGAGAAGCTGGTGGTCGGCGAGGACGGGCTGGACGGAGGCAGCTTGGTCGTCTCCATGATGGCTGTAGATAGGCGGCCTATGCGCCTTGGTGTGTGTGTGTGTGCGTAAAGGGGGCGCTTGAGGAAGGATGAAAGAGTGGGTGGCTATCTGAATCACAGATGGATAATCAATTGATCAGAATGATATAAGCTCCAGGGAGGAGGGAGAGGAGGAGAGAGGGGAGAGATAAAGGGGGGAGAAGGTGCAGAGGCAAAGGAGAGGTGAGGAGAGAGATTTGGCTGTCCAGTCCCGTGCTGCGCGCCTCGCTGTCTCTATCACAGCCGCACTGGAAATGGCAGCAGCAGCAGCATCCCTGGTTCTTCGGTTTTTTCACACACAGATGTAAAATCGCTTGTGTATCATCCCCGTGGAGGAGTAGCCCGTGCAGCTACCAGATGATGCCCAGACAGGCGCGCCTACCCTCTCTCTCACACACACACACACACATACACACACACACACACACACGCCTCTCTGCTGCTATATTGGTGTAACACACACAGACTAAGTCAAGGGCCTAAATTCGGATATTTATTTCTATAACTGAGCTTCTGGTGTAAAGAAATCACTGCATCAAGCACCTTCCTGTTTATCCGGATCAAAAACAAAGAAACGGGCCCCAGGTCAGTTTATAGCTTATTCTCCTCGAGGATTCTCCTTATCAATACAATCAGTGATCGGTCCTGGCGGTGGATGATGATATCATAAAATCATCAATCTGGGCCCACCTCGGCTGCCGCATCACTGTTGTCCTTCTCGCTCGTTTTAACGGATCCTCTTTCGACCGTTCAAACGGCCGCACCTGCTGTGTGTTTCAATTTTTTTTTTCTTTCTCAGAGCTGGATAATGTTGCGGTTTATACTTCTGCCACACAACCTCCTTCTCCTGTATCAGGGCGGGGAAACAAACGCTCCCTCACCGCGCCGACATGTGCAGGTCCTCCGCCAGCGGCCGATGCAACACCGAGCCCCGCTGCTGCTCCGGCTCTACCTCCGCGGGGAGAGGGGAAGAAAATAGAGGAGAAATAGCAAGCAGCCGCTCCTCCTGGAAGTCTTGAGTTAAAAAAGACCGAAGGCCCCAGTTATACAATAGCACCCCGTCTAGGTCTGTCAGACTGACGCCTTTTGCTCCTGTCCCCCTTCTCGGTCCTGTTATCCGGTCGTCCTACAGCGCCTCAGCAAGCTGCGTCAAGAAGCGCGCAATGAGTCAGGAAAACACAGGAAATTAGGCGTCATGACTTTCACAATAAGACGAGATGAAGAACCTAAAAAGAGGTGTTAGTGTCTAGAAGTTGAGTCATGGCAGAAAGCATGTGGTATTTTACACATATTTATATCGACTCAGATTTGCATAGTAAATTGAAAGTTATAGAATAAAATATTGTTATATGCACAACAATTACAGAGAAGCAGTCAAAATCTTAAAGTAAAGCAAAATAGGAATCTGAGACATAAAAAGTGCAAGGTGAAATATTTATGTGTATAAAATAAGGTAAAAATAGATATGAATAGAAGAAAATTGGGGAAGGCACGTTAAGGCTGATGGGAGGGGATATTTTTGCTTCACCCAAAGAAACTGACAACAAATACAGTTTATCAATTGCTGTACAGTGAACATGTGGCTTCTAGGGTTCCTTTGGCTGTTGCCTGGATTGCCCAATGAGTAATCCAGTGTTGAATAAGCCTATTTAGAAGAAAATGAAAGGAAATGTGGATTTCTGTTAGATTTTCACCACTAAAATTCAACATTGAATGCCTGTTCGTCATAACAGTGAAGGCATTTATATATATATAAATTAAATGTATTCAATTTCGTTAACTTGCACAAAGATCTCTCTTTTTGAGATTTGTCTACATTTTTTTTAAGCCTCTGCTTAACAAAATAATTTAGAATAGTATATGAGAAATAGAAACTCATCTTTTGCACATCCCATTTCTGCCTACGTTCAGATCTTGCTTTCTCCCTTTTCCATCTAACATTTACAGTAAAACAACCTATTGACTATTTAACTTTCTGAAGTGATAAAGGCACACCAGGGTGTTCCATGCATAAACTATTATCTCCAAAAACAAGCAGCCACTGAGAACTTGATTCAACGATAAAATGTTTGAACTTGTATACAAAGCTTTTATTTTGAAAGCTATAACTGGATGCTCGGTTATCTCACTCTGACTGTTGCCGCTAGTTCCTCAGCCTAAAGGTGGTGCAAGGAGAGAGAGGAACGAGGCTCCTCAATGCGGATGACGCTATAGGATGGATTTATTTATTTATTTGTTTTTATTTAAGTGCTCTGGCTTTGCCATTTAAACGCTTTTGATTTTCAAAGCATGCATCATTAGGGCTCCTCTGCTCACTGCATGACACCTATAGACTGTATGTAAAAGGCATCACCTCTGCCAAACCTCTGGCTGCAATATCACCCTGTTATGAAATATTTCCTGCTTCTCCGCTGAGATGCTCCTCGGTGTTTCTGTCTGACTACCCTCCTCCCCCATCCTTCCCTCCCTTTCCCCATTTCCTCGCTTCCTATTTGAGGTGAGCGTGTGTTCGTGGGGGTTGTAGTTGACTTTGAGGATCAAGTCCCATCTATTGTCTTCACTAAGCCACTTGTGCCCTCATTCAAAGACACACAGACACACACACAGCCAAGGTGTGACGGTCAGGATGAAAGCGCGCACATTAGTGTGTGTGTGTGTGTGTGTGTGTGTGTGTGTGTGTGTGTGTGTGTGTGTGTGTGTGTGTGTGTGTGTGTGTGTGTGTGTGTGTGTGTGAAGCCAGCCTTGAACCTGCTTTTCACACACTAAACACACTCCAGCCATATAATATGATATCCAGTACAAGGGCGTGCGTAATACCACGTGCCCCATTCGTCCCCCTCCTCCTCTCTGTTGTGTCGCAGATGAGCTCAGCCGGTTGCCCTCTGGGAAAAATACCGGGGGGACCGGCAGTCCGGTAAGTGGCTGCTGGTCTGCATCTCTTTTCTTGCTGTTGATACTGCTCTGACATTTAGAAACACTTATATAATGTTATATTCATTCTGCTAACCTTTGCCTAAATTCTAATAATATACAGTATAAAGTCTATTAACAAGAGTAAATAATAGCAGTGCTTGAGCAAAAGGCTAAAAACATGCTACGACAATGCTAACATGTAGATGCTAGTGTGCTTAGATATTCTAATGAGCACTCAACCAGAAAAATGTCACGGGTTTCAAGAATATTTGGTCCTACAGTGGCTTGCAAAAGTATTCACCCCCCTTGGCATTATTCATGTTTTGTTGCCACACAACCTGGAAGTAAAATGGATTATTTTAGGGTTTTAATAATTTCATTTACTGAACATGCCTACCACTTTGAAGATGTGGTTTTTATTATTGTGAAGCAAACAACAAAATAACAGAAAAGTTCAGCGTGCATAACTATTCACCCCCCTAATGTCAGTACTTTGTAGAGTCGCCTTTTGCGGCAATTACAGCTGCAAATCGCTTTTGATAAGTCTCTATGAGTTTACCACATCTTGCCACTGGGATTTTTGCCCATTCCTCATGGCAAAACTTCTCCATCTCCTTGATGTTGGATGGTTTCCGCTTGTGAACAGCAGTCTTCAAGTCAAACCAGAGATTCTCAATTGGATTGAGGTCTGGGCTTTGACTTGGCCATTCCAACACATTTAAATTCTTCTGGTTAAACCATTCGAGTGTTGCTTTAGCAGTATGCTTCGGGTCATTGTCTTGCTGGAAGGTGAACCTCCATCCCAGTCTCAAATCACAATGACTGAACAGGTTTTACTCTAGAATTCAAGGTTTCAAGGTTTTATTGGTCATATGCACAGCATATACAACGTATATGTTGGCAATGAAAATCTTATGTCCCATGCTCCTCCAACAACTCAACATACATGGTGCAAATAAGATAAATAAAATAGTGCAAAAAGAGAGAAGAATATTTACAATAACAACAATAAAGATTTGAGGATGTGAAATATATACATATGTGGAATACATTGAAAGTATTTAAATACTTTACACTGTTGAATGAGGAGGTATGGACAGATGCATATATTACGTATAACAGATGTATATGGCAGATATGTATAATATATAGATATGTGTACTATAAACAGATATGTATTGCAGATGTGTATAATATATATATATATAGATATATAGATATCTATAATATATATAGATATATAGATAGATATATATATAGATAGATATCTATATATATATATATAGATATTATACACATCTGCAATACATATCTGTTTATAGTACGTCATATATAGATATATATATCTATATCTATATAGATATCTATATATATATATGTGTATGTAGATATATATATATATATATATATATATCTACATACACATATATAGTATATGTGTATATATATATATATATATATATATGTGTATGTGTGTACTATAAACAGATGTGAGTAGACATTCACAGAGCTCAGGAGTTCAGTAGTCTTATAGCCTGTGGTATAAAACTGTCTCTGAGTCTGGTGGTCTTGGTCCGGATGCTGCGGTACCGTCTGCCAGACGGCAGCAGACAGAACAGATTGTTGCTGGGGTGATGGGGGTCCTTTAATATCCTACCGGCCTTCTTCCTACACCGCTGGGTGTAGAAGTCCTCCATGGATGGCAGCTCCGTCCTGGTGATGTGCTGAGCAGTTTTCACCACCCTCTGTAGAGTCTTACGGCTGAGGGCGGTGCAACTGCCATACCAGGCGGTGATGCAGCCAGTCAGGATACTCTCGATGGTGCACCTATAGAAGTTGCAGAGTATCCTGGAGTCCATGTTGAACTTCCGCAGCCTGTGAAGGAAGAAGAGCCGTCTTGGATATGACCCTGGTGTGATGTGTCTATGTCAGGTCCTCACTGATGTTTACCCCGAGGAACCTGAAGCTGCTGACTCTCTCCACAGGAGTCCCGTCGATGGTGATGGGTGTGTGGGCCTCTCTCTGCCTCTTCCTGTAGTCCACAATCAGCTCCTTTGTTTTGCTGACGTTGAGATGGAGGTTGTTGTCCTGGCACCAAGATGTCAGGGCTCTGACCTCCTCTCTGTACGCCGTCTCGTTGCCGTCTGTGATCAGGCCGATGACGGTCGTGTCGTCAGCAAACTTGGTGATGGTGTTGGAGCTGTGTGGCCACGCAGTCGTGTGTGAACAGGGAGTAGAGGAGAGGGCTGAGCACACAACCCTGAGGGGCTCCGGTGTTGAGGGTCAAGGTGGAGGATGTGATGTTCCCCATCCACACTGCCTGGGATCTGCCCGTTAGGAAGCTCATGATCCAGTCACAGAGGGCGTTGTTGAGCCCAAGGTCCCTGAGCTTAATGATGAGCTTGGAGGGCACAATGGTGTTGAATGCTGAACTGTAGTCAATGAACAGCATTCTCACATAAGTGTTCCTCTGGTCCAGGTGGGAGAGGGCAGTGTGGAGGGTGAGGGAGATGGCATCATCCGTGGACCTGTTTGCTCTGTAGGCAAACTGCAGGGGGTCCAGTGTGTCAGGGAGGGAGGAGGTGATAAAAGTTTTGACTAACCGCTCAAAGCACTTCATGATGATGGAGGTGAGTGCAACTGGGCGGTAGTCATTGAGGCAGATTGGTTTTGTCTTTTTAGGGCGAGGGACAATGATGGACTCTTTAAAACATGTGGGGACTACAGACTGGAGCAGTGACCTATTGAAAATGTCTGTGAACACATCTGCCAGCTGAACTGCACACACCTTGAGAGCACGGCCAGGGATGCCATCAGGTCCAGGAGCCCTGTGTGTGTTGATCCTGGTGAGGAGCTCAAGACACGGCAGCCATCCTCGGCGCCATCTTGGTCTAGGATATCCCTGTATTTAGCACCATCCATCTTTCCCTCGACTTGGACCAGTTTCCCAGTCCCTGCTGCTGAAAAACATCCCCACAGCATGATGCTGCCACCACCATGTTTCACTGTGAGGATGGTGTTCTTGGGGTGATGTGATGTGTTGGGTTTCTGCCAGACATAGCGTTTCCCTTGGTGGCCAAAAAGTTCAATTTCAGTCTCATCTGACCAGAGCCCCTTCCGCCATACATTTAGGGAGTCAGCCACATGCCTTTTGGCAAAATCAAAACGTGCCTTCTTATTTTTAACACTAAGTAATGTTTTTTTTTCTGGCCACTCTTCATTGGCCACTCTTCCATAAAGCCCAGCTCTATGGAGTGTACGGCTTATTGTGGTCCTATGCACAGACACTCCAGTCTCTGCTGTGGAACTCTGCAGCTCTTTCAGGGTTACCTTTGGTCTCTGTTGCCTCTCTGATTAATGCCCTCCTTGCCCGGTCTGTGAGCTTTGGTGGGCGGCCCTGTCTTGACAGGTTTGTTGTGGTCCCCTGTTCTTTCCAGTTGAAGATTATGGATTTGATGGTGCTCCGGGGGATCATCAAAGATGTGGATATTTTTTTATAAGCCAACCCTGACTTGTATTCCTCAATAACTTTGTCCCTGACTTGTTTGGAGAGCTCCTTTGTCTTCATGGTGTGATGCCTCTTGCTTAGTTGTGTTGCAGCCTATGGGGCCTTTCAGAAAAGGTGTTTACACTGACAGATCATGTGACACTTAGATTGCACACAGGTGAACTTCATTTCACTAATTATGTGGCTTCTGAAGGTAATTTGTTGCACCAGAACTTTTTAGGGGCTTCAGAGCAAAGGGGTGAATACATATGCACATGCCAATGTTCAGTTTTTTATTTAAAAAAAATCTTTTTTAATATATATTTTTCTCATTTCACTTCACCAACTTAGACTATTTCGTGCTGATCCATCACATACAATTCAGATTAAAAACATTTAAATTACAGGTTGTAATGGAATAAAATAGATAAAAAGCCAAGGGGGGTGAATACTTTTGCAAGGCACTGTATATAACAAATTAAATGTTGACGTGATGATGATTTTAGAGGAGAAGCATCACCAAAGATATTACAATAATTAAGGTATGCACCAAGTGTCATAGTAATCTATCAAATAGATGTTAACGAACGCTCCAGGAAAGATACAACGTTATAAAATGAAGGTGCACATGTCACTAAAATAGTCAGTAGAGTTTACAAACACATAAACCACTAAAAGAAAAGTAATGGGATCATTTCTCGGGACCATGAATATCTGCAGGAAATATCATGACTAATTCCATCTGAAAGGTGCTGAGGTATTTGCAGCTGAATACAAAACACAATACACAGAAAATAATACATCCTAAGAGGAATACTAGCAGTTTTGATAATAATAAATTCTTTTTTTTTTTTTTAATCTGTCAGGCACAATCTGCATATTGATGTCTTATTAAATTATAATATGCAATTTCTGTCAAAAATGCACTTATGGCCACATAACACATATTTGGATGCTGAAATAAAGGTGTACAAGTTGCAAAGAGAGTAGAAAAGATTCCCAAAGTTGCTTAAACAACTTCTTAAGTTTGCAAACATTAACCACAAAAGCTACAGGTCATACTGGACCAATTATCGAAAAATTGGTGTGTATTCAACTAATAAAAGTTTATTAGTTATTGCTTATTAATTACAGTGGTATGCAAAAGTTTGGGCACCCCTTAGGAAAACCACTGCATCAGTTTGTCACTTGCTGAGCTTTTGAAGCAGCAACTTCATTTTAACATATGTTATACCTTATGGTAACAGAAACATCTCAGTAGTGAAATAACTTTTATTGGTCAAACAGAAACATGTTTATGTGCATTCAAACAAAAATAGGCATGTGCATAAATTTGGGCACCCCTAAGAAATAATTCCATTAATATTTAGTATTGCCTCCTTTTGCTGCAATAACGGCCTGTAGACGCCTCCTGTAGCCACAGACAAGTCCCTTAAGCCTGGCAGGTGGTATTTTGGCCCATTCTTCCACACAAAACGTCTCCAGTTCAGTCAGGTTTCTTGGCCTCCGTGCATGGACAGCCTTCTTCAAATAAATCCATACATTTTCAATGATGTTAAGGGCTGGGGACTGGGATGGCCATTCCAGAACATTGTACCTGTGCTTCTGCATGAATTCCTTGGTGGATTTTGATCGGTGCTTAGGATCATTGTCCTGCTGAAAAATCCAACCCCGGCGTAGCTTCAACTTTGTGACTGACTCTAGAACATTCTTGTCAAGAATCTCCTGGTACTGTAAGGAATTCATGTGGCCCTCAACTTTAACAAGTTTTCCAGTACCTGTGCTAGCCACACAGCCCCATAACATGATAGATCCTCCACCAAATTTTACAGTGGGCAACAAGTTCTTTTCATTGAATGCAGTGTGTTTTTTTCGCCATGCATACCTGTTCATGTTATGACCAAATAACTCAATCTTGGTCTCATCTGACCACAGTATTTTGTTCCAAAATGCTTCTGGCTTGTCCAGATGTGCTTTTGCATACCTCATGCGACTCTTCTTGTGATTAACACTCAGGAAAGGCTTTTTGCACATCACCCTTCCAATGAGCTCTTCCTGGTGCAAAGTACGCTGGATTGTGGAACGGTGAACAACTACACCATCAGCAGCCAGATGTTGTTGTAGTTCTCTGGAGGTGGTCTGTGGCTTCTCTGTGACCATTTTCACCATCCTTCGCCTGTGCCTTTCCCCTATTTTTGTCGGCCTACCACATCTTTCCTTCACACGGACTGTTCCTGTGGCCTTCCATTTCACAACTACGTTTCTGACTGTGGAGACAGACAGTTTAAACCTGTCAGATAATTTTTTGTACCCTTCTCCTAATTTATAATGTTGGATTATCTTAGCTTTCAGGTCAGTGGAGAGTTGTTTTGAGGTCCCCATCTTGCCACTCCCTAAGAAAGAACCTAGGCCAGGCACAGCCAGCTATTACCTATGTTAAATAGCCTTTTTCAGGATTGGTTCCACCTGTCTTTGTAATTGAAGGTCTAATGAGCTAATCAAAGCAATTTTGTGCAGCAACCTGTCAGCTATAAATCCGTACAGGTGTTGAAATGAATGCTATTTATAAGGGTGCCCAAACTTTTGCACATCCCATTTTTTGCATTTTATTTTATTATAATAAAACTATGTAATGCTACCCTAAGAATTTTGGTCTGGAAAACACTAAAACGTCTACATCTTTGTAGGAAAACAAATGTTGTTGCTGTGATCTTCTATTATAAAGGAAAAGCAAATTGTCATGAAATCTCAGAGGGGTGCCCAAACTTTTGCATACCACTGTAATTAATTAATGAAATACTGTCCATGGTTATCATTTGAATCCAAACATTCTTGTAAACCAAGCAAAAGTCAAATAAAGTGTTTCAATAAAAACATTTGAATTCACAACTTACTTTTGCAATACAACCAGTATCAAAGCATAAATATATTAACAAAATATTCATAACTCACTCACACACAAAGCGTCATATCTCCTTCTATGTGAAGCACATCCACATACAAATCCCATATACCTAGCTATAGATAAAAAGCAGAATATTCTGCATGAATCATCATTTGAAAAACAAAATTGTCCTTTATTTACCTGCATGGTGCATATAGCTAGCTTTATTTTCTAATTGTCATCACATAAATTGTCTATGTAATCATTTCCATTGTTAACCACTAGGGGCCCATGGCAAAAAAAAAAGAGCTGCTGGCCCTTTAAGACCATCTGAGGTTATTTAGTTAAGCACACATTCATAAATAATATAGATACCAAAACCCTTAACTATTAGAAATTAATCAAATTACCAGGCATAGACGGGCTGTAGACATATACACAATGTTGGGCCCCTGAGGGTTTGGGAATTTGTCTAGCAAAGCTGATAAAAGAGATTAATTAAAAGTGAATGATAAAGTAGCACACTAACAGGAAGTACAAATAATGCATTTATATTCATTTAAATTAAAGAAGAAAATAGATATGTTATTATCTAAAATGTAGAATAAGTAAATAATGATAGCTCTAAAAAGGCTCAGCTAATTGAGTAAATTATCAGTAGCAGCAAAACATGTGAAGAGTGTATCATTGTGGATTTTAAAATAGGTCAAAAGAAGATTAGAAAAAGTTTCCTGGCGTTATAAACTACCGTTCTGTGGAAATGAGCACCCCATCCAAACTAAAATGTCAAGGGTTTTGAATGTTGGGTAATGTTTGCCATTTCTTGTCTCTGCATTAAGGAAGGGATAATGCCAATTTAGTATCTGACTTAATTCGAAACTGAAAATTGCACTTGTTATTGCATGTTTTCATCTTGAAGGAAAAAACTATGGACAAGGGGCACATTCATTGATTTTTGGCTTAAGTAGAGTTTTAAGCTGAAAACTCAGCTAGGTCATTAAAAAAGGGAGGATTTCACAAATTCATAGTTTTCTGAGGTCTGAAAAAAAAAACTGATGATGCTACAATAACATAAGAACGGATATCTCTGCTCCACATTTATAACAGAGAGCCTGCATTACAAAAACTTGAGGCATTTACCAGCATCCAAGAACAACACCGTTAGCAGTGTTTAAATACTTCACTAAAAATATATTAAAAGAACATGTATTAAAAATGTGGCATGCCTTGGCACTAGTGACTAGTCCCGCTTAGAATCCACTCATTGCCCTCCAAGAGCTCAGAGAGGGTGAAATCTTTCGGAGTATCCTCAAGCGGGGGCAGCGAAAGTGGGTGGTGAGGTATGTCAAAGCTGCTGGAGGCCGTCTGAGGCACGTAAACGGGGCTTGGGACAGTGAGCCGGGAAAGCAGAGACGCATGATTGAGGGTTGGTTGACGATTATTACTCAGCTTTAAGGAAAAACCCAAAGCAGGAGACCACTCCGAGACGGACTTAGGAGCAGGATCTTCGAGAATTTGTGGTAAAAAAGAACACGGCAGACTGGAATTTCTGCTCAATTGTTCTGTATTAAGCTGGTCCACATTCATGGGACAGCCTTGCTGGGAGTTAGGGGGCGCTACGTAAGATGAAGGTGCTAGAAAAGAAGCTTGTTTCATTAGAAATTCATCCATTGAGAAACTAGCAGTTGCTGACTTTGTGGAGCTTCTATGGATTTTTACTTGCACAGATTGAGCCGGTTTAGTCAGCGAGCTGGAAGATACAGGATTGGAAACAAGGCTGGTGCACACAGGTGGAGCATTTTTTGGAGGCCTCGATGCGATTAGAGACGGAGGAACCTCGCTAAACAAAGAGTGAGGAGCAGAGACTGCAGAGAAAGAGGCAGCGCAAGTAGCCGATACAGAGCTGTAGAGTTCAGTATCTGAGCCACTAGGTGAGGCTAATGATGAAGATTTGGGAGGAGGAAGACTTGGAAAGGAGAGTTGTGTGCTTTCACAGGCGACTGAGGGGGGAACTGAAAGATCTGTCGTGGAGCCGGATAAGGAGTCTTTGATGAAGCACGGCTTGTGGCACTCCAGAGCCTTCGTGTAGAGGTTAAAGTCTTTATTCAATGCGGCAATCTCCTTTTTCAGGGCTGAGTTTGATCGCTCCAGACTCTGAAGCTCCTGAGAAGAAGAGTTGAGGGGAGGAAAGAGATAAGAGAGGTGGAAAAAGAGAGGAGGGACAGAAATGGCAAAGAGTTAATGTCAAGTTGAGGCAGTGGTTGATGAAATACCAGGGAGTTCAATTGTGTAAAATGCTTTTGCTCCATTAAAGACAAACATGAAACAGTACATTTAAAAGCAATCAATAATATGAATTATAATCAATATTATAGGAAGCAAAAAAGAAATGACAAAAACAAACATTCAAGGCGATTGCACATATAGCACAGGGATGTAAAGTATAAAAGTGTTAGAATTAAAACATATGATCATAATTATGAATGCATACATGTTGCAGGTGGTAAAGGTGAATCTTTTTTATATACTTTTAGGGTAGCTTTTGAATTTCACCAAGGTAGGTTTATCTTCTTTAAGACTGACTGCTGCAATAAAAATAAGAAAAACTCTGAGCAAATGTTGGAACTTAAAAGGAGAACTGAAAAATGGCTTTCATTAACAGTGCAGCAATTTTAGCATAATAAGGAGAGAGTACGAAGTGGAGGGATAAAAAAAAAGATTCCTTTCTGAAAATAAAGTCAAATTGAGGCTTGACTCCCCAAAAAATAAACCTGCTTCTATTTATACCATGTAGAATCGTTTTTTCCTGATATATCACTTTCATGGCATCATTGGGTTTCAGTGCAGCCAGAAAAACACTTTTATTCCATAACAGCCAGCATTCATTTCCTCTGAAGAACAGGGTTCACCGGAATGATAACATTTGGAATTGTGAAAGTAGCAGTAGTATGCATTTGTGCTTCACATGCGCTGACTCTTTAAACCATGAACTGCTGACCACAACTTACAGTTATCGAGAAAAAACCTGGAGGACATGCTGAGCAAAGCTCAAAAGGAGAAGAAGAGAGTGAAAGCGAAAGTCTGGACTCCTGCCATGGAACACACACACACCCATTCATAATTTTGGTAAACACACTAATCCAACCAGTTAAAAAAGTGAAGTGGAAAAACATGATAACTAGAAGTAATGTTAAAGAGAAACTCCTCCAACCAGGCAATTAGGTGTGCTCTGACTACATTTCAGAATTTCCTGTTGTCAAAATGTGACTCATTACACACTTTATGGGTCTGTGTTGAGATGTATTCATAGCCTGAAAGTAATCAATCATATGACAAATTTGTTAAAATCCGCTGGTAGGTTAGTTACATATACATTGAGAAATAAAACTGGATTTTCTAATGTTTATTTTTACAAGTGAATTGTCTTAAAAAATGATATTAGTATACAAAAAATGAACGTAGTAACAACATCAGATTCTTATATTAACCCCTAACCCTATTCCATGATAAAACGTTAAAAATGTATCAAATAAGTTTAAAATAAAAAATGTTTTCAAGTATGTGATAAGAAGTTATTTTCACAGACACACATCTAAAAAAGTTACAAAGTCAGGACCACTATTGTTTCAATAATCCAAACAGAAGCTTCACCCACAATGTGCGTGCGTCTCTGTAACACAACCTGTGGAATTTGCCCCTCAGGGAAGGTGTGTGTGTGAGTATGTGTCTGGGGCAGAGAGGAAAGGGAGGGCCAATAGGAAGGGAGAACCAGAGGGAGTGAAAGCCCTTCTTCTAAAGTAGAGTATTTACAAGAAATGGCTGCAGCATGCTCTGGGATTACACAAGACACATACACACACAGCTTATCACACAACCGGTTTGTGGGTGTGTGACAGAATTCAGAGAAGGAGGGAAGGAACGTTAGGAAGTTTCGAACCTCATGAAGTTCGTCCGCTCGCTCTGTTTGTTTTTTACGGCTCTTCCTCGCAGCGTCTCTGTTTTTCTCTGTTTTTCTCCCTCTTTTTCTTGTCTCTCCTCTCTCCTGTAAAAATAAATACAGCACACTGTAAAACACACACGTCTAGGATACTTTACCGTAAACGCTGATACTGTGTGTATTTAAAGTACATTCTAGTCATGCCTAAATCCCCTTCTGTTTGTAAGGGATTTCCTTATATGGAGTGAGCTGGTAGCTGGAGAGGTGCCAGTTCTCCTCCTAGGCCACTGCCGAGGTGCCCTTGAGCAAGGCACCTGGCTGCCTCTCTGCTCTGCCACCTCTCCTCTGCATGTGGTTGTGTGTGCATGTATTTCCTCTGTGTTTGTGCATGTATATCCTCTGTGTGTTTAATGTGTGTTAACACAACAGAGTAGAGAAAGCAATTTCCCTGTAAGGGATTAATAAAAGTATGTCTTCTTCTAAAGGA
This sequence comes from Eleginops maclovinus, assembly GCF_036324505.1. Lineage (NCBI taxonomy): Eukaryota > Metazoa > Chordata > Actinopteri > Perciformes > Eleginopidae > Eleginops > Eleginops maclovinus. The sequence continues at coordinate 9,659,063 of NC_086362.1, forward strand.
AGCATTTTTAGCTTTCTGAAAATGTAATAGTTCACAAGGTCATAAAGTCACAAGTCAACCCCATCACATGAAATCCCATGTGATCTCTTAATTAAAGCAGGAAGTTGTTGGAGTATTTGGTGTTTAGTTCAGGAGCAATGCAGAGACAAAAAGACAGGGTTATTTAAAGGGCAAGAAATGAAGTGTAGATGTAAGTATATCTATAAAACGTATGAAGCTCCCAAAGCTACATTCTCCCAGCACTGTGCTCCACTTTATTTCTTTCATCAATTGAACCCAAAATGGGGCGGTATGCAATAGTTATACCTCTAAAAATTACTGGTTTATTCCTAATAGAAGGTCGACTGATTTGCCCAAAGCGCAAGTGCATTAAACTTAAAATAAAAAAGAACCAATGTCATATAGGAATTGCATCACTCTCTAAACAACTCGCACCTTTTGTTAAAAGACATTAGTTTTGTTTTTATGTCAACATTTTGTCTATATAAGAGGATGTTTGCACAGCTGCAGGCTTCTAACAGATATTACATTGTATAAAGAAAAGCTTGTGTTTGAAACTTGGAATTACAATGCACTTCTTTGATTTTTTTTGTATCACTTTCAGTTGACTGGATGACTCTATTGTAAGTATTTTTAGCAGAGGAGGGGGAATGATGCCATTGAATATCCCAGCTTGGACTTTCACCGCATATGGTGTCATTTCAACCAGCAAACACCCAGGTTGACCCATTTTTGATTGCAAGGAGTAATAGCCAATAGGAACTTACACTGTATCCAAGCTTCTCAATGGCACTTCTCCAAAATAAGTTATAATGTGCTTTGAAATAGACCAAGACAAGAAATGCACAGTGTTGTGCGTGAACGAGTTCAAAAGAACGCGTTCATTGAACACGCTCATTTTTTCGTGAACGTTGAACTGAACGCAACACATTTTTCAATAAAGAACTTGAACGTGAATTAGTTCACATTATGTGTCATGAACGGCAGACATCACTATAAATGAACGTTGGCATTTGTTTTCCATTGAAAACTGAGTGACATCTGTTTTCTCTTTTGAAACGCAACGAGAGAGAAAGTTCCTCCCTCCTGTAGGTGCCGCTTAAATCATGTATCAACGCAGAGATAGTTTTGGCACTGTATGCGCAATGCATTGCGGGCAACGTAGTGTCCGGCTGAGAATAGTTGAGTTGAATAGTTGAAACGTACTGGCTTCCGCACGACGTTACCCATGATGAATTGCAGCAGAGCGGCTTAGGCATAGCAACGCCGAGAGCGCGGAGGGCTGGAGGCTCGAGAGAGAGAGATACAGAGACCAATGACGAGAGTGAGAGAAAGCGCTGCGATTTAAAAAAAAACAAACAAGATGGCTAGTGGAAGTGATGGCACGGAGACGGACTCCGATTCTCCTCACGAACATTTAAAACAATTTTACACTCTTGCAAACCAAGACCCCGACGGCAAAACTCTTTCCTTCCTGTGTAAGATGTGTCCACCTGCGCAGCAAAAACAAGTTAGGACATCGACAACGTCCTTCTCGAATTTGAAACGGCACATTGAATTAAAACATCCATCCAGTGTGAATGCAATTCAAGAGTTTTGCTCATTTCATACACACACATAGGTATATATAATATCATATATATCAAATAATATATTCATATTTCATATTATATATTCTTTATTTAATTGAATGCTAGTAGATTTCATTGCACTAAGTATAGAACTGGTCTATCTTGTCTGTATTGCTACAAGTTTCAGCACCTGTTAAGAAACCAACAATAGCAGTGTTATGAGCAAATGTCTACAATGAACAGTTTCAAAGAACGTATAGTGATTTCTAGCTCGTAGTGTGAAAAAAAGTATTTATTTGAATATCTCACGAAAAAAGTGAAATGAACTGAACTTTGAACTAGTTCAGAATTAAAATTGTGAACTTTGAACGTGAACTGTTCACTTTGAGCATGTATGAACTGAACTTGAACTAGTTCAGAAAAGCTGTGAACTGGCACAACACTGGAAATGCATACATCAAAGTGAAATACGATTTATATAAATCGAGATGTTATGCTATTATTAGCTATTTTAATTCACTCACATGCCTTTCATTTAAGTTAAAAATAACCTACCTGGATATGTGAAGCTTCTAGCACAAGTTTTACATTATGTTTTTACGTAATAATAGCTGGTATTAGATGATATGATGCTTGATTGATTGAGAAGTACTCACAGATCCAGGGGTGATGCTCTCCTCTGTCGACACCGAGCCCGGGCTGGTCAGCTCGTACCCGGTCTCCATGAATAACGGGGACATGTCTTTTCCTTGGTTTTTCAGGATGCAGATTCAACGAGCCTGGATCCTCCGAGCCATTCAAACTCTGAAGCTGTTTAAGAAAAACTAGCGCGCGGCAGCAGCCTTTAAGAGATGTTCACTGAAGGAGGATGCTAAACCTGTAATGCTTCATTTGCCAAAACTGCTTGATGACTTATTGCTTCTGTAAATGTGTGTCCCGGAGTGAAACGCTCAAACGCTTTTGATCGTATGAGGTTTGGCACCAGACGGCTAATGATGCAATATGATGTTGCATCTGCTTTCAGTTTCTCTTTATTTTAAACTGACCCATTGCAAGGTAAGCGCTGCAGAGCGTGCTGCATTCACGTGTCGCATGTTATTTTCGCAGTTCAAGTCTGTATGGCGCTTCTTTTCAATAGACCCAGCGATAAAAACCAGATTTTTTTGTGGAAAGAAGAGACAGACGTCACAGATGCTTTTCCAACTGTTTTTAGTTTCTCTGCTAAAAATGCTTAAATATGATGGTTCGTAATTATGCTCTGTAAGGTGTCCTTGAGAGCTTTGGAAGGCACCCATAAATAAAATGAAGTATTATTATTATTATTATTATTATTATTATTATTATTATTATTATTATTATTATTATTATTAATAAATATGATAATGCATTTTTTGTGACAAATCTCCCATTACTCTTTTAGAGTGTCGGTTTTCTGAAGTCGCATTATGATAAATTCTTGGGGAAATGTGGTACGAATTACCATAAAATGATGAAGGATGCTCCTCCTTTACGTGAGGAAGATTTCCTCAATCGTTTTTACAGGAAATTCCAAGCCCCCGGAATATGTCTATAACCAGTTGCTACTCTGCAGGATGTGATGTAATTTATAAGAAGTGCTACCCGTTGGTTCATATCTTCCAAAGAAAGGAAAAGTAAAACGTAGCCCAAATAAAAATGTTTCACATTTATAATCATTGGTGTTACAAAGTTGATATTGACATCCTTAACACTTTTCATACATTTCATAATACATTCTCAAAATATATAGCTATCACAAAAATGTAAATATAAACAACTGGTATAGTTATTTGCCTATTATCATAAATATCATAAAGGAAAATTATAAAATGATTGATTCCTAAACCCTCTGATAAAATAACCTTTTGTATTCTTTAGAAAAAAGTTGATACGCTTTTGCATTAAGTTTTTGAAATGTACAGAAAATCACATGATAATGACCTGTTATCTAAAAGCAGTTTAATCCCTCTGCCTTTCTCCAGAAAATACCACAAAGAGTCTTAACTGCCAAACTATTAAATACCGTTAGGCAATATAATAACACTTAAAGAAGGAAATTAAATGTGAAACATGGTATACACAAGGACATTTCAAACGAAATTTATATTTCAGTGTAGTTCGAATTATATATCAAACTGATAACGTCCTGTAGTATTCTTTTTTTAATTCAACAGTTTTCTTTATAAAGTATATTTTGAGACAAGCGTTGACAGGTTTATATAGTAATGCATGTCATTCCCTCACGGGACACACGAGGGCGCCAAACCGCCTCTATTGTACGGCCACACCTTAAAATGTTCACTGACCAATCAACAAGGTTGGAAAGTCTACAACAACCAATCAATGTACACGTTCTACCAAACAGTCCAATCAGGCGCTGCGTCGAACAGGATCAGAATTACAGCCTCTTCCTGCTTGACAATGCTGCGTATGGATGCTAAATATACTTAATACAAAGCTTTAAATAAGTAAACATCGTTTTCTATAACATCTGAAGTTGGGTTGATACTTTCGTGATGGGTTTACTGACGATTTTAAAGAAAATGAAACAGAAGGAGCGGGAGATGAGGCTGCTGATGTTGTATCCTTTCTGTAACTAGCTTAGCTGGGAACAAGGTAGCATGTATTTAGCAACGTGAATATTTTAACTGTATTTGTGTCAACAACTTGAGAGAAGTGTCCATCGAATTATATCAGTGTGGTTAGATAAAACAGGATGGGTGTTTGTGAGGTTTGTTTATGCGCATTATGTGTTGTATCTCGTACCTTTCTAGTACTGTAATTTACTAAATGTGGGTGAATGATAGTTAAGGTCTTGTTCATTCATTGAATATAACATTTAACAGTGAGGTGTGGGAGTTGCTTCTTTAACCTGGTGCGTGCAGGGGTCTGGACAACGCAGGGAAGACGACCATTCTCAAGAAGTTTAATGGAGAAGACGTGAGCACCATCTCTCCGACGCTAGGCTTCAACATCAAAACACTGGAACACAGAGGGTAACACGCGCACGTTTCCACGGGCACAGACATGAGACCTTAGCTTAAATAAACTAAGCATATGACGCACTTTCACACTCACATATTGCACGGCTTCTCTCTATACGCAGTTTTTGACGTGTACATATTTAATTTAATGCTGGAATAACTAAACATGGGGCTACTTGTATATTTTATGAAATTGTATGAAGAACAGTAGTTGCACAGTTTTCATTTGCACTTAAAGTACATACCGCAGTTGAGTTTAGAAACATACATGCTGACAAGTGTCTGTATCTCAGAAACTAGCACTATTACATATTTCTGGTTATCTATTAAAGGTGATGATTAAAGATTTGTAAAGTATAATGTAAAACATTCTTGATTTGGACTTTTGATGAAAGATTATATTATTCATATACATCACCCTTTCCTCTCTCTGTGTTTCCTAGGTTTAAATTAAATATCTGGGATGTAGGTGGACAGAAGTCGCTGCGCTCCTACTGGAGGAACTACTTTGAGAGCACAGACGGGCTGGTGTGGGTGGTGGACAGCGCAGACAGACTCAGACTGGAGGACTGCAGAAAGGAGCTCAGTTCACTGCTGCTGGAGGAGGTACAAACCAACCTACAGTCATAAAAAGCTTTTAGTGTCCTAAAACTTGGAAATGAGTCAGCATTTTGGCCAAGAATATCCATTCTATAGTCAGCCACAAACTGAGGCATGACAATTAATAGCTGTATTTTTCTTATTGCACAGTCTGTAGCTGAAACCCATGTTGCTGTTTGGTTACTGTATCAATTTTATATTAATCGATTTAATGGTCTCCTATCCATGCAGAGGTTAGCTGGTGCAACGCTGCTAGTGTTTGCCAACAAACAGGACTTACCAGGAGCCCTGTCAAAAGAGGCAATACAAGAGGTGAGACTAATTCTACATCAAAGTTTTCACTTTAAGTAACTGATAAATGTAGTTTCATTCTTGTTGCTTTAAATTCCTTCTGTGTCTGATGCCTGTTCTTGCTTTGTTTCCCTGCAGGCTCTGGCCCTGGATGAGATCAAAAGCCATCACTGGTGTATCATTGGTTGCAGTGCAGTAACAGGAAAGAATTTGTTAGCTGGAGTGGACTGGTTATTAGATGATATCGCTGCAAGGATTTTCACCATTGACTGAGATTGATCCTGATCAGCTGCGTCATGTTAAAGGTCTCATTGGATTACGCAGTCATCTGTATTCATAAGTACAGAAAACACGCCTGGAATTTTTTGGGGAGAGTTGTGGATATCATGTCTTAGGATAAGAGATCTATGGTGAGATTGTTCAAAATGACCAAGAAACTAAACCTAATTTAAGTTTGTTTACAGCATGCGATGTATGCTCACTGACAGAAACCCTCTCCCAGCTGCTTACTTGTGCCTCACATTAGTGTTGTAATAAACTGAAATGCCTTTTGAATAAATATTGAAAAGGAATCAAGCTGCTTCTGAAGTAATTTATCAAATGTTGTATATACTAACACTATCCCCATTAATATGGAACAAAAAAAAATTCAGTTTCACCTGAACAGTTAGTTCCCTCCATCACAAGAACCTGAAGGCCAGACCACACTTGTATCTACCTTTGTCACTAAACCAACTAAGCATGAGGATTGTCACTGCCACAATTGCATGATATCTTCCATTTGTCTGGTGCAGCAGTGTGAAGTAGGTTTACTGTACTGAAGAATACAGGTACTTGAAAATTAATATATTTTGCAATCCTACCCCCACTATTCAGAGTTAAAGCATGTACTTTATCACTACATTTTGTACCTTAGTTACTTTACGAATTCAGAGCAATTTGAAATGACACCTGGAATAATCAAACTACTCAAATTAGCTTAGCTTCACTAGCTTGAATCATTATCAAAACATGACAGGATTGTGAAATGGGCTAATTTGCATAAGGAATACATTTGGTACCTCAAGTATATTTAGATGCTAATTCTGTTGTACTTTGACTTCAGTAACATTTTGAACGCAGGACTTTTACCGGCAAGAGTATTACTACACATTTTACTATTACATAAAAGATCTGAGTACTTTTCCCACCTGTGTTCTGGTGTCAATTAATGCAAATAAGCAAAAGTGCTCAACTGTGGTGCATATTTTTGACAGTAAAACTGGTTATTTAAATGATGTGTTGTTTGTAAAATATGGAGGCCAATTGTAATTTAATTGTTACTGTACAAACTTTAACACCACACCAACTCTAGTTATTTGTCTTGCATGCTTGGTGTTAATGCCCAGGTATAATACACTTAATGAGTTGTACACTTCTTTATTAGGTATCAAATTCCAGCCATCTGGAAATAAACATTAAAGACAGGTAAGCATTTAATGGTGCACACCAAACGATATCATGTCTAGGAAAGTCTGTACCACAGGATAGCAGATTGCAAGATTGTGTGGCAGCACAAGATGGCTGCTGGATCTCTCTTCATGGCACCCAGTTTCTGCAAAGGAAGAACATTTTAGAGAAAGGTTAGCAAAATAACCAACCCGTTTAACAACCACCATTTGTTTACAGCTCTGATCAGAGGGGTACCCAATCAGTCATGAATTTTCAGACTGGGGCGGTAATAAGAAACTCATCACGTCAACATGCTCTTTTAACATTTTGATGTTCAACTCTTACCTTAAATTTGAAACAGCAGATCCAGCTGGAGTCTGAAATGATAACGAATAAGAGTTAAAAAAAAAAAAGTGTGAAAAGTTAAGACCCTTAAGTATTTACTCTTTCAATCAGAGGAGTACCAATCAGTCATGAATGTTCAGACTGGGGCGGTAATAAGGAAATCATCACTTTAGAAATGAGACATTTGTAGCAGCTCTTTAATCATTTACCTGTAGCAGTCTTGCATCTGTCGCATTGCACACACACACACACACACACACACACACACACACACACACACACACACACACACACACACACGACTGGTCAGATGGCGTGACACCTGCAACAAGTAAAAAGAACGAGTTAACCCAAGCCACCTCACATGAATCAGAACCCTTCTAATCCGTGTTTAATCAGTGCGGTACCAATCAGTCATGAATCTTCAGACTGGGGCGGTAATAAGGAAATCATCACTTCAGACATGTGCAGCAGTCCTGAAAGCAAACACTTTCATCATTTACCTTTAGCAGTCCTGCATCTGCGCCGTTTCACACCGCAGACGAGTCCGATTGCGTCACACCTGCAACAGGTAGAAATAAATTTAGCCCAGTGAACTCAACTGAAAGCAGGAACGTTTTAATTTGCGGTTTATCAGAGGGGTAACCAATCAGTCATGAATTTTCAGACTGGGGCGGTAATTAGAAACTCATCACTTTTACACAAGGCATACTAAACATATAACATCAATAAGTCAGTACTATAGTACAAAGCATCTCACAACTTCTGGAAGTGTTTGAGAGGCCTGTGCAAGACATGTGTGAGTGTAATCACGAGGAAACTATTCAATGTGTCTAGATGTTGAGACATTGCTGTATACATGAGGACTCTCTCACCTGGGAAACAGCTTTGTTGTAGAGAAGTGAGCAGCATGTTCCAAAAAGGCATCTGCAAGAGACAGACAGGTGTTAGCACAAAATGTCCCAATAAATTAATAAACGTTGAACCATTTAAGTTGGTGTACTGATGTCAGATATAGATATTTCTCAACAGGAGTTCAGACGAACGAGATTCCAGATATATCTCATCATTTTCAGCATGGCTGGGAATAAAGGATGTTGGTTCTGTGTTTGAGTCATGGCAGCTTACCTTTCAACTCAGCAGCACAGCTGTAGGCCTCCAGTCAATCTGTTGGCAGAATACAGGCATTTTAACTGTAAGAGTCTTGATTTCTCCAAATTTAAACACAAGTTGGCTACATAAATCAGGATGCCAAATAAAGTTCCAAAACAAATATTAAATAAATAATGCAGTTTCTCAGTTGTTCGTGTCGTTTCACATTGGTTCAAAGTGAGCTAAGTTCATCATCATTGGAACTGCGTTATTAAGGTACATGAAGAATAAATAAAACTTTGGTGACAAACTTCCAGATGTTTGATGGGTTTTACCCCATTTCAAGAGCATTTTTGAGTTCATTCACCAAGACTTACATGTTGAGATGTTCACGTGTCATCCTAGCCCAAAGCCTCTTAAACTCAGACCTAGCAGAGGAAGGAAAATAATTTCAACAACCAGCTTAGAAATTAAACATTTTTAATCAGTTCATCCATCTTCTCCCGCTTTTCCGTCAGGGTCGCGGAGGTAACAGCTCCAGCAGAGAGCCCCAAACTTTCCTTTCCCTGGCCACATCAACCAGCTCTGACTGGGGGATTCCAAAGCGCTCCCAGGCCAGCGAAGAGATATAATCCCTCCACCTGGTCCTAGGTCTACCCCTCGGTCTCTTCCCAGCTGGACGTGCCTGGAACACCTCCCTAGGGAGGCGCCCAGGTGGCATCCTCACTAGGTGCCCGAACCATTACATTCCACGTCCCCAAAGCCAACTTCTGTCGCCTGAGTCTGGTCCGTCGAGACCCTCTGCTTTCACTGCCACCCTTCTGGCAGCGCACCCGACCCCATCGTTGTTTCCCGTAGGTGGTGGGCCCGCGGGACGGAGAAGCGGAGGTGTTGCCCATGTTGCTTTTTCGGGTTGTGCCCGGCCGGGCTCTGTGGCAAGCCCGGCCACCAGACGCTCGCTGACGAGTCCTCCTTCTGGGCCTGGCTCCAGAAGGGGACCCCGGGCTTCCTCCGGGCCGGGTATCCTCGCTTCCAATTGTGTTATTCATGAAGTCTTTTTGAACCAATCTTAGTCTGGCCCCTTACCTGAGACCAATTTGCCATGGGAGACCCTACCAGGAACACAAGGTTCCAGACAACACAGCCCCCAGGTTCATCGGGGCACACAAACCTCTCCACCACGATAAGGTGCTGGTTCTCGGAAAGGTAATCAGTTCATGCAAGGGTAAATCAGATTAAAATCTGACATCACTGAAATCAGACATATGCTTGTCTAATTATAATCATCATATTTATACCCCAATACTGAATACACACTAAATTAAAGCCACATCTCTCACCTCAGTGCACTTGCAGCTGATTTGAAGAGTTTAGTGATTGGAGAGCGCAGGCCAACCTAATAAAGAAACATCAGAAGTTAGCCGTCTATTGGGAGGTGAAGCTAAGTGTCAGCATTAGAAACAAAAAAGGGCTAATCAGATTTATAATAAGCATCACTAAAAAAATATATATATATTTTTTAAATCAGGCATATGCTCGTCTTTAAAATGGTCATCAGTTGTGGCTCTTTTGGAATTGGATAGTTTATTTCTGCTTTAGACACGCTCACCTGCAACAGTCCATTATTAGTCTTCATCTTTGGATGGCCTTGAAGCTCTAAAAGAGGATAAAATGGTTCCATTCAGTACATGGACCTATGAAGATTTTATATTACATGACCAGTTTTGTAATCATAAATGGATTAGATAAAAGTATTGTATTATGAGGTGGAGCCCATGTGCTGCTCAGAATCTGGTAAAGAAGTTTCTTCAAAGCTGATTCGGCAACAAAGAGTTCTTATCACTGCAGCAAAAGACAAAAACTCCCATTTACCTGGTGTGGAGAGTTTCGTCACGGTCTTCTCACATCTGCAGTCAAATAAATGAATGGGTTTAAAGTCAACTTCACATGTGCACTCTTATATATAATAAGAGTCATGCTACTCAGAGTTTGAGTTATGTTTTCCTCAAAAGATTTCAGTGAGAGAGTTCAATAAAAACATCACTGTAGCAGGAGACGCCATTTTAAATTAACGATCAGATATACATGTTAACGAGCCACATGGGGTGGATAAATTACCTTTGCAGAAAGCAGTTTGTGGATCCTTCTTTTCCATCTAGAAACAGATAAGAAAATAATGCTTTAGAAGGGTGTAGCTAGCATGGCACCTCCTCTGTAAGGCTTGGGAAATATCATTTTTAAAGTGTCTCGCATCAGAATAATTCAGTGCAGTCACAGTCATTCAGTACAGGTCTGTGTAATTATCATCATTGAGAGACACTGGAGCTGCAGCAAGTGAGGGGCAGCCATTTTTACAAGAATCTAAAACACGAGCTCATGTCACCAAATGCAGAATGTAGCATTTAGAAAACATGTTCTCATGTATGTCGAGAACAGAAAGAGTTTTAGTACAGGATGGTGAACACCAGTGTCCACCTTTGCAGGTTCTGGCATTGAACTAAGGCCAAAGACGTGTGCGGGTGTCATCACTAGGAAACTATGCAATGTGTCTAGATGTTGAGTATCACGACAGCAGAGACATCGCTGTATACATGAGGACTCACTCACCTGGGAAAACACCTTTGTTGTTGAGCAGTGAGCAGCATGTTCCAAAGAGGCATCTGCAAGAGACAGACCGGTGTTAGCACAAAATGTCCCAACAAATTAATAAACGTTGAACCATTTAAGTTGGTGTACTGATGTCAGATATAGATATTTCTCAACAGGAGTTCAGACGAACGAGATTCCAGATATATCTCATCATTTTCAGCATGGCTGGGAATAAACGATGTTGGTTCTGTGTTTCTACAGTCTTGGCAGCTTACCTTTCAACTCAGCAGCACAGCTGTAGGCCTCCAGTCAATCTGTTGGCAGAATACAGGCATTTTAACTGTACGAATCTTGATCTCTCCAAATTTAAACACAAGTTAGCTACATAAATCAGGATGCAAAATAAAGTTCCAAAACAAATATTAAATAAATAATGCAGTTTCTCAGTTGTTCGTGTCGTTTCACATTGGTTCAAAGTGAGCTAAGTTCATCATCATTGGAACTGCGTTATTAAAGTACATGTAGAACATAAAGAGTAATGAGGACTCACCCTAAAGCTTTTCTCAGCATGTCCTCATCACACATCCACTGGTTCAAGGCCCTGAATGAGAAATTGGCACTTTAGTAGAGGTCAAAATATTACTTTTGATGCATATCACACTTCAAATGTCTGAGCTGGGCTTTGGTGACAAACTGCCATGTGACATTTGTCATCCAGATGTTTGGTGGGTTTTAAATCATTTCATCCTTTCAAACAGCATGTTTGATTTCTTCGTTCAGCGAGACTTACATGTTGAGATGTTCATGTGTCGCCCTGGCCCAAAGCATCTTGAGACCTCACACCTAGCAGAGAAAGAAAGTTTAAACAACCAGCTTGGAAAAAAATAACTTTTATCAGTTCATTTAAAAAAGGTAATCAGATTAAGGCTGACATCATTGAAAATCAGACATATGCTTGTCTTTAGTTGTAATCATCATATTTATACCAAGTTAGAAAATAAAGTCTAAATTAAAGCCACATCTCTCACCTCAGTGCACTTGCAGCAGATTTGAAGAGCTCAGAGATTGGAGCGTGCAAACCAACCTAATAAACATCAGAAGTTAGCCATATATTGGGAGGTGAAGCCAAGGGTTAAAATTTTATTGCCACATGCAAACAAAACAAAAAAATGGGTTTTAAGTCAACTTCACATGTGCACTCTTACAATGAAAGTCATACTACTCAGAGCTCCAATTGTGTTTTCCCCAAAAGACTTTAGTTATCGAGTTCAATAAAAACATCAGGCTACTCCATGGTATGCCATGCTTTCACAGCCATCTGATAAAATGCGGAGAGACGCCATGTTTATAAAGTATATGTTAACGAGCCACATGGTGAGGATAAATTACCTTTGCGGCAAGCAGTGAGTGGAGCCTTCTTCCCCCGTCTGGAATCAAAAGGAAGAATGATTTAGCAGGATGTAGCTAGCATGGCAATTCCTCTGCAAGGCTAACACGTGACCACCCCACGTGTGCAGGACGGCGTGGAGTTGGAAAATATAACTTTAAAGCGTCTCACATCAGAATAATTTAGTGCAGTCACAGCCATTCAGTACAGGTCTGTGTAATTATCATCATTTAGAGACACTGGAGCTGCAGCAAACGAGAGGCAGCCATTTTTACAACAGTCGAAACAAGAGTTCGTCTTGTGTGTTTCATTATACTACATGCAGAGGTTAGAAAACATGTTCTCAAATAACCAAACACAAGATGAACAGAAACAGTTTTAGTGCAGGATGGGGTAGGATTGTGAACTGCTTACCTCAGTGCTGTACATGAGCTAAAAGCTAACACACCACTGGAAATAGTAAATAGGCGTAACAGTTTAAAAGCTCTATTGCATTTTAACTGTAATGTCACAGCAATATCATACATATTATAATAAACCCATAATATCTAACAGTGAGGTGTGTGAGAGGGTTGTTCTTTCACCTGTTGCGTGCAGAGATCTGGGTAAAGCTGGGGGATCCTGGAGAAGACCTGAGCCCCGACTCCTCGACGCTGGGCTTCAACGTCACAGCACTGGAGGACGCGCATTTATACACGCGCGCGCACAGTGGCCCTTAGCTAGATGACGCACTTTCACACTCACGGTTTCTCTCTGGCCAATAGGTAGTTTATCACGTGTGGATGTTCAATTTAATTTATTATAGTGGAAGAAAAATATAACAAATGTCTGTATTCCAGAAAACTCCAAGGAGCAAGAAGTGTCAACGACATGCACAGTACAGTGTAAAACATGTTATCTTGTAGAAGACATTTAATGTCAGCGTTTTTCTTTATTTAATCCTGATTTTGACTTTTGACTAATGTGTAGTTATATGGATGATGTTGCTGGAGGAGATGCACAAACTACAGTTAAACAAAAACGGCAAAAGTCCTGAAACCTGGAAATGAGTCAGCATTTTGGCAGCAGGACAGATAATACATTGATTTTGAGTTTCACAGTTTCTAGCTGAAACCCATGTTTAATTTCTGTATCAATATTATATCACCAAGTGTGTCCTATCCATGCACAGGTTAGCTGGTGGAACGCTGCTAGTATTTGCCAACAAACAGGAGTTACCAGGAGCCCTGTCAAGAGGCAATATGAGGTGAGACTACTTCCATAATGTATTCACTTTAAGCATTAACTGACACAGTAGTTTTTGTTGCAGTTCCCTGCAGGCTCTGGATGAGATCAAAAGCCATCACTGGTGCATCATTGGTTGCAGTGATTTAACGGGTAAGAATGTGTAAGATGGAGTGGACTTCTTATTAGATATTGATAAGGATCTTCACCATTGAGTTTGATTTCTCCCGTACTAACAGCTGCCTCTACTGCTCAAGGTCTCATTATTGGACTATGCAATCTGCATTTAGAAAGACAGAACCTTTTGACAGTTGTGGATACCATGTTGTAGGATTGTATTTGTCAAAAGGAACTAAACAAAGTTTAACACCATGTAGATTCACTGACATGACCCTTCTCCCAGTTGCTGGCTTGGGTCTCACACTAGTGTTTTACTAAATATTTGCTGTTAAGCCAAAGGCACTGTTTTCTGAAGACTCTTAGCAGACATTTTATATCCTGACATCCCATCAATATAAAAGGTTTAGTTTCATTTGAACATTTTGTTCCTGCCTTCCCAAGGAGCACCAACTCCAGGGTCTCTTCTTACAGGTGTCCCTTTGTTACCGAACTGTAAGCATGAGGTTAGTCTCACTGCCACTTTTGTCAGAGTCGCTAGAAGGCGCATGTCAAACAATTTCAATTTGTCTGGTGTCAAAGGCAACATAAGTGTTGCTGATGTAATGCACAACATCCTTTTTGACAGTACACTTGTGCTTGGGAGTTAGCATTTTGTTATTAGAAGACCCAAACTGTCCTTTTAATAAATTGAACAAACTTTAATACCTTGCAATTCTAACTATAGTCACCTCTTGCATGCTTGGTCCCAAAGTATTACACACTTAGCACAATGAGTTATAAACCACTTTTTTTATTTGGTGCTTAATTCAATCCATCTGGAAATATACAGCAAGATGGTGAGGCAGTCAACTGCAAACAAACGTATATCATCATGTCCAGGAAAGTCTGTCCCACAGCTAAGCAGATCGCAGGATTGTGTGGCAGCACAAGATGGCTGCTGGATCTCTCTTCATGGCACACAGTTTCTGCAAAGAACATTTTAGAGAGGTTAGCAAAATAACCAACCCGTTTAACAACCACCATTTGTTTACAGTTCTGATCAGAGGGGTAACCAATCAGTCATGAATTTTCAGACTGGGGCGGTAATAAGAAACTCATCACGTCAACATGCTCTTTTAACATTTTGATGTTCAACTCTTACCTTAAATTTGAAACAGCAGATCCAGCCGGAGTCTGAAATGATAATGAACAAGAGTTTAAAAAAAGTGTGAAAAGTTAAGACACTTAAGTATTTACTCTTTCAATCAGAGGAGTACCAATCAGTCATGAATGTTCAGACTGGGGCGGTAATCAGGAAATCATCACTTTAGAAATGAGACATTTGTAGCAGCTCTTTAATCATTTACCTGTAGCAGTCTTGCATCTGTCGCATTGCACACACACACACGACTGGTCAGATGGCGTCACACCTACAACAAGTAAAAAGAACGAGTTAACCCAAGCCACCTCACATGAATCAGAACCCTTCTAATCCGTGTTTAATCAGTGCGGTACCAATCAGTCATGAATTTTCAGACTGGGGCGGTAATAAGGAAATCATCACTTCAGACATGTGCAGCAGTCCTGAAAGCAAACACTTTCATCATTTACCTTTAGCAGTCCTGCATCTGCGCCGTTTCACACCGCAGACGAGTCCGATTGCGTCACACCTGCAACAGGTAGAAATAAATTTAGCCCAGTGAACTCAACTGAAAGCAGGGAACGTTTTAATTTGCGGTTTATCAGAGGGGTAACCAATCAGTCATGAATTTTCAGACTGGGGCGGTAATTAGAAACTCATCACTTTTACACAAGGCATAGTACAAAATTCTGTTCATCAATTAGTCACCCTGTTGTTTGAAAGTAGTTGACATTCCTCCACAGTAAACGCATTTGAGTCATGTAACATCAGTTTACGAAGCAACTCGCACTTGTGGAAGTGTTGAGGAATGTTTTTAAGAATTCAAGGCAAGACCAGGTGAGTAGTTGATGTGAAGTATTTGGAACCATCAAGAGACTTACATCAGCTTGGGCCATCTTGATAACATGGGTCCCCAGTTTGGCATTGATGGTCACCTTTGGAAAAAAGAAGAGAACGTTAAGCTGCATACTGATGCACAGTTCAAGTGACTAGAATCTTTTATTCAACTTGACACCAAGTCTCACAGGAACGTTAATTGCCCCATAACACAATTACACTTTATTTTAGCGTTTCCATTCAGACTGTTGGTAACCCCAACGGCTCTTCACCTTATTGCCAAGGTAACACCAGTGGGTCCACCTTTGCAGGTTCTGGCATTGAACCAAGGCGTAAGACGTGTGCGGGTGTCATCACAAGGAAACTATGCAATGTGTCTAGATGTTGAGACATTGCTGTATACATGAGGACTCACTCACCTGGAAAAACATCTTTGTTGCTGAGAAGTGAGCAGCATGTTCCAAAGAGGCACCTGCAAGAGACAGACAGGTGTTAGCACAAAATGTCAAAGAAAAGCATTGAACCATTAAGTTGGTGTACTGATGTCAGAAATAGATATTTCTCAACAGGAGTTCAGACGAACGAGATTCCAGATATATCTCATCATTTTCAGCATGGCTGGGAATAAAGGATGTAGGTTCTCTGTTTGAGTCATGGCAGCTTACCTTTCAACTCAGCAGCACAGCTGTAGGCCTCCAGTCACTGTTGGCAGAATACAGGTACATTTAATAAAGTATTACTGCATGTTCAATTTATTTCACACAAAGGTTGCCTACACAGATGTTACATAACGCAGTTTCTCAGTTGTTCGTGTCGTTTCACATTGGTTCAAAGTGAGCTAAGTTCATCATCATTGGAACTGCATTATGAAATAACATATCGTCCAGATGTTAGGTTTTACCCCATTTCACATTTTCCATTTGTCAAGACTCACATGTTGAGACGTTCATGAGCCATACACGTGTCATCCTTGCCCAAAGCATCTTGAGAAACTCAGACCTAGCAGCGAAAGAAAGAATTTTAATGACCAGCTTGGAAATTAAATATTTGTATAAGTTTAACAAAGGGTGATCAGATAAAGGTTGACATCAATAATATCAGATATATGCTTGTCTAATTATCATCACATTTATACCCTGTAGCAGAATAAACTCTAAATTAAAAAAGCCAAATTTCACTCACCTCAGTGCACCAATTTGAAGAGTTGCATGATTGGAGAGCGCAGGCCAACCTAATAATGAAAGGTCAGAAGTTGCAAGCCTTCATTCTTGTTTGTCACCTTTGGATGACCTTGAAACTCTAAAAGAGGACAAAAGGTTCTGTTAAGTACATTGACCTTTGAACTAGAAGTTTGCATATTTCTTTTACATCACATGACCGGTTTTGATAATGTAATTCCATGCAAAACTTGAAGTTAGAGAAACTACAAGATAAATTATAGATACAGGTATTGCAATAGGTGGAGCCCATGTGCTGCTCAGAATCTGGTAAAGAAGTTTCTTCAAAGCTGATTCGGCAAGAGAGAGTTCTTATTATCATCACTGCAGCACTGAGCCAAGTAATGGCCAATCTACCAGGATTAAACATTCCATTTACCTGATGTGGAGAGTTTCGCCACGGTCTTCTTACACCTACAGACAGACAAATTCATGGGTTTAAAGTCAACTTCACATGTGCACTCTTACAGTAAAAGAGTCATGCTACTCAGAGTTTGAGTTATGTTTTCCTCAAAAGATTTCAGTGAGAGAGTTCAATAAAAACATCACTGTAGCAGGAGAGGCCATGTTTTCACAGCCATTTAAAGCACATCAGATATACATGTTAATGAGCCACGTGGTGTGGATAAGTTACCTTTGTAGCCAGCAGTGTGTGGATCCTTCTTCCCCATCTATAATCAAAAAAGAAAGAATGCTTTAGCAGGGTGTAGCTAGCATGGCATTTCCTCTGTAAGGCCAACACGTGACCACGCCACGTGTGCAGGGCGGCACGAGATGGTAAATATCATTTTAAAGTGTCTCACATCAGAATAATTTAGTCCAGTCACAGTCATTCAGTACAGGTCTGTGTAATTATCATCATTGAGAGACACTGGAGCTGCAGCAAATGACAGCCATTTTAAGAGTCTAAAACACAAGTTCGTCAGGGGGTTTCTCAATAAATACTACATGCAGCAGTTAGATAACATGTCCTCATGTATGTTAACAAACATATCAAATGAACAGAAAGAGTCTAAGTGCAGGATGGTGAAGGATTGTGAACAGCTATGCTCACTGCTGCACATGAGCTAAAAGCTAACACCCAACAAGTGAGTGTAAATTGGTTAAAAATGGTTAAAGCTCAACTGCATATTAAGTGTTATTCCAAGGCATTATGTTACTAATCTGACCTGTTATTACTGAAACATTTTAAAAGAAAGAAGTGTTACTGCTCAATGACGAGGTCTTACCTTGACGGGAGAGAGGAGGAAGTGAACGAGGAGCTGGTCCGTCCGCCTTTTATGTCCGGCCATGCCTCCGCCCACCGGGAAACTTTTACCGCGAAACCAACCACAGTCTTTCCTCAAGCTAACTAAACTTTACAGAAAATACACAATATTTATATTCAATGTTACCTTCAGTCTGGGGGAGAGGACTTTCATATTTACAGCTAAACAATTATTTGAATAAGAGTAAAGTTTATTGATCTGCGTCATTTCCGTTAAGAAATAGTCATATTTTTTCTACATCCACAAGATGGCAGCAAAGACACCAACATTACTACAATTCTGCAGCTGACCATCAAATTATTTCCAGTAAGCCAGTTTAAGATCAAAGTTAGGATAAAAACATGTCTTGAAATAGGTTACAGTTATTTAGATATTGCCTCTGTGACTCCAATGCTACGTGCACATGTTTTATAAATATGAAAATGTGTCTTGAATGCCCGATTGAAATATATGTTAAATAAAACAGATCAATAAGAAAGATAGAAAACGTAAATTGAATTAGTTTATATTAAACAGTAATAATAACATTTCTATTGTTTCATTTTTTTTACAATCTTTACTAGAAATGTTTTTGTTTTATATAAGTTTTTCCTCCTGTAGACAAAGAGTAGGAATATCTGCTATCACTGGAACTACATTTGACATTTGATCATTTATAGCTTTTGGAAATGGGAAGTAGCCTCAAACGCTCAAAATTTTAGTAACTCATAATTTAAAGGCCAAACTGAAACATATTGGTGTGCAAAGTGTTATATGTTCCAATATAAAGGTTATATTTAAGATTAGATAACTACATATTGACATTCCTGATCGAAGTTCAGCAGGTTTGATCTGCCTATTGACGCTGCATGATGCTGTGTTTTACATCTTGTTCATGTAAACATCAAAACACACCCAGTATAATAAATTAAAACTTTATTTACTCAGGAAAAGCGCTTCTTGTTGCTGGTTCCGGACTGCAGAAGCATTGATTACAATACCAAAGAAATACAAAAATGTACATTCAACTTTTTCAGTCTAGTCTGCAAGAGTACATGACATCCATACACTACTGTATAACAGGAAATTAACACAGGCTTATTGTAAACATTTCATTTTGACAATGGGAATCAAGAATACAATAAAAAATGAGTGGTGTTTAATCTATTAAAACACATATCACATACTTTATGTGCAATGGTAACAATAAAAGTTATGGGGATTTATAACCAAGCTATAAATTATACAAGCGTTTCTTTCAAACACTTCCCTGCCTTGTCCCTTCAGGTTAATAACCTTCACCAGAACAAACAGTGGGGAAGTCAAACACTTGTGTAGTTCAGTGCCCATGAAATACAATAACCTATATTTTAACAGGGGTCCGTGTCTAAATGTCATTAACTTTGGTTAAAGAAAATGCAATACCTACAAAAATAATAACATAAATGTGGTTAATCATTACCAAACCGTCTAAATAATCATCAGCTCTGTGTGTTTGCCATACTGTCATTAATGATTAGCTCTGGAACAGCAATAAATGGCAATGATTAACAGACAGAAATGTGAATATCTCCAAAGTCCACTGATCCGTCATTGCTACACGGTTGAAAACGTCCTTCCCTTTGGTTTCACGTCAACACTTTCGTAGTTTCATTGTGCTAAACCAAAGGAAGGAAAGAAGATTAATCGTGCTAAAAGCTCGAAATAGTGGACCTGAAACGAAGGAGCGAAGGTGTGATTTGAAACATAGAGGAGAACCAGCTGAACTCAGTCAAATAAAAACAGGCTTTTTACATTCAAGCCGGTCCCATAGACTTCAATATAAAATCAATAGCATGGCCTCCTCACATCATCACGTAAAACTTAATCAGGGGCCCTCCTCACCTTCACTTGCAGAGAGAGACACTTCAAAATGACCACAAATTGACATAAAACAACTGCAAAAAGGCCCAGAAAGGTCTCGTAATCCGCAGTAAACTAAAGTGATTAAGACTTGGTAATAACTTATGTTTTGGTATGACTCATGAGACTATAAAGCCTGTGATGACACACAGGAAGGATTGTCCATCGTAAAACTGCAGAATCACAATTTGAATTGCTAAATATTGGGTTTTATTGTCCATGTCTCTCCCAAGTTCTACTGAAACTCGGCCAGCACAGATTTGTGTTGATGTTTCTTCTTGGATGAGGGTGATGAGGAAGATGTGGGTGAGGATGATGTCACAGGTGTGAGGGTGATGCTGTACAGGTTGGTGATGAAGGCCTCCCAGCCGCGGCGAAACGCTTGGTCCAAAGCCTGATGGGAAGAGGAGGCTAAAGGTTAGCAATGCAATTAAATAATCCAAAATAACAACATGATAATAAAGTTTGTCATATAAGTCATTATGAGTTTGTTAGGATGACGTTAGCATGGTGATGTGGTGTCTTTGCTGCTGTCATTTTGACCTTTGAGCTTCTTTCAATTGACTTTATGATTATGTAGCATCCTAATAATGTCCTCTAGTTCTCAGGAAGTTTCTATATGGTACTAAAAGGGAACATTGAGAAACATTTTTATTTAGAGTTTTGTGTTGAATGTTTAAGCAGTTCTGGATTTCCTTGAACAAACGTATCAGTTTAAACCCAGTTACCTATGAATCCCTCTTTAGTTATGATTGCAAAAGTTATCCTGCACATGTTTGGAATTGTTTGCATTCCTCCCTCTCGCTGCTATTTTTCTTTACTATTTAATACTGTAACAACATTGTTGTAACACAGTGGAATATACATGTTTTACAATTCACAACCACAATGACTGGCGGACACCTCATTATTGTATGAATTCACATACTTTAAAACAAAAACTGTGTTTCTATTTTTTTAAATGACTATTTATTTATTTTACTATCACATTGCATCGCTGTGGGACGAAAATGAGATTTCTGGATCTGAATTTTGCAGACAAAACATTTTTCTCTGTGAACCGATTCGCTGTGAACTGACTAAAAGACTGACAAGCAGCAGGTAGAAAATATGTCAATGTGTACAAATTGACCGTCTTGTCTCCATGGGTTCTTTAGGGCTGAAATGAACCTTTATTGTCCTTATCTAGAACAAGTCTGGCACAAGAATTTACTTTAGGATTAATAAATATTCTCACAGTCCCTCTCATATATAAAAGTCATATTGTGCAGAGGTCCGTCTGTGAGGGCGGCTCTGATTGGTTAATAGAGGAATGTTTTTATGGTGTGAGCCTAGCAGGCGGGTCAACACTGCCAGACTTCGTTCCATTGATCAAAGGACACGATACTGGAGCCGCAGGAATGTCACCTCTGTGCTATGTGTGTCTAAGGAAGCAGAAAATTGTTGGGAACATGTGAATCAGGTGAGGGACGCGCAGCTCCTTGGCTTTTAGTGAGCATCCGCTCACTCAGCGCTGTTTCTGCAGGTAATTAAACGTGACGTAAAGGAAAAAGTCCTACAGGAGGAAGGGAGTGAGCTGGTGACATGCACCGATGGATGCTGTACCTTGACTCCGCTGGTGGTTTATTATTAAGGGTGATAGTTACCATGGTGATTAATAGCCCAGTATGTGAAGAACTTTACCCCTCTGTTCGACAAACTCTGAGGACGGGTTAATGTAACCCTGAGGGGCTTTAAGTTTAACCAGGTAGGTGACGCTGGGCTATATAGCTTCCAGAACATGTGTTCTTTCAGACTAATGGAAATAAAACATCAAAAATATTCATTTAGGTGTTTATTTTACTTATTTTGTAATCTGTGTAGGTAGATTTTGCCCAAGTCAATCATTATATAATGCCTCATTTTCATATGTGAACATAACATTTCAGAAGCAAATACAATAACACACAACATCAAGCTCTTATTCTGATTTCTCACCTTGCGATAATTCTTCACCGTGTTCCTCTTTATCACCTTCAGCCCCTCTTCTTGCTCTTTCTTCATCCTCCTCTCCTCCTCTCCCTCCTCCTCCCTCCCCCTCTTCTTGTCTGTGATCAGGACCTGGTCGTCCTCATCCTCCCGGACGGGGAAATGGACCATTGTGGACTCCATCCTATTTCCCGTCTTCTCCTCCAACTTCTTGACTTTCTCCATCTCCACCTCGATCATCACCCTGGTATCTGGACTTTCCGACCCCGGGCTCGGCATGTCATCCTGGGCTGCGTCCTGCTCCACTCTCCCCTCCTTCTGCTTCCTCCTGGAGCTTCTCCTCCACCTGTTGCTGCGGCGGCTGTGTTTCCTCTGGAGGAGAGTCTCCCCGTCGTCTTCGATCATCCCTTCATTGTGGTCAAACGCCTCCACTTCATACTTCTCAGAATTGAGCACCACAATTGGGCTGCTCACGACACCACCCTGTCTGTTTGTGTCCCCTGTCTTCTCCTCTTCTTTTCCCCTCACCTCTTCCCCTTCTCCAGTGGCCTCAGGTTCATCCAGGCGGACGTAGAAGCCACTGGATTTGTCCAGGAACTTAGGGGCCCGGGTGGAGCAGCGGGCAGAGTTTTTCCTGGAGTTCTTCCCAATGGTCATCTTTCCGTATTTAGTTTTCTTGGTTTACAGCTCCTTTATTGTCACCTGAAAGATAATGTGAGACAGATGAGAGATTAATATCGTTAAATAATCCTCATCTCATACTTTGGGTGTCCTTTTACACACACACACACACACACACATTCACAATCATTCCATAATGGCTGCCATAGGATCTAATTCAAGCCAAAGCAAAAGCGAGGGCAAATTGCCATGAAATGAGACCTGGCCGTACAATAATGTCAGTGTATGCGTATCTGCACACATACTGTGGATGGTATGCATTGAACTACATATTATAGTATCTGCCTCACCATCTGTCACAAGATGTTCAGCATGGCACTAGTAGTTCAGTATGTGAACTACTAGTGTGAGTGTGTGTGTGTGTGTGCAGGTCACCGTCAGTGTTATCAGAAATGATGTAAAGACACAACGTTCTTACAGCTAGAGACAAACACACAGATTCAGACTTTGTACCTGATTTAAACAGTTGGATTCTGTACAGCAGCCAAAATCAATGATTCCATATTGACTCTATCAAAAAACGGCCAAAGACAGCGTGACTGTGGCTTGTTTTTGGTTAGAGTTAAAAGAATGTAGGATCAAATCCACAAAATTTGATAAATATGAGAAAGTTCAGCAGCACAGAGGTTATTTCCCATCAGCCATCACTGTTTTTGGTCACCAGAAGTGCATAGAAAACTGACTATCTTGATTCAATTATGGCCACCCTTTACATTTTTCACAATCCAACCCTACATAACTCATCAGCTCTATTTCAGTTAGATTGTTTTGAATCTATCCGTCCTGCAGAGTTGTAAGAAGTACTCAGATATGTTATGTAAGTAAAAGTGTGATAGTGTAAAATATTCTGTTACAGGTAAAAGTTCTGCACACAAAATCTTAAGTAAAAGTATTAGCATCAAAATAAAAAGTACTTATAGTGTGTAATGTGCAATTTGAGAATCATGTACAATATATCAAATGACTGGGTTATTGTTATTCATGCTTTAATGCGTTCACCACAGCTGGTAAATGTGGAGCTTATTAAATGACTTCATTTACTGCTGCTGGATACCTTAACCCATTATTATATATCAAAGTTTATGTATTAGATGTATATATTATAATAGCTTATAATCTGAATGTGTAAAGTTTTGTTAAACAAATATAGTGGAGTAAAAAGTACAATATTGGCTATTAAAATGTAGTGGAATAGAAGTATAAATGAGCATAACTACTAAAGGAAGTACCCCAAGTTCAGTTCTTGAGTAAATGTACTTCACTACATCACACCACTGCCTGCCAGTATCTACATTTGACAACAAGCTGATTAAAGAGAAATGTTTGTAGTTTTTTTGTAGTTTCAGTTTGCCCTTACGCTGAGTAATTAAAACAGCTGCTATTGCAATCAAGAGCACTAAGATTTTAGACGAATAGATTGACGATTTGGGAAATACTCTTATTAAGTTCCTTGTTACATCAATATCAGTCATGTGAGAGAGCGGTTCGAATCTCCACGTCTACCTCAAAACACTACAGTCCGTTCAGTGACTTTTGCTAGACATTTTCAAAGAAGTTACAGATATGATCGATCCAAAATGACAACATCCAGAGGCTTATGTTACAAAGTTAAAGGAGGAAGAAAAAAAGCAGAGTGGAGGAACATAACAAGCAAGCAGAAAGAGAAATAAGACTTCTAAACCTTGGTGAGAAAGAGAAATAAGAGCAGCGACTAAACATCCTGTCCTTTATTGTTAGAATAAAAGAAAATGACTTATTTACTTACATAAACTCACTTATAAACACATGATAATTCAAAGCAAAGTATAATATAAGAAGCCTTACCTGATCTCTCTCTGTCGTCTCGTCTCTGCCTCTGTGTGTGTGAGTTAAACCTCCTGTGTGTGTGAGAGTCTGAGTGAATGACTCAGGATACTCCCCTAACACAGAGCGTCACACCCCCCCGACCTGCAGATCTGTCGTCACCAGAGCACACGCACAAAGAGCGCACACACACACATGCAGCAAAGCACTCTCACTCTCAAGGTCTCTGTCTGTACCCACACACACACCTCGTCGCCTTAAACACATGCTAACTTAGAGATAAAGTTCTGATTCAAAGTTTAAGCTGGCTTCACACATGTACAGGTCTCGTGAACAACTGATTATATATTCCAGCTGACAAAACACCTGATGGAAACGCCCTACTCTCAGATCAATCATTAACCAGTACGTCCTCAGCCATTACAGATAAGCAGAGATGTGACCTTCTAAAGTTTTCCTAAAATCCTACAACACATCACTCATTAGAGGATTAATGGCCATACATAAACATATTCCAAACAACAGGTGGCAGTTTATCGGACTGAGGCCATGTCATGGATTTTGTATGAATATATAAGTAGCTTAAATAATCTTGCAATAAAGTGACACGTTTGATAACAAGGATGACAAAGCAAAAGGGGTTTGATGAGAATGTACATAACTTCTGTCAAACTTCACATGGTTGCTAATATTCCAGATGTTTGGATGAGAAAGGAACTTTATTTCCTTGTCTTTGAGGTGGTGTCCAAAAACACAAATCCTCTGGAAAGATGTTAGTACGTGTATTTAACATCAAATTCCCTTCGAACACCGAACTTTGTGTGCTTGGAATATGTTCAAAGGACTTCAAACTGACTGCAAAACAGACCAAACTTTGGACTTCGTCAAGCCAGGAGGGCGCTCTTTGTTGGAAAAATGTGGATGCCCCAACATTGAAGATCTGGATTAAGGAACTTTCCCGTAGTGTTTGTCTAGAAAGACTGACATACATCAGTCAATTTGTGAAGTGTTTCTATTACATTTATTTTATGTACTGTATGTCATTTAGTACTAGTGCAAGTCAAGGGTGTGTGTGTGTGTGTGTGTGTGTGTGTGTGTGTGTGTGTGTGTGTGTGTGTGTGTGTGTGTGTGTGAAGTACATGTTTGTTTGTTTGTTCCAATATAAGAAAATGCCAATAAAGTAAGGAGCAGGCTACAGCTAAACATGACCCTGTACACAGTTTACATATTTATATCATGTTACAAATAGTTTTTTTTATTTTACATTTAGATTTATCTCATTCTATGCTCATAGTTTTTTAATTCTATTTTACCTGCACTATAGTGTAACCTTGTATTTCATGCACAGTTGGAGGAGTCTGGGAATTAAGAATTGAATTGCCAACAACTACCCTCTAACTAGCGTTGATAGGACATCTTGTAAACCCACATTGGTTGCGACACGTCATTTAAAATCCATATTGCCATGTTAAATTAAGGCGTTATTATTCTGCACCACCTCTACATTGTGCCTTGGATTTAGACAATTTTCCCTCACAAGATACAACACTCAGAAAACACACAAAGGAAGTAGCTTCACCTCAAACACCCAGCAGCGCTTCTTTTTAAATTAAAAAAGACGTGTATTGGTTTGAAGCATAGTGAGGCCCACGTTCAAAATGGCGGCCTCTAAATTTCCATTATTTGCGGATCATTTACATTACCTCATAATGGTTCCCTTTCCTGATAAGCTGGGATATCTTTATGAAAGGTTTGTGTGTGTCCAGATCAAATTAGTTTGAATGTTATCTCACAGTTTGTACGCTAACACCGTGTCAGGGTGTGTGTGTTGAGTAATTATGTTGTTCTAAGGTCAGTTTGAGGATGTAAAGCTCCCACACGCCTACAGGAACATGCACACACATGCATACTGTGACACACCAGCAAAGGGAGAACACACTCCGGCAGTAGCGCACACACGTTAAATGAGATGTGAGTTATTTAAGGGTGAAAGCATGACAGAGGACATGACGGTAGTGTAAGGTTTACAGAAATGAAACGACTTTCTACTGTCACAGGCCGTCTAGTCGGCAGATGTGTGAGTGAATCACTGTAGATGAAAACATGGCGTGCGACTATGACTTCAGCCTGTCTTACTCACCTACCACCTCTCCTTCAACTGTGTGTGTGTGTGTGTGAGAGAGTGTGTGTGTGGCGCTCAGGTAGACTCTCACCACCATATATAGTCAGCTTGCGGGCCACATCCCTGCACGGAGGGCGTAACAGCTGTCAATCACAGCGGCCTGTAAAAGCCTCACCTGTGTATCCTCGCCCACCGGGTAATCATCGCTGACGGTGAGCGGACGCTGAGAGCAGGTCGCCATGGTTACCGTCTGTCAAGCAGGGACAAGTTAGGGTTTGGTACTGTAATCAGAGGATTTGGATTTGGTTACAGTTCAGGAAATACTGAAACAGAGATGATAAAAGTCACAAGCAGAGTCATGGATGGATTACTGAGTAAGATTTTGTACCAATGAGTAAGAGAATCAAAGAGACCATAAAAAGACAACTATAGAGAGATGAAAAACATCTGCAAATAGACCACAAACAGATACACAACACATAAAAAGACCAGACACAAAATATAAATAAAAACAAATACAAAGAGAAACAAAATGACTACAAAAATACACTAAATTACCACAAGGTCACAAGGGTTACGACTGTAAAGAGATCTAATATGACTCGAGAGACAATACAAATAGACAAAAAACAACTAAAAAGAGAAACAAAACTACTACAGAAAGACACAAAACAAGTAAAAACAACCTCATAGGGACAATAAAGAGACACAAAATGACAAAAAAAAAGGGTTAGGGGTCAAATGTGACTCAGTCTAACAGTCAAAAATGAACTCCAAGAAGACCAAAACAACAACAAAGCGGTAAACAACTATAAGTCTGTGTCTGGCTCATGTGTAGGAGGGGTGGTGGGGGCTTTTGCGTGTCTGTGCCCGGGGGCCCCACTGTCTCATACTCCTGGAGCTGCAGTGTGACAGCTCTGTGAAGAGGCACAGTTAGCATTACCTGACTCTCAACAGATGTGCTCTTGGCTGCGTTTCAGATCACGTTAAGTAAGCAGCCTACACTGCTCTACTCGAGTCAGCATTTCTTATAATAGTTGGGGTCAGAATACAAAATGTGTTGCATAAGAAAAAGACTTAAAGGGATGTTTTGAAGCAGGGTTGGAAGGGGTACTTGTGATTAGTCCGTGTAGTACAGTAGATGTTGGATTATGGACCTCTATTGTGGAGGGACAGGAGAACAGGAACAGAAGCTAAGCAATGTCTGCCATATTTATCTGCAGTGAAGAGCAAAGTCATATTGTTTTTGAGGTTTTCTAGCCATCATAATTACTTTTCCCAAACAAGAATCACATATCAGCGTGTGATTAATAGAAAACTCACATTTCTTCCTTCCACTTTGCTTGCAAAGACTGAATTATTAAATAATGAATCGTAGAAATGAATCGCTTAAGTAAAAGAAAATACAATGACAAAAACATGACTTTTTACATTATTTTTGTTTATTTTCAAGGTCAATGACGGACATTATCACATTGTACAATGTATAGAACAATATTATTACAATAATAAATACATAATACACCAGTAAAGAAATGACTTACAGGCACTAGTTAAACTAAAGCAGGCACTAGCTGTTTTTACACTATCATACAGCAGGAGCTGCGCAGCACTTGTTTGATCTGTGATTTTATTTAGCTACTGTGAAGTTCCAGGGATTCCCTGCCTATAAAATGCAAATTCAAGTCTTTTTCTTGTCATCAGCGAGGAAATATAACACGCCATGTTTTCTATCTGCTATCTTGCATACTGTATTATAATTCCTATGAGTTTCAGTAGTATTGATCCCTTAATTCAGGGCTCCTAAATGGATTCCACAAGCCCTATGTTTTTAAAAAGCATCACTAAAAATATACATATAAAAACGCTGGCTAGAACAAGCGGTTGTGAAAACCAGCGTTAACACCACTGGGTGTGGAAACGTATCCTCCATGTTTGTGTTGTTGTTGTTGCACCACTCGTGTGTGTAACACAGGTGTGTGAGAACTTCATTAATATAACTATTATCTATTATTATAGCACATTTAACTGTAAAGAAATGCACCTCTGCTCCACAATACGATTACTGTACTTTGATTGCAAATGCATTTTGATTAGACAGGTTGCATAAAAGATTATTATCATGCCTATGATGGGGATGGCTTTTACTGCCGCCAACGAGGTTACCATTTCTGCTTGTCTGGCTCAGGAAAATTATAGAAGATCTAGAGACCAACCCTGAAATGGATACATGCATCATTTTTTCCAATACAAACGACCTAAGTGGAAGTCTGTGCTTTCCCAGAGCTCATGTGGTCTTTTAAAAACTAAATAATATCCGCCCGTTAATTTAGATTGGCTCTAAAGTAAATGGGTTCTTCCTTTGCCCAAGCTAGATCCCTTTCCACAGCTTTCAGTCAGGCCAGTACCTATTCCATAAAATTGCTAAACACGTTCTTGCCTGTACAGCTTTGATGCACAATTGCTGCCTACTTTGTTTGTCTTTGTTGTCTTTTTCACCCGCCGTTGTACTAGTGATGTCTGTGAAATGGCCTTCTTTACCATAATTATTGTCAAAAACGAGCTAAACTGAGAACATAACCTCCTTGTTGGATGTAAACACACATCCATATGATTGAGTACAGACTTACAGACACCCATCACGTGTAATAGAAGCCATGCAAGAATAAAGTGCTCCGTTACAACTGTACCCCGGTCAGAAATCAGGCTGCACTAATGGAAACAGAGGCTGGAGTAGCTCAGCCGTCTAAATACCTAATGTCCATCAGGAGTGAGTCACACTGCGGGATTTACATTGAACACAAGTAAACAAGTGAGTGATATAAGCATGGACCTCTGTAATGAGCTGCGAGGGAGAAACGACCTGGAGGTGTAACAGCATGGCTTTGGAAGGTTTAAAAGTGGCGCCCCCATCAGGCAACCTCCAGAATCATCCTCCACTGGACTGCTGGACAAAGTCGCTAACTCACTATAATAAAATAAAACCTGATACATACACTAACATACACTGTTGTGATGACACACTCACTCAATATATACACACACGTACATTAACTACCGGACACAAAAGATAACACTCCTCTAACAGATATGTGTTCCTGCTTTACAGTATTTACAACGCAGTTACATGTGCAGCATTATACAGCGGAGTACAGGGTGTGTGTGTGTGTGTGTGTGTGTGTGTGTGTGTGTGTGTGTGTGTGTGTGTGTGTGTGTGTGTGTGTTCCTCAGACCTCCACTGCACGGTCTGAGCCCAGACCCTGAGCTTGCAGAGCCTCCTCCCTCTTCATCTTGGGCTTCTCTGTCCGTGTGTGCCACACAAGCACCTGTAACACACACAAGGAATTAATACAATCCTGCTTAAATATCTACTGCAAATACAAATAACACTAATAGTTTATATCCAAACGATAATATATCTGTGCATTAACTTGATATTGGAATAATTGTGAATAAAAATGTGTGAAACCAACTGGGAAAATTTGTCTCAGATGTTAAAGTTTAAATG
Organism: Eleginops maclovinus; assembly: GCF_036324505.1. Classification (NCBI taxonomy): domain Eukaryota; kingdom Metazoa; phylum Chordata; class Actinopteri; order Perciformes; family Eleginopidae; genus Eleginops; species Eleginops maclovinus. The sequence goes on from NC_086362.1 coordinate 9,689,120, forward strand.
TAAATATTGAGTTGATGGTAAGGAACTTTTTTTAATAAATTCATGTATTTCATTTAAATTCTTTGCTAATTTTACTTATGTTGTGTCAATATTTTGGTAACAGTAGTTGCTGTCCATGTGGTTTGACGTAGATCATAATAAAACCATTATTATTATGATCTATTAGCATAACAAAATTCAGATAAAGCAATATTTTAGAGCTTGAAACTGCTACAGCATACAGTATATGGATGGAAATCAAATCCATGTTGTATTGTCCATGTCGTTTCTACATTATGGCGTAGTGCTCTTAAACACACTGAAGAAGATCAATCCAAACACACACACATCATCACTGATGCTCTCAATTCCTCCCTCTCCGTCTTTATCTATCCAACACACTCATTAACACACTCTCACTTTAGAGCAGTTGTCTGCTTTGGGCTCCAGCTCGTCCATGGTGACCAGTCCCTGCAGGAAGCTGCTCTCCAGGAAGCCCATCGGTGCTTCGCCGTCGAAACAGGACTCTGGATTGGCCAGCACCAGCTTGAGGGAGACGGCGAAGCCCGCCATGTCCATTGGGAAGGGACGACTCGGACGCCAACCGGTGTGGAAACGAACCACCTACAAAGAATCATCAAGAGCACAAATATAATATTCTGTATTCATTTCATGTTCTGTCATTCTTGTTTTGGCTTTTGCTCTCAAATGAAGCAAACACACTGTGAGCATTATTCATCTTAGACTTAGCATTCACAAGCACCAACCTTTCCTCCTTCGACCACAGGCCTCTCATATTTCATCCCTCCAACCAGCCCCACCGGCCACACCGACACTCGCTCGGTACTCCTCATCTGACAAAAGAAAATGAGATCTTTGCTTTAATACTGGGACATTACAAACCAACACTCCCTCCAGCAGATTTTTTAAACATTGGTAACAAACTAAATCAGTTGAGGATCATTTAACTAAACACAATGTCACACCCACCTCTTCAAATATCTGCAGGCTGTATGTGTTATCGTCGTCGGCAAAGTAGACCACTCCCTGCTGGTTGTCTCCTCCGGGATGAGCCCTTCTGTCCTCTCTGAGCCACCGTAGTCCCTCGTTCCTCTGCTCCACCCCACGAGGCTTCAGCCAGCTGGGGTCATTCTGAGGGGGGAGGGTTTAAAAGCACTTGTTTGATCCTAAATCATGACAAAAACCTCAAAACCAAATTGCAAATGTTTTTTGATTCACAACTGTTGGGATTTTTGTCTCCACCCACCTCCTGCAGTTTGCGGTCCTTGGCGGTGGGCATGTGTAGGTGTGTGTAGGTCAAGCCACTCTTCACCAGGAGGTCGGACACCAGCGGTGTCTTGTGTGGCGAGTCCTCCACCACAATCCAGTGCAGCTGAGGAACATGGAGGAAGGTCTGCGACAGACGCGTCAGCTCGGCCTTCTGCACCAGCCTGGACAGAAATCAGAGAAGAGGAGTGGACAGTCATAAAAGAGAGTTGAGAGGACATTAATGGTGAGGAGGTAAGGAAACCCCGGGCTACCTTGCGTAAGTCGGGGTGATGACAAAGATGGTGGGATTAGTTATAGGTTTCTGTGGTTTCTTGGTAGCCTCCGAGTTCCTCATTTGCTCCTGAAGACGGTGCAGCTCCCCTCGCAGCCGTGATATGGTACGGTCTTTAGGCAAGTCATGCTCAGAGCAGTCGCAGCGCTGACCTGCAAAGAGTCAGTCACAACAGAAAAAATAAAGTTAAAGAACAACAGGTAAAACAGGATCGCAGGATTAGCTGCATTATCTTGTTTAGTTGTTTGGTCTTTTACACTAAATATATGACTATGGCATGGTCGTGTTTACCTTTATTAATGTGGAATCAATCTATAAATAAATCCTGGACACAGCTTTTAAGAGTCTTGATTTCACAGCAGAAATGTTGACATGTTATTGTAGGAAACACATTTGCATTAAATAACATTAAAACCCTGGTGTCGTGCATACTGGCTCATTGGAATAGCGCTATAGGGCACTTTATAGTTGTGATCCATCATAAATGTCTTAATGTGCTTTCCTGTTTTGACAATGTCAAAATACAGGTCAATAGAGAGTGCTTTTTAACACTTACCAAGCTGCATCAGAGCATAGACAAGGCCAAGCAGCGAGACCATGAAGTAGAGCACAAACACCGTCTTCAGCTTCAGCTTCATCCTTGTTGCCATGGTACCCTGGCCAGCTGAAAGGATGACAGTACAATAAAACTAAACTTTATTGGTAAAGCACCCTTCATACAATTATCGCAGCACTTCACAATCGGTGAAAATAGACATCGAATTAATTTAAAACAGTGATGGAAAATAAAACAGACTTTATGATAGTTAAAGAGTAGGAGTTAAAAAATATATATATACAAATATGAGTTGAGAAAACATGGAAATTGAACACATAACATCAGATGGAAATAAAAGAAACAGTAAATAATACAAAATAAAGTATATGCCACATGAAAAACATTACTACGTTCAGGATGTGGAATATGTTAGAGTATTTTAAGGTGTTCAGGTGAATTAAAACGTGCCACATTTCACATAGCATTCCCATCCATTATTTGCCTTATATGTAATATGTCCAGCTCTAAATGGTTAAAGCTTTGGAGGTTACTATACCCTGTTTCTGAGAAGGTCGAAAAGATGCTTGATGGTGAATCAAGTGTTAGCTATACTGTTAGCCAGTCATTTTGTTTGGACAGAAAACAGTTTCGAGTTTCATGATTATGGACTTACCCGAGGCGGGAAAACGTGGAAGACAGAGTTGAGGTTTGAGATTAAAAGTTTATGTCATCTTGAAGAGGTGAGCATCCATTCATTCGGCTACAGCTACATTAGCTCGGACATCTATTTTGCAGCAATGTACCAACAACTTCCGGTTTCAGCGCAACACAGTTAAGAGTCCCCTCAGAAGGGGGAAGGAACAGGATCACAAATAGTTCCACATTATTCCCGCATAATAGCAATAATACAAATAATTTACTAAAATTAGTAAATTGCTGCCAATATTACAAAACCAAAATAATTTAATAAGACACATATTGAATCGGACGTCCATAATCTGACAGCCCTTACTCTTAGGCCCCGAATTTACACTGGCATTTTTTTCCAGTTCCAGATCCCGTGATTAATTGACCAGATAACGTATAAAATCTTGGGTAAACCATAAATGATGGCTTTGTATGACTCCAGATAGATTCTGCATGTCGGTTAATAATGAACTCTAACAACTAAGTATAATGTATAAAGTTTAATGCACAAAAGTTGGCTATGGTCAATATCATGTCTCTTGTAAATGTATGGCAAACAAATGACTTATTCCTTAGAATAATGCATAAAAACATTAGAAATTGTTACTGTTAGTACATTTCTGAAAGTACATTTGGTTTGTCCAGCCGTGGCACCGGACACCTCCAATCCCCCCTCCCCATTGCTCCCTGGACGCTGCAGGATAGCTGCCCACTGCTCCTTGTACTAGGATGGGTTAAATTCAGAGGACCAATTTCACTGTGTGTGCTCTGCTGTGTGCATGTATGTGACTAATAAAGAGGGTTTCATCCTCAGATTCTGGTTCTTAAAAAGATGAAAGTTTAGACAATGAAAAAACCAAAAGGGGCATCGTTTAAAGTCAAACAACTTTCCTTTATTTGTAACATACAAATAAAACACTGACAAGGCAGAATGACTTAGTTTTCCCTTTCATTGTCGTTTATGGACAAGACTGTAACGCTCATTCTCAAATATGGAGTTTTACTTTTTAACATGGTTTAAAAAGTGTTTTATGTGTAAAAGGCAAGAAATGAAAATGAAGATGGATCCACAACAGCTTATATATACACACACAGAGAAAAACCAGAAGGATCTGTGATTTTGTGAGGGTATGTAACCATTTTCTAAAATAAAAATACTCACTGACTTAAAATTAACTGGTTATGTTTAGGCTCATTTTCGTACTCAAGATATTTTGACTTTAAGACCGCCTTTTTTAATTATTTTTTTAAAGACAGCACGCCTATCTGGATTTAATGTAACCGAGCACTGATCTACAGTCAGTTCAAACTTTGTCATTCACTTTCACATTTCCAAGGCATTGGAGCTTTTTCCTTTTACTGAAACACATCATTAAACTCCTTAAAATGGTGTCATCACATTCTTCGGATCAGTTTCTTTAAATACTATGGCATGAAACACAAAGAAAAACTGACTCCAGAACAGAGCTTTGGTAACTCTCATCCAGTGAACGCGAGGCTGTTAAATAAAACAGATGAGGTTCCATTACGTTTGATTAACCTGAGAGAGACTGTCAGTCGGTTGATTCACTACCACTATGTACACCATCCTCTTTATTGTAACCTATGCAGTAAAAATGACTTTATCAGAAGGTAGTCTAAAACAAGCAATATGTTGTTTTATCATTTTTGTTGTTCATGATAAAAACAAGCATGACAGACCAATAAGTCGTCTCCAGAAAGATTTTTTTGTCTCAAAAATCGATCCATCGAAAACCTTGGTGATAAATAACATGTTTGATCGTTTAACGGAAAATATTTCAGTATCTAAATTTAAGAAAGTGTCCGTTAACTTCACATTTCAGTCTCCCCTGCTTCACACACTTTCACCTGGCATTAATTTGTATGAAATCTCAAGTTGAGCCTTGATATGACCTGTTTTAAAAAACATCTCAAAGCGTACCATTTGAAGCCCTTCACAGACACTACAGAGATTTTAACACCCACAGTAGTGTTAAGATGTACATTTTTACACCTCCAGCCCACAACACAAATCTGACTTAAGTCCTGGAATGAAATGGTTTCTAGACAGGGCTTAAAACTCAGCTGACCAGCATTTTAAACAGTCCAAAAATACCCTGAAGGTTGTGTAAACAGATATGGAATCAAACTGATAGAAGCCTTCCAAGATTGACTGTCTATTTGATATCTGAAATCAATCAAGAATCTGAGCAAAAGCATTGATTTGCAAATCTAGCATGGACAGTTTTACTGTTTAATCCAGAAAGTAGTGGTCAGATTGTTTGGAAAAAAGTCCATCCCTAAACTTTATACATTTCCCACAACTGCCCCAATCTCATTCTTCTAATATGTGAATGGAAATATTAAAGAAACTCTAACGACCCACTCGCAGATACAGTTCAGAAACAGCATGGCTGTGGATTTATCGTGATTTACTAACATGAAATGCTGTCATCAGTGTGTATGACAGTGGTCTGGGAAACAGGTGACGACTGAGGAGAAGAAGAGGAATAATGGCCATTAAAAACAATTTCGGTGCTCTGCAAATAATTCTATGAGCCAATCTTTGTCCCCTCTAACAGCTTCAGAGGCCACTGTAGGAAACGGTGACTTCTACCGATCCTCATTCATGTTAAATCAATATGATTTGCTCGTGCTAACAGAATATTTAAGTGAAGGGATGGAGGATTGTTTTAATACACCTAAAAAGGTAGCGTCAACATCAACCTGTTTATCATCAATACCTCTAGGAAACAGAGCGAACGAAGAGGCGAGTTGGAGTGACGCAAAGCTGAGATTAAAGCAACGAGAACGGAGGCAGACACATCAAAAGAAGGATGGAATTTACAGAAGTGGTACATAAGACAACACAAGGTGGTAAAAAAAACTAAAACATAAGAGCGATGTCTTTAGCATCTGAATGAGCATGCTGGGGGGATATTTTTGAGAATCACTGGGGAAAATAGAACGAAAAATTAAGAAAAGGGCCATCTTGGAGATATTGTGGCTCAAGTTAAAAAAATTAAAAGCATCAACTGAATGAGACGATGGGTGTGCTTAAAGTGTGTTGTTATCTGGTGTTATGATGGGCTGATTTGCATTTGCTGCTAGCTGCAGTGCTTTGTTACCTAAACAGGTAGTTTCATAGTAGAGACTTGTAGATCAGACCGTTTTCCTGGACTCAAATGAGAGCAAGTCCAGCCTTGGACCCTGGTTCAGTGAAACAAGCTTGTAGGGGTCCCAAATAAATCCTGGGCTGTATAACAGAAACTGACTTACTCTGCATCTGCTTGTAATTCATTTATGATTGGGTGAGGACATGATTTGTTTACAAAAATGTACTGTTAGATCTTAAGGTAGTACGTTTCTGTAATACAGCCAGAGTTTAAGTAACACTGCACAATGATTGACGACAGGACAGCCCGTGAGGAGGTGAGGAGGATAGGATGAGGTTCATAGATTTTTTTGTGATTTGGAACTACTAATTGTCATCAACTGGGAAAAGAGAATGAGAAAAGCTTGGACTTTAGACCAAGAATAAGAAAGAGAAAGGAGCTATGTGTGAAAGCTCACACTGCATACTCCTTTTGTAGCAGGAATACACAAAAACAAAAAAAATCTCACTCCATAACGCGACAACAATATCTGAAGCCAGACATTGCACCATCGGTTCGTTTTGAACAAACTGAAAACGCTCGCAGAGTAGCAGCTCAAGCTTTCACACACAGCCAATGAAAGTTGCTGGCTTTTAACCAATCGGAGAGAAGAATGGAGCTGATGCGGGATCAGTGGCAGCAGCCCCCGCAGTGCCCACCCCCGTGGGTGTGTCCCGCCGAGGCCTCGCCGTGTTTGGTCCGCCGGCTCAGGATCTCGTAAGAGCAGTCGTCGCCGCAGCAACCGGACATGCTCGGCGAAGTCTCGTCCATCTCAAATCTAAATGCGTGGAGTGACAGAGGGGGGTGGGTTAATGAAAAGTGGAGGCAGCAGTTAACTCTGAAACAGCATGACTTCTGCCTTTACAAGCCTGATTTAAACTAAAATATCAGGTGAACTACATTAAAGTCAAGTTATGACAACTTCTGGCAGAAAAAGCTGATGCTTGCTCATTAGAGAGACTGGCAAACTAATGAAAACGGTTCTAATTAGAGGTTGTCTAAGGTTGGTTGTTTTAGGACATTTTAACTCAGATAACGTGCATATTATACCTCTAACTTGAACATGACCCACACTTCTTACGAACATAACAGACTGACTTCCTGTTTAACAGTGGAAACAGGAAAGAAGCCTGTAGTTAAATGAACTCTTGAGTAATGCTCTGAAAGCATAGACATTTATAAATCAGCTACGATCACCCTGTCCGGTTTTAATTCCTTTTTTTCCATCTTTAAAAAAACAAGCCCCGATTAGAGCCAGTGTACTCACTGTAAAGCTTCTCTGAAGAACTGGTACGCCCCGTGGTTGTGTTTGAAAACTGTCAACATCACTTTCTTCATCTGTGTACTGGAGGGAGGGAGGGAGGGAGGGAGACAGAAAGCAGAAAGGAAACATATTTACCTTTGTGTCACTCAACTAAAGCGGTGTTTGCATCCAGTTTTGCTCACTAACACACATCGTCTCTGTCTCACAACATGTTTAAAAGCATTTCCTTCCTCATAAAACATGGGCAAAGGGAAAGCTCCTAGCTGTGACAATGCTTGAATACATCCATTAACCAGACTTAATACACCAAACATCTGCATTTCACTCATCAGGACTTTTTACCCGTTAGCGATGAGCTGTAGTATCTGGATGAGGAACTTTCCGAGTCCTTTCCTCCGCACTCTGCTCTCTAACTGCACCTCATAGCTGGAGAGGCAAGACAACATGTTAGACCACAGTGAGCTTATGGTAACAAAGTGAGACTCCAGTAGTGAAAATAAATCTACTACTAAAACTTACCAATATAAAACCTCCTCCCCACACTCCACGTCGAATCGGAAGTGAGAGAAGGCCACGGGGGCGGAGTCTCCATCACGGGCCAGGAGGTACCACGCCCTCTCGTCGTTCATCTCATCCCTCTTTTCCCGCTCCTTCCAGCCCCACTCGCTCTGCTCGTACCTGCAAAAGTATAGAAAAAGAAAATGGGTCATCTCAAAAGGAAGCAACCTGGAACGCTAATTTGGCCCTTGCATTTCTCCCCATCATTAGGCTGGCCTGGAAGGACACGTCTTCTAAATGGAATACATTTAGTTTCGACTTACAGAGGGCCATTTGCTAAATGTAATGCTGCTCTGGCACAGTCACATTAATTGAATTTCTCTGCCTCCATCTCAAATGTGTCTGCATTACATCTGCTCTTGTTGTTTGAAGTCACCCTCCATTGGACCTGAGCACTTCTATCTATTTTCAGCCGTAATGTACCACTCGTATATCAGTTTGGATGTTTTGAAGTGGGCTTGTATGAGGCAGTTATCCAGAGTCAGGTCTACTCTAGTTTGTTTCTCCATCCTGGGGGTGTTCTGACCTCCAACTGCTGTTAATAAAACACTTAATATGGATAAGCACTCATACAACTCCACTTCAAAGCATTTGTGTGCAAGAGAATTTGATCGACATCAAAAACTGTGTGTAGCTGTCTACTTCTTCTAGTTCCAGCCGCAATCTACAGCTAACATCTACACACGCCTGTTGCCCCCCGTTAAAGAGCGGTCACTCTGTTCCTGAGCTACACCTTGAACTACGAGAACAGACTTCTTACAGTGTCTGCATGTTGGCTCTGGTGAGTTCGAAGGCCCACTCCACAGACAGCGGGTTCAGGGTGGTCACTCTCTTACACTCTATCTGCAGGTTCAGCCTGTTGAGGAGCACAAGAAAACAGAGTCAATAACACCGAGAAGTGTGTGTGAGAGAGAGGAAAGACGAACAGACAGAAAAAGACCACCCGCAGAACCACCAAATGGAACAAGTATGCATTTCATGGAATACTGAATAAGTCCTTTGTAGCGTACAAAGCATTACGTACCCGTTTCTGTCGTACTTTTGGAAGGCTGGGAAGGCAGCCAGTGGATCATCAAGCTGTGACAAGAGGAGGATAAATTAGCTTCGGAGACTTTCAAAAACACAAATATGGAGACGATTAATCAACCCATCTTTTTTGAGTCTAGGAAAAGATTGTAAGGGTTGCGTAATGGTGCCGTCAGAACATATTTAACTCATTATTCTTGCCTGGTAAGTTCAGAAAAGGACTTTAAAACCAGAAAAAGACAACAATTACTGTGATATCCAAGAGGATGTCGATTAAATTGTGTTGGTCTCTGAGTCCTCTTTTCTGAGCCCTTCTTCTTGTACATATTATAAGACATTTGGCCCCTGGGCAGACATGTGAAATATGCAGCTGCATTTGCAAACAAAACATACAATACATAAGTTCAGAAGATACTGAGACTGTTATATTTAGAACATTCTTTCTGTTGAATGAGCCATTTGATTTCTCCTAATGACAGGGTTGCAATAGTGGCTCTAATTGAGGGGAATAATATGTAAAACGTCATTAAATATTCAAAACAAAACCCGTTTAGTATCCAGCCATACCTCTCATCCAGTTAAATGCCAAGGAGAGCTGGTTTAATTTTATTGTGTGAATGATAATAATGAAAGCACAATAATAAAAACAGTACGTTTAATGTCTTAAACATGTTTGTAACGTGTGTATGACAAGGACATCCACAAATAACGCTGACATCAGCCGGCAGGAATGCAACAGGAGGTTCAGAAGAGTCTTAAGGCCACACTAATCTTTAAATGTGTATACAAAATAAAAGTAAAAACCTAGAAATTGAGTACCCACATAAGAAGGAGGAGTTGAACAGGTTTTATAAGTACGTCTGTTTTTTATTTCTATTGGAACAGCCCTCTGGTTACTGTATTGGTTATCCTCAGTAAACTTATTTTTGGATTAAACTTCATCTGAGTCAGTGTCATTTGTTTTATAACGTGGAGAACTCAAAGGCTACAGAGAACCAGCCCGATCTGATCCCACCAGAGATGTGTTTTGTAAAACAGTGAATACACCGTTTGTTCTTTTAGTCCACAGTTAAGATTTATCACTGTTGGCAAGAGAACTAACAAGACTTAAAGTTACTTTGGGAGAATTTCTTACATTCCTCCTCTGTTGGCACATCAACCGTCGAAAGGGGGTGGGCGAGAGAACAGCATGCGACACAGTGTGCCCCATTTTGGGACAAAGTGACACAGAAAAAGTAATAAGCGCTGTCCCGCCTGTACAGAGCCTGGAGAGGAAGTACAGCTCGAGGGGAGTGTGTGAGTTTTCTTCTCCTCCGGGCTTCAATAAGGTTTATCTCGAGGCCACCTCCTATGCTGGTTGTTCTACTACAAGGCCTGGATTTAATAATGCCGATTAATTATGCATTAAGAAACATATGGCACTGCGTTTGGCTTTTCCTGTGGTTTGACATCAATTAGGGGCGGATTCAGAGCAAAAGGGCCTTTTTATCTTTCGCTTTCATTACATGGTACCGTGTCTATTTCTCTAACTCAACAAATCATGATCAAAATCACAACTCACAATGCAGGCTTTAAGTGCCGTGCTTGATAAAATCTCTGTGTTGGAGAAACAGCATGTAGACGGGCCACATGGTGGATGCTTTTATATGAAGCACTTAGCTGAAAAAGTGCTGCCTGCATAGCCATTATCAACTGACAGAGCTGCAGATTTCGCACTCGTTTAACAGTCAGTGAGCAGCTCCACCTCTGTTTCTGAACTAGGTGACCCCAAAGGTTTCCTAAAAGCCTTCCATGTGTTCGGCTCCCGAGGCTAAATCGCTGGTTAATCTGCCTCCAGAATTACCTTATTGGCTGCGTCCACCTTGGCACACACGGCATCCATAGCTGCCCTCTCTTCTTGGCGCTTGGCTTTCTTCTCCTTTGCTCTGTTGGACTTTCTCTGGAATCAGAAATAAGAAAAAAGTATGAATTGTTTTGAAGCTGTAGGCAATAATGTAGGAGGAAAAAATGCACAGACAGAGGAACAGTAGAGAAGGATATTATGGAACAGAGGTAGATTGATAAGAGACACTTTGGGAGATAAATTAAGTTGTAAAAAAAAAAAAAGGACAAGGAAATTAAATTCACTGACTTTTTTGCATTTTTCTTCTCCATCTCATATGATCAGCTAAATATCTAAACTATTTATCAGGTTTGCATTTCCTTTTGTTTACCTATTTACTTGTATACCTCCATATATAAATTACCAGTTGTATTCTGTCTTTCTTTGAGTGCAAACCTCATTTTGTAGCAGCATTTTAAAGCACCTGTTAGAAATGTACATCTGTTATAATATTGAGCATCCCGTCTATAAAAACAGCATTATACAATCACATTGATATCAGTAGCTTGTTTGAATAGTGTTGTCAAAGCTGTGGGAAACAGTGGAGTGTAAATATTTCTGGTGTTGCATATTGCAGTGTGTGTGTGTGTGTGTGTGTGTGTGTGTGTGTGTGTGTGTGTGTGTGTGTGTGTGTGTGTGTCTGGATGATAGTATTGGAGAAATTCTCTGATACTGATACTTTAATTAAGCTTCTCTTCTTGGCTTGATATCCAGTGCTAGTATCAGCAATGGTGCAGCCATAATTCACACACATTACTGCATCCATGCCTGGCTACTGAGAACACACGCTTTGAACGCTGCTATAAATATGTCTCCACCAGGTGCACCACCATAAATAGTGATTATTAGCCTTCTACAGTTATTGACACATGCAATATAATGAGAAAATGTACACTCAAGTAACTAACAACAGAAGTTTGGCTAGACATTAGGGCTGCAACTGACACTTATATTCTTTGTCAATGATCTGATGCTATTTCGCCAGTCTATTGGTTTGTTGTTTGGTCTTTAAAAGTCAATAAACGGTGAGAAATGTGTATCAGTGTTTACGAAAGGCAAGAAAGACATCCTCAAATTAAAGACGGATCAGTTTATGGTCATGGAGAAGTAAAGAAAGCAGAAAATATTCACACTTAACAGGCCGAAATCAGTAATAACACTTTTCTCCGCTTCACAAATGATTCAAATCGATTACCAAAATACATAATAAAAGAGCAACTTTGAGTCTTACAAAAACACCATCTGAAGACATTAAACTGGGCTCTGTTTAATTAAGCAGATCTGAGATAATTTATGATATTTGGTAGATCTATAAATGGTCATACACATGTAGTATTATATGTTATGTATGGCTAAAAGGGATTTGGAAGCCTCACAGTGATAATCAACATTTCAGTGACATGTTTACAGTGCAAAAATGTCTAATTTATACATCATGGACAAACAAGTAGAAATAAGCTACAATCCTTCACTGGAGGCAGACTTGAACAGAAAAAAGGTTACAATTATGGGAAGGAATGCACTGAATGGCCCACTATAGCTCACAGCATAACTCTGTACCAAGCACAGACAGGCTGCAGACTGATGAAACACGTGGATTGGTTTATCTGGAGTGAAAGTGGAGGATAAACCCAGAAGTCTAGCTTAAGTTAATACAACTAACTCAGCTTTGCAGCATGAGTGCAGGCCTGGCTGGGACTGGGGAGTACATTATTCCCACCCAACATGTCTGAAGTGAATATACCCAGGTGAGCTAAAGACAGCACACTGTGGCTTGTTGGTGTAACACACAAACACACACAAGTTATTAGCAGTAATAGCTAGCAAAGCCCTCGTCATTAACATGGCATTCCTAAGTGGCTAGCACAGCTAGCACGCTAACAATGGCAACACATTGGGAGAAGTTAACAGAGCGTGGCTGCCAGGACAATGCAGTAATAACGCTGTAAATGCTACACGAAGCTGTGTGTAGGCTTGGGCTAATGTTAAAATGCTATATTGAGGAAGCTAGCATGCTAACAGGGCAAAATAAGCCCCGCTGCCAACCAACACCTTCGGCTACACACATCCACCATGGTCTCCCTCTTTTTCTTTCTCTCCTCACCATCACGCATTTACGAGCACAAAACATCCACCTTTCATTGTAGCAACTGAAATTAAACAAAACACCGACACACTCACCCCCATTTTGCAGCTGTGTGTGTTCGATCCCCTGGAGAAACACACCTCTATTGTCCCCGTGGTTCACTGCTGCTGAGTTATTAGTCTCGTCAGACACAGAGAAGGGGCCAGATTAATATGACAATGATAGATAGTGTGCTAACGAGGCTAGCTGGCTATTAGCACCGAGCGGCGGCTTTGGGAGAGGCGGCGGCAAAGCGCAAATTTCATTAAAAAGTAAATGAAAAATTAGCTGTTTTTGTTCTCTTTAAATCGGATTGGCGCCAAGAGTGCGAGGCTGAATTTATTACAGGTCCCTTCCTTGCCCTTTTCTTTTCTCTCCTCTCCGTCTTCTCTGACTGTGGTGCGTTCACGTCCTCTCCACAGGCTTCGACTCCTGAGACCCTGCTGCACATGTTCTTTAAACTGAACACCTACCTACATCATGTTGTTGGAAAGCAGTATTATGACGAGTACGCACCTTTTTAAAAAACATTTTTTTAAAGGATTTTTGGGTTATATTTTGATTAAAAAGTCAAAGGAAAAAGGTGTCCCTCCGCTAGGGGATATTCCAAACGATTTAACTTTTGCCATAGACATTTAGTGTAGGACACATTTCACAACATTGTTAAACAGCTTTGACATTTAGGATCACATTGTCAAAAGTCGTAAACTCTTTTATACTGTATATATGTGAACTCATTTTGTATATCTGCATGTTTTTATATTGTTATTCTTATACTCCATGTCTTTATTTGGTTATTATGTATGCATTCAGTGCGTTTCTTTATTTGTATTTTTTTATTAATGTGCAATGCATGCTACATGCTGCAAATAACTGATGTGACTTAAGTGACAGTTCTCTTTAGGCAGTTCATTATTATAATATTGTTTCATCATTGTTTATGGTACATTAATGTCCAAGAGGCACTATGTATGTACTGTGTATGTTGGTCAAATTAAAGATAGTTGATACAGTTTCAAGGTTTCAAGGTTTCAAGGTTTCAAGGTTTTATTGATCATATGCACAGCAACGTATATGTTGGCAATGAAAATGTTATATCCCATGCTCCTCCAACAACTCAACATACATGGTGCAAATAAGAATCATAAAATAGTCACAAACCTTTGGCTTGTTTTCAATTATCAAACTGCGAAGAAACGTAAAAGTTTACAGCAGCCGAAATTAAAATGCATGGGGAGAAATACCTTAAAAATGTAGTTAGCATTGACTGTAGTTGAGTAAATGTTACGATTAATAAAATGAATGTATCTTTAAACACATACAGTCCTGAAAACTGAAAAAAATTGCCTTTTTTAATACTGGAATGTAGCACTAAATTGTATTCTATATGTGGACACTGCCCTGAACACAAACATCCCAAACAGTAGTTTATTTTTACAGTTTTGCTTTGGTTTTATCAAGTCAGTCTATATTATGTTCGTAAGAAGGGTAATTCCTTATTTTAACAAGCATACGACACACTCAGAAAAGAACTCTGGCAGCGGTGGGATTTGAACCCACGCCTCCGAAGAGACTGGAGCCTTAATCCAGCGCCTTAGACCGCTCGGCCACGCTACCTTGCAGTACCATACTCTCTGTGCGTTCGAAATCCCACGGCATTTGAACGCACCACTACTTTAGCGCGAACATGGTTTCCTTGTTTAGAAAGTGACGACAGACCCTCAGAGGGACAGGGAAGGTCTTTATAAAGCAGCTTAATTACAATTTGGCCTTAACAATATTTTACATTTTAACAATATGTTTCAAACGTGACAACATCCCATCATAATGACTAACTTAAATGCAGGGAATGAAATATTATCTGTAACACAATTAGGCCTATACAAATTGAGTTTAAGTTCAGATGTTTAAACTTCTTACACCCTGATATTTATAATATTCACAATTATATGCTTCATATTTTTTAAGCATAATATGTTCAGAGGTTCTACCCTTTGTAAAACTAATGTTCCAGTTACCTGTAACTTTCACTACACAGATGTTAAGGCTGGGAGATAGGATTTCTTTTAATGATTTAAATTGGCTTTACATTGTGTGTTGCATAATGGTCTGCCAACACTGATTTGTGTTTTTTAAATACCGAAGGTATTTTTCAGGGATGAATGACAAAGATCATGTCCTCAGATATTGGGCATGAGATGCACCGAAGTGCATCTAACATGTTTCATTAATCTTTGATACTAATATGTGGTAAATGTGCATACATGCTAGAATAAAGCAAACATGTATATTTATGGGGTGTATGGGCTGCTTGGACCTTTGGCCTTTTTTATTTAATTAACAAATAATAAAAAGCCAGAGATTAAATTCAACCCCCAGTAATTGTTCAGAGATGCAGAGTATCATATTGGCCACTAGGTGGGGATGTTTAGAATGAAATCACTGAGTTCAGTAACTAAGATGCAGACAGGACACAAAGAAATGAAAATAGTGATAAATACTTTGCTTCCTCTGTTTGCATTTTTCCAACCGTAGGCATTGTTTAATGGTGAAGCATAAAACTCACGTTGGTCCTCAAATCCGGCATCATTAAAGATATAATCTTCATTAGCTAAGAAAGCAACCACAAACATGTCAGACAGGAACCATAAGGCACCCCTAAACCATTTACGCGATCATGAAAGGACTTCAGAAGAGACTAAATTAAACTAATCATAAGTACAGAAACACATACAGCACAGTTTTCCTGAGAGGTGGAAATTAGCTAAAATCTTAATAATAATCTTTGATCGGCACATTGAGTATGTAGTGAGCAGTAGGCTTATTAGTACTTTTATACAGTTTGGGTGTACTGTAATAACGTCAGATGAAAACAAAAAGGCTGAGCAGGATTAAAATCTGTTCAAAGATCATCAGAGCAAAAACAAAGATTTGTATCACTTCAGTATCAACAAATCCTCCGGAAAGCAGCAAATATGTTCTTTCAAATTAGTTATCTTAGTTTTTAAAAGGAAGCAAAATGCTAAATACATTTTAATTCTTCCATTAGTTTTTTTCACCAATGTATTCCACATTTTAGCTTCATAGTGTTTGTTATGTTACTGTGTAAAAGCCCCTTTAAAAAGTTCCTTTTTTTTAGGAAGTAAAGGGGAAATTGGTTGATTTTGTAGATATCAACATTCTTTTTCTTTCGTAAAACACTCCAAATAAGGGTTAAATATTCCTCAGATTGCTCACTATGACTGTGGGTTCCTGGTGTGATGGGAGATGAGATGGCCACCCTCACAAGCCCACCCACTTTTTCCATAATGCAAATAAAGACACACACACACACACACACACACACACACACACACACACACACACACACACACACACACACACACACACACACACACACACACACACACACAGCTCGCAGATGGCAGTGTCTAAACCCCGCCTACAGTCTTTTGTCTTCAGGGAATCTGTGTCTCTGCTGTCGGCAAACAAATTGTATGTTTCTTGACAGCAGGGGGCGCTATGAGGCTCTGAGAGTCTAGTCAAGCCTGATGCTCATTGTCGTGAATCACTGACACACAAACACACCAACTCATCCTGCCGCTTAGATAATAGTCTAGTATAAGTATTTAAGACTTTCTACATTCTCTGTGGTGTGTGTTTGCTCGCAGGACTGGATAACGAAATTCAAGCTGCCCCATCCCGTCTCCACACACACACACACACACACACACACACACACACACACACACACACACACACACACACACACACACACACACACACACACACACACACACACACACACACACACACACACACACACACACACACACACACACACACACACACACACACCCCTCTCTTCAGCTCAGCAATGTGTGAGGTGGCTTGCAAACCATATGGATGGATGGATGGATGGATAGATAGATGGATAGATGAAGTGCAATGTTGGAAAGGACAGGAGGGAGGATGAGGATAATGAGGATGATGAGGCCTCTCAAAGCAGCGAGCCCTGCAGCACAGATTTACAACACATAGACTGGACAAGCTATTCTTCTGAGATGAAAGGGTTTTGCACTCTTTTCTACACATGGGCTTACGATGTATTTCTCCTGCTGTGGTACTTTTATATATATATGCAATACGTGGGAGCAATTTACTGCTAATTGTATGCACGGCTATAGTGAAGCCGCTTGAATCAAGTCTGCATCAACCCCACTAAAAATACCTTTAGCTGTTCTGGATTGAACATTTTAGCCTAATTTTACAATTTACTGCAAATGTATAATAGAGAAGGTCTTTACGGCCCATGTCCTACTTGGGGCTCACACAAAAACAATTTACATTGACATAAAGTACTACAAGTTAGAGAAAAAAATGTATTAAGGTTTTTAGGGCTGTCCCTTTAAGCACCACTGTCAGCTTTGCAGACACAAGCTAACAGGCAGATTGTCCTAACATTTGCTAAGTATATTCATGCGGAATGCATACTGATATTTATACTGCAATCTCGTAGTGTGAAAGCATAAAGATGACACTTCACAATATTGAACAAGACTGGTTTCAACATGATATGCCTCCAAAACAAAAGGAATTACCACTGAAAAGCTAGAGAATCATTCAAACAGACACTGATAAAACGTAAACATTGACTTTAATTATATGTATTATGTCAACAGAATACATATAATTGTATTAGGTTAGTTGGAAGCAATAATATTAAGTTGAACCTACAATTTTTGATTTAAACTTTATTATTCTATTTAATAATACTGCTTCCAATAAGCTAATGTGTAATCTGTTGACATATTACATAAAAAGTCAACATTTAAATGCTTTTACATGAAAGACAATTTTAAGGCCTTGAGATTAGAGTTCCTAATCTTTTCCACACTGTCTTTTACATCCTTATATGAATTCATTTTGATTCAACATACTATGATCTGTTATGTCATAAATGCTTGTGTCAGACTATAATGAGTCATTCAGTGTGTCATAGTGCAGCAGCAGTGACTAGGTTTTGGCATTCAGTGCATGGAAATCATGGTATAATGAGTCTGCAATGACAGAGTGCATCATTCACTGTGCAGGTGAATATTAAACATTTAGACATGCATGGAAGTCCTACTGTGAGACAGCAACTAGCAGGGAGATTCTATCACATCTGATTCTACATCTCCTGAGATAACAGAGAAAGTCAGAGGATTCTTAGAGGGGGAAGGATGGGAGTCAGGGGGAGGTGTAGGGAAGGACGGAGAGAGCTGTATGGACATGTGGAGAGGAATGGGGAAGACAGAAAAAAGTGAGAAGAGCAGGCAGATGGATAGACAGGCAAGAGAAGGAATGAGACAGGTGGAGAGAGGAAGGAGGAGGTGAGGAGGAGGAGGGGGGGTGAGGAAAGAAGTGGAAACAAGAGTGAGCTTAAGGGAGAGTAGGAGGGATGCCGAGAGATCGAAGAGAAACCGAGCAAGAAGAGGAGGGAAAGGGAGACAGAGTGACGAATGGAGAGGAGGACAGAGGAGGAGGAGGAGGAGGAGAGGAGGGAGGACAGAAGGGAGGAGAGGAGGGATGTGGAGGGAAGGAGGGAGGGGGAGAGCAGTTGTTCATTATAGAGGATGTGTTAGGGACTGGAGGACTGAGGGAGAGAAGAGACCGTGGAAGGGTGAGTTTCATGGACACTGACTAATCAGAAGAAAGAAAGGAAGGAGGCAAGAAAAGAGAAGAGGAGTGGGGAGGAGAGGGGAGGAGGTGGCAGGGGTGAAAATGAGACTGGAGAGGAAGAGAAAGGGGGAGGAAGAGGAAAGAAGGGGGGGCCTGGAGGTGAGCAGAGCGAAACTGCTTTACTGTATCACTGTTGGGTGAGGATGGGGGGAGGGGAAGGATTTGCACGTACGCACACACACTGTGGAAATCTAAAGCGACACGAGAGGAAGACTGCCAGTGAGGGAGACAGGAAGGAGGAAGAGGAGGAGGAGGGGTGAGGGAGGAGAGGAAGAGGAGGGAGGGAAGGAGAGGAGTCATCACTGTGGAGAGTAAAGTAAAAGGGAAAGCAGAGGAGGGAGGGGGAGGAAAGCACAGGAGTTAAACGGAAGGGAAGAAAGCAGGGAGGCAAGGGGAGAGAAAGAGAAGGGGAAGAGGGGCCGGGGTGAAAAAAAGAAGAAATAGGGGGAGGAGAAGGAGGAGGAGGAGGAAGGGGAGAATTAGGGCAGATATTCAGGGAGAAAGGAGAGAAAGTATTGAAGAGAGGGAGATGAATTAATAAGTAAAGGGAGAGGAAGAAGACAGAGAGAGGAGGTGCAGAAGGGAGCAGGTTAAGGGGGAGGAAAAACAAGAGTTGGGAGATAAGGTGGGAAAATGAGAGGATGATGAAGAGGAGGTGGTGGTGATGCCAAAAGGATAGTAGAGAGAGAAAGCTGGAGGAGTGTGTAACAGGCTGTTACATGTCAGCAGTAGCAGGTTGTGTGTGTGTGTGTGTGAGTGTGTGTGTCAGCATCAGGTGTGAAAAAACCTGCACAGATATCAGTAAAACAATCCCTAGTTCACTCGCACACACAAACACACACATCCACCTGTGCACGTACACACACGTAGCCTACGGGAAGCACAACTCTTTTGATTTCTTCGTCATTTCAAATAAAGAAATAGGAAGTGTATAAAGGTGTATTCATCTGAGTTATTGTGCGGACTCTCTGGCTCTCCCATACTTTAACACACATTTAAGGTCCAATCGTACCTCAGCCTCCTGCCCTTTTCTCTCCACCATGCACACATCAGTACAAGTCTGGACAGCCTGCCTCAACACACGGATGCACAGCTGACGAATCCCTCCGCCGACACACTAGCAAGTAGTCCTTAATTTATGTGATTTTTAAAAGATTGCAGATTAAGAATCACTCAACAAATACTTCTGTTGGTTTCTAACGCATTATACGCATTTTTATTATATGTCCTCCATTTAAAACTGTGGATCATTATCATATAAACGTGTTGGAAGCTATGCAGTTATTAAAAGAGATTTTTGTATCAGTACATGCTGGCAAATAATTAGTGTCAATTTACACATCTATGGAAACAACATCTTAAATTGAGAATAGGCTACATTAGTAGTTTTGGAGGACTACTTTCTGTCAATCCAAACGGCTGGTTGTGGTTGGGAGAGGCGAACGCATCAGGGCGGATGTCCACCTCACTTTTCCCCGGGTGTTATTCGTCTCCCCGGCACACACTCACGGCTGCTTCCATCTATCCATGCAGTTCACTTCATTGTACTGGCTCCGCTCATCAATTAGGCGAGAATTAAGCCGTTTTAGATGCGATAATTGTCTTTAAGCGCGTCGAAGAGGAATATAAACTGTGAACAGAGGCGCAGATAAGTTTTGAGTGCGAGGAGAGCGGAGAGAAGCGAAACACAGGTAGGAGAGTGACTGCTATCTCGACTTCCAACTATTATCGTTACTAATGTAACGCGAGGGTACTAGCCGCAAGCTAACCGGCTAACGTTAGCATCCGGACAACCAACTAGACTTCAGGTTGCACTTTGGAGATAGAGGGGGAGGCAAATGTCGCCTTGTTTTATTATTTGACCTCCAGAAATAACTCAGGACCATTCAAACTACTAAACGTCCCGAAAGAGACCGACAACTCGAGTTATAATATTCTGGAGAGCGAGTTTTCACTCCAGCAGACAGTAGCGTCAGGAGTAGTAACAGCAACGTAAGCGTGCGGAAAACAAAAGGACTTCACATGACTGCTCAGCTAAGATGGAGAAATATCTTCAGCTAGCACACCTGGCTGCAATAGAGTACCAGGTGCTAATCCACACCTCATATGTTTGGTTTAGTAACACATTAACTAATTTATAGTAAACCAAGGTTCACATTTATACTAAAGAAAGGAGTCCCCATACTATTATTTTGGTGTTACCTTTGACTTTAATACAAATAACAACACTACAAGATGGGACACTTACTGATTATATCTACCTACATAATTGTCACTTCAGAAGCGCCTAAGTTGTTAGTACGAGTCCAAAAGGATACATCAATAAGATAGTTGAACTAAACATGTACACATGTATGATGTATAGAACAAACACTTGTTAAAATGATGTACTTGGCATAAGCAGGTGGTTGCGCAATAATTGAATAGACCTGGTGTCTGGTGCAGTTGGCTGTTATGTATTATAGATGTATATCTTATAACAGTTGTCAGAGATCGAGGCTATCGGTGGCGGTGTTCGAGGCTACCCACCAGCCCCCCGAAAGTAACTCTGAAAGTGAACAGAGGCGGGATTATAGCTTCATCTTCGAACCCCTCGTAGCTCTAGTTGAATCGATGCATCACATTTAAATCCTGCGAGTTAGATGTAAATAAACAGGGCTATGTTTATGTTTGATGTTGTGAGTTTGCAGTGAAGTTAAGGGGACAGCTGTTGTAGTGTCGGGGGGCCACCGACAGCCGCGACAGACAAAGACTCCCAGAGAGCCTCAGACACTTGTATTGTCTGGCGGAGTTTGCTAGATGTGAATGAATCTGCCCCTCACCCTCTGCGGAGGAGCCATAACTGCTCATGATTTATCTGGAAAATAAGGGGGAAATAAGTTAACGTCGCCCATATGACTTGTAACTCCACGCCCGGGCTTTGTTCTAGTCGTAGTTCGAGTTAGGTCAACAAGAGTTGCTGATGGGTTGGGTGAAATAAAGTATAAGACAAGGTGCTTGTTCTGCGATCTGTGAGTGATATCGCTCATTGTTTTGTAACCGCACTGTGTTTTGTGTACCAGGAGGGAGGGAGTTTAGTTGGGTTACTTTCTGTGTCCTGAGTTGACCGTCTAGTCTTTGTGCTGCTGCTGTGAGTGTGGAGATGCACAGAAAGCGAGCCTTGGCCACGTAATAATATAGCACTGACTGTGGATGACACTCAAAATAAGTCCTCCACGCTGGAGGGCTCTCTCTTATTTATGGCACGTTTTTTCTTTCACTTTGTTTTGCAGATGCTGCGACTTGTCAGTTCTGTTTCCTCAGCTTGTATGAGGAAAGCTGCATCAAGTAGTTTAATACTAACAGCAACAAAATGCCACTATTTTGTTAATCATTTCTCAAGGAATTCCTCATACAAAAGACAATTGTGTTTTAGCCTCTTATTTTCTCTGCTTGTATATAGCTGAATACCTTTGAGGTTTAGGATTTACAAAACAAGACATTTAACCCTTTGACTATGAGAAACTGGGACATATGAGATGCACATTTCCCACAATATCTCTGCAGATGTATCCATGATGAAGATAAAGGTTGGATGCAACTCTACATATGAGCATCACCATGGTTTGCAAACAGTATTTGTTAGTGCTGAAATTAATCTTCTGATTATTTTCTCAATTAATCATTTGGTGCATCAGATGGTTACAGTAATGCGCCTGACCTGTCTGCCAAATCAATATGACTATTGCTTACTCGCAGACCTTGTTAAATGGATTTGATGGTGGCCATATTGGACTGAATCTCATTAAATAAAGCTTCCTGGCAGGTCTGCTTTTATTTACTTGGTTAGGGTGGCCTGCCTGCTCATATTTTATTGCCACAATAAACCCTAACATCCTGTTACCTTACATAAAAATGATCCCACATGGTCAGGTATACAGACATTAAATTGGTAAAAGAGTGCACTGGAATGTGAGTAGAAGAGCTCCTTAATGGTCTGGGGCACTAAATGGCCCTGTGTGCTGGTTGTGGGTGGTGCCCCCATGGCAGCAGTATCTTCTTAATTAACTGGAGTAATAAAGGAGGATGTGAGTTCATCAGTTTGAGTCCTGTGTTGAACAAGGACTTCTGAATTGTCTGTTGAGGTGAATTGAAGGTCAATACCTGGTGGGAGAAGATCAGAACGTGAGCAGAAAATTAGCCAACAAACCAATGGCACATTCATCACCTTTATGTTCCATTTAACTAATCCGTGTAAGCACACTTTTGATTTGAAGTTTAGAGCCTGACCAAATCACAAAGGTTAATTAGTCTGGAACCGCTCAGTTCATTTTCAATTTACAATGAGCACTACTTAAGGACAATCCTGTGGCCAGGAAATCTCTGCAGCACAACAATATTTAATTAAAACGACACCTTGCAACGCCTATTGCCATGTTTTGATTTCAATAGCATTTTGATGAAATGGTTAGCCCTATTTTTCAGGCAACCAAGTTCTATCTGCTGATGAAAATGAGGGATTCTGGGAGAGGTAACTGAGCTGTTGAGTGTGAACATGTTCTCATGCAGTAAAACTATGTTAGGAAATACACTCTGCTGAAGGGAAAATGATGGAATTGGTTCCAATGTAGCAACACAAGGTGCTATTCTACGTTTCAAGAGTGATTTAAAGGCTTTATAGGGTTTCAAGTGAAAACGTAGCGCAGCCAAATATCTGCCAAGGGATATTTTTATGGGGGGTTGCATCACCCGTAAGACAAATGTTTTTTTTTGTTGATGAACTGTGGTCTGTACATGCCGTCATTTCATATCCAGTGTGTGTGTGTGTGTGTGTGTGTTGCAGCCATGCCCTCAGTGATGGAGCGCTCGGGGTCCGGGGTCCTGTCCAGGAGCAGAGCCAAGACTGTCACCAATGGCAACAGCCAACCACACTCTGAAGACGAGAGCAGTGACGAAGAGCATGCTCATGGTACAACGCACACCAACACTAAACAGAATCTACTGTCTTAACCTACATTTAATTGTTGGGGGGTGGATTTGGTTCATATTGTTTGATATTTCGTTGTATGAATACTAGAGCTTCCAAAGGCTTAGCTTCTGTGCTGGTAGTCCTGTGTGTTTTTCAAAACTGGGGGCATGCCGACCACCATCTCCTTTAACTAAAACACAAGGACTTCCTACAACCCCCCAGCAAACACCAAAGCTATCTCTTCCAATCCTGCGATGACATATACTGTGAAATAGGTAGAACGGTAGACGTTTCCATCGTGCAGACGCATGGAGCCGGCTGTTGGGTTGCATTCGTTGCATTGCTGCAGAGCTTCCTCAGTCCCTGCACACTGCTCTCCTCTGTCCTCCTCTCCTCCACCCTCTTCCCACACTCTTCCATCTTCTTCCCACATCAATCTTTCATTCCTCCATTCTCCCCCTCACACAATGACTGCTCATGATCTTTACATGTTCAGTTGTCTCACTTGACACACGGACCGGAGATATCTTTTTAGATCAAACTGTTAAACCGGAGTACTCAGGGAGCGATTCAACCGCTCTGTTTCCTGCATGTGATGTAGGTCTGAGACTTTGCATCAAAAGCCACCATCCGGAATACATTTTTTTTGTCATTTATTGCTTCCTTTCATCCCCCTTTTCTTCCATCCAATCCGCTTTACTCTTGCCCTTCCTGTCTCCACCCATTCCTCACCATCTACTCCAGTTTCTATCTTCCCTGTCTCCTCCCTTCCTGTCCTCTCTCCCTGAGGAAACAGTAATCTGTCCTCCTCCTCAGCTGCTGGCTTGCCTCTCTCACAGTCTCTCTTCAATCCTCGCCTTCTAGCCTCTTAACCACAGCACTAATTACTTAATATCTGCCATCCGCTGTCGTACACCCCCTCCTGTCACTCAGTGGTAAATATGCTTTAGATTGAACATTATCATGCATTAAACATTATCGAGACATGCTATTACTATTTCTATATTAGTTCCTTGTTAAGAGAGACGGATTATATGATATAATTAAAACGTTTCTGGTATCCTGGTTGAAGCAAACTGATCTCAACACAAATGTTTAGAATACATAATATTAATGGTATCAGACTGGGATCAGGGCCAAAAAACAGGATTAGGATATCCCTATTGCTTTTTCCCCCCATCTTCACATGAGTATATCTAGCTCTGCAACTTCTGAAGAAATCTACAGGAACAAATGTCCCCCATATTCCAAAATCTCTACTTCCTTCTGGGCCAAAGAAACTGATATTCTTCTTGTGTCTCTCTACAGACAGTATGATCCGAGTGGGAGGAGACTACCAGGCTCAGATCCCAGAGTTCAAACCAGGTAAGGGAAGCATGAGAGAAAGGGAGGTGGAAATAGAGAGAGGGAGGGAGGAAGTCAGGGCTGAGTAGTAGGAGACATAGAGGAAGGAGAAATGTGGAGGGCATAGAAATGGAGGAATGAGGGGAATGCTGATGATGAGAGAAAAGAAGGGCAGATGAACCGTTAGGTAGGTTTGCCCTCGCTCAGTAATGGAAACTCAATGTGGATTGACAGGTTTACATAGGTGGGTAAGGAAGGCCTCAAATGAACCCTATAAAGGTAACGTCTTTGAAGGAGTTTGCTTTGCAGCATCCAAACCCTTTATTTTAGTGACTTATAGAACACTGTAGTGATACTAACTCTAGAGAAATGTGGCTTATTATCCCATCCTGTTTGATTGTACGATTAGTAGAGCAGATGAGGGAGTAGCAGCAAACCAGCCTCCAGTTTAACGTCTTTTTGGCACAACACAGGTGTGGAATTCCCGAAGTGGCTGACATGCCGCCGTCTTGTCCTTTTCTTTCTTCCTAACGAAACGGAAGCCAAAGATGGAACCTAAACAGGAGAAACCATGCAAAGCAGAGGGAGAAAGAGTTAATATAAGGGTTGATAAGAGGACCATCAGTATTGTGCAATCGTATCTTTGCTACTCTTGAGTCCAGCTCATTAGTGATGCGCACTGCAGGCACCTGTTATAAGAGCCAATCCTCACCAACCACCATAATAAAATAATCATCCTCCAGAACCTGACCCAACCCGCAGACCACACAGCTAATGCATCATATCACATGGTTAGCACTCAAGTAGAACAGATAGACTTGTCTGGACCAAAGTCATTCCACGTTGGTAAAGGCCTGTTTATAGACGAGGTAAACTAGTAAAAACTTAAATGTCTGCGACTTCAAACTGTTGCTGGTACCAAAAAGGAATTGTCCTGGTTTGTTTGTTTTCTCTAACAGACAGTCCTAACCGCTACAATGAGAAGGACCAAAGGAGCATGTTGGTCTGGTGTCCCAGTGTTCAGCTGTCTGATGCAATGTGTAAGCCACACACACACACACACACACACACACACACACACACACACACACACACACACACACACACACACACACACACACACACACACACACACACACACACACACACACACACACACACACACACACACACACACACACACACACACACACACACACACACACACCCATTCTACCCCGTCTCTTTTGCGAGTACCACATCTCCTTCTTTTAGTGATGCTTTCCCTCTATTAAGCCTATGTTTCTTTCTCACCTCAACACAGTGGACGAGTACATCCTAATGGCTAAAGAGAAACATGGATACAACATGGAGCAGGTACGTACAGCAGAGGAACCTCTCAAGTTAAATCTCTTTCTGCTCTCCCTGCTCCTGGCTCTCTTTTTCCTGTCGCTGCTTGCCTCACCCTGTCTTGGTGCTGTCTCTCCCCTCAGTCTCTGGGCATGCTGTTATGGCACAAACACGATGTGGAGCGCTCGCTTGCGGACCTGGCCAACTTCACCCCTTTCCCAGACGAGTGGACAGTGGAGGACAAGGTTCTGTTTGAGCAGGCCTTCAGCTTCCACGGCAAGAGCTTCCACCGCATCCAGCAGATGGTAAGAGACTGCAGGAACGAACAGAAACACACTTTATTCAAACCAGTTCTTTTTTTCTCAATGAATGTAAAAAAACACAAAGATCGTAATGCCTATTTATGATCTGGATTCTTGCGTGTGTGTGCAGCTTCCAGACAAGCTGATCTCCAGCCTGGTGAAATACTACTACAGCTGGAAGAAGACCAGGACCAGGACCTCCGTCATGGACCGACAGGCCAGGAGGCTGGTCAGCAAGAGAGAGAAAGAAGACAGGTTAGAAACCATGACACTTTAATCAATGGGCGGAGGGGAGGAGGAATATTGTAGGACACTCTGAGCAAGGAGAAAACACGAGAAAGTTCTCCCCTGAAGAGTGACATTTAGAAACACACACTGAGCATCCTGAAAAACAGCCTCATGAATATTAATGACTTTGATATTACTGCTTTTCAGACGACATTCTCAAGCATTTCAGAAATACGTACGATGAAACCAGACAATGTATACAAGTGGTTTAGCCGTGGTTTGATTTTCTTCTTGCAGTAACGATGAGGTTGAGGAGGCAGACCCCGGCAGTGACAGTGACTTTGAGATTGACACCAAGAAAGAGGTGAGCAATATCAAAGTGAACCGAGGTCATTGCCGGTGTGAGGCATGCTTATGTCAACAATATGTCTGTCATCAGTCAGCACTGGCCTGAAGCCTGAGCCAAATCGATGCCTTGTCTGTCTGAATTTTAAGTTAATTTATTAAAGATAAGCCTTCCCGCATTTGTGATTCCTCCGACCGCACAGGCAGTGAAACAGAACCCCAACAACAGCCACGCAGACAAGGCGGCCGCCAGCCGCTCGGGGCCGGTGAAGAAGGAGAACCTCGGGGCTCAGTACCGCCACCACCCGCTCAGAGCGCGCCGCCGGCCCCCCAAAGGCATGTACTTGGAGCAGGAGGACATCATGTCGGTGTCGGCCTCGCACGACGCCGGGGTGCTGACCATAAGACAGCTGGACACGCAGCTGGTGTCGCTTAAAAGACAGGTAGGAGCCAACGTCTGAGTGATCTGCTTATGTTCAAAGCAACTTTCAAATTCTCAATCGACAGATGCACAGCCTTTTTCTCTGCATGTTCATTTCCATTGAATTTCCCTGCGTTTCTGAACAGTTGTTGTTGTGATCTAATCATAACGACAATATGGGAAAAATAAAGATGTGATCATTTCCTAAATTAACTATTTTGTTTTAATCTAATGAAGTAGTCTGCTTCAATCCATAAGGTGGGAACAACATTTTCATTATGGTCAAAAGAAGGAGCACGCCTCTGCATTAGCATGGCGGTCTAGCAGAATTTATACGACCAAATAAGTCAAACATTTTTCCATTAAATTGACGACATCATATCATGTGATGACATAAAGTCAAAGCTTCATTAAAAGATATGCATGTAAGAAAAACAGCACTTTTTAGTGTTGTTTTAATCTTGTTACATTTGTATTCATCACTGTCGTGGTTTTCTTATGTGATTTGAACCTCAAATGGATTTGTGTCCATGTAGAGGGAGTTTTAGGGAACACTAACACATGAAAATGTAACACCTCCTCCAAGGCTTCATGGTGCAACAACATATTAATATTTGTTCTCTCTTTATTTTGTGTCAGCTATAATGAAGTCTCAGGGAGGGGTCACTTTTTTTACCGTTAGTCTTACATTTGACAAGCAAATTCCAGCAATAGAAAATGAATTGCTTGTGACTGTAGACTATCACTTTCTCTAAACTGCGGCTGCATGTTTTAAAGTAACGGAAGCATTTTAGTGTTGATGAATAAACCCTGTCCCTTCTCTCTCCTCCCTCAGGTCCAGTCCATAAAACAGAACAACAGCAGTTTGAAACTGGGTTTGAATGAAGGTGTGGATAATTTAAAACCCTCTGAGGTAAGTTTCTTTTTGTACAGTCCTTTACATCCATCTTTCCCCTCTCTGATTCTTGTTTCCTCTTTTATTCCCTCATCTCTGATCCCGCCTCACTCTGTCCTTCCCTCTCATTTATTCACTCTGCCCTTCCTCGGCTCCCTCCAGATATTATTTCACCCCTTGTGGGACTGTGATTAGTCTAATCAGCCCTTTTCTCTAAAGCTGTCATTTTCACTCCTCTCTCCTCTCTTTTCTTAACACCTCCCTCCGTCGCGGTCTGATCTCTCTCCCTCAGTCTGCCCCAAAGATGAACTCCCGTTGGACCACAGAGGAGCAGCTTCTGGCTGTGCAGGGTGAGTAAAGGCTGCTGAGACTCAGATTCCAGCTGTAGTTTAAGTGAATTAAAGGAGAAGCAGCTACTGTTCCAAGTCAGTGTCCTTTGCATTAGTCAATTAAAGACACAGTTGTCTCAGAGGGACATTCAATGGTGCTCATTCATTGGCAGAGGAGGACAGCTGATGAGGCACTAATTGTTTTTTGTCTCGGACACATAGCTGTGCACGCCAGGGCGTCCATCAAAGTTCTGAGGGACTAAAGGAGATGCATTCAGTAAAAAAAACCGGATTACTAACTGAGCAGCTGCAGTGAGCCAGTGTGCCTTTGAGTAAAGCGTTAAACTGCAGTAAGCTGCAGAGAGCAAACAGAAGAGAAAGCAGGAGCTGAAAGATGCACTCTCATATTCCAATAATATTCACTAAAATGACTTTATGCTGAAGTATTTCTAGTATATGGGTCATGTTCAAACCTATTTCTGTTGGGATAGTCCAGATGTAGCATCTTTCTGATTGAGATGTTGGAGATGTGGTTATTATTCAGGTTTTAAGAGCTTTCTTTATGTATACAGCGCATTAGGAATATTATATATTTTTTACGGCAGTTTGCAACACAGCCAACATTTCTGCTCAGGAAGACAAAGCCTTCTCAAACTTTCTGAAAGCCTTGGGCATTAACTGGTACATAATAAGGGCAATATTAAGTACATGTAAACGGAGTCACTCTGTGGAGATATTAAAGCAGGTGCACTCAGCCAGCATCAGATGAGGGTTTACACACACACACACACACACACACACACACACACACACACACACACACACACACACACACACACACACACACACACACACACACACACACACACACACACACACACACACACACACACACACACACACACACACACACACACACACACACACACACACACACACACACACACACACACACACACACACACACACACACACACACACACACACACACACACACACACACACACACACACACACACACACACACACACACACACACACACACACAGAGTGTGTGTAATGTGTAGACAACATTAACCGGTCCTTTTCCCCTCGTCTCCTCTCCAGCTATCCGTCGCTACGGTAAAGACTTCACAGCCATTGCCGAGGTGATCGGGACCAAGACTCCAGCTCAGGTGAGCCTCCTGTCTCCCCCCCCCCTCTCATTCTGACCCCAGTCTCACCCTTCATCCACACGGCAGTTTACTCTGAGCTGTTCATCTCCTCTCCCATTTCATCCTCACCCCTAGATCAGCATTTAATCCCTATGATCCCTCCTTTCATCTGTCCACTGACCTTTAACCTCCTCCTCCGTGCCCTCCTTCATTTACTCCTCCTTCTCTCCTCAGGTGAGTTCGTTCTTCGTGAGCTACCGGCGCCGCTTCAACCTGGACGAGGTTCTGAGGGAGTGGGCAGCCGAGCAGGTGGCCACCAGCCGAGACCAGAGAGACCCCCGTAGGAGCAGCGAGGAGGTGACGGCTGCAGAGGGGGGAGCAGAGGAGGACGAGGTGAGCACTGGCAGGACACACACCTGATATTAAGAAGACTGTTGGTTACTCACAACATTCAGATCATCAGGAAAGGTTTTCTCAAAGTCAGACAAGTTGATCACGGCCTCAGTTGACATCTGGTCTCTCCTCTTCATCACATCTCACCTCATCTTCTGTTGTCGTCCCCCCCCTCAGGTGAAAATGGAGGACTCTCCCTCGGACTCGGCCGGCGGCTCCTCTCCGCCTTCCTCCACCCAAACCCCCTCCTCCCTCTCCCAGCCTCCCCCCCTGCTGCGCCCCGCGCCTCCGTCGGCTCCCCCCAGCCTCCTCCGCCAGCCCCCTCCCCTGCAGACGCGCCCGCTCCAGAACAGAGCGCCCCACAACCACCCCCCGCCTCCCCTCATCCGGCCCGCCGTGACCTCCTCCTCTTCCACCTCCTCCACTGGGGGCTCCAGCCTCAGAGCCTCCCCCCCCAGCTCCTCCTCCTCCTCTGCTGCAGGGCAGTTGCCCCCGTCACTTGTCGGGCTCAAAGTGGAGCAGCCCAACTCGCACTGATACGCACTGGTACACACTGATACACACACACACACACACACACACACACCCCTTTAAATCCACCACATGACCACAGGATCCATCACACTCAGGCTCACAGCTCTTAAAATACAGGAAGAGTGTGTCTCCCCCCCACGCAGCCCCTTTACTGTACCAACAAACACCTACCTCCAGACCATCGTACACACACACACACAAAACAAGCTATGAACTGAAATCTACCTGCACACACCTCGCTGAACAACACGGAAAATGAGACACTGGATCATCGAGCTTGTGAAGAAAACCCACCTGCTCGTTTCCATGGCAACTGCTGAACATCTGGAAGAGTATGGTCGAACACACACACACACACACACTAAATGTATATCTACCTATACTGTAGGCAGGTTTTAGGTCCCCCGAGAACAACCTTCAGGAAACTCAAATAATGATTTAAAGTCGGGGGAGAAAGTGGTCGAGAGGATGTGAAGACACGCCTTTCCCTAATGAGCTGCGCTTTGAAACTCTGGACCCTCAGAGAGGAGCGGAAAGGTACTCCTGCAAAGAACCGGAGCTCTGTACTCCAGGCTGTGACTGTACTGTCATGGCGCCGAGCTGCGTCTCCCTCCGCTCTACTAGTATTAACTGGAGTGATGTTTCTGTTTTTTTTAATAGACTAAAAGTGAGCTCTAGGTAGGCAGTTATTGTTAGTAGTTTAGATGATGATGATGATGATGATGATGATGATTATTGACTGAGCACTCAAGAGAAACAGTTTAACACGTGGGACCGGACGCTGGTTTTGCCCTGGCTCAAACTGGTTTCTCTCTTTGGTCGCCAACACCGGTCGCTGCAGAGACAAGATTGGGGAAATATGTTGAAGCCTGATATTTAAAGCAGGTTTACAAATAGTAATGAGGACTTCTGACCTCTTCTGACAGATAATCAAAATCTGAAATATGAAATGTTCTGCCAAAGTCTGTTGTTAATGCTTTAAAAGCTCATGTCACACAGGATTCTCCGTCTGCTTCCTGCATGTTCGACACGGTACATTTTGGGAAACATGAATTTTTTTTGCTGGCAATGATACTGAAAGTTTGATTCTCAAAATGCAAAACGAATCTTCCTTATTTTGTTGCGTGTACGCTGCTCTCCACACAGATCTGGTTCAGTCCTGAGTTTGTGTTTAAACTGCGTGTGCGGTGTTGAGTTCCCGCGGCAATGAGCAGGAATCAAAGCGGCCATCACCTTGTTGGGCGTTGAAGCGGCTGGCCTTTTGACTTTCATTATTGTTCCTTCCTCGAACAACTGCTTGTGTGTGAACTGTATGTGAGAAGTTGTTTACATTGTTGAAACTGAACTGTTTTTGTTTGAGAAATGTCTTTTTTTAGAATAAAGAAATGACCAAATAGTCATGCTTAATGTTATCTCTTCATGAAGACGACTGGGGTGAAACTGGAAGAGCCCGGTGTGCTCATCACCTGCTATAAGAGGCCAGCTTCAGTCAAACCATCTGTCGCCTCCCAACAGGTTCAGCCACCTGCCGCTTACCATTCCTGAGCAGGGTGAGCTCTGTGAAGCCAACCTAAAGACAAAAAAATATGTACATGGCTCAATGGCATAAAATACAATGGTTTGAAGACATTTCTGCCTCGGCTACAGTGACACCTGGTGGATAGTCCTTTACATTTGGCACAAATGACCACAGACTCAAGGATGAACTGATTTTGGCGGTCAAAGGTTACTGTGACCCCACACAACACACTTTTGGCCTTTACTTAGGAATGTCTAATACAAATAAAATGTGATGGCAGTGTAGACAAACATGATGGATGTAAACTAACATGACCTGCTGACTCCCAGATTATCTGTGGACGATCAGAATGATGTATCTTATTACGAGAGAATGAATAATCAGATCTGTAAAACTACACCAAGAATCATTCAAAAAGCACCACTTTAAATGTTGTGTCCACCAGATTTCTTTTTTGTTTCAAAGAAAATGGCTTTGACTAAATAAATCTTAGTTAACTAAAACCACAATTACCAATTAGTGGATGAAAGGAGCAGCTTTAAATATTATTGATGCTGTATGAGGACACATTTTAATATCGCAGCTGGCTGTAACAATTACATTTTATATACTGTAGGGTGATTTAATTTACCTCAGATGAAGAGGAGGAAA
Organism: Eleginops maclovinus; assembly: GCF_036324505.1. Lineage (NCBI taxonomy): Eukaryota > Metazoa > Chordata > Actinopteri > Perciformes > Eleginopidae > Eleginops > Eleginops maclovinus. Next base: position 9,722,011 of record NC_086362.1, read on the forward strand.
GGGGCATAAAATGGAAATAAGTACACGTAACTTTAAATTATACCTAAATGTACTTAGCAACGTTTCACCCAGTGCCAGTGTCAACACGGTATGTTTCAATCCTCACACCTCATCTCGATAAATACATAAAATATATTGTTGATGTACTCAGGAACAGCTGACTGAAATATAACATTAAAAGTCTAAAGATATACTTGGGTGTATAAATATAACTGGTGCAATGTTTCTTTTAAGCCGAGGAACACTTCCTGCACACCTGAAAGTGAGCCAGCTGTAATTCTCTCTCTCTCTCACACACACACTCGCACACACACACACACACACACACAGGAAAGAGTCGGTTGACGCCCCCTCCTGCTGATGTGGAGCATCACAGCGTCTCACAGACAGGATCTTAACAGAACATATTTATCTTGTTTATCATGATGAAGCTTAAATGTCATTAATGGAACCTTTTAGCTCCTGACAAAACAAAATGCTACTCACCAAATACTTACAGAAAATATGCAGCAAATCCAATTAAAGGATTATTAATGGAATATTTCATCACAAAATGGCAATGTTTACAGTAATGACTCACCTTACACAGTTAAAGAAAAGTTTGTTTTGTTGCAATGACTCGCTGTAGACAAGAAACCCCTCTGTTTCAGCCCTGTTCTAAAGTGCTGATTCTGTGTTGGTAGCTTTAAATACTAATGAGCTGCTGCTGGCCACGCCCCTCTGTGAACTGATTGGTTAATACAAAAAACAATGAGGCTCTAGGAAGAGATTCAGGGGATAAGGTGAGGTGTTACCTTGGTTGGTTATTGGCTAATGGTTGCACAAAGTGGCCAAAATCTGATCAGCTCATTGTCAGGCAGGATTTTCTTTAGCTGGAGCAGGACAAGAAGAGAGGGAATCTGTTTTCCTGAAACTTTCCGAATCTCTTTACACAGAGGGAACACACATTTATGTATAAAAGACATGAACAAGTGGATTTTGCATAAAAGGTGACATTTAAACTAAACAGAATATCTATTCATGATGAGCCTTTGAAAAAGCCTTTGATTTGTTCTGACTCTTTTGCACAATTGAGGCGCTTCAAACGGGGAATCTTCAGGACACCGTCAGCCACGTGCTTCGAAAAATGAAAATTTAACCAATCATTACGTAACGAAATTGCTGAAGACGATAACGTGACATGACTGAAAGGAGAATATGATTGCTTTCTTTCGGCACGATGGATTCCAGAGGCAGACTATCATTATGTCATTGTTTTTATTACTATCATTGTAATTTTTCATCATTTTGTCTTTGCACAAAAAAAAAACAAACAAATAATACATTTTTCAGGAGTTGATCACCCCTCCCAACCCCAAACCCACCACTACAGTTACAGTTTGCTCAAAACACATTTAAAATCAATGTAAATTACAGCAATGTAAAACGAAATAATGTAAAATAAAATCAACCCTGAAAGAGATAATATAACAGCAACAGCCAGAATAATAATTAGAATCCAATACCCAGCACCTTAATACAATGATCAACTTTCAAAGGAAAACAAAATCTGACGTATTAAAAACTGAAAGAAAAATAATAAAACGACAGTGTGTCATTGTGAGAAAGAAAGAAATAAAGTTACCAGGAGAAGGGACTAGGCATTGTCCCTGTCGCCCCCTTTCTCTAACCCCCTTTTTTCTTCTTCAGAGCGAAAGAAAGGAAGTGAAGTCATCCGGTTTGAACGTGTGCTATGATATGGCGAACAAGTCTCTCTGCTTCGATAAGGCCATAAAAAGAACAAGAACAGAGGAACGAAGAAAGAAAAAGGCCGAGCAGTAGTCGTCACCACCGCCATCTTTAAATACATCCATCTGCACTTGAGGGGGGGTGGGGGTTGTGTTTAATCCGATAAACTATGAGCTTTGTGTTAAAAAGGTGCACTACACCGAGAAAAAGGCAGCAATGATATGATCCAACGTGACTCTTCACACCCCCCCCCAACCCGAGAAATCCAAATCTGTACAAACCCCCCAAAAATGTCCAACGACACAAAAATATATTATCAAATCAAAAAGTAGAAGAAGAAAATAATTCACCATTCGTCGTTGTCGATTCTTTTCTTTTTTTTGTCTTCCAGTGATCTTTTATAATACACTCACACACACACATACTGTTTGTTACATACTCCAAAGATGTGTGTCTGGGACTAGCGGATGTCTGGGGGAGGGGGGGGGGGTTTAGAAATGCGTCGGTTCAGGGTTGACATTCTGGATATGAAGGCGTGATGCCAACCGAAGTGATACCAACATTAAAAAAAACAAAAAAAACCAAATAAGTCATTCGAGCATTTATGCGCTGACAACAAAAACAAACCCAGAAATTTAAATTCTACAAAGAAAAGGCAACGTAAAATCAACATCCACGTCCACGGACTGTCCACCCCTCCCTCGTATGCCCCTCTTTTCCAGTGCACAACTCTTTTTTTTTAAAAAGCCATAAAAGAAGAAATGAACAAAACAAAAAAAGGCCTGAAGAACGATCGATGACATCATCAAGGCTTCTCGGACTCAATGAGAGAAATGAATAAGTGAGGAAGACAAAGGGAGTGAAGAGGCAAAAAACATGGATGTTGTTTGTGCCGAGTTTGAAATTAGAGGGGTGACGTGTGTGTGTGTGTATATGAGTGTGTGTGTGTGTGTGTGTGTGTGTGTGTGTGTGTGTGTGTGGAGAGGAGGAAGGATGGACCAGGCGGATTTTTAAAGTTCATTTTTAAACAGGAGGGTGAAGAGGGTCCTTAAACCAACAACAGCATAGTCTTTCCATCCAAAGTCCATGTGTGTGTGTTTGTGTGTTTGTGTGTGTGTGTGTGTGTGTGTGTGTGTGTGTGTGTGAGAGTGAGAGAGGGGGGTGGCTTCAGCAACCAAAGTCCTGGCTCAGTTGGAGTCCATTCAGTGTTGGAGGAGAATCAGAACTAATTCAATCTAAAATAAGGTTCCAAACCTCCTGTCAATCATCACATGTTAGATTCAGAGAGAAGGTTTTTGTTTTTTTTCAGCAATTCCTCCACTCTCTTCCTCCACCCCCCCCCCCCCCCCTGATTTTACCCCGCTTGGTTTCCTACACACAAAGAGCTGGCAGCAGAACCGTGCAGAATAAACTGAATAAATAGCAGAAAGTAGTGACAGAGTGGTCAAAGTGATCAAAGTGTGACGACTAAATAAACAGAGAGCAGAGCGACATGCAGAAGAGTGGAACGTCTAAGTAGAACGTGACGAAAGAAAAGCCCAGCAGGGGAGAGAAGACCCTCGGTCTATAAGTACTTCACGACTCAGAGGACACGGACTCAGAGTTTCTAATGGCGGGGCCTCGTGAACTTAAGGAACACAACTTCTAGAAAAGAAAGGTTTTCTAGCCTCAGAGGAACCGACAGCCCTACTTCAGACCTTTGTCCACATAACAATCGGCTTTATTTTTAAAGTGATCCCACCCTGTAGCTTACCTCCACTTACAGCATCATCCTCTCTACCTCCACCCTGAACCCTCCCACCTCTGAACCTCTCTCCTACGCACTCACAGTTTGAGCTCGTTGGCAATCTTTGAGGCAATGTTCTTGAAGGCGATGGACGTGCCGGAGATGCGTTTGAAGCGCACGCCGTTGAGGGAGAGCCGCGGCAGCTTGCACACCTCCATCTCCCACTGGACGAAGTCGTCGCGCGCCGGGTTGCCCGACACGCACAGCAGCATGTAGCGCTCGCGCAGCTCATACTCGCAGCTGTTGGAGTCCAGCACCTTGCGGATCTCGCGCATCATCTCCCCCGGCTCCATGGACGACGTGGTCTTCATGGACCAGGTGAAGCGGAGCGAGCGTGGCTTCGCCGACTCCTTCTGGATGCCGATGGCCGGGGGGGTGCCGGTGCCACCTGAGGGGGGAGGAGAGGCGACAGAAACCACGGATAGATCATTTTTTAAAATGTACTTTGTTTTATTTTTGTTTAGTGAGTGTCATAACTGTTATTCTATTATTGTTTTTTACTTTTGAGAATGGAAATGTCATCTGCCCTACAGTGTTGCTGTGTCTTTGTGTTTCCTGCCTGTTCTAAATAAATAATAATAATAAAATAAAGAAGAAACAACTGATAGAAGTTATGGGAGATGGTTGATTGACAGATGACCAGGGATGATTAAAGGACGGATTAAAGAGGCTAAGTAAGTACAATGCTAAAATGTTAGCCTAGCCCTGATTGATCAGAACTCCATTCAGAAAACCAGCATTTTAAAAGTTTGCTTGTCCTCTTGGCAAGACTCTTCTGCATCATTTTTTATACTCTTTTGCATTTAAATTACAGCAAAATCTGTTTATTTTGGGTTTAAATGCTGTAGTAAACAATATTTTAATCAACCCAATGAAGCAACATAAATGAAAAAATTCCTTTTGCGGCGTTATAGGAAACTTTAGGACATCATTATTGAAAGAATGCATTAAAACTGGGTTTGTTCCACTATTGCCATCATTAGAGCAGAGTTCAAAAAGCAGACATACCGGTGTTTCCAGATCCTGGTGAGGAGTTGTTCTCATCGTTGTTGGAAGAGGAGAGGACCCCGCCGGACGTCTTCTCCGACTTGTCCACTGTGCTGCTCAGCATAGACCTGGGTGAGGGATGGGAGGGTGGGAGAGAAGAAGAAGAAAGGTGGAGGAAGGAAGACAAGAGTAGAAGGAAGACAAGAGTAGAAGCCAGTAAAAGGGCAGAGAAACAGGAGGGAGGGTCAGGAAGAAAGAAGCAGAGAGAAAAAAAGTGAGAATCGAGAGAAACATTCAAAAGTAGAGACAAAAATAGGAGGGGAGGGGGAGGGAGGAATGGAGGGATGATTGAGAGGGAGAGGGAGATGATGAGGTCGTGGAAATGAAGACAAAAGCAACATTTCTTTGAGTTCCCCCGTGTGTGTTTGTGTGCGTGCGTCATCTCTTAAGAATGTGGATCAACACCGGTGTGTGTGACGTGGTGAAATTTAAATGTGCTCGCACACAAACACACATGTGGGAACTTTAAATGTGATTCCCCCCGCACACACACATGCAGGTCCACACCGGCACTCTCACTCTTGGGGATGCTACCATTCACCGCTAATCTCCCGTCCCCTGATTGGTCAAGCCATTATCACCACCACCAACCAATTTAATCCCAGCTTTTGCAACCCCCCCCCCCATTCACAACAAGCTCAGAGATCATCTACTGATAAGCTCCAGTCTACTGATTGGCAGGCGGGTTTGGTAGAGTCTGGAGGGTTTGTATGGGTTTTTCGGGGCTGCTCTGTTTCTCACCTGCTCCCCTCATCCCGACCCTCTCCCTCATACGGACTCCTCGAGAAAAATCAACAAAAGTTTAGTCTTTTTCAGGGCTAAGGGCAACAAGTGGACTCTTTACACAGATAGTCAGTCAGTCGCGCTGCTCGCCGTGCCAGCCTGAACGTTCCAACTCAACCACATCGAGGGGCAAAAATCTAATTTCCACTCCAACTGCTCAGATTTAATTCCACCGGAAGACTTCACGGCACGCTGCAGGTCCCAGTGCCAGTCCACTCTGCCATAGCATAGCTCCTCAACAGAAGATTCGATGGGGGGGGGGGAAGAGGATCGAGTTGCACCAGCCATTTATAAATCTGCTACAATGTTTGTGTTAAGTCCGTCTTAAACTATGGGTCATTTTAAAACAGGCGCTTTTGCAAGTAAACAACACTTATTGTACTGTACATGTACTCACTATTAAATATTGCTGTGTATCATGCATTGTTGTCATGTTGATGTCATGTATATGCCATTTCCAAAGACGCATTTCCATTTAATGCAAATGTCATAAACAAAAGTCGTCTGACTCTAAATATAACTGTACATTTTTGGAGGAAATGTGGGCAATAGCAAGGATTAGAATTAGAATGAACTGGTGCAACCAGGTGGTGGATGGAATGGAATGGTGGAAATATACATGAAACGGAATGGAAGGTTTGAACAAAATGTCTTGGTATATTTAAGTATTTTCAGCTTGTTGGATCAGAGTGGAATGGAATAGGTCCGAACTGATTGGAATGCTCATAACAAAATGTAAGATGGTACAATTTGGAACAGAACGGAATGGAATGGTACCAGCAGAATGGAATGTTGGTAATAAAATGTAACATGGAGAAATTTGAAACAGAATGGAATGGTTCCAAAAAATGAAATGTGGGTAAAACAATCTAAAATGGAACAATTTGGAATGGAATGGTACCAACGAAATGGAATGTTGTAAACAACGTAACATGAAGCGATGTGGAACGGAATGGAATGGTTTGGAACAGAACAGTCGGCACGGTGAGGGCGAGTGCTGCGGCTAAAGGAGGTTAGGAGCATTACTGATCCCAGCGCTGCATTAAAACCTGTATTAGTAACATTTGACCTACACATAGGCTGTTTTAAAAATCCTATATTATAACACATGTAACACACACACGCACAATGTCTCTCTCATACCGGCAGACTGAAAACACACGTGACAAACTCAACAGAGAAAAGCAGACGACAACGAAAGACGGAAAACAGCTGAACACGTGCAGACAATGGAAGGAAAGTGATACAAACATGACAAATTCAACAGCTTTTGGTCTTAAATTCATTCTGTAGTGGGAATAGACATCACTCCTCTATTGCCCCATTAAAAAAAACAACATGTAAAATACCTTCTGCAACAGAAAGATGGTTAAAGAATAGAGCACATGGGAAATGACAAGTGGAGAAATGTTACACAAGGTTTTTCTTAAATAATATAATTGGTGAATAATGTAAAAGTAGGTCACTTGTGCTATTTTGCATGCTCTGTATGATTTGGCCAAAAATGATGGGATGCAAAACAGCTCACAGAGGAGGGGCTCTTTGACATAAAGGAAAAAATAAATTATAAAACCTGATTATTTAAGTCTCAATATCTTGCTTTAGTTATTGAGCAATTTCACTTTCCTCAAAATAGAGCAATGTACATACATTTACTTTGAATCTATTCGTATGAACATGTCATTTTAAGTTAGATTCATTATTATTTTTCCCATATTTCAAATGTAAGGATTTATAGGTTTTGCTTCTCATGTATGGAAAACTGAAGGGTAATTTATAACTAGTGATAGTAAAGCAGTACAACCTCTCACCACCAGGTGGAGCAATGGTCCATATTAGAGGAACATTGACCAACCTGCTGGTTAAAAAGCAGACAACACACTCAAAAGCAAGTGTGTGAGACAAATGTGGTTGTGAAATATCTTCAGTATGTACATATGTGAATGTGTCCTGTTTTAGTGGAGGCATCTATATGAGCAGTGAGACCAAATGTGTGTGTATGTCTGTGTGAGGGTATTTTTCAGCCAGAGTATGTCAAAGCCATCCAGTTCTGCTGCTGCTGCTGCTGCTGTTGTTAGAGAGCCAGTGCCAGAGTGAGAACAGAGCAATGGAAGAGAAAAAGGAAGTGTGCAACCTCCAGAAAAAGAGTGCAGCCTGAGAAACACTGCGACCTCGTCCCTCCCGGGTCCTCTCCTCCTCTCTACCTCCGTCAACTACAACCATTATATATCTTATCATATATGTCCTCCCCTGTGGGATCCTCACACACTTACAACAACGACTGAAAGGTAGTTTTTAATGGAAATAGTGATCAAACTGATGAAAGCAGAGGTGAGATGGGTGGTAGTTTGGTATGGGGCATTAGCTTTGATAATGGTTAGCGACAATGCTAGGCAAAGACGCAAAGCAAGACACTAATACTTAGGACTGTAAGATTTTACATCATTACTTTTAGGATTTGGAGACAAAGATCTCCATTAAGCTCAAAGAACGACACTGTTACCTGCATCTGAAGCTGAGAAATAGAGAATAAAAAAGGGAGTAGTTTGATCTATTACACCATTAAGACTTGACCTAAATCCGGGACGCTATAGGGGGAAACAAGCTCACACTATCTGGTAAATAAATGGAAAAAGAGGGGTATGAGGATGAGGAGGTGGATGGTAGGGACGAAGAGGAAGAAGGGTGAGGTGTTAATGTGCCGCGTGATGATGGAGTGAGTGAGTTAATATGTGGCTGGGTGAAGGGAAGTTAGTAAAAAAATAAATAAATAAATCAAAAAATGGGCCAAAACACGCAAAACCAGAAGGCTAAAAAAAAGGGGGCCAACCACAGAAAATAAAAAGGAAAAAAGATAAAAGGCTCAAGGCACAAAAGAAAGGTTTCAACAAATAGCTGCACGAAACACCAAAAGGGGAGGAAATATATATATATGTAAAATATATATGAAGGAGAGAGTATACGGGTATATATCAATTATATTTAACGTTGGGGGTGTTGCCTACCTTCTTGGAAACCTGAACGAGAGATTTCTACAAAAACAAAAGAGGGATAAAAAAAGAAAGAGAAACAAACGTATATATAAAAACGTTTAGAATCAGGACTTTCCTGCAAGAGACAAGCTGCCTTTTTGAGTAGCAAACTGACCAACACACTCATTTGGGGTTGAAGCAACAAGCAACGTTAAATAATGAAAAATAAGAACAAAAACTATCGTCTGACGTCGACTTTCAATCCATAAATATGGGACTCATGGTGCGAATTTGTGAACAGACATTATTAAACGCACACAAGAACACCTAAGAAGGATTTGACGAGCTCTGTGGGAAAAATCCATTAATAGACCCAGTTTGAACCCTCACCCCCACTTCTCCCTCATCCCAAAATGAAAATGAACCGCTCCTCCACATTGAGAGTCTTCCTGAAAAGAAAGTGTTTGTGTGAGATGAGGAGTCAACACATGGTAAAAACAGAAAGGGGGGGAGAGAAATCCACCTCCTAAACACACCCAAAGACACATTTCAAATGAAAAAGCACAAGTTAAGTAACAACTTATCTAACACACATTGAGAAACTTAATCTAGCACACACACACACACACACACACACACACACACACACACACTGATGTGTTTGAAGGACCACCGACCAAGCAGAAAAATGCAGTGATGAGGTTATATGATATATTAATAAAACACATAGCTTTAGTGTTATGTGTGTGTGTGGTCAAACTGCACAAATGCAACACAATCTCTCTGTCTCCAACACCTCAACTTCCTACCAGCATGCCAAGTTGTGCGTGTGTGTGTGAAGGTGTCCCCACTAGCGGTATTTATAGTTGAGGGAAAAGTGATATCTCCGGTGTAACCATGGATACTGTCGCCACGGAGCTACAGTATCTCTGAGTGGGAGGCCTTCAGAGTGGCTGCGCCTGTACCTCAGCGCTAGCCCCACACACACACACACACACACACACACACACACACACACACACACACACACACACACACACACACACACACACACACACACACACACACACACACACACACACACACACACACACACACACACACACACACACACACACACACACACACACACACACACACACACACACACACACACACACACACACACACACACACACACACACACACACACTTTCTGTAGCTTTTAAGCTCAACTTCTGTTATTTTTAAGTTCCTTTGCGTGCACTCTTCCTCTTACTATCGTCCTCACACACATTTCCACCTTTAAACCCTGACTTGCTGTCACTTCCTCTCCTCTACATGTTCAGTTCTTTCTCTGATTATAATATGCCACTTCTTTGTCTCCTGTGCACTACTTTACTCTCATCCTGACTGCTGTGTACAGACTTCATCATGCTCTGTAAGGATTTAGGTGACCCCTTTTTCTATAGGAGCTAGTAGAATCCAATGCACAGACACAAAGAAACATCAGGCTAGTTGTCACAAGCCACTGCAGTCAAAGAGTTAGTGGATACTTGTTGGGTTTTTCCTTCCCTTCCACTTTTGTCACCACAATGCCGTCCTCACCTCGCTGTATTTACACAGCAGAGTCACATCAAAGCTACAAAGCCAGAGAAAATTCCAAAAACATCTACATAAAACTAGTTTAGCTTTGATTACAACTAGATACCCATGAGAGCAGTTTTAGGGCTGCAACCTTGCAGCGGAGGACTGAGATGAAAACTGGGCCAGACGTGGAACCGAAACCAAAATTACTCCTCAGTCACCGCCGCTGCAGACAAAATTATAGAGGAGACACAGCTGTTCCCTTCCTCTCCCTTTCTACTCTCAGTGGAGTTATAGATCAGCACGAATTTAGTGATAGGGGAGCGACCAGCCCCTTTAGAGATATACTCCAGTGACTACATAGATGTACGGTAGAGGAAATCAGCACATGAAATGACTTGTAATGTAAACCTAGTAATTTTCTCTTTAAAGCTGAAACCTCACTACTCAGAGAAAGCTTCAATCTGTAAAAGTGCTGCTGGATAATATACAAAAGTTCTTTCCCCACATATTTTGCTACTTCCTTTCACTTTCCTCCAAGTATAATTTTAACTTTTCCGACTTTACATTTCCCCATGCTCCTCCCTCTCTTTTGCGCCACTCACCTGCGTACGAACTTGGATGTGAACTTGCTGAAGATCCCTGTGGCGCCGTGTGTCCTCCGGGCCTGGCTGTTGCCATGTGACAGTGACGGGGACGCCGGCCCGCCGGGGTAGGCGGAGCCCTGCTGGTCCCGAGCCCCCCGCTGCTGGCCTGCGTGGAATGTGCTGCGGATGCCCACCCCTCTGGAGAAGTTGGTACGGTCTGACACGGCAGCGCTGCTGATGTTGTGGGCAGATGGGGAGGCACCGGGAGCCCGCTGAGTCGTGGCACTATAGAGGAAGAGTGGGCAAACAGAGGTGGGGAAGGAGCAGAGAGGTGGATGTGGAAAAGGCGAGAAAAGATTGGAGAGGAGAAGAGTTTGGAAGGTGTGATGAGAGGAGCAGCAGAGAAGAGGAGGTGCAAATGAAGAAGAAGAAAGCAAGGTGGTGTGGGAGGATAAATAGATGGAGAGGAAAGGGTGTAACAAGAGGGGATGGGAGTGAAGAGGAGGGATGTGGGAGAGAAACAAACTGTTAGGCAAACATCACTTTCTGTCTGGAGTGCTACTTACCTGAGTGTAAGGTCATACAAGTATCAACGTCTGCTCGCCCTGATGTTGCATTTAATCCATTAGGTCAGACAAGTCAATATTTAGGGCCACGTTTGGGTCACAGAGTTTTAATCCTCTTTGCTTTGACCGTGGGGCAATGAATCACAAAATCCACACCCTCTCTCTCTCTCTCACACGAAAAGAAACAACACATACACTGAGCTTAAAGTTTGCGTCTTCCAGCAGTACACCTGCAGCAGATGGCAAACAGACACAAATTGCAAAAAGCACCCACGCTAAAAACCACAAAGAAAGTGGAATGGATTAGAAGTTAATACAAGTGGAACATCCGCCTTAGAGGGCTGCAATGGGACTGCGATGTTACATAACATGTTTCACTTGCAGGATATGGTTACTCCAAAGAGGTAAAGCAGTCCCATGCAGACCTCTAATACTCTACAAAGAGAACGAAAGAGGCATGTAAGTGAAGTTTAGAGACTAGCACACTGATGAACAGCTTCAACACATCCTTTATTTTTGATGTGATATGTTAAAGTTGTGCAGCCCCTCTAGGGATAGGATAGAAAGGCTGGGCCGACAGGTTAGTGGAGACCAGTTTCACATATTATTGTTATGAAGATGACTGTCGAATGCAAGGAAAAATAGCTTTGCTACTTTCATTTTTTACATATAAAAGCACTGCACTGTCACTTTAGGAGAAGGAGTATTCATCCTGAAAGTATCAGCAGAAGGTGTGTTATCAGGAGGAGGATTTTCATGCTAGTAAGCATACTTTATTTGCATATAGTCCAGAGCACTTCTAAGCTACACAAATGTGGCGCTGCCTTTTTTATCGGCATTGCAGTACATCATGAACACTCGTGCAGTAAAACAGGTGGTTAAAAATGATGTTAATTCATGAGCGTTGTTTATTTTAGCAGGGTAAGTGGGGACAGCTGGATAAAAGAGGAGAGGGTGGGACATCAGGTCACAGACTATGTTCTGAGAAATGGGTCCTATCCCTCACTGAGGGTACAGTCTATGTGTTGGAGTGGTACCTTCTCTCCAGCGTTCCCAACCACGTTCTGAACATCCCAAGCTCGATGCTGAACGACGCATGCAACAGAACAAGACTTCAACATGGAGCAGACAAAAAGCACAGAGGGCCGCCTTGACATTGGCTCTGCTGGAATATAGCCGGACATCTGTGGAGGGTTTCCACTATACAACCGTCCCAAGTCAGGCTGGGGTCCCTGATGCTGAACTAATACACCACTTGTTCTGATATTTGAGTAAAGGATTGTCAAAGCAGCCCTCGAGACAGACACTATCAAGCAGGCAACTTAAACTTCACACCAAAAGTCATGCACAAAGACATCGGACACACACAGAGGTCCAACAAGACACAGTCAGATGACCCCCGCTTCATTCATGCAACGAGACACGCCACATTACATTAATGTAGACGGGGTTTTCCCAGGCAACTTCATAACTAAAGGGGGTTTACATAGCAGATTGAGTGTGAATGAGAGCACTCAGCAAGCTCTGAGAACAACAACAGAGGCTGAGGGAAAAGATAGTGCTACTATTACTTCTTTACACAGGATTGAGCTTCATTTGTACACCCTGGGAAAACCGTTCTGTCCACAAACACAAGTCAAATGTAGATTATGCATATTACATGATATTATACATAAACACATGCAACAGTAAGTCAGATACCTTTGGAGGCACTTGAATGAAACTGTGTTTACCAGATATTATGCCAATATTGTCCATTTAGATGTCAAAAATATTAATATTTGACTATCCATCTGCACAGATAAAGAACATCTTCACTCTGTATCAGACCCACATTAGACTTCCTCTGGTCCACATACATCTTGAGCTCTCATTTGCATAAGAGATTGTTGTCCAGCATCCAAACAGTTGACACAGACTCTCACTAATGCACTTTTGTGGGCTAAATCACCTGTTAGCAGGTCAGATTTAAAGGTCTGAACAGCTTAGAAATGAACCTGCAACGTTGTTCGATTTGCTGAATAATGTTTGTCCACAATGACACTGCCAATATTACAATGTCTGTCCCTTGGTTTGTGAGTTATAGTAACAGAATTCCAAATGATTTTTAAGAATAATAAAAACAATTCATTTTATCAGGGGTAGGTTGAGGTTATAGGTTTGCCTTTACCTCACATTACTCCTGTAATGTCAACATCAGCTTTCTAGGAAATAGACTGTCAATCAATTTGCTTTATTTATTGTATTCCTTTGACAAAGAAAACAGGTCTTCCGCACGCCTCCCTAGTAAGCCAGCCTATGACCTGTTATAAAAAGGAGCTGGCCTGCACACTAGCTGTGTGTGGAAACCTGATTCCTGCTGCTCCATAGATGTCTTTTCTCTGAATTGCATCTAAATGGAAAAACATTTGGTTTTTCTTTTAAGCCCAGAAACAAAACTCTCCTGTCTGTCAGAGGTTGCTCCTGGACAAACCTGCTCATCTAGTTCTCAGGCTGACTGCTCACTTGTGTAGTGTGAGGTTCGCGAGTGACTGATTGGCCAGTGTTGCGGGAGTTTAGCTTGTACCGGCTGTTGCTAAGTAACTGTTAAGTCCACGGCAGCTGGACGTCTCACTATGGTGATGCTGTAGTGGTAAATATATAAATGTGGAAACTCAGAACCACCCTTGATATCACCAGTAGCTCCGAAAACCATTCCAGGTTAAGTATGTAATGCCGTCTCTGTGCAGCTACACTAATTCTAACTACTTCCTTGTTCTGGTTTTCCTTACTGGAAAAAAACCCATTTTTCATACACCTAGTAATGCAGGAGGCAGGTTTAGGTTGATTTAAATACAATTTGAAACCAAAAAGGTATAAAGCATTTGAAAAATAAATTGGATGTACATCAACGTGCATGCAAGTGAGGTGTCTGTTGGCAAGGGGATCTCTTTGTTTTAGGTAAAACACCTACTTTTTCACTGCGTTGTGCAAGGATTTTCCAATGTCTAAAAATCAATACGATGTCATCAAAGAGCTGTTTTAATGTAGCAGTGATGGAAGGTTCCAGAGCCCACTTTAGATCCCTTTTTCATCCCTCCTCTTTCCTTTTAGTCCATCGAGTTCTTGCGGGAAGGCTCTGTGCTGACTTAATGAGCTGGAAGAGGCTAAGGCAGGGAGAGTGTGTGTGTGAGTGTGTGAGTGAGTGAGTGAGTGAGTGAGAGAGAGACTTGCCTGGGCCGTGGTGCGTGCAGGTCAGAGGGGCATGGATGATTGGAGGAGGACAGGGACTTGTGATGACGGGGACGCGAGGAGGAGGAGGAGGAGGAGAGGACGGCAGCGGCCGAGGCAGTGGAGGCGCGGGAGCCCGGAGTGTTTAGGCTGGGAGGAGGGGGGAGGAATAGGAGGAGTGCCCCGCCCAACACACACACATATGCAAACACAACCACAAAACATGACAGACAGGGGACAGACACACCAAAAAGGTGACACAAACATACACACAGTGGGCGGGGTTAGTGTGTGGATGGGCGGGGAGGTGAGGTGGAGCATGGTTAGAAGCAGCACTTATCAAACACAGTAAGGGGGAGAGGGGGGGAGGGAAGAACACAGGAAGTAGAGACAAAAAGAGACAGAAAACACACAGCGGAAAGACTGGAACAAAGAAGAAAAGTTGGTCTTTTTTGTGTTGGCATTGCTTCATGGTGTTTTCACATAAAAAAACAATCAGAGGGCACAATCAAAGGCCGACTGTTCCTCTTGTTTTCATGTAATATCTACCCGAAACAAACAGGCAGCACACAGAAGACCAACACACAACACACTTGTCTATTGGCTAGAAAGACTGGAAACACAAATAATGTGGACGAGGTCAGGTTACAAATATTACAGAAATGTGCAAAGCATTGTTTGGGCTCTACGCAGGAGTAACTCCGACTGTTAACTTCTCTAACAGATGCTTTGAGTGTGTAAACATCTTTGTTTTGATAGCTATCTCAAGGTACGGTAAGGTATCTGCTGTATTTTTTAAGAACTGTGCCATACAAATACAGTGTTCTTAATTTGTGAACATCCAATTTCGATAGTTAATTGTTTGTATTTTTCCTCACTGATTCAAGCTTCTCAAATGGAAATATTTGCTTTTTTTTCAAGTTTATAATGATGTATAAAAATTGAGTGATGTCACTATGGTCTCTGCAAAATATACATTTCTAAATATTTTAGAGAATAAATGTTAAATAAATGAATAGGGAAATGAATCTTTTGATTAAGGAATCAATAATAGGAAATAATTAAACACTTTGTTGCATTGCCAAGAGATAAATAGTAAAAATCTATAGTAAAACCAGCATTTCTTGTGCTCCCTTTCAAAGTTATAGTGATAGTTAGGGTGCTGAGGAGTAGATGTTTGGCAGACTAAAAAGCTTCTCTCATTGTTCTGTTAAAGATAATCGCCCCGATTCCTGAGCTCAACATTCTATAGATCAGACCTGTCCCCTGACTTCTGCCTGACAAGTTTCTGCTGCTACTACTAACAATATAAACAAAGATGTGTAACAAAGCATAGCTTATTGAATTACTTAAGCAAAAGCAACCTTCTTGTAATTAGCTACACATAACTGAAAGCTCTGACTTGACTTTATCCACACACACACAGAGACACACACAGTGAGAGACAGGGCAGAGTGGTACCAGAGAGAAAGAGAGACGAAGAGAGGGCAGAGGAATGAGCAACGAGAGAGAGGGACACTTTTATAGAGGTCAACCAACAGCTGCTAATTACACAGAAAATAAACACCCAGAGAAACGCACACTTTCTTTCCGACGGAGATTAGTGCGACTAGTGATGGAAAAATAACAGCATTCACTGACGGCCCAGCGTGTGGCAAGCGATTGAGCATGGGTGACATGTATGTTTAAGCCTGTGTGTCTGTCGATGAGTTTGTGTAGATATTTGTGTGTGTATGTAAGCCTATTATGAGGCAGTACAGGGAGCATATAATGCCACTAAGAGTTAATATTCCATCACAAGTCCGCCTAATCTCCTTAGAGAGAGAGGGGAGAATACGAAAGAGCAGAAAGATTTACATAAAGACAAGGAACAAATAGGAAGCTGGACAAGAAGGAAAAGCAATGTGACTTAGGATCCAGAGGGACGAGAGCTCAGACGCAGACAAAAGAACACCAACGAAGACAATTAGAAAAAGAGAATTGGGAGGGTTGGGGGGTGTAACATGTTTAAAAGACCAAACTTCAAAGCATTAATGATGATCAAACAAAGTCACATTAAAATCAAAGCAGATGACACAAACTAAGTTAGCAGAGTCTAATACAGCTAATAGACCCACAGTGCTAGAAACAAACCAAAAAATGCTGACTCAAATGACCACATCATCGCTGCACAGTGCTCAGACTATAAAAGAATAATTTATCAGCACTCTAATAGTCTTTTTTTTATGTTATAGGTCTGGCACTATGCCAGCAACAAAGAGGTCATTTGAGAATCATGAACAGGCAATAAAGCAGTAAAGACACTGCATCACAGGAGGGATTATGGTTTGGCTTAATGTTTTAATGTTCATGAGAAAGCACACAAAGCATATGGCTGGTTAAGCATGAGTGATGGTGGGATGTGTAGACGCGTGTGGGGCTCCAATATGGATAAATGTGTTTTTTTTCATATTGGATTTGTTTAAAGTGGTAAAAAAAAAAGAGGATTGGAAGCATGAAATGAGCGAGGGGAAAGGGAGGGAATATTACAAAAAGGAGGGGGGGCTTTTAAAGGCTAAACCCAATGGTTGACCGTAATCCTGCTTTTCTCTCTTTATTACTTTAAGATAATTGTCATTTGTTGAGGTTCATACCTACCAAAACCTTCTTTCCCTTTAACGTTGATTAAACTGGGGGAAGTTCATTGGAACAGAACATTTTATTAAAAGGAGAAGGATTAGATTTTAAATGCTAAATGAGGTCCGAGTGTTAGCCTTCATGTGTTCACTGAGTGGGTGTGCACGTCCATCGAACCCTGCCTTTGCTCTGACTGGCACTCCACCACCAGGGGTAATCTGCAATCTAGGGTTGGCCTAAATTCCCAAGGGAGCCAGATTTCCTCTTCCAGGAGGGCTCACCCCACCCCGGGGGGAGAGAGCTGAGGGCCTCCTTGAGCCAGCTGGCAGAGCATTGAAGAGAACCGGCCAAGGTCTGGAGCTCAGACACCAAGACAGCTGCGGGACGGCTCATTCACAAACCAGAGTGTGTGTGTGTGTTTATAGTTTACGTGCAAGTGCAGTGCATCCTCAGTAACACTGCGACTTCTTAAAATAGAGTGTGTGAGAGACCAGTCTCTTTTAACCTTGTGTGTGCTTGTGTCTTTGTGTGTGTGGGTACCTGTCCTTGCCGTTCTGGATGCCCTGGCCCACCATGGCTCTCTCAGTCAGAGGAGAGTTCCGACTGCGACTGGTACCGGTGGACAGGATGCTATTCTGAAGGGAGAGGGGCAGAAAAGAAGAGCAATGTTAGCAATATAGAAATGTTTAAGATCAAGTAAAGACAGTGAAAGATAAGCGATTTAAATCGGATTATAAAAAAGTAAATGAAAAGGTGATCAGTAATTACAGCAAAAAGCTTCCTGCAGGCTTCGTGATTGGCATAGATTAGTGAAATTAATTACATAACCATATCTAAATATTCCCCAAATTGAACCTTAAAAGTATTTCATGTAGGGAATGAAATTTGCTACAGCTTCTCAATGACTCAGACTTTAAATAAAAAAAAGAATAAAACCTTTTAAATGTAGGCATTGTATGTTTTGTCAATTCCACTGACACCATCTTCTCGGGTTGAGTTTAGGTGTAGCTATACATGGAATTACACTGTCACAGAAGACAACAGGCTAATACAAATCAAGTTGTCCCGCCCTAACAGGGTGAAACTACATTAACGGGAGAGTGACACAGATATTAAGCAGAGGTCTCATCAAGTAATTCAAAGAAGACAGCAGTGCAGGTGAACCAAGGTGTGCCGGGAAGTCACACTTCATTACTGCCTTCTACAAACAATCTATAAAACCACTTCAGTAGAAAATACCCTCAATATTCTTACACATTTGTTGAACTTTTTAGTTGAGTTTTAACCTCTAACATTTGTTTGAAGGTGTGGTATTGAAAGTGTCATCTGTTTTAAATGACTCCGCTGGCCAAAGCTGTACAGGAAGTTACACAAGTGTTGATTTCCTAAACTATTTCTTAGTCCTGTCAAACTGGATTTTAGTCTAAATCTTCTTTCATCAACAATATTTCAATCATCACAGTTAGTGTTTATTGATACCTTGTCATTATTGTTTTATTCATTAAAAAAGGTCTCTGATAAACAGGTTTAGTCTTTTCGTTATCGATATCAAACTCATTGCATGAGCTGGGTGATACTGAGAAAAATAAAAAAGGCAATTACACGAAAGACATTTTGACATGTCACGGTAGGAAAAGCACAGGCTGCGTCAGTTTCAGGGTCCTTGGTACCACAGATGCTGGTAACACTCATCATGGCCAACTGGACTTTAATAGAGACATCATTTGTGCTAGCGGACCACCTGTGCCTCCAGTACTACGACACGACACAGTGTGTACTGGGAAAAAAAAGGTCCACAGTTTCTCCTCAACACCAAGAAAAGAACAAAGTAACAATGTGGGTGTGTAAAAAACTAGGAATTGGCATCACACTGTAGAGTGGTTATGAGACAATAACGGAGTCTCATTAAAGATGACTAAAGAAACAAATCAGAGGCACGGGGTTAGGACGTGACACACACTTCCACTTTCTTAAGCTGTGTAAGGTCATTCATATTATATAACTGTTTATTTGAATTAGCTTAACTAGTAACGGAAATTTGATTTGATCTTTGGACCTCAGATTAAGATAATTTGTAGCTGAAGTTTTGCTTTCATCAAAGAGACACGCTCACTATGTCTTATTGTTTGTCTTTGTGGATCTGTGCGTCTGTACATTTAACGTGTTCTGAAGAGTGGTTGTGTGTTGTGAATGTGAAGTAAGCAGTGTGTGTGTGTAAGGTCTCACGGTGGAGGGCGTGGCGCTCTTCTTGCGGTCAGTGGGGACCAGAGGGCTGGCTGGCATCTTGGTGGTGGAGCTGCCTGATGAACCTTTCCTCCCAGCATCCTCTCCTGCAGTCCGGTTGTCTGTTTGACCCCCCCTCTTAGAGTAGGAAGAGCCTGGAAAATGAAGAGTGAGTGCATTAGAAAGGCCATCACTCGATGTGCTCTAATAAAAAAAAAACTTCTTCCCATCCAACCCGTCTTCGACTCTGCGGCTCATTTATGACTTCCTGTCTTCCTTCAGCTCCATTAGAAATCAGTTGCACCTTCTTTTCAATCTGCTCTTCTGGCTCCATTGTTAAATCAATCTTATCTTCCCTCCACTCTCACACATCATTATACTGCACATCCAGCCCACCTCTCTTACTTTAACCTTTACTCCAACATATATCAAGCCCAGATCTCAGCCACTCAAGATGGCACCCAGGATGTCTGCAGCGTCTCCTCATTTTGACCCTTTCCTGTTTTACCTCATGATTAATATTTAAGTCTCTATCTTTTTGCGTTTACTTGTGTTATTTCCTTTTTTATCATACAATTTAAATGAGTAATGTGTTGGAGGACGCCTGATATCTACTCAACACTGTTACTGTGCTCTAAATTGTTATTAACTTCAATTAAAAATTATTCATTCTCCAAACCCTCTCCTACGCCCCCCTCCTCTCCGACATACACCCGTCTCACCCTGGTCGTTGGTTCTGCGGTTTTGAGGCTTCTGGTTGGACGACACACTGCGCTGTACCTTAGAGAGGCAAGACGGACATACAGTTCAGTGTGGTATAGTTTATTTCAGAGTTTACACACTCTGGGACGGGAGTAGAAGCTGCATTCACAGCCGCTGTTATGTATCTATAAAGCCATCCACATGAAAGCTCACAACATTTTCATGATAAAGAAGGGGAAGGCGCTGCTTCACATGTACCTGTATGTAGGTCAACCATCTAAAATCTCAAAGAGAGCTTCATGTGAGTAAATTCCCAAAGTGTATTTGTCCAAAAAAAAATGAAGATGTCAAGCCAGTGCACTTATCACCGGCTGGAGTCGGGAGACATCCTTATGTGTAAGCAGAGGACGTTATGTGTTTCATTGTACCTTGTGAGGCGGGGAGGGGGCGTTAATGTTGCTTACATCACTTCCTGGCCGGGGCTTGATACCACTTTCTTCCAGCTGCGGGAAAAATATCAACAAACAAGATTTAAAATTGTGTGTATCATAAAGATAGTGATGATTGTTCAACAACTCCTTTCTAGTACAGCTGATTATGTTTTGATTCATCTGTTTTTGTCTATGTAATACCAGAAAAGAGTAAAGTCTAGCCAAAATACAAAGAATCTCTCGCAAAAAGAGCTCCATATTTTAAAGGCTACCCAAAGTGCTTTTCACAGAGCAAGGTAAAAACATTATAGACAACAATTTAAAAACAATAATTGACATTTGGCAAGACAAAAAATCAACAACAGACAGCATCCTTAATTTAACTGAATTAAAATTGAGAAAGTTAGAGGTTCCTGCAGACATTGATTCACATGAGCAGAAGTAGGAGAGCTGATCAAAGAGTCTTGTCGTCGTTTTGTTTTTTGTGAGATATTTTCAAATTCAAATTTTTTTCTAAAGTAATAATCATCAGTGAAAAAGAGATAAGAGTTTTAATAATAATAATTATAACCGCTAACAAACTGCAGCTTCGACAGCTCTGACAACCCAATGTGTAGGTTTGAGTAAGATAGAGCGTACCTCATGGTTCCTAAAGTCCAGTAGCAGGTATGCGGCCATCACATCATTGTACTTCTGGTTCACCAGCGAGTCCTGAATCTCCTCCGCAGAAAATCCCATCGTCAGCATGATGTCTGCAGGCACAAAACGTGTTTCACATTAGAACAGTGAACCTCTGCACGTACATTATTCTTCTTGAGAAATTGAACATATGTGTTGAGTGTGTGCTTGGGTGAGGAAGGGAATACATTTACCATTTTTGAGTTTGTTTCCGTTCCTACCTGTCCGCCTGGGGTCCTTATAATCTGGCATGGGCTCAATGTAGGGTTTGAGTTCTTCGTCCTCATGACCCACATTCATCCACCGGTCCCTCATTATCTGCTGCTGAGAGCAAACCACACAGACAGGTAGAGGGAGGATAAGATGTCAAAGATATTAAGAGGGGTAAAGAGCAGAGGAGGGATGAAAGGTTAAAGAACAAAAGAGGAGACAAGAGAAAGAGGGGGGGAAAGGTTAGTACAAAAGAGCCTCACAAAGATAAATTGCTATTACAATGGAAAGGATGCAGGAGCCAGCGAAACATGATGAATTACTTCAGCGTTTTTCATCTGTTTACTCCACCACCAAGGGAATAGCCAGGTGTATTTTACCTTTTTAATGCAGATTCATCTTCCTTAAAAAGGTACCTCTTATAATGAACTCCAAATGGAAGGTAGAGCTTAACTTATAAAACCTGCAAGTGCGGGTCAAACCCTGCAAAACTGAACTATAACAATTGTAGACTAAATGTAAACCAACGTTGAGGTAGGTGTAAATGAGAGTCACAGGACTGAATTCTAGCACTAACGTTAGAGTCTTATCTCTGTTTTTTCACAGAGCAGCTATTACATTTAGCAGGTCAAACATAAACTGGTGAAATTCAAACCTAGAGTATGTTTTTCATACAAAATGGTAACAGATAGAGGCTGTTCCTCAGCAGCAACTAATTGATTGCCTTGTCAGCTTTTTTGCCTATAACTTCCATTCAAAACTAGTTAAACTCCAACTAGCTTCAGTGCCACCACATTTAGTAACCCTGACTAACAAGTATTTACTATGCCTTAAAAAGCACTTTACACTTCAGCAACAAACTCGCATATAGCTGGTGAAGCAAGTCCACCGCAGCAGTATAGCACTGTATGTGCTCCAACAACATTAGATTATTCAGTCTGTGACTTTAATCATATTCATCTAAAGGATTTCAAAGTTGTCTTATTCCACATCTGAAATAACTTCAAAAGCTAAATTAAGTATTTATTAACGCCGTCCGACTGCTCTAGATTCAAGACACTCTAATGATTTAGAAAAGTGATTTATGAGTTATAATCTTGTGTGTGCGTGTGTGTGTGTGTGCGTGTGTGCGTGTGTGTGTGTGTGTGTGTGTGTGTGTGTGTGTGTGTGTGTGTGTGTGTGTGTGTGTGTGTGTCAGTATAGCGTACCTCGAGGCTGCCTCGTTTGGAGGGGTTCAGAATGAGAAACTTTTTGAGCAGGTTCTCACAGTCGGTGGACATGTAGAAGGGAATCCTGTATTTACCACGCAGCACACGCTCTCTCAATTCCTGGAGAGGGACAAGAGAATTTAAAGTCAGCAGTGAACTCTTAAAATAAAAAGCATAGACACGTTCTCAGATTCTGTCAAAGAGGAACAGACAATCCAAAGGTTTCCAGCGATTTACAGAAAACGAAACAGTGTCAAATGATAAAGGACTTGACTCTATATCACATCAGTAATCTAGTGTCCTCATCAAGCCAATAGACAACTTAAGCTGTGGTTCCACCCCCACATGATTAACAGCTTCTGAAACAAGTAGCGCATTCACCAAAGCACAAGCTGGTAGTCTTTTTAAAGGGCTAACAGTGGAAGTGCAGTGTGTGACGGACATTACCAAAATATATTATTTTAAATACATTTGAATTCCCTCTGTAAAAACATTTTGACTTTAATAAATCAACAAAATGATAGAATCACAAAAAAAAGGGCTTTATCTAATGTCCAGATTACTTTTGTTGTTATAGCATCTGTAAATGAAAAATAAAGACCAATTGTATAATAGCGGGTGAAATCTGAAAACAGTGAGGTTCTTAACTGTTAAATGAATAATAATGTAGATGTTAGATAAAACTTCACCCAAGCAAATGTAAAGGAGCCTGGATAAACCTGGATGGCAGTTTGCAGGCCCGTTAATATCATTGTAATCACATTCAATGTCATATCGCCCACCAACAATGTGTCTGCACTTCCACAGTGACTCATCTGGGTACAGACAGAATGTATTTGATGGCGACAATGTGTGATAGGTGGTATGAATAATTAAGAACAACAACAGTTTACAGAAAGCAATAAATCTCCCAGTTTGGTTGCAGAACACCACCAACACCATTACAAGTGCTTGGGTCGGCTTTTAATCACTTTTACACATTCACTCTCTCCTGAATTTAGTTTCTGCATTTTGCCCGGCAGAAGGAACAGAAACCAGCATGAGAAATACTACAACCACCCACAGAATACAGACATCCTCTTATGTAACCCACAATACACACACAAACAAACTGGCTCCTCTTCCTGACCTTGAGATTCTGTCCATCGAAAGGGAGCGAGCCGCTGACCAGCGTGTACAGGATCACTCCCAGGCTCCATACGTCCACCTCGGGCCCGTCGTACTTCTTCCCCTGGAAGAGCTCCGGGGCGGCGTAGGGCGGGGAGCCGCAGAACGTGTCCAGCTTGTTCCCCAGAGTGAACTCATTACTGAAGCCAAAGTCTGCTATCTTGATGTTCATGTCTGCGTCCAGAAGCAGGTTCTCTGCCTGCAGACAGATCGAGTGTTGGAGAGAGAGAGGAAGGAACCATTATCGTGAGGTAGAAAGCAGAAACATGTGGAGGAAAATATAAAGACCAAAACATGACAGGGTTACTTAATTCTGTATACATGTGCCAGGAAATGAAACAAATACTTTGAGTGATGTGGTAATGTCATTTCTCCAGATCACTTTTCCAATCCACAGGAAGTTCAACTAACGTGGACGACCAAGTCTTACAAATAGGCCGCTCGGTTATGTGTCAAGTGTCAGTAGAGCAAAAAATGTTCTCTGACATGCAAATGAGTTTAAGGATAAATATTCCACAGACAGTTCTCTGTGACACCTTTCTCTGGGAAAAAAAAACTGCAGGGTTTTTCAGAGTAATGGCCCGGGGCCTACAAGAAGCACACAATGGGCAAATTCATTTTGTGTGTGTGTGTGTGTGTGTGTGTGTGTGTGTGTGTGTGTGTGTGTGTGTGTGTGTGTGTGTGTGTGTGTGTGTGTGTGTGTGTGTGTGTGTGTGTGTGTGTGTGTGTTCGTAGCTCTCAGCCTAAAGTGAGGCAGTGAACACGAGGCTGGGGTTGCCTAGCAACAGGTGCGCTCTTCTTTTCACTTGCTCTGAATACTTTGTGTGTTTGAGTGAGTGTGTGTGCACCTTAAATACAACACTGACATCATCTCTAGGCTTTGACCTCAGAAATGAATGAATAGTGACGACTCCTCTTTTTGACTAACATTTTACCTCATCCATAGCTATATGCCATGTAAAAAAATGAAACTAGCAGACTGAGCTGTAACAACTATACCAAGAACATGAGTGCAGTCGTGCTGTGTTATTCATCTGTGGACCCAAACAGAACCATTTCCGTCTCGCTGCGCTAGAATTAAGCCTGTGCTGGATTTCACAATAGAATGCACAGATCAAGCGTGATTAGGATGATGTGCAGGACGGTGCGCATTACATTAATGAGAACTGTCTGTCCTCAAGAAGTCTTATCTCTCATGCTCGCCAAAAACCATTGCCTGCTAAAGAGTGAAAACATTATTCATGACCTTGCTGAAAGCACTGAAATTGTTAAAAAGCCAAACGATAACCATGATTGGGGACACAACTTTGAGATGAGAGGGTTCTGTATGGTTACAGTAATCAAGATAATGTCTACAGGTCTGCCTGCTGGCACAATAAGAGGATTACCAACTCAAGACCACAATGAGCGGGAGGCATCAGGTCTGCGGTTTAATTTTTGGCACCAAATGAAGTGCTTTAAAGACAGACGGGAGAATATATGAAGAGACCGAGAGAGGATTATCCAATAGCGAACACAAGAGGGGAATTACGTAAGAAACACATGTGCGTATGTATGGGTATGCGTGTTTAAGCCCTAGCTCTCTAAGAGGGACATTATATCATCTTTGTGATTAACCTATGAGTCACCTGTTCATGGAGGCAGAATCTCATCACAAAAAGTCAAATCCTATGAAGTTAAAAGTGAACAGAGAGTAAGAGCATGCCTGCTTGCGCTGTGACACCCAATGTTATTCAATAGTGGGCGTGTTCTCACCTTGAGGTCTCTGTGTACTATACACTTCTGATGGCAATACTGCACCGCTGACACAATCTGGAGAGTGAGAGAGAAAGAGACAGAGTGAGAGAGGATGACAAGATGAACAAGTTATAGAGCAGAACAAAAAGACCCTGACAACTCCGTAAGAATTTTATTAGAATTCAATAATTAAGTACAAAGGATGCAAATCAATGAGTAAAATACTAAATCAATGAGTTGATAAATCAAGTGATAACTTATTAATCGTTAAATAGAAAAAAGAAATTCCTGCATCTGCTCTTACATATACAGACAGTGGGGCTGCATGATATGAATATATATTGTAATAACGTTGTTGAATACTGGATATTCCTATTTATTGCGATTAATAAACAGATATTAAAGTCTATTCATTTCTACTACCTACAGTTTAGTGCTAAAAATACAAGAAAATGCTTGTTAAACATTTAAATATTCTTTGAATTAAAAAATGTAACATTGAACTGTGCACAAAAGGGCACGGATAAAAAAAACAGGACTGAAGTTTCCTCCTGATAAACTGTTTTTTAAACTCTAAACACACACATACACACCTGTCTGAATTTGGCACGGGCTTCTTTCTCCTTCATCCTTCCATGGGCCACCAAGTAATCAAAGACCTCTCCTGGGAGACGAGAGAAAGAGGAGGAGAGCAGAGTTATGTTTGAACTCAATACTTGTCTCTTTATGGATAGAGTATTAGGTTAAAGGGACATTGAACTAAGTAGTGTTGGTTAAAAAGAAAGCATAGGCCCTTGAATTAAAATACAAATACTTAAAAAACTAAACTTAAATGTTAAATATAAAGGTTGGTTGTTTTATTTTCATTAAAAAAGCATATTCAGTTTTATGTAAAATGTACTTAAGCATAGCTTATTTACCAAACAACGATTCAGAGTTCAGCTAATAAATATAGGCAAATATTTACATTTCTTGCAGATTAAATAATATTGAAAAAAATGTATAAAAGATGGATTCATGTGCGTCTACACTGAGAGGAATCTCCCAGAAAAACAAAAACCCTGTGCACTTTGAGGGGAGGCAGCATTTGATGGTAACATACAGAGTGCCCAGCCTCAGGGGGAATGATTTCACAGTGACACGCACTCACCTCCACTGGCGTACTCCATTACCAGGTACAAAGTCTTCTCTGTCTCTATCACCTCAAACAGCTTGACTGTGGAGGTGGAGAGAGTAAAGCAGAAGAGGGGAGAGGGAAAAGAGAAGGGAGATGGGGCAAGAAAAGGGCAGGAAACGTGAAAAGAAAAACAAAGAGATAAGAGAAGAGCAGAAGTATTAATACGAGACAGGTTGAACACATGACCTTGAAAGACCAAATACATCAGGTGCTCGGCGCGGGACGACAGAGTGATCTCACTGTGACTCACCTATGTTGGGGTGATTCAACATCTTCATAATCCTCACCTCCCGGAAGAGCTGCGGGAGAGGAAACCAGATTTATTTTGGTGTTGCGTGAATGTGTGCCGTTACATTTATATCCTACACTTTTAACAGCGAAATACTTTCAATGGATTTTTTATCAATTTGATTATGAGATATACAATTGTATTGTGTCATTGCATAGACTCTGGATCAATATTTGCAGTGGGTAAAGTGACACTGAAAACACAAGCATGCACTTCCTCTTTATGAGCTTGTGTGTCAATTTACTAAAAAGGGAAGCAAATATCAGTTTAAATCCCGGCATTATTTCAGAGCTAACAAACGTTGCCTTCAGCTGCCTGTAAACTCTGATATGATCATTTAAAGCATAAAAAGTATTAATTCCAGTCTGGCTGAGGGCCATTCAGTCTCTGGCTGTGGTTAAGGTGTGAAGAGGCAGTTTTCACTCATTGTGGCTGTGTCCGAAATCACTCACTCATTCACTACTCACTATATAGTGAATTCTATATAGTGGACTATATAGTGGACTCATCGGTTAAATGAAAAACGGTTTCGGACACTACTTCGCGGCGCAGTTAACAACGTCATTACTGTCGCACAATGAAAACGTGACAATTCAATGTCGTTTTTTCAAAATAGATGATAAATTAATTATTTCTTGTAATGAATTCATATTATACCGAGCGTATTTTCCTCATACCAATAAGCAGAAAGTATCTTGTGTCTGCTGCAACTTTCAATTTTTACTCAAGACTGAATGCTTTCCTTTTTTCATTGACTAAGTTATTTAATTAAAATGTTTGATCAGTTCCTCGCGCCGCACTGTAGGCCTACGTTTTATTCAGTTTCTTTGCTTGTTTTCTATTCTCTTACTTGTACTTGAATCTGTTTGTAATGTGTCTCCTCCTCCATAAATCCAACCCCAACACGCGCAACACATTATTAATTTTGCGCCATAGCATTATAAAAAACTGTCACGTGCGGACGCTGCTCCTCTCACTCCGCCATGGTTCGTGCTTCGCGACTGCAATGCATGATGGGATATATTGCTTGGTAGTGACCATCGGTTGCCCACTACATTTCACGGTGCATTTTGGGAAACAGTGAGTGCACTATATAGTGAATATCAATACTCACTCAACATTCGGACACCACTACAAAATGTCGCACACACTATATAGTGCACTATATAGTGAGTAGGGAGTGATTTCGGACACAGCCTATATGTTTATTTGACTCAGCAGATAAGGTCAGCAGTTAACTAGGCTTACTGTAGACAGACAGTTAGAAGCCAAAGTGAACTTTTACAGATGCAAACTACCCAAAATGCAACACTTTTAAGGTAATGTGTGTAATATAAACTCAAATACAAATATTTGCTTCATTTCATCTGCTGTTTAATTAAAGTAATGTAATACAATGTTTTGTTACAATTAAATACATTCATAGATATTAAGAGGCATTCAGGACATTTTAGGTTTACACAATGTCCCTTAATCACGTATAGTTCACGTATCGCATTTCTGAATGTCTCAGGGTTCTTTTTGTTTAGAAATTAAATAAAAACAGTGAGAGTGTTAGTCTATTTATGGGTGTTTTGAAGCCAGCGCATTATTTGCTTCAGTTGCAGCATGCAGAAATGCAGCAAGACGCATTTTACAAGAAACGTGCAGAACGAACAGACAAAGCCCCCTTAAATAATATCAAGGGTTCTTTGCCAAATTGGTTCCTAGTGCATCAGATGTGAGTGTGTGAGCATTTATCACTGGATTTATGTGCTGGCCCTGTGACGTCTTCAAATGTTCCTGTCATGAGCTCTGCATGTCCACATTAAAGATGCATGTGTGTGTTGAATGTGCAAGCGTACATGGTAAGGGAGTGTGCGTGTAAGTGGACAGACCCCACCCTGCCACGATCAAAAGAAGTAATTGCAGCTTGTTTCCTGTAATTAAAACTCTCTCTGAAAACTAGACCACTTCAGAAAGACAGAGAGCGAGACAGAAGGAAAAAGCCAAGGAGAAGGACATGTGGGGCAGGAAGAGTGACTTCTGAGAAAAGGGATAAGAAGGACTGAGGTTTGCATTTGGATTGTGTCCATATGTGTGAGTCCATGTGTGGGTGGGTGCAAGGGAGAGAAAGAGACCCACCTTCTGCAAACTGGAGGAGTTGAGCTGTGTCTTATCAATAATCTTTACAGCCACCTAGAAGCAAAACAACATGTGTTATTAGACTTTTATTCATTGGAAACACTAGCACTGAAGCTATCCTTTTTGGCACATCACACACACAGAACAATGAACCAATCTCAGACACAAACACATATTCACAGCGGGCTACAGTTGCATAATAGGGGCAGTATACAGGCACACACAAAGCTAAAGCATAGTTTTTACCCATGCTATAATGAGGTCTATAGTTCATAATCCAACAGTCGATGCCAACAACAGAGACAGAGCGATCGAACACAAGAAAAGGGAAGAAAGATAGAAATACAGACAGACGGATGAGATTTAGAATTAGGAAAGAAAGATAGGAGGGAGATAAGAGACAACAAAAGATGACGTGAAAATAAGGCGAGGAAACAAAGAATGATATGTCTTAACAACGACAGAGAAAAGGGAGGTTTTCTCCCACATCTGTCCTTCACTGCCAACTAACTCCTTTCTTCCTCTCCTCCTTCTGGTGGTGCTTGTCTGTCTTTCATGCCCTCTGACTCTCCCTTGTTTTCTTTATGTCCGTGTGCGTGTGTCAGCGAGTCACGTGGAGTATTATCAGGGTGTCAGGCACAGAGCTGTCACACATTGACAGAGCCCGTCCACCCCTCTCCCGCACACACACACACAGCACTTCAGTGGGCCTCAGACAGACCCCAGCATGGGCTCACTGCAGACACAGCGTTTCCCTTAAAGGTACAGGCCACTGCGTTACATCACATCTGGAATTCACAGTAAGCCGGAGACATTTGGGCTTCTCTTTTCAAGCTGACAATGGCGATCTAATCTCCCGCAGCAGATGTACCGTCTCCAAAGCCATGCGAGGCCAGGATCAGACCGGGCCCCACTGTGCATCCCAGCGTGAACCCTCCCGTATCCTCAGCAACCAGGAAGGAAGATTAACAAGTAGTCTAAACATTTGAACTGTTTTTCTACTTTTAACATCTTCTTTTCTACTCAAAGTAGTTTGGGTGATAAAATAGCCACTGGTTAAAAGATTTGTAGTCCATTTTTCAGTTATACTACGGGGTCAGGTTCCCTCGCCTGCTCAAAGTGTCTAATGGCATCTCCCTTTGTTTTGTTACAACTATAAACAACACAATACAGACAAATACAACTGTCACTTACTACAAATTAATGAGCAAAATATACAGTTAATATCAAAACAAAGCAAAAACATTATAACACATTAACACACATCATTTTCTAAACCTTTTCAGTGAAGATTCAAAGTAAAAAAAGAACAGTCAAGCAGTTTGGTTTGAGATTTATATACTAGTCTACACAGAAAGCACTTGCAAACAAAAGACAAATAAATAAATTAACCAAAAGAAAAAAGATGGATCAAGGTGAATTTGAATGATCTTCCAGGTGTCGCCGATAGAATTCTGAATCGTTGGTGTTTGTTATTGAACAAGACAGTTTCTAGGTAAATAAAAACACAATAGTGAAGTTTTTCTCCAGAACGTTGCGTAAAATAAAACACAGGTTAACCAAAGGACAATTTGTCTAGCACGTGTGCACTGCGCATGTATGCCTACCTCTTTTCCGGTGAGGACGTGTCGGGCCAGTTTGACCTTGGCGAAGTTGCCTTTCCCGATGGTTTTTAGCAACCGATAGTTTCCGATGTGCGGCTGGTCGTCTGTTGTGGTCGTGGCGACGGAGTTCCGACATCGCGGCATGCTGGAGCGGCTGGAGGACTTGGTCTCCTGAGAAGACATAAAAACAACATGTAAGCACCAAGAGGAGGACATGATGACTCAGAAAATAAATAGAAGGTGACAGTAAAAGAAAACACCATGGAATTTAAGTCTATTGACCCATTTCTAATTTAGGAGTTCATGAAAAGACATTGATCTTTTCAGAAGTGGATTTGTATTCCTCAGCAGAAGTAAAACAACCAACAAAAACACATTAGCAATGTCAAGAGAACTAGGCTAGATAAATCCACACACCTCTCGTCAACATGGCTAACAGAAAGCCAGTCTAACGCTGTTAATGGAACCCTTTGCTGTACCATCATAAATGAATAATTGAGTATGAGCACATGTCAGTATGAACCACTGCTACGCGCCGCAACCATGTGAAATAAATCAGGGTCAACGTAAAGCTGCTGGGACACTGAGCTTAGCCTCGATGTTGCTCTTGTCACTGTTTTACTTAATGTCACACTGCCTGTAGTTACGGTCCACAGACAATAGTCATCATTTAGTAACATATTGTGAGGATAAGAGTATACGCCGTGTGACGAATAAAACATTTATGATCAGATCTGTGTGACTTTCATTTGAACCCACAAGGGCCAGTAGTGTATAAGGTTGTTTAAAAAGTATCTCTATATGGTAGTATGGGCTAGAAATGCTTCAGTTCATCTTACAGCAGACAGTAGGTCTTTCGAGTCATACACACACCCACAAAAAGAAAACAAAACCTTGCTGTGCTGGCAAGTTTTACATGGTTGGCAACTGCGATTGGGTTTCAACTCCATGAAAGGGTCAGAGCAATCGTGCGTGTGTGCGTGTGTGTGTGCGTGTGTGTGTGTGTGTGTGTGTGTGTGTGTGTGTGTGTGTGTGTGTGTGTGTGTGTGTGTGTGTGTGTGTGTGTGTGTGTGTGTGTGTGTGTGTGTGTGTGTGTGTGTGTGTGTGTGTGATCTGAGCGGACAGGTGACAGGGATCAGGGTCAGAGGAGAGGACGACTGGCTCCAGGGTGACGAGACGCAAACACACACACACACACACAGGGCTGTGGCACAAACACCAGTGAACAGACACACACACACACACACTCTGTGCGGGATCACAGACATGCACTCAGCGGCATAAATCACACACACCTCTCAGAGATTTGACACCAATGAGAGAGACGGGCAAGTGAAATTCACACTGTTGGTGCGGAGTGAAGAGGTTTCGCACAAATCATCTCGTCCTCTTTATTCACCTAATTATCTCTCAGGCTCGAACAAATTAGAGGCTCGCCCTGCATCCCAAATTACCCACAAACCACTTTTTTTAATCAACATCTTCCTCCCCACGTTACCATATCTTCAGCCATGGGAAACTTGGATAACCATGATTACTTCATTGTGCGTTTCTTGCTCCAGATGGTATGATCTAACGTCTGCATCCCATCCACAACCCACCCCCCACCCCCACATCCTCATGCTGACAGTGCAGACCTGTACAAAATGTAATAGGCCAGACTGAGCTTTAACACAAGCAGGGGGACTTGGATTAAAAACAAATGACAGTTACATTAAATCGGGAGGACAGGAAGGCCCTTATGTGGTCTTGCGTGAGGGAGAAGCAAATGATTTTATTTTTGGATCATGTAAGAGAGGGGGATGGAGACCGACAATGCCACATGCGGACACTACTCAAGACAATGAAACTTAATCTGACCATAGGAATATGATTTATAGCTTTGAATTGTTTCCCAAGGCTTCTTAAAACTGATAAGGCATAGCCTACTATTTTATTTGTTTTGATTCTTGATAGACTCGATTGACCCATTAATCCAGCTAATGCCTGCGCTTACAAGGCCGATTAACATAAATGTTCATTTCAGAAAACATAAAATGCCGCTATCTGCCGTTAAATGTCCCGAAACTATGATACTAAAATTAAGTCCACTGCCTCAATTACAGTGTTAAATACATTTCATCCAGCTCAGCTATCTTTTTTGTATTTATAAAATGTTGGTTTTTAATCAGAAGCATAAAAAGAAAAAACATGATGTTGTCATTATATATTCATCATAGGTCTAATGCTTGTAAACAGCTGTAGGAAATGGGACGAGTGTACATATGACAGTTCACAATGTCCTTTCACTCAACGTATTATATGCACTTAAGTAACCAGGATGCTGTCTAACCTGATTTCCCAGGGCTAGATTTGGGTTTTTGAAAGTAGATTTTCTGGCCATCTAAAGCAAAGCAGGCTGACTTTTTACCTGTACATATAGGCATGACAAAAACTTGACAGCCACAGTCTGAAAGAAAGAGCAGGGCTTGTGTAAAGAAAGAAGTAAAGGTCATCATTTAGCGATGAATCGTCATTTATTTTCAAAGCCTTTTAAGCTTAAATCCAACCAAAATTAAAGTCGCCTTCAGAGGGCTGATCCAGTGCCGGACAAAGGATTGGTCAAAATCTTTTTCATTCATGCCGAAAAGATACAACATGTCAAACACTTGGTCTGATTTCCTGCATAACCTGAGTAAACTGGTTTTTTGTTTGCTGACTGACAGGTAAAGCTGTCAATGGCAAAGCAGACTAAGACAACATTAATGTTAAGCCTTAAAAATCTAAAAGGCACTCTGTGATTTCAAGTGCTGGTATTGACTGGAAAAGAAAGACACAACTTGATAAATATGTATTGCTTTGAATCAGATAGTCAACCTCTCTAGCTGCCTATCAACAACAACTCTGTTCTATAACTTGACTTGAATTAATGCATCAAAGTCTCTCAAGAAACGAAGGCGAAACTTTCCCCCAAAAAAGTATCATTCCAAAAACTCATATCAGATCACAATCTGAAAGTGAGTTTAAGTTGCAGAAATAAAACCCAGGCAAAACAAAACACAAGTGAGGTATAGCTTTATGACTGCACGCAACATTAGTGAGGTTATTATAAGAGGAGTGAACTTTGGATTATGCTCTGCAAGTTTTCTTCCCCTTTAAAAAGAAATAAGTGAAACTGAACCAGCTTACAAAGTCTGAGTAACATGCACAACTATGGTGTTACTGTACTACAACTGATAGAAAGGTCAGTACACAGAGACACACTTTCCGCCTCTGGTTATCTAGTGCTTAAATGGATCATCCATCCACCCACTTGTTGGCAGGATAAACTTTTAATGGTTCAAATTCATTAAATTCAAGTTCAAACATGCTTCCGCCGAGTTCTTTGCCTCGTCCTCAGTCTGTAACTCTTTAGTGTTCCTTCTCTCCTATCCTCTTTCATGTCCGACTATTTTTGTCTTCTGATTCTTCCTTCATTTTTGGGCAGCTGCAGGCTAGGCAAAAGCCCCCTCCCCCCTCGCACACATGCGGCGCGCACCCACACGCACGCATAACCCCTTCTCCTCTCAGTTGTAATTATAGATGTGTTGGAGGACAATCAGTGACATCATTGTTTCGTTCTCACATTACCCCCTGATGTCGTATGTGACTCATGAATACTAACTGGAAACTGCCAACATAATCTCTTTAGCACAGAATTTACTAACTTTAGATTCCAGTGTACTCCAAAGCAAATCTCATTTTGAATTATTTTTCTGTATTTGCAAAGGCTCTGTAACTTTTAACAACTTAAAAGTCGGACTCACTGAAACTCAGCAACTGTTAATGACATTCACACCAGATGAAGGGTCCACTGGTGGAAGGGGCGGAGGTGGGAAATTGGAAAGCACATGGCCCAAAGACACATATATGTAACAAATCACATGACATTGTTGACCACTTGAGGCGACCCTGATATGAGGGAAGTGAGCAAAGCCATGCAAAAACGTTTAAGAGGCTTGGCCGACCGGCATAATAATAATATGTTCTTATTTATACTTCAGCATGTACTCTATAGATGATTCAGGGATGTAGGAAAAAGAAGACAAACCAAAACTGCAGCCACTTTACTTACTCTTTACACCCAATATATAGACCAAGAAGCATGAGTTTGCAACTTAAAAAAAAAACTTAAAAATAAGAAACAAGTTCAATAAAAACAGCCTTGTTTAATAATAAGGATGTTTTATGCCTGAGAAATCAGGTGATAATCTTCATAGCGTTCCTGGCCGGCACATTAATCAGAATTGGAAGCAACTGTACATTTATCTGGGAACGCACCACACTGTATAAAAGAAAATGTATCTTTTTTAAAAATGTTTTAACCTTTAACATAAGAGTATAAATATTCTGTTCATTGCACTATTATGTATATAATATCCTGCTTTATATTTAGTTAATTTCAATAGTGTTTACTTGTCTGACAGTTTATAGATTATTTCTCTGTATATATATGTTTTCTCTAATGCCAGTTTTATTTCTATTCCTAAGATGTCTTGTTTAATTCTTCTTTATATTTCTAATTATTTTCTCTGTAACGTATTATGCTGCTGCAACACAAACATGTCCCAGTGTGGGATTCATAAAGTCATTCTTATCTTAAGTCTTTCATCTGATTAGATTCTAATTGTGCAGTTAAGTGAACGGGCACATGTTAACATACATTATCAAAACATGTCAATGTTTATAACCTTTTATTTCCAATTTCCAGACAGATTTTTTAATACAACCACCACCAATAAAGCCTGTCAGATACTGGCAGACTTTATCGTTCTCTGCCTACCATGTGGAGAGACCATTAGCATCTTGTGTATACCCGGCCCAACAATTCAGACCCCCTCCCAACACACTGACAAGACGTTTGCAGCTGAGAGCCATTTACTGCAACACTGCAAACATAAGCATGTGCACATGACCACACACACACACACACACACACACAAACACCCACCCACCCACCCACCCACCCACCCACCCACCCACACACACACACACACACACACACACACACACACACACCCACACACACACACACACACACACACACACACACACACACACACACACACACACACACACACACACACACACACACACACACACACACACACACACACACACACACACACACACACACACACACACACACACACACACACACACACACACACACACACACACACACACACACACACACACACACACACACACACACACACAATGTTAATCCAAGAAGCGAGTACTGGTTGTGTTTTAACTCAAGCCTCATTATCATTGACCTTTACTAATCTGTAGTTCTGACAGGAAGCCACTCAGATACAACCAGATGGAAATTTTTATACCGTACAGTCCAGAAAGTGACCCTAAAGAGTGGCACATGAAGTGTGTGCAGCACGCTATCAAGAGACGACTCCGCTCCGACGCAAGATAGGCAAACACAGGCAAAACCGCCACCAACAGTAGGGAGGCAAAGCAGGGGTAATAAAAGTAGAGAGGAGCTTAAAAACACAAACACACACTTTGGAAAATGAACATGACAAACGAGGCTAAGCTGAAACACCGTTTAGGACAACATGCTCACTTCAGCCCTGCTTACTGAGACGCCAGATCAAGTTGATTAATGATCAGCGATAATCTGATCAGCCGGCCAGACTATTGTCCCCTTTTTCACCTTACTGAGCAGACTCACTTTACATCACTTTATTCTGCGGGGACCAGTCTTTGCCTCTCACTCTTTAGGCTGTTGGACTAAGTTAGAAAAGCTGAGGAACTTGTCTATAGTGGGAAACAGAGGGAAGAAAAAACTCAAATATACCTAAAGTGTGTTGATTATGTCAAATTGTTTTTGTATGTGCTTTTGATTTAGAAAATATGGGGTATTATGACAGACTTATTACTCCAATTATACACTATTACAATATGGCAACTTTCCTGCGAATCTGAGCAAAAAAACAACATGTGTCATTAGCAGCTATTCATTTAAAAGCTCTTTATGCAGAAGTTATTTTCTAAATACCGTAAGTGTTAACAGATACACTGTAATCACATCATTCCCTCTTATTTCAAATAATGAACTACAGACGTACAACTCTCCCTTTCCTGATTGACTATTACTTTAGTTCAGCTGTGGACTCAAGAGAGAGGGCTCCACAGAATGCTGATTACACATCTGCACGGTTTCAGACTGAGAGGTGAAGAAATGGCAGAAAATTACAACCTTCGGGGGAAACCATATCCAACTTCATTATATTTAAAAGTAACGAGCTGCAAACCAATTTATGAGGTCAAACTCAAAGGTCTTGATGCAGGCACACTGCCATGTTCACCAATTCTATAGTTACAGGCCATCTCTCCCCATGATGTGATTAACAAACTAAAGGTGTAAATAGCATTAATTACAGCCGCAGAAACCTTATTAAATTGGATTGGTTCTCCAATAAGTTAGATCCCTTTCAGGTGACGCCATGTGTTTAAGGTTGAATTTGATGAGATCTCGGTACACTGCGGAAGATAATCGTCGACCCTTTACACTGGAAGGAAGTGATAATTACAAAAAAAGAAGCCAAAGCTGGAGTTCATTAGAGAGCTGTTGTAATGTCAGCCACATGTACGCTTACCGTCGGGCCTGTAGGCTGCTTTCTTGTAACTAATTTGTCATGTCATCTGTTAGTACGTGTGTCGTAATGTACCACCTGCTGGAATTTGCCAGAAAAATGAGTGCAACTAATCAAAGCATGATTCATTATTTCTAAATTAAACCGGTCCAAGTGGGTCTAACTTTACTGAAGTGGTGAAAAGCTCTCAAATATAAGATCAGTTATTGTTCGTTCTAAATGCATGGTGTTTCCAAAGTCTATGAAAAATTATGTGAGACAACCCTGACCCAAAATAGACCAACATTACCGTAATGATGATTATTGCCATAATTGAGCAGACCTATTAGATATATTTGAAAAATGTCTAATATTCAATCATCTATACTCTTTAATTGAAAGTATATTTGTGTTTGACTTTGATACGAATCGAGGCTATAAGTGAAACAAACAAGCTCAGAACACACAGGGTCTTTATTGGATACAGAACACAACCAGATACCAAAGCTGCTGCACTATACTCAAATTTGTAGGTGGGAACACACACACACACACACACACACACACACACACACACACACACACACACACACACACACACACACACACACACACACACACACACACACACACACACACACACACACACACACACACACACACACACACACACACACACACACACACACACACACACACACACACACACACACACACACACACACACACACACACACACACACACACACACACACTAGGTCGTGATGGTTGTGTTGCCATGGAGATTTGTCGCTTGCTGAATCCTACCCTCTATCTCGATGTTGGTTTATTTCACTTTCATCGTTCCTTCATTTTCTCTTGCTCCCTCCCTCCCTCCTCCTGCCACTCTTTCTTTTCCCTACCCTGCTATTCATATGTTTATGTTTCTATTTATACTCCTCTTTAATGGCAGGATGGGTTTCAAGAAAAAACGACCGTGACAAAGACAGACAGAGTTTGCTGTCCTTAAATGAGAGCATGTTGTTCTCACCATCCTAATATTATCAGTGTTCGATTCAAAATAGAGTCCAGACTTAGTGTATACAAGTTACTTCCCAATTGTTCTCTTCCTAATCACCATATATTGCTCCCTATATATAATCTCTCACATATAAACACCAATTATGGATGCAGCTACAGCTACTGGAAGGAATTACGTAGGAAACCCCAGCAGGGAACAACTTGTGTGAAACAAGCACTTTAATGAGAGGGAAATTAAAAGGACATAAGTTAAAAAGCTGCCAAATGCCTGGGAGAAATGTCACTGCACCTGTTCAACAGTTATTCTGATTCATCTTACGCCAGGACGAAGTGACTGAGGGGGCAGTTACAAATGGCCATGGGGACAACTCTTTGTATGCAGTAAATGATGCCTAGGCCTGTTTCTGCACTTTTTCATCCTGTGGCTGGACTAGATGACAACAATTTCCTACCTTTCCATCCAATATTTGAGGATAGACTGCCCTAAAATACGTCTGGTTGAATGTCTAATTGTTGAATGAGCCTTTTTTCCATTGTTACGCTGAATCTTGATTGCCACCAGTAACTATAGCCTAAAAACTGAAGAGCTTTTGTAGTGCTAATGTCTGCTTTAGGGGCTACTGGCTCACGGCATTGCAAGTCTAAAAGATCATTTAGGGAACTGCACACTGTATGTTTTAATATATACTAATTTTCTGCTTGCATGGTCCTTTGTCGCCTCTTATGAACCTCTGAAGGGAAACAGCTAATAAACAGTATAGCTTACATAGCACAAGAGCAATACCAACTGTTCGCATGAGGCTAAGGACATTTACTTTAGCAAGGTGGTGTCACGCCGAGTCTCAGTTTGCTGTGAATGTAGTGTCGCGTGTGTGTACTCTTGAACTGGATTACCCCTAACCTCCTAGGTATGTGTATATTCGTGTGTGTGTGTGTGTGTGTGTGTGTGCGTGTGCGTGTGTGTGAAATCAATTCAGAGCCCCTGTTTGCTCCGTTGCTGTCACAGTTGGGACAAGCTGCACAGCACTTCCTTGCGTGCCCTTGTTCTGCTGCTATGCAACCCAGTGTGTGTTCGTGAGTGTGTGTGAGGGCCGTTCATGTGAGCCAACAGAGTAAACAGGTCTGTGTAGCTTTCACAGGCTGGCAGAGTTGAAAAAAGCTGTTGAAAATATAGATATCTGTACATGGATAAGGGAAAGGGTTTCCCCGCCGTGTTTTATAGGGGATTTGGGCCACATCACCCGAAACAAAGACCACTGACAATACTCTTTTCTAAATAATACAACTCCAGGGAAAAAAGGAAATGCCATCGCAGGGAGAGTGCCACCATTATACGCCGAGATAAATGATGAGTCCCAATAGGTCTTTAAGGAAAGATTAAATATAGTAACTGGGTTCATCAAAAATGTCAAATGATGACCATGATTATGTGGCTTGCTTAATACTGGTTCCCACTACAATATACAACTTCCCGTATTTAGGAATCGGTGTGACTCAGCAGAGATCAAGCTATTTCCTGTAATGGACTTGCAAGGTAATAACAGAGAAAAAAGCCATGTGAAATGCCTTTCTAGATAGAAAGCTAATTAATAGTGTTTGGTTGCAGCATTAAAGCTTGAAACTTTGCCGTAGAGATAAAAGCAATTGAAAATCTAAAACATAAATCGCTAATATTTCAGTTTTATCTTCTTAAGATGATTTTTTTTAAAAAGGGCACAACAACTGCTGCCTCGATGAGCAGTATGTTTCTGTGATTGTGTGACATTAGGTCATCTGAATAAACCCTTTAGAGGCAACAAGATCAAACGCGTACATACTAAGGGATTGCGGCAGCGGTAGACTTGCAACTTTTTTTTGTCAATGGAGTCTGGTGGCTTTGAAGAGGGCATAGATAACATTCATTTCCTTGTTGGAAATGGCTAACTGCTGGCAAGTTGAAGCCTGGAAAATATTCGAAACACATGCAAATGCTGACGACCTATGAATACAACTCTCCTCAAATAATCCAAACTATCCATTCAGCTTTTGCTAGAAATCAAAACAAACATTTAGACACCGGGAGGATTCCAAGTATTCATGGCTGACTAACATCAGATGACTTCACAGAAGAAGGAAAACACATTGACGCCCCGAGAAAGAAACCCACACGCCTACACCTGAATGACGTCAAGCCCTTCAAATGGCAGGTCGACAGTTAGCTGCCACACCTTCCACTCGGCTCAACTGGAAAGGCCTGTTTCACCCTTAGACAATCCCACACACGAACAAAGCTCTGAACTTCACTGCATTGTTTTTTCAACAACTTGGTGGATGCTCGTCCTATATTGTAGTGTCTACCGGAAATCCAGGTATAAATGGCCAACTGCCCATACATCAAAATGTAATTCCGGTCCTATTATCAGCCAACTGTGTGTGCAGGGGGAAAATGAGGAAACTGCTCGTGTGTGTCTGTGTGGACAAGAACATTTGTGAATGTGATGGAGTGTCTGATCTACTGTGTGTGTGCGAGTGTGTGTTTGCGGCAGGTTCTCTGTTGCTAGGGCCCTGGCTAGCTCTGTCTTTCTGTTCATCTGCCTAGTGACTGGTCTGGTAAAGAGAGAGGCATAATTTATGGTTTCCTGGGCGTAACAGCAACGTGTGTGAGAAAGCGCATGTGTGTTATAGATTGCCTACAAGATGAGTCATTCAAGTGGAGAAGGAATAAGGACAGGCAAAGTGGTGAACACTAGAATATCAAAACACATCCTCACCGGTATGACCGTGTCGGTAACCTCACACATTCAGTGTTTCTCTCTCATTGATATTGAATCTCCAGCTCGCTCGCTTCCAGGGAGATTCTCTACCAGGCTCTCGCACTCCCAAGGTGTCAGAGGAAATACATCAAACTGTGCTCAGCTACACTCACATTTCTAATACTGTGTGTCCTTTGTCTTTCGTTGCTGTGGAGCTTGTAGGCATTTTGAACCTGCAACCGTCAACGCTTCAGTCATGGTGCGGGTTACAAAGGCCAAACTGGAATAGATTTGAAACTAGAGCGAGGAATAACCAGATATTGACCAAAAATGGGGAAAATGCTACTGCTTAAACTATTGAAACATTGCTAGAGTCAGTCTCAATACTCAGCCACTGCCACACAAACCCTTTCATCACAATGCTTCACAACTCCTTCTCATTTCATTTCTTGTTCATTTCTTGTTTGTAGTTATGTTTGATGTGGGTTCCTCTTTGATTTGCAACATTCTCACACACAATAGCACACATGCATCGCAAATCACACAGCACCTTTTTTTAGAAAACATAACTTTTGCTCTTTTGAAAGATGGGATAGAACAGAAAGGTAATTATACAGGGTACCTTTAGGTTTCTGGGTTTTACTGAGCTTTTAAATGAGAATGTTGAATCCTTAACATTGATCTTCAGACAGCTGCAAATAAAAATGACTTTCGGATGATTATCTGTATTCCCATCTGGTAACCAAACTCTAGAATACAGCTTAAAAAGTTATTTTGTCTGACTGGAATTGCACTGATCCAATCCCATTGATCCTGCTTGATAAAAGTACTCTACAAGTGTAACATGACAGCCGTTGTTAACTTGGTAAAAAAAACACACTGAACACACAGTTATACTGGAAAGATAACTTAAAAAGCTTAAGCTTTATACTGTATTCAAAAGTGTTTGTGGGAGCTTGTCCGGGCCTTAATTGAACAAATCCGGTTTGGTAAAATTCAGACCTTAAATGCCTTCATAGCATCTTGTAAATGTCGTCTTTATTTCCTTCTTCATTGTTTAATTTCCTTTGGAGATGGAGTTTCTTGTATAAAGAAACCTTGGGCAAACCCAATGAAAATATTACAGTCAAGCCCTAAATGCACTTTAGTTCATTTGGTCATATAGGAGATATCGCTCGGACAAATTAATGGTTCAGTCCATTACACTTCAATGTGGGAGGGATCCAGCTTGCTTGGCTAGTGTGCAACTACCCAAACAATGAAATGGAGGATGAAGTAACAATTGAAGAGGGAGACCAGTATTTCTGGCTGCTTTACTCTGTCTTTTCAGAAGATGTGACTCAATGAATAGAGCGGGAACATTGTAAAACAGGAAATCAGACAATCAACTGATCATGTCTGGGGAAGTGGACAAAAAGTGAGTACATACAGCAAAAACAAGCTATGCATACCAGCTATTCTTATATCACATAGATTCTGAAACAAAACATTCAGGGTTTTTAATGCATTACATCTGCGTTATCACCATAAGGCGCAAATAATCAAGGTTAAACTACTGTCACACCTTTGAGTGTCATAAAATAAGTTCCTCAAACTAACAGCCAGGACAAAACCTTGTGCGGCAACAGGTCAGATCCACTCAACATATCTGCTGTTTCACACCGTCAGAAAGATGTCACAAGTCACTTCACAATGTGTGACAGCTCTCTTACGATATGTGCCCAACCACTGTTTATAGTGGCAGGCTGGAGGTTGGTTTGGGCAGCTCTACAACACTACCCAAACACACTTCTATAACCTTGAACAGCTGAGTTCAACGAATAGATGTGTGTAAGAATGGCTTTCAAACTTTAGATTATTATACACAAAATCACCACTATCATAATTTGATGTAAATAACGTTTAAAGCTTTCTTGCTTCATTTCAGTCAGGTTACACGGAAAAGATGAATGAGTGAATTATTATTTGCCAACTTCATTGATAATAGAGAACATTTTTTGAGTCAAATGAAAAGAATCCATCTTAAATAAGAGTATGTCTGGTTTCTTTACCTGTTTTGTGGACAAACAACAATATTTGAAGACATCATCTTTCCTCATTCCTCAACATTTTATAGACCAAACAAGTCAACAATCATCTGCAATCTTGGTTACAGCGCATTTGCAGAGACAAGGTGAGGATATTTAGAAATTTACCTGGCGACACATTGACTATTCAGATCAAAAAATACATCTCTGACAGGGAACAGGGACAGTCATGTCAACACTCAACCCGTCTTCATGTCCGGTGCCATTTTGTCCTGTATCTTGAGACCCGACACCAAAGGCTTTCTATACATGGCCTTTAAAACAGACTGTGTTTGTGTGGGAGTATCCATCGGTGACCTTTTGCCTACAAACCCAGTTGCGGACTAGCCATGACCCCAAACTTTTTTCCTAAAACCCCTAAATCCTCACTGGTTGCTGCAGGAAGAGTAAAGGAGCATTCTGACCAACATTAGCACTACAACTAAACTACACACAGGAGGCTGTATCGCTCCAGGTACTTTAGTAAAGGGTACACAAACAGGGCAAACCAGGAAGTCAGGAGTGAGCGTTATTTATCAGCAAGCTGCTGCACTTTGGTTTTGTACTCGGTGTGTGTTTAAAGCTGCTACAGTCAAAGGGTTATATAATCAACTGTATTGTTTCTGACCTCTGTTCCAGGTAAGGGTGTAGCCTTAGAAATATGTATGCGTGTGCTTATTCGCCTACACCTAAAAGTTTAGCTGTCTGCTTGGATTGTAATTGAAGCTGTGATCCATCAACAGACTGTGGGACTCAACAGACGACTTCAGTCACCATTTTATTTGTGCAAGAAGCGAAGACAGACATACATTTTTGACCCTTTGAGTCTCCAACACCAAGAGGTTTCCCTAGTGGCTGGTAGGAGCATATCTGCAGTCTGCTTGGCTGTGCAGTTGCAGTTTAAACACCTCTGTTGGGCTTTCAACATTTCAGGTAGAAAACGGTTCGGCAGACGGTGCACCTCTTGCAACAGATTAAATAAAAGTAAAAATGAATAATGTTCCTATTGTTTATGTATTTTAAATAGCCAATGTTGTAAAAAAAAACCTGTTTAATAAAAGAGTTTTAACCAAATTGGTTTCTCTTCTGTGTTCATCTGCTTCATTTATGCTGCTACACTCATCAAAGCTACTGACCAACTGCTCAAACAATCCATCACACCGAATTGTCACCGCAGATACATTAACCTACCTATAGACACTCAAGCGTCACAAATATAGAACTGGGTTTAGCTCGCACTCGGGGTGACATCACCCACAGTCTACTCTTTCAACATGTAGACGGACAATGTTTCCATCCATCACTCAGAAGAGATTTTTTTTAAATCAGATGATGTTTGTCATCAGCTGCCCCAAGTAATGCATGTTATGCTCTGTGTCGGAAACTATAATGGTTTTCATGTGAGAATGTCCATCTTTGTCCCAATTACAATGAATCCGCAGATAAAACTGTCAACAAGATTAAGACAAATTCAGTCTTGGAGAGGGGCTCTTTTTTCAGCCCTCTAATAATGTTTTGCAGAGCACAGTTCAGGAGTCTCTATCTTTTAAAGCACACTACCAGTGTATTTTTTCTAACAAGTGAATATATATGTACA
The DNA here is from genome assembly GCF_036324505.1 of Eleginops maclovinus. Taxonomy (NCBI): domain Eukaryota; kingdom Metazoa; phylum Chordata; class Actinopteri; order Perciformes; family Eleginopidae; genus Eleginops; species Eleginops maclovinus. The sequence continues at coordinate 9,766,448 of NC_086362.1, forward strand.
CACACTTCTTGAATCTCCAGCTCTGAATATCCTTTGCATATTTGAAAGGTATTTATAGTGTGTTTAGAATCCCTCTGGCCTGTGCAAAAGGGTCAGTAGATTTAGGTCAAAATCAGACATATTGTTTGTGAGGTCGTTCAAACCCCCACTGTACCAGCACCTAGAAATTATATTTCCAGTTTAACATCTTCAATCAATTCATGAAAGATCAGTCTTGTTTCTTACAGGTGTGCATCAAAAAACCTTGAAACCCGTTTTACTTTTAATCTCACAGCCCCCAATGCTTATTTTTTCAGCTTAAAGCTGTGTTGTATATTCAAGGTTCCCAAGATTGTCATGCATAAACACTTTGTTACATGTTTTCTTCAAATCTCCTTGGGGATATTTAAAACCTTGCTTGCATAACAGAAGTTGCAAATCAATATTTTCTGCTAAAACAGTACATACAAGGTATCAAGCCTTCAAGAAGAATTCAACCTTCTGTTATTTAAGTTCATAAAACAGCACTTAAACACAAAACCTAGCAATAAACAACGCTTATTGCTGATAGCTTCACTACATTTTTACTGTGCATATAAAGATAAAGCTGTGAGGCTCACAAGGTTGAATTAACGTGTTACACATGAACTATGGAAAAATAACAGTGCATAGGGTTTCTCTAAAATATAGCAATTAGGTGGAACTGTCTGACTGCCTGTCTGTATTGCAACAGGTCAAAGTACTGAAAAGTCAAGTAGGAGGACATGCCCCAACACACAGACTAAACATAAACCTAAATGTATTCTTCTATTCTGCAAAGAGTGGGAAATCCAGTGAGTGCGTAGGCAAGGCTGGTGAATCACTGCTGTGTGGCAAAGACAACAGAGACAGAAAAAAGCAAAGAGACAACCAAAGACTGTGGAGAAGGCCAAACAGGGCCTCTCTCCACAGCATATAGGAATATCATACTGAAGTAGAGTTAATGGTAAACAAAGATCAACAGTAATATTGAGAAATATCTTAGGGTCTTACCTGCCCAGCTGTATTTTCAATTACTTGTACCAGTGGGGTCCTTGTTGACATTTTTTTTGAAGACTTGAAGTTGCCAAAAAGGGGGAAGGAAACAATGAAACAAAAACGATTCTTCAGTGTCTATTGTACATTTAAAATCTGTCTAGCTGAGGGCAGATGAAAATTTCCAACAGAAGTCCAGTGCTAGCCAGCTAGCAGCACGACAGATAGCCCGTGAATCAACAAGTTGAAACCCACATCAGCGGCTAGCAGAGTTAGCCAGCTAGCTGAAACTAGCTAGCAGCAACCGCACGTCCCATGTTTGTCAACAAGCACAAAACAGGAAAAAGCTTAACGTCTTCTTTAGCTTCGGTCTTGTTGTGAACACATTCAGTTTCCAATGAACAGTGTCAACGGTGACCAGTGAGCTACCAACCTGATGACGTTTTGGCCGGCTAGCTACTTGTGCTAGCTCGAAGAAAAGTTGGTTGTATTGAACGAGACAAGGTTCAATTAGGTGGCTAGCATGCTAACCTGTAAGGTTGCTAACTCACGTCTGAGGAAGCGTCAACTGTCGCCCGAATCTACAACAAACGTTTATCCAGAGTCGTTTTCATAACGCAGTGTCGACACTTCTTTTTTTCTTTTTTTGTGGCAAGGATGTTTCCTTTCAGGTTTGAAACCAGGTCCGGGTTCTGCAAACTTTCAGGCCAAAGTTATTCCCGGCGAGGGCTCGACCTTCTTAACTCCCACAAAACTATTCAAAATGTTCCAAGCAAGATATCCAGGGTAAGGGTATCCAACAAATAAAAGCAGCACCATGTAAAGTGGTCACATGGCAGGTGAGAAACACGAATTAATCTGTTGCGTTAGCTAACAGGCTGGCCAAAATTAGCCCATGAAGCTAATTCAGTGTTTCTTTCGAAGTAAAGTTAGCTAGTTAGCTGCTCCTCCTGCGGCCGCGGTGGTGCTGACTGCCACAGAGCAGCCCACAAAACTCTAAATCCACGGAAATCACCGGCGCTCTTCCTTGTGTTGCGTGATTGGAATAAGGTCGTTCAACAGTGCTGCACTGCAGTGTGGCGATTTACCATCTCGTCCTGTCGTTACACCGACTGCTGTTATTCCCAAGCCCCGCCGACTCAAAGAGGAATCGTTAAGTTGTAAAATCCATTATTGGTATACTGGGGTTTTCTCGTTAGGAGGTGCGTGTCACGGGCGACAGGGGGAGAGAGGCGAAAAGCTGCGCCCGATTGCAGTCTATGCGCACGATCCTCCCTTGATACCGGAACAAGCTCGCGGCAACATGGCTGCTTGCACCACGAAACGATTAGAGAGGGAGGGGGTTCGTTCCGTGCTCGGATCCATTCGGCTTTTTCCGAGCCTTTACTGGTGACTTAGTTGAGTAAATGGCAGGTGCAGCAGGACATTCTGTGTACAATTTATGTTTAAAAAGCAAAATCAATCTGAGATGTGCATATGGCATTGTTATGGTGTCCCCAAATATCTGTCTAACTACTTTGATTGCTTCCAAGACAATAACAGCTGAGACAAACTTGCATTTCAACAGTTGTTTTTTAGGTGCAAGAGTTCCAATTGAACATAATAAACCTCCAGAAATGGCCTTATGTCAAACATAGTTAAAGAAATTAAATAATGGGTTTATCACACACAAGGTTTACCAAGCCCCGCTGTGGAGACATTTCAACAGGTGTCACTTTGTAGGACACTGATTTACATTTTTTTTAAACCCAGACTGTGTGGTGCATTTGGATCTAATTTATTATGTTATGTATCGTGTTTTCTTCAAAACCTGAGTCTCCAGCCTACTACGGTTTCTATTGATTGATTGAAGCCAGTGTGCCCTAAAACCAACCATATGCACTCTTTTAACAGATGCTTTATGGTCATTTGATGACATGCACATTTGTACCACATTTAATCTAAGTTTTGCATTATTAATTAATCTTGGGGCCCTAATTTGTAAAGGGGCCATTTGTCCATCCATCCATCCATCATTTGTCCATATCTAGTTCAAAATGTTAACCCCGGTGCCCCTCAACAAATGAAAGTGTCGATTTTCTTTTCATGTTGCATATCCTTTGCAGTGCTGTTGTCCGTGGTGTAAAATGTGTCTTCTTTGCACAGCTGTAGAAATGTAATTTGTAAAAATGTGTCCATAAATGTGACGGTGAGATGTCTACAGCTGGCACAGACATTTTCCAAGTTACTTAGCAACAGCCATGGACTGACGAAGAAATATGGCGGCCGTTAGAAATGGTGATGTCTGAACTATGTCAATCAGGAGGTCTGCAGAGACTAGTCACCGGTGTTCACCATCTGCACAATGTAAGGATGTTATGGAGACATAAAAAATAAAACAGGAAATGAAAGGGGTATGAGAGGCTTGACTTGGAGAGCGTCCAACTGGCAGGATTACCCGGTGAATCGAGGGAAAAATCACATCCCGGATGATAGGAGTGCAAAAATAGAGGTACACAAACACTGTTATATGAGAGAAACTCCTTTGTGCATGAACAGTATTCATATAATAATTAATATCCTAGTTACTGGACCAGAGAGAATCACTGGGCCTTTCTTGTAACCCATCAATCATTAAACACTCACACACCAATCCAACTGACTTGGCAGAATATTTATTTTTCAGTGTGTTGGAGCATATCCAGTTTGATGGCGCATCACAAGAGACCGTTGTGAATCTTTTCATATTTTAAGGGAGCTTTATGAGCAGTTTGAGTTAGTAATACTCTCCAACCAAATGTTTCATTAAGAAAATAAATGATGACTCTTAAAGAAACAGATCAAACCAAGTATTCATTTATATTTTATTCCTTCTCTCCATCTTCTTAATATATTTCATTTAATTACTACTAATTATGTCAATTTGTTAAGGCTTCCATGTTTACATTTTAACATGCTGTCCCTTGTTAATTATCTGAATCCTTTTTTGTTTTGTAAATCAATAGCATCTGTTGTTGCCTTTGTATTTGTTGATTTGTCTAAATGATCTGCCTGTGTTTGCAGAAATTGTTGACAAAAAGGGTAAAGAAAAAGATAGCGGCTCTAGGCTGTTGCTGGGGAAATGTGCGGAAGTGTTGCCACCTGCAGGATGCCGGTATACATTACAGATCACTATCTTGCTATTGGAATAAAAAAACAGCCTATCAATCAGAGACTACTTCCTGCTTTGTGTCTCATAAATGTTTGGATGAAAATGCATTTTTTGGCTGCCATACTTCTCCTGTGGAGGGGAAATGTCACACTGAATGGGAGGTGAAACTGCAAACCTTTAATTGCATCTGAAATGAGAGGTTTTTTTAGTCTCATTGGCGGAACATTAAAAAACCTATCAGGCTTTATATCTCCTGTCTCCTACCTCAGGCGGCCAACCGTATCCTGCCAGATTGAGGCTGTAATGTTATTTTTAATATGTGGCCAAAAATTCCTCTCTGTAAAGGCTGCCATCCTGTACACCAGACTGTTGATGCATCACTAGCAGGCTGTCTCTGCAGCCTCTTTGCATTTCAACGTGAATCCAGCTCACCGTGTTAATATTGTTGCCTTACATTGTAACATTGACTTGATTATGGAAGGGGAGACAATCAGGAGAAGTAGAAAAAAAAGAGTACAAAACACATAAAAGTAATGAGTGTGCAAATTCTACCGATCACCATCTCCTGTCTTATTCCTGGCCTAGATTGAAATCCTTTCTAAAGCCGGCAATTTAACAGGTGCTGACTCACAGCAGCGTGGGCTAAATTAGAGAACAAGACCTAAAATAGGCTGAATCTGTACAGACTGCTACAATCACACTGACAGCAACATGTTAGTCATATCATACATTTCATCTTTAGAGAAATACTTGTAAGCGCATTATCCTTCACCAATTATTGATAAGATTGATTGATTAGGTCAAAGTTGGATGTCGCAAATATGGCTACTTATTTTATGTATTTCATTTATCTTATTTTCTTCTTTTTTAATATAATTATCAAATGGGTCTGCACTTTTTGTCATGTGTTCTATTTCATCTGATTTTTATTTATTTGTTTCCCATGAACTAAAGCATTCTATCCCTGTTTCAATTTCAATTCCTTGTCTTTTTTCCTTTGGTGCTGCATTTCTGTTATGAAAGCCCCAGCAAATATGAGTGATCATTAACTGACTTGAGAGACTTCCTGTCACAAAACTCATGCAATATCATTTTTATTTTTTAAACCGCCACATTTAAGACTCCATTACCAGCTTTTCCTGCAGAATTGAAGATAATCCTTCTTGAGCTCCATTTATCTTTTATTAAAATGTCTCCATTTAGCGGTGGCTCTTTGAAGAGAGCATCAGACAACTCTGTTAGCCTGACATTCGCTCATGTTAGTGATGGTTACCGGGCCAACAGGGATGTATTAATGTGTCGTTTTGTTTTAAGTGTCAAACTGAGTGAGTAAATTATTCTCCAAATGGAAAAGCGTGTGAAAGCTGCGTTCACATGTGGCCCTCTATCTTCTCAGAGAGGATTTAACAGACATCAAATTAAATGTAACTCGAAAACAAAGTTAATAAAATCAAATGTTTATTAAGTATTTTACAGAATAATAGAAGCAACATGAGTAGAGATTCAGGTTCAAAATCCAAATGCATAGCCCCTGTTATTCATTTAAAGAAAACAAAACAGTGCAGTTGAATGCATCAGAAATAAAAAATATACATTTCACCTGAGGACAGCTAAAAACTATGTACACACAAATTGCCTTGATGAATACAATAACCATAATTAAGGTTTTAAACCTAATTATTTTCTTATCCCTATTGAAACAGAGACTGAGGAATCCCTTTTCTTTTGAAGTTCCTCTGAACATCTGAATACTAGAAATGCCCAAACTGTACACTTTCAGAAACCAACATATAAAAAAGCCTTTAAAACAGGAAGAGAGCTCACACAAGAACAGGGAAAAAGACACACTGTAGGAATATAAATAATAAAGCCTGTGTGGAGGAGTAAAAATAGCTGCAGTCAGGGAGAGGGGATCACCTCTGACTCACGCTCTCTCAACAGCAGCGAGCAGATCCTCCACGGCGACCGTTGTCAGGTCAAAGTAGAAGTTTCTCTCGTTGTCTCCGCCTCCGAACACCAGCAGCTTTTTGCTGATGGAGCCCGCATCCATATCCACGTCTCCATCCTCCTTGAAGAGACCGTCTGTGTCCATGGTGATGATGGAGTGTCCCGCCCTGGGGAGGGACAGCTGAGGGAGCGTCACCTCCGTCCAGCTGTTGGCATCTGGAATAAATCAATGAGAACAAATATTTTTGGAATCATACATCATAAATAAAAGGAAAACATACATGTAAACGCTGTTTCTAACACACTATTGTTTACAGATGATGTTAACTAAAATCCTATATTCATGAAGCTTCGGTAAATGGTTTTGTTTTGGCAGTCCCGTTAAAATTCTATATACCGTTAAGTAATAGTTTTTTCTATACATGATACACCTTTATTTTATTCCCCGATGAATGAAAATAATCTAATCTTTCAGCTACTTTGATCTAGCTGTGTCACCATTTCCTTGATCTTTAGATCAGACCACTGTGCTGCATGTTCTCTGCCATGTTGTGTGGTGTATATCTGTGAGCCGCCTCTCACCGATATCAAAGACGAAGGCGTCAGTGAGAGCGTTGTTCCCGTTGTAGCCTCCGTGGATCAGGAACTTTGTATCTGAGAGCACTGCACTGCCATGCCAGCTGGAACACACACACACAGAAGTTAAATTACACAGAAAATATATGAAAATAAGACTTAATATGGTTTGAAATGTCTTGAAACCATTGCACAAATTCAAGACTTCTGTTGTTGATCTGTGCTTTTGATACATATCCCCCCTGACTGTGTGTGGGTTGCTGTACCTTCGTGGAGAGGGGGCTTTCCCAGATGTTTTCACAGCAGAGAACTCCATCAGACCTAAGCAAAACCACGACATTTATAACTGTTATTTTGATTAGGCATTAAGCTTAGTTTCATCAGAACAACCTCAGAGATTTAAAGGCTTAATAATACTTTTCTTTTAAAGCTCAACAAACAACGTCTATCTTTGGAAAACCCAGAAATGCCCACTGTCTATCAGTGGATTAAAAACCATTGTCCTGCATTAGAGGGGGGGGGGGGGTACATTTGTTGTCATGTTTTGAAAACACAAAAGGTCATAAATGAACACGAAATGTTTATACCTCTATCCAGATCATTTTGTCTAGTGTACAAAACATTTTAAGGCTTTTGCATACATTTCCCATAATCCCCAGCTGTGCGGCTTACCGAGGTCCAGCATGTACATGTCGTTGTAGCAGACGGGGGTGTCCCATCCTCCAAACACATAGATCTTCCTCTGCTGCATCACACATGCAGAGTGGCTGGATGAAAAACAACAAAGGAGGATGAGTGGGGGAGAGGGATGTTGAAAAAAAGGATCAGCAGCTGTAATGGATCAAACCATCTTACCCTGAGCGGGGGGAGGGCTTGTTACCGGTCACAATCGGCTGGTACCAGATGGAGAGGTTGGGGTCGAAGATGTAGAGCGAGTCGCTGCAGCCGTCGGGCTCCGGATTCGGACACGGGAAAACTCCTCCCAGCACAAACAGCTCGCCCCGAAACATGCTGCAGCTGTGGTAGGCCAGAGGAGGAACCTTCCCTTGAGCCTGAGGAGAGAGGAGGAGGACGTCAAAAAAGAGGAGAAGCAGCAAAAAAGGACATGTGGAGTTAAAATAAGCAACACACACCTCCACCATGGTCCACTTCCAGCTCTGTGTGTCCAGGATGTGGACGTCGTTGAACCACTTCTTGTTCTTGGAGCCTCCAAACACAAAGATCCGCCTGGAGTCCGGGTCGTAGACGGAGGTGTGGCCGATCCTGGCCTCGGGGGTGGGACCCTCTGCCAGAGTCTCCGCTGCAACCCAGGACATGTCCTCTGTTGGGCAGAGACAAGAACTCTTAGACATTGATCAAGGGGAAACTAAGCCCTTGCCTAATCTAAAACAGCTTCAAGAATATCTGTTGCTGGGAATGGTCCACAGACCTGTGCAGAGCTTCCACATGGGGTCCTTGCAGAACTGCATCCTGGCTCCCTGTCCTCCAATCAGAATCGCTGTCTGAGCGTCTATAGGACACAGAGTCTGACCCCAGCGGCCTGACGGGCTGACCAATGGGGCTGTAGGAAAACCAAAGATCAGGATGGATTAAATGTTAACACAGAACATCAAAGTTCAAACTAAATGACCTCAGGTGGACCCCATCAAATGTTTCTGTCTATAAGACTGTATACTTGTTTACCCTGTCCTTTATTGTTTTCTGTCACTTTATGGTAATTGTGTGTGTTTTTGTTGAAGATTTTCACACTTAATAATTATTTTGTTTGCAGTTTCTTTGCATCTTTTGTATTTGTTTTTTTTAAAGGTAATTTTGCACCTCTTTGTGGTCCGGTATGTGTTTCTTTGGGACATTTTAACAGGTGTAAGCTATGAGAAGCCCTCCATGAAGCTAACCACGCTCCCTGTTTTCAGCCTTTATGCTAAGCGTTTCTTGGCACAAGCTCCATATATGATGAACAGGCACAAGAAAGGCATCAAGTTTCTAGTCTTATTGTTTGAAAGAGGGAGAAAACATGTATTTTCCAACTGCAGCTGTAACGTTCAAATAACTAGATGCATCACAGCCCGTCTTGGTTAAAGTTACAGAACACATTTGGTGGGTGGTGTGCATTAATGCACCAGGTATAGGAGTGAAAGGTGAATAAACACAAGACAAAACACAACTGAAGGTATGTAATGTGTATGCAGACTCACAGGTCTGTGTGGGAGTCTTGGCCTGCCTACTCTTCGTCCTGGCTGCACTCTGAGGAGGCGTTCTACCCACAATCCCCTGCGCCTCTCCTGTTCCATTAGCTGTAGAACAGAGAAGGTAAAAGACATTTTATTAAAGAAGAAGGACACAGAGAAAAAGCTTCACTCCTCCACACCAAGTGTCTTTAGTAATTATCATTAGCAATGGAACACAGGCATTAATACTGCTCCCTTTACAAAGACTAGAATCTACAGAAACAGGCATTAAGACGACTGTTTGGTGTCATTCCTTCAGTAAAACTATTCAACTTCATGAAGAGATTAAGAATAATCTGTACGGATTTGGATCACAGTTATGGGCCGTTTTGGATTTGACATCAAGACAATAAATGACCATATAATGACATTTCTCCTTGCACAACAGGCAGTCTCTCTCACCTGTTCCCTTAATCTTTGTTGCATCTGCTCCACTGCTGAACAGCTTCTGGGCCCCTTTCGTTTGACCTCTGGCCTTTCTCAAAGGAGTGGTCTTCTCCACGCTGCCATTGGGACAAGTGTTCTCCTGCTCCCCTGTCGTGGTCGTCTTATTCTCGTCTTCCTCTGACTCTCTATCTCTCTTCTTGCCGTTGACCACCCGCGCTGCAAGGGGAGCCACGATGTCCTGAGAGGGTCAACACATGGTGTCATTTATCATTTAAAATACATGTATTGTTTGAAATATGTGGGTTGGATTAAAAAAAACAAGGCTGATATTAGCATCAAAAGACCAGAATGACAAGTTTTAAGAAACATTTATTATATATTTTAAATATCACAGCCGCATGTGGCTCTGGATATAAGATCTTACTGTCTGAATCAGTTCATTTCTGATAGTTGTATTAGTAAATATTGCATATTATAATAGTAGCATTTAATTCACATGGACTACCTTTGGTGTGTATTCCTTCACAGCCATGATCTCTGGCTTGGACCAATCTGCTTTTACCTGAGGGGGGAACACAAAAAAACTGAATCCCAGGATGCTTTATCTAAAAGGTTACATTATTCAATAAGTAAAGTAACACACAAAGAAAGAACTTTCCAGCATCCAGGAGACTCCTCTTTGCTTTATTATCAAAGGCAGTTTTGATCTCTATGCAAGTTAGTCCTGAATCTTAGGGTTTATACCACAGTCTGTATATGGTTTAAACAATATATACCAGGTTCCCTCCTTCCAGGGTGACATCCAGTGTGACACCGTCTGTCCAGGTCTCTTCTTCCCACTGTTCCCATGACAGACACCTGCAAGATATCAATCAGATTGGACATCAGTGACAGTAAATGCAACAACAACCAGATATTTTTACCGTAACAAGGCAGATTTGTATTATAGGGACATGATGAGAGTCTCCCTACTTGTTATACGGGGTCAGTTTCCCGATAGTGATGGGGAAGCGGTCAGCGTCGTTGAGCTCGGCGTTGACGCAGACACGCTGCCCCCACGGCCCGCTGCTGAACAGCACCACCTGGCGGACACTTGGTGGAACTGCAACACACACCCTGCACGACCCTTCAGGGCTATCACGGAGAAAAATAAATATATAACGTTATTATTGGTCTCTTTTGCTTTCCAGAAAAAACAGACTCGATAGAGGACATTGTTATGAGCATGTGTTGTCAAAGGCTATCAGTATTATTCTCTATTTACACAGCTGATTTAATGAGGCGCTAAAGAGCAACATTGAAACGGTTTATGACGTTTATAACATTATTTAACAACTATACATGTGCTGTTCACAACGTTCGGACACGTTGAGGCTAATATTCATAAGGTACTTAGGGGAGCCTCAAGCTAACGATGTTAACACTAATATTATTAAAATCACTTGGTTACCTCAGCAGCCTCTGAGGAGGACCGTTTACTCCGAAAACCGCGTATATTCCGAAGTCTTCCATCTTTTACTGTCGTCCAGCAAGACTTATAATTGTCACAGCTCTTCTTGCTATCCTTCTCTATTTTACACAAGTACAAATAAGTAACACAACAAGGATATTTTCCAATCTTCCTCTGTTAGGCATCTCCCGCCACTGATGTGTGTACAATATCTAAACTCCGCGCGAATTCTCAGTGAAGGATTGGGAGCGCTTGTTTTATTGCTGAGGGTGTTTATCGGGTGAAGTCTACGTTGTTGAGCATTCAGCAGACCTAAAACCCCCCTATGCGGTGCAATGTGATGCTGCATCGAGCACACATTGGGTTGCAACGCACTAGCCTCTAGCCAATGAAAGCCCTGCATTCAGTTCCGCTGTGTGACGTCACAGACAGCTGCGTTCAAGACCACATTGTAGTGTTTATGCAGTGCTTTAATTATTCTTTTATCATATTTAATTCCGTTTTCTCTTGGTTTTTTTTTGCGTTTAAAGTTATACAGGATTCAACAATAAAAAGCAGTTTGTAATTATTTGTTTTAAAATTGTTGTCTTAATGCCTCTTTATGTCATAAAGGGCCATTATACCAACCTGTACCTTATTGTACCCTGTTTTTTGCACCTTATTTTTCATTATTTGTTTTCACATCAGGTACCAGGGAAACCCAATTTATTCCCACTACGTTCTGCATTAAACTTTTTCAAGCTGATGAGAATATGGTCTCTCTTATTTCTGATCTTGTAATTTGTTGTGTTACTAATGTTTGAGGTGTTTGCAATATGCTCACAGCCTACAGGTGGATCCACTGAAGCCCTGTGGTTAATGTCCATTTTATTCAAATCTGTTGTGCTAAATGGTTCGTAAACGCAGCAGCTTTTTCAGATTTACATCATCTCTGAGCAACTTTACAACAAACCCAGCTGCCTTTGAGCGCCACTCACACTAAAAGGTATGTTACAGCTATGCTTATTAATAAATAAATACATGCACAAATTACCCCTTTTACCAAGGTTTAATTAAAAAAATGTTAAGTTCACGTTATCCAGACTTTATTATCCTCCAATAAGAAGTTTGGATGTTTTCACTGGACCCTGTCCTTCTCTCTCTGCAGTATGAACGGATCCACTGTCAACTCTTTTTCCTCAGCCAAAAAATATATATGGGATGACTGTGATCCTTATTATGATGATGACAATATTGATGGTGCTGGCAAATTAGGGGGTCCTTCTGCTGGCTTTGTCATTCTCCTCACCACTTACTGCTTTGAATTCCTCGTTGGTGGCCCATCAAACCTTTGGCTCATGTTCCACATCCTCGGCCAAAGGTAGATATGTTTTATGTAGTGTCATAGCTTGTACATCCTTAATACATCTTCAATTCAAAATGTAAAGGCTCAACAAAAAGATGTTTTCTTTGCTAACTTCAAAGGTCAAAGGTTAGCGGTGTCCTTCATGCAGACTTCTTCCCACTCCACCTGACCCTCGCCCAACTGATCTTCTTCTTGGCTATGCCTCTGTTTTTCATCAATCACTGGCTGTGGCGGAGCACGAATGTGATGGACACCGTGACGTTCCTGAGCTCCATGGTGCTCGTCATGAAGCCACTGCTCCTCTGCCTGGTGTGCGTGGAGAGGTACATCGCTGTGGTTCAACCCATCAACTATCTAAAGTAAGACCACACACATTTTGAAGTCCTTAGACATTTAAAACAAGACCTATTTGTTTAATTTAGAGTTGTTCTGGGGTTGATAATGGTTGATAACACTGTCTAATAATGTGCCTTAGAGTAATAGCAGTAAAGACATGAGACCATATTCATTCACATAAGCAAGAAAATCAGAGCTGTATATTTATGTTGTTGTTAAATGTCCTGTGCAAATGTGGAGGAACTTTAAATGTCTAATCATTTTAGATGTTTTCAGGTACGCCATCACATAAACAGTTAGAGATCCAAAGAGTGTTTAAAGGCCATGTATACCATCTATGTACTGGTATGAAAACAAATTCAGGACGATTCAGGAAATGTAATCCGTGGAAATTTGGAAGAAGTGGAACATTTGTATTTCCTCAAATCGCCCTTCTTTAGTTTCATTTATAACTATTATTTATTTCAAATGAAAAACACCTGATTTCCCTTTTTGGTCTTCAATAATTACATTATAAAAAGCTGTAAATGTGTACCAATCTGTAGAAGCATCTAAAGATGATTGTGAAAACATGCTGTTAAGTGAACCTGACAAAAGGAACAATCTACAGTCCTGATGACTTTCTTGAAGTGATGTAGAACCTCATGTCTCACCTCTCTCCTCCCTCCCCTTTTTTTAGGATCAAGGCGTGTGGTTACAAGTGGCCATGTTTGGTTGTCTGCTGGTGCATTTACATTATCCTGGCATCTGCTGCTATTGTTCAGCGCTCCATCTTCACCCTGTGCCTGGTGTTCCTCCCTGCTCTCCTCATAGACACCTTCTGCACCCTGTCTGTTCTCAGAGAATTGAAAAAACCTCCACCTGGGGACAGTGAGGGGAAAGAGAAGAACAAGAAAGGGGAAGAAGAGAGAAAGGCTCCGAAGACCGTGAGTCAAGTTGTGAGGATGGAGGAGAGGAAAGAAGGAAAGGCGGAGGAAAAGGAGAAGGAAGTTGCGGGTAGCAAGCCGAGGGAAAAAGGAAAGATGAATTCCATGAAGAAGAAAGCCTTTGTCACCTTTGTCATCATCCAGGCTGTCCTCTATCTCAACTACCTACCCCTCATCATTACCATGGCAATGGAGGGGAAGGTTTCAGCTGTTGTCATGAAGTGTCAGTACCGGGCCCCTGGTCTGGCTGCTGCGGTCAGCTGTAGCTACCTGCAGCCGCTGTTCTACCTGCACAGACTGGGCCGGCTGCCATGCTCGAAAAACAACCGCTAAAACCCCCAATATCCCAACAGTGTTACCTTGACGGAATATTTAATTCCCATCTCTGATCAAAGGATAACAACTATAAGTTTATACATTTCTAAAGCCCATTCAGATAGTAATCGCTTAACTTCCTTATAAGTACTTCTGTTTCATCCGTCAAACCTGTTGAAAAACTGACTCTGCTGTAGATAAATAATTCATATAATACCAATTCATAACAATCCTAGGTATGCTTTCCAAGCCCAACCTTTTTTGTATTTTATTATACTTGAAAATGTATTTTTAACTCTCTCGGCTCTGACTGCAGTGTTATCTCCATGGTATGGGCAGTAAAAAAACAAACGGCATTGTTATTTTATCAAATGCAAATTCCAGAGCAGTTTCCATCCCAGTATGCAAAGACACTGAGTGCATGCTCAACATGATCAGTTAATGAATGATGACATGAAAATTAACTAACCTGATCACTTCGCGATTTGTGTGTTGATGACAAGTTTCCATGCAGGTGTCCCCATAAAACTGGCCATGAATAAAAAGAAAATGAAATTTGAGTTTGTCTAACACCGAGACAAAGATCCTTTGGTAGCAAATAAATAAAAAACAGACACACATATAAATAAAAGTTAGAATAATATATATTTCTTTTTTTTTCAGTACAAATATGATAATAATGTAAGAGATTTAAATAAATAAATAATATGCACATTAACTTTGTGTCACATGTTTGTACACAGTTTATTCATATGCTTGTTTTTCCATAATGTCCTCTGTGTGTAACACTATGTTAAACACTTCATATTATTGGTTTTATACTGACAGCCTTTGAATAAGAGGAGTTATTTATCAATAAATCGGTATTTGGGTACAATTTATACCTTACAAAAAATCAATGCACAATGCTCTTGAACGCAGCGCCGACTGCTTTTTGTGTCGAACAGCATTGTGGGAAGAGACGCCGGTGGAAAGCTTCTCGAAGGAACTGCAAAGATGATGGTGAGTGAATTAGCTTCCATGCCCGATCTCAAATGTTTGATCCGTGTCCATCCTTTAGTTTCTCAACGTGTATTTGCACCTAGCTAACTCTTAATTTACATGGCTCCCCGTTGTCGGTCTAAAGAAACAACGATTTTGTGAGAAATGATTATAAAACGGCTTTATTTTTAGCCAGACTGTTAGCCTTGTATGCTACCAATGGGCGTATATGAAGCTAACGGTTATGCTATTGAATACAATATATAGTACGCTCGGCTGGTTACCTTCTGGTCTCTTCATTTCTTTTAAGTATATGTCTGTTTATTAGTTTCGTTAGCACCTGTGAAAACGTCATTGTTTGTCTGTGTATTAACGTTTTAACCGCTTTGTCTTAAGCTTCTTTGTATGAGTGGCTGCATAGGAAGCTAACCGAAGAGCTTATTAAATTAAGTTTAATCTATTGCTGGTTTTTTTAGTGGTATTGGTCAATTAGCATTTGTATCTGTCTTTTATATTTATAAGGCATGGCTGTCTGAAAGAGAATGACGCAGAGCAACAAAGAAGTGAATATTTTGCTAAGTCATTTGCTATATCCTGCTAGCTAATGAACAGAAAACGGTATATTAAGTATGTGTGTTTTGACATGTAACGTTAGCCTGATTCAATTAGCAGTATTATTAGCAGACTGTAGAAAACATATAAACAGACATCAAGCTTTTGACAGTGTCGCACATCGTGTGTGTGTGTGTGTGTGTGTGTGTGTGTGTGTGTGTGTGTGTGTGTGTGTGTGTGTGTGTGTGTGTGTGTGTGTGTGTGTGTGTGTGTGTGTGTGTGTGTGTGTGTGACAAAAGCATCACACCCTGCAGCTACTGTCTGTCTGTCTGTCTGTCTGTCTGTCTGTCCACTCTATGTTATTGCCTTAAATGGTGAATCAGAAATACTTTATTTATCCCAAATTGGGATTTTTTTTGTTACCGCAGCAAAATACAATACAGTATGAAACATTGCAAAAAAATAAGAAGCAATATAACCCTTGACTGTTTTTACTCAAGCTGAGTGACAATTTTATAGAAATGTCAATATATTTTTCGGATAATGAAAATCCCAATACCTATTAATACTGTGAAATGTGCTGCACTTTTTGCACATAATTCTGCATCTAATGTTGTTGGCAACCGTGCCTTCATAATTCCTTCTATCCCTCTCTCTCTCCAGCCCACACCAGTTATCCTGCTGAAGGAGGGGACAGACACGTCTCAGGGCATTCCCCAGCTCGTCAGCAACATCAATGCCTGCCAGGTCTGTAAAACCTTAATTTTCTCCGCTGCTGGATGTTAAGTGTTCCCTTGTGATTTTTGTCAGTCTAAATGCACCTGTTGTGTCTCTCCAGGTCATTGCTGAGGCTGTCAGGACCACCCTTGGTCCCAGGGGCATGGACAAACTGATGGTGGATGGCAGAGGTGAGGAGAAATGGGAAGACATGGATGGAGGAATGGATTGAGAGTTGAATTTCCGCTGATTGAATATATGTGATTGTATTTTTCCAGGTAAGGCCACGATCTCCAATGATGGAGCCACTATCCTGAAACTGCTGGATGTGGTTCACCCTGCAGCCAAGACCCTGGTGGACATCGCCCGCTCCCAGGATGCTGAGGTGAGAAGTGTTTGTGTGTAAGAATCTATGCTGTTGAGTCAAGCGGAAACCTGGGTATGTGTTCATAATTGTAAAAAAGGGTTTCTAACAGTTTTTTTCATTTCTTGCACCCTATTAGGTTGGTGATGGCACCACCTCTGTCACCCTGCTGGCTGCTGAGTTCCTGAAGCAGCTCAAGCCATACGTGGAAGAGGGTCTCCACCCTCAGACCATCATCAGAGCCTTCCGCACCGCCACCCACCTCGCCGTCAGCAAGATCAAGGAGATCGCTGTACCTGTGAAGAAAGGCGACAAGCTGTAAGTGCTCACTTTTACCGGCAATTCATTAAGAAGACATGGTCTTTGTAAAATAGAACCTTTTGAAACCTTATTTTGTACACTTGCAATAAACTTTCCCTCACTCTTTTTCCTCTCAGTGAGCAGAGGCAGCTGCTGGAGAAGTGCGCAGCCACAGCCCTGAACTCCAAGCTCATTGCCGGTCAGAAGGAGTTCTTCTCTAAGATGGTGGTGGATGCCGTCATGTCTCTGGACGAGCTGCTGCCCCTGAAGTTGATCGGCATCAAGAAGGTCCCTGGAGGAGCCCTGGAGGTTTGTACCTTTTTTAAACATTTTTTATTTTATTCCCACTCCATAGTTAAAAAAGGGTTATAATATTTGAATTATACTGAAACTCAGTTTCTCATGTCATATTTTTTACATTTGACAGGATTCACATATGATCTCTGGAGTTGCGTTCAAGAAGACTTTCTCCTACGCCGGGTTTGAGATGCAGCCTAAACGCTACGACAACCCAAGGATTGCTCTTCTCAATGTGGAGCTGGAGCTGAAGGCTGAGAAGGACAACGCAGAGGTTCGCGTCAAATCTGTGGAGGTACGAAGACCAAAACACAACATCAGGATTGAGAATAATTAAGTGCCCGGAAATGTTGTTAATCGCTCCCTTTTTTTTTTACCACCCCTCTATTCTGCAGGAATACCAGGCCATTGTGGACGCTGAGTGGAACATCCTGTACGACAAACTGGAGAAGATCCATCAGTCAGGAGCAAAGGTGGTTCTGTCCAAGCTGCCCATCGGTGATGTGGCCACGCAGTACTTCGCTGACAGAGACCTGTTCTGTGCCGGCAGGGTGCAGGAGGAAGACATGAAGAGGACCATGATGGTAGGCGACAGAAACTAAAAAACATTCAAATGATTAGAGTAAAACAATTCTATACAGGAGTCAAATTCAGTAGTGGCCTCTTATGTGTTGTGAACCTTAAATGAGCTTTAAGACCGTGTGTGTAATGTCTCTTCCAGGCCTGTGGTGGCTCCATCCAGACGTCGGTGTCGGCCCTGACAGATAACGTCCTCGGACTGTGTGAACACTTTGAGGAGGTCCAGGTTGGAGGAGAGAGGTAAGGAGGACAAGTTAAAAGCTTTTGTCATCTTCTGAGAATTACTTTTTAGAATAAACAAAGAACTCTTATTCTCTACAACCGCTCACACCCTTCCCGTCTGTTTCCAGGTTTAACTTCCTGAAGGGCTGCCCCAAGGCAAAGACCTGCACCATCATCCTGAGGGGAGGAGCGGAGCAGTTCACAGAGGAGACAGAGCGATCACTGCACGACGCCATCATGATCGTACGCAGAGCCATCAAGGTCGGTACAGCCCTGTGAATTTTACGGAGAACCTGTCGCTGCACTCTTACAGCAATTATCTGACCCTTCTTCAACTATTTCCAGAATGACTCAGTTGTAGCAGGTGGAGGAGCCATAGAGATGGAGCTATCAAAGTACCTGCGGGATTATTCCAGGACCATCCCCGGCAAACAGCAGCTACTGATTGGCGCGTACGCCAAGGCCCTTGAGATCATCCCCAGACAGCTGTGTGACAACGCCGGCTTCGACGCCACCAACATCCTGAACAAACTGCGCGCCAAACACGCACAGGTAGGAAATAAAACATGCTAGTCCTACATAAGTCTACCACTAATGCATTTGGCACGTTTGTTGAAGTGGAACAGGAAATGAACTTAACTCTCCTGGACTGTGTCTCCCTGCAGGGCGGTATGTGGTACGGTGTCGATATCAACAACGAGGACATTGCAGATAACTTCATCGCCTGCGTCTGGGAGCCCTCCATCGTGAGGATCAACGCTCTGACGGCGGCATCAGAGGCAGCCTGCCTCATCCTTTCCGTGGACGAGACCATCAAGAACCCACGCAGCAGCATGGACGGACCACCAGGGGGCGGCAGGGGCCGAGGCCGCGGCAGACCCCATGCTCACTAAGAGACGCAGGAACAAAAGCCCATTTCTAAACTGGAATTAAAACCCAAATGCAGATAAAAGACTGAGTTCATGTTTGATCTGCATTTAGATTTGAATTCTAGTTAACAAATTGGCTGTTTAAACAGCCGTAAACACATTGCAATGTGCAGGTTTAGTGAAACAAAAAAAGGGGAAGCAATTTCAAGATGGATGTTAGACTTTTGGCAAAGATGGCTGACGTCTGTGTTTATCTGTCACCTGTAGTTTTTTTTTCTTACTGAAGCTTTCAGTAGTTCACGTCTGTTTAACATTTCAAGCACTGTATCTTTCCATGTGTAGCCATTTTGCTGAGAAAGTGATAATGCAATACAAAAATGAAAGTAGTTGCCCCCCCCCCCCTTTGTTTTGGATTAAACACTCCTGTCCCCACAAAGCGAGCTCTCCTCTGAAGCAGCTGTTCCATCATCTAATCTGCGTTCCATCATCTAGTCTGTCAGGTTGGTTACCTGACAGACTGATGTGTAACATGGGAAGCAAAGCACTGATGTTAAACAGTTCTGAACCGTTCATTGTTTAGGCTGTGAGAAACTATTTATTGGACCATTCTTATCAATAAATGCACAGCTGAAATCATACTGTTGTTTTTAACATATGTTCAAAGGGGGGAGACAAAAGATGGTTTCCTGAATCAGGGACGGGTATTTAAAGAGCCTCTGTAAATGAGAAATGTAAAGCATTATTTTACTGTGGGGAAAAATTACTATTTTTATTAAATGTAGGGCCATGGATTAATCATTAGGAGTGTTACAACCTGCACAATTTCAAAGGAAATGAACCAAAAAATGTGGTTTGTAGTCTTTTACTTGCATGCATAACAGTACAGTTTATTACACAGAACATTAAGACACATTTAATGTGACCCAGCATGATCAAGGCTTAAGCCCCTTAAGGAGCTGACTCGTATTTAAAGACAAGTTTACTCAAGACATGTTTCTGTGTCCTGTCCTAGTGAAAGATGTCCAACACTAAACATTACACCTGAATGGTGATGTAAGGTCTGAGTAACTTGCACATCTTGCAATAATGCCACAGTCCTTCCTTGTAAGGGTCGTTAAGTGCGGCTTCCCAGATGATTTTAAGCCTGTAGTTCAGTCTTCCACCACTAGGTGGACCACAGTCGCATCAGGAACAAAGCGGCAGTCCAGGTAGTTGTAGTCAATGGCTCGTATATGGACGGAAAAGTATGAATGAGGTATCATCGGGCCCCTTTGACATCCCTGTGTGATTCATTATGAGGGAAAAGGGAAGAATGTTCATACAAAATGTAATGTGAGTAAGTCTCACTCTAGGTAGCATAATACGGACAGGTTGAATTATTAGAAGGCATCTGTTCATTGGAGAAGGGATGTGTCCTCCACTAGCTTAAATAAGGGTGCTACCCTAAAGTTCAGGAGATGCTTACTCGTTTTAAAAGAAGGCTAAGTTTGAATAAATGTTTATCTTCTACTCTGAGTAAATGTAAAGCATAAATGTCTGAATTTCAGGATGTGAATGCATAGTCCAAATAGAAAACAATGTCTCCCACTCCCAAAGTACCGCTTAATATTCTACAATTATCCTCCCAAGAATGAGTTTTTTCCTGTTCTCCTCTTCGTGCTCCTCCTCAATTAGACAGGAAGTCTATGGAAGCCCGGACGGAGCGGTTAGACATGACATCAACTGCTGTGACTTTGATCTCTGTGTCTCCGAACTGCATGGTGGCTCTGATCTCTCTCCTCTCCGGTCCTCCTCCTCCGGCTCCTCCCACTGCTCCCGGTAGGGGAAGCGGCTCTGGTAGGTCTAGAGTTATCGTCCCGCACTTCCTGACCCCTGGGTCGGAGATGTAGGTGACCTCCTCTGTGGGGCTGCAGTAGATGTTGATGATGATCTTCCGCTGCCCCAGGCGAGCCGGCGTGTAGCTGCGCCTCACCACCTCGCCCAGAGCCACCGATTGGTCCACGCAGACGAAGCGGTCGAGGATGTCTGTGCACCACTCGCGGCCGTCCTTGATGAGGAGTTTGTCACGAGGGTGGCGTCCCTCCACGAAGCGGTTCAAGACGCCAACGCCGTAGATCAGGGGGCATCGACGCACTCTGACCTGCAGGACGGATTCTGTTAGAAACCGTCAAAGATCTCCATCACTTACACTTGCTCCTGATTACTCACCACGGTGGGATCCAGCCCGAAGAGCACGGCGCCTTTCAGTATGGTCAGCCCAACGTCATGGGGGATGATGATGCGACACTTCCGCCCAACTGCTCTCTGGACTGCCTTCTGCAGCATGGGCGACTCGGCAAATCCACCGACCAGAAAGAGGAAACGCACGCCTTGCAACTCCGGCTTTGCCATCAGCGCCTCTATCAGGGGAGGGAAATGGAAAAACAGCCTTTAAAATGATATATTAGCTGCTTTGGATGTCACAAATTGTCCAATGTTGTTTTCCATTCAGATTTATTTTGATTAAAAAAATCACATATTTTTGCTCTCATTTGCTTTTCAACCATTTTCACAACTTCATGCTCATGTTGATAGGCAGTTCCCAGATCTGGTGCAGGACTCTGGTTCAGATGGAAGTCAGAATGGGTTGTATTATTGTTCTAACAATTTGACACATCCATAATACTCTTATGTTGATCCAACAAAAGCCAGCGGAGCTAAATGCTTTGTACCACTGGAATGCGGCTGATTAAAAACAGACACTCTGTTTTTCTGCTATAATTCTGAATAAACAAGGCTGAAAAACAAACAATGAGGTCATTAGCAACTAGAATAAGGATACAAAGAGAGCCATTGTGCCTGTAGTCTTCTCTGAGCTGTTGAAATGTGGTCTATTTTCCTTTTTGTAATGCTGCACAGTTTAGATTGGCGCTGCCCTGAATTAGCTCACTTAGTGGACAGTTTTGGCAGCTCATCCTGTAAAGTCGAAGGTTTGGGCTAGTAAAAACAAGGTTTCTGTAAGTGAAATCTGCTCTGCTCGTGTCTCTGTGTGCTTCTCACCGATGTGTTTGACTATATTGCCGATGGTGGGCTGAAAGAGCTCGTTCATGGCTTCCTGTGTGAGCCGCAGCATCCCCTGGGACGACCACTTCACGATGTTCATACTGACACACACAGAGGAGAGAGCCTTTAATGTCACACATAAATCAATCCATTGTTCAATCAAACACACACACCCCCGTCTCCACGTCCCCACTCACTTGCTCCTCCTCAGGGCAGCCTCCACACTCTGCCCCCTGTGTCTCTTGTAGAAGTCGATGAAAGAGAAAGGCAGGGAGATGTTGAGGGCGTTGGCTCTGCCCGGCGCCGCTGTGCGTTTCCTCGCCTCAAACGCGATGGTGAGGTCCACCCAGGCTGCCGGGCGCTTGGACTTGAAGCTCTGGATGAAGTCCTCTCCGAAGATCTGGCACAGCATGGCTTCGAAGGCCAGGTCGACTCCGACGGCACCGTGTGGACCTCCTGGAAGAAAATGGCAGCTTTCAAGACTCAAAGGTTCAGAACATGATGAGGATACTCCTAAAAGCAGATAGAGACTTTATTTAATTTTAAAGTTAACCAAGGATCGCATTATTTTTTCTTCATTTATTTATCTATTTATTTTATTGGATTTATTTATGTTTTTTGCTGATGCCAGTATTTCACTGTTCTACCTGGAACTAATTTGAATTACATAAAATAAATAGCTATAGTGTAGTTACGGCAATTCAAATCTTAGGTCCCAGGCTCCTTCAACAATGCAACATCAATACACAAGACATAAAACAATAAAAAGTGGCGCCAAAATAACCAGAATAAAAATGAAATAGTTGTTGCAAGTAACCAATGTGCAATCGACTGCAGGAGAAGTAAACTACATACAGTACATGTAGACAAAAGATTAGTTAAAAACAGAATGTCAAATTAAATAGAGTACAGCGGAATAAAACACTGCTTTTTGTAATACATAAATAAATAGGTGATATGCAAACAGATGGATGGTGGAGATTATGCGTGTGTTTTAGCAGCTTGTGAAAGTACCTGAAGCCTTGTAGAGCTCTTTGAGTGTTCCCTGCGGCTGCTCGATCTGATGCACCGTCAGGTCCACGGTTCCTCCTCCACAGTCTGCAACGATATACCTGTCCCCTGCACAAAGAGAGCACACACACCATTAAGACCTGCCGTGTCCTGGAAGGCACTTTAAATAAACTCATTTTTGATACATTTTCAGGGCAAGTGAAAATTCTACTCCATAATTTGTTGGAGGAAACAGTGGATGATAGTGTCTTCTTTTTTTGTGGAATGTCTTAATGTGTGTGTGTGTGTGTGTGTGTGTGTGTTCCCCTGAAACTCTTCAACCAGCAGACTCTCAAACATAAACACTCTCCAGGCTGTGATTGCTGCCCTCTGCTAATGTGTGTTTACAATCCGTTCAGCGATAAGAGCTGCTTTCGACTTAGTTACCCTGAGTTTAGATGAACACGTCCTAGGCACAAATGAGTGAGGGAGAAAAAGAAAAAAGTGCGAGCTACACAAAAATAAAAATGGAGAGACGAATGAGAGAAGAAAATGTGAAAGGTGAATAAAACTGGCGTTCTACTCCTTTGGTTTATTTACAGTGCAGATTCAGAGTCCCATGGGCTGGGTCCTTCCTGTGGGTGTGTGTGTGGGATTTGGTGCGTGTGTGTGTGGACAGGAAAGGGAACAGAAAGGGTCAGCAGGGGCGCGTGGCTCCTCAGATTGTTGTCATGGCTCACCAGAGAGAAAAGAGAGTGTAAAACTGGAGAACTAAATTTACTGTTCCTGGAGGATTGATCGTCTCAGGCATTACCGGACACTGGAATTACATGTTGGGGCTTTTGCGTGGAAGTCATGAACTTAAGTACCATTTTGAGGTGCTTGACCTGAGTATTTTTATTTTCCTGCTACTTTATAATTCAACTCCATTACATTTCAGAGGGACGTTGCCCTTTTACTGCACTACATTAACCTGACAGCTTAAGTTACTTTATAAAACAATGTTACAATTTTAATTTCTTTAATCAACTCCTTATAGTACTGTTTTTGGACTTTTTGTAACGTTCGGATCTGGTTACTTTTAAATACTTACACATGTTTACCAAAGAACATTTAAAATGCAGATAAATATGTCCTGTTGTGTTTGCTAGTTTTGGGGGACAGACCTCTTGATCCTCGGCCCCTCCTATATTTCAATTGTGTTCTTGTAATGTTACAACTTTAAAATGGTAATTAATTGAATTAAGAACAGAGTAAATGCAGAGTCAGATGACTATAAGCAGGAAGGAAAGGTAACAAAGTGACTAAGTAGGTGGGTCTGCTGCTGTTGGGGTTAAAAGTCAAAATCATCAATATCTCCAACATGTGGGGTCTGTCTGTCTGTCTGTCTGTCTGTCTGTCTGTCTGTCTGTCTGTCTGTCTGTCTGTCTGTCTGTCTGTCTGTCTGTCTGTCTGTCTGTCTGACTCACTCATTCACTCACTCACTCACCGGTCTGCAGCTCAGACCACAACTCTCCGGTTCCACTCTCCACCAGGAAGGTCCTGCTGTGTCTGGATCGCCTCAGCTGCTCCCTCGCTGCAACAAACATAAAACATACTTCAGTGTTTTATTTGGATCGGATGCTGCACATGCTCTCGTGTGGAATGATTTAGGCCAGCACATCAGCTCACATTGTTTTCAGATTCAGCAGGCAGCTGTTTTCAGCAAAAAGGTTTTGAAACCCCCTCTATGCTGTGCAGTTCTTCAGGGGCATAGCAAGGATTTCTGGGTCCCACAGGCAAGAAAATGAGTTCCCCCTAAAACAATGCTCTGGGCTCTTCTTTTCTAAATAAACAATTCAACATGATTTTTATGGACTTGATTCTGCTGTGGGCCTCAAGAATCATTACCACATTTCACCATATTGTGGGCATCCAAACAGTCATTCTATATAAGCAAACTAAGCTAGTGTTTATTGCCAAAACACAAGCTATAACCTAATGAGGATGAATGCTTTTAATCTATACAACATACACACATTTCACAACCCATGAGGTCATGACATTTACCACAAATCTTTCACACTAAGAGGGACAAGAAAAACATACCAAAACCAGAGTCATAATGTTTTTGAATGATGTTGAAAAGGCTCTCACATTTCAGATTTCTCCCCTCTCTCGACATGCTAACCACCTGACTGGCAGGTTATGAGTATGGATGGAGGCCAAGGAAAACACAGAAGCACAGCTGACAGAGATACAAAACACCTGACAGCCTTTGACAGAGCAGATACACTTAATGGGCCTCCAGACAAGCAAGAGAACCCATAAAATAACACACAGAATGGATTTAAAATGAGCAAGGGAGGATGTTGTAAGGAAAGGTACTTTTTTTGTCTTTTGTAATGCCACTTCGGCAGGGTTGTGGTGAAGCTGATGTAAACGTGTGTGTTGTTAAAGGTTTGTTTGACAGTCTGGAGTGAAGTGTTTGTATAATTGAGGTAAAAGTGGTTTTTACTAGGGTTCCCTCAAACCCCATGTTTCTTCACACCACGATCAAGAGAAAGGTTTCCGAAGAAAGACAGAACCAAAGAATGAAAATACAAAAGAAAGAACAACGATTAAAGATAAACATACTTCCTTGAAAGCAAATACAGTTGTTTCAAGGCTCTGGATGTACGGGGTAATGTATGTGTGTGTATCTGTGTGTGTTCCTTTGTATGGGGTGATGAATGTAATCCAAGTCTGGAAACCATTTACATGAAAAAGCAAAAAAGAAAATGTACGTGCTTGCGTGCATGTGTGTGTGTGTGTGTGAGTGTGTGTGTGTGTGTGTGTGTGTGTGTGTGTGTGCGTGCATGCGTGCGCGTGTGTGCGCGTCCGTGTGTGTGTCTGTGTGTGTGCATGTGTGAGGTAATGACTCCCCTGTGTTATCTTTGGAGATGAAATGAGGTGGAATAAAAGCTAAAGATAGTTAAAAAACCACAAACCTGATGCCAAGTGTGTGTGTTTGTGTGTGTGTGTGTGTTGTGTTCTGTTTCCGCAGAGTCCTTGCAAAGTGTAGGTCCTGGTGAAAGGAAAAGTTGGAGGGGAGGAAATGTTCGCAAGACAGAAGGAAAAGAAAGAAAAGAAAAATGAATGCAGGGAAGGAGAGGGAGAATGACAGGCCGGTAGGGGGTGAGATCATGGTCTCACTGCACCTTTTTCCAATTACAATATCCTGTGTGTGTGTGTGTGTGTGTGTGTGTGTGTGTGTGTGTGTGTGTGTGTGTGTGTGTGTGTGTGTGTGTGTGACGGCATGTTGGTGTGCTGAATAATGCATCAGTCTCCTTTTTCTCAGCGTGAAATCGCTCTTTGTTTCTTGACTGCAAATTGGCAGCATTTTCGGGAAATTTGAAGAGTTCCATACCCTTTCAAACCCTATAGAGTTTACAAGGTGAAAAGAATTTCTGGTTCTGGAAATTGTTTTTTCCCGAAGCTGCAGAGAAAAATCACCAAATTCCCCTCAGCTGTAAGGAGTGTCTTTCAGCTATTGGTTTTTACTTTTCTGCCCGCAGCTTTACTGGTTTGGTTCCCACTTGCCACTTAAATCTGCACCAAAATGTGGTCTTAATGTGGACCTTATTTTGTTTAAACAAAAACCTCTGATAACCCCATTCTAAGCAACCTGCCTGAAGGAAAGGTAGCAAAGAAGGAGCCATTAGCATCTAATGAGCCATGTGTTTCCCTCGAGAGCAGCGAATGAGAAAGAACTAAAAAGTGGATGAATCTTGGACTTACGTGTGTGTGTATTGTGTTGCCTACATGTTCACAAAAGCAACTTTATAACATGATAATATGTCAATTTTGCTTTAAATAAAAAAGAGACCTTTAGCAAATACAAAATGCATTACTTTATGCTCTCATGAACATAACTCTGTGCCATAGCTATCGACTCAGAACTACATCCACAACTGCAGAGTCATCTCAGGAAAAACCACAAGTAGTATCTAAGGTCCAATCTCTTTCTTTTACACACACACACAACACACACACACACACACACACACACACACACACACACACACACACACACACACACACACACAAACACACATACCACAGTTCATCCTTTGCATGAAACCACATCTCATCAAGTGAAATCCAACATCAACATTTCCAGTAACATGCTGTGGTTTCATGCTTATGGTAATGACCAAGTCCACAAGAACACAGACACACACTCACTCACTCACTCACTCACTCACTCACACTTCCCTACCTTGTCTGAAGCTGGAGTCGAAGGGCCGGGAGCCTTCCAGGTCGAAGCCGTTTGTGATTGGCTGCAAGCTCAGGTCGAGCACCTGGTGGAGGCGGAGCTTGCGGCAGTAAATGGACGCAGCCTCGGGCTCCAGAGCGATGAGGAGCTGCTCCGGACAATCAGGAGACACAAGACCAGCCTGAAAGAGAGGGAGAGAAACATTACAGGCAGAGTTTTATTACCCTGAGTGATTTTATTAAGGTACTGAGGACATATTGGTATTGGAAACATATGTGTACTGGAAAGAGAAGTTCTCAAACACCCTCATATAATGGTTTGTAGGATATGTTACAAAAGTTATTGTATTATTTTTCTTTTACTTTTGATTGTGTTCCCGCACAAGATTATGGTTGAGAAAACTGGAACAATATTTGAAAACATCCCTGGGGGAAATTGGTTAAATATATATAAATGACTTATTTAGGTTAAAGAAAGATCATAGTTCTGGTTTGATAAATATGTTAGAATTACTCTGTGAAATTTAGAACAAAAGGACTAGTCAATCTCACAATTTTGTTGCAATATCAACACTTCATTTGTTTTTGTTTTTCTACATAACCTGGCCCCATTACTTGGTCAGGTTGAGGGAAATATTGTAGTTCAGGTTAAAATAACTACGGAAGTGGCGTTGCTTGAGTACGGAAGATACATAATAAATGAGTCAATGTTGACTTTTGTTTTCACTCTGTACACAAACAGCGGTGTCCTGTGTGAAAGTGTTTGTTTGACTCCCCCATGCACCCTGACCTCTTCCCTATACAGACTTTTGCACAATAATAGTGCATTACTTTTGGATGATATAGCAGTGAATGAGAACAGCTGGTGCTTCTAGGCGTGCACGTAGACACTGCTTTGATGTGTGTATACAGGCTGAGTGCCATTAGGAGATGAGAGGAGAGGTTGGAATATAATCACTAGTCTTGATGTATTGGGTGTAAAGTTGAGTGGCTCGAATTATGTATATGTGTGTGTGTGTGTGTGTGTGTGTGTGTGTGTGTGTGTGTGTGTGTGTGTGTGTGTGTGTGTGTGTGTGTGTGTGTGTGTGTGTGTGTGAGCTGGGCGGGGGTCTGGACACCTCTTCCTGTGTTTGTACGCCGGTCTCCCTCATTGTTCGCTTGTGATGACATCACCGCCAGCAGGAAGCACACACACCCCGACGGCCAAGAGCCGGGAGCCAGCACAGGGTGTGTATATGTCAGTGTATATGTCAGCGGGTATTTGAAAGTGTGTGTGCATTATACTATTTCTGTATGTACCCCGGTGAAAGAGGGGCAAAGGGGAGATAAAGGTGAACAAACGTGTTTGCGTAAAAATGTCAAATTGAACAGAGACAGAATGAGAATAAGGAAATGATGTCATTAAAAATAAAAGTTGTACATTTCTTAATAATAAACACACCTACACACATGGATCAGTCCTTTCTCATTGATGTGTATTATGATAGGACCCCCTGCATTCCTGTCCATGTACGCACACTTCCTACAAGTCATTGTGACAAATACAGTGCACTGAAGGAGGAGTGTGTGTTAGTGGGAAGCTATGCAGGGAGGATAAAGGAAAGTGCAGAGTGTGTGTGCATAGCAGGGGATCTACCATGGGAACATTCATTACACAGCCTTTATATATTTGTATATACACTACAATATTTCTATTTGAATGGATGGATCGCGAGACATATTGGATGTAGAAACCCTCCTATAGGTTCCTACCAGGTATGCAGCCTCTCTCATGAACTGTTTGGCAGGCTGTCTCCACACAGCGGGGACGGTGATCACCCATCGGATCTCCTCTCCCTCCAGCACTGATGACGACTGCTCCTTCACCTCCTAAAACCAATCAATGAACCACTGTGGTAAAACACTCAAAAAATTGAATTCAAGTTATGAGCTTCTGTAAAGGAAAGGAAAATAACACGTAAAAAACACATTTAAATAAATCTATAAATATGAGGTAACATACTGCAATCGCATTGGGTTTTATAATGCACCTTTAAAGCATGTTCCCTGAAGAAGTGCAGGGCATGAGCAAACACCTCGATGGCCCTGACCCTCCGCCCGTTGACTGCCTCCAGCTCTGTCTCCATGGTGAGGTCCTGCAGCAAACACAACCCCAACTGTTGAAAAACTGCTGCACGAACAAGTCATCTTTCTGATTCAAAAAACAAAGTTTCAAGAGAAAGTAAAAAAAGAATCTGTCAAATTTGAAGCTAAGATCTTACACTTCCCACAATGCATCTCAGTCTAGATGTATAAAATGAAAGCTTTTGTTCTGGATAGTTGATGAAAACAGTTTTTCTGTCATGGCCACCCACATATTCCACCTATCCTCTCTGATCTCACTCACACTTGTGCTGTGGATCTTCATCTTGAACTTATCAAAGTAGAGCCAGTGCCGGGCCTCCTCCGGGTCCAGGTCATGATAAAAGTCCCGGGCCGCAAACCCAAAACTGTGGAACTTCAATTCAGGGGTGAGAAGCAGACATGTCGGGCTCTTCTGATTGGCCACCCCGGGGTCGCCGCCCTCCCAGCGCCTGCAGGGATTGGAGGAAAAATAATGTCAAGGGTAAAAAAAGAATAAAACTGAATAAGTTCAAGAAGGGGGAAAAAATCATTCTCACTTCATCATGTGTATGGCTTCCGAGTCCTGCGTGAAGCTGAACGCGTAGCCACTGGAGGTCGTCCCAAAATCTATCGCCACGACAACTGAGAAAGGACAGGACATCCGGGGTCTGACCTCCACCCGCTAAGAGAAGGACAAGGACATTTGTGTTGCTATTAAAATCGGACCTTCATGTCTACTTCGGGAGAAATTGGTAAAAACTAATATGATCCAATCTTGCAAATGAAAGCAAATTGGTTCCTTGAAGAAAAAGGACTTTTCTCAGAAATGTTTGTCTTCATAATCTACAGAAGTATTCATGTTGTAAGAAGGTGAAACATATTATAGTCTTCCCGCTAAACATTAGCATGTTAGCATGGCTGTAGGCTCTTTTTTAAGGTTCAACACTTTAAGGAAATCCTCATAGTCTGCTACAAATATCACAGTCTATGATCTAATGCAAGCTATAATTTCTGTCTGGGGAGGAAGCACGGGTGGAATTTAAAACACATGCTTCTCACATTTCAGAGATAAATGGTTTTTGAGAGTGGAAATGTGCAGGTTGGCTTAGAACTCAGCTGTTTTCCAAGGACTTCCCTTCATTCCTTTCCTGTCCTCCTTCAGTGGAGATATTTTGTTTTTATTGGGTACTTGCTTTAAGTCACCTCACTTCAAACTCGGAGTGAAAGTGTTATTATAAACCACTAACAACAGTGAGAAGTGGATGTGGGTTTACAGGCCATGTTTAAAAGCTCTATATAAACAATATAAGGGAATGGGTGTGTAGTAGTGTCAGTGGATATGTGTGTGTGTGTGTGTGTGTGTGTGTGTGTGTGTGTGTGTGTGTGTGTGTGTGTGTGTGTGTGTGTGTGTGTGTGTGTGTGTGTGTGTGTGTGTGTGTTTGAGCAGAGTTACCGGTGAGGGAGAGGGTGTGAGGGGTGTGATGCTGCAGTCATTTCGAGCTGTGGCTGGCGATGAAGGGGTTGATGAATTATCACCTGTGAATAAGGGGATTAAGAGAATTATAAACACATTAAAGCATTGGAATAGTGCCACACGTACTGAACACATTAACCAAGAACATGCAGCTTCTTATCATCAGGAAAGAATGATTATTAGACTAATATACATGCACATATGCAGGAAACACCTTATTTTTTACACACTTGACCTGCTCTCTATATTGAATATTTGTAATGAACCAGAATTACTGGAATGTCAATGGAATCTGATGAGAGCAATGTTTCCAAGTGGGAGAAGGACACGGAAAGGTCAGCGTGTTCGCACTCCAGAAAGATAAAGGGAGGTGAAGTGAGTCATTTTGACCAGGTTGCCATAGTATTGAAGCATGTGTATGAACTGTAGAGGAGAGTGTTTGTGTTTCGCACCGGGTATCTGCAGGCTGCCGGGGTCAGGCTGCACCTCGTCAGCCATCTTTACAGGAGCCAGGGTCTGCGGAGAAACACACCAACAAGACGCACAGATTCTGTTTAGAAAAGAAAAGAAATAGTGTGCAATAGAAAGTAAACAGGGAGACATGTTGGAGACACGTACTCTTCAGATACTCCCTAACCATGTTTCACAGCAGCTGTCAGCGCACTTAAGCTGCCAGCTCAGTGCTATATGAGTGATGTCAGCCAACTTATTGGCAGAGCTAAACAAACAAAACCTGAACAAATGATTAAAAGGTAACTTGAGGAATGTTGTGCACTTATTTAAAGCCGTTTTACATTTCTAACTGACACATTTTATGGACTTGAGCGCAGTGTGATAGAAAAAGGTGTGTAAAAGCATTAGTATAAATTAACTAATTCACAATGTGTGTGTGTGTGTACATTTTATTTTTCGTAAAATCCTATTTATTGAGCCGACTTTGTGCATATGTGTGTGCTGTTTTATATTGTGTGTGTGTGTGTGTAATGCAGCACTGGACATCATTGAATCAGCCTGAGATCTGAGCCAAATGCAAACTAAACAGACGAGAGCAATGAAACAAAGCTGTGTTTGCTTAAATTTATTTCTGTGTGTGCTTTAGAAAGTAAGAGCGAGGAAGAGACCCTAAGTTAGTTTGATATCTTTTTCTTTGCGTACAATGCATGCAACATCTGTGTGCATTTATTCATGCCTGACCCTAAAACATTCGAAAGTGTTCCTGAGCATGATTGGCTTTCTTCCCCATGCCTGTCCTTGCTATTTGATGATAAAACCAGAGAGACTTGAACCTCACATCTATTCCCGGCTTCATGTCTCCTGCACATACGTTTTTCTTTCCTTCTTTTCTCTTTCAAACACGTCATCTCTTTATCAGATCAATGCACAGCGAAGGATTTAAAGCCCCTCTTGCCTCTCATGTATTTCCTCCTCACTCTGTTTCCCAGACGCACGATCTAGCAGGGGATCAGTAGAACAAGCAACTCTGACTCCCTGGAGAGGTTGCATTAAGCACGGATTGTGCAACACACTCCACTTTTAAGCACCATTAACAATAGTCCTCTTTCACTTTGAAGTATATGGTAGATACTCTGGCAAGGCAGCCTTTATAAGTGCAGCTTTGTCTCCAGACAGTTAAGAAAATAAAGGACAGCACGTAAGTCGGCAGGCAAACCAGCTTTCGTCCAAAAAAGGCTGATCAAAAGTGCACTAAACCTCCTGGAGCTAACTTTTCCTTTTCCTTTCAATGTTAACTCACCTCTTTCTATGCTGTTGCAACCCTCTATCCTTTGTTGCCTCTCCAAAAAATCCGCCGTACAAAGTTTGGAGACCGTTTCCAGCCAGGGAGATGGGGAGGAACAGGAGGAAACTGGGACTGGATACAAGAGGATGCTTCTCCCAAAATCCCTAAGACTTTCCCACATGCAAGCAGATTTCCCAAAATTCAAATCCCTAAAAGATCACAAAGAGATGGATGGAGAAATAAGTCTCAGTCTAGAGTATTTTCTTCTCTTTTACTTCTTTTTATGAGGAAAGAGTTGGATTTAAAGTTCTGTCCTTCTGCAGCCGAGCTCTCCGCCTCTCTGCTCTGTGTAGGAATGTCAGACAAAAGTGGTGACACACACACACACACACACGTTGCAGGAGTGGGAGGGCGGTGACAGCACATATGGGGGGAATGCTGGGGGATCTACCTCACTGAGATACTGTGTTGGAGGCTGAGGGTGGAGTATTCCAGAGCAGGCGGTGTAACGTAAGTTATCTTGCCCTCTCCCTTTGCCTGCCACTCCTCCACAACTCTCCTTCCTCCCTTTAATTATGGCTTCCTGTCTTCCTCATTGCTTCTCTTTTCATCTTTTGATTCCCCCCCACATGCTGTTGCTTTGTTTCAATTATCTTTCCTTCTTCTTATTTGTCTTTACCCTCCTTCTAGGCGCTGCTCCCATAACCTTTTCATGACCTTTATGCACAACTTTCTGTCTTTGCTGACAAAAGCAGGAAGCAGCCAGGTCTTTATTCAATATAAAAACAGCGATAACCTTTACTCCAAATTAAATGTTAATGTTTCAGTCTAGTTTAAAGGAACAGTTGCATTTTTTGCCAAAAAAACATATTCATTTTTCTTGCCCGAATTTGAGAAGATGACTATAGAAAGTATTACTATTCTACCCCCCAGCATCTTTGCTGCACTCGTACCCAAAACGTGTAAGGGTTTTGGAATGCTGTGTGTGTGTGTGTGTGTGTGTGTAGGGGGGTTAATGTATGCTTTCAATCACAGCTCTAGTGGGTAGAAATCAGACCCCTGCAGGATCAATGTGGACCTCAAAAGACACACACACAAGCTGGCCCCCCTCCCAATGGGCAGAGGAAGTCGGACCTCTTGAGTATTTGAAAGAAAAGGCCTCTGGTATATACACACATACACTCAGTCTCCTTGTCCTGTCAGATTTCCAAATCAAATTAGGTTGTGTGTGGTTGTGTATATGTGTGTGTGTGTGTGTGTGTGTGTGTGTATGTGTGTGTGTGTGTGTGTCTGGAAGCCATTACCTGGCAAGTCTCCCTTTGCTGCCCAAAAACCAAGAGGCCCCATATGGATCCTGCCATCGCCTCTCTTTCTCCTTCTCGCTTTATTGCCTCTTTTATTGTTCTACATCTGTCCCTTCTCTGTTTCATGGGCCATTATTCAGTCTTGTCTTTTACATCCTTCTTTGTTGAATCAATCTCGTTTGATCCTACGCCCACATTCGTTTGCTCCAATTCATTTTATAATGACTACAATTAGCAATTGGTTGGCAGCACTTCAGTGGCTTTTTTCTCAAATGGTAGTTTTACAAAATTGG
The DNA here is from genome assembly GCF_036324505.1 of Eleginops maclovinus. NCBI lineage: Eukaryota > Metazoa > Chordata > Actinopteri > Perciformes > Eleginopidae > Eleginops > Eleginops maclovinus. The sequence goes on from NC_086362.1 coordinate 9,800,142, forward strand.
GGAGTTTGCATGACACTCTTATTTTAATCAGCATTAGACCTGCGTGAAGCCACCAGGTGGGATGCAGTCAAGCTTCTCCATCACTCCAGTGACTCTAAATCATGAAACAGGTCCTTTGTCGTGGTCTATGCAGCCTCACCCTTCTCCTTGGAGGTCCAGACGCAGGAAACCCAACGCAGGAAGTAATGGAGTCAGCTGACAGGAAGGAACCCCTGCCGGCATTCCTCTCATGAATTCCATATTATCTCTGGGACCCTGGAAGTCCTAGAGTGACGGAAACACACCCATAACACACACGCACGCACGCACGCACACACACACACACACACACACACACACACACACACACACACACACACACACACACACACACACACACACACACACACACACACACACACACACACACACACACACACACACACACACACACACACACACACACACACACACACACACACACACACACACACACACACACACACACACACACACACGCGCAAGAGGGCATTCAAACACACACACAAAGACACTGTTCTTCCTCCAGCTGCTCTAAATAGAGCCCAAACTCCAGCGCTGCACCAAGGAGAACCTGTTACTTCCCCTCCAGATAGCATACATGGAAGTCACATGATCTAAAGGCAGTTTAGCTTTTTATATCATGGTGACAGCATACATTTATGCAACTGCATGTATTAGCTTGAAATACATTTTTCCTGTAGGCTTGCTTAGAGGGATAGATAATAATATTGGTACCACAAGCTAAAGGCCACAGCTGCCAGCTTATTAGGCTCATAGGGTGGAAATATGGGGAAACAACTAGACTGGCTTTGTTACAATGTTTTCTTTAACTTACCAGCACCAAAAACACATTAGGACTTTTGAGCGGCGCTAACGTGCTGCTTGTGCTAGCCTCATATTTAGCCTTTGTGAGATTTGGAGTGATTACAATCATCTTTAAATCGTCTTTCTACGGTAATGCACAGTTTTCAAAGCAAACACAAGGGGTCTGTCCAGTGAAGAACACACAGGGGGACTCATTAGAGGGAGAGATGAAATATCTGCATGAGACTTGTTGTTTTCCTAAAGGTTTCTGGAACAAATGCGTAGCAGGAATATATATTTCCATGTTCACCAAAGCCTTGCTAAAATGGAACATACTGTAGGCCTGTTGCTTATTGGACCCCCTCAGCGCTGACTGTTAACAGGTCCTCGAACTGTAAGCACATGTACGTGCAAGAAAAAATAAGTTTTTGCAGAAATAATAACGCTATATTGTACCCAAGTGTGCTTGCTAACGGTATACTTCCTACTCGTGTTCAAGCATGTGGGTGTGTCACATGTTTCAGCGAGTGTATGCGTGCATTTGTCCATGTATTGGCATCGGACAAACCCACTTACCACCGGTGAAGTCTGGGGTGTGGACCCAGGGCCACAGGAAAGGCTAGGGTAGAACATACACACACATATTCAACATGAATGACCTCTGACATCAAGTCTAGGCTATTGTGTAATAAAAAGAGAGGCTGCGCAAAGCGGAGAGAGAGACACAGGGAGGGAATGTATGATTTAGGATTCAATAGCAAATACAGAGGGTTAAAACTATAGCACAGAAAAGAGGAAGGGCACATCATGTTACAGCAGAGTGGACAAGGAAAGAAGAGGGAGAGACCAATAGTGTGAGAACAGTTGGTACGTGTAAATGCATTATACTGCTGAATTCTCCTGTGACAGTGTGTAGGTCTAGGAAGTGTATTAAAAGAATAATTCCCCCCCGAAGTTATCATACGTATATTAGCTTACCTTGTGTAACCTTTAATTCTTGCACACATCTTGTTCTCCCTCCAACACCTTAAAAAGAAGTGGTAAAATAAGTAAGTAAACAGTAGTCACTTGTTTTTCAATGAGTATTCAGCACTTAACTCTCGAGCTGTGACATTTACCTGCCTTCTCATTAAAATACAAAACAATGTGCATAAAAATAGACCTGAATTTGGTGAGCTGTCCTGAAGCGGTTTCAAAAAAGGTACTTTAAGTCCCTAAATGTCGCATAACAGAGTCCCTCATTTTAGATTTAATGGAGCGCTTTATTTAGCACTAATTTCAGCAATTGTGAGTGGTTATGGGCGTGCAGTATTTCTCTTCCAGCTACACATATGTGATCCACATTGACAACAGTGGTTCTGCCCAAACACAGCATATTGTCCAACTGCCACACTGTGGGTTACAGTCGCCCTCCACTGTGATTTCAAGGTAATGCACCCTCCTATTTAATGCTAACATCTCCTCTCCTTTAGCTTTCAAGAGAACAGCTTCTCCCGGTGACAGTCAGGTGTTGTTTATTTCACCTCACTTGGTATTAATGACGGAGGCTGAATGAGGATTTCGAAAACAATAGCGCAAATGTGACATGGACTATTGAAATACATGATGCTGTTCAGGTTGAGAAAAGGAGTGTTAAAGTGCCAGAACCTGAGACTTAATGAGCAATTTAATACTATTTTCACTAAACCACAGCTTTCAGCATTGGCTGTTAAAATCCACTGTTCCACTAAGGTTATGCCGAACACAGAGTGAGGAAGACACACCACTGTCGTCCTGTTATTTATGCCAAACAGTGTTTCTGATGAATAGCTGTCGATGCTTAACACATTGTCAGATCTCTCATCCTGCATGATGGAAAAAGAGGCTGTAAAAGGCTCTGATGGATACAAGGTGTCAGCTTGTGACCTTTTTGTAAGATAAGGTCACTAGTAGACACGTTTACTGTCAGAACACATAGAAACATGTCTCTGTTGCTGTAGCTAATAGGAGGGCACTTAAATGTTTTGTAATGAGTTCATCTAAACCCTCCGGGGCAACAACATTCTACACTGAATCACTGGTTTATCGCTTCTTTGTATGGAAGTCTCAGATGAAAAAACATATTTCAAGAATCCATCAAGACTGTAAAACCTAGCGATGGAAATTATGCCAGTATTAGGACTTTCAAAGCCATTCAAAAAGATGGCTTGAGGTTCTTTTGAGAGGTTAAGGGTTACTAAGTTTATCTTTAATAAATAATAAATATTCACTATATGATAAGGTAACATTTTGAAAAGAAGTATTAAAAGTGTTTGTATAAAGTTGCCTTGCCTTGAATGCAATGTTTCCATTAAATATAAGAAACCATCATAATATCACAATATTAAAACAACTATCTTATAATGAACTTTGTGCAAAACAGATTTAAGAATAAATAGTAACAACCTAACTTACCAAGAACTACCAGATTTCCACAGTTCATACTAAAGAGCTGTTGAGAAATACATTGAAATACAAAATTATGAAAGGCTTACTAAATATGTGTATTTCTTAGAGAACATATGAGACTCAATGTGACCTTAACGGATCATGTGACAACAATTGTGGATTTCCTCGCTTGCTGAAAAGCATGTGCACGCCTCTGCTCACCCTCACACGTTACATTCTTTATCTTCTGTAGACTACTTTTCGCTTTTTCATCTTCAACAGCTTTAAAACATATTAAAACTACAGTGTCGTATTTTAAAGAAAGATTAGACCTAGTTGATACAGCCATGTTGTCAAATATGAACGCGGTATATTGATTTCAAAAAAAGAGGCAGCGAGGCAAATGGGTTATATTTTGTTTACTTACGTGAAATGTGGTGGACGGGGCGTGTGGTCGTCTGGACGAATAGCATCACTAGGAAGCGTTGACTGACGTAGATTTCAGCCAATGTCCGAGCTATACAGCTGGACAAACGCCGACCCACGACACAACGTTTTTCCCCCTCGACGTTTCGGCAGAGAAACCGTGGATCTCTCTTTTTTTTTTTAAGACAAAACCGCAAACAAACTGTAAAAGGAGACACGTGTTTATTTAGCAAATTGGAGATTAATAGAATAATTGGTTTACTGTGTGGTTTTCCTGTGACGTCCGGGACCGGAAAAGAGACGTTTTCCCCCGACAGCTGGTTTGCCGATTCCCCCTGTGAGCACTTTAAGTTGGTGAGTCTGTTGTTATTGGTGGAGGGAAGGGGGATGCTAGCTGTTTGCTACCAAAAAGAAAGAGAGCACAGTAACAAAGCAAGAAGAAAGAATTAAGAAACGCTAGCCGTGCTAAGATGTAAAAAAAGAAGCAATTACCGTGTGCAGTTTCCTGCACAAGAGCCTATTTATTAATTGCTTGGTTCAATGTGACTGGTAACATTACTTTTGGGGTTGAACCAACTAAAATATCAGTATGAGAAGAAGAAGAAAAACTTTTAGAGAAACGATCAAAAGATAGCAAGCAAACTTACATTTTTTGATTAAAAAAAAATAATGGTGTTGTAGTACATTATTGCACGAGATCACTGTCAGGTTAATGAATATATGCAGTATTCAAAAGTTGCATTTATAGGCTATACTTACATGAGTAACAGGCTATGATACGCTACTAGACTATGTGCACTGATTCGGAGAACAGTCTTTGCCTTTAAAAGTCTGATTGTATATCATATTTTAAATTGACCTTAAAAAACAAGTTAACTTTGTCCTGATTATTTGTTATTTATCTGCAGAAAAGCTTTTATTTCTGAAGCCACGCAAGCATATGTGTATAAAAAGTGTAGTGGTCGTGTGGCGGAGCCTAAGGGATGTTTGTTCACACGTTGCGTTCAAGGACCCTTTGTGAGCCCCGAGTTTCGCCTCACCATGTAACTGTGACGTGTACTGCTGGAAAGATTACATTTAGTTCTTGGCCATTTAGGCTGCATATGTCTTAAGGTTGCAAACAACTAACCGGAATGGAATGTACCTTGTGGGATGTTGCAACTAAGGATGGATGGATGGATGGTGGCTCCAGTTTTGTTGTATCAAATCGTTTAAATTAAAAGCTATGTTGGTCTGGAAGAAAATAAGTAACTTGGAGATCTTTTAATTTTAGGAAACTTGTGGTGCATTTTCTATTCTATTGGCTGATTCGACTATATGGTCATTGTTTTGCTGATGAAATATATCATTTGTATGGCCTTGTTTATCATATGTAGTCTACCTTCGTTGATATAGACATGGTGGACAAAATATTAGAAACCTATCTCAGTTAATGACTCAACACCACAAGCAAAGTCTCTGAGTTGACCTTAAAATGTAATCTACACATTTCTCTTACAGTCTCATCAAAATCTGGACTGTGACGTATAAGTGTACACCCTGTGCAAAAAGTATAAACAGTCAAAAACATGTGTGATACCTTGGCTATATTTCCTATCAATTTTATTTCATGATGTTTATTTCTAGAGAACAGCCTTTTAGTATTTCCAAATCCTGACTGACACACTGGCTTGCATATGATAAATATCACTTTCCTTATAATGACAATGATAATTGTTGCTTTCAGAATCAAAGGAATCCAATCAGGCCACCACATATTCAGTCACTCAATAAGCTAATGACTAACTTACGTTAATAACCACAAGGACCTGTGACCAGAGAAGAATTATGTGATGTCTATTTCAGGCTGTGACATTCCGTGCTCGATCGTGTTTTTGTTGTTATATTTGTTGCCTGGCAGTTTTTCCGAGGAAATGTGTGATTTACAGTGTTTTTCTGCTCAAAGTGCATCAGAGCTGGATTTTGTTCAATTTTGGATCTATCATCCAATCACGCAGTGTTAGCCTCTGGGGGGAATAGGAAAGGAAAAGCTGTGGTGGAAAACAACCAGATGTTGTGATGGAGCGGCTTGCATATCCGTGACGGGTGTGTTGCTGTGCATCACAGCAAATATTTGAACAAACATCAACTCATTCTGATGGCCGTCTGGTCAGTTTGTTTTTTCATTTGCTCTTTAAACTTATTTTTTAATTGCCATGGAGAGTGTGTAATGCCAAATGTTTGCAATATAACACATACAACAATCAGACTAATTTTCAAGCAAATGACAACACTCTTGATTCTTAGTTGATAAAAGAAAAGCTTCAAAAAGCAATGCATTTATTTTAAATGTTCCTTTATATGTCTCCTAAAAGTACAGGTGGGAGTGTCTTCAATTTGAAACTAAAAACAAACATACACTTTAATATTAACAATACAACCATGTTACATCAAGAAACATACATTAAAAATAATAAAACATGTCTTAAGCACAGATTCCTCTGTCTCTATTTAAAAACGATAATATAGAGCTATTATTTGGAATGATTGTATAGCTTTATTTTTGCTATATACAGTTGGCGAAAATGTTCTTTGGCTTGGTCTCATGTGAAATAGTATTTAAAATTCCCACTTTCTTGAAAGAACAAGAATGCAGCCCCCTACCACGTGACCGCCTCAGCTTTCTAACGCTAGCAAGGTGGCTAACAGGATTTAGCTAAATTGAGCTACGTTGCATCGCAGCACAGAGTAATCCCCACCGGAGGAACGACGAACACGCACTCTTCGCTGTATAGTTGCTATAATAACATTGTGTAACGTCACACTTTGAAAGGAGCACGATGCCAGGTAACTTTGAATTTTAAGAAGCGTGTACGCTTCGTGTTGTGTGTGTTGTAATCCCCGCACGGAGCTTGTTTTGTTGACCTGCTTCAGTGATGCTGCCATGCTGTAGCAGCGTGCTAGCACTTAGCGGAGCTCCCACTTTGTTTGGCCTCAAGCATCCGCTCAGGGACGGAGTTTGACCTCGGTGAATGTGTAGCAATAACGTAACTTAGCTGTATTATTCATTACCTTGTTTGCATTTAAGCTGTTTTCAGGCTGAATCCCGTTACTGTAAACACCCTAACCCGCTTCCCTTTTGTTGTTAGTGGGATAGCTTTCACCTTAGGCCCGTGCATTGACAGCACCGCTATGTGCATCTATCCGCAGCTACCGGGAGCTAGCCACTTAGCATTACCTCGGCTAAAGCGTCCCAGTGAGCGTCCCAGCCATTTCACAACTTTCCAGGTAGGCCCGTACACCTGGTTCAGCCTGCTAGCTGTTAGCATGCTATAAGCTACTACGACACATCCCGTTACACAAGGTGTGCTAACTGTTACATTACATAATCTGTTTTGTCGCGGGTTATTAGGGGATCTTAAAAGCGCTGATTATGAACAGTTGATTTACTTGCATAAACTAGGGTCGAAACGACCAATCGATCAATAGATTAGTCGTGTCAGGTCGACAGTAAAATAATGGGCAACTACTTTGATTGTTGCTTCACTCGGTTTTTAGGGAAAACACAGCGATGAAATACAATTTTTTTCTTCTATCCGTGTGATTTTTCTTTTTAATGTCATTTTAAATACAATATTTGACGGTATTTTGAATAGTTTTGTAACTAGTCCTTACAATTATTTGATCCTCGATTAATTTGCCGAGATTAAAAGTTTGTGTTGAATGCCAACAATTGTTTTCATTTAAAATGATTCTCCTTAGTTATCATGTAGTCTGTACACAAATAACATCATCTTTGTGTAAAAATAACAGTGACCCAGAGAGCAATGTGACATTTAACTGGCTTTTTCTTTGTCTATCGGTCCTAAACCATCAGATCAACACAGTGGTCCAAAGATTGGTTGATCATCAAAAAGTGATATTTTGAATTTCTCTTCTGTTTAAACCAAATTATACCTCCAATTATTTTCACATCGAAATACCAATCGGTTGTATTATAATCTTAACGTCAGTGCATAATTTGTCCTAATGTCATTTAAAAAACAGTAACTACTTACAACAAAATGCACAAGAAACATATTGTTCATCAATTAAGACAAGGCCATTTGTCTCAGAATTTAATCATTTTGCAATTTCTGTTAATATTCAGAATTATTTCTCTTTACCCCCGAGCAACATATTACCTTTCCATTGTTTGTCCTTCACCCTCATCCTAAGTTTGGATCACACTCTGCTCCCAGGCATGGAAGACGCTAGGACCCGCTAACTAAATATTACATGGTGACCGACACATGGTTATGCAACATGAACATGTTGAGTGCTACATGCGGTACATAATGGCACTGTGCTCTGTCTCCACTTTTCCGTGTTCATGCAGTTTCACACACTGTGCAATCATACCTTATGTCCCCTGAGCGGAGCCATGTTTACAGCCATTGTCAGAATTTATTTAATAATGTGAATCTCATGATCATTCTAAACCCTTATACATTTCATACTTTTTGTAGTCTCTATCTAGCTGCACTGCATTTTCTTATTCCTCTTAATAATGATCCTATTTTTAGCAGCTAAAGCCTTTATGGTTTAATCTATTAAATGTCAGAAAATAATTAGAATTGCCAGTTAAAACAGACGCATGGTTCTGATACGAGTGGCTTGTTTTGTTCAAATAGCTGCCTAAAACCCAATGATATTCAATCTAAAATACCCTAAAACAAAAAAAAAGCATCACATTCAAAATGTATTTACTTGATCTGTGTCTTGCAGAATCATGCTACATATATGAAAGTATGCTTAGTTGCATTTTTTTTCATCCTTTTGTTTAACTTTGGCAATTTACATCTTTGTTTTTCCATAACACTTTATAGACTGCTGTAAAAGTGAATTTGAACACACTGGCATTTTGGCACAAACGCAGACTTCAAACACGTCCAACATGCTGGCGCCTTGCTTACCTAGTGCAGAATTAAATTTAGGCCTGTCGTATTATTTTACAAAACGCTCTTTCTTACCCTCTCACTCTCTCCTTGCCTGTCTTATTATTTGCCTTGGTAGCATGTAAATCCATGCACTGCATAATTAGACCGGTTTATCTACGGACAGACAAACACTGACAGCTCTGTGCCTGGCAGACAGACACTCGTCTTAGTCTACTAACCTACTTAGATTATACACATTTATTTAAACTCCTCTGATAGACAGCCATTCGTCCTGTAACTGTAGTGTTAGAGGCGGCTGGTATAGGTGTATATGTAACCCGAATTTGGATATGTTATGTGTTAAGCTGCTGGGAGTCAACCATTGCCATCATGTGTCTGCAGCAGGCCGACCCTGGGGCTGGGCTTGCGTGCAGCCTGGTTGAGATCATCGTTTTCTCCCCCCGGTGCTAGGCTGCAGTTGAGTCATGACAAGTCTGTTGGAGCTGGCTGGCAGTCTGAGCATTATTTCATTAAAATTGGGCATTTCTTATCAGAGCAGGAGAAGACGGGATGCACATATTATCACGTTCAATCAGCAATTTTACCGAATCAAAGTAGTCTAAAGAGTTGATTTCAGTTTTTTGGGTAAACCAGTTTGATTTTTACGCTAACTGGCTGGACCAGCATATAGCATTCAGACAAGTTTTGGAAAATAAAAAAGAATTAACCTTTGTCGATGGTGTCACTTCACAACGCTAAATCAAACTTGTATTGCATTAGTAGTAAGCAATATGACAACGTGGTTAACATTATAATGTTTGTCTGAACAGCTGTTGCTGGCATCATGAAGGTCATCATAATTTCAGCTGAGATGGAGACGCACGCTGCATCGCACTTTGCGTGTTTTTTTGGGGGAGGGAGAAATGCCTTAGCCAGCGAGAATGTAGACTGATGACAGCTCATTGACAGACTGTGATTGATGTATGATCAAGAGGGTCAAAGTTAAAAGTGTAAAATTGTATGTTCCTATTGTCTGCATACTTTAAGCAACACTACATATTTTGTAAGGGAAGCTGCAGTATATTTATAGTAAAACTAATAAGTATTTCATTAGAATGCAAACAGAAAATCACTTAATGACACATGCACTGTCAAATGTTGCTGCCTTAACCCGTCAAGCTAACATCAGAAGCACAATTGTAATGCCGCCCATGAATGACAGTGAAACATCTGAACTCAAATAATTGCACCTCCAGCTAAAGGCTAAGGGCAGATGCGCTTTCACGAAACCGGCAGCCTCTTTATTTAGTACTCTTACCAACAGTTATCTTACCTTCCACTGACGTGTCTACATATCTTGGTCATGCTGCCCTTGATTTAGATTAGATTTTAATCTTTGTTGACCTTTTTGTTTTGCTCCACAACCTGAAGATTCACTCTGTAAATGGTAACGAGGATGTTGACAGGACTATATTCCCTTTATATTTGTGTTATCCGAATGATGTTAGCTCTCTGGGTGTTTGTTTGCCTGGGAACGCACTGAAGTCCAGTGTGTGTATTTTCCTTGCTAATATTGCACTGTGGCCTTTTTCACAGGAGCACTTAAATTCACCAACATGAGAACAGATTAATTAGTCTTAAAAGTGTCATTAAGCCATCATATTAATTCAGATTTGAGACATTTCAAGTTACCACAAAGTAGTTTTGGAGACGAGGACCAGTCCCAGCTGGTGTCTCTTTTTCTCATCCCGAGATATGGAAAATTGTTCTTTGGCAGTTTTTTTGTTATGAACAGCAAGACTCGTACTCTTCTACCCGTGGGAGCAGTTCTTCGGCTGCAGCTAAAGATGTGTTTGAGATGCTGCACATTTGTCCAATTTGGATCCTGGGCCTCAGCCTTGATTCAGCTGAGATGCTATTATTTAACAGCCAATAAGACCCAGCTGGGGGCTAATCAATAGGGGATGTGATCTGCCTTGTTTTAAGAATGAAACGTTTGCGAGGTGTTTTAATTTGTCTGAGCATATCTTTTTAAGTATACTTTACATAATGAGGTTTTTGAGAGGAGTTGCCCATAACGTTTTTTTACATTTAATTTAAACGCCTGACCAGTGTTGTAACACATCTTTTGTACCTGTGTTGTCGTGCAGAGCCGGCAGAGATGAGTGGTCCAGAGGTGGCCAAGACACCGGGAGGCGGAGCTCCAGGGAAGGAGGGGAAGGAGCCGGTGGCCAATGGGCACGCAGGAGAGGGCAGCGACGCCAACCCCTTCGCTGAGTACATGTGGATGGAGAACGAAGAGGAGTATAACAGACAGGCGAGTGCTTATACCATGGACAATTCTTAATATTCCATTATTGGAGATTGAGAACTTGAGAGGTCCTTCGTAGTTTCATTCCACTCGTATTTGTTTTTACTTGGTGTCTGCGCTATTTTGTGTTTTTCCAAAATGCATTGCGTTACTTATCATCGACCTCTCAACCTAACACTTACTCTTCTTCTTCTTGCTGTGCTGCCCCTTCCTACGTGTCCTGCTGCGTCTTACCAAACTCAGCCCCCTCCCCTTCCTTCCTCCTGTCTCTTCACTCACTGAGGCCTTCCTCTATAAATACTTGCATTTTAATTTGCTTTTTTGGAGTCCCCCACCCTCCATTTCTCTTTCTCTATCTCAACCTTTTCTCTTGCTCGCTTGAATGAATCAATTGCCACTACATTACAGAGAGGATTCCTCTTTATAGGACCTTTAACCCACTTGTCGTACAATTACTCTCCTTCATTCCTCCCCTTGCTCTTTTGCCCACCAATCACGACACTCATCTTTCTATTTTATTTTTCTCTCCCTCTGCCCCCCCTCCAGGTGGAAGAGGAGCTCTTGGAGCAGGAGTTCTTGGAGCGCTGCTTCCAGGAAATGTTGGAAGAGGAGGACCAGGATTGGTTCATCCCTTCACGTGACCTCAACAACCAGGGGGTGGGGCAGCTGCAGCAGCAGCTCAACGGTCTGTCCGTCAACGATCACCACAACCTGGAGGAAGTGGCGGTGAGTCAAAGATGCATACAATTACATTCTGATACGAAACTGTGTGTATTCAGCGACTCAAATATGTAGATTTCTGCTTTTACATATTATTCAATTAATAATCTTTGGGGTTCAGTCTTTAAAAAAATGTCATTGGATTTTAAAAAATGGATGGGATGGATTTTCCTTTTGATCTTTTCAAGACCAATTGCTTAATCTAGAAATGAATGGTTAAAGAAAATAATTATTTCATGTCCACAGAATGATTTTCTTACTCTTGTTTGTCTTTCTCTGCAGAGGAAGAGCATGTTGAATCCCGAGGCGAAGGAGTTTGTCCCGGGGAAGAAATACTAGGAGTCCCCCTCACCCCCATGGAGCCTCCACGCGCACGCGCACACACCAGTTCTCACATATTCTCAGAGACTCTGGCGGTCACGGCCGCACACACACTGATTCACACCCACACACAACACACACACACACTCCTACACGCTTGAAGTCAATTTTGCGCTGACAGGCCCAGTTGGGGGGTGGGGGGATTTCTTTTTGTTTCTTTATTTTTCTTTTTGTTTCTTTAATCTTTTTATTTCCTGTTTGTTTCTTGTAAACTGAGGGACATTGGGAACGGGGTGGGGGAGGGGTGTAATACCAGCACCGCCCTTACTGCGGGCGCTAGCTCATCGCATTTCAGATGGCACTGTTGATGTTTACAGAGTATGCAGATCTCATCGATGTCCCCTTGGAACTGAGGCAGCTACCAAGGAGTGAAACCAGGACAAAGAGTCAATCCAAAAACACCTAATAATAATAAACTTGGAGAAATTGCTTCACTTAAGTGTTAATTTGTGTGCTGTCAGATTTGAGAAACATCGTCTGTAGGTCAAAGGTCTCCACAATAGTACAGTTTAAAGAGTGATAAACATTTCAGGGGACTTGATGGGTTTCTGCAGCTGCTCTGTTGTGTCATTACGGTCAGTCACACCCGTCTGCTAATATGACGTAATAAGCTCATTGCGACGTCGCAGCTCTTGTGCATCTATAAATGTGGGCTCTTATTTGTATCTGCGGCGGCTCCGTTCCACACTAAATACAGACCCCACCCTCCCTGCACGCTTGTTTCTGAAGTGATCTGAACCGAGGGGTAATCATGGATGAGAAGTTATTTTCCCGATTTATGTGGAAGTCCATGTTTATCTTTTCTCGTAGCACGGATGCGTGAGTTTCTCAGTCAAAGCATCGAGTTAAGCAAGACAAATATTATAGAGGCATGGTCAGAGATTTTTGGCCCTTTAAAAAGAAAACTCAGTTATTTTTGTGTTCATGGCGTCATCCTTTAGTTCAATTTGGATTTATGGGGTGTAGTGAACAACCTTGTTACAGGGGAGTATTTGGTCTGGAACACAGCCACTGCCTCTTTCTGCCGGATCATTTGGTTTGTCCAGCATCAGATCAAGTGTCCATATCCAAATCAGGTTTTTCAAATAACCTCTCCTCCTCTTTTTTTTCTTTTTTTTGTTCTCCATGTTTTTGAGGATGAGGAATTTTGTGTCTCTACTGGCTACAGTAACCTGTGGTGTCCATTCAGTCCTGTTTGCAGGAGGGAACGTGAGGGGACAATATTGTCATGGCCAATCAGAATAAAGCAGTATGGAACATGTGGCTGGCAGTATGGCTTCCTTGCTGTTCTTTTTGTAGGTTGATGTGTTTTGAGGAAGTTCTTTTTAACCATTAATCTTTGTTGCAGTCTGGCTTTCCTTAAAGCATCATCTGTTTAGTTCAAGTGTAATCTCCCGTTAAGTCCAATATGAGAAGGTTGTATTATGTGAAGATGCTTTTCAGGAAACTCAGCTTTGGGTTTAAATGCAGAGGCATTCTTATCTTGTCATCTGAACATTTATGTTCTTAACGTCACTATTCATTTTTAGTATTAAGTGACAACAATGTCGTATTTTAGTGTTAAGAACACACTTGTGCACTTGTACTTTTACTGAAGTATTAGACAGGAGAAAGCTTTATTACAACCATGCAGCTTTACCGGTTGTCTGCCTAACAAGTACTACGGTGTGTTCTTAAAGTATGAACTCTGTTCTAAATTGAACTTCCTCACAGTGTTGTGGTGAATGGCACCCTGGTGAAGCCAATAGGAATGTCCGCCAGGTGGATTGTACAACATGAAATCATTTTTGGTGATTTTGTTTAGACGCGTTTAGATGACATAAGCCGTTTAAAAAAAAAAAGAAAAAAAAAGAAAAGAGGTCCAGAAGAGACAAAGAGTAAGAATTTCAATACAAATAAAAATAATGAAAAAAGAAGAATAAAGATGTTAAAAGACAGATGCTCTTTGTTGGTCTTTTGTCACATTTTGATGGGCACTGGACCCCAAGAAATCAATATGGCTTCATGCTTGTAGTTTAAGGAATAACATTTTAAAGATTTTTATGATTCAGTCTAATACTATCAACGTTATATGGGGAAATGTTCTATTCATTTGGCTTACTACATGTCAAGGGATATCTGCTTGGTGTTATACAGATTTTGTTTGATAATTTGCCTAAAACAATTCAGTAAACATTGTTATTGGCATGAATGTTACAAAGAATCCCACCACAAGGACCATTCAGTATCTGTCTTCAAGCTTTTGATCATTTCACAAAATCTCCCCTATGTGGACTTTTGCCCAGTAGTCATGGAAATGTAGATGTATTTTTCTGTAGCACCAATTTTTGGGGCATTTACACTCCCATGACAACTCAGATATGACTGAAGGGGATCATGTTCTGAATGAACTTTGTGATGAGGTTGTTCAAACGTTGGGCCCCGATCGGAAGAAATGAAAACTCTTAAGGGAGAAATATTTCATGGATATGGAGATTGAGCTTGGGCCAGATCAGATCGCTGCAGGTATGAACAAAGAGCTCAGTAAGTTATTCTAGGAAATGTCAATTAAAAATGTTTAGCGGCCATTAAAATAACAGGAAAAATCAGCGATGTTTGGGAACCCCCTGCTGATGCTATGTAATGTGATTTCTTTTTTCTTCCAAATTTACAATTTCAACCCTAGAATTTCTTAACTGAATTTATGTTTCCCTGCTTTTAGGAAGGCTACGAACATCAGACTACATAATCAACTTGACTTAAAAAAAAAACGGCGCACTCTTTCATTCCATGAATCCTGACTCGTCTGCACCCATGGCATAAGTCAGGACAAACTTACTGCCATCATCCTTCACTGAAAAACAAGAAGACGAGAAAATAAAGGCCAAACGCATGTCGCACAGGTCATGTTGACCTCCTCCCTTTAGGACTCCTGCTACTGTTGCTACTACCCCCCTGGCTACTGTCTCCAGTCCTTATGAACACAAAACATATACGGTTCCTGAAACGGAGCAGAGGAAATATGGCCGAAGGACGTCCTCCCTTTGGAGTGTTGGGGTCAGGGTTGTTTCAACAGTCAAGGAGTGAGGGGCTGTTTCAGGGTGTCTGACTATAGCCACAAGACATCAGAGTTGTGCCAATTACCCATTTAGGAGGGAGTCTCAGAAAAAGAGCAGCAAGGATTAAACATCAAACGCCGCTTATAGAAGTAGTAGATGAGTGTGGCATCGCGGCTGCAAATGACCCAAGATCACAAGCAGAATGTCATCAATCTAGTATGATGACCTTAGTGACCCCTTATAATCTCTGCTTCTCAGAATGTGATGGACTACAAAACTGCTTATTTTTTTGAAAAATAAATGATACAACCAGAGAACGCACATTTTACTGCATCTCTTAAGAGTCTTCCTGCCAGCAGATGGTTTGCTGCTGTTCTGATTCATCCTCAGCTTCTATATCCTGAGGCAGGAATCATCGCTACCTCTGTTAGGAAGGACTTTTCCCATGTGGCAACCCTTTCAGGCTAAAAAGTGCAAGTGTTTGGTAGAAATAGTAGCCCTTTTTTAAAACTGTTTAACACAAGACACACACTCTGTATTTTTGATCTGCAGTGTATTGAGAGGTGAGATTCAGATTGGAGAATAAAGTTTCTTTTGAGGAGGTCAGTGACGATGAAGAAGACCTCTCTGCTGCATCTTAGGCTGGGCCCACTAGGAGTAGGCACACAAGGTGATTAGCGAAAATATACAAGGTGTTTGATTATCATCACACACACACACACACACACACACACACACACACACACACACACACACACACACACACACACACACACACACACACACACACACACACACACACACACACACACACACACACACACACACACACACACACACACACACACACACACACACGGTCTCTTACCTCAGCAGAGTATCTATCTTGGTACTCTGTCATCGGCAGCCTCCTGCTGGGCTCTGTGCAGTAGAAGGTTGGCTGTTCGTGGGCCGGAGGTAGAGTGCCGCTACTAGGGAGGCAGGTTTGTATCTTGAAATAACTATTAGGGTGCTCAGAGTCCCATGCATAGCTGAGAGGGAGGAGAAAGGAGAAATGTCAGAATATTGCACAAAGGGTACAAGAGAGGTGTGTGGGAAGAAACTAATTTGGGAAAAAAGTGATGTTACCAACTGCTTGAAGTAGGCTGAAGGAAGGAGCTGTTCGTCACTCCAGTAGCCGGTCCCCAGCACCTCCAATAGGCACTGCTATCACAATGTTCTGCATCTGATCAGGAGTGGGAATTTCAGTTAATTCACTAAAGACTGAAAATGCAATCATCTAATCATCATTTTGGGAAATTCACTTATTTGCTTTCTTCCTGAGAGTCACGTGAAAGGATATGTACTTCAGAGTTCTAATTAACACATGTAAATAAATACCTGCTTACCATTAGCATGCTAGCAATGTCATTGAGAGCATGCTGATGTTAGCATTCAGCTCTAAGGACAACACAGAGCTGCTAGCATGAATGATGCATTTGGTCTTTACAATGCCAATCCTCTATTTTTGATTGTCACTGGCACTGTCTATTACATGAATGCAGTAGAGAATGTGTGTGAGAGAGAGAGAGAGAGAGAGAGTGTTTGTCTTTCTACCTTTGAGGGTGATAATTGGACGGGAGGCCTCGGGGAGGTAGAGCAGGTGCGGCAGCCCGGCTTCCCTGCAGACAGATCTGAGGAGGCCTTCGCAGCAGGCCGGACCCACGTGAGACGACAACACAATTACACCTAAAGGTGCAAGAATATAGAGATGGATAATGGAAATGGTGAGTGGTTCTATACTGAAATCATGGGCAGACAGTGGGCCCAATCCCCTTTCCTACATAACAGCAAGACACAGATACTTCAACGCTTTTAGTGTCACTTTGTAATTGTTTTGGTCCTTTTGTATTTTTTTTTTCCCGTTCAATAATCTATCCAGAACTCCAAGTGCAGTTCAAAGTATCTTCAAACTAAATCAGGGAAAAATGGCCGTAAAAGCACCGGTGAATTTAGAGATCAAATCAAAAGCACTTAAATGGTTTCCTGATTGAAATGTGCAGCTTCATTAAAAAAAAGACAAGATGCATCATTCAAAACTCCCTATAAGTAAAAAATGAGATGCGTTACCTTCCTCGTAGAGCACATCAATCTTCTGCTGCGGCTCATCTTTTGCCTCCTGCTGCTCCAACACATTTACTGTCAAGAGAAAATTAACTAAGTACCTGCCAGCTGAGATATGTGTGTGCAGTATTTATGTTTAAGATTGTGTTTAAGAGAGAACTCCTTACCCTTTCCATCAAAAACACAGTGCAGTCGACCTTTCGCCTCGTCACCAAGTACAGATCCAAAAGGATGCAAGTAGGCAGGGAAGATGGAACAATAGGGAGGCTGAAAGAAAGAAAGCAGGAAGTGTGAGGGTGGTCCTGGTAACAGACGTTGAGATGTGTGCATGTGTGGTGGTTTACCTGTAAACCGGAGCCGTAGATGCTGTTAGACGTCTTGTAAAAGTTTTGGTGAAATATAGGCCAGGCTTCACTTTGAGCCTGTGAATACACAATCACAACATGTCAGTGAGTCAATGTAAAATTGAATAAATCTTTATTTGTCTGTGTCCGACCTGAGGTGTGCTGATGAATCCAGGAGCAGCCTGAGCTTCAGTCCTCGACTTTGGCTGGTTGACCTGCGGCTGACGCTCACTGAAGGGTTGATAGTCTCTGCTGTAAGTAGTGACATATCTCTCCCAAGGCATCAGCCCCACTGTCTAGAAGGGAAACAGGAGGTCATATAAAGTACTGTGGGTCAGCACAAAGACAGGATTAACACAGTATCAGTAACACTGGTTTAATCATGTAAAGCTTTTCTCAATCAGATCCTTAACTCTGCAATACAACTATGGGGGCTGCTAGTATGATAAATAAATAAATGATTCAATAAATAATAAATAACTATAAATAAAACTTCAACTGTATAATAACTGTACCGGTACATTTAATAACAATTATGCAAATTAACATATTATAAATAAATAGATTTTTAGCAGCTTTTAGTCCTCATGTACAACAATTTACAAAGTATTATTAACTAAATGTACTTGAAGTAGCCGGAGTAAAATAACAGCGTTTCCTGCTGCGCTCAAGTGGCCAAATGTCAGTTAGCCTAATGCAGGTTTAAAAATGAATCATAATACCAATATTTATTACATTTATCAGCAACTGTGTCTAGTGGTAAGATTAGCTGTAGCAGCCGGAGTGATGTAGTCTACTTTTAACTTAATTTCAATTCAAAACAAACTAAGAGAAACACAAAAAGAAGGCATTGTATTGCACAATTCAACTCAAAGATGAGAAGGGTTGGAGGTTGCTTGAATCTAAGAGTATTTACCTTCAGCTGGTTTGAGGGAAGCATCTGATGGTCTTTAGATTTCTCTGTGGTCGAGTAATCTCAGTGCACCAACAGCTGAAGTGAACTCTGTGAAAGACAGCCGGTGGAATGTTACTGCTGCTGTTTTTAATTGAATTGTATACATTCTATAAAATACATTCTCATTACTGTGGCAACACAACAAATACTGCTACCTTTTTTCCTCGACTGTTGGTGTAGTTCATGTAAAAGCCACATACTGTACCTCCGAGTCTATCTGCCATCATTAATGGACGTGATGTTGCTCACTGTAAAGCCACAATTACCCATGGCAGATCTTCACCAAAAATGTAGATCCAACTTAAAATAAAATGTTTAGTAAAAATGAAGTTCTGCTAGATGCATTAAGGATTATCTCAGTAAAAATAATACATTTACCAACGTATTTTATGAACTGTATTCAGGATTTTTTTATAAACAGGTATTTCTTGAATGGAACTTCAATTACTGGAGTGGATCAGAGATGAATTGCAAATCTGAATGAGTTTTTTTTATTAGAAATGTCAAATGTAAACAACTGTTGTAAAGGTGCAAAGATTTACAATTTCAATAAAACAAAACAAAAAAGGAATATCAATTAAATGGTCCAAATAGGTTCTATGCAGCAGTAAAAGCAAAGATTTTGAATAATTTCATCAATCTTTTTTGTATCTTGTAAAAGATCAAAGGCAATATCATTATTACAGAATCATTATTATCATCATCAGTTTAGCATGATGCTAATAATGCATCTCTCTTGAGCTGAACTCTGATTGGTTAACAGTTCCAACATGTGCAGCTGCACTCTCATTGGCTGCTGTTGAAAGTGTGTTGGTAGAAGACTTTAGTGTTAGCTTTGTAGTCCAAAGTTAAAGTTGCGCCGATACTCCGAGCCCCCAGACTCGCTCCGCCGAGTGCAGAGGACTGCTGCAGGAACATGAGGCTGTAGCCATGGAAACGGCCCTTGAACTTGTCAGATGATGCAACTTTATCTAAGACCTCGGTGAACCCTGAGAGAGATAAATACAGAGTCAGAGAGGTAACTGGTAAAGGGTGGGACTTTTTGCAGCTTCACCTCATTTCTTTCAGAGTCATAATGGGAAAACAAAAACACTGACCTGGCTTCAAGAGCTCCCAGCTCTTCCACACTGAGCCAACACACAAGATGGGCAGGCCAAGGTCACTACTCAATAATGGCTGTACAGAGAGTCAAAGAGATAACTAAAAATTAAAATGTGATTGGATTATAGCAAAAGAGTCAAAGTGCAGTCTACCTTTGTGTGTTTTGGGATGAATGAACTTTGTGTGTTAATGTAGATTGTCTTCTTCTGAGACAATTCACTTGGCCCTAGCCAAAAGAAACTAAAACTACTGTAAAATTGAAACAAAAACCTTTCTTAAAATAAAATAAAAACATAAATATACACTAAATGAAATCAAAAAGTCAAAACAGAATTGAAACTAGGTGAAACTATTGTAACTTTAGTTATTTGTTACCTCTTTTGCTGCAGGTAGGACTGCTTCTACATGTTTTGCGAGGACTCTCCCAGCCTGAGTGAACACATGCTGACAGAGAGCGTCCCCTGCTTCTGCTCCTGAAACACAAACACTTTTCATGTAACTTTCCAATCCAATCTTATACTTTGCTCTTTAAAGAACCAAGCAGGAAGTGATGCAAAGCCTACCTTCAGCGAGCTTCTTGCAAAAACCTGCAAAGTGGGACTTCTGGAAGTTTCTGTAGAGGTGCGGCAGCATGCCCATCAGATCTGACACCTGCATCAGAAAATTAGACACTTAATTCCTTTTATTTTTAGAATTCAAGTAAACCTGCTAAACCAGAAACGGACTCCTTTGTCAATGCCAGTAGACAATTGCATTTTCCCAGGGAAAACATACTGTTTCTATTACCCTAAGCTGGTGTTATTGTAAATATCAACACATTTTCTTGCTGTCGTTGCAATCTGACCTGGAAGTAATCCTTCATGGCCTTTCTGACATGTGTGACGTCATGAGGAGGAGCCACCAGGTTGTCTTCGGCATCAAAGACCGTCTTCACCGCCAAGTGAGCGATCCAGAATGCTGAGAAACAGAGATACAAATTTCTATCAATCGGCAAAGCCATACATTATTCAAATCTACTGCATATTTCCATGGTTACCTCCTCCTTCATCTCCCATCAGGTGACCCCAGCCTCCGCAGCCGACATGAGAGCCGTCAGGGTGAACCAGCTTACAGTTAGAGCCAGTCCCTGATATCAACACCACACCTCCTGCAGAAAAAACACACACAGTAAGCTGAGGTCATTATCTGACAAGACTAAGGATGACTGCACTGATCTCATTAAGCCATAAAGTGTGGAAGGCTCATGAAATTATATCACTTTAATATAACCACACTTGAGTGTAAAGTATCAAGCCATGCCCTGTTATATGACTTCTTAAGGCCATTCTTCAAAAAGTTTTGTGCTGCTTCGTGGAGATTGATTGCAAAAAAAGACTAGTTACCGTGATCGCTGGCAGTCGCCATGGCACCGATGGCATCCGTGGTGAGGAAGTAGTGCTGGCTGAGAGCGGGGAACCGCTGCTTCATTTCAGAGATCAGTTTGTCGATGGCGGATTTCTGCTCCCCTCCACTCAAAGACATGCCCTGCACACACAGAAAATCCCCGGTTAAAAATGCCACTCATTTGTTAATCAAATACAATCCCAACAACATCGTATCTGACAAAAAACTTTGACTGACCAATAAGCATAGCGGAGTGTTTGGATCCAGCCCTGCCTCCATCTTGGCTCTCTGGACCATGTTGTTTATGGTTTCAATACATTTGTCCACCCCAACCAACTGTATACACAATAAATGAACATACAGAGCACAATGTATGAAAGCATGAAGATTCTGTGTTTGTAAGAAGATCTCTGTCATTAATGTAAATGAAAAACTCTAATCTGCATATAGCTGTGAGGCAAATATAGTGGAATTACAATATTAACCTCTTACATGTAGTGATATACAGTTGCATAAAGTGGAAACTATTCAAGTAAAGTACAAGTACTTCGAATTTGTACTCAAGGTAATTGAGTGAACGTACTTCACGTTAAATCACTGCAAAAAAGGCAAGCACATACTCCATAATTCCCCCATTAATGTATTTTTTTCTCACCCAGTGGTTGGTGGATGGTCCCTCTGTTTCTGCCAGGATCTTTCCATCTGATGACACCAGCACCACTTTGGAGTGAGTCCCTCCACTGAGGACACACAGAGAGAGGACAGAGAGGATAATAGAAACTGAAACAGATACACACAGGCTAAAAAAAAAACCGTATGTATTTGTCGTTAGTCATTTATAAACTCATTGCTGAGGCAGAAGGGACATAAAAAGCTTTACAAATATCTCATATTCGTCAAAATTATGTAAAGGGACAGTAACCCACAAACTGTGAGAGAAAGGGGTCACGAGACATATGCACGCACACAAGAAGTCAGATAACTAGACTGTGGTCATAATGAAACTCTTTCAATATCGGTCGGTACCGCGAATCTCTCAATGGCAATGTAAAAAAAAACGTGTAACAGCTTAAAATTCATACTAGCCTTAACTTACAATTAATGAAAACTGGAATTGTATGGTTTAATTGTATAATTTAACTTATTCTCACCCTTCTACTCCGCCGAACACTGATGCCATGTCTCACTTCCTGTGTTGGTCGAGTTAGTGCGCAAATATCGCGAGATTTGCAACTGAGCTTCAACCTGCAATGCTGCTTAATTTACCAGTAGGTGGCAGCTGTGCCTTTTCTTCATAATACTAACTCTATAAAGTATATTCTCTTCACATTTAATAACTATTGAATTCGTTGAAGATAGTAAATACTATTTAGAATAAATTAAAATCACTTTCAACTGATGATATACATCATACACAAAAGTAGAATAAAATATGAAATATATATTAGCCTGGACGTGCGAGCACCTGTTCCCTCACAGAAAATCTGGCAAAATCAAAGGTATGCTTGTTTTTTTTTAATGTTGCTAATAGGCTGTCGAAAAATAGTTTTCTTGACAAGGACAGTCAAAATCCATTGTGTGTCTATAACCCAATACTCAGTGTCAGGGATTTAGCACCATTTGTTATGGGCTGAAACAGAGACAACAACTCTGAGTGAGCCAGCAGGAGGCATCTGCAACACATTAACTTTGGGGCCAGCTTCCCATTTCCAACAAGGACTGCTTAAAAAATAATTAGCATTCCTTGGCTGCTCAAAATTATTTTAATATCTCTGTAGCTGAAGTTAGAACTAATAATGAGAATTCTGATCTTTTCTTTATGATCTTCTTTATTTGTACAAGGAATAATAACAATTACATGAGATGTATATGCATGTTGTGATGTCCTGCAGTTAGCTCGCCAAACATAACGTTGTCCCATGCAGTGTACCGTGTAATTATAATTATATAGCTTGCAAGTTCGTTAGAAAGTGCCTGCGTTAAAGCTGAAACCGATAGAGAAGTTACACAAGAGTGAAGAGGTGGGAGGAGAGGAGCGGCTCGGTGCACTCAGCACGCGCCGATCACTGCCCCTGTAGACATCTGCGTCAAGCTCCACAGAGTTACTGCAACACCGAATGTTTGCTCCATTCAGATTTCAAAATAAAAACACTTTGTAAAGCCCAAAACTATCAGAAACTATGAAATATTTCTCAAACTGTGGTCTGAATAATAAATGTTGAATTAACAACACGAATTCTTCCCATGGTTATAACAGTTGACCTCTTCACAATTCATAGTGTATGCGTTCATAGCCAATTAGTTCAGTGCACAAATATAGTGTAAATACATTTTGCGAGAGGACCAGATAGAATTCAAGGCAACTGAGTGAAAAGCACAGCAACTTTTAACTGATGTTTTCAGTTGGATATGAAAATGGAGATAGAGGTGAAGCTCCTCACATAATCAGGCACGTTTTTAATACAGATGTGTGGCTTTTACAAAATAACACAGGATGCCCAAATGGAATATACAATCTCGTAAAGAAAATATTTTTTGAGGCTCCAACAGAATAAATACAATTCACTATTCATCCATTCGAAGCACATTCATTGACATGCTATGACCCGGAGAACGTTGCCAGAATACATCTACAGCTATTCTTTAATTAGACTTTTATTCTGAACGTCATAACCGGAAGCTATACGTTATCTATGCAGCGTAGCTTTGCAATGGTTCCAGCCCATGGTCCAGCCCAGCAGGAGGAGTGAGAGGCGACAGATAGGCGACCCACCGACAACATTTGGACACTATTTAACTTTTGTCGGACCACCCAGACACTGTTTGGGCTTTTTTTTAAATTTCCAACATGACACCTTTAACTGTGCGCGAGTGGTACAATACATGCGTTATAACGGCCGGGGAGCGGAAGTGAAAGAAGGAGGGAAGTTGTGAAGGGGAAAAGAAACCTCCTAAAAGTGATTTTCGTCCAGTCAAGTTCAACTTGAATCTCGTCTTTTTAGTGGAAGGGTGGCCCTGGAGAGTTTGGGGGGCATGGACACCCACGTTAAGGAGGGACAACTTCATGTGCATTATCAAAAATTTGGCAAGGTAAGTCCAATTAGAAAAAAAACTGTTACTCTGCTAAACCAAAATGAGGACATATAACTGTAGTCAGTGACCTCATTGTACATAAAGGATGCCATACAACAAAAACTACGCAGCAAGTAATATGAATGTAATACACCGTTATTATATGAAGAAATACACTTTTTATAATCTCTTAAGAGATCTTAATCTCTTATCTTCTCATGTATGGATGTTATAGAAAAAGCCTGCAAACGAAAGGAAACAGCAATTGTGCACTTTAAGGACACCTGAATAATGATTATGTAATGAACTGATTCTCTATAGGAACATTATATGAATCATAGAGGTACCATGTGTTTATGAGGAAAATAAACCCTGCAAATCATCATAGCAGAAGTACTGTAGTTTCTGTGTATGTGTTCAGGGAGTTTGCAGTGTTTAACACTTGAGCATTTCTTATTCGGAAAACCTACATGGGCATTTTACGTCACAAATAAATAGAGCACATATTGGTGCAATTACAGTCATTTTGCCCAGCTTCCTCAAACTCACTGGAGATCCAGAGAAAGCTACAGCAAGGTTCCCTGATCTGGTCTTGTTTTGATGTGGTGGTCTGGAGTAAACCTGCTGAGCATCTGTGTGTGCATGTGAGTGTGTTAATGAACTGGAATGCACTGTAGTAACATTTAGTAGATGTGAAGATGCACGGAGCAACAGTAGGCTAAAGCGAAGTAAATGAGGTCAGAGAGATAGAAGAGATAGGTTTGAGAGCTGGTGACACGTCAACTTATTAAATTAGCTAATACAGCTTTTAAACTACTTGTTTTTCTTTTACAAAGGGCATTCAAACAGTACAGTCATGTGTCCAGAGAAACAACATAGGCATAAATGATATAGAGATTCTGGCACATGTTCAATTTCCAAATTAATTTTCCATTATCATAAAATAAAAAGACCAAAACAGTGATTAAAAAAAATCAAGGGATGAAATGTGAAATGTGTACAATAACTTGCGTAATACAAATATATATGTTATAAATTAATACAAATAAAACACATTTAATTTTGATCCAGTCAAAAAATATAGAAAATAATTGGGGAGTATTTAATCAGGAATACATCTGTTTTAAATTAAATGTTATAATCTACATGCATTTGAAATAAAAAGTAATGCAGTATGAATTACCACAATAAACACATAAATTGCTGCACAAAATTTGAGCCGGAAAGACAAGACAAGGCAATAGAGAGAAACAGACATATTTCCACTTGGTTTTCAGAGCTGTTCTTCACACCATAACAAACCCTTCAGTAACACCTCTGACTCTATGTAGTCACTCACTTTCAGATCACTTAGCAGCACTGGACCAGGAGATAACACCTGTGGGTGTGTCTGTGTGTTTGTCTCGTTCCACGGCCTCCGTGAAACCTTGCCTTTGGTGCGCAGCTAGATAAGAACTCATTTGCTCTTGAGATTTGTAAGAGGGTCTTTGTTTCTCCAACTCTCTCTCTCTGTGGTCATATGACATCGATCAACAAAACCTTCTGGCCCTGTTTCATGCCCTGAACCCACCAATCCACAATACATATTCACACTCCCAAAACATACTTTCAATGCCTTCTATAAACTGTAGAAAATACAATAGAAAACTAACAAACCAACTCTCAATATTTTCATAAATACACGTTATCTTTTCAGAGTAAAACAGAAGTGGATATAAAAGCAGCTGAGTACAAAGAATAGTAGAGGAAGCTGGCAGATCTGAAAGTGTTGAAACTAGTTTTAGGTTAACTTTTGAATTATGCAATCTATAGAGCTGTCAGTGGACACACACCCACACACACACACTCATATAGGCTCGTTCCCACATGCTTGGTCGGAAAATGTGACTTAAAAGTGCAGCAGAAAAGTCTGACCTAGGTTTCTGTTCTAGAGTTTATAAAGCAGGCAGAGAGGATGTAAACCATTAAAAGAATCTAGCTTTCATAAATTTGTAATTTTAGTATCTGCTATTTATCTCCAATCCAGAGGAAATCAATAGAATTGATTTGAAATATAACCAATGATATATGAAATTTTACTTGTGTACTTGAACCTTTGTTCCCCTTTAAGTCTTAGTACTTTTATTTGTTTTCAAATGTGTGGTTGAGTATTTGTGGCTTTTATCTTGTGTGTCGTGCCTTGTGGTGTTGTTTTTATCGCTGCAGCTTAACAAGTTGCCTGTCTTGGCCAAATGAAGATCTTTCACATTTTAATCTGATTACTCAGACTATTTCAATTTTTGTTTAGCTCTGCACATCCAGCTGAAGTGGCTTGACCCCAAGTTTGGGAATCAATAGATTATGATATTCCTATTTATAGGTTCAAGCTATACACCTTGTGTATGTGGATCTATTCTCTATCCCACATCAGTCGAAACTCCTTTTAAACACTTGATTTTGCTCACAATTTATATGATATTCCCATGCACACATATGGTTTTTCATTTGTTGCTCATGCTGTGAGCCAATTTGTTTAAATCTGTATTGTTAAGCACCAAAATGATCTAACGTTGCCCCTTTAATTGTCCTTGTATTGATCCCATGCACACCTGTGTAATCATGTGTTAATTAGCAATATGCTACACCTGTCAACTAGATTATCAAGTGCTCAACGCCACAGATTTGAACACAATCGTAAACAGTATTGGAAAGAAACACGCCTTAATTATTTTATTTCATCAAGTAAAACAAAACAGTTTGCTGCTTATTTACATTCAGTATATTTTATGGTATTTAGTCAAAATTAAACATTGATGTCTCTGACTTTTTGGCCCGCGCACAACAACAGTTATGCATTCTGCTATAAGTCATTACTATAATCGGAATACTAACATTGTCATTGTACTAAATGACTTTTTTATTTACACTTCACGGTTTAAGTACTAATCCAGCAAGAAGTTAAGTCTTGCATTTCCATGAAGTTGTGATGCCATAAACATGGATGAGACATTTATGTGTAATGACAGCATCATCAGATTTTTGTCAGTCAAACTTGTGAAAGTCCCCTCCAGAGAAGTAAGATAAATTATATTAGGTAGAACTCCTCAAGATGAATAAACTCAACTTAAAATACTTCTCGACTGCTCTCGAACACCACAGCATCACACTAAGAAACAATTAGATCTGTGTTTGCCGCACACTGCATTACAAAGGTATTCATAACATCCAAAGCATGCCAACGATTTGTGGTGACTTCTAGTTGAACTGTGTCAATGTGGTTACACTAAAATAGGTTTGTGAAAGAGTCCTAAACTTTTTATTGTGCTGCCTAAACTGACAGCAGAGCACCTTGATTGTGCATGGTTGAATATCAAGGTAGAGTTGTTTGCCACAAACATGATGATTGGATTTGTAGTTGTGTTGCACCCTGGAGCGACCAAAGCTTTTAGTTTCACGATGATTTTCACAGCTGTTTGCCAAGGAAGTCCTCCTAAAGACTGCAGATGAGGGGAAATGAGACAGACAGATTCATCCAGGAGCAGGCAGACACTTGAACAGACGGGGTGTGTCAGGTTGAAGCAGAAATAAACACCCTGAGGCCAGACTTATACGACTGTCAAAAGTAATAACTGCCTAATGGATTAATGGGATTTGTCTGATATTTTTTTCTCTCAACGTTAAATCATATTTCTCTGAAAAGAAACGCCCATTCTTTTGTAGTATGAATAACCAGCTTGACGTAGGAAAAGTGTGTAATTCTCCATATATACTCCACAGTGGGTGTATTTTCAGGAACAGCGGTATGATTTTGTGAAGCTAAAAGGAAAGAAGTGATTAAGCAGAAACAATGATTAATTATTACTCAGTGCATGTAATCGTTTTTGTAGTATTCCTTCCTCAGTCACATTTGAATTTAGGTTCTGTCTCTATTGCTCGTCAAAATGAATCCACGTAACTTTGCATATTACTTTCTTCACATTAGCACTCATCTCCACCTATTTATTGGAGATTTGTTCAGACAAAATTGTAGCTGTGCCCTGAATTAATAAGACTTATAGTACAGTTGAAAAAAAAATCAATCCTATCATGCCGCATGATGAACGGATAATGTACCATTTAACATTTTAATCACCAGTCAATCTGCTCGTCATTTCCTGTTTTTAAAGTCAAAGTTTTGGGCTTATTATTCCAAAATGTAAGCTGAATTTATCAGACTGGTTCTGATTTTTCAATAAACGTACAACAATTATCAGCATATAAAATTATCCTGTTCTGCACAAATTTAATTGGCAGTTTTTGCCCGGTTTGATCATGCTAGCGTTAGCCGTTTCTGTGACGCTATGACTATGACATCAAAAATGCGTACTCATGTTAGATTAAGTTAGATTACCATAAAATCATAATCGGACATTAGGTAAATGCTGTACAGTTTGTCAAAAAGTTTGATAAAGTGTCTTGACCCTTGATCACATTTCTTTGTGCTGCTGTAAGCATGCTGTCACTTGTCTGACCTACTTCTGGACTTCATTATCTCTCTAGAAATATTTGCCTGTCCCAGAAATAGCATTTATGTGGTGCGGACCAGGATACTGGCATGTGCACATAAAAATAAAAGTTTCTTTATGGTTTCAGGCAACCAGACCCCCACATTCTGATACAAAATAAATACACATTGAAATACAAAAATAAATATTACATATACATTTTTATTTGTATCAGTTAAATTAACAAGAAATACGATAAATACAAAATTGTAGATTAATGTATGCATTAAAAAACAATTAAACCTTATTTTACTCAAAAAAAATGAATATTTGACTGACTCGCCATGTTAATTCACTGTCCACTAAAACTGTTTGTCCTCAGTGTCAGTGATAATAATTACAGATACACAATAACTACAATCTTAAATCATAACTACTTTACTCCACTAAACTCAGTCCTGACATGTGAGAGATTTAATTTGTAGACATAGCAGAGGAATGTGGTCAGAGCAGCGGTCTGCCTTTCTCTTGACACACACTTCTTGTCACTCACACGCACACATTACACACAGACACACAGGACGCATGCAGGCAGCTCTCCCCTGTTTCACTTCTCCCTCCCCTGCACATTACAGAGAGCGGACGCGCTTGGATACACAAACGAATATACTGTACTTTTACTCTCTCAGAAACACACACACACTTACACTCTGCTCCTGTGTGTGTCATTGAGGTATGTCTGTGGCCAGTGGGAACACGGTCCAGTGGTTTCACTAAACAGCATGACAGATAGAGAGCCTCCTGTCTGAGCAGGGACAGTTGTGGATAAATTGTTCCGCCCCGGCAGACAGGGCCTCGGTGTGCATACACACACACACACACACACACACACACACACACACACACACACACACACACACACACACACACACACACACACACACACACACACACACACACACACACACACACTGGAATACTATCCTTATTTTTTAAAGTACAATTTTGGACTACTGGAGAAAAAATGCCCCTTGAACTTCACTAGCAGTGAACTCTAAAGGCCTGCATCAAAAACTGCAATAAAATAGTATAAATTACAATTATTTTCCACTTCCCTGAGTTAACTGTTTTATTGCTTATCATGATTGCCAAAAATTGATTAATTTTCTGAGTTTCAACTCTTTGTATGCTGTTTTGCTGCAGGAAACTAGGGAAATACCATGTATTTTCACCATAGGTTAAACTGAAAATGGCTGAATCTACAATTTTGAAACCAGGACTCTAGATTGAATGTCTGATGTAATAGAATGCGTAAGTTTACAATAAAATTACCGTCGGATTAGAAGATGTGGTTTAAACGGGCAGATTTGATCCCCTTTTGGCTACTAAGTTTATGAAAGACTAGTTATAGGAGCTGAAGTGAACAAAACCGCACCCCCTTACCAAAATGCATGCCATTTACACATTTAAAGAGTTTTTACTTTTTTGAGGTACACAGTGAAAGTGTTGCCTTTCATAGGAATGTCAATTTTGAAACACGATTACTAACACAGCAGCTGATATGACAGAGAACGCTATGTCTTTTTTGGGCTCTGAGAGAAACACATCACACACACACACACACACACACGCACACGCACACACACCCACCCACACACACACACTGAGACAGTTCTGTTCTTGTGAGCAGGCAGGACGTCAGTGAGGAAGTATCTCTGTCAGGATCTTTTTTTGCATAATTTCCACTCGGTGTATTAGCGGCTGATAACAGTTTCCTTATATGGAGCGGCTGTTTCACATGCACACACACACACACACACACACACACACACACACACACACACACACACACACACACACACACACACACACACACACACACACACACACACACACACACACACACACCTCGAAGTTAATCTTTCACACCATATTTGTGTATACAACTGCACAATTACATGTTTGTGTACAGCAACAGATGGTCGAGAATGCCCCAAGGGTACAAAAATAAACAAAGATGCACATATTAACATACACACACACACACACACACACACACACACACACACACACACACACACACACACACACACACACACCTGGATGCAGAAGAAGGAAGTGAAGAGAATCCTGGGTAATGACAGTCCCACACACTTCCTGTCCTTTTTGGCAGTTATTTTATCGGCTCATCGTGTTTGCTTACACATGTGTTCACTTGTGAAACGGTGTGTGTGTCTGAGTAAAACATGAAGCTGGCTTTTATGTGTATTCTTCAGCTGAGGCCCATCTTGATCGCGCTCGTTGTT
The DNA here is from genome assembly GCF_036324505.1 of Eleginops maclovinus. Taxonomy (NCBI): domain Eukaryota; kingdom Metazoa; phylum Chordata; class Actinopteri; order Perciformes; family Eleginopidae; genus Eleginops; species Eleginops maclovinus. The sequence continues at coordinate 9,830,874 of NC_086362.1, forward strand.
GAATTGCAACCAGAGTTAAATATAGTTGATTGTGCAGCATGAGTCAAGCAAATTATATCATTCTAAATCAAGGTCTGACGCATACGCCTAATCTAACGCTGTGAATCGTAACAACCAAGCTGACATGTTTTAAGATGTCACAGTAAATATGTTTATCTACGTAATAACTTATTTTGTGTGTCTGTTACTTGCTACTTTATACTTCTGCTACTTATAGTCACTAGTTACTGTTCAAATTAGATTAGATTTTACATACAGAAAGTACTGGACCTATATCTACATATAAAGACATCTTCAAATGTCTTGTATAGTTTGTAAAAAAGTCCCTAAAATGTTTAGTTTAAGATAAATGACAAAGAAAAGAAGGGAATACTCTTATTTAAAAGGCTGGAATCAGAAAGTATTGACAATAATGGTTGAAAAATGATGTAAAGTTAGATATTTGTTTACACATATTTTCTGTGAGGCTTCAGTTGTCTTTATCTTGGTATACTTTTGCTTTAGTTAAATGTTTTTATTGGTGGTTCTATTTTTGCCCTTTTGGTTTCAGTGAACATTTATTTCTATAATTGTCTTTAATAGCAGTTCTCCTGCTTATTGACCTGAGGTCTCCCATTCTAGTTAACAGGATTTTCCCCGCAGGTCAAAGGGTTTGCTGGCCTTCCTGTCACATGCTCCGGTCTCTGACTGTCAGGCAGCTTCCGACAATGAGGAAATGTCAGGGGAAAACACACACACACACACACCCACACACACACACACACACACACACACACACACACACACACACACACACACACACACGCACACACACACACACACACACACACACACACACAGACACACACACACAGAAGGACAGAAAAATAAATCATCTAATTCAGAAATCACAGTTTCAGTTCAAGCCTGTCGCTGCCACTCGTCCACCAGCCGACCCACCGGACATCCATCCCTTAATTATTCAGAGCTCAGTCAAAACAAAGCAGTCTATTTGACGGAATTTTCATATTTTTGTAGTAATTATACCGTTTCTGACAAACAGAAATATTGTTTTCTGGCATTACTGATTTTACAGGGAAAATCTGTATTTTGGTATGAGGGACGCCACTTCTGTTGTAGTATTTGCAGTGTGTCATCCCCTCCATTGTTAGCACTGGACATCTGGAGTCCTGCACACTTGCTGTGTGTCTTGTTCTTCAGCATTGTGTGTCATGTCCCTTTCTGCCCCTGGGAGAGGAAGAGGTCATTGTTAGCTGCTGCTTCCTCGCCGCTGTCCTCAGGGAGAGAGGCACCTGTCACAGAGTTTGGACCCGGTTTATTTTGAACCTCTTCCCTATAATTTCTCACAGAGCCATTTTGCGTGCATATCTAGCCTTCGTCCCAGCAGGGTAAAAAAAATTATCCTGAATCTTGGGAAAATTTTGCCCTTTGTTCAAGATTTTTTACTTTGGTTGTCAGTTCTATTTGTGATGAGCTTAAGTTTTACTCACTTCACCAGAGCAGTAATTCTGTTACTGAAACTATGACGTGACTGCAACAGATTTATCAGCACACCTCCTAATTTAGGCTTCAGTTATCGAGTAGAAGAAACACAATGATGTGAAAATATTATTTTGACTCACATCGTCTCCGGTCCTCAAACAGTATAATAGTTTTCCTTTTCATCTGTTTTTTCATTATTGTCTAACGAACTCTGCATTTTGCTTTCCCCTGTTGCTTTCTGAATACACCACATGCAAATCGGTCTTCCTTCCCTAGACTGATATGAACAGGACAGTGTGGGACACAAAAAAAACCACCAAGGCCTTTTCCACTTTTCCATCTGCTCCATATTTGAATGGGTTCTTCCTCCGCCCATGCTACATCACTCCGCTCAGTTTAATAGTAAAAATAGTTATAATCAATAATCAGTGGAGCTTTAATGTTCTCCACTTTCCCTCTCATCAGAAATGGAAGAAGAACTGGTTCGTCCTGTACCCGGCCAGCCAGAACGGCATCGCCCGCCTCGAGTTCTACGACTCACCCTCGGGCGGCGGGGGTGGGAGCGGAGGAGGCTCGGGAAGCGGGTCCACGGAGAAAACCAGGAAGCTCGACAAGAAGATCATCCGCCTGTCCGAGTGCATCTCCATCCTGCCGGCGTTGACGGAGAGCTGTCCCAAAGAAAACATGTCGGCCTTCTGCGTGGAGACCAACGACAAGACGCACGTGTTTGCTGCCGAGAGAAACACCGCCAAGGACTGGATGGACACCATGTGTGACATCGCCTTTAAGGTATTTACTTCTTTTGAGTGTGCCCAAAAATATTTCAAAGAAGAAAAACAATTTCCCTTCGTTTGGTGGGAAAAGCTGAGGAATCGCAGTTTGAAAGTTTCCATTCAACTGGCAGCTTCTTGTTTGTGTGTCTTCCAAAATTTCCCACATGCCCCTGGGGTGTCTAAACAGGCTACAGCCTCCATTGTGTGAAATCACACACACGCATACACACATGATCATTAGACACATTTGCAGAGAGGAAGCCAGAGGAAGTTTTCAGGAGGACGACCTTATCCGCCTGCCTCTCTGCCTCACACTCACTCTTCTGTTTTCATTTTCTCTCATGCTTTGCCTTTCCTTCAGTGATTGTACAGGAAATATTTCTAGGTTTACCCTCCTTTGTTCACCTCAAAGTACAAAAAGAAACATGTTAATTAATATATTATGGAAGTCCTGATTGTGTGTGTGTGTGTGTGTGTGTGCAGGGCGGCAGCAGCAGCGCGGCCGTCGATGCTAATGGAGGAGGCGTGGATCTGCAGATGGCAGAAAACCTCATCTACTACTCCAGAGAGGAGGGTAAGGACATTACATTACAATTTTCACACTTGTAGTTTAAAAAACCTATGATTCCTAAACTAAATTCACCAAAATGAAGTATTACAATATGCTTAATTTGAAATTCTCAACATAAAACTTCCAAAACTAAAAAACAATTGTCAACATATAGTTTTAATGATTTGAAAGTTGTTTTTAAATACATAATTGTCTGAAAATCCACTGTCAGTAATAATAAGTAACATCATTTGAACATATAAGCTCTTAAGCAAATGTTGCATCACAGAATTAAAGTACCAGAGCAAAAACACCTCTCCTTTGATCCTCAGTGACTGAGTTCTGGGTGAGCATTCAGCGCACCGAGGCGTCGGAGCGCTGCGGGCTGACGGGCAGCTACTGGCTGAAGGCCGAGAACGACATCTTGATCTTAAAGGAGCCGAAGACCAAGAAGAACATTCTGGTGTGGCCCTACAAGCTGCTGCGTAGATACGGCCGAGATCGGGTGGGTAAAAATATAATACTGAACCGATTGCTGGTAAATAGGAAGTGCAGAGGATGCTTTGAGCAGCAGTGTGTTGTCAGGGCTTTACCGTCACAGAGGATATTTAAAGCTTTACAGTGGCTGTTTTTGTGTATATGCTTCAGATATAGGGTATCAAATGACTGATGACCTTTAAAGGTTGTCTAAAAAAGTTATTCATGCATTTGCCGAGACTGAAACTTTGTTGTTATGTACACAGCAGAATAAATAGATACCTACAGTAATCACTGTGTTCTTTTGTGACCAAACGGTGTGGAATAAATCAGGGGAGGTTTAAAGCATAATTTCTCAGTGAGTGAAAGCACTGAGGTAATACAATTGATATGCTGAGAAAAGTGGAAATTCAGTGGGAAAAGGAAGCAGGCGTTCTCTGAGCGCCAGGAAAATGATAAATGAGTGATGACTGGAAAAGAGAGCTGCGACTTGTGTGAGTGGCTCCATTACTCCAGCTGGCTTTTACTCAGACCCCTCAGTGTATATTTATTTTGTCACGCTCACTTTCACACTAAAACATTTTCCCTTTACGTTCTCTTTCCAGGTGATGTTTTCCTTTGAGGCAGGCCGGCGCTGCGACTCGGGCCCCGGTAACTTCACCTTTGACACCAAGCATGGGAACGAGATCTTCACGCTGGTGGACCAGGCCATCCAGTCGCAGAAGGTCCTGGCCGAGGAGCGCCACCTCAGCGGCCCCCTCAACTTTGACCCCGACTGCCCGTCGTCCCTGCAGCACATACGCAACGCCGCCCCCAGCAGCCTGACAGGAAGCGGGGACAGCAGCAGCTGCAGCAGCCGGGAGGCGGACGGAGACTCAGGCGGCAGCAAACCGGGCTCTGCTGACGGTGTGCTCGGGAAGAGAGAGGGTGGAGATGGAGGAGGAGGAGGAGGAGGAGGAGGAGGAGGAGGAAGGGGGCAAGGAACAGGACTAAAAGGGAGGAGTTTACCAGAACCTCCAGCCATAATGGGCGTTATGGGAAGTGGGGGGGTCGCTGCGAAGTCTCCTAGAGGACAGTCGGCAGCAAAAGGTGTCGATGAACACGCAGCTCTGTACTCTGAGCCGGCAGATTCAGTCCGCCTGCCTCTGCATGGTGGCGACTGCCTCTACTCCGACCCCGTGGACAGCATCAAAGCTCAGAGCCAAAGCAACACCCACCCTGTGGCCCCCGCCCGCATCCGACCAGCAGGAGATGACGCTTCGGGAGTTCAAGGGGATCATCACCTCGGAGGCAGGAAGCTGCCGGACCTGTACTCGCACGTGTACGACCGGATCAGCCTGGATCTGAACCAGAAGACGGGCGCGCTGAGTCTGAACGGGGCCGCAGGGGGAGGCAAAGGGGGGAACAGTAACAGGAGACCCCCAGGAGGTCAAGCAGAAGGAGCTTTAACGGCTCTTGCTGTGCGTCTGGAGCACATCTACGATGAGCCCGAAGGCCGCGCCTCCTCCAGTAAACAAGGGATGACTATTTATGATGAGGCCCGCTTGGAGCCCCACAGGTGGAAGGACGAGGCGGCACATTTAGGGCTGGAGGGGACTTACAGCACCTCTTTGGACAGAAAGCCAAAAGACTCCCAAAGACACTCGCCCCCGCAGCTGGTCCCGAGCCGCGGAGCGCCTCAGCCTCCCGCACCGCGATGGCCTAAACCCGTCACTGCCCCGAAGCCGGGAAGGATGAAGAAGGAGCCGGTGCCGCTGCCCCCTGGGAAACAAGGAGGCAATAACGTAAACAACAACAACAATCTATGGAGGGGAGGGGACACGGGGAAGGATCTGTACAGCAAAATTTCAAAGAAGAAACCTCCGTCTGCTGACTCGTGGGACTCGCTGAGGTCACCTGACATCATCTACGACAACATGGGAGACATCTGACTCGAGGACGGACCAATGACCCGCTCATCCTTATGAGGAAAGAGAACACTTGTGGCCTTTTTTCCTGCAGCTTTTGTAAGCATTTCTTCAAACTGGCATAATCATGTCGATTTATTGGAAAGAGATCCAAGCACAGCTATAAGATCCCGGCTGCATGGAGTGGAACTGTGGAAGGGCCACCCTGTGTGTGTGTGTGTGTGCGTGTGTGTGTTTGAGAAAGAGAGAGTGGATGTTTGCATGGTCAAACCCATAACTGGAGTACCGAACCACAGTGTGGTTGGAAGCTGCCACTTTTCTATAACACACATCGCACACACACACCGTCTGGATGTGCCAGAAGGATCTGGGCCTGCAGACTTCAGTTTAACAAGCTGAGAGAGCGACTTGGCTCTTTTTTATAAAATGTCCACCGTGCTTATGAAGTAACTAGGAAACATGTTTTTGCACTGCTTGGGTCCGGAGTATCTTTGAGGCCTTAACAAAAGGAGCTGAGCTTTTTCTGTTTGTGTTTTCTGGACTGATTCATCCCAATAAACGGAGAGATTTCCAACATTCAGCCGAGGACACTAATACATAACGCTGCATTTCAGGATGCGCTAAAACATTGTTGCTATACTGTTTTGAAGGAAGTGAGACATTTAAACATAAGCGGGTCATAAAGAGATCCTGTGGGTTCCATGGTTGTCATGTGGCCATGCAGTTAGAGGTTACTTCCTGCACAACGTGATATAATTGAAACCTTCTTGTCTCTGTGAACAGAACAACTAAATATGTAGCTAACAATCCCCAGCAATGTGTGAGTGCGTTTGTGTCAGAAACAGCTGTGCTGTCTGTAAATATAACTATTAATAAAAATGGCTCCAAAACATTCATATTTCTCCTTAGTGTATCTGTAAACTAGCCATGTGTCCCCTCAGGAGCCGGTCAGACAGATCTTTTGAACGTGTTTTTCTGTATTGAAGCGGGACAGTTGCACAGTGTGACCTCAGCTCCCTCCCTCTGCCCCGCTCTGTTTTTGTTGCTCCGCTGCGTTTCAAACCACTTAATCAGACCGTTAAAAGTGGAGCCTCGAAAAAAAAAAAAAGGAGCAAAGACTTTCTCTCTTTCTTCCTTCCTTTTCTCCGTCGCTCTGCATTAATTCTGTTGTTGGGTTGCTCTGGTGACAGTTAATGGTGGCTGGTTTGTGTCGGACACGCCGTGCATTTCAACTGCAGAGAGATAGCGGAGGAGGGCAGGAATACAAGATGGAAAAAAGGGAAGATGGAAGGAAAGCAGGGGATGTTTATCCTGAGCTGAGGATGACTAAGGAAGCAGAAAGAAAGACTTGAAGGCAGAGATGAAAAGATGCTGACCTGATGAATGCTGGCTGGATGAATCTGCGTCTGCTTGTCTTGCACAACACGTACAGACCGTCATCCCTTTTTATCCCCTTTCTTTATTTACCTACCTGCTGCTGGAAGACTTTCCTGTCCACAAAGTCCTCCAAAAGTATCTTGATAGTCTATATCCCGCCCCCCCCCCCCCCCCCCCCCCCCCCCGCCGCCCCCCTTTCTTTCAGACAAGATGGGGCAAGAAAAACAGAAAGGACGACAAACGTCTGTCTTACTCATTAAACCCTGCGTGAACTCCTTGGACAAAGAGCACACACACACACACACACACACACACACACACACACACACACACACACACACAGCTCACTGAGCAGGCTCCTGTTTTCATGCTGTCAACATTTGCTTCTTTAATATGGCTCAACACTTCCTCATTGGAATATCCAAAACGCACACTTTTACAGCCGGGAAGGGGAGACTTCACCCAACTTTATGGTCATAAAGTGAAACAAGTGTTCAAGAGAGTGGAATATTTGTTTTGTTATAGCTGTTATGTGCTTTATCTCAAATTACATCAGTGGTTCAGCTCTCAGAGAGGAGCATTCAACCATTTCATAAGTCAGTTTGGTTTTACTTTATCGGAGCACATGCAAGTTTGCAAACAGTACAATAAAATGCAGTGCTGGATAATGCCCGGTCAGCAAAAAAACAAACACTAGTCACAGTAACATAACATTAAATAAAATGACGATCACGTAGGATAAGATGGCATGACATGACAAAAATGAAAATATAGCACTATAAGCTTATGCAACAGTATTTCAATTGCACAGATAATTAGGTACTTTGTAGCTTGAGTCCCCCTTTAAAGACTATAATTTGATTCAGTCTTTCAAACTGAAGTGGTTAAGATCTTGTTCCTGTGCTTTTTCACCTCCTCTCCTTCCTTCCTTCCTTCCTTTCACATTTCTCCTCTCTCTGCTCTGACCTTTCACACATCTGCAGAACAGCTCGACGGCCTTCTGATGGTGGTGAGTGTGTGACAGCTACAAACAGCCTTCTGCTGCCCACTTGGTTCAGTCTACGGAGCGTCGGGTACCATGTGTGTATTCCTGTGTGATTGTGCGCTCAACGTTTGTCGCCTCATCTTGAAAGCACGTCTCACTTCATGGTTTCACATCTACTTCTGTGACTTTTCTCACTTTTTTATAGAGATGTCAAGATGCTTCGCTGCAGACATGACACACAACGGTATTACTATTGTGAATTACCCGATGGGTGGTAAATAAGCAGCCGCTTTCATGCAGCAACACATATTGACCGACACAGCTATATGTGTCCCGACAGTTTTATCTGCAGGTTTGTGGTCTCCACATGTCTGCATGCAGATGTTAGGCGCACACACACACTTCTGCTTTCATCACGTCTCACACCGTCTTCCGGTCGCCTGCTTACCCTTGTGTGGTCTTTGCGTCACTCGGTCCACATTTCTTATACATGCATTACGTTCCGTCTGAGACCACTTTTCCATTTCCTGAATTTCTTTTAGCTCAGGGCCAAAGAAACAAGCCACTCAACGCTCAAATATGCTTTATAACAACGATAACGATTGAATCTAAACCCAATGTTATTTAACGTACTGATAGGTCTAAGATTCCTCATCACGTCTCAATGATGTCACCATATAGACATCAGCCTCTATTGCGTTAAAAGATTAGTCTGTTAATGCAACAATTTAAATTAGGATTAATGTTAGTTGCCACACATTTAGAGAAATACAGTAAATATTAAAAACTGACGTAGTTCTTTAAATGTCAAGACTTTCAATGCAGACCACGTGTGATGTTTCTAAACAATTTCACAGCTGTCAGCTGCACTTCTGAGTATAATACACCCTGAAACTAAAGCTGCATTTCCTCATTCTGTTTTTAAGGCCACCGTACGTGTAAAAATATAAACAACAGTTATTTTTCTTGCGCACGCTGAGGAGGATTCGTGCGTCTCCCATCAAACGTACCTGAAACAGCCCAGTTTCCTTTCCGCTCGGCAGACCACCAGCTTTTTATTTTTAGCTGCGTGTGGGCAAACCCTTCTCAGTCATGCGTGTCTGAAAGAGAGTTTCATTCACTCTGTTCTCGGCGCTATCTGAAGGAAGTGATCGTCATTCAGTAGCAGCGTCGCCTCTAAATTGAAGGGATGCTTACGCAAAACGAAGGGGGTTTGAATTATGTGCACACCATGATCTGTAGGGAAACATTTGCTTAGATACCATACTTGGTGCATATTTACACCTTTTTTAAACCAGATTTGGCTCCTTTTTTGGAGTGGTTAATCTGATAATCAGATCTCCAGTCTTTTGTAGACTTTCTGTTGGAGTGCAGAACTTTCAGATATCTGACACAGTTCAGCTCCTGTGCCTCCTCACTTCACCTCCTCGCTTCCTCCTCGAGAAGCACTTCCTCTTTCTGTTCTCACTCTGGTCGCCTATTCTCTGCCTGTTCCCTGTGTGTGAATTGTGACTCTTTTGTGTTCCTGCTGAGAGTCCTGTGCTGGCGCGGTGAGGACAATCACAGGAAAGAGACAGTGGATTAGTTTGGGAGACACAGAGAGTTCTTTTTCTCGTTCTGCAGATTGCAGCAAAGGAGGAAATGTTACATTATGAATAAAGCAGGAAGTCACAGCAATCATATTATCCTGACTTAGATATAATGCTGTGAAAAATGCTGTTGCACTTTCTGTAGAAAAAATAATCATCCTATCCAAAGACAGTTTATTAATCCACACAGCGTTAAAATACAGATCTGAGAGAAGTGTAATAAATGTGTCGGACATACAAGATCCTAAAATAACTAGTGAACAAACAACAGCTCAATTCAAAGAAACACACAACATGAAAGCTGAACAGGAACAACAATGAGTCAACAATATGAGTTAAGGCTGTGTGGCGGAGGTGTAAAAACAACAACGAACAAAGAACTTCCTTAGAATGGCGAGAAAAAAAAGACCCGAAGACCTGAAAAATGTCCCAAACAACAAGACACATGAATCTGCAAACAGATGGGGAAACTTTTGTTTGACATTTAACGAGTCGTCCTTTGGCTTCGGCCTTTTGACCTTTCTGCGGACAGAGCGGCTCTATTGGAACACATTTACAAAAGTGACACACTCGACTTCTCTGAGCTTGTGGTGATTAATAAGAAATATCTGAATATGGACGGAGACGCAGAGAAAAAGTGTGCAAAATGTCAGTGGGCAGTTTTGGAGGTCCGGTCAAATTCTCCCTGGAGACAAAAGGCTCGTTGTGGATGTAAGGAAGTCCTGTGACATCACAACATCAGGAAGTCATTCGCCGCTGGTGAGTCGCAAGTGTTATAAGGTTCAACAAGGGGGTGGAATGGTGGGGGCTCATTAAGTGTGTAACCAAGCGCCATGACGAGGAATAAATTAATAGGTGACGTAGGAAGTGTCTGACTCACCAATCAGTGCGTGGATTTAATGTTTGACTGCACCCACAATGGGAAATGTTCAAACCTTATGGTGTCAGATCTAAAGAACATGCTCCCTCCATCCACCCCCCTCACGCTGCCTTTCAACCCCCAGAGAGGGAGCTCGCTGTGGGGGTGACGGCGAGCAGAGAGGCCCCTCTGTCTGCTGCTTTATTCTCTGTCTCATTAAAACAGTGAAGCTGTGTTCAGGCCGGGGCTTAAGGGCAAAATGGAAATGGAATGTGCATATGTGTTTGTCTATAAGTCCGTCTGTGCTATAGCTGCTGAATTAGGCATCATGTTGTGTGTTAGTGGGTGATGAAACATGGATATTTTGTTGTTCTGACTCCTCCAGGTTTCCATTGTCCTACAGTTTCCCCCCTCTTTTTTCATCTTTTCTCCCACCTTTTTTCATTGTTTTGAAGTGTTGCTTGCCTCAGCAATGTAAAGACTTTCCTTTCTCACACACTCCTGCACGGAGGCTTGTTAAATTCAGATGTAGCTCTTCTTGGGGGGATTAAATACAGATGAATTGAAGTATCAAAAGCAGTGTGTGTGTTCTAGGTGTATTTACAGACAAATGAGTGTGTGTGTTTCCCTCCTTTAAAGTCCTTAAAGCCTTTATGAGCTGCCTGATGACTCACCGACGTTACAAAGGGGACCGATTAGAAAGATGTGCTGACTAAGCGTTACCGTAGCTCACTGGAAAGCCCTCTGAAGTGGCAGGTTCTCCCCCACCCCCCCCTTACTGTATAACCATGGACTCATCGTCATTGTCTTCTTCCTGTTGAGAGGGGGCCGGGGCCCGGGGCCTCGTGGTTACCGCTGCTGCTGCTGCTGAGGAGAGTCAGGGCCCGGCGAGAGGCCTTCGCAGGAGGAGGTCCCAGGGAAGAGGAGGAGGAGGAGGTGTGGGAGGAGGCAGAGGGCAGGGGGGCCACAGTGGCTCTGACCTTGTTGCTCATTCCTAGGTGGCGCCCCGGGTTTTGTGGCTGAGTGAAGACAACACACACTTATATTTCAGATTGAATATATACAGTATTTTTGATCTTTGATTGATTAATAGTGTGCTGCAGAAATGAGTCCTAAAACCTGGAAATGAGTCAGCATATTATCACTTCTGTTCCTTTTCGTTTTGAGGGTTTCTTTTCTTGTTAGATGCCAGAAATAAATTCTGTGGTTTACAATATCTTTTGACATTTAGTTCTATGACAGGAAATATGTGCATGCTGTAAAAGTGTCTTGAAAATGGCTGATACAGTTATGACTTCTTCTTTTCCTCACACTGAACTGCAGTCCACCGTTAGCTTAGTGTTAGTAACGTGAAGTCATGTGCCAGTGGTGTAGTTTGTTTTTAGCGTTATAACGTGAGCTTTGTACCTTTGGCAGTTGCCTTTATGCTTCAAAAGACAAACAAAAGTGGTGTTGGAAATCAAATGGTAAAATCCCATAGGCTTTTGTCGAGGTAGATACTATCTCATTCCTCTCTCTATTGTTGGTTTTATCAGAAACAACAAGAAAACAAGGAGTGGGATAAAAAGAGAAGAGCAGGAAATGTTTGTGGAACAGAAGAGATAAAGAAAACAGAAACATACGTTGGAACAAAGGTACAAACATTATGATAAGAATAAAAGCAGAGCATGCCAAAGAACAGAACGAAACAAAAGCGGAGTGGAAGAACATTTTCTCTGTGTTTTGCTGCTGTACTGAACTATTTGCATGTCAGCAGCCTCATGAGTCACTGTGCCAGCGGCTACGCTCAGGTCACAGTGCACCTCAGAGGGTGGAATGACATAAAACGTGAACGGAGGAGATACTAATAAGCTATGTGAACTCCAAGTAGTTGTTTTCCAGTCATTGATTTGTCACCAGACTTTTACATTGAGAACTTTCCCCCACTTACCATTTAACAACGCTTGATAAAGTTCTATTGTTCTGGAATTCAGAATGAGTTGTTGTAATTTGAACTCTAACCAACGTTTATTTAACAGCTTTAGTTCCATTTCTGATTAATCATTTACATAAAACTCATGTTCATCTTATAAAAATACAAAACATGGTTAAAGATTAAACGAGTGGTTCCCAAACTTTTAATCTTGTGACTCCTTTTATAAAATCTTTGTGTCACGTACCAGATTTCCATCCTTTCACATCTCACAGTTTCATTTAAATAACTGTTCAAATGATCTAATATTATAAAAATAATACATTTCTTCCTATCTATGTCCATTTTTATGCCTGCTGTGCCACTTTTTTTAAATATACAAATTAAAGATGAGAAATGTATAATTATTCATACTTCCATGATTATTTAAACATGAATTTGTGATACAATGAAACAAGTGAAGTAAAAGATTCCCTTGGATAGGAGGGATGACCATGGATGTAATGGAAGTACATTTTTAGTAGCTTGTTTGTTTTGTTTCATAAGCACTTCCTTTTATTGTAATATTACATTTGTTAAACAGGCATGATGTAAAGTATTTGTAATAGCTGTAGTAAATCCTCCTACAAAAAAAGAAAACTACCTGTTTGTATTTCTGATCTGAGTCAGATGAAAACTGATACATACATTTGATCTCATATTACACAGGCCTTGTTTACGCTTGTGTATTAATGCTTTGAACAGTCTGCATAGTAAGCGCTGCCATCTGTTGAGTGAATACAGAACACAGGCATGAGGAGGAGGTGAGTAAAGCACATCATCTGAGTAAGCTTTATAAAAATACTTGTCAAATTGCTTGTGTTTACTCACAGTCAGTGTGCACATTTTTTATGATCACATCCTGACCTTTACACTGCCATAAAGCTGTGTGTGTGTGTGTGTGTGTGTGTGTGTGTGTGTGTGTGTGTGTGTGTGTGTGTGTGTGTGTGTGTTTACCTGCCGCTGCTGTCCTCTGGCTTTAGCCCCCTCTGCTGGCTGAGACTGCTGCAGCCTGGAGTCAACAATCATCGGATATCAAGTCATCATTGACCTCACATCCATTCCATCCAGGTAATGGCACTGAAGTAAAATGATCTCAAAGGCCACACAGATTTATTTGCATCATATATCCCTTTACCTGTATGGGTATCGAGGCTGTGGGAGCGCGCCTCTGCTCCTCAGGTGCTGGTACAGGTTGCTGCTCAGAGACAGAGGGTTGAACACACACTCCTCGTCCAGCTGAGAGAGACATCCCTGTCAGAAGAGACAACACATTTTAATATCAGATTTTTTCTTTGTATACTGAAAATGTGTGCACGCTGTTTACACTTGGCAAATAAACCCATTGAACTAGGATAAGGAGCTATGCATTTCGGTTCTGAAATGTAATTGAAACTTTAAGTAATTGTCTATCTTGAGATAAAAATAGCATGCTAATTTTAGACGAATTGAGCTGCACACTAAGGGAGTAATATTCATTTAAGAAAGCTGATTTAATTAAGGAAAGACTCATTAAACCCAATAAATGTCTTTATTCAAATTGAGGATTTACATCTTCTCTAGATGTAAATCCTCTCTTCTCTTTTTCTTACACATAAATTACATCATACATGTGTCCTTATAACCGCATATATTTATAAATGTGTATATATATATCTGGGTTTTTCCGTTTCTGCAGATACTACTTCAGGGAAACAGTTTCCCATGTGTTTAATTCCTGGTATCAGTTTACACATCAGTTATTCAAATGTATCTATTTCTGCTTTTCGAGTTCCATCTGTATGCTTCTGTAATTTGTTTACATGAGCAACGGTCAGCTGACCTGTACGGTGTGCAGCGCATCGGCTGCAGGCTCCTGGGGGGAGACGGGCAGGGAGCAGGGCAGCAGCAGCTCTCTGGAGACCACCGGCTTCAGGAGGAGGGAGAGGGAGGGGGAGGGCTGCAGGACGTAGTGGGAGCACACACCTGTCGCACACAAGCACACATAGGAGGGATATGAGTGCACTCACAAGGACTGATACCTTCACAGTGGTGGGAAAGGTATTGAGTTAAAGTACTATTACTACACTGTAAAAATACTTCATATCAAGTAAGTCCTGCATAGAGAATGGTACTAAAGTAAAAGTGTTGAGAACGATTAGGAAATTGTACTTAAAGTATTTGGAGAAAAGTACTAATTTCAGATAAAAATCTGACATCTGAAATTATAAAGACACTAGTAAATAAATCTGTAAAATAAATGTAGTTGAGTAAAAAGTACAACATTTGCTGCCAAAATCTAGTAGAGAAGTATAAAGTAGTATAAAATGAAAATACAAGTACCTCAGAAGTCAAGTACAGTACAGTGCTTGAGTAAATGTACTTAGTTACTTTTCAGCACTGTACATTCACAATTTCCCTGTCTCACACACACACACACACACACACACACACACACACACACACACACACACACACACACACACACACACACACACGGACCTGAGCCTCCAGCTGCAGACCTATGAGCGGGCTCCACCTGCAGCAGCAGGAACAACTCACGACTCTAAATGGGAATAAATAAAAGTCAAACACTTTAACTCATTTGTGTTTGTGCACAGAAGAGAACTGAGAATGATCCAAGGTGAAAATGATATCATAAAGAGCCAATCAAAGGGAGAAGAGTGATGGAAATGACTATTTTGTCACTCAAACTGATCTATAAATCTTAACGTAACAGCCTGATTATTATATTCTTGTTTAGTAAATGATTATAAAAGCTCTGTGGAATAAATGTTTCATCAGTAAACTATTTACTTTTTCTTCTTCTCTTATATGACAAATCCTAGGGGCTGTGTTTAAAAGGTAAAACAAAGGAGAAAGAATTTGAGAAAGAAGGTGAAAGCTATCTGGTTGTTTTACCACTAATAGAGCAGAGAATCAATTTGAGAAAAATCGTATTCTATATTGATATGCAGACAAAATGAACCCAGATCTATTAAAGTTTTGGAGTAAACAAACGGACATTGAACACACCCTGAGTGTGTGGCAGAGAGCATGGAACAGGTTGTGGTTGCTCTCCATTTCATCCCAGTCCAGCTGCCAGCAGGTGGTGGGGCGGATCACCAGCGGCAGGCCGTACAGCACACTCTCACACACTCCGTCTGCACGCAGAGTCCTTAAAACACACACACACACACACACACACACACACACACACACACACACACACACACACACACACACACACACACACACACACACACACACACACACACACACACACACACACACACACACACACACACACACACACAACCTTGATAAAGCAAGTGGATATAAAATGAAGGACACACACTTTTTTTCCTGTCTCCAATCAAGGAGAAACACTTAGTGGATTTATTCATCTAGTGTGACCGCTGGAAGTGTATTGTTGTATTGTATTGTACAGTTGCAATGTCAAAGCACACGTCATCTTTGTTCTCTAAAGTTCCTGGAATAGTTTACATCATAACACTGTCTGTACACACACACACACACACACACACACATACACACACACACACACACACACACACCATTATGAGGAAGAATGACATCATCGTTGGCAAGATGAGGCGGTTAGCGGTGTGACTTCATCCTCCGGACTCATTTAAATGTCCCCGCTTTAAAGCATGACTCATCAGCATGTAAAGCACAGTGCATAACAACTTTCGGACCTATCGTATGCAAAACACACAAACAAACAAACAAGTACACAGACAAACTGCAGACACATTCATTCCTACCGCAGCTTCTGCAAATGTAAAATGTATGCAAATTTGAGAAGGGGGAAAATACGGTTCACCTAGATTTGAGTTTACTATCTATGATCAGTGTGTTTACTTACTTTACACTGTATATGTGTGTGTTCGAGTACGAGAAGAGTTCAGCTGTTTATACCAATACATGTATAAGCCACAGTGTCAGTGTTGAAGCATTCCCTCAATAATTTGTACTTATTTTTTACTTCTATTTTCCAAATTCACATTACTTAAATGCCACAACTCCCCTGAGTTGATTGCAGGTTATTCAGATCACCTTTTGCCTCCTAATTAAGAATTGAAGGCAGCTTGGTGTGTTTCCCCTCTTAGCCAATCAGGGTGTGACGACGGGCTCTTTCTTTAAGAGAGGTGGAGGACCTCTGATCCTTCCTTAATGAACACCTCATTTCACACTTGACTTGAAAGCCTTTCTAATGTCCCTGCAGCCCTGTCTCTTACTTGATTACTTTCAGGCTTCGTGGCAGTTGGCTATGATTGGCTGGTCCCTTAGTGACAGGCAGGAAGTCCCTGGCGCTCTCTGTTTTCACCCCCAGGTTGGGGCTCAGGGGGATGAGAGCGGGACTTATCAGACGCTCCTGCATGTCACACTTTACACACACTGCACAGGTGAAAAATACGACTTTAGTTCCTTATGAAAATCAATCGGGTTTTATTGTAACTTGCCATGTGTTTGTGTGCAGTGTCTCCACCTGGAATGGGGTTATCCAGGGGGCTGGGCAGCAGGAGGTGGAGGTGCTCTTTGTCTCCACCCTGCTCCTGAAGCCACGCCTTCAACACCGTCTCCATGGCGAACACGCTGTTTTCCACCCGCTGCAGGTCCACCTCCGTCCCCAACATCAGGGAGTCTGCAGACAGGATTGAAGATAAACTTTGCAGACACAAAACAGGCCTGAATCACAACAACCATCATCTTTTTCATGACTTATTATTCTCTGGCAAGTTAAAATGGCATCCCTCAATCTAAATTGTATATATTTCTGTATGCTTTTCATCATTGATGCCTTGTTCTATGCTGTTTTCTAATTCATTGCTTAAGTACATTCCTGAGATAAAATCAGCCACTTTAGTCAACGACCACTAGGTGGCAGCACAACCCCAATAAACAAAATTCCCAGTATGGCCTGTGTGATTCAGACTCTGAAGCCACATTGAGCTTGGTGTCATCCTACTGTCTGTGGATCATCCAAAAACCTTCTTAAGCCAGACTGGATAAGAAGGTCTGGCACTGATTTCCTGGGGGAGGACGTAGGGGCCACATTTTAGATGTAAGCAGATACAAATCAGCCTGTGTAGTGCTCTAAAATCTGTTCATTGTCTGGATATTTTAGAAATGTAATGTAAATATCTCTTCTTTAATTTTTCTGTTTGTATAATATGCCAGGACAGAAAGCAGCAGCACTGTGATCCCCACCTCCTGTGATGTCATCCCCCAATGTCCATTTATTATTGCAAACTAGACTCAAACCTTTCACTCAGCCCCTCTTCTCCTTTTCCATCTCTCTGGTGTTCAATAGTTAATGACTCATCAGGAGATAACTAATGGAGCTAAAGAGACAGGAGAGGATCAGGAGGCTACAGATACAGAAAAAGCAGAGGAGATGGATGAAGGAAATTATTTAAACTCTCCCCAGCGGGAACTTTGACAGAGGAAAGTCCTAGAATAAAATATGTTTCATCTGTCAGAGGACGCTAAAGTACGGACGCTATTTTAGGGTCTGGACCAAAGTTTCCGAAAGTGCTTCATCCAGAAATAAGTACTTGATCTGAGGGTGAGGAGTACTGTTTGTGGGTTTTTTTTGCTGATGGACGCTTGTAGTCAAACTCCTGCTGAGTGAAGGCGAAGAGAGAAGATAACAAATCATGTACTAGTGGCACTTTTATGCGTCAAAAAAGCATACAGCTGAGTCAAAATACTTGGATTTCAACTCTGACTCATAGCTTTTGCTCTTACAGTGTTTTGGATTAAAGCACTGGTGGGAATTCTTTGATACTTTGGATTAACATGAACTGGCTGTAAACCGCGGAGAGGAAAAAGAAAGAGGAGGATGGAGCAGAAATCAATTCCCATTTGCCCAAAATAGTTAGAAAGAGAGACATAAAGTAAAAGCTGAGGTAAGGGACCTCACAAGGACATGTCCTGTCAAAGAAGTGATGTGTTCTTGCCTCTGGAAATTGTAATGCCAAGATAAGAGAAACAGCCTTGACGGAAGAACAGAGGAGAGCAAGTAGAAGCAAATCAATGCCATTCCCTCCGATAATGTCTGTCTGGGGGATAGGAGAGTAGAGAGGAGGAGACGGAGAGGAAGAAATATGGAGAGGAAACAGCAGTAGAAAGTGTAAATTACCAATAATGAGAGAGCAGGAGAGAAGATAGGATGGGTAAGGCTGGTGAGGGATGAGATGATTTTAATTAGACCTCAGTGTGTGTGTGTGAGTAGATAAAGAAATAAGGTGTATTTTGTCTCACGGCAGCCCTATAAACAACTCAAGACAGTCTATCTTATGTGTAATTTTGGTTTCCAAAGAGGTGAGAGCAGTTAACCTCGTGCTCAGTAGCAGGTAGCTGAAGTGCTGCTTATCTGACTCCACGAGGAACGTGTTTACACGGCTAAATCCTCCCACTTCTGAATCTGCACTTCGGTTGTTAAGTGTGCGATAACTGCCGGTATGCAAGATTAAGAACAAAATCAATCATGTGTTATCACTCGTTTGGTCTATATCCCTTCTTTCTTTCTCACTTTGGTGTAAGAACAGATTACAAATGCCTGAGCCAGACAAAGTGACCCGTCCCTCTGACCTTAACGTCTCCTGCATCTCATTAGTGTGTGCTCTGTGTGTGTGTTTACTTACATGCTGAGGTAAGCGTGTCAGCGAGATCTCATTAAGCGTGTGTGTGTCTGTGTGTGTGTGTGTGTGTGTGTGTGTGTGTCTTGTAGTTCTCATGACTCAGGTTTGAGTCACACATAATGCTTTAAATGTTGATAAAGGGAGGATCATCTACACGTGAGCATACAGTGGAAGCCATGGCCTTGTTGTGATATCATATACAAATCCTTACTGTTGTCTTTTAACTTTATTGTGTTATATGTAATCTTATTTTTAATCACCAAGTATGAATCTGTTGCAGTTTTTTTAGCATTTTTAAAAATTGTTAAGATTAACACTAGCATCCAATATATTATGTATTTTGATCATCTTTAAAGAAATGAACACTATCAAGGTTTCCTATCTGCTATCACCTGCTGCCAAAAGCATGCAACAAATTACCAAAAATAAAAGCATAATGGTTTCATCCAGTTAGGACCTTAATGGCAGGACGTGAGTTCCCATTACTGACCCATCACTTCCCTGCAAGCACACACCCTTCAAAGCTGCTAATGCCTCGCTTTACATCAGCATCTCTCCTCTGTCCCCACCTGTCTAATGATCTGAGAGTCGTTCCTGTCCAGATTACTTTATGATTCCAGATGTTGCACAACATTATCATAGTTCCGCCTTAGGGGCTGAATCTCTGCGTGGTGGAATAGAATTTGGAACCTTGCCTGTGATTCACCTCCACACTCAGGCGCACAAATAACCTAAAACCACTTTCTGATCAGAGGGGAATTTTAATGACTTCAATTATGCTGTAATTTCCCCCGAGACACTCTTTTTTTTTCTATGACTGATTATTGTTTTTTAGATAAACTTTGTTTTTTTTCTAACTTTTGCATATGTGACTTTTAATTTGAAAATTGCTTGAATGGAAAAGTGACCTCCAAAGCCCATCGCTAACCATCTCTGCTATTTCTTTCCCCGAACCTTATTTCTTTCTGACAACCACGCCCAGTAATGGTTTATTTTACTGCTTGCATTAGAGCGAGTGCACCGTCCTCCTCATGACCATCGACCAATGTAACATTAGCTTGTGCGGGGAAATTAGTGACGCTAATGCAGTACCAGAAGAGGAAGCAGAGTACTACTCTACAACCCTGTGTACACAAATTCGTTTAGCTATGGACCTGGTATAGCTTACCAAGTCATAATGGACAATGTGCTGTGTAATGCTGAAAGTCTTAATGAAGGCTTTAACCAATTCAGAACTACTTTGAAATTGATAAAGTAAAATCAAAGTTTTAAGGTAAATGAGCTGCTTTCTTTGGGACTTTAATACAGGAAGTACATACAGTAGTTTATTTTAAAGGTGTTGTGTAGTAAAGAGTCGAATATTTGCCTATGAATGAAGTAAAGTAGCGTAAAATAATCCATAAAAATGTATTTAAGTACAGTACTTGAGTTCATATATTTCACCGCTGGTTATTGCTCTCATTTATTGTTATGACATTTTAAATAAGTTTGACTTGAGTGAGGTTAATTATGCTCATATCTTACAAAATCATTCAGTATCTACTAGAAAATTATCTAAAAATATCCTCTGCAGCAATGTGTCAATTTGCATTCGGGCTGAGGCATTAGGCATCCCCAGACACACTTTCACAAAGTGTACATAACCACGAAGAAGCGCTGATGAATGTCTGTCTGTGGAATTTCCCTGTGACATCCATAACCACGCTGACAGAGCGACATTGACAACCCGCTCTCTGTCCTTGTCTGTCAGAGTGTGTGTGTGTGTGTGTATGTGAGCTTTGACGATGAATAGCTCATTGATGGCGTATGAGACTGTGACAAACAGGACATTGATCATCTGGTCTGAAACACTCGCTGAAACGCTCTCCAAACACCAGCGGCTGTGTGACCTAATTGCCCGCAGTCACTTCTGATAAAGCCATACAAGCAGTCAAGGGGACAATTATCGCGGACGTACACTTGAAAAGGACACGAGGACAAGGGTTTTGTTATATGGGCATTATCATTAGGGAAGATGAGCAAAAGAAGAGAAAAAGAACAGATATGGGGACAAAAATCATTTTTATCATGGCTCATTTCATTTAGCTTGTATCCTAAGCGAAGTACTTACCCTCCAATTAGCTAAACCATAGCACGTGCTGGTTCATTCGTTTTAAAGAAGCTCAACTTTAAGAAACAAAAACCCAACAGTTTTAATCGCCAAGGTGCATACACTAGATGCCTTTGGGTAAACTATAATAAAATCCCTGTCCTTCCGTTTTCTCGCTTCAAAACTGAGCTTATAATAAAACTCTTCCTGTAGCCACCGACCGTGTCCGCTCACCAAAACAATATCAAACGTATCGTATAAACATCGTTTTTTGTGAAAATGCAAATGATTCATGTTAGAATGAGCCGGATCAACAGACAGAGGGAAGTAAAATGATGGCAGGGAGATACACAGCCTGGTTTCAAGCAGAATGTGGAAACAGGAGAGGGTAAGAGGGAAGAGAAGGACACAGACACTCGGAGGATGGCAGCTGGAAGACTTCTTTGAAGCACTTGGAAAAAAAAAGAAAGAGGACTGAGGATGAGAAGAGCCCTGCAGACAGTCATGGAGGCACTTAAGAGAGGATGGATTAAAAAGACAGATCTAAAGGGCCTAATAATGAAAAGGATTGATTGAATTTGTATTGAATAAAACTTAAGATGAAAGTCCACTTTCTAGGAATTAACAAAAGCTCTCATTTCTGGAAGAATAAAAAAGAAAAACTAAAAGGAAATGTGGATAGATGATGGCGTCAGTATAAGAGGGGAGATGGGAGCAGGATGGAGAGATTGGAGAGGCGATAGCACATAACCTCTCCAAAGTGAATAAGAGAAATGACCTTGTTTCCCTTAAGTGGCTTAAAAGCCAGGATGAGAGACACACAGCCTATCTGTTTATGCTCAGATACAGATCAGGAAAGGAGACGGACGCACACAAGGAGTTCTCCTCTTAGAAGTAGAGAAATAGAGAGAAGGTAGAAAAGGGAAGTGGGATGAGGAAGCAAGAGCTTGTCAATTAATGTGAAACTAGTGTGAGGAGGAAGAGAAAGTACGGGGGGAAATGAGATGTGATTGAGGGAGATCTTTGGACGGTAACGGCAGGATTAACTGATGTTGTATAGATAGCAGGAGGTTTGAGCATGTTACAATTTAAACTAACCTCAGGCACATGAAACTAATTAGAAATGACTTTGAGTGCTGTTTTGTGATAGTAAAATAATCCTGGCTATTTGGATTTTTCTGAAATGAAGGCACAGAAGTGGGAACAGTTAGCATATTTTTAGCAACAACTCTTTCTTCAAGCAAACATCTGTTGTTCTGGAAGACAAAATAAAAGATGTCCTTTTGATCTGCAAAACATGTATCTGTACACCACAACCACAGGAAGACTCCACCCTTACGGTTTCTGCAGGGAATCTCTATTAAATGTACTCATGGCCTTTTAACAAGTTGGCGCCGAAAACGGTCCAACTATAAAATATCAATAGGGAGATTTACTGAAGGACAAACATGGTTATAGGAGGGGTAAAAACGGAGTATTATCTGATGCGGAGCACATCTCTCAGTGTGGGAGTAATAGATTATGTTCCACATCCCAGTGTGAAGACTGATGCCAGTCTCCATCTGTACCACCACCTGCTGCTCTGCCAACGTCACACCGAGGTGTGAACAGCCTGACCTTGGCGATGTGTGTGTGTGTGTGGGTGTGTGTGGGGCAAGATGAAAAGCATGCTCTCTTACAAACCGTGATATGAAACCGTATTTTACATCTAGAAATTTTCCTCATTCCTGCTACATTCTCGCTTTTCAATTGACGGCCAAATCATGCAAATGTGTTTCCTGCCTGTGTGTTTTTTGCAGTAGCTGAGGTTGGGTGTGTGTGTCAGCAGGTCTGGGTGGGGTTTCCTCCCGTGCACCCGCCACACACTAAACTCAACTCGCTGACTGCGATGGAAAATTAACTGATCTAACGTAAAAAGAGAGGGCGACCACGGGTTGAATGACTCCAGGTGTGTGGTTGAAGCCGTAGCTGAGAGTTTTCTTACACGCAACCAATTACACAAAAACGTAGGAATGGTGTTTATTAACATCCCACAGGAGTTGTGCTTACACTTCACAGGATTGATGTACTGAGTAGGTCACAAATACCATCACTAATATCATCTAGTTACTCCCAAGTCATGATAAACAAACTTTTTAAACCAATTGAAATCTTTACATTTACTGAGACTGCAGCTACAATACAATGGCATATACAGTGTTGACTGTTGAGCTGCTAGGAAGAATAATAATAAAACAACATAATTTAAGACTAAAAACACTTTAACTTTATTCAACTCTGACAACTGCAGCCTTATTTCAATTTCAGAGAGAATACACTCTTGAAAACATGTTTTATCGTAAGCAAGAGCATAGATTTTTGCCCTCATCACTTACATTTAAAGTTAATCTAATTTTAGTTTAGTAGTTATTTTAATAGCCAACATCAACAATAGTAAAGATTACACTAAGTATAAGCTGTTGCAACGATCATAGACACTTGACTATTGTTTTAAGACAGAGTTTACGAACCATGAACCCTTCCTTAAAAGACATTTTGTGAATCTGGCTACTTGTTACTGGCAGAGAATAACTCCAAACATTTCCATGATACATTTTTCTTGCTAGCAAAACGTTTTTGACAAATTTAAAGTAGCTATGTCATACGCAAACATCTATTTGAATAGTGTATGACTATTAATCCTGCTTTTTTTCTTTTTAGAGCTGAGCAGATTAAGACTTTAGCCATTGAAACCAAAGTTGCTCGCACTCCCTCTCCTGAAGTATCTTTGAAAAGTTCCAAGGTTTCTGCTCTGTAACTCCCTGGGGAGTGAAGGGAGGGGAGGGGGGGGGGGTGTTCCTCTAGGGAACGGATGAAGTTTCACTTTCTTATTGTAACAAGGAATAAGGCTGCTTCTGAGCCCTCAGGGTGAAGACTTGTCTCCCCCTTCTTATAAATCTGGGGGCCAGTGGATTATAATGCTTCTCTCAAGTGACTGTAACTGTTTGGAAGTCATAATTCCTGCGACTCAAAATGGATTTATGGGATGTACGCTGATCCGAGTGCAACTGTGTAGGGTGTGGAAATGGCTTAAGTGTTCTGCAGGAGGCAAATAAGGAGAGGGGAAAACACTTCTGAATAATTGCATATTCAAGGTGGCGGTGACAAACATGGAGAAAGGCAGAGTGCTGCAGGCAAGGTGACGGATAACATGATTACACAATGCAGAACACCCACCAACCTGGCAACATGTATGCATTGTGATCCGTGTGTGTAGACCGAAAGCAGGCTCCTCTCAGTGGATATGTATAGTTTCGTCATTTCTCTTCTTTGTAACATTGACATGCTCACCTAATATAACCATTTCAGGCCGCTAAACAAAACTTAATTGATGCGGGAGCGAGTAATTCAATGATTGAGGCTACCTCAATACGTTTCAAAGCTGCAGACTGCTATAAAAGTAGCATTCCATGGAGTTTTAATTGAAGCAGACCCCTTTTTTAAACAACTTTTTACATATATTTACAATAAATCTATGTTAATTCATGATACTATGTGGTAAAACAAGAGAGATAAGATGAAAGCAGAGAGGAAACGGGATACTTCACAGAAGAAGAGCGAGGGAGGAAGACAAAACATCGCTAAGAATTCCTCCTAAAAAGAGACGTAGATTAAGAGGGAAAAGGGAGGCGGAGGAGGAAAGGTAATTAAGTTGTTGGAGAGAGAAGAGAAGCGAAGAGGAGAAAGACTTCCCATCTCTCTGTTACACTTTGATTGAGCAAGGCAGATCCCGTGGAGCGGAGAATGATTCAGAGAGAAGTGAAATGATATGAGGAACGGTGATAAACAGACATATTTGTACCAAAGCACATAGGAAACACCATGCTCATTACATAAAAACACACACACTTTCTCTCTCTGTCACACACACTTCCTCTATTCTTTTAGTCTTAACCACAACTGTCATCCACCCCGTGTAAAAGCTTCTTATCTCTGCAAACAAACTGGACGGACAGATAGGAGAAGAAAAGAGAAATCTGGAGGGGGAACGCTGAGCCAGTGCTGCGGGCAGTTTGAGAAAAGGACGAGGGATAGATTGCACAAAGTGGGAGAGGATTAGCCGAGATATAATAAGCTGTAATCCTTTTCTTTTGAGAGACGCATCCAAGGATCGCTGATTGGGTGTCAGTTTGAAAGAACTATTTGTCCGAGATATGCTTCTACCTTTAGCTCAAATGTTCCAGAGAGCAAAATAGCACTCAAGATGAGCTCTGTCTTCTCCCAGGAGAATGAGAATTTAATTATAAACTTCATTTCAAACACATATATTCTTATTTGTGCTTTTAAATTTGGATTTCTCTTTAACGATATGAAAACCCTGGCAGATTGTGAAGGGGAACAGATTCCTTTATGTGTGATTTTGTCAAATTGTTGTAAAATTAGAGCTACTCAAAAATAATGATGTAGCGTTTACATTAAGAGGAAATAATTTTAAAAAAAGATATCAAAAGAAAGATATACAAGTTTTTATTTTAAATTAACACCCATTCATACGGACATTATAGCTATTACAGAAACTCTGCAACAGAAATTCCTCAAAGTTGAATGTAATGTAATAATTTGCATGTACAATGTCACATATTCTGAACAGTCAAGGTCCATTTTGAACGAATCAAAGCATCCAAACATTAAAAATAAAAATGGGATGCATTCTTTTAGAAATCTACTTTTGAAATGTTCTCAATTATGGAGCAACTCGTTTTAGACAAGCATCTTCCAATTTGAATATGATGCACACAGTGCACGTTCAGTATATTCTCAGCTGTGAACTTCTCGAAGGAGCACGGTGTCTGAGCAGTCTGCTGTGTTTGTGTTTGTATCAGGAAATAATGTTTACCTCCGAGCTAAAGTAGAAGCAATAAAGGAGTTTATTGATGTGAGACGGGCGGGTGGATTGATGGAGCACAGATCCTAACGGAATAATACACAACCTCCACCGGCAATCTGTAAAAACGCTGTGTGGTGTTTGAATAGAAAAACGTCTGTCACTTGAAACCTGGGGATTAAATGTACGTGGATGGAATGACTGTGTTGTTGTCACTCTGAGAAGCATTCGCAAACTGAGTATTTGAATGCAATAAAGGCTTTGACAAAGCTGAGAAGTGACGTGAAAAAGACTTAAACTGTTTGAATATTTGTCAAAATATGACGATGAGCAAACAGATTTAGAAAGCTGTTTGAAAGCATTAACAGGGAGTTTTTAGAAGCACGCGTCACATGGATTTTCATAAACTGCACCTTATTATAAAGCAAGAGACAAATGGGATTAAACACACAAATACAGAATAATACTTATTTGCATTCAGATTTAAATAATATGCAGAAAATAAATAAATAAAGACTGTATGTATGAGGTCCTGGGTTCAATCCGCAGCATCTCCACTTCTTGTAAATAAAAAAATGACATCCCAACATACAAGGATTTCCTACGATCACTTCAGAAAAAAGAAAGGACAGCGAGTCTGACATGTTGTGACAGTTGCCCAACAGCATAACTGTCCTGGAAGCTTGTTAGCTGTGTCTATCAGCTGTTGCTTAACCTCCTCTGTCACACAGTGCCCTACTGGGAAGTTGCTTGTAAAAAAGCATATTGTGTGAACTTATTGGGGACATTTGTGACTATCATTTACTGAGTGAGCAGGAGGAGATGTAGCTCAGTGGTAGAGCGCGTGTATGAGGTCCTGGGTTCAATCCCCAGCATCTCCAGGCCAGACTGAAAGGAGCTTATATTCTGCAATAGTTTAGTATATGATATATGGCGACGAGCTGTTATGAAAGCATGTTAGAACAGGCCTGTGTGTCATACTAGCTGTCTGGCAAATGCTTTTTATCACTATTGTTTTGTATTTATGCAAATACAGCTCCGGAAAAATGTAAGAGACCACTCCAACCTTTCTCTACAGGTAGGGCAACCATTCGAGTGTTTTTTGAATTTCAACACATAGAAAAAATGTCAGTAGTTTATAGAATACAATAAATGATAATTGAACTCAAAGACATACCTATAAATAATAAAACAAGAGAAAATGATAATGCTGTATAATTCACACACACTGTCTTTGACCTTCTTTGCTAAGCCAAACAGAACCCAACACTTAAAGATGCTCTGTAGATTTTAACCTCTAGTAGCCCTATGGAAACCAAGGAACGTGCCAACAAAGGCAGTGAAAAAAGATTACTGCTTAGAAATCCTCCATGTAAACAATTATAAAAGAGTGTTACATAGCGAGACAGTTACCAGTATCATTGATATAATACCAAATGAGGACATTTTCTGTGGAGAAATGGTGTCACATTGGAATACAGAAGTTCAAGAGCAGTGTGAGATGAAACATTGGAGGCTTTTCAAGCCTACAGCCTTCCTGCGTTCACCATCTCAATATACTTTAGATGCGGAAAAATGAACTAGTCAACATACAGTAGGTATGGAGATTTGTCTCAGTGGGAAATGTCTATTTCCGATGATGGAACAGCTTTCTAGGAGTGGAATCATTCATATGCAAACCCCTCCTGTGATTCCCTGACATTCACACCATTTATAGAATCAGAGATGTGCAGTTTTCAACAAGGCTGCATTCATTAAGAGCAGCCTGTTTCTGATCACAGCTGACTCACTGCAGCTCTGCGAGATGTAAAGAAGTCATTGTGTGAAAGACGCTGTCTTGACTGCACAAGCAGACACCGTATAACTGTAGGAAGAGCTCAGATGCACACTGCAACATGAATGCACTCTATCGGCACATAAAGACTTTTGCAGACAACAGATATGCTGTAAATATCATATTTTACATCTTGTGTACAGGGGATGTAGCTCAGTGGTAGAGCGCGTGCTTCGCATGTATGAGGTCCTGGGTTCAATCCCCAGCATCTCCATTTGGTGCAAAAACTGCCACAATATGCTTAGCACAAACTGAAAAAGGCAACAATAAATAAAGCTGTAACTGCTCTGTTGAATAGGAGAGTACAAGCACATGCCATAAATTGTCTCTTTAACTTTAGACAATGTTTCTCTCGATCTAAAGAGAAAATGAGCATTTAGTTAAATTAAATAATATGACAGTTAATCTGGGGCCTGCCCCTCAAAAAAAAGAAGACACAACCACTAACAACTGTAAGATGGGTAAGTATATGCATCAAAGTGGACTGCAGGGAGGCTCTTAACTTCTGAATGATCATGTCAAGGTTACCCTGGAGTTTCTTAAATGTTGTTATTTTCCAGCAGGCTCTAGGACACAGAGAGCGAAAGAGATGCAGCTCAGGGGAGAAAGACCAGGTGTTCATGGAGACAGCCATTTATCACTGTAGCTGCTCCAGACAGTGCTCGAGAGCATGCATGTGTCCGCCCGCGCACGTGCAAAAACTGACCTGTCACAGTGGGTGTTCTCTGGTGCTGACGATGACTTTGCAAAAAGAATTCATACCATAGATAAAGGCTTAGTCTGGTGTGTTTGTGTGATGGGAACATTATCCAGAAGCTGCATTGTTGTGCTTGTTTAGAAAATGACATGGAACAGGACCTTCCTTTGGCACGCAGAATAAAGTTAATATCAGATATATATCATTTGTGTCACACTGTCACTGTTAGCACACATTGTGCCGGCTGGTTCTAAACACTTCACTGATGAACCACAGCATCACTGTGGAATATTTACAAAGAAAAACCTGCAGTGTCACCTCTCCGCCTGCATCCGCTTGACAACTTTTGACTTTCCGGATCTTTCTGGCAGTTTTGGGGACAGATGCTGGAGTGACAGCACAGATGGGGCAATATTTCCCCACATGCAGTCTGGCAACTAAAAGGATATTTGGGTTAATGCCAGCACTACCTTCACCCACCCCATATTGCAACTTGCCTTCACTCTTGACACTGTTATCATCACGTGTCTGTCACTAAGCTTCCTATTAATCGATCGGATTCTCTCCACTCCGCCCTTTTGCAGCATTTCTTTGTATTTCTTTGTCTCTCTCTTTTCAAAGGCAAGTGTTGTTCCCTCAGCCCTTCTCTGTTCTGCCTTCACCTCTACCCCAGTCTCTTGTCATTGAGGTCTGACCATTTTAACAACAGCTTTTAATTCATTGCAGCAACATGATGTCAGCAGACACTAAACACAGTGAGCGGAGACTGGAAAACAAACACCCCCTCAGTGACAACCACGTTCTGACTGATCTTTCAAACATCCCTTTTCGGCTGGCCAACTTTATTTATAAAATGCTATATTGCATCATTTCCTCTTCAAACTGTGACCTTGATTTCATCGTGGGGAATAAGAAAAGGAAAACACTTCTGCGCCGTTTAGAGCGAATGAGCCACGTCCCTGGGGAATGCCCACCAAAAAGAGAAGCTAGCTACTTATAGACCTTTACGTTTTGTCTGCAACAGTTATTATCCGTCTGGCTTTTATGACACAGTATCCTACAGTACGTGTCTACCATGTGGAGGAATGCAGTTTCAACTACTAGTTATGTAGAAAGTGGAGATAAACCAACAGGAAATGCACAGAGGGAGAGGATCATGACATGCAACAGCCCTGGGAAAAGATGCTACCCTGGACATTTTTGGGGTTATCCAATATTGTCAGATATAAGAGCTAAAACCATAAGGGAAAACAATGCATTTAAATGTTTTCCGATGAATCCAAACAATGGGAATACAATTATTTTGCCGCTGTCTCTCCCTAAGGATCCAAAGCATCCAGTGTGGGACAACTTCTTCAGTCAACAACTTGACTGTGAGAAGGAAAACCAAAACCACCAGTGCCATAATCATCTGTCTCTCTCTGCTCTGTGACCTATTTCTCCATGTCCTTCGAATGTACAACTACATATCAGGCCGGGGATTCAAGGAAACACTGGCTGAAATTCAACAAAAACAGGATGCTTATCAAGGCGTTGGCTCTTAAGACACTCACACACACACATTTCTGCTTTAATACTTGTGAGGAACCTAACGTTAACGTCAGAACTGCATGCATAAGCCCCTCTCACACATGCACTCCGACCTTGAAATGATCAAAACATTATCTGAAAGAGCTGTATGTGACAAATTCAGGCAATGGCAGCAGTTTTTCCCACCCTACTCAGGCACCACCCCTCGCCTAAATCAAACTGAGTATTTGCAGTAAGTGAAACCCCTTCTGACACAGACGGATCTCCTGTTGTGTGCTTCTTGTGTGAAAGGGAAACTCCAGACAATGTGCGGAACCTGCTTCTCCGGATATAAGGAGTTCATATGAGGAAATAGCTTAAGATCCAACCTTAACCCTTAAATTTAACCCTTAAAAAGCACTTAGCAAAAGTGAGAAACACCCAACATGTCCACACTTTCAAATGATGCCTCAATCTGTTGTATAAATGAGTTAAACTGCAGTCAGGATTTTTAAAAATAAGACATTTGCGAGTGACGATTAGAGGGAGTGACGATCAGAGGGAGTTAAAGACTGAGTTATGGCTTTACTTCCAAGTTTGTTACAAAAAGGAAAATGGATACTCCATCCACTTCCTATAATATAGTGCACACCATGGACTTACACACGGAGCTAAAATAAATAGCCTGGTGTTCATTGAGACGTATTTGCTGCACGGAGCAATCCCTCGCAGCATCTGACACACACGGAGACTATTAAGATTCCACCCAGATTCCAGAAATTGCCAGGAAAACATTGCTCCATACATTTCTGCGTACTAGATTTGCTGTATTAGTTACACATGTCTTCAAATTACACAGTGGAGAGAATAAACTGGACAAATTCAACAGTAAACTGTCATTTTGAGCAGCTCTGTTTCACTTGTGGGTTACACCCCAACTGCAGGTATTTGAACTATTTGTTGGCCCTGTCAATTTTCACTAGTGTAGAAGTAGCTTAAAACACAATTCCATGACCTTTGCAAGCATCCAGAAAAACTGAGTAGAACACACACAGACAGCTACACTTCTTATCTTTGATTTAACCCAGCGTCAGTCTTCAGCCTGATGAACTCTGAGGTCAGTAGGGACTTTTGGATGAAGCACTGACCCCATTTTATGTTCTCTCAGAACTTCATCTAAACTATTTGTGGTTTAACTCTAATATCACAGACTGATATACAATGTAGAGCACATTCAGGACGGTAGTTATCATACAAAAACTGTGTGGTCCTGTGGGTTTTTCTGCATATTACTAGGCCAATTACTACAGCAAACAAAAAAAGGAAGATAATAATAACAGAATCTGTCTGAACTTTAGTCTCTGTCTAAAGTTCTACTATCTGTCAGCTAAACCAGGAAAAAATGTGCCTGATTTTCATGAAACTTGGTAGAAGGGTGTAACATCGGCCAAGGAAGAGCCCAAAAATATTGTGAAGCAGATATGAATCACAGGGTGGATACACCAACTTCTCTTTAATTTCATCGCATTGTGAGATATGGCATTTGGGTTGCAATTATGAAATATAGAAAAATCTGAAAAAATGTGTTCCATTCTACATTTTCAGGTTTCCATGTCTCCGATTTCTAAATATTTCTTATGAAACACAGGATATGCTTATTTAAACTGACACTTCTGTCACAAATACAAAAAAACCCCATCATTTTTGTTAATCTGACTAAGTAGAGAAGCCTTCTACGTGCTTGTACGACCAGTATCAATGTGTGTGGAGATGTTGTGGAATCAATAATGTTTCTCCACTGAGGAAAGAACCGTTTTTAATCACGCAGTTTTATGGGGGACATTGTTGTTCTGCTGTTGACACAAAGGAGAGAGGGTGGGCTGTAGCACCAAAGAGCTGGAGACTATTATGTATCAAACACTCAGGGCTGTAAACACTTGAAAGAACACAGTGATCTGGTCCCAGCAGCTAAGAGTGTGCTATCGTCACACTGTGGTAGCAACATAACAACGTCTCCAAGGCTCCATTCCAAACATTTCTTTGTTAAATATAATTGCTTTTTTATTGACTCTGGAGAGGGACAGGAATAGGCATCACTCTTATGGATCCAGGAATACAATAAAAACAAAGGGATGTGAAATAGGAGCTGCTGCAGACACTAACCAGAATAAACACACCTCTTTCTTGTTTTCCTCCGATTGATGTTCAAATACTGTACATAACTTTCCTCGAGGTTAATCCAAAACTCAGTATAGACTTATTTTAAGTTAGGTAACATAGCCTACATCGATTCAAACTTACTATACATAAGAAACAGAGTTGTTTTACACAAACCATGAACTTTTCCTTGATCTATCCTAAGTAGTTCTGCTGACTAAATATAAACGGTGTCCTAAAACAACAAATTTAATTTACTTTGTGTACATAACGTAACATTAACAATTGGTAGCACTGGTTGTTGACAAATTAAGCTAAAGAGAAATGCCAAGAAGTCCTGAACAAGCCTACTACAATTATCTGGTAAAGCTACATTTAAAACTGGAAACCATCTGCTTTTAACACAAATATGTCCTCATACACTCGGGTAATTTCTAATATCTCAGCTAGGATTGCAGCACAAAACTCAGGACCTATTTTCGTTGTGATCCTTGATAGCTTTTCTACTGGCTATTATGTGCATAATTTACAAATGGCCAATTTGAACAATTTACTGTAAAATCAGATTCATTTGACCAAAACAACCTCCCAACAAGTTTGGTGGAGAGAACAGAGGCACATCTATGGTATTTCACTTTATATTTGATGCAATAATAACCACGAGGACGTGAACACAAACACCAATTACATAACTGACATAACTGTGCCAGGTGAGTTAAAGCTCACAGCCTCATTAATACCCAGACACCTCTGAGAAAAACAAAGTTGCAGTTAGTTCAGTGTTTATCACCGTAGAAGGAATACTTCAGATGGTGCAGTAATATATTTGGAAAGAAAGACTCCACTGCCTCTGTTCACCCGCTCTTCATGCTCCTCTCCTCCCTCCCCCTGTGTGTTTCTGTCTCATTTTCTACTTCTCTCCGTCTTCACTTTCCCTCCCGTTCATTTCATCAAAATACTCTCTGGGCTCTCTACTTATTCAGACCACACCACTTGAACCTTCGAGTAATTACAAAGACTGGCATATCATTATGGAATTTCTGAGAGGATTTGGAAATGTTTGAATGAAGCCAACTTCTATAATTTCTGAAATGTGTGAGTGCGGACTGCAGATATGTAACAAACGGCAAAACATGCAGGGGGATAAATGATGCAAAGCTACACCACTCTACTGGAGATGAATAAGAAAGTGCAGGGGGGGATATATGTGGAGAGTGTATTCAGTGTGTTACCTTCAGTCTCAGTGTGTGTGTCTTCAGGTGAGGGGTGGTCCTGGCCCCAGTCTGCCGCACTATAGATCTGAACCACCAGGAGCCGCTTCAGTGACACCAGGTCGGCGTCTTTAAGCCCCTTCTCCAGCAGACGAACGACACCCCGTCCTGGCTGGCTGGTCACAACAGTCACCTGTCAATATAGCAGAGATAAATTCCAAAAAAGCCCCAGCAAAATTAAAACGCCATCAACTCAAATGAGAAATGTTCAATCATATAATATGTCACATTTAGCATTACATGTCTTAAAAAGACCTAGTTATATATTCTGATTGATTTGTGTTTCATGGTATACTATATAGATTCCCAAATATTCCCAACAATTTAAAACCAGGAGAAATCCATAAGTTGATTTAAGGTGACGATATAACGGTGCGTTTCATTGTGTAATGTCTTTGCACATGCTCCAGCGTTGTAGTTTTCTGCCAAAAGCTTTCATATATGACTTTTTAGCAAGTTTAGAGCCACATTTGTAGAAGTTTTTTTTTATCTTGGTTGTTTTCAACTATATATTTTAACCGGATGAAGGATTTTAGTTATCAAAGGCCTGAATCCTGGAATATATCAGTTGTCTCCCTTCAGATTAAAGGGGAGAGTTATCAACACTGCTGCTCCTTATTAAATATAAGGATAAACCTCAAAACATTAATTTTTTTTATATTACGAAGCCTCATAGCTTTTCCTCCCCACAACTCCTTTCCAAACTCCCACATCTGAATAGTTACAGCTGGCGTTATGAAAGATGGACTTTGTGTTTGAAGTTGTCATATGTTCAAAAGAACACGCCACAACATCACCGCAGCAAAGCATTCTTTGGGACTGACTGTTGTGTTTCTTTTGTAACTTAGAGACATGACATACAGTTAATTACTGTTCCTAAATTAAACACATGATGTGAGCACCGCTGTCAAAGTCTCAGTCAAGCAAACTCCCACTCAAACTGAAAAGTGGAACACCCTATGTTATAATGACACATCTCCACACTTTTTGGGAAATTCTGTTTCCATGAGAAAAAAAACACAACTTGAACTGCCATTTTACCCCATGATCTGAAATGTTAATGCTTTCTGTGACAGAGCTATCATTATCTTGCGCCGGGAATGAATGAAACTGCTGGTGATGCACTGTAAGTTTTCTAGTTATTCAAGTTCTTTTAATAATGATTATTTCTGCTGTAAGAGCGTATTTTAATAGGCACTCAGCATGTCTAATGAAGGAAAGCAATTAAATTAGTTTCCTGTTGCATTTATATAATAATGCACATAAATGAATGTCAACCTGCCTCCTAAATCACATTAACAGTAAATGATGATTATGATGGGATTATTGAGGGGTTCTGCTCTTTGCTTCCTGCCGTTTGACCAAAAGTAGAATCTGCTGCTGACATCCACACACACATGAATGCTTAAAGCATATGTACGAATTAGAACATATATTGAGTAAGTGGATCAGCCACACACACACACACACACACACACACACCCACACACACACACACACACACACACACACCCCCCTGTCTCTGCTTAGTGTCTCCCTCGGTCTCCTAATGGTGCTATTCATATCTGCTGCTGTCGGAAACAGTGGCTCTTAGTGTAATCATCTGTCCAGAGCTTCCTAATAAAGCTGGTCAGATTTGAGGAATCCTTGTCAACAACCCAGCGCCTTGTATCTCGAGGACATGTTGAAATTGTAAAAAGAAAGACATGTGACTGGCTCAGTTGGCTGCCCATATGTCCAACATTTAAATTGAACAAATGGGTGCCCTTTTGTTATGCTAATATTCCTTCACCCCTAAACTTTTTTCTGAAATGTTTTATGTTGTGTCCTATGTTGTAAGCCTGGAACAAGTTCAAAGCTGCCTTTGAACTACATAACACAAATAGGAATTAAATGTGCTGTATTCAAGTGACAGCTATGGGCTTTTCCAAAGTCTCCTTTAATCATAATGAAGTGGTGTACGAAATGAGGGGAAACAAATAAGAAGAGGAAACTTTTTTATCATAGACTGTACTCGACAACAACTCTAATGATTTAAAGCTACTTCACCACACCATCAAACTCCTTCTCCCTACATTAGCATTAAGTTCAAGGATTAAATATCAAAGGGGTCTGTTTAGTCAATGCTGGTCTGAAGAGGGGATCATTCTTCATAACAAATCTATACAGAATAGAAAAACATTTCATAGAAATGACTTCACAGTGTGTGATACAGAAATAAGAAATAGTTTTCTTGTTGTGCTGGTTGTGCATGAAGAGGGTCACCTCAACAGATACGTTGCTGCTGGCCTGGCTGCCAGTGCTGGTGTGTCTGATGTACTGCTTGAACTGCTGCAGACTGTCCAGCACCGCCTGACGCAGCTGCTCTCCTCCTCGGGCTGCTCCTCTGACGCATCCTTCTCCTGGAATAGACCTCAGCTCCTCCACACAGGAACGCAGCCTGGCCAGGTTACCACGGACCTGCTACAGATACAGAGGGAAGAAGAAAAAGGAATAAAAGTGAAAGCAGCATGCAACACATCACTCTGATCTATCTTACCACAAACGGCAGAAGACATTCCTGCTGCCTGCTGATGGCGTACAGGCTGAGCAGCGGTATCCTACATGGTCCGTCCAGACTGCAGGCCAGGGACAGGAAGTTCTCTAGAGCATCACAGAGCACCATGCAGGTCTCTGACCACCAGGGGGGCAGCGCCTCCACAATCAGGATCCTGGCTGGTTGCCGCGTAAACGAGGAGGACCAGTAAACCAAGTTCCCAGAGTTGGAGGAGACCACAGGTCTCTTCCTGTTGTCCCCTGACATCTGAAAGCACAGTATACTACAGCGGTCAATAACATGATAAAAAGCAGATTACCTTTTAGATTTGCATACAATTAAAATATGTCTTTCGCACTTTGAAGACAACACACACCTTTTACTCATTTTATGATGTCTAAATCCCTAAGTACAAAAGCAAATCTGATCAATTAGGAGACAAAGTAATTACC
This sequence comes from Eleginops maclovinus, assembly GCF_036324505.1. Taxonomy (NCBI): domain Eukaryota; kingdom Metazoa; phylum Chordata; class Actinopteri; order Perciformes; family Eleginopidae; genus Eleginops; species Eleginops maclovinus. The sequence goes on from NC_086362.1 coordinate 9,866,883, forward strand.
AACATGACCAAAAACAAAGACATAATAACAAGGCACTGCCCTGTAGTGATAGACAGCCAAAGTAGTCAACATTAGAGCACATTAGCTGTAGTTATTATCACGAGCAGTAAGCCCTCGGTAAATAGAACACGAATAAATAGGCTATGATAAAGATGGAAATTATGTAAGAATCTAGGTTAGAAATGGTTGTGTTTTCACATAACTCAAGGGCTTTTCCTGACTTCTGAGGAGGTACATGTAACCACTCAATTAGGTTTTGTGAAATAATGACTAAAATATGGAAATTAGGCTTTCAAAATCTGTTTGGAGACCAGCAAGTTCTAATGAAACTGTGCCATACAGCACATGCAAAGCAGACAGCTACTTGTGAGTTGTCACATGTTGTTATGCTGCATGTATCTGAAAAGGTTTTAAACATCTGATCTGAGGGGAACTTCTTGTTGTTTGTTTTTAACTTGTGATGTGTGCTAATTTCTGAATGGAAACTAGTGCTATACAAATAAAGCTTTATTATTATTATTATTATTATTATTAACAAGCATCGTTAACACAAATGTTAAAATTAGTTCTCAAAACTGTTTTAGAAAAAAATAGGCGCTGCTATTTAAGACACCTCTTTGATTAACCTTTGACCTAATCCAAATGTAAAAAATGCTTTTCCCCCTGAGATTCACAAGCGCCAAAAGATGTCCCACTGTCATAACGCAAGAATCCGTCAACAGGGGGGATGAGTCCAGAGAGACTTTTTGTGATTTCACAAACTTGTGCATAACAGTTTACCAATACGGTAAACAGACTGAAATGCTGAATTAATTAAGTCATTTCACAAAATAAATAAATGTAATAAATATATCTTGAGGCATTTTTTTAACAAGAAACGTCCAAACCTACACCGAATGCCGCTTCCTACATATTAGTATTTGCTCATTTAATATTTTCTAATTGCACAGCAAATTGAAAATCTAAGGGTTTTGTCTATTGGGTAGGCAAAAAAGGTAAATGTTATACATTTAATTAATTTGATTGATAGACTGATACATTATAACAATTGTCATGACCTGCAGTCCTATCTATCTTGGGGCATAATTCCTCAGAGATAAATTCAATACCTTAACTTATATATGGTATTATTATAAGCTCCACTGCTTTTCAAAAGGGGAGCTTCTTCACACAAGCAACATTTTTAAATCAACCTGTTTCCAAGGTTTTGGATGAGCAACATTTTCAGATTTAAAAAGACTATTTTGTTAACAATTTCCCTTTTTTATATAAAGAGAATGGGATATTTCAACTTTCTGTCATCATGTTGCTGTTCCTCTGCCACTGGACCTGCCTTACATCATTCACCTGTCAGGGTTTAAACACATCACATACAAACAAGTCCTGCTCATGCCCCAAATCTGAGCAAGAACAAGTCTGGAGTAAGAAGCCAGATTTGAACTCCAAATATAAGCGTGAAAAAACATATCTTGTTGAAAACACTTGAAGGTTCTGACTGCGTTTATTTTTTGACAGAACCAATCCCTTCCGATCAAAAGCCAAGTGTTGTTTATCATCCAAGCTATAAAATCAAATGTCCTGAACCGTGGATGATCTCCACAGGAAGGGGGCTAATTTACCGGTAAAAATGAGTATATTCTGCAAAAGTGAGTAGGCAAAGACGTTTGATCTCGGGCCTTTCTCATCTATCTCTGACTCACTTCTTCTCATCCTCACACCCAAAATCACATTTCCTCTTCAAACCTTTGATCTTACATAACCTTTCAGCCCATTTTAAACACAGATAAAGTAAATCAGATTCTGTCCGCTACCTTCTGTTTGCAACATCTCTACTGTGTTGGTGTCTGTTCAGCTGCCTTTCAATGACAATGAGAGACTTATCAAAACGTTTTACGAGTGTGATTGTACACTCAAACACTACATTACATAATAAATCAAATAGACAGGTCTATAACCTTAATATCTCTCTGTATAAAATAAGAGGTAATAAGTGTTTTAAAAAGGGTATATAATGAGCTTGAAGAAGGCCTTGCTAAAACGTAATTGACTATTTTATATATGTCATATTTTATATAATGATTAGATCATTAAATCAACGTCATCAGGTGTTAGCTTTGTTAAGCAAACATTAGCTATCTGTTACCTTAACTATGTCTCTGCTCCTTTGCTGGTTTCTGCTGGAATAGCTAGCGGTATACAAACGCAGTGAATATCAAATATTCTTTACGCTATCCACAGAGGGATTTGGCCGGGAAAAAAAACAAACGTTTTCTGCTAACTATGTGAAGAGCTAACTTTCATAGCTAGCAAGCTAACACTAGCTACTGCAGACACAGGGCTAAGCTGTAAAGAAATAAAGTCTCGAGCTGACCGTCTTTCTGCTCGTGGCTCTCACGGAACATCATGCAGACGTCAATACAAACATTGTCTATCGGTAAGTTAGCTTACTCCTTATAATACGTTGTAAAACACACTTTGAAACAATGATTAGAAGTTCATCTATCTATCTATCTATCTATCTATCTATCTATCTATCTATCTATCTATCTATCTATCTATCTATCTATCTATCTATCTATCTATCTATCTATCTATCTATCTATCTATCTATCTATCTATCTATCTATCTATCTATCTATCTATCTATCTATCTATCTATCTATCTATCTATCTATCTATCTATCTATCTATCTATCTATCTATCTATCTATCTAGCCTATTTATATAGTAGTCAAATGTTTATCTTTAGCTCTGTTCAGTCATATTGTCCTTTAAGCTATATTTGTGTGTATAAACATTGAGAACAACCAAAGAAAGTCCTGAAGCTAATACATTTTTTGTTGTTGTATGGTGAATTCACAGGTCCAGAAGGCTGCACTTTGCATCAGGCTGACTTGAAGGTAAGGTAATTTGTTACAGTATTTATTAACAAAGGCTATATGTACCATTGTCATTGATGATTAAAAACTAGTTAAGAGACATCTGCAAAAATGTTATAAATGATAATAGTTTAAGTCATGTTTTAAGCAACGCTGCCAATCATTTCAACTCGTTTATCATTAAAAAACACACATACCTTTTTATTTTATTGTTCCATATCAATTTGAAAGGACAAAAGGAGGTCACAAGCACCTGCACTTACACAAACAAGCACATAACACCCACCACAAGTTTCTCTCTTGATATGAGAAAAGAGGGGGAAAACCACATAGGTTTTTAGAAATGTGTACACTGTGTGTGTGTGTGTGTGTGTGTGTGTGTGTGTGTGTGTGTGTGTGTGTGTGTGTGTGTGTGTGTGTGTGTGTGTGTGTGTGGTTGTGTGTATTTGAGACCTTAAATGCAATCATGATGTGAAACAAATTGTCGTTGGGAATTTTTTTTGATGAATGTGTGTGGATTATGACAGGGTTTTGCTGTACTGTGGTGAGAAATCACCTCTCTCTTTCACACACATGTCACTTTGTCAGGGTGTATGATGTAGACATGAAGAGATGTGGAACATCTGCTTCAGGACGATAAGATGAGTTGTGTGTGTGTGTGTGTGTGTGTGTGTGTGTGTGTGTGTGTGTGTGTGTGTGTGTGTGTGTGGTGTGTGTGTGTGTGTTTGTGAGATAGAAAAATAAGTTCTGCCAACTCTCTGTACCTGGCAAAATCATTTCCAGATGAATCTGTGCCAGTGGAAGTCGATCTGACTTGAAAGCACAGCCTGTGTGTGTGTGTGTGTGTGTGTGTGTGTGTGTGTGTGTGTGTGTGTGTGTGTGTGTGTGTGTGTGTGTGTGTGTGTGAGAGTGTGAGAGTGTGTCAGCAAATGATCAAAGCTTAATGTAGCTGGTTAGCAGGTGTCTAAGGAGATTTCACTTCCACAATTATGATGCTTAAATTCTCCTTAATTCACTGATCCTCACTCTTAAACAGGTTTACACTTTTACGAACAGCAACATGTGATCTGTTTTGATAATCAAATAATGAAAAGCCCGCACCTACTCTCACAGTTTTCCTCTGTCTTTTATTCAGTTTATTCTTCCTCCTCCTATACACCCCACCATCATTGCTTTAAGGTCTAATTTGATCCGTAATGTACACGCTATGCATTAGATTAACACAGGAATGCATAGATTTCACTACGAGGATCTTCCACTTAGACGTGTTGAGCTTTTACTCTCAAATGCCAAGGCTCATGTAAAGGGATTAGGTGCACCGATATGATTGGAGCTTAATCGCTCTTATGCACAGACACGCACTTACAAACTCACACATAATAAAATACACACGTACTTCCTGATTTAGTTGTGATGACCACACGTACTTCTAGGGCAATAGGAGCTTTGCGGCAGTGTTCTAATCCGCTACGCCTTTTAGATTCACTCAGGGGGATTGGGGGAAAGTTTGCTTAGTACTTTCACTACTTATTTTGCACACTAGTTGCTATTTTTCAGCCCAGTGTGGTTCTTTCACCATTTTGGACTTTTACTTTTGGGCTTAGTTTTATTTACTGTGCGACTGAGGTTGAATGAATGTTAAGTCGGTTGTGTAAGGTTGTTTGCTGCCTTGAGAAGTTTTAATTGAATTCCCTAAAATGGGAACACAAGCATGAAAGTAGTAAATCCCCACTGTAAATCTGAGCAGTTTTAGTTGTAGAGGGTCAGATTGAAGCAGATAGCAGACTTTCACAACTTTTTTTAGTGAGCTGCTGACAATAGAACTAGGTCCAATCGTATTATGTTTTGTGCTACTCAAATCCTTTTTAGGCCATTTACTCATTAATCCCCATCACTAATGCATGCCCCTATATGTAACTTATAACAATAATCATGTCTTAAAGGAATAGTTTAACAGAAAAAACATAGCCTTGTTAAAAAAAGATCATGTAGGGTTATTGATGATAAATATTCTGTCACTTTTTTTTTAGATAAGCCATTATTTGAGTCTGAATCTCCTTATTTTGAGATACTAGGTCATTATTTTGAGATAGTTTTGTATCATATTGGTGGACATGGGCTTCTGTCTACCTGGACTGGGATGAATTGTTTAACATTCTTAACTTTAAGTGCACATATTTAAGATAATACATAATTATGAGCATCGCGTTAAGTGAAAAGTTTTAATCAGAAACTATTATTGCTTTCTCATTCTTTTCATGAAATTCCCCTTTCTTATTACCCTCGGGGAAACTGCAGGTTTAGTTTCGAGTTGTGCGTACCTAGAAGTGAAAAACATTCATCAAAGTAGACACCTTTTTCAATCTACTCAGGGCTTAGAAGTACAACCGGGGACAAGTCCTGCTGTTCTTCTATCCGTGAGACAGCACATTTCAGAGCCAATTGTTACAGAGGATTTGTTTGGGTCGTTGTGTAATGATACGTTGTATGGGAATTGTGGCTCTAGGAAGTTTGTGTGTTTGTTTTGGACTTAGCAAAAGTAAGAATTAAGACTTAAGCATTTGTTCTTATCTGTGTGGGAAAATGACTTCATAGGAATGTGAGTGTTGTGTACACGTGAATCTATGCTCAGAGCACAAAGCCAAACCTGTTTACTGTGGCTTTTGTGTTTCCTGCTATTACACTTAACAGTTACCTTTATGAGAGTGATTTCCAGTTAAGGGATGTTGCAGGCTCTTTATGACTTTATGGTCTAATGGGGAGATCTACCTTCTGGGTCATGGACTATGTTTGCCTTCACAAAAAGAGAATTAGATTACAATCTTTATAGCCAAATGAATGACCAGAATGACCAGTCAGACAAACAAAATATTTCATGTCACCAGCAGGCTTTATGCATTATTTAGAGGTCTTGGATGTCTTCCTAGTGTATTATTAACGACTGACAAAGTTAGCAACAGATAACAGACAAAGTTAGCGACAGACAAAGTTAACGTCAGACAAAGTTAGCGACAGACAAAGTTAGCGACAGACAAAGTTAACGTCAGACAAAGTTAGCGACAGACAAAGTTAGCGCCAGACCAAGCTAGCGACAGACAACATTAGCCTCAGACAAAGTTAGCGACAGACAAAGTTAGCGACAGACAAAGTTAGCGACAGACAAAGTTAGCGACAGACAAAGTTAACGACAGACAAAGTTAGCGACAGACAAAGTTAGCGACAGACAAAGTTAAGTCAGACAAAGTTAAAGTCAGACAAAGTTAAAGTCAGACAAAGTTAACGCCAGACAAAGTTAACGCCAGACCAAGCTAGCGACGGACAACATTAGCCTCAGACAAAGTTAGCGCCAGACATTTATCTATAAATGGCGTCTAGCTTGTAAACATAGTGGATTGGAGCAGAAAAAGAACTCTGAGAATCCTTATATTGACTGCTAATGCATGGATTAAAATGTTGATTTTGGCTGTATGTGTAATTAATAGGTCTTTCTTTCTATCTTTCTTTCATACAAAGCGTTTTGGCTGGTGCAGGACATCTGCTGGAGAAATTAATACTGCACTGTAGCTCTCTGCCAAGCTAATTCTGTTAAACTGATACCATTCAACTAGTGCCAAATGTAATCAGCCATTACATATCAATTGTCAATATAATTTGTTATTGAAAGCCTGGGGACACTTCCCCTCTCTAATGAGATGATGGATGGAGTGCTTTAGCTGGGCTGCTGCCATAGAGCTTTTTATTTTTTTAGAGACGTAGGGCCAATTAAACATGATGCCACTCCCTAATATTTGCAAAAAATGTAAAAGTGATGCTTGGCAACAGGCAGCTTATCTCCCAGCCTCTCAAAGGTCTGTTCACTGTGTCGTCTTAGCTTGGCTGGAGTTTCATTGAGCTCACAGGGCTTTGCATCAGCCGGGTGAGAAATCGGCAGAGGAAACAGATTGTCTGCAAAAAACAGAAGCTCCTGATGATCCTGTGACTGCAGCCTCATCAATAAGTCAGTGTTCCTAATGTACCACACGAACAGGAGTTATGTTCTCTGGAGGAAAAACTCCGGAGGGAGTCCGCGTGAACATGGAGGTTTCATCTTTGGCTGAACAACAACATCTTTACGGCTAATGCTGTGAGTGAGATGACGTCATTGTGGTCAGGTCAGGTCCTGTACATGTCATGATATCATTAATTACTTTTATATCCTTATGACTTATTGAATCACCATTATATAACAAGACTACTGGTGCCCTTTTGAATCACTGGGACAATTTGAAAACACCATGCAAAAGTTGCCATTTCTTTAACCTTCATTCCTCCTTTATTGGCAAAAAGAAATCAGTGTGAGATTTTAGATAATGTCCCTGCAAGCAGCTTATTACACCAGTGTTTGACCTGTGTGAAACTGGTCAACACTACTCAAAGATTCAAGAAACACTATTATGTAGGATATAAATGTTCTTATTTGAACCCTAAACCATCATTTCAACCTAAAAACTAGCCAAGTATTTTGGGGTTCTGATCCTAGGCTAGTTGTTCCATTTCCGTTTACACTACATTAAATAAAACGGTAATATTTGTTATTGGCAAACAACCCATTGTGGCATTTAGGTATGTGTAAGTGTTGCTTTGAAATGGACATACAGTCGGATAACATCAGCAAATTGCAATTTATTTTCTTCCAATTAAAAAAATTCAAAACCAAAGCATCAGCATAAAAATCGCCTTTTTTAAATGTTTTATTTTTTCCTATTAAGATGTTCTAGATCTCTCTATTGCCCCCCCTGCCACATGGTTTACTCCTAGCTCACCCTCTAACCCATCTTGTTATCACAGTAGTTGATCTGGTAATAACCTTTGGGGAAAACTCAGTACAAAAGCATGTTTTTTATCCCAGAATACTTCCAGCATGTGGCAATGGGCCCAAACAAGGCAAAGTCTTACGTTGTTAATGTACACCAGGAGGACATTGGTCTTCTTTGTGCCATACTGTACTGTATGTGTGATGGGAGGAAGCACTTCCTGCTTATCTGTTCAGAGACGGTATAGAAAGTCTAGTCCTGTACAGAAACAGATACAGCACTACATGGCCTCCTCCGGTCTGCCGATGTGTCACGTGACTCTCTAACAATCAGCACTGTTGTTGCCCTTTGTTCCCATTGCTCTATCCCACATTGAGAAACGGGACAAGCAACAGCATAGACGGCAGATTGTGTCAGCTGTGGTCCGACATGTTAATGACTTTAAGCTTGGTTTCTGTTTTCTTTGTTTCCTTTAAAAGGACTGTAGATCGAACTGTGACATCACACTGTGAAAGTTCTGCATTATATTATATAAGATCCATCATATGTTTGAATCTTTTTCAGCAGTCCCCTGAGAACCTTGAATTTCTAAAAAGTCTGATTACTTTCTTGGAAAACGAGCCCTAACAATTTTCCAGCTGATTCAAGAGGCTTTGTGAAGACTTTATTTAGCTTGAGAAGTCCAAGAATTTTCTCCACACATATAGAAACACTTCATCCTCCAGTTTATCACAATCCGTCTGAATTAAAACTGCAAGTAATTGCATTTTTACGGGACAGGAAAGGGATGGAATAGTACAATATGTACCTCTGAGATGTAAAAGAGTAACGTTTATTACCTGAATTTGATTGTGTGAGCACATTTACCTTCAACCACTGCTTTTGAGAGCAGTCTCTCTTTGTGCCTCAGCTCACTGTGTTCTTCGGGACTGTGTAATGATCAGGTCTTGCGGGCGGTCCTTGTTAGCATATTCATGAATATTTGATTTTCTTGTTGATTGGATTCATTTCGTGTTCATGTAAGTGCAAAGGCACCTGATTAGCCCGTAAACTCTGCATCTTAATAACAGCTTTTTCTCATGTCCAATTTATGTTCTCTGACTCCAGGGAATCACCTGATACAGTACATTGTACATGTATTATACAATTTCACTGCACTGCTCATGGGAGCTAAAAGTTTTCTCTAGCTCCTGTTCTGGTGATGGATGTGGGTTTCTAGAAGCCTCCTGTTCTGGATCTTATAACCTGATGTAGGTTACACTACACTCACATAGTTAGCACAGCTTTGCAGCAGAATCAAATCGGTGTATTCATTAGATCCGTTTTAAAATCAGTAGATGTTTTTGAGATGAACATGAACGGCTGCTACCTTCAGCTAATTGGAGGAAGGCTGGTTATGGCCGTATGCAGTTGTAACTAAAGAAATCACTTCAAAGCTGCAGTAAAACTATAAGGTAGCTTTCAGATCCTCATGAATATGTGAAAATAAAATTAGAAACGTAACGCTTTTTTTTCACAGCGGTTTAAAAAAACTATAAAGCTTGTTATAAACCTCATAAAATAAAAAGGCTGACAACCTGCCATGGCACTGCAACATGCTCACACAACAGGAATTTATTTCTCCAGCTGCACTTTGAAAAGTGAATTTGACATTTGCGGGCGGCGATGCTTCCGTCGTCGAAGGATTAGGTGAAGCAAAATAAACTTGAATTTAAAATGTCAAGGTGTTGCTTTAACCTGCCTCCAGGTTTACTTCACATCCCAAAAATTACTTCTGCTGCTAAGAATTTGTCACGGTCATTTTATGTTTGGAGGCAGTGTACCATGTTTCCCTCCTGCCTCTTCCACCTATCTGCCGCTTTAAAGACACAGTTATGATGAAACCGTTGCCACATGTTTAAGTCAGATAAACCTTCAAAGTAAAACCAATTTTTAAGTGTAAACAATTTGGTTTAATATTAAATTATTTTAGGACTGCTAATCTTATAAATTACTTTTCAAAATAGAAGGATTTTTGAACAAGTTTTTCTCTCCTCACCAAAAATCTGGAAAAAACAATATATACAAATTATTATTCAAATCAGAACTATACTTTAGTATTCTGATATCATTTAGAAGTCTAAAGGTTTTTTTAAAGTCAGGTACTGTAATAAAAGATTCATCTTAGGTGGTTTATAGGTACACAATCTACATATTTCAAATAATGTGTTATAAATTTCCCCCTTATAGGGAATGTTGATTAAAACAGAAAGAAAAATCTAATAATGAACTTGTTTATTCATAGTGTGTATTCGATTAGATTATATACAGTGGGGCAAAAAAGTATTTAGTCAGCCACAAATTGTGCAAGTTCTCCCATTTAAAAAGATGAGAGAGGCCTGTAATTGTTATCATAGGTACACTTCAACTATGAGAGACAGAATGGGGGAAACAATCCAGGAAATCACAAACAAGCAAGATTTCTGGCTCTCACAGACCTGTAACTTCTTTAAGAGGCTCCTCTGTCCTCCACTCGTTACCTGTATTAATGGCAGCTTTTTGAACTCGTTATCAGTATAAAAGACACCTGTCCACAACCTCAAACAGTCATACTCCAAACTCCACTATGGCCAAGACCAAAGAGCTGTCAAAGGAGACCAGAGACAAAATTGTAGACCTGCACCAGGCTGGGAAAACTGAATCTGCAATAGGTAAGCAGCTTGGAGTGAAGAAATCAACTGTGGGAGCAATTATTAGAAACTGGAAGACATACAAGACCACTGCTAATCTCCCTCGATCTGGGGCTCCACGCAAGATCTCACCCCGTGGGGTCAAAATGATCACAAGAATGGTGAGCAAAAATCCCAGAACCACACGGGGGGACCTAGTGAATGACCTGCAGAGAGCTGGGACCAAAGTAACAGAGGCTACCATCAGTAACACACTACGCCGCCAGGGACTTAAATCCTGCAGTTCCAGACGTGTCCCTCTGCTTAAGCCAGTACATGTCCAGGCCCGTCTGAAGTTTGCTAGAGGGCATTTGGATGATCCAGAAGAGGATTGGGAGAATGTCATATGGTCAGATGAAACCAAAATAGAACTTTTTGGTAAAAACTCAACTCGTCGTGTTTGGAGGAGAAAGAATGCAGAGTTGCATCCAAAGAACACCATACCTACTGTGAAGCATGGGGGTGGAAACATCATGCTTTGGCGCTGTTTTTCTGCAAAGGGACCAGGACGACTGATCCGTGTAAAGGAAAGAATGAATGGGGCCATGTATCGTGAGATTTTGAGTGAAAACATCCTTCCATCAGCAAGGGAAGCTGAAGGTGAAGCGTGGCTGGGTCTTTCAGCATGACCATGATCCCAAACACACCGCCAGGGCAACGAAGGAGTGGCTTCGTAAGAAGCATTTCAAGGTCCTGGAGTGGCCTAGCCAGTCTCCAGATCTCAACCCCATAGAAAATCTTTGGAGGGAGTTGAAAGTCCGTGTTGCCCAGCGACAGCCCCAAAACATCACTGCTTTAGAGGAGATCTGCATGGAGGAATGGGCCAAAATACCAGCAACAGTGTGTGCAAACCTTGTGAAGACTTACAGAAAACGTTTGACCTCTGTCATTGCCAACAAAGGGTATATAACAAAGTATTGAGATGAACTTTTGTTGTTGACCAAATACTTATTTTCCACAATCATTTGAAAATAAATTCTTTAAAAATCCTACAATGTGATTTTTCCTCATTCTGTCTCTCATAGTTGAGGTATACCTATGATGAAAATTACAGGCCTCTCTCATCTTTTTAAATGGGAGAACTTGCACAATTGGTGGCTGACTAAATACTTTTTTGACCCACTGTACTTTATTCAACACAAATTTCCTCTAAAATAACTACACATGCTTATTTGATAAACTCTTCAACGTGAAATTGAATGAATAAGACATTTCCTTAAAGATATTCGGACAACTGAATCTTTATTTTGTGTTTTCTTTCTTATACTCTGCGCTACCACCTCTTCTCCTCTCTTTCTATTCTGTCTCATCTCTTCATATTTTACCAAGATACATTTACATTCAAGGTGTTAAACTCTGATCCTTAGTGACAATGTGTAAGGATGCAGGGGTAAAGTGATCGTCAGCAGGATCATCCCCTATTCCTCCCTTTCCCCCTTCATCCTTCAAAGCGACCCAAATTCCTCCATTTCCACCCGTCTTCCCTGCACTCTCAAGTGCTCCTCTGAATCAAGGTGCTCTGACAATTGCTCTGGAACGACAGTTCTTCACCCTAATCCTCGGGCCTGTTGTCATGGAAATGTGGCTCTCCATTCGGCACTATTCACATGAATGATGAATTTGTGTGTGTGTGTGAAGGGGCCAGATTTCACCAGTTAATCACTCTGTCTGGAAAAAGCAAATGAAGTCAAAAGAAGAAGAAAAACAATGTGATGAATGGAGACAGGAAGGTAGAACATCTGCCCAGTGGTTTATTTCTCAATGCTCGGTTGCATTCATTACATTCGCTGACAGGGCTGGTGAGTTTGCCTAATTGCTTTGGGCTAAAAACCACTCGATCCAAAGAGAAAAACTAGGCTAGGCGCTTAGACATCTTAAAATAGATGGAGCTGAATGCCTCAGTCTCTTTGGTGCTGATGCGAGTTGGCCAGATTTAATAACCCTGCTAGGACTGAAATATGTGGAGTGTGTGTGCAGAGATAAGCACCGACTGATTTAGTCCATCTAAATCCACTCATCACTCACAGTTTGTGTGGTAGGACCAGTTTTGTGTTTTAGGAGCACTCTCCCGCTCTTCTACATGAATTAGTATGTTCTATTCATTTGTATTTTTGCATGGATTTGTTTAAGAAGGGACGATGCACATTAATTAACATGAGCACTTGAGTCCGTCATTTATTTGGGCCAGATTTAGCCATAAGGGCTCATTTTCATCTCCAGTCCCTGGCAAGTTGATGGCATTAAAATAAAACATTAAGCACAGATAAAGACATGAGCACAACGACAGCATTCATTTTAGGCCATTTTATTTATTGTCTCCCCCAGGAGATCAAGTTTCTCGGTTTGATTTGGCGTGTTTGTCAGCAGGATTTATTTTGTTTATTTATATACAGGCCAAGGTTAAACCCCTTTAATATTTTGTATATTGATCCACATGCACAAACTATTTTTCACTTTCATAAACGTTGCTGAATAGTATGATATTTGTGCTGCATTCAAGTTAAACAGCTTTCTTTTGGAATATTTTAGCATTGGGATTAAACCAAACAGAATTGTGATAAGGGCTGACCTTAGGAGTTTTAATTCCTACATTTGTAATAAAAAACAGACACAAAAAGATACAATGCAGATGGTTAAGTATATTTAGCATGCTTCTTATTAATATATTAGGGTGTATTTTCCCGGATTTGGGGGATTACGTCATATTGGAGTTCATTATGGTGCAAAACCCTCCACTATTAATCAAACGCTGAGTGTTCCAATAGGTCTGTCACCATAGAAACCGAACACGAACAGCGGACCAAATCAGTTGATTGAAGTCCTTCCAGGCATTAATGGAGAACTAATGGGGCACTTTGTCTTAATTACAAGACGGAAATCAGTGTGTGTATTTGAGTGAGTGAGGGTCCGTGTGTGTTGGTGCACAATCATGTCATTTTTCAATTAGCTCCATCAGGCTACGTTTTATTTTCTGGGACTCAGTCTGACATATTGTCTTTCCTATTTGCTCTGTGATCTACAGTGACCTTTTCCAGTTAAAGCAAATGAACAAATCCTGTGTATGGAGAGCATCGGTTCATGGGGTTCAGCAGTCGTTAGCTGAGTCAGTGTTAGACGGTAACCATATAAATGTATAACTACCTTTCACAGTCAGAGACACTATTTCACTTCTAAAATAAAAGCAGGTGTATGTTGCTTTTTTTAGGATAGTCTTAGTCAATGAAAACTGTTTTAGTCAATCAACACGAGCCAAATAATGTCTTGTTTCTTTCCCCCAAACTATGTGCTTTTCACAATTTCCTTTGGTTTAGCTTTTTTTAGTAACAGTTTTAATATTTGTATTTCTTTACTTATTTTTCCCAACTATTTACATTACTCCTCTAGTCTTTGTCTCCTTGAATTGGTCATTTGTTTTCAGAAGTAAGGTGAAGTTAGAACAGTTATTGTCCATTTTGTCCACAATATATGTTATCAACACACATAATATATTACAGCCCCGAGACCACTTCAGCATTATCATTTTATCTTGTTTTATTATTTATAGGTTTGTCTTTGAGTTAAATGCTTTTTGATTTTTATTGTATTCTATAAACTACTGACAATCTTTCTCTGTGTTGAGATTCAACAGACACTGAAATTGCTGCCATAAATGTAGAGATAAAGATTTAAGAAAAATGGTGGTCTCTTAAAGAGCTGTATGTTCCTTCAGGTTGTTGAACACTGCTGATCTTCCTTAACATTTTTTAGTTTTCCCTTCCCCCTGGGGTCATGCTATCTCCAGTGAACTCTGATGCGGTTCAGATACTGGCACAGCATCGTGTCGCTACCTCCGGCATGTGATGTTCTTTTCATGACTGCGGCTTTAATTACTCTTCGAAGTGGCGACCTATCATCCTAACCTTCCAACAAACCCTGTGTGCTTCCACCCCTTCATAAAGCTACAAATGTTGGTGTTTGTAAGTAAACACCAGATCATATGACACGTGTGAGGTATAACATGACACGATATGTTGATCCAGCTCCTGCCATCTTATTTACCTCATGCGCAACTCAAAACACATGCGGCCTCTTCTGGTTCCTGTCCAGCATTAATCAACCTGCTCTCATTATGTCAGGGTTGCAGGAAGTCTTTCGATTTGACAAAGCCAATCTCTATGTTTTTGGGATTTTTGAAAATGCTTTCTTGTCTCATTTACACACTCAAGCATCTGCCAAATAAACCTGATAAAGTAGGAGAGCTTTAAAAATGTAATTTCAGTAAGAAGCTATGATCAGTAATGTGATCCTCTCAAGTCACGTTTGTTAATCAGTCAAGTATTATCAATTTGCCAACATCTGTGAAACTTGCACATTTGACAGGATAAGTACTCATGCTTTGATAACAGTATGAAAACCAACACTGACTGTATTATAATGTTGTATACTTGCACATTTGACTGAGGAAAAGTCACATTATGGAGCCCTTACTTTTTTGTAACACTTCAAGGCTAAAAACAAAACTAGCCAGCCATTACAGGTTATTTGATAACAGCACGTTTATTTTCTGACAGGATGTAGTTTCAGGTTGACCTGCTGTCAGTCTTTAGGTTTCCCACTCTGATTGTTATGTCTGGGTTTGGTATCAGGGAAGTAAGCAAACGACTTACCGCAACCTCACCCCACCTCTTGTCAACAAACAGGAAGAAGGTCCTGTCGGTGTCCCCTCTGCTTCCTTTCTGTGCTTAGCAACGAGGAAGCTGTTACTATGGTCTGTCAGAGGGGTCAACAACCAACTGTGTGTCCTGTTACACAACTTTAAAGTGAACATTTGCAGAAGATAAAAGCCCAGTTATTAAGTATCTGTCTTCGTCACAGCTGAATGTAACTTTTCTTGTCTTGCACCAAGGAAGTGTATGAAATCTGTATTTATTACTACTTCTTGTTGCATGTGCACTAGAGTGTATCGTAATGTATAGTAAACATGACACCTTGAAGTGTGTTTTCAGTGTGTGTGTGCCAGGTACAAGCCTCTGACAGCCCTCTCTACTCCTTCTATTATCTCATCCTCTCTCCACACGCCGCCAACATCCAATGCAATAATTAGCAATCAGTCTCAGCTCGCTGGCTCCATTCACTGACCTGCTCACACACAGTGTCACACACCCACACACACAGACACGCACACACACACACACACACACACACACACTGGGCTGCATAATGGAGGAACACCCTAGGCGATGATTTCTTATCTATTATAGTCTGTGTGTGTCTGGAGAATGTCCTTATGTGCTGTGAAGAGTCCTTGTAAGGCTCCACCTTTGGGACATTAGAGCACAAAAACACTCTGGTTGTCCGTCTGCGTTCGGACTGAAGCGTGGAGTAAGAGAAACTCATCACACCAAAATGAGATTACATTCACAGCCACACAGGTCCAAAAAAATAAAAACCTCTATGGATGGGGCACTTTAGGTAATGAGGTTTTCATGCAAGTGCATTTCTATTATAATCAGCTTTTCTCTCTCATTTAAGTGCATGAAAAATAAACGCACAAATGAGATTAAAGTGCTATGAACAATAAAAGTCACACAGCCTGTTGTAGTGCAGAAGATGCAGATATAAGACCCACATACTTAATTTATTTATTCGTGCAAAATCAGCATGTGAAAGGAAAATGTCTCCTGACAAGGGAAGTTTTCAGATTCAGACAGAAGCGAGGAACTCTGGAGAGTGCAGTCGGAGGGCAGGGAGAACACAATTGGACTGTCAGGGAGTTTAGTTGTCAAAGAAGACAATGTTTGAAATGATTCTGTCTGGGTGTATGAACTGGTAGTGATGCATCTGAATTCATAAAGCACAGAAGCATGGTGTGCTCATTGGGTTAGCTTTTTTTTGTATTTGTAGTTTAAATGAAGTTTGTCAGTGTTTAATTCAGCAGATATTTCCTTGACTCAAGAAGTCGGTGATGGGTTTATATTCCCAGCTGTTTCTGTGCAGTATTGCCATCTATTTTCCAATAAAAGTAGCTATAGCATTAGCTTTAAAAGTAATTTACTTTCATTTGAATTGTACCCCTGTAAAGTGTCTTTGAGGTTTTAGAAAAGTGCTCTATAAATATAAAAATAAAATGGATTATTATTATTATATTTATTAGCGCCATCCTCTCTTAGTCATCTGTTTGATTGGTTGAAGTGGACTGCTTACTACACTTTGTGCAGCATGGGGCATCAATGTGTTGAGTGCTGGTTGTCCCAATAATCAATTCCACTTGAAAATGCAATGTGTGGAAAGTAGAAAAGTTGTCAATAGCCAATTAAGATTGAACCTGCTTTGTAAAATGCAAAATGCTCTTATTGGAACAAACAAACATGCATTTAAGCCTTCCCTTTACCAAATTTAGATAATCCCCTCAGCCTCTCCTGCCTTGAAATATTCCCCCAGCAGGTCCAATCAGCTCCCCTCCTCATCAGCGGTGAAAGACTTAAAGCCTCAACTTCTGCCGCCGCCTGCTGCTCCGATGAATAAGTCAAAGAGAAAGAGGGCCAGAAAACGAGAGGGCGGGTGAGAGAGCACCTGATGAAAGAAAGATGGAGAGAGAGCGGGTCAAAAGAATAAAATAAAAAACAGACTGCACCCTCCGGTGCCTTTGTCCCATTGGCCAAGGGCACACCGGGCGCCGGCGGCAACCGATGACATCACTGTATGAAACACGGTGGGGGAGGGCGGGGCTTCTGCTGCCTCTTGTCACCCTGGCAACAGGTCCTCTTGTGTGAGTGTGTGTGTGAGTGCTTGTTAGAGTTATGCAGGGATTGCCTCACCTCTGGCTATTAATCTGCTGCCACTTCTCTTTTATGCTCTCTCTCTTTGTTTTTTATTGCTGTCCTCCTTTCATCCTGTCTTTCTCCCATAGAGTTACATTTTATCATACTGAAATTAATTTAAAACACAAATCAAACTGTTTGTCTGTGACCTCTACTGCTTTCCGCCTGTATCCATCTTCACCGTTCCAATCTTCTGCGTATGTCTTTTCATCCTCTCTTCCCTTCCTTTTTAGTATTCAGCTGAGTCTATTGTAAGTGGATTGGTGTGCCCACTTAAAAGGAGTGGCGGAATCACACCACTAATCCCATTGTGGGAGAACAAGAGTTGTGTGTGTGTGTGTGTGTGTGTGTGTGTGTGTGTGTGTGTGTGTGTGTGTGTGTGTGTGTGTGTGTGTGTGTGTGTGTGTGTGTGTGTGTGTGAGTGTGCGCACGTGTCTGTGTGTTCGAAAGAGAACGCAAGTCCAAGAGCGAGTGACATTCCTTCTGATTGTTGGTAAAAAAGAGGAGAGGGATATCCTACGGACAGGTAGTGATTAGAGATAGAGACAGAGGGGTCTTTGTGCGTGTGCCCTGTTAAATCAGGCATGTAACAGCAGCTTTTATGGAAAGCCTCTCCAGACTCTTGTGATAAGTGGCTGGCTCCTCTGATCTGTACATGAAAGACCAAGGGGAAGAAAAGGAGAGAGGAGAGAAGGTGCGGCGGAAAGAAAGTGGGAAGAAGAAAAGAGGAAAGTGTGGAAATGAGAATATAGGGGATCAGTGTGGTCCGTACAAAGGAAATGTAATTTCTCTTCTTCCTGGGGAGCTTCGTGGGCTGTTTGACTAATAACCAAGATGAAAAGGAAAGAAAGGACAGGATGACCAAGGACTTTCCTTTCACACATATCTACACTTTCATATCTGCGCTGTCAGGCTATGCTGCTTGCTTCGACAACCTTGTTCATGCCCAGGCAATACAAATGCACTTCTCTTCATAAAAATGTGTCAAATTAAAAGTTCAAGAGGTCAGGTTGCATGCCTAGGTCAAACAAAAGAGGGACTTTCACCCAGGAGTTCACTGTTTATGTCACGTGTGAAATAAAAAGTGACTTGGGTATAATAACAAACACATTTGAAGCTAAACCATGTCCTTTAACTGAACATAACCAAGTTGATTTATTGCGGTTTTGGTTTTAAATTGCATCCGAAATACATAAAAATATATATATATGTAATTTAGATTGCAGTTGAGTCGTATGGGAATGTATCTTATAAAAAACATTGCCAGAAAAAGAAGAAGGTCTTTCAAAAGTTAATCAGATTGCGACTGAATATTTTTGTTTGTTTGTGTTGCTGTGTTTTCTGATCCAGAAACCTTATATGCTGCACAAAGTTATACAAAAATGACACTCCTTCTATGTCAACTCTCACCTATAATGACCATACATCTATTTGAGGTAAAAACATGACAGGTAAAAAAGAAAAGCAAGGAAAATAATAAAGAGACAAATGGTGAGAGCAGATCACAGGAAGTCTCCTCTGATCTTCTGTCCTTGATTTACATGCTTGCACCATGCCAACAGCGGCACGTCTTTCTTGTCTTCTTCTCTCCTTCATCCCTCCCTTTCTCCTCATCACCCCCCAGGCGCCAAACACACTTCTCTTTTATCCCTGCCACTCTCGTTCTCTCCTCTTCACTCCCACCACTCCTCGCCCTGTGGGAGGTAGAAAGAGATTCATAGAGCCAGAAGTGATATCATTGTTAACGTTGTCCTCTGAGCTCCCCTTTGAGAGAGACACACACACACACACACACACACACACACACACACACACACACACACACACACACACACACACACACACACACACACACACACACACACACACACACACACACACACACACACACACACACACACAGTGCAGAAGCGATGCATGATCAAGCACTTGTAGGTGACTGAGCACGAAACCAAGGGACACAAATGCACAAACACACCTTTCGACACACACACTCTCTCCGTAGCACTCTCCTGTCTGCTGTCAAGAGAGTTTGTTCCCACGCCTTAGTGGGGATTGTGTCACATGAGCAGCCAGCTGTGTGTGTGTGTGTGTGTTGGAGGGTGTATCGGGACCTATGATCGGGACACTTGGGGCCTCTCCTTGGGGATTAAACTTGTGTTTTAAGGTCAGAGAGGGATGCACTGCTGGTGGTTGGAGGACACACACACACACGCACGCACACGTACACACACACACACACACACACACACACACACACACACACACACACACACACACACACACACACACACACACACACACACACACACACACACACACACGTCACTGCTGTTGTCAAACATAATGGATTGGGTTATTTTAAATGCAATATGGTGTGTGTTAGCTATTGTAGTGCCAGCTAATCCATTAAGGTGACTACTTAGGGCCTAGTAGTACCAGCATCCATCCTCTGAGACCCTCGCCTGGGCAATTACTGTGTGGGTAAGGGGGTGGTAGGTGACTGGCTGTTAGGGTTGTAAGAATAATTTAGTGTTTTAATTACTTTGTGGCCATTGTGTTTTTGTTGGGATGTCTAAAGGTCAAAGTTATGGCAACAGAGAACCAAACCTTACTGTTCCACGCACCCAAAAGGTGTTACTGTCTGTGTCTCCTTCTCCAAGGAGACACATAAGATAAAAAGTAAATAGTTCGTTTTTTTAATCTAGTTTTTATCTAGTTTTAGCCACATGTATGTTTTTTAAAATGATAAATCTTGGTTGTTTCAATTTTATATTTTCACTTGGATCTTAAGTTATGGGAAACAAGCTGCGCAAAAGTTATCAGAAGCTAGTATTGTGTCAGAAACAAATTGGTTTGTATACTTGGTTTTAATCAGCAGGACTGTTTGTTTGGAATAGGAAGAGGTTTCTGTGGAGGTAGAAACTCCCTGAACGATATGATGAACACTGAAGAAACCCTAACCAGGAGAAGTGGACTGCAATGACGGTACTGGTGGAGAAAACAACAACTCCCATGACCCCATGCATGTTAAGGTGGGTCTTTACAGTTTTCTTCTCTTTGGTTGATTTTCAGAGTGTCACATTTGTTTTTTGGGGTAAAATTGCCTATTAGGGAGCCTATTTGATGACCACATCCTGTACTTACCCCATAGTGAAAATGCAGCCAGGAAAGCAGAACTGGAGGTAGGTCCTACCCTGGTAATTTGTCCAGGCCTTTTTCCTCACATGACCTTGACTTTGCATTTTCAATTTGGACCGTATAATTTACATCTAAATTAGCATTAGTTACAAGTATTGACTCCCTGACTGTGGATGAAATCAACCCCATTGATTCAAATGACAGATACAATTAGGAGGGATTAATGTGATACTATTCAGGATCCAGACCAAAGGAAACACTCTCAGATGGATTGAATAAATGAAATATTGAGGCTATTGTCTGTATGACTCAGCTCTGGCTGATTCGTGCAAAAAGGCAAATGAACCCTTTCTTTCAGAAGTACAATGTGACAGACTGAAGGGTAGACGATGGAGATCTATTTCATTTTTTTCAAACTCTTGTAACTACTGCAGGGATCTTCGTGAAAGGAACATGAAGTCTTTGATAGCGACCTGAAATCAAAAGCCCTTAAGCTGATTATTTAGGAAGTGTTTTTAGGGTTCAATCGAGGAAAGGCTTTAGAAAGGTTTTGAGGGATGTTTTAAACATGGGTATTAATGCTGTTTTAATCCCATTGTTATGAGATGTTGAGGCTTTAGGGTTTGTTGGTCGACTGGTTATGGGGTTTCACTGTGTTTCGGTGATTCTGTCTAGACATCGTGAATGCAAACCTCTATCAAGGCTAATTCCCAAAGAGACACAAGCATGTATCCGAATCGTAATACGGATACGCATTCATCTGTTCTTCTTTGGCTCATGCTACAACCGTCCACCAAGTTTTATTCAAATCAGGCTACTCGTATTTTTCTTAATCCTTCTGATAAACAGACAAACAAACCAACAAAGCGGATTGAAGCCATAATGCAGGCTCTTAGAAATTCATATTTACCTTGTTTACTCTCAACAAGTCCACTATAAGCATGAAAAAAGCACATGTTCATTTCCTTTTTGGTCTTGTAATGGTATGGTAAAGCTCAGTTTTTAAAAAGTGTCATTTTTAGAAACCCTCTTCTTCAATGAAACTGAATTTCTGCCTCTGTCAGACACATATTAGCAATCTGAATATCAGCACAGTTTACTGTTACATTACTATCGTCGGCACAACTATATATAATGTCCTTAAAAGCCTTAAGAGACACTAATGTAATGTGACAAAGGGTGAAATAACAAATAGCAATGGCTCAGATGGACCCTGCAATCTGACCTCCTCTCAGTTGGTGAGCTGAACCCCGGAGCAAAGCCTAACCTTTTTCTGGTCAACCAACTGAGTCTCAGAGGACCGCCTCAGGGGCATTTCCAAGAAAGAACATGCTGCTTTGTGCTGTAAAAACAAAGAGACATTTTCTGGAAGAGGGTCTGATCTTCTAACTTTTTTTGATTTGAGTAAACAAACAAAATCTCGGAATATCCAACCAACCTTGGATAGTAAAGCGCCTCTTGTCAGCTGTTGCTCTTTGTAGGAATTATTCAGAGTCAAAAGAAAAATAAGTAAAACAAGATGGTATTAGAGCCATAATAGGTACATATTTTTGCAACTGCGGAGCCGGAGGAGGGGGTACCATTATAGGAAAATAATCATGTTTGTTTTTGTGAGTTTTTTAATGTAAATTAATCTCAGAGAATATCTGATTATTACCCCCTTCTCTGGCTCTGTCATTTTTTATTTATTTGACCTACACTGCACCCATGATAGTTGTATATCTATGTCAAAATCCTCAGATTCTTGACATATAAACAGTCACATCTGGAGGGCACCTTCATCCTCACCCTCTCCTTCACTGGTCTGACAGTTCGGGCAGCTGTCACAGTCACTGTTGACACACTGCAGGTCCTGAAATCACCATGACAGGTTGAAGTCATTGTTGATTGAAGTGGTGTTTTCTCTTCTGCAGTCGGACAGACATTCAGTCACGCTGGTATCAATCAGTGTCAAGTGTGTCCAGCATTATGTTTCAGGCAACAGGTTGTCAGGGTGTACACTTATTACGGAGTAGAGGTGTGTTTTGGCAGTAGAGTGCACGCTTTAAACTACTTCTGAATGCATGGTCAGGTTCACTTTATCCACAGGGTTGTCAATTACTCCTGTGCGTGGGTGCATGAGTGCAGAGCAACCCTTTGTTGATATCGACAGTGTTGTCTCTGCAGTGCTTTACGCTGGACTGGCTATTCAGAAGGCCTGTTCGGTTTGCCAATAGGTCACATGTGCTCAAGCATTTCTGGGCCGAAAATGATTGTGCTTTGTATCAGTTTGACAGCACAGCTATTCCTATATTCAGTGTTTTGTTTTGATTATTGTCTTCATGGGGTCATCATAGTGTGAGTGGCTGATATTGAGCGTACACACGCTGTCAATACTTTCCGCTACTTTGCCCTCCATTAGTTGGGATAGCATGATCAGATGTGTATTGATGTTGGCTTTGTATTCTAGGGAATCAGCTTAGAAATACAGTGTTTAAATGAATAACATAAAAACAAAGCATAATAACAGGTATCCACAGGTCTTTTATAGTACATTTTTAAAGGTAAACCAATCAAATGTAGGACATTCTTATCAGAAAATAGAGACAGCTCTCTTAACAGCTAATTTCACCCCTTTGTTTTTGTTGGAATTAAACTGAAAATGAATTTTGCCCTCCCAGAAATTGCACTGTTCAAAAAGACCAGTGGTACGGAATAGGAAAGTGAGAAAAATGCTGCTTTGAAATGTGTCCCTTTAATAAATGCAAGCGGGTGCTGTGGAACAAGAGTTGACCTCACCTGCCCGTCTGATGGTTTGCACAGTAGAATGCATGCTCGCACTGTTCGCACATTACCTCCCCCCCTCTAAATGTCAGAGATCATTGATTGTGGGACTGTGAACAGGGGCCCACAGGCAATTTCAGGTTTTTGTTCAACAAAGATTTTTTTTAAAACCTGACAGTGTATTTAAAGGTCAGGATGGAAGAATAAAGGGGCTCTGTGTGTGTGTGGCTGAGGAGGATGGAGACTAACGAAATTATATTTCAAGATCCTTCACTGACTGTTAAAGTAATTGTTTATATATGACTTGAAATTTGTTCAACGCTTTGATACTTTTTTAATATTTTACAAAATTGCTATTAAGAGAAATACATAAATGTTTTATAATCTATTTTTTTCCCTTCAAATTACAAACAGATTCTTGATTTAAAGTTGATGTAAAAGAAAAATATGTCCTGCAGTATTTTGATTGATAATAATATTTTGTGTGGATGCATAACATAGGTACAAAAGGTTTACTTCTACCTATAGACTAAAGAAGGTCAAGCTATGGCTCTGAGCTCGTCTGGCTGGTGCAGACAGTGTTTGTTTTCATGCTTTTAGTTGGTATCAATATGTTCAGTCTGGACAGTTAAGGTGGATGTACTTAATCTTATGTCCTCTGCTGAAGTTTTAAGGCTGTCAAATATGTATATTTACAGACAAACGACCCTCTGTTTCCCACTCAAAGTCAAGTTCAAAATCATTAGGACTGGAACCATGACTTCATTAAAGCACAGCCTCTATATCTATCTCTTATCAACACACACACACACACAGACACACACAGACACACACACACACACACACACACACACACACACACACACACACACACACACACACACACACACAC
Source organism: Eleginops maclovinus (assembly GCF_036324505.1). Taxonomy (NCBI): domain Eukaryota; kingdom Metazoa; phylum Chordata; class Actinopteri; order Perciformes; family Eleginopidae; genus Eleginops; species Eleginops maclovinus. The sequence continues at coordinate 9,890,859 of NC_086362.1, forward strand.
ACACACACACACACACACACACACACACAAACAGCACAGAAAGCAATCTGTCTTCCTGCAGGAGAAGCTGCTTGGTGTTGAATTTAATCTCAATAGCAATCCACAGCCACTAATCCTGTAGATTATAGACTCTAAACTCTAGTACACACGCACGCCGCCGCACGCACACACACACACACACACACACACACACACACACACACACACACACACACACACACACACACACACACACACACACACACACACACACACACACACACACACACACACACACTACCATTTTAGCATTTGCCTACATGACACAAGCTCAGACATATATTAACACACACATTCTCATAATGTGGAATAATGAATATATCCTCACATAATCTATGCATGCTTACACTGATGCATGCATTATGTTGCATCACTATGTAGCATATGACCTGAAGGTGACCTCACTTAACATATTGTGGGTTTTGCACATTTTGAGGCATTAGTGCAACCACACACACACACACACACACACACAATGCACATACATTATTAAGGTGATTACGTATTCATCTGTCAGTCATAAAACAAACAACTGAAATATGCTGACTTAACATATGCCTCAGGAATGATGCAAGGATTAAACAAATCCACGTGTCTGTAGGAGTTGTGTAATCACATGTAATCTGTAATTATATAGACACTGGACACATATAATCCCTCTGACCTGATAAAGAAAGAGGCCCAAAGATAAATGTAGATCGTATCATCATTGAGAAACCTAGATTCATCCAACCTCAAACCAGCAGGATTAATAACATCTTAGTGAAGGGAATAGCACGTAATGTAACTCCGAAAGAAGATGGGGTAAATATTTATGACAAATTTGGGTCTCCGTGTTCCGCTGAATACGTTTTTTCTGTGCTAACTTTTCTTTCTTGCATTGGGGAAATACAAATACTTTACATATATTTGCAAACTAGGTTACTGTTTATATGAGAGTCTCACTCCTACATGTAAGATAACAAAATAAAGTTATGTAAAAACACATAAATATGGGATGGATTGGACTTTTTTTCTGTTCCCTCTCTGACAGGGGAGGTTAAATAAACAGAAATTGTGCAACACTCAATAAATGATGATAGCTTCCTCCATTCTAGACCCTTTGTCCCCTCAAAGGTCAGCACTGTCAAAACAGGTTGCAGTCAACAGCTCAAATTTATGGGTAACACTTCACCTTGAACTTTAGCGGTAAACACTATCTTCTCCATTTGTGCATAACATATCATGGATGCTTAATAAACCCAGAGTACTGACTGATGGAGAGACAGAAACACACATCTATTCATTATAAATGGTATGGAGTCTAACAGAGACATTAATTATTAAATGGAGATAGCATGGGACTATCCTTGCATCTACCAGTAAAACCATAGCAACCAGTTCTGACATTTTTACACTGGTTTACTAAACTGCTGCTTCAACTCTTCCCAGTCCTAAATTACACAAAGACTTAGTGTTGTAAACTATAAAAAAAAAAAAATGGAAATAAAATGTAAATCTGGATTAGTGGAAATCCCTCTTTGCGTTGAAAAATTAATATATTTTAATATCATTTTTCTCTTGGAATTAAATATAAAAATTAAGATCATTACAGCAATGATTTCTTACATAATGTTAAGTCTGAGATGAATTCCCCAGGCATTGGGATTGATTTATTACTCTGAGTTTGCCTTAATTTTATTTAAATGATGGCAATTTTGCTACACTTCTGTCCTTGGTTGTTAATCCCTTAAGATCAGTTTTTTTGTGTGTTGTGTTTATGTGGAAAATCAAAGCGTTCATAAGTGTTTGGACCCCAGGTAGAAACACCAACACAGATTCTAATGCCAATGGGGATCCAATAAAGAAAATCAAATATTAAAAGAAGCATAAAATGTGAATATTTCCGGATAACAGGATAAACCTTGCTACAGTTTGTTTCATTTTGAGGGGAGTAACATTCTGCTGGCCTTTGAGCATGTGGATATGTATATGCATGAAAAGGGAGTAGGGATTATCATAATGGAGAACAGCCAGTGTGTGTATGTGTGTGTGTGAGATGGAACGATGCCAATGAGTCTGGATGGTTCAGCATTAGCTTCAGATCAGAGCGTCATGTCATGATCCCTTTACAGTTTTCTGTGGTGTGTGTGTGTGTGTGTGTGTGTGTGTGTGTGTGTGTGTGTGTGTGTGTGTGTGTGTGTGTGTGTGTGTGTGTGTGTGTGTGTGTGTGTGTGTGTGTGTGTGTGTGCATTTGGCATGGTTCATCTCTCTGATACGTGATATCTCCTCTGTTTCCCCGTCTCAGTGCATCACTCCTTCATCAGCTTTCTACTCGGCCAATCACTGTTCCTATAAGCAGGTCACCAGCCTCGCACTCAGACTGCTTCCAAGTTCGAACACCAGTCACTGGACCCCCGCTCGTGTTGTTGCTCCAAAGAGATGTCAGCTAGTGTTAGCGCAAACTGGTGTCTTCATTCGTCAGTTGGCTGCAGCTGAAGCCATCTCATATTGGCGATGTAGCCTCATATTCAGCCTCTCTTTCAGCTCTTTCCTGATGCTAGAAATCCAATGTAGATGAAGTTTATTATAGGTTTAGATTGGTGGTCGGGACTAATACATGATATGAAGGTTGCTTTCTGTTCCGTGTAGAGAGGCAGAAAACCCTACAGTACATGAAATTGCTAAGATTATTAGACTTCATCCTGACACCAATTAGTTTCCCTCTATAGTATATTGGTTGAATGCCTTCTGTTAGCTATGGCACCTTTTCAGTTTTTTTCTACAATGTCTCTCACTCACTGAAAGAAGTGTCAATGAATTGGTGGCTTTATGGCTGCGAGCCACCATCACATGAATGCCTGCTTTTAAACAGCCAGCTTAGCTAATTAAAATGGAGCTGTACACTATGTGTTTACTTTCACCTGTGAGCAGACTGCTAAAAATATGTAGAATAAAAGAAATGTAGGATATCTTTTAGGAATAGCTACAATACATTCAGGGATTCATTCATTGAAAAGGCTTTTTATTGCCGCTTATTTTGCTAAAATTAGTCAGGATAGCTTCCTTAATGTGTCTACAATTCATATTATGGTGGATGCTTAGTTTACTGGGATTCTGGCAGCATATCCTAATGCAGCATTCATGTTGAACCTTGTTACCTCAGCTTTGACGTTTTAGTTTGTTGTTTGTCTGTCGGATTACAGAAAAAACTACTGGCCTGATTTTCATGAAACTCAGTGGGAGGATCAACCATGGCCCGAGAAGGAAACCATTTAATTATGGAATGGATCCGAATCATGGGGCGGGTCCTCAAATATTTTTTCAATCTCGTCTCCTAGTACTCTTCTAGTTCAGGTTATGCTGTTTATTATAGAGGTATTGTTATTGCAGCCTAGCTGATTGACTGTAATTAAATGTATTATGTTAACAAATTTCACACAACTGTATTAGTTGAGTTGAAACAGTAATATTAATTTGAACCTAGATATTTGAATTAAAATAATGTTTAATTTGAATTAAAATAATGTTTTTTCAGTAGCTCCATTGCCCTACTACATATTCAGTACAGAAAATACCAATAGTATAGGCGTTTCCCAGTCTGCAAGTCTTAACATTGAACGTAAATTCTTAGGAAAATGTGTGACTGGGCGTTATCTTGGCTCCTCTGAGCGGTGGACTGGAGCCAGCGTGGCAGATGGCTTCATGTCTGCAGGTTTGGATTCCGACTGATACAGCAAACACAGACAACCAGGGGGGAGGAAGAGGCTGCTGATATTTATTGTCTCTCTCCTTGTTTCACTGTCTTAATCCATTTTTGTCTTCGCTTTGATTCTCTCCTCCCTCGTTCATTTTTAGTGCTTCCCACTGATTCCATGTTGTCCTCTTTTTCTGTTTTCCCTTTTCTCTGTTCCCATCTCGACTATATGAGACAAAGAGTAGAATAATACAATGCAAATTAATTCCCTCCCTTCTTCTGACAACAATTTTGGTAACTTCAAGCTAAATTGATGGTTAAGAAGTATAAAATTGATGAGTCGCGAGTGAGAAAGAAGGAACATGTCCCCGCTTTGTCTCTCTGCATTTCAAATTCCGCTTGCTGCATTTTTTACATTGATTTCTTCCTGCTGATGCTCTGAGCACAGCACGCTTTAAACTGTTGTACTACAATCAGGCGCTGATATGAAACATGCAGGGTGAATTCCCAGGATAGTGGATCAGATTAAAACTTTGCTGTGCATCGGAAAAAATTCAATTATCCTCCACCAAACAAATAGATAGAGAATAAGAAAATGCAGCATAAAAAAGAATGGCATTTCTCCATCCTCCTCATTCCTCCGTTCATTTATTTCTGTATCCTTTTTTTTAATCATTATCACTCCATATTTTTCTCTCTCTTTTCCTATTCTCCCTATCTCTCCTGATCCAGTCTCTTCCCTCCCTCTCTCTCTTTCACTCTTATCTCTCTGCATCCCCTTCCTCTGGTCTCTATCTCGATTCTTCTTCTCCTGGAGCAACAGTATGTGTACACCCTGTTGCCGTGGTAACCAGAGGAGGCCAATGTGCGGGAGGATGAACAAAAGACCCAGAGACCCTCATCTCTCACAGAGAGAGAGAGAGAGAGAGAGAGAGAGGAGAGAAAAAAATCAGATTTCATTTTTAGGCGAGGGGTTTGCTGTGTATGGAAAATGAGGAGGTGGAGGAGGAGGAAGAGGAGGGAAGGGGGGGAGGATGGATAGCGTAGGTGAGGTGAGTTCATAAATGAAAGAGAGGAAGAGGAAGAGAGGGGGAAGGGAGATGTGGTTAACAAAGCTAAAAAAAAAAAAAAAGGGTTAAGGGTTTCTATGAATAAAAGAGAAAAGCCTAAAAAATGCAGCAGTGCATTATGGAGAGCTGAGGCCAGCCGTGGAGTCTCTGAGTTAGAGATCATTTCAAAATCACGTGGAGCTGCAGAAGATCGGATGTCCTTTTATTATTGCTAAGATCATTCAGAAGGTGTTTTGGTGTATTGTTAGAAAGAATCACTAGGTGTTTTTGGAAAATAGGTGTTTTTTTAAAGATATCTTTAAGGTATTTGACTGCATGCCATTCACAGTAATGGAACCCTTCCTGTTTCTTTACTACTGGCTTAATGTACTCATATATGAAGCAGTAACATGCCAGCTGTGTAGGCCAGCAGCGATAATTGAACGCTTATTACTGACAGACGTCTGTAATGGTTGAACCCACAATCAAGTCTTTGAGCCATAAGATTGTTAACACTAGGAAAGGATGATAAAAAAGTGGTACCACCCAAAGTGCTGTAAAAATAAGTCTGGGGAGTCTTAGGATGACCAAAAATTAAGGAGAGAGGAAGAAAAACACACATTAAGTTCTTTTTTCTGACATACACAGAGCTTTCTTGCTCTTAAAGCTATAAACATTAAACGTGATCAGAGGGAACAGTCACACTCCTTTTGCGCTCACCTTTGATTCCCCTCCCAAGTTCATTATATTGAGCAAATGTATAAGAAATAGTTTCTTTTACTAAAGGTTGTGGAACATACTTATCTAGACGGTCTCTCGGAAACCGCAGACCTCCGCTAAGGCCCTTTCCATAAGTGGAAAATAGCGTGTGTATCCGCTTTCTTATTTGAATACACTCCACAATGTTTTGGGTTCTTCCTCAGCCCATGCTACACCACTAAACCAAGTTTATGGAAAACAGGGCTAGTAGAAATGAACAGAACAAGTAATAATAAATGAGATAACAGTGCAAGACGAACCCTTATACTTTGATGTTTGGTTTGATGTTATAATTTAAATAATACAAAGGCACAGATTTGATTAAAAAACTGAAAATGCTGAATGATATGATATATAATGATCCATCGAATAAATCCTTGATTTAATAGTCATCCTCAAGGCTTCTTCCAATTACTTTCTCTGTAAAGGAAACAACTAAATGTCTGGTGTTTCTCCTTTAATAAGCATCTGCAGCCGCTCTGCTCTCCTTGTAATTATGTTGCCCTGAACAAGGCGCAGACATTCATTCTCACTTATTAAGCTGTAACCTAGTATTAATTAGAAAAGAAATTACACTGGGGAAAATGTCACGTTGATTTCCACTTCAAGCATTACTCTCATTATCTTTGGTCTTTTACATCAGAAGCTTTTTTTTAATGAGTCTTTGATTAAAAAAAGGTACGGACACAACTATGATACAGGGATGATAGTTTTTATTTTATTTTTCTTTGGCAGGATGTTACCTCTCTCCATCTTCTATAAAAAATGACGACCCCAAGCGGAAGTACATTAACCTTTGAAGTCTATAATGATCATCTCGTGGCAAATGTGATCCTATTTGACTAAGTAAACGTATGGGGCGCTGATCCTCCGCAGAATATACAGATAGACCCTTCAGGGCACTAGTGGGAAAACCGTATTCAATTATCCTGCCTATTAAAACATGTCAGGAGTGTGTGTGTGTGTGTGTGTGTAGCGCTGAAATTATGCAAATAAAATTACGCCAATTAAAGCACAGAGGGGGTTTTGGTAGGGAGACTGGCAGTGGTGTGTGCCAGTGCGGTGGTTATAGAGCAGGTTCTCCAGTGTGTGTGTGTGTGTGTGTGTGTGTGTGTGTGTGTGTATGTGTGTGTGTCGAACTGAGGGCGTTCTGGGAACACTGTTCTTCACACCCTCTCCTCGATTCCCCCAATCATCCCCCCCATCCCCCAAAGCCTGCTTCCCTCCATGTCTTGTCTGTCTTCAGGGGCTTCAAGGAGCTCAAAGTAGAAGCTACGTGTTTGGAGGAGAGATGGAGGAAGGCATGAGGACGTGGAGAAAAATGGGAGCAGGAATAGAGGAAAAAGAGACTGAATGATAGAGCCGGGAGCCACTTAATTGGGGGGAATAAAACAAAAATGTGACATTTTCTTGGGGCAATGACAGTGTAGGACCTGTATCATTAAAAAACATTACTACATGCATTAGAAAGTGTGAGTTTTTTCCAAGTAGGAACAACTGTCCCTAGTAATTGTGATGGGAGGAAAGGAGGACATTAAGTGACAGAGTAAAATAGGCGGCAAAATCTTTATAAAGCTCCCAGGAAAAGTTCAAATAAATAAAGATAAAAAATATTTATACCATGGACAAACACTTCAAATCAATAGGTCCTTAAAGTTGTAAGATTCCAAAATAGCATCAAACCATTTTTTTAAAAATACCATTGTCCTGGCTTCCTTTACACACATTGTTCTCTATAAATAAAAGTAAAGCTGCATTCAAGAACTTTGTGTGTGATGACAGTGAAGGAAGTGAAAGGCTGAACTGATGTGATGTATCTTGACATTTAGTGCCCAATTCTTATCCACATTTCCCCCCCTTTTCCTCCAGAACAGATCCGTATTTTCTAGTTTTCTGCCCAAGGGATAACATCGGCAACCACGTCTGTCAGGTTAAATTTACCCCTGAGAAACTACCTGTTCAGACGCTAAGGACAGAATTTGTTTCCGGCGTTGTCAAAAAAATCTTTTCAGCCTCGTTCTCGTGAGAGATTCGCTGTCATCACTATGCAGTGGAGGGGATTGTATCACAAACATTGTTGTCAAGCCTTCATCTCTGTGTACAGATCTCCAGAATAAAGTGACAGCATCACACGCTCGACTGAACTTTATTAAGCTGCCGTTATCTGAGGGAAATCAATAACGTACAGACAGCTGTGAAACCACGGAAATTAAATGTTGTGATCACATTGAGAGCAGGTGACTGGATTACTGGAGTGCACCTATTGCTAATTTGTGAAGGCAGCAATTTAGTAAGCAGACACCAGTCAGTCATCAGTCATGTACGATACATTTTACTTAGTAGTTGTATAAAGCAATCCCATATTTCATTAGCAGCTTTCTATGTCAATACATTTGGACCAGAGTGCCTTTGTTAGAAAGATGTGATACGAAATTGAAATCCAGCCAAGTGAAATGTATTTTATTTCAGCAGATGGAATAAATGCCGCACATAATTCTCTGAAAGCTTATGGCAGGAAGCCAAGGATAGACGTATACAGAATGAGCAAATATTGCAAATAGCCTACTATATATAATGCTATTGCTATATGCAGCACGTGTATTTTACATAAGACAAAAGGTCTACAGTGCCACATTCAGTCTGCTCTGTGAGTCTGTATATGGCACAGTAAATGATACGTATTTTGCATTAAACCAAAGTTTTGGAAACATTTTTAAATGTCTGAGATATTTCACAAAAAACCCCACAAATGTAGACTTTTTATCATTCTTAAAGAGGCCCTATCGTGCTTTTCTTAAAGAGGCCCTATCATGCGTTTCTTAAAGAGGCCCTATCATGCGTTTCTTAAAGAGGCCCTATCATGCGTTTCTTAAAGAGGCCATATTATGCTTTTCTGGGTTTTCCTTTTCCTGTAGTGTGTTTTTTGTGTATGTAAATGGTCTGCAAAGGCTAACACCCCTGTTTTCCCTCCAGGTGGAGTTTCTCTCCCACACACTCCCCCCCTGCACCAAACGGCTCCATTGGATCCCATTGGACTCCTCTGTTCACTTGCGTAACATAATGACATCACCATGTAACACTTGTGCTTCTATTGGCTGGAGCTCCAACACATTGTAAGTAATAGACCAGCTAACCAATCAGAGCAGACTAGGCTCTGGTTTCAGACAGAGGGTGAAAAGAGGTGCCGCAGCACAGTCAGTGTGAGAAAAATAAAGAGCTTTTTGAACATTGAAGCATGGAGACATGTCACGTTCAGCATATAAAGCTGAAAATGCGCACACGTCCTCTTTAAGCATTCTATTTGTCGTTATGCATTTTTATATTTCTTCTAATCCAACAATAGCTGTGTTTATAATTCTATTATTTTCAGTCAAACTTAAATTATAAAGACTTATTATCACATCTTTTATTATCCATTAACTTGCACTCAGAACAAGGGCCTTAATAAAAAGGGTTCAGGTTCAAACATGGGCTCTGAATCCCTCTCCTCATGACAGATGAACCTTTTTTTTTTCTTAAAAGCGACTTACAGTTCAATAATATACCCTCTAACCTCATACACTATTAATAGAACATAGGATTTATTTCCCATACCCACTGGTTTTTTAAGCTTTGAAACTAACTTTCCGTCCTCTCCTCTCTTGCTAATCAGTCAGCAGATGTTTGGGAGGCACAGACGCCACTCTCGTCCTCCTCCCTCCTGTCCTCCTGTCACTCCTTCTCTCCATTTTTAATTACCGCTGCATTTCTTCTTTCTATCTCCGGTTGCAAGGCTTGAAATGAAGGAGCTGCTGTCATTTGAGTAGACACCCAGCTGGATTCATGCGTTCACCAACCTGCTCTCCCTCCTGATGAAATGTATTAATCAATATTCATGTGCTGATTATTGAACCCTGTCTTTGATTAAAGTCAGAGTGTTCTCATATGCATTTTTCATCCATCAGCCCTAAAACCAGCCAAGGAGCAATTTACCTGCTTCTTTATTTCTACTCCTTATTCCTCCCCCACTCCTTCTCCCTCTTTCTTCAGCGTCGACCCCCTTCATTTTTGCTCTGTTATTCCATCCCGACTCCCTGTTTTCTGTTTGCTCCAGGTCTCTAAGTGACACAGAGAACAGGGAGAATGATGGAGATAAAAGCAGATGATATCACTAAAATATACAATGAAATCACATTACTTAAAACCCATGTTTCCTATTTTCTCTTTCATCCCTCCGCAGTGGATCTGGTGAATGAAAAATGAAAGTCCAAGGACAACTGGGGTCAAGGCAGGTGAGCTGAATGTCCACCAGGATTTAAAACTGTCATTTGCTTTGCAAGAACAGAGAACACTTTTTATTAATTCCCTTGGCAGTGCAAGGATTTTGGTGAATGCTTCTTATGTCATGCATCCTTGGACATTGTGTATCTTCCATTATTGTGCCCCAAAGGATGATGTTGTGGTTTAGCCCTGCTTTAAACAAGAAGTGGAGATGCTGGGGATTGAACCCAGGACCTCATACATGCGAAGCATGCGCTCTACCACTGAGCTACATCCCCCATGCAAAGAGATGCCAATGTTTTGAATAAAAGATGCGTTGACTCCCTATGTTAACTGTTAGGGATGCAAATATCCTCTGATGGGAGGGAAGTTTGTGCTATGTTCTAGTTAGTTACAGGTCACTATCTTCTTAACTCTGTGCAGCAAGAAGTGGAGGTGCTGATGCTGTGTTTTCTTCTGCTCGGCAAGGTCACAGCAGGTCAAAAGATGCTCTGTGTGTGTTTTAAACAAGCGTATCAGATGGAGAAGCTGGGGATTAAACCCAGGACCTCATACATGCAAACCATGCACACTACCACTGAGCTACATCCTCTTTGTTTGTATAACAATGGAGCCCTACTTAAACACTGTTGGGAAGTAGTGTCAGTATCTGAACCTTTCTTGCCAGAAAGAGTTGAACCCATTTCTTGATTTCCTGCTTTCGATCTCCCTTTGATTTGTTTTTCTTTCTAGTGGCAGATTAATATTTCTGTGTACCAAAAGAGACACATTGAATGGATCATTTGTAGTAACCAAATGTCTTGACTATGTTTCATCATTGGTTAAAGCTCCTGTTAAGAAGAAGTGGAGATGCTGGGGATTGAACCCAGGACCTCATACATGCAAAGCATGCGCTCTACCACTGAGCTACATCCCCTCTATTGTGGATCTTTTGTATTATAATCAACACACCAACATGAGCAGCTAAATTCAATGCTTTTAATTTATTATTTCATTTAGAGGAAGTTCTAGGCCTCAACCGTTTTGAAAACGAAAACGAAAGGAAGTCTTGGAGCTTGGAACCCAATTTCCATATGCATCCCTATGCTCCTGCTCAGAACAACACATTCACGAAATGGTTCATTCCAGAAGGGGTTTTTATTATTGCAAATCTTTCATGTTTATAGTATGTACCAAACATATGTATCTGTAAGAGAACATTGTTATTCTTAAATATTTGATTTGGGTAACAACATGTGCTGACAGAATATGTTGCAGAACTACTTTAGCTACAACTTAAAGAGATGAATAATACACAGTGCCGGACACCATTCTGAGTCTCACACATGTCAGACTGAGGATTATCACATGTGCGGACAGCCACACATGCACAGTGAATCTCTAAATCAGTTATCTATAGTGCGGAATAATCTGCATCATCAACCTCTGAATCCACTGAATGAAGCCATCAGTTTCTCCCATATAATCATAATCTCTCACCCTTTCAACACTGGCTGCTGCTGTGTAATTATTCCGATGTGACCTGACTGTGATGTACTTTTTTCTGTAAACGAATGTTCCAGGCTTGAAAGGCAGTGTTGGAACCAACAGCTTATTTGAATGAATACAACCAGTCAAATCAGCTCCAAAAAGACATAAAGTCAAGCTCAATTGGACCGTTTTTACAGATCTGACTCAAGCACAGCCAAAGCTTGCTTTTCCCTCAAACAATAAAGGCTCACACTGAGAGACCTTGACTATTTCCAGCAAAGAAAAGGAGAATATTCCACATCCATATTGCAGCTCAGCGATAAAGCAAACAGAGTAGCCAGAGTCAAACGCTGTTTAGTGTGTACTTTTCAAGGCTTAAATCTGTGCTATCAGCCATCCACAGCAGTTTATCTCTCTCACTGGGAACTGTACTTACAAGCATTTTCTCGCAATAAAAAGCCCACTGTGAAATCTACCACAGCGAGCCATAGCTTGGATTTCTATTCACTTGCGACCTTTGAACTGCTGGTAATGTTCATCAGTGAATCTACCAACCTGACCTCTTTTCTATTACCAACACCTCTATTTTTCCAGCTGGATAAGGGGTCAAAACATGTTGTCAAGAGCAGCTTAGCACGACCTGCCTTGTGCTTTCAGGGGTCAGATTTTATCATCAGGAAACAATGACCCCAATCGGCCCACATGCTATAAATCTACAGCAAAACAGCATGTCACTTTTTATCCTCAGCTCACTTAGACTTATAACACAAACACCATAGCGATTTATGGGTTAAAATCTATCATGCAAGGATGATTAAAGGGGAGTTATTGTTTTTTTTTTTAAAGAACAAGGCATTTGAAAGCTTGTTGAAAACACAAACATATGAACAAAGCTTGTATGAAGTCTTTACTAGTAGTAGTCTGTTACCTAATAAAGGTTGAGAGTGGTTAAACTAGTTGGAATATTAGTTACTCTACACATTATCTGAATATTTTAGCGTCTTGTACACACTATTCCTGGCATTATACTAGGATAAACTTTCAGGAACCGCTGGGGATTTTCTCTTTTCATTTAAATGTTTCTAATCTCTAAAACACAACTGAATTCAAACACATTCTACTGGTTCTTGGACCGCATGTAGAGCACTTGTGGATTAAATGATTCACTATGCCAACAGCTTGGAAAACTCAACTTAAACATAGCATTAGCTGCTGTTTAAATGTGCTTCCTCTTCCTCTGCACCCCCACGTTCCCAATCCTGTTTTTCCAATTAATATGCCTCGGATCACAGTTTTGTTTTTCTCACTCTGTATTAATGTCACAGGAGCTTCACTTTGTACCAAGCACTTGTTTCTTCAATTAGATCTCAGTGGGGTGGAGGGGTACAATGTCGTACTTGCCCGAGGCTCTCTGCTCCTCCACACAGCAAGAGTGGGTTAACAGGATTAAGGGGACATTTGCATTGGATTGGGTGGAGCGCCACGTATGTCGGCAAGGACTCCATCATGGTATGTAGTCAGATAACGCCTCAACGGGTGGTGTATTTAGGTCAGATTTGAAAATTGCATACATTAACACAGACAGCTAGAGGATGTTAGAAACCTGTAGAAAGAATAAAGCTATATATATATCGAGGTGGTGTCAGGGGTGTGTGCATCTTTATGTCGGATGATGAGCCAAGAAACCGAGTCAGGATCTTAAGGGACTTGATGTTGGCTTAATCTATTTAATCTGATTGAGGACAGCGTCATCTTCTCAGGCTCAATAATTGATAACACCATCTGCTGTGGAATCAAATACCAGAATGCCACTCTCGAAGAATTGGGCTAGAGCAATTGTTGGTAATTACATTTTACCTTTCTTTGCCATAAGGAGTCTGATACTGGATCATTTAATGTAATACTTTCAACAGCATGAACCTGTCATGTTGAAAATGAACCGTTGAGTCGATTTCAGACTCGACTGGATATTATTTTACGATATAAAGAAAACATTTATTTTACAATCGAACTTTCAATGTTACGGTTGGTAGCTGCTAATGTTAGCACTTGCTGTTGTAGCTTTTAGCTTATTGGTTATCTGTTTTCCATTACTTTTAGACATGTATCCATTGTTATTTATTAGCTAGCCAAATTAACTGTTAATCGTTACTATTATACAGAACGACCCTTCTGAACCGTTACTCTTTTTTGGCTTTCTAACAACAAAAGTTGTGGAAAGTCCGTGATAATAATTTTTTGTAACAGAGGGATGAAAGTTGAGCGGATTTTAAAAGGTAGAGTTAAAAATCTGCAGACGACTGACAAAAAGGAATCACTGCATTAGATGATTGGAATTATCTGTATTCAATTTAAGTGACCAGCCATTATTGAATAGCAGCGTATATGTCTTACAAAGCACTTTTTGGTTCTTTGAAGGATGACGGTAATGGTTATATTTCAGCTCACACAAAGAATGACCACAAACGTACAAGCTAATCATAGCTGAAACAATCCCTTTAATTGGACAGGGCTTTTTGATAGGATATGTTGTGTTTGTGTTTGTTTCTTTGTTTGTTTGTTTGTGTGCATTCATGTGTGTGTTTGCTGACAAGGTTGTGCTTGTGTATGACATGTAAATAATTGATTAGTTAGCATTGTTTGAACATCTTTAATTTACAACACTGAGGTAGATAGTGCACACAGTTCTCCCCCATGACTGCATGAAAGAATTGACTGATGAAAACGCTTTTATTAATACTGAAAATGTTTCCGAGAAGGTGTTGCACATGTTGCAACACTTCAGCAGCTGCAGCGGCTCAACATGTTTTCCTGTTTCTTGGAAGCACTGCTCATGTTGTGTTCTTGTAACGTTGAAAATAGTCAAAAAGCAGCAGCTTTTTACCAGGAATTAAAAAAAAACAAGAAGGCAGTTGCAGGGGATTTTCTGGGTTGATCCTAATTATTTTACATCCACTGTGACGTGCAAGATAAGTAATAAGGATTGCATATTACTGAACGAGGTAACTATATATCCTTGGTCTTTTTCATATTCATTTCAAGCTCTTTCATTTGTTGCTCTGTTTGCTTTAAGGAAAGGACCTGCCGGGACAAAAGGGGACATGGACATAATGGCAATGAGAAGTAATGGCATCACACAAAACAGCTGACTCGGTAATCACAATACACCCTGGTTTGTACAGTGGTGATGCTGGGAATTGAACCCAGGATGTGCATGCACTACCACTGAGCTACATCCCCTCTGATTGACTGCCTATCTACTGTATGCTGATCGAGCCGAAGGATTTCTTGAACATTGCATATAGTGCATTTCTTTGTGACTCAAACCAACCATTGTCTTGGTAGCAAAAACAACTTTGGAGATGCTGGGGATTGAACCCAGGACCTCATACATGCAAAGCATGCGCTCTACCACTGAGCTACATCCCCTCTTTGAGCCATATCTACTGTATTAGATTAGAAAGGAAAGGGTGTGGTCTCAGTGTCTTCACCTTTGTGAGCAGAAATAGTTGAATCCGTTTCTTTGTTACACATATGCAGTTGAATATGATGGATTGAGTGATTTACTTGCTCATTGTTTCCCTTTGTGAATCATAGAAATGATTAGCCTCCTAGTAGTGCCTGGTTATACCTCTGTGTATCTTGAGTGACCCGGACTAAAATACCCATATTCATGGATCATTTGGCTGGAAAGAAGTGAAATGCTTTAACTTGAGCGTTGATCCATATCTGCAGTCTTACCTGTGCTCAACACAACAGTTCAGAGCCGCTGCCTGAATCCCTCCCATCTCGGCCCTCAATGGAACAGCAGAATCCATTGTTGGGGGATTAGCGGAAAAGGTCTTTGGGAGTTTCTTCCATTTCCTTCCCAGCAAAGGTGAGGGATGGGGGGTAAATCAGTTGGCAACCAGCCAGCAGCAAGTATCACACAGGGGGGAGATTGACCCCACGCTCGCCTTGTAATGTTTTTGAATCTGTGTGAATTGCTCACACTCTGTACAGGATTTCTGCTCTACAACTCTACACTCAGCCTTGGATTGACAGTTTGAGTGACACATATTGACAGAGGGAGTGAGGGGAAAATGTACACAGCTGCAGCAGCGAAGGTGGGAAGCATGAAGGGAAACAGGGACTGGGGGGGTGGAAGAGGATAGAGGGTGCAGGGAGGAGACTGAACAACGCTGTGCACTACATCTAGAGTTTAATTAGGAAAATGAAAGCTGTTAACTAAATGAGTCTTTTTGTGTGAGTGCATGTGGCCCCTTTGCTCCTCAGGGCAGAAGTCCCCTGCTTTTAGTTACCCCCTCCCCTTTTTACTCCCTCACACACACACACACACACACACACACACACACACACACACCCACACACACACACACACACACACACACACACACACACACACACACACACACACACACACACACACACACACACACACACACACACACACACACATATTAACAGAAAGAGTGCAGGGTCACGGATTGCAGCCTCCTTACATCAGGGTCTGAATATTAATGTGCGGGGACAGATAAGCAGCCGTGGCAATCCCTTTAAGTCCATACTGCTCTCTGGTTGGTGCTCCTGGTTAATTTATGCCAATCTTTAGGCCCAAATTATGCAAATGATGTTTCGGCTTGAACCCTTGTGTATGTAGAGTGTTGAAGGCTTCAATCTATCTGACTGTGTCTGTGCATCTCGCTTTGTTTGTTTGTATTTTCAGTGTATTGATTTTTTTTAGCACTTGCTTCACCTGTCCAGCAGGGGGCATCTGTTGAGTTGAGTTTAGCTCAGAGAGGTTTGATAGATTTTGAATGAAATTAAGTTTTAACACCTTCCTTATTTGCTTTATCCCAGCTACACTGCAGTGTGAACAATAACTGACCCTGAGCTGGACCTCCACCCTGACAGTGATAAATATACTAGCCACCCACAAGTCATGGGTGAAGGCACCATGGGGATTTCCATCTCCAACAGCCGCTACAACTGCCAGTGATAAAGATGTGCATTGTGATGCTGACTGATGTTAAGTCATTCAAAAGTCATCGGCCAAGCAAAGATGAGACACGCACAGTGTGAGCGTAATCAGGCTCGATTAGCGACGGCGCCACTCACTTCTTAGCTCCTTTTGGCTTTTCTTTATCATGGCTCTCCTACCTCTGACCCCTGTCCTCCTCCTCCTGCTTCTCCTTCCCCCTCTCCGTCTACCAAATCCTTTAATCCATGGTCCTATGTGACCCCTCCCTTTTGTTCAATAGTGGGGGTACATGTCTGCACCCCCGCCCCATGAAATTGGCCGGTCAGCACTGCCAGCCGCCCTGCTATCCTTAGAGAAAAAGAGAGATTGAGCGGGAGTGTTTCCAGTAATGCAGTTATGGCTGCTGCACAATTTATGCTAAAATATTTACAAATCAACATAAACTTGAATTATCTCTGAACTAAGGAGGCTGCAGCTTATCGTTTTAAAATAACTGTGTTTCAACACCACTTTAATACACATTCAGTTGTATTTTTAAAGCACTGAAGATGTAATGTCAGGACAAATTAACAGCACATGGCAGAAAACAATCTCCCTGTAGATTATTAGTGTGGTTAAGGCCTGCAGACCATTGACCTCACTCTAGGGTTTAATCTTTACTGTAGACCATAGCTTTAGACGCTCCGCCCCCACATGATGTCAGATGACTGACAGGTGGATTACGGAAACCAGACCACAGGAGCAGAGTTAAAACGAGCAGAGAAAATATTCCTTGTCAATTGTTTATTCTGGGAAGCAGAAAACTGACAGCTTCATATTTATTGTATTTTTCTTCACCAGGCTCCAATCAATTTGCATAGATATTTTACTCACACTACCTCACTGCATTTAAATGTTAAACTTTAATATTATAAACTTCTTTACACGTACATAATGTATAGTATCCTCTATTAATATTTGTTTGTGGTTGATTTAAAGTATTGTGACGTTTTCTGTATATTTTTTACTGCGCATTCTTTAGATACTCTATAGTTGATTTTTGATTTTTTTTATTCATTCTTTTTTTTTTTTTACTCATTTGCAATGCCAAATTTGGGATCAATTAAGTATATCTAAATGTGTTTTCAGATTGAAATCTGTAGAAAGTGCATGTTGCAGGTTTTAAACCTATTGCAATGACAGCTTTTACCATAACCACTGCCGGTTTGCATATCATTGCATTGCATGCAGAATGTTCCAATTTAGGATCCTGGTGAACACATTGAAACCTTGAATTACTTCCTGGCCTTTCTGCCTTTCATTGCCACACATGGAATAAATCCCTAAATCTAAAGAACCTCACTAAAACAACGTTATTGTGCTCGGTAGTTAAGTATTAACCTGCCTTGACGTCACCCTCTCACCTGTTGTGTACTCTCGCGCTGCCTTTTCCGGAGGGCGGGGCACGAGACGCAGCATTCGAGTGCTGTAGCAGTACATCCTCGCGCCGGTCACCAGCTTCCATACACAGTTCCAGCGCTCGAGCTGCGCTGACACTTAACGCGCGCTCTGAATTTAGTTTCACTTCACGGACGGAAACGTGATTTTCCTGATTTATTTTCAACAGATTATAGTAAACTGAAGACCAGCGGAGGTTTTTTTTCTCTATCAGCGGGACAAGCACGGCCACACCGGGGCACAGAGCGACCGGGGATAGGAGCGAGGCTTCAGTTTATTCTCACCCTGCACACTGGACTGTATTCCTCC
Organism: Eleginops maclovinus; assembly: GCF_036324505.1. NCBI lineage: Eukaryota > Metazoa > Chordata > Actinopteri > Perciformes > Eleginopidae > Eleginops > Eleginops maclovinus. Next base: position 9,908,839 of record NC_086362.1, read on the forward strand.
TGCACGGAAGGACGGCACTTTGGATTACTTTGACACACAGTTTGGGACTGGAATACACCCAAAATAGAACTACAATATAATTACAAATGTGTTTTGTGATTTTGAGCATGTCGCTTTTCTTTAGTAGATAATACAAATATCACATTGCGCTGAGCGGATGCATGCACTTGGATGAGCTTTGTGCAGCTACGGGAGAGCAGTAACCTGTAGCAGAATAGAATAATTATAATATTTAAGAAGTCATTAATTGAATTAAAACGTAACAACATAACTTATTAAACATTTGGAGCTTTCGAGCTTTGCGCCTTTTTGAACTCAGAGAAACCTGCGAACCAGATCAACATGCATCTCAGCTGAAACCACGATTTAGGGACTTTGGTGTTGAAATCAGATCGGACCTCCAGCTCCGTCCTGGACCAGGACAGGAGCCGAGCCATGATGAATCCTCGCGTTGAGATGTTGATGCTGCTCCCGGCGCTGCTGTGCCTCTTCCCCGGAGCCTCCTGGGCTGCGACCCTGGGCGGACTAGGAGGTGAGTGAAACGAAAACAACATTTGTGATGATAAAAACTGAAGAGACATTCTAATTGGCGAGGTTTTAGGACGTTTCCACTTTTATAGGTTGTTTTATCGAGTCGAATATACAGTTTGCATCGCTGATATCAAAACAATAACATGCATGTTGCAACATCTGCAACTTCATCATTGTTTGCAATAATCCACCATTTAACAATATGGAAATGTCTCTGAAATGATGTGTGGCAGTGATTGGTGCAGAACATAATTTAACCAAATGTTAAACCTGCACGTGTCCGCTTGGTCAGCTGCTGTTTTACGCACTCGGGGTGCGGTGCCAGAGGGCTGCCTTCAGCCTTTATTTGGACTTGATAAATGATGATGCTGGCGAAGCAAGCAGGTGCCAGACATGTTCTGGTTCACGCCAACAACAAGTGCACAGACTGGGCAAGAAACACCAGAGTGTTGGATTCATCCAGACACATAGCAGCTTTCAAACCTAAAGGGACAGTTATGTCTAATGCGCTTCTCTCTGGAGGGATTGATGCATGTGGGAAACTTGTCTGCCCTCGTCCAGAGGAGGCAGATGTCTACGTCAGTGGCTCTGTAAGCTGGCAGGGATTCAACATCTTGCTCAGGATGACTTCATATTCAGGGTCTTGAAAATGTGTGTGTCTCTAAAACAACCCCAAAACAGCCCTACATTTTCTTGCGATCCCTTTCTACAAAACACTGAAGTGTCAAAGAGAACCAGACACAGATTCAGATGGCTATAAGTCAGAGAGAGTAGAAGACAAGCCCAGCTCTCTAACAAGCTGCCCCTTTGTGCCGGGGGTCAGCAGCACAGACCCTCTAGTCTTCCTGTTTTCTGAAAAAATTCATCACAACAAAATAATAAGAAGCTTATGGGGCAGTCAGACAGCTATTGGATTGCAGTCAATTGTAATGTGTATCTCCATTTCTCTATGTTTGGAATTCATTCTCTTTGTTTGAAGAGTAATAAATTGTCCTTATGTTTTTATTCTTTCATTTCCTTCAGTGGTTTTTGCATGGTTATGTGCCCGGGGTCCTTTCTTCCCCTTCTTCCGTGTGATGGTGTTTACACCCACATGCAGCAAGGAGGAAAGATTTAGAGGTTGCGTCATTGTGTCCGTTGACCATTAGCCTGAACTCAGTCACCTGACTGTTACCGTAATGGGCTTTACTGCCCTCTGTAGCAGAGCTTTAACCCCTTTTGTGTTTTCCAATCTGGGACTGATCTACATCCTAATTCTTACTTCAGACAGGCACTGCAGGCTGTTGATTCGGGTTCATTTGCCGAATGAATGCAGTGTCTGTAAGTCAGCTCCCTGTCTCTGTGTGTCGTTACGCAATTCGGGCCTGTGGCATGCTAGCCCCACAACAAATACAGTTGGAACGAGTGCCAGCAAACAGCCGCGAGAGAGAGACAGAGAAGGAGACATTCAGATAGGACACCCCACAGAGAAGTGTTCTCATTTTCACAAAACAAAAGCAGATTTATACATGCATCTGGAATTGGTTTATCTTGTGACATCATTGTCTTCCTGTTAAAGTTACACTTATCAACATTTCACTCTGGCAGAGTTAGGAGGGGATGCCATCCTCATCAGGGTGTCTGTTTGTGTGCTACTGTGTTTGCATTTGTGTCATGATTACTGAAGAGAGACTCTTATGTAAGACAGTGTAATGAGCGACTGGTTTGCATGTACTGTAATATCCAGGCGGCAACTTGCAATTATACTGTTTATTTTGTTTTAATGGTTTATAACGGCCTAGACCTGTGTCAAGGTTGTTATTAGTCAACCTTATCCCTCTTTCTTCTCTAAGTTTTAATTGACTAAAACTCTGGGAACTTAAGTCTTATCTAAGTCAAAGTAACCACAACTATGTTAGTCTAGTTTAGTCAATAATAACTGTTTTGTAATGAGATTATACATTTCAGTCAATCTAGTCGAGCCATAATATCGCATAATGGCTTTCTCCCAAGCCCTGTTGTTGTTATTCTCACACCTGAATTTTTTAGGTGAGTTTATTCCATATTTCCCATCTGTCCTCCATATCAATTTTTGTTTATTTATAACTGCCTCCTTGCTGAATCTGTCGTGTTTATAAGATGCAATATTAAATGGTTGGTGGAGGATAATTAGGCTGAAGTGGAATTGTTCCATCTCTCTTGCTAAGTGTTTGGGGTAAAGTCGTAAAGCTGCTTGGCTAAAGTTACCCGGTGTATAATAAAGTTACTATCAGGGTGTGGCATTGTAATTAAAGAAATCCCAAACAAGCCTTTTGAATGAATACTAATTGTGCTTTTCTAAACAATTTACTATTTGGTTAACGAATGATGAGCCATTTGCACCTAGATATTATAGAAAAATACCTAATGCTTATTTTATAATGTCCTATAGTGCTGATATTATTTCTATATTGCCAATAAACATGGACATAATGTTCACTGCTCTCTTTAAAATCCCACCCCATGTATGTGTCTGCAGTGCCTGGATCACAGAGTGCCTCCCTGCCAGCTCCAGTCAGTTTCACTGCAGTGTTTTAATGCTGCTCACATGAAACTCATTAGGGTGTTGGAACACAGGGGAGGGCCAGCTCCCAGCGGTGCCCCCACTGCATGGATCAGGGTCCTTTTACAGTGAGGGGTGAGAGGTCTCTAATTTGATTAGCTTGGTTTGTTGGAAACTATGCAGGTAAATAAGCATTATGGCGTCAGAAGGCCACCCAGTGTCCATCTACCGCACCACCCGCCTGTCTGCTCACAGAAACTATATTTCCCTTGTTTGCAGTCAACAGGAGCTTAACAGAATCTCTACTCCAAGATCTTCCCTCCAGTAGCTCTCACTGATTGAAGATTTATCACTCCATTGTAGTTTTATGTTTTTGTGCCAACATTTGCACTTGGCTAGTGGGGAACTATGTGTGGGTGGATGGGAGTCATAACAGAGTCTAATCAAAGCAGGCCTTAAATGCAGTTATTGCCTGCATTTCACTACTAACTGTTGTGTAGTGGTGGGGCCAGGGGCTCTGTGGTCTGTGATTCACAGTGGAAGGCAAACAGAAGGAAGCGGAGCTGGAGCGATACGTCCTTAAATCGATAAGTCTATCTCCGGAAAAATAATTGGAGCAACTATTTTGATAGTCAATGAATCCTTTCAGTCAGGAACAGTGGAACCACATTCTGTAATCTCCGCTTTTAAGCCTCTAAAAAACACATTTGAAGAAATGTTTAGCTCTGTGATGGCCATTTGTTTGGCCTTCAATAGACTAAAAGATTTTCGCTTGACTGAAAACCCCCCAGTTTTAAAAAGAATCTGTAGTTGCAGACCTACAAAGAAGCATCCAACTCGATGATAAAGCAAGAGTAAGAAAAGTGCAATTGCCGGCAGCTTTTCTGTGGTTTTCAAGCTAAAATAAATTCTGCGTTTCAGTTCTTGGTTTCTCTTCTGTTTTACCGTCTGTCTGGAGGTATAACCGAAAACTGTTTACACACATGTTTAGCCTGAAGCATCTCGTCTTCCACATTGTTGATTATATGCTATGATATTACTGAGAGTGCTCTTTGTCTTTGTGGAAGACAACCAGCCTCCAACATAACTTGGTTGATAATTAATAAAGTCATCATGTGCTTTGTTCCTTTCTGAAGGCCACTTGGTTTCATGTTTGTGTTTTGGGTCAGAAATATCTTGTATGGAAGGATGGTCATGCTCATGATGTGCACAAACTCTCATCCCTGCATTCTTCATATCAGAGAATAGCCACAGGAAGCGTGTAACCACTGAATGTCTGAACGGAGCTTTGCCTGTGAGAATACATGTGGACTACAGTAGATTATGTGTTTGGGTTGGGGCTGCATTGTTGTCTCCCACCGGGGAATATGACGTGTTTATCCAAAGACAAGAGAACAGTCTTTCCTCTTTCTCATCCCTGCATCCCATTCTTTTTCTCTGCTTTTTTCTCCAGCCCTCATCTTGGCCTTCTTTTTCTATCAGAGTGTAGCTGATGGGGCCCGATGGAGTTGAGTGGTACCATGGGACTGCAAAAAGGCTTCAGAAATACTTCAGCGCTTCTTTCATTTTTGTCTGATAAGGCTCTGTTCTGGCAGCATTGAGTGCATATCTGAAAGCTGAGGCATTTTAAAACTTCAATCCTATCAATCTATCTCTCTTTGGCTAGTGGTTTAAATGTTTTGTCTCTGACTAATAAGGGTTAGCATCTCTTGTTTTTATTTAGCTGCTGCCAGTTTTATGTTTCCATGTAAGGATTCCTGTTCCGTCTGTTTTCTTTAATTTTTTGATCTTTTCTGTTATATTTGTTTATCCTCCCTTTTCTTTTTCTCTCAAATATTTGGAGAAGACACACAGCTAAACCTAGCCGTTAGCCTAAAACGAAGCTCCAAAAGGAAAAAGGCAGGTTTTTTGTTTTGTCTAAAAATTAGGGTTAGGGTTAGTTTGCTAAGGGTATGTCGCGTGAAATTAATGAAACATGGTTGTAATTCTGTAAGATATTTAGCCAAAAAGAAGGTCTTCACTCCACGAAAACCAAAATGAGCCAACCATGAATGAGAGGAATGGAGGAAGTGAATGAAAAGAGCACTAGAGGAGTAAATTCTCAGCTGCCATCAGCCTCCCACAGAAAATATTCCCTCACACTTAACATTCGTCAGCAAACTTCATTAGCTTCTCATGCGCTTTCCCTGATAACACACTCTCTATGAAGCCCATTGTCTCTGATTCACAGATTTACATTAACGGTGCGCGCGTACACAGCTTTTCATGCTCTCTCCCACGTTGTTTGTGAACAGTCAGCCCACACACGCACTCCTGTGGCTGTCAGAGAAAAAAGGTCAGATGTCAGAGGCCACACACACACACACACACACTCCCATCCCCATCCGTTGCTTTCCCTGGAGAAACTCATGATTGGGATTCCTGGTCGCTTTTTTTCGCTCCCGTACTAATTCTGCATCCCTTGTTCTGATGTCCCCATGACATGTTTGAACACTCAGAGGTCAGCGACATGGTAGGATGTTGTAGGTGTGGGTTTCTCATTCATTCATTCATTCATGCCCTGTTCTCACTCCCTCGTTCATAAAAATCTTGGGAAATGTATTGCGTCATGACGTTAAACCCAGCTTTTATGGAAGGGTTTCTGGAGTTGAAGGGTTTAGTAGAGAGTGTGTGTGAGTGTGTATGGAGGCTTTAGAAGAAATGATTGCAGTGCACAGCTCAGGCGTGTATCACCGACTCATTGGGATTCAGTCCTGCTTTCCGCCCTCATTTCCTTCCTCCCTGGCCCTCTGCTGCATGGAAATCCCATCTGATACCAAGCACCCTGAAACCAATTATAATGCATCAGGAACACTTTTCAGCATTTAGACACAGCCGGTGCACTTAAGCTGAATATTCTGCCCCTTGTTCTGTTGAATTTCAAGTTAAAGTGAAGCCTTTTTCTAGTTTTTTAATCAAACCTGGACCGTCCTACAAGCAATGTGAATTAAAAAACGCTTCTTCATGAAATGAGATCAAGAGCGAGTCAGACGGCTTTTTCCCGTCAGGGACCATGTTGCTCGATATTACTGAAAGATGTCTGGGACCATCGTAAATTATATAAATTGATATTGATTGTATTGTTCAGCAACTGAAGGTGAAGTAAAGGAGAACGGGAAAGGACGGAGAAGAGCTTCTCATCCTTAAAGAAAAGAGCACTGAAAAGACTGAGAAATAAAATAAAAACTGATTCAAACTAATAGTTATTGATGAACTGACCCACAGAAAGAAGGTGTAATTGATCCGTCTGGTCCAGGACAAAACCAAGCAGACAGACAGGAGGGGAGGGGCGTCGCAGGTTTAGGACGATGGCAGAGGTCACACGGGGTCACCTTGTTCACGTTCACGCGCTGACGGCTTCCACTTAACCTGGGAGCTTTTTGGAGGTCACACACACACTGCGGGCACAATGAGGAGACCCTCAGAGAGTTGGTGGCTGTGTGCTCAGACTGATTAGACGTCTGGAATCAACACAAGTCACCATTGATTAGCCTGTCAATCTGTCTTTCCCGTGGCTTTCTGTGTATCGCTATGCATTATTGTGTCCCTAGGTCAATGTCCTTTAAGGGAAAGACTTGAATGTGAAGGCACGCCCCATCTTTATACTTTATTTGCACCTGTTTACCCTTTTCTCTCTACAAAATGGCAACATATGTTGCAAAAGCAAGTCAATCTGCATAGATCACCACGATAAATTAGGAGTTATAGCAGAACTAAACAACTTTAAAGAAGTCACTGCCAATGTGGTGACAGGTGGACACGCCCACTTTGAGCTTCACATCAGAAACCTATAGGTGATGCCACGAAGACTACGTCCCTTTTTCTGTGAAGTCTATGGTCCTGACTTTTTACATTACGCCATGTATAACACCGATGTTTGGATTTAATTAATAGATTGTAGGGTGATTTGTTTTTATTCAAGGATAATGCTGCCAGTGTGTGCTGCTCTTTGTGCTGGCTGTGTGTCAGCACTAAAGCAAAGGGAGGAGTGTAGGAGGAAGGAAACACACACACACACACACACACACACACACAGACACACACACACACACACACACACACACACACACACACACACACACACACACACACACACACACACACACACACACACACACACACAGCTCCCCTTTTTTCTCCCTCCTCCTGTGAGTAGAATACTACACTTCCTTTGGCCCTTTCCTCCTAGACACACAAACAAATACACACTTCATCTCACCACGCTTGATTTTGGCCATTGATCTCCACAGTTGTCTCTCCGCCTGCAGCGGCCACAGACGCATATAAAGCTACACGAGCAGTAGGATGTTATTTCAGTGTTTGTGTCAGAAGAGGATGTGTGAAAGCTGGACACCTCATTGTGGGAGGAAACTCCGTACGGCAGCGAGCAGTCAGCTTATTCCAGATTTTGCCTGTTGGCATTTTTCTACTCTCAGTGACAGTTGGAGAGACTGTGTTCAGACTGCTGAGTTTGAGTGCGAAGGAAATTTGTTGTAAATCCCAGTTTACCACTTTCTAGCAGAAAAGATATGTATGCTTTTGTGCAAACTCACATAAAGTATTTCAACAATGCAGTTATACGGAATCGCTTGCACAAACCACTACATCCACCTTTTGTTTTTACTTTGTGTGATGTGAATTCATAACAATAGCTTTATGTACCCTTCTTATCTTTATAGGGGTTATTAGCCAGGTCATAACTGAGTCAATATGTGAGACATGCATGATTACATACAGTAGGTCACCTTTCCTCAGAACAGGATCCTCAGGTGGAACAGGCTTACAGTTTTAAACACAAGACACTTTGGTTCAACCGGTTTCCAATGAAAAAGAAAAGCAGCATAGATGGTATTGAGTACATTTATAGTTCAATGAAGCAGGGAAAGTAAAAGTGTTTGTAGAAACACACACACACACACACACACACACACACACACACACACATACACACACAACACACACACCACAGGGTTGTTGGTGTGTCATGCAGAGCAAGTTACCACTCCTGCTATGATCAAGGAAACACACTTGGTCATAGAGTCTACAAAGTGACTCCAGTCAGGAATACTCACACACATACACACACACACACACACTAGAAGTCTTCCAAGAAAAACAGAGTATTGGATCTTGCAAATAAAAAGGATATCTGATAAGGCTGTGTGTGTGTGTGTGTGTGTGTGTGTGTGTGTGTGTGTGTGTGTGTGTGTGTGTGTGTGTGTGTGTGTGTGTGTGTGTGTGTGTGTGTGTGTGTGTGTGTGTGTGTGTGTGTGTGTGTGTCTCTTGGCAGTCTTGGTTGGCACTTAACCACACGGCCCATTTCTTCCTTACACACACAAAGACTGCTTGACAGTAAGGGCTACCCTGCTGTTCCTACTTTGTGTTTATTGATTGTTAGTGTCTTCCGCTGCAGAGGCTTTCCTTAGTAATATCGTGTGTGTGTGTGTGTGTGTGTGTGTGTGTGTGTGTGTGTGTGTGTGTGTGTGTGTGTGTGTGTGTGTGTGTGTGTGTGTGTGTGTGTGTGTGTGTGTGTGTGTGTGTGTGTGTGTGTGTGTGTGTGTGTGTGTCTCTCTCTCTGTGGTTGTGTGTTGGTCAGTATTAATAACACATCTTGAACGCCTCTCCATGTTGTCTCCATGACTTGTTGATCTCCAGCTCTCCTCTTGTGTTACTTTTTATCGTCCTCTTTTTGCATATTGACCTTCTGTCTCTTTTTTCCCCAGTGTGTGTGTGTGTGTGTGTGTGTGTGTGTGTGTGTGTGTGTGTGTGTTCTCTTAAGGAAAGCCGAGTAACTTTGTGAACCTTAATGGCAGGAAACAGGCTTGGGCAAAACACAAAGGAAAGCTGTCAGCAGTCCCATTTACACACACTTGCACACACACGCTTAAAATATAACACACACACACACACACACACACACACACACACACACACACACACACACACACACACACACACACACACACACACAAGCCCATACTTCCTGTTCTTTTTAGAACCGTTTATGAAAGCTTTGAAATGTGGCATTACCTGCATATGCTGTGAGTCGGTGTGTGTGTGTGTGTGTGTGTGTGTGTGTGTGTGTGTGTGTGTGTGTGTGTGTGTGTGTGTGTGTGTGTGTGTGTGTGTGTGTGTGTGTGTGTGTGTGTGTGTGTGTGTGTGTGTGTGTGTGTGTGTGTGTGTGTGTGTGTGTGGACAAACCTCTCATTAAATCTCCCCCCTCTGTCTCTCACTCTGCCGTCCCCTCTCTCTCCCCTCGGCCTCCCTCCTCTGCTCGCTTTATTGTGGTTTCTTTTAATTGGAGACTGAGGTGGTAATTACAGGGTGGGAGGGAGTCTGGGAAAGGAGGATGAAGGAGGAGGAAGGAAAATGAGGAGGAGAAGGAGGAGGAGGAAGAAACAGCAGGGCTGTGATGACAGAGCTGCAGATGAGATAGGGGGAGACGGCTTCTGAAGTTGTCGAGAACTGACCAAAAAAGTACGGCTACTCCGCTCAAACTCCTGATAGCGCTTCATGAGTTTCGTACTGCTCAAGTGGAGAACTATTTGGAAGTTAGCGTGGCCTTGTCATATTCCTTGTCTGCAAATGATGATGTATTTTTAATGCTTTTCATTATTTAGATTGTCTAGTCTGAGCTTCTTCTGGCTAAGTTTGATGCCATATGCACTGTTGAAGCCGGCAAACACACAGACAGAAAACCCCACAGCACTAGAATCCATGCCTGAATATTTTCCTCTGTTCCATTCACGAGAAACTTTCATTCTAACAGCGTGTGCTTCATGTGTGTTTAAGAGAAAATGCTGAAGGCCTCTATTTTTTCTTCACTGGAGGGAGTAACCTGTGTTAAATGAGATACAGTAGCTGCCCCTCCTCTCCTGCTGTCTGGCACACACACACGACCCGCCGTGCTGTAAGGATACATTAATTTTGATCCACATTATCATAATTGAGGTGTCTGCTGAGCCTGTATGTGTGTTTTGTGTGTCTGTGAGTGTGTGTGCGTCCAGGGGGAATACAGAAAGACTGAGAGAGGGTCTTTAGAGCCAGACAGGCACCATACTTTCATCTTTTAGCTAAACATTACAATAGAAGAGGGGCTGCCTAAAACGTGTGGTTGTTAGTGTGTGTACGTGTGTGTGAAAAGGCAGGGAAAGCCTCCTTAATGCAAATCACACTGATCTGGAAAGCATCTGTACATAACAGAGCGCTACATAGACAGAGAAGGTGGCATCGCACATTAACTGAGCTTTTGAATGGATAAAAGTGGAGATAAAAGCTCAGATTATAAACAATCATTATAAAAAAAATACAGAAAACATCATACTTGTTAGGTTATGGTTTTAACATGGTAAAGTACATTAAGGGGAGGCATCCCAGATGAATATGGAAAAGTAACTAATAGGTACCACCATTAAACCTACTTTATTCACTTAGTTCTAAACCTTTATCTGAGATATCCTGTTTGAATATGCAAATGATGATTAATTAAGAAGGTATCTAAAAATGCAAATAGACAATGTGTAGTAAAATAAACACTTATGTGTAGAGCATCATAAAGTGTACCAACTCATGAGCTGTGAGTCACACACAATATAAGGCTGCAGGACACTCATCCAAACATGATTTCAAGTCTTACGTTCCCCATGTGACATCATGCGATAGAGTCAGATGGCATTGTGACATCACAGCGTCTTGGGCGATTTCATCAGCTTAAGTGCTCTTATGGCCCCCTCGTCCACATGCAACCGAATGGAAGTGAGATCCCAGCAGAACAGATTAGATTAAAATCATGCTGACCGAGTGTTGCTGAGGCTCAGAGGAGAAGTATACAATGCATGCACCAAGACATGTACTGTATATTACTAATAAGCACTTCAGCATCTTAGTAGGGCTAGGGTGTTGTTAGCAAAGATGGACAATTTAATATTCATTAGCTAGACCAAATTTAACTGGCATCTCTTTTGTATAATACAAATATCAACAGCAGCAGTTCTGACTCTTCAAATCTTCACAAATTGCAATTCCACTGTCTTCCCGTGATCCTGTGCATACCACCACTTGTATCGGAGTGAAAAGATGTTGCATGCAAATGAAAACAACTTGGCTTTGTATTTTCGATAATGAGAAATGTACAATATTATCTTTTATTCAACAGATAAGTTGATAATAAAGTAGTCCATAGTTGCAGCCATAGTTTGAGTATATAAAGTACAACCTGCTTTTGGTTTGTGCAAATGACTGCATCCATTTACATTTAGATCGTGGAGCCCTGAGCCACAGAACTAATAGGTATTGAATGGAGAGCAATCTGGTAATGGGCTGCTTGTTTGTGAGTGGGTGTGTAAGAGTGTTATTGTGTAGAGCCTGGCACTAACAGGGCATTGAAAGAAAGGAGTTAATGCTTTAAAGACACTAAGAGGTGACATGGATTATCCCAAACATATGGGTTAGGTCAAAGTGAGCATGAGTTAGTGTGTGCTTAAGAGGGAATAAGCTAGTAGTTTGGATTCTGATGTTACTTTTGGTAATAGCTGTTTTCTGTGTGTGATAGGATGCACTCTGTAGGAGAAACTATGAATGCATGTGTTGTTGTTGTCTGAGCGCGTCCATGTGTGTCCTATTCTCCCAAATGCACCTGCACAGGATCCGCTGTGTGTTTATGAGCAGAGGAAGTGGGTGTGTTTGCGAGAAAATAGGAAGCCAGTGTCGGTCAGGTGACCTACTTACACACATGAGCAGGCAGGGCTGTTATGCAATTTTTTTATTTGTCTCAAGTTTTCAGCGTCGGTGAACGATTAACAGTATAATGGCTCATTCACAGAGCCCAGGGAGCTGCTACCTGTGCAAACAATCTCCAATAACACACACAATAAACTGCGGGCAACAGGATAAGCTGCAAAACATCCCTATAAAAGGCTTACAGGTGATTCGGGTCAGTGGAGATCAGTTTCTGCATGTAAAAATGACGTTTATATATTCCCTTTAGACAGTTTATTTATTAGTTTGGGAGATTTGGGAAAATTAGATTTTGAAACAATAACAATCAATATACAAACAAATGAAAAAAAAAGCCTGTAATAAAAAAAGTTGTTTGTGCTTATAACGATAAAACAATGCCACACAAAATTAAAAATAGATGTTTTATGCAGTTAGACTTGTTAAGTCTTTATGAAGTAATGTGTGAAAATGCTCTAGGCCAGGTTGCTGCTCAATCGTCTTTTCTCCCACGACGATACAACACCCTGCATACACACTTTTTTCCCATCACTGGTTGCACCCATACAGTAAATCCCTGCGTGTGTGTTTTAGCATACGGGGGTCTGTTTGTCAGCTGGCTCTGCACCGAGTCTCTTTTTTTACTCTAACGAACTTCATACTGTCATTGGTGGTGACGGCAGCTGAAGGTGAAGTGCTACATTCATTTTAAAGACACCATTCCATTAATAATGTCTATAAATGTCATTGACAAGACTATTATTTAAACAGGAGAGGCTAACATGCTAACTGAAGGTTGACCAAGGGTATAATAGACACTTAAGCACTTCAGATGGATACACACTGATTGGAAAATGGTGTGAAAGAGCTAACTGTTCACTTTTTCATTTGGACTCCTCAGTCAGTGGAGTTTGGTTTCTAAATGTGTGGCCATGTCCCTCTGAACTCGTGAGGTTTGTTTAATTTAGTCAGCCCGACTGCTTTGCATGGTGAGTGTTTGGAGAGTTTGCATGTCATCGTTGTTCAAACAGAGCCTCCCACTGAGATACATGGGTAAACTCTGAGCAGCAGTGAAGAAAAACAGTCATTACTCAATGTGATTTAGTTGCCAGTAAAAAGTGTTGCTTTGTCATTTGGTTGCTTTTGAAGCTCAGCTCTGTAAGTCTGTGGCAGATAATGATAATGATGATGATGATGATAATGATGATGATGATGACAAGAATTGCTAAATTAAAGGATTGCATGTTAATTCCTGTTTAATGATGCAAAGAATGTGTTGGTTAGATGTTCCTGGATATAGCTAAGTGGCTCTTAATTCACACTTGTTTCTGAGTCATTTCAATCTCTTTCCCCTTTTGCCTCATCCCTGTGTCACATAGAGGCTTTGTATGCTCATCCTGGCAGTCATTTGAAAACAAAATACATTTTTTGTACTAATCTCATTGTTCTTCTGTTGATTTCAGTCGATAAAGGTGCAAAAATGGTAGAAAACATATTGTTTTTAGTGCAACAGCAATAGACGGCAACATCAACTGCACTAAAAACTAAACTGCTTGACTACTTGTCCATACAGATGACGTTCAATTACAATATATAGCATTTTAATTAGGTTTAACTAAAGGTTGAAGGCAATGAAGAGCCAACCTGTATGGTTAGAAGAGACAAGAAGTGAGGGACGGAAACTGAGAGAGTTTATGGACTTGTCAATAATTCACTGCTAACCCTTTTTCCGCCTGCTTTTGTGGTGGATTGCCTTAGACAAGCTTGAGTTGTGTGTGTGTGTGTGTGTGTGTGTGTGTGTGTGTGTGTGTGTGTGTGTGTGTGTGTGTGTGTGTGTGTGTGTGTGTGTGTGTGTGTGTGTGTGTGTGTGTGAGAGAGAGAGCTAATGGCTTGTTAGCAGGCCAACCCGACCATTGTGATGCAGTCTCTGCTGCTACATTGGCTTTGCGGCTATCAAACACTGATAAATATGTCAACCAACACACACTGCTAATGTAATGAAAATAACCCTGTAGACCGGAGAGGAAGCTATCTGCAGAGTTTCGTTTTAGACATGCTCAACTGAAACTCAATTCTCACACACATCCTTATATGTGCGTATAGTCCAGTGTATGTAGTGTAAATAATTATTTCTATTGCTCTTTAAAGGTCCAAGATAAATGCTGATATTCTCCGGCACTCACACAAGCTGATCATCAGGTTGAGGTGCAGTGAAAAGCCATTACACAGACAAAGCTTCCCTTTTTAGGTCAAACACACACACACACACACACACACACACACACACACACACACACACACACACACACACACACACACACACACACACACACACACACACACACACACACACACACACTTCTTAACATTTGCCAGGAATGAGCTAAGCGTCATTAATCTTGCTTTGCAGAGCATACTGACCACATTCCCCCTCACACACACACACACACACACACACACACACACACACACACACACACACACACACACACACACACACACACACACACACACACACACACACACGCACAGAGAGTCCAATACATACACACTCGTATGCTCACACACATTAAGGCGCACATATGCTGTCAGGAACTAAACGTTTCTTTCCATTTTAAAAAGAGTCAATTTTTAACCTTTTATATTTGGAACCTGTCTCTAAGTTCAACTTCTGTTTTTATTGCTTTTCTGAGAACACACACCGGTAGGGTGGAGCTTCACAGAGCCTCCCTACGGGTGTGTGTTCTTACATACAGGTGTAACCACATGTCTGCATGCATGCCGTAAATAAAGACATTAACCGGGTTGTGCGGCTTTGGTTTTGTTTTGAATGTTAGCATTTGTTCACGTGCTTGTGTGTTATGTAAGTGAGCTCTACACAAATGCAGAAAAACAAATCTGACCTGCTGGATGATTGTTTGGGTGGTGGGCAGGGATTGTATGCAGTGGAGTCTCTACCGAGAACAAGAGGATTTGAATCCTTTTAGTTATTATGAAGGCAGGGGGTTAAAAAGATTAGTTGTTTCTATTTTATTATTACTGTTGAACCAAAGCAGTACACACACCTTTGTTTGGGTTCCTGTTTTTTGTATTTCAATTATTTGCTTAGGTAAATAAAAATGGCCTCATTGCACATACAAGTTCTGATTTTAATTTTTAATGTGGAATAAAACATGTGAACTGTTGTTATGATTATTTGACCTAAACCTTATAATTATGTTGTACCTTTCATTTATGTCTATGCTTTTTAATAAAGTACATCAGACAGAAAGGGGTAGTTGGTGCCAAAATGTGGTTGTGTCAAGAAGTGTTAGAGTGAGAGGAAAGAGTAGGAAGAGAGAATTTTCTCATCACCCGGAGAAAATGAATGTGGATGGGAAGAGAGGAGAAGATGAGAAACAAGGGCAGGAAGTCAAGACGAGCTGTCATCTCCTGTAGAGCGATGGCAGCCTGAGAGGAGGGGAGATGAAAAGAGGAGTTTTTCTATCTGCCTCTCTCTCCCTCTCTGTGTGACCTCCTCTGTCTCTCCCTTTGGGTTTAATCAAGCAGACAGTTGGTTCGACCCGTTCCGGGGGGGGATTTATCACCAGCAGGCATTAATCTGTGTGACAGGGGCTTATTAGAAGAGAGCGGCCACCCCTGCTGGCTTACACAGTGGATGGAGCCGGCGCTGAGGGGAAAGTCACACGTTAGGGAGGTGAAAGAGAGATGGTATTTAACTTTTTCGAAAAATACCTATTTCCTCAGAGGCAGATGAAAGTCAGGAGCTAATTTGTATTTACTCTGACGGGTGGAGAGTCTTTGTTTGCGAGGTCAACATCAATTAGACGTGCATCAGAGGCCGGTCCATGTTAATATCATTACAGTGCAGTGTGTGGGCATGAGCGTCCACATTGTGTGTTGTTAAGTATGCACCACACTGTCCTCACACATGAATGACTGATCTTTTGCGCTGATTACGTAACACTTCTGCAGAGTTTTTGTTCGTACACAGCGTCTCCTCAGGGCTGAGGGAGGACGTAATGAGACTCATCCCTTCAATACTTTATAAAGTCCTGGCTGCAGCTTTTTTTTTGTGAGTTCCTCTCACTCATCCGGAGTTCTAGGTAACAGTGCTGCTGCGGGAGTAATTTGAAGGGAGCGTAAATCACCTGTGTTGTGATTCCGCGCAGTGCTGACTCACGCTTCTTTGTGCAGACAAAGCAGAACACACTGAAGCAGTCAGGGTGAACACGGTGATGTGTAGCACTGTAGTGACAGCAGGAATAAACAGGGTGATGAGCAGAGTGACGTGCAGGTGGATATCCTGCTCTCCTGCTGTGACGCATGCTTATACTTTATGATCATTGCTCTGTGCTTCAGGGTTTTGAAAATGCATTTAGAATAGTTTTTATTTTGCAGTTTAAATATCTAGCTGCCAGGCATGCATTTTAATAAGTGAGCAGGTGAATATTGAGAGTTATTTAAAGGATATTAAAACAGGACACATCACTATTTATAGATACAACACTCACATGGAGTCTCCAATGGAGCGACATTTCAAAATCTCACAACAATCCCTTTATCAGAGATGCTCAGAGTGTGTGTGGTTGCTGATGTGTTTACCTCCTATTGTTACAGTGTTATATTATTTTATTGAAGTTTGACTTTGAGACACATCCTCAGATTGTAGTACAAAAACTGTCTGCTTTACCTGTTAGAAGAAAGAGATAATGACATCAAATTGTTTTCTAGGGGCCACTTTATAATATCATTCCGTCATAAACCAAGATTGCATATCAATCAAAGATAAGGCAGGGTTAGTGCAGTAAGCCTCATAACCTGTTTCATCATAATGTGTTGGTGTATTGTTTGTAAATAAACACTTGTGACAACATTAATTACTGAACAAACACGAATGCAAGCGGAGCGCCAACAATGCAGCCAACAATTACATCTATACACATTTCATTTAGGAGTAATCTCACACAATTGCTGGACTTGAAGGTGTTTGCAGAGTCATGATGCCTTAAAAAAAAAGAGTTTAAATACAACTGCACCAGGCAGCCAGGAGGAAACACAAGGAGGATGTTGCCAGTGCAAAAGTTGCATTCCAGGAAAACGCTCTGCTGGCTGATGTGTAATTATCTAGCTCACATCTACAGTACAGCTGTTCCACCACATCCATAAACGTTCTGTCTTCCTCTCCCTCTTCCTCGTCTTGTTTCTTGGCTCTGCAGCAAGCTGGCAGTTTGTGACTGATGATTGACCCCCAAGCTTACCCAATTTCCTTGTTTCACAGCACACACACACACACACAGCACACACACACTGACAGATGCAGTTGTTGAGCAGGTCCTGCAGGTGTGTGTGATTAGCAAAATATAGTGAGGGGGTGGATAGCACCTGGGGATACGGGTTCTACATAACAGCCTGAAGGCAACTGTACTGTATGGATGGGTGTGTATCCTAAAACTAATGTCACGTGTATATATACGTGTACGAGGTATTTTGGTACATGTGTGTACTAAGAAGTACTCTGGTTTATTTAGTTTTTGCTATTTTTCTCTCTTTTTCCTTATTAGTGGAAACTGCTCATCCAAAAGGATCCAATTTAGTCTGGTAAACTATAGTGGGGAGCATCTTCTTTCAAAAGGAAACACAACAACTTTTGTGTTAAATTAATGACTTTCTTTTTTAAATGAGCAAAAGAACAAAATGAAGGATGTTTTGGTGTTAAAAAAGCGATTAATTAAAAACTATCGGGGCTTCATCACTTTCGTTCCTCTGTTTGATTGCGTGACCTTGTACACATTGGCACATCTGCATTATTATAAGGAAGAGCAAGGTCATATTAATTTCAATGGAACTACGAAGAGCATAAAGAGCAGCCAAGCATGATTTTCTCGTTGAAACAGAAGATCAGTTAACTGGAAGTCTGAGCGCCATATCCACTGAATTTGCTGGTAATTGTATCTTTACAAAAAGTGAGCAATAACGGTCCCTCCTTTCTGACGACCTGTCAACCACACAGTGCAGTCAGTACAGAGATGAACTTGCTTCAAGCTCAGTTTTGTTTTTACGTGACACCTTCACATTAACTGATCCAAAACCTTCTCCTTCTGCTGTCTGACCTGCACCTGTGACCACCTGTCAGTTTGAGTTATTCTTCCTGTTTCATGTGGAACTGCTCATGAAAATCCCGCTGTTTCCTTATTTTTATTTATGACTCCACACTCAGTAGCAGTGGAGTTCATAAAGCGACAAACACACATTTGCATATAACCAGTTTGCATAAACCCATGTGAGAGCTTTTTCCACACTACCCCAAACAGTGTGTGTTTTTATCTGCGTCTCCATTGTATCGGGTACGGGGTCAGGAAGGAAAGCCCCGCCTCTTTATTTCCCCTTTGTCGCCCGGAGTGACGATGATGTCACAGAGGAACCGCCTGGAGCTGTGGGGCATCGTGCGAAATGACCTGTAGACCTCAGCACACGAATATGCACGCAGGCGCACACTCAAACACATTCAGAGACTGTGTGTGTGTGTGCACTGCATTCAAAGAGTGTGACCTGAGAGAGGTAGATGGATGGAATCAGGTTAGGGGGCTGGACTCACGGGACTGGGAATCTCATCTCCAGACGCAGGAATATTCTACCATGTCAGCATTTTGTCACTGTGTGTGTGTGTGTGTGTGTGTGTGTGTGTGTGTGTGTGTGTGTGTGTGTGTGTGTGTGTGTGTGTGTGTGTGTGTGTGTGTGTGTGTGTATGCCAGAGAAGGGGGTGAGGGGATAGATAAATGGATTGGGCAACCCCTCTGACATGATTAACGACTAGACGTACTGTTCAAGTGTATTTGTGTGTGTGTGTGTGTGTGTGTGTGTGTGTGTGTGTGTGTGTGTGTGTGTGTGTGTGTGTGTGTGTGTGTGTGTGTGTGTGTGTGTGTGTGTGTGGATGCTACCCTCGATCTGTACGTGCTGGATTATATTAAAGTTAATCGAAGCTCATGAAAATAAACGCTGCTGCTGTGCACAGTAAGCAACATCTACTGTGTATCCTCCGTAACTGAGCTTCTACTGAGTGTGTAGCTACACACATGATGAATATACACTTCGCAAAATTTAATAGTGAAATAGTGTGTATTTCTCTGATATTTTCACCTTTCTATCTATGAGCTGCAACGATAGGTCTATTACTTGATCGACAAAAGGATAGTCGCCACTATTTGATTTCCATTATTATGATTATGATGATTATTGTATTAGTAGTAGATTTTCATGCAGTAATGTCAGAACATGCTGTTATCAGTCTTTTACAGTCCCTGTTCAAACCATACAAAAAAAACACAAGACCCTCAAAGACATGACCTTTCATGAACTGGGAGGGACATTTTTCAATATTCATTTATTTTATAGCCAAGCAATTAATAGATTTATCTCATAATAATACAATTACATCTTAGATATCAGTTACAGGGCAACCTTATTATTGTCTCTTTTAGCCTGTTACTATAATGTTGATAATATCATCCACAAAGCTTTACTACGCCTGTAACATATTGCACATGTTTGATTTGGAAACAGGCAGTAACTTGTGTTGCTTCAGGCAAATTCCCTTTGGGTTACTTGTGTTTAACATTAAATACTGATGCACTTGAGAAGTTAAATCCCAAACAATATGCAGTTCTAATATGTGTACATTCCTGACTCACCATAAATCCTAAGCTTACCTTAATTGCACAGAAGCAGACCTTGTTATTATGGAAGGGATTTAATCTCCAGTTCCCTCGTTTCGTAGTTAACCTTCTTAATATTTACATGTTGTCTTCATCAGTTTGGTATAATATTTAAAAAACACAAACTGCTTTAGTATGTCTTTTCCCTTTAAACATAGACATCAAATGCAATAATCTCAGCAGGAAGTGTAGAGTTTCCCTGATGGTAGTTAGGAAGTGAAATGTATTTAGGGGGGTGCAGTCTTTAATATTTGACGAGGCATGTATGCAGAGGAAGATATGAGCATATAGCTATCAGCTTGTGTACAGGGTCTGAGTGTGGGGGAGGGAAATAGCTTATGAGTGATGCAGTCTGTAGGGAAACAGCGTGTGTGTGTGTGTGTGTGTGTGTGTGTGTGTGTGTGTGTGTGTGTGTGTGTGTGTGTGTGTGTGTGTGTGTGTGTGTGTGTGTGTGTGTGCAGTACATGTATATGTGCAGCCTTTATCTCCCTCACTTCATCTCAAAAATGTATAAATGTGTGTGTGTACGTGTGAATGAGTGTGTGTCACATCGTAGAGAAGGCTTAAGCGGACATGTCCTAAAGGTCGTTGGAGACAAATAGTGTATTTACCGTCTCTCACTGTCTGATTCTTGTCTCCAAATATTGTCAACAGTGAAGAGCGAGCACACAGAGCATTTACATAGGCAGTAAATGAAGAGCCCCCCCCCCCTGCATCCCACATGTGGGAGTGGAGAGTATTGATCTCTGGTTGGCCATTAATCTTATGAGGTAGAGGGGAAGATAATGTCTCTTCATTCATTCACTGTTCTGTATGATAAATGTAGGGTTTCAGTTCCTTGTTTGCTGGAATAGACACTGAGCTGCATCCTGTGGTGTTAGAACATACATGCAAATAACACATGGAAGATGTTATCAAAGCTGCTGCCATAAAGTAATGCATATTTGGTTCAATTATTAATAGCAAGTTATCTTCTGTTGATTGTGATTAATCCTGATGGGTTGTTTGCACTGAGAAAGAGATTAAGTAGTTATCTATGACCATACCTATGAATAAAGCAAAGGTGGACTTTTTATCAGCAAAATATTGCAAAGAAATACCTCCCAACTTAACACAATAAATGCAGTGCTTAACAACACGAAAATTGACATTGAATTTATGTAAAAACAGAGATACAATGCCACATTAATGAAAAATATACAGTTGAGAGATTAAAAAAACCAGCTGAATAACTATTCAGAAAAATAGATAAATAATGAAATCAGTATTCAAAATGGAGCCTCCACGTACAGTATGTACCGGTAAAAGGTTTGGTTGAAAGAAGAAATGCAGTGAGAAATGTAAAGTAAATTCTTCTAACCTAAGCCCGTGGTACACATCGATTTTTTTTAGTTGACATACAGTCACATCCCCTTTTCACTTCTCCACCTGAAGAGGCTTCAGGGTTTCTGGTTTTCTGTTCCAGGCTGGCTGGAGGCATTTTCAGGTTGACATCTAATCACGATGGGTGTTTCGAAACTGACAGGACGAAGCTCACAGTACACTTCTGTTTTTAGAGACAAAATGAAGCTAATACTGCAACGGCATATGAGGGAAGTGTGACCTGAATACTTTGAACAACAAAAACAGGCCATATCAGAAGCGTGACAACACTTCCTAAGTAATGCTGTTGTTTTCAAGTGAATTCAAAAGGAAACATTGAGCAATAACAACCACTTATCATCACCTGAGGGTCCAACAGGCCTGGGAGCTGCAGAGTGAACTTCCTCTCACCCTCATCCTCACTCTAAATGTTTCATATTTCATCTGCATTGACTTCTGCCTCACCCTTTAACTTCCTGACTCCCCTCTGTGTCTAAATGCTATATCAGAGGCTGGACTTTTTATGTTTCAGTGGAACTTAATGGTGTGTGCATGCAGAGAGTGTGTGTTCCCCCTCATGTTTGAGGTTTCCGCTTTGTGTGTGTGTATCTCACTGACGGTGAATCAGCACAGGAGCTTCAGCCATGTGGAAATAGCACACATCATTTATTTAGCATGAACTGTCCGTGTGTGTGTCTGTATGTGTGTATTTAAGGTCCTTCAGAGCCCACTAGCTCTCATCTCTGTACTTAAAATGTGTATTTGTGTGTGTGTGTGTGTGTGTGTGTGTGTGTGTGTGTGTGTGTGTGTGTGTGTGTGTGTGTGTGTGTGTGTGTGTGTGTGTGTGTGTGTGTGTGTGTGTGTGTGTGTGTGTGTGTGTGTGTGTGTTATGTAAGAATACGTTTCTTTCTCACCTGTCTAAGGTTACATTTTTTAGAAGATGATGGCTCAACAAAGACACTCGACGTTGGCCTGTACCAGTACTTCCACATATTCCATCCAAACATGGAAAGATTCAATCAGATGGCGCATATTTATTTACATTTTCACAGGTACATGACAGTATTAGTTCAACCATCTAACAACTAAGAAAAGCAAAGACAACTATAAAGAAAAAAATGCAATATATGCAGATAAATATGTCATTTATAATACAAAAATATACAAAATACAATTATGATAAAACACAAATATAAAATGAACATTAAAATGTACAAAGAAGTATTACAAAACATACAACTTTAACAAAAACTTTAAAATTTTTACACTAAATAATACAAAAAAACTGGAAAAATACATACTACAACATTACATTAAAATACATACTGTAAATTATTTTAAAAAATACACACTTAATTATACAACAACATAAAAATACAGCCCATTAATTATTTCACTAGGAATTATTATACAAAATAATGCACTGTGGTAATGTTCTTGTTGACAGTACGGTATCTGATAAAGCCCACACAGATTCCATATCTTTTATTGTTTTTAATGTCCTCTTCAGCTTTTCAAAAACATGATGTTTCTATTATCATAACAGCTGAGGATTTAAATTCCTGTCCATCATTAAACTTTTTAATGAGTTAAATGTTCCAGCATTAATACGATCTGCCTCGAAAGGTGGATATCACTCCTGAAGTCTGATGCAGGAGCTTTTGTCTCTGGCAGACAATGAATAAATAAAGCCTTCTGTAGTTGAGTGCATTCATCCCTCGTGACTCTGCAGTGATCTATTGTTTGTGACACATAATCTCAAGCACATACACACCCTGATCTCTTTTAACAAGTGTTTTATTCATGCGTGACGGTGTGTGTGTAAGAGGTGTGGCTCCTCAGTCATTCCACTCAACAACAGGCTCTTGGGTCAGGCATTCAACAACAACTCTTATACAATATTCCTTTGAGACATGAAATTGATTTGCTTTCGTTTCTCTCTCTTGAATATGAAATATACAAATAGCTTCCATTTATATTTGACTATTTATACAGCCAAGTGATAACATGACAAGGTCATGACAAACCTTTAGGCTCCAGAAACCAAATAAAAGGTTTATTTATTTCTCAGAAATCCACATTTTTATGCAACAACATATTTCATTATTAAGACATAACTGTTGAGCATTTCCTGTTAATCTCCAAACTATCTGCACCCTATCTGCCACCTGTAACACCCGTCATGGTTATTGATCATTGCTAATTATTTCCCCATATGAATCCTAATCCTGGTCTTGTGTTTTCAGTCTGCTTGCCAAGATAAATAAGACTTTAAAGCGCTGATGTCTGGACCAGAGATGCTTCATCTGCTCTTCCAGTTTGTCCTCTTGATGCTGAGAGCAGCCTGCAGGACAGATAAAGCTATCAGCTCAGAGACACAGAGGACCTCTGTGGCCATTTCACAAGAGCAGAGCACTTAACCTATCGACCTTTACTGCTATATATCACCTTAGACACTCACACACAGCCCTCCCTATAAAGTGAGCTCAGAAAATGTCCCCAGTTTCAATGCAGAGCTATATCTGTCCACTTTGCACTTTCCATCTCTCCCTCTGTGTGTCTCTCAGGTCAGAGAGTTCTTGCCGGATTGCTTCATACTAAGAAGGAGCCATCACTGAGTCCAGCTTGATCAATACGGACATGCAGGATATTAGAACAGCCCATGCAGCATGTACATACAAACGTCTTTGCTTTTCTGAACCTTTCATGGGATTGTATGAAAACAGTGAGGGATCATTTGTAGTAATATTCACCTAAAAAGAAGAGGATTGCAAACTCGCATGCAGTTCTTCCTTATGAATATCCTAGCTAGAAAAGGATTTGCAGTATCAGACCACCTGCAAGGCTTTGCTTTTAAAAAATGCAGTTTATCCCACATAGCTATGGACCGTGAGAACCAGATGCTTCAACTAAACAGGGAGATTTCGTTTTTTTCAGGAGGAAAGTCTGCACATGATCTATTGTTCTCTGCAGCAGACAGCTAGATAGTTAGTGTTACAGTTCCTCTATTTAGCTACCTAATAGATAAGTAGGATCCACTGCTTTACCTCCCTAAACCAGAGGTAATGCTTCATTAAAAATACAAAAAGAGCTCAAATCATCTTAAACATTCCACAAGGGGTGCAACAAATAACACAAACTCAACAATATAGTAATAAGGCTTTTCGTTTAAGGGTTTTATTGGATAATATGAGTACTGAATACTGACATTTTGGCACTATTGGCTATTTTGTGTTTGCTCTTCAATACTTGCACTTGTCTATTCTCTCTCTTCATCCTTCCCTCTCACCAGCTCCATCCCTCCTTTCACGCTCGATAGTGCCTTTATTTATTTACATTCCCCAGTGGCTCTTCATCCCTCTCTATCCCCTGCTTTCTTTCTCCCTCCTGTGGAGTTCCTCTTGTGTAATTCAGTGCAAGGCTAAATGATTCTGAACGCACTATCAGCGAGACTGAGGTAGTGAACTGCTAACAAATGCAGTTTGAAAGAGCGTCAAAACATGCTGACCTTCACAAAGCAGCCAAGTATGGAAGGAAAAAAGGATTACAGCCAAAAAAAAGAGGAGAGGGAAAGGAGAAAGTGCTATATATTTTTTATATTCGCATAAGGAAGCTTCTCTTTATCGTTCTAGCTCTTTCTGCCTCTCTGTTTTGGAAATTCTTAATGTTTTTATCATGTTGTTTGGCCATACTGATTTCTGTGCAGCTGCAAGGTCATCATCCTCCCTCTAACACACACACACACACACACACACACACACACACACACACACACACACACACACACACACACACACACACACACACACACACACACACACACACACACAATGAAACTGATCTCTGTGTTATCAGTCGCTGTGCTGCTAAAAGTGTGTGAAAGATCAGACTGCATGTAGCGAGGGGGTCACAGGTCAGAGAGGGTGCCGTGTTTGTGTCAGTGTCTGGTGAGAACTACTCGAGTGGAACCTCCAGTATAAATACACTGACAGCCCCGTGGTGAGGTGTGTGTTTGTCGGACTTTAGCCCTGACATGGACTTGTGGCTTTGTGGCCTGGACCCTACAGTGCAGGAAGAGACCCTCATTATGTAATGTGAGACAGACAGACAGACAGACAGAGAGACACTGAGAGCATTTAGTCTTTGTTTCAGTGACAATGCGTCCAGTGTTCTTTACACTTGATGAAACCAAGAAGACAGTAAAGGAGAACTAGGGTAAGGAGGCAGGTGCTGAGAGCATCTCTCCCCACCTAGGATGAGCCATTCTGTGACAAAAGGTTCCAGAAGAGCCTCCTGGATCTATGGAGAATCAGAATCAGAATGACTGTATTCGTACCAGAGGGGAAATGTACATTGTTACTGCAAAATTAAAGATAGAGACAAAAGACAAAACTCTATTAGATAAAGGACATGTACATAATATTTGAAATACATATTTAAAGTTGTTAAAATTGGTAAAGCACCAGCTGTACCATGGATGAGGACCAGATAGGGAATCGAAAGCAAACTTTTGTATTATTCAATATGCGTTTCATGAGTTTCTCAGATGGAAGTAATAAAGGCTTGAGGCATTTTGGCACACACATAGCTCCACTCGCACACACAGCTCCCCTCAGGGTTGGTCATTGGGCAGTGATTAAATGGTGGATGCTTTGATCTCTGGTCTCTGTCAGTGGCGGTTCAACACACTGGACACTTTGTTCTGTGGTCCAGAATAGACCCAGCCCCAGACATTAGGAACACAATGGGAGTATTTGAGGAAGCGCAGAGATGTAGCGCTTTCAACACAGCCATCGGCCTTAAAAAAAAAAGGATTGCTGTGATTTTTACTGCTCAGCATCAGTGATTTACATCCAGTGATAACTTTCAGTACCACTGCAGGAAGTCGAGTGAGCAGGATTAACAATCTGTTCACACACATGAACTCAGAGTGTTAGCCGGCCTTTTTGGTGATCGCTAGATCAGTTGTCTGTATTTTTCCCTAGGTACCTGGTTCACTACAGTTGTATGAACCCAAAATAAACAGATTTTCCAGTGATGTTATTGGAATAAACAGATGTAAATGACGCTGAAATAACGACATAATGATTTAAAAAGTCAGGTCCACAAGAGGACAAGCAAACACATTTTAAAGTGCTTGTTTCACCCTTTAATTCTCTCTTATAGCCAATGTTACTTGCACACAACAAAGTACATTGATAACCAAAGTAATACATTGTTTGTGTCCCAGTAAATTATTGAAATAACACCCAATTCAGGAATATTATTTCCATTTAGAATAATTGTCATCCATTTCATGTTCAAAGTAATAGATGTGCTGTTTTATTCTGACTTTATCGACAGTCTCCTACGGTAATAGGTTTTTAAGATGTGTGATGGAAACAAACGTGGTGGATGGAAGCAGCCGCTCTTGGGAAGGTGTGTTTGAGTGATTAGGGGGTGAGGTTGTGGTGTGTAGGATGTGGGGTCACCTGGTATGTGAGTGTGTGTTTCTGCAGTTGCTTGGTGGCCTCTCCAGCTGGGTGTTTGGATGGAACCTTTTTCCCAGAGCTCTATGGTTTCTACTTAACTTAATGAGACATGTGCAGCACTGGTGTGTGGCCTTTTTTCCCCCCCGTCAAATAGTTCGGTTTCCATTCGTTGTGTTTAAAGTGCTAGACTCAGCTTTCAAACGCTCACTTATCATTAGCTTTTGTCATTAGTCAGGAGTGTTGAAACAGCTCTTCCCCCTCGCTCTTCACCGTACTCCTCTTCTCTCGTCCCCCCTTCTTTCTTCTGAGACACAATCAATTCACTATTAATGACGTGACTTCTAACCTCTGAAAAATCATGACCAATGTGTGATTTCAGTGGAAAGAAGATCAGACATGGTTTTTCGTTTTCACAGTAATAACCAGCATATTAAGAGTGACATCACTGCTGTGTGTGTGTGTGTGTGTGTGTGTGTGTGTGTGTGTGTGTGTGTGTGTGTGTGTGTGTGTGTGTGTGTGTGTGTGTGTGTGTGTGTGTGTGTGTGTGTGTGTGTGTGTGTGTGTACATGGGTTTTAGGTCCTATTGATCCTCCAACTCGAACAGCATGCAAACTCTGACCTTTGGCTCGCGGCCCCCGGGGTCATCCGTGACACGCATGTGAAACTGACCAGCTGTTGCTCTAGCAGTAGCATGTGGAACCGGTCCTTTATGGTCGTTTGTGTGTGT
Organism: Eleginops maclovinus; assembly: GCF_036324505.1. Classification (NCBI taxonomy): domain Eukaryota; kingdom Metazoa; phylum Chordata; class Actinopteri; order Perciformes; family Eleginopidae; genus Eleginops; species Eleginops maclovinus. The sequence goes on from NC_086362.1 coordinate 9,935,920, forward strand.
GTGTGTGTGTGTGTGTGTGTGTGTGTGTGTGTGTGTGTGTGTGACACCACTTGCAGATCTTGGCAAGAACCGTGTGGTTTCTGCTGCTATAATGAGAAATGTGTGGGGTCTCTGCGGTGGTGTGTGCAGAGCAAATGCTTTCTGCAACAAATAATGTGCTGCATACTCTGTGACAACATATGCAGACACATATACATGCACACACATTATGTAGCGTCAACTAAATATGGTATTGTTTGATAATAGAGCTTAAAAACTTTTTTTTTTTTTTACATTTATATTAACTTCTATTATTTCTTATTATAATTAAAAATGAAGTAATATAACTCATTTAGATCTAATTCAACAAACTTCCTGTGCCCCTTACACCGCACGGCCCCAGGAAGGAGTGAAAGTAGAGCAGTAATCATTTCTTCAATAGTTTATCTATAAGTTAATTTACAGTTTTTAATTTTATTAAAAATAGAAACTTTAATCCTGTTAATAATTTAACAAATACCTGTGCTTCGTACACCGCAGAGCCCCAGGTATTGTTTAGGAGAATCCCTTGCCCAAGGTAAAGATCCCCTCAAAACATATTTTTTTAAATCCCATATCGTCCAGCTCTACCAGCCCGTGTGTTGGTGTGTGGATGCATGTCTCTTTGTGTGTATTTGTGCTTAAGGTCCCTGCGGTGTTGGCACAAGAGAGTTAGTCTCACGCCATTTGGTTTTGGCCCAGACACCTCTCTCTCACGCTGTTTCTGGTTTCTGCCCGTTTAACTCTCCGTTTTTATAACAGTTTTTTCCTGCAGTCTCCTGTTGTTTACACTGTACCCGTGGGAAAACATCTGTAGCAACAATATTACACAAGTGAGCGAAGCACAAAGACGTGTATTCATTAAGATAAATCCTCAGGAGGACGGAGCGTGCATCTTTTTAAACTTTCATCGCTTCAAACACCACCTACCTGATTGATCCCTGTAGAGAAATTCAATTTTCTGTTTATCGCTCTGCAGGGAGGTGTAAGGTCAGGCTCAGCTGCAGAGAAACAGCCCTAAAGCTGATGGTGTTCACAATGTCCTGCACTGAGATAGTAGGAGTAGTTTACAAGACGATTAAGCGGGAAAGCAACATTTCTGTTACAACAAACTTTTCTCAAATTAAACAATGTTTTAGAACTTCCAATTTAGTAGAGTATAATTTGAAGGTCTCACGAGGTAGAACTGTACAGAACTAGTGAAGCACCAGATGTTATGGCTGCTCCTGCTCTGTTTGGCTTTAAAGAGACACACATTGTCTCACTGTTTAGTCTAAATCCATCTGCCAGAACATAAACATAGACAGGCAGGTGAGCATTTGTGTGAAAGCTGTCATTATACAGTAACACAAGTTTGGAGAGCCTCTAGGTCTTTTCAGCCTACAACAAAATGTCCTATATTTAATAAATAATTATGACTATAACAACTCCAGAATTTTCCCCGTAGGCCCCGTTAGTGGGGCGACTGGCTGGGGCACCGTACGCTGACGACCCGGGTTCGATTCCCAACCCGTGGTCCTTTCCGGATCCCATCCCGACTCTCTTTCCCACTTTCCTGTCGTGTTCTATCCGATTAAAGGCAAAAAATCCCCAAAAAAGATCTTTTAAAAAAAAGAGTTTTCCCCGTAAAGATTTTTGGTCAACACTATTCTTCGTTCAATTTCTAAATAAATATAAATACTGTATATCTGAATCACCTCCATCCTCCTCCTCTAAGGCCTCATCTTCAAATATTCATGATGATTGCGTAGGATATTGTATTATGCTGAGATATTTATATCCTGCTCCCAGTTTGGCTTTATTTACCAGTCTTACACTAAGATAAAAATAACAGGATTGTGTTGATTCAATGACTCATTCACAGAGAAGCTCTCTCCCACAGGACTCTGTGGACACTCGCTCATGAGTGAAGGCTGCAGGCACCCAGCTTCTAAACAAACACACACACACACACACACACACACACACACACACACACACACACACACACACACACACACACACACACACACACACACACACACACACACACGCTCGCACATGCTAATCCTGCAGGGCATGGGCGAATTTAGGGCAAGCCTGATTAGTAGTGCTACTGCTTATCAACCAGAGCCAGAGAGAGAGGGAGGGAGTTTGGAGGTGGGAGTGATATCGGGAGAGAGGTTGAAGGTTGGGAGAATAACAAACACAGTATAACAATGTGGAATTTAACAATGGATTTTGTTTTCTGGTGTAATTATCAGCATTATTTTCATACTGAAGCATTCAAAATCAAACACACTCCAAGAGGAAACAGTGAATACTAAAAAGACACAGAAGAAGAAGAGGAGGAGCTTCTGTCCTGATGCCTTATTGCCTTCCTCTTTCTTCGGCTCTTTCTCGGCTCTCAACCTCTTCTTTATCTTGATAATCCTCCATTTCCCTCCCTCCATTACTGTGTGTGTGCAGTGAAGCAGAACCTCGAAGGGAGTCCAGCGTTGTGTCTCACGGTCATTTAGTGTTTCGATGTCTTCATCTCAGAGTGGAGAGGAGGAAGGCCAGATATGAACACATTTTATCATAGCTTTTGTTCCAATGCCATTACGTTTTTTTCTACTTTTCCACAATGGTACCAGCATCTCTACAGTTCCCTAAACAGCGTCATATAATACTGTAAATAAAAAGTCACCTTCAGTGTTGTTAAACACAACTCTTAATTCACTTCTAAGGTCCTTTACATTGCTCAGGATATGTTTTCTCTCGTTAAAAATCAGTCACGCACACACTGACACTCCCACTGCTAGGACAAACTGGTGTTTCATTTAGAGGGGAGAAAATGTTTTTGATATTTAATTAAATTGACCATAAAAGCTTTTACAAACTATAACATTGGACTTGATTACATTTGCAGACAGGCCCTCTTTTACTGTGGCTCTAATAAATCTAACTGCATGAAAAATAAGCTGTGAGAAAGACCGTGTGTGTGTGTGCTAAGAGTGACCTTGTTCTTTATGCAAGGTTTGATTTGTGTATTAAATTGGAAAGTGTTTAATACAGCTGTGAAATTGCTGCATCAGTATAAATCTATGTAGCTCTAATTTTCATTCTAAAGTTGAATGCTGCTGCTATATTGATTGAAGTTACCGACTACACAATTTAGATGTATACAATTTGAAGTCTGAAAGAGTAGCTACTGCAAATTCACTTTCCCTCTTTCAAAATTACAAGTAAATGAACCAAACCACAGCTGCAAACACTCCATTGAAATTCACTTTTCAACTTCAAGTGTGCAAACATGAAACACCATGACACAGATGTTTAATCCGCTGTAGCGTTCAGCTGCATTGGTACGTAGCGACTGATGCTAACAGGAGCTAAACATGCACAAGCCTCTGTGTAGATCTAATGAGCACTCTGCTTTGAAGCTTTTGTAAGCGTGGTTTATTGACTGAAAAAAGGCTGACATTGATCGTGACCAACACAAGAGGAAGCTTGTCTTTCTCCTTTCACTTGCTCTCTCTTGATCTCTGTCACACAAATAAGACTTTGTGATGTTTCGTCAAACCGAGGTTAAAGAAGATGTCCACAGGGAGATATTGTGCCAAAGCAGCCTATGCAAGCCAAGCTACTAATTAATATTTATTTTTCACATTTTGAACACTGTCTCATCATACTTCAACACACTGTAGAAAGTGCTCTTGAGACAGGGTATGCCTGAATAGCTGACGTCTATCATCAATCAGAGCAAGGACAATGAACCACTTAGGAACAATAAGAAGGTGTTAACCAGACACACACACACACACACACACACACACACACACACACACACACACACACACACACACACACACACACACACACACACTCTCAGTAACCATATCCAGTGTTTAGGTTGTGGAACCTATATTTTTATTGTAAATTACATTCAAATTAAGCTACTGTTTATTGTGCACGCCACCATGTATCTGGTAATTCATTTTAGTGATAATGTCTAGAATGTACTTTCTTTTACAGTAAAATAACATTAATGTTCCCAAGATGCATTTAAGCCCTTGTACACCAGGGGAAGTTGTACATGATGTATCTTTAAACATTTGCAAATCTGACAATTATTTATGGCTTTATTCATGAAGCGGAAAGCCATGATGGGCTCCACTGCTGACTGTCGAAAAAAGTAGAGAAAACAAGAGCTTCTCGGTTAAAAAATGATAATGTTCTGTATTGCGTAGAAATAATGCTATCATTTGCACACAATGTGGTAATTTATTGTCGAGATAATTGCACGGGGGAATAATATGTGCTTTTTTGCATGTATTCTTTTAACCTGTGGAGTCTGGCTGCTGCAGACAATACAGAGGAAACAGCAGCTGGAAAATGGCATTGAGAGGAGTGCATGATGGCGCTATCAAAGTGTGTTTCTTCAGAGTGTGTTGCTCGTACAGCTGTGTCCTGTCTCAGTGTATGGTTGGAGGCAGTGTGTATGAGACTGTGGGGGCAGGAGCGTGTGTGTGTGCATTGTTTCTCTCCATCCCGTCAGTTTTGATTGACACATGGAGGAGGGAGGTGTATAATTTATCACTTCCTGGTTGGTCCCATCCCACAATGCCCTGCAGCCAGAGACCAGGGTTGGTCCTCTGGAGCAAGAGCCAGTTTATTAAACCCTTAATGGACACGGACACACACACACACACACACAGCTCTGTTGGTCTCTCTCCCTGGCTGCCTCGCAGTCATGTTTAATGTATAATGAATGAATGATTCATGGCAGGGGAGAGGATTCCGTATTTTAGGACTACTTTATACTCATATACCCTGGGTGTGATTTTTTTTTTTCTCAGCATATATAAGGTCGCCAGGTTTTCCAGACACTTCATCCGAGTGATTTTTAATGCGCAGTTCCTCATTTTCTATTTAATCCACTTAAATAACCACAGCTATTTTTAAATATTAATACATCCAGGGATTACACACTGTGGGGGAGGCATGTTCTTATACCTGGCTTCAGAACCATGTTAAGGCTGCACTAATCAATACTCTTTATATTCAAAATGCATCAAATAAGTCTGTAATGCGAAATGACACTAAATTCTCACCCAAAATTGAAGTGTCCCTCTGCTCTACAGAGATGTTTGTGTCTTTTTTGGTTTCTCAGGTATGCAAAATTAGCATTTTAGTGTATTGGTTCAGTCTCACTGCAACATGTGTCTTTTTGATAATGTTTCCACAATATGCATATCTCCGCAAACTGTGCATGGCTTCTGTATATCAGGGCAATATAGACACGCATGCTAGAGATGATATCTGTTACTCGCTGAGCTTCAAGGCCACGCTGACAAAGAGGAGGCGTATACCCAACCTGCAGAGCGTCCTCTCTTCCTGTCACACATGTCAATTCAGAGTGCTTCTAACAATCAGCTATGTACGCATCCTGAAGACAAAAGAGAAATGGGGGATGACAATTGCATGACATATTTCTTCCCGAGGCATGCGTCAGGTCTTTTCTTGAGTGTAGGTGTGTGTGTGAGAAGGGCAGATGGTATAGCTCTAGGAATCATTTCTCTACATTAGGGTGCACAGCAGGTGGTGCCACCGCCTGCGCGCATGTGTGTGTGTTGTCGTGTTCACAAGGACATTTCTGCAGACCTTGCCTTTGGCCTGTGTCACAAGCGCTCATGTCTTCTCTGCTGTGTGTGTGTTGATGCATGTGTGTGTCAGACGGGCAGTAAGACAGGCAGTAGAGTGAGATTAAAGAAGTCTTTAGGAGACGTCAGGCTGCGGGTGAATAACAGATGAAGCGAGTCGACAAAAGGGACACAATTATGAAAAGTGATGAGCCTACACGGCTCTGATAACTCCTTTAGCTTTAATTTTAAGAGTTTTGATTGACAGATTGAGGAGGAAGGTGTTTATTTTACTAGCTCGAGGCATAAAGTGTAAAAGGAAAAATTCAGAAATATTCAATTAAGGGCAATAAAGCTAAACTTTAGCTTTGTGGTGATTGAGAAACATTTCAACAAATGTGTGTGTCTACTTCTGTCTGTCATATTTGCTTTAACAGACTGCGATCCATCTCCATTGGCTGATATTCAGGAAGTGCAGGCCCTCAGCGAGCAAATCAGAGCTGCTGCTTGCTATTTGACTGCCTGCAGGCTTTTATCTGAACAGATGGCTCCTTGGTGAATGAGAAATGACATTCATGTGAAATGTTACGGGCAGCAGAAGCAGACTGCCTGATGGAGGCAGGGGGAGAGAACATGTCTGTGATTCAGTTACGGGCAGATGTCAGAGTGCCAGGATCTTTTTTTCTCCTCACAGAACAACACAGACTGGCTCTTAGTGGAAAACCATGTCAGCGGCGAGTGCCATTTATCAAAAATATCATGACATGGTACTTAGAGTTGCAGCCACAATAGAGGGACAGATTGTACGAGTTTTTATCTTTCAGTCGACAGCTGCCAAATTGGGGGATATGTCACCGAGGGATTTTCCTGAAAATATTTTCTCTTTCGTGTACATTTGGGAAAGTTCTAATTATTCAGTCGTTTAATGATGAATGAATGATTCTAAACTTTTCAAACTCATATTCCTGTTGGCTGTTTCTCTCCTCTATGATTGTGTTACATCACCTCATCATCTCTACATGCAGGATAATATAGGGTGTGTGTTTCTGTTCTCTCCTTTAATCTCCCTTTCTCTGAATTATTCGGCAGGTTAGGAAAAGCCATCTCAGAGCTGTTTCTTATCTGCCATTTATGGAGCTTATGATCCATTGGATTTGTGCACAATTAGTAAACGAAAGAGTGTGTAAGTGTGTTTTATATAGGATAACATGGCTGCTTAATGGACAAATATTCAAATATCTTAACTAAAAGATTATGTTAAAAGTGAGTGATTTCTCAGGACCAAGCTGTAAGCATGTTAGCTAAGAACGCCAGCATCATACATTCAGAAGCAGAAAGCTAAAACAGATCATGTTATATAAATAGAATATCTCTCAAATATATTTTTTCTGTATGTTCTTGAATTTGCACATTTGATGGACATTATTTGAATCAATTGTTTGAACTGTTCCATAGATCTATCTGTAGCTTGAACTTTAAGCTGATTTTACTCGTTCTTTGTCAGCATCGTGCCATTTGATTCTACGGCAATATAACAAACAATGATTAATTTGACTCTGTAAGACATTAAATTCACCTTAGTGTGACCACATTTGTGTAATTGATGATTAACACTTTATCTTCTTTTCATTTGAGCCTGCCTTTGTTTGTGTTCAGTGTAGGCTTTGTTCTTCAGTCATGCTCCATTAAGTGTTGGATTGTGTAAGTACACTGAGGACTAGTGAAGTGAGTAATATCTGATATATTCTTTAGCTCCTGTTGGTTCGTTTGAGGTTAAATTAACATATCAGGCGTCATTTATTAGCATTAGTTATTAATCTATCTGCCATTACCTCATCTGTCAGTTTGCAGTGTGTGCTCGGGGTGTGGGTGTGTTTGACTGGGAAGTAATACAACTCAGAAACCAATAATTAGATCCACTCTTTGAACTTTGTGCTCTCTTTCTGAACATTTCTGGTGCTTTTTGTTGAAGGTCAACATAGGGCTGCATTGCAGGACTTCAAAAAACCTGCTAAATCTTCACACACACACACACACACACACACACACACACACACACACACACACACACACACACACACACACACACACACACACACACACACACACACACACACATACTCTCTCTCGCTAGCACTTCACAGAAGTTCAGTACACAGCTGTGCTCTTTCCTCTGAGCAGCTGGGAAATGAACACAAACACACACACACACACACACACACACACACACACACACACACACACACACACACACACACACACACACACACACTGATATGCTTTGTACTGTAGTTGATGATGGAGAGAACAAAAGCTGAAAAAACATTAGCTTTTGTGGTTAAATGAATCTGATAGTTTTGAGATTTAAGAGAGAACTAAAGGTGATATTACACATCATGTCTTATGTAAAAGATGACTGCATTATTTAGTATATGTCATTATTATGCTTTTTTTTGTATTTATCTTCAGCCGTGGATTTCATTCTGGATAAGTGTGAAACATTAAGGCAAATACATGGAAACCTAGAGGAAAGCTGATGGAAAAACGGAGATAGGAAAGAAGAGAAACTGAGTCGTGTGGCTGTTTGTTGTGAATGTGACACAGAAAACTCAAAAACAGAGATAAAATAAAGACTTAAAACAGAGGGATTAGAGGAGTTAATTTGTAGTGATCTTGTGGGAGACCAGGGTGAAAAAAGCGTTACTCTCATCCCTCATATCTTTATCTCTTGGAACCTCTTTCTGGGAATATGGTGTTTGATTAATCTCCTCAACCATTTATTCTTTCATGGCCAAAGGAGGCACTAATCATGTATTTCCCTTAAAAGGGCATCGTTTTGGGATGATTGATAGCAGCACAGACTTTTCTTTTATCCTAAAAGTCTAACCCATGTCTCTCTCTTGGTCCACAGACAACGTACTTGGTCCCTATAAGTTCCAGGATGTGGGGAACTTCAGCACCTTCCTGCTGGACCGCTCATCAGGCGTGCTGTTCCTCGGGGCCAGGGATGCCATCCTATCTGTGGACACCAGCAACCTGAACCAAGAGCCACGGAAGGTAGGAAGCATGTGTGTTAGTGAGGGTTTCGATACATTTGTCATATCATTAACATTGTTGAACTGATTTGGAGGATCATGTAGGTTCATATTAGGCTGACAAATAAATTAAACCAACCAGGAACAGAGTATTAAACATTTCAAGAAATACAAATATTTGGATAAGAAGGTCAATGCTTTATGCTAGATATGAAGCTAGGCTATAATAGCTTAATCAGTCATCTTTAAAGGGTCTGCTTTGCAATGTTTTATTTGTTACATTTGGAAAAGCTAAACTCAAGTTGTTGCCCCCCGCTTCCTAACTTCCAGTCCATGCTAAGCTAAGTCAAATTGGGCTCTTTATGTGAGTGCTGTAATGAGTCTAAAATCACTGCGTTACCCATTTCTGTCTCTCTTTCCTCTTGATTCAGATTGTTTGGGATGTGCCGGAGGAGAAGAGGAGGTCTTGTGTAGCAAAGGGAAAAACTGAGGTGAGAGCAGTGTGTGTGTTTCCCCTCACACACCTTCTTCATGAGATATTTTTCAAACAAACAGGTTGTCTGGATCAGTACTGCCTGGATAATTTACAATCATTTGCACAATTTAAATGTCATGAAACCTAATGAGCCAATGTAATTATAAACAAATCCCTTATTAAATCAACTATTTCTTTATGATGTAGTCATTGAAAGTGGATTATGTATTCACAACTTTACTAAGCTAAACACAAATATATAGGGGTACGCAATAAAATCTAACCCCAACTATAATATTGTCATATTCATATTTTTATTTAAGTATGATTTGCTAAATTCAAGTGGCCTCATGGATTAGAAATGTGTGATTTCATGGGCCTATATTTTATGCTCCAGTATGTAAGTGTATTTGGGTGTGTGTGTCTGATGTGTGTGTGTGAGTGTGTGTGTCACAACCCCGTGCTGTTAGGCATCCGATAGGAAGTTCTGGGACGGCTGCCAAAACCTCATCAGGGGTTCGTGTGTGTGTGTGTGTGTGTGTGTGTGTGTGTGTGTGTGTGTGTGTGTGTGTGTGTGTGTGTGTGTGTGTGTGTGTCTGTCTGTGTGTCTGTGTGTCTGTGTGTGTGTGTGAGACAGAAAGAGTGTCGGGTGTATGTGAAGTCACAGATGCCCAGTATCTGTGTATGAAAACTGATTAAATAGAGGGTACTATACACTCAAGCTGTACATCTCATTATGCAGGGACTACAATAGGACATCAACCAAATTGCTTAATACAGTAAACAAATTATGCATTGGAAGTTTTGGAAGACTGGCTGAGCTGAAATTGTATCCTCCTATTATCTGTATTAACAGAGGGAAATGCTATTTGGTTCGATCTATTTTGTACATACATAATGAGCTTTCTGTTGAGGACAAACGACTGATGGAGGCCGGATAGAGAATGGTTGTGTGTTTCGGAGAAGATATTGATTACCAGATTACATGTGAGTCAGGAGGATTACAAAGGAGTGGAGAGAGAGAAGGAAACAGGAACGGGAACGAGGCTAGACAAGTGAGTGAGTAAGGAAGGATGAGGAGCACTGTTGCAAGACAAAGAAAGAGAAATACAGAGTGGGAGACAAGAAACTAGACTCAACAAGAAACTACCTTGAATTTGACCCATAAAGGCGTGTGTACCAGGGTAAATTAGCAGGGTTGCGCAATTTTCAGCTGCTATCAGCAGGATGTTACCAAGTGAAGGAAACCAGGGATGTTGCAACAGATACAACGGAAGTTTGCTGGTGTTTAATGTCAACATTGATAACAAGACAGAGCGAGGCATCGTACATGTCTTTTGTGAAACTATAAAGGTAAGGCTAGACCAAAGTTAATTCAAACAATTGTTGACTCATTAGCTGATTATTACTGGGTGTTGATCGGTGAGTATGTACAGGTGTGAACTGTCTCTCAACACATAAAGTGGTAATAGGTTTGGACTGATTGACGCACAGGCCACTCTTTTTTTTTTACACTCTCTGGGTGTAATGAATGATGACAATGTTATTGTAGAATAACACTCTGTAAAGGTTAACATACAGAAAGAACGCTTTTGGTTTTGTGGCAACACAAACAGAGGAGTTTGTCCACCTGCACCTTTTTATTATTAACCCATTTCCATATTATAATACATTTTTGGGCCACTCCAGGGCAGCAGGGTAAACACGTCATTGACAGATGATAATAAGTGTTAGCAAACAGTAAAGACACACCAGTCAGAGAGTAACATTAGCATCATTCTGAGTTTTTTCATTTTCATTTTCAATTGCTTCTTTCTTCTAAGAACTATAATGTCACCCAAAAGAAAGATTTTTGTAATTTTTCTCATGGAAAATCCAAAAAACTAAAACATTGACTATTTAATAACTTAACTTTACAACCAAAAACAGTAATCTGAAAGGGGCTAAAAGGCTTCATAGAGTTGAGGGGTTTGTCTATATGAACAGCACCTTTCTCCTTACACAGGCACCTGATTTTTTTAATAATATGAACATATGTATTCTAGCAGCAACCCTTTGTCTTCTTACAGATAACAAGAACACACGTCTTCCTGTTGCATGGTTAGAACCCTTGATATGGTTATAGACGAGGAGTACATTAAAGAAAAAGGAGAACTTTTAAGAAAATACATATAATGATTTCTAATTATAATCTCCAACACACTGACATATAATGGATTTGAACAGAATAGAGTAATTTGATTCACTCCATGCCAGATCATTAATGAATCTTATTAGTATGAATGACCAATAAAATATCTAATCCCAAACTGATCCCATTGTTGTCATCCTGAGCTCTCTCCCTCTCTGGCCGTACGTCTCGGGGGACAGGGTGGGGGGTGGGGGGGGGGGTTTTGGTTGTCATAATTTGGCCATCAGAGAGGATCAGGTCCCGGGGGGGGTGAAGGTGACTCTGGCGTGGAGCTCATCCAAGATGGCATGCACGCACATGCTCACTAAAAACTGCCTGCGTCATGGTTTCATGCTAACTGGGGAGGAACAATGGGGGTGTTTTTCCATAATCTCTGCGGGCTCAATATGTGTGTGGACACAGAGGAGAGCTCAACAAATACATCATCTATGGTGTGTGTTTATGAGACCCACAAGGATTGCATATGTGGATATTTCTGTCTCATTTATACATGAAAATGAGGCCGTTTGCATGCATGTTGGTGTGAGTAAGTTTGGATGGTCTCTGTTGGTAGCAAAGGGGGTCTCAAGTGTCTCTCCCTTCAGTGGGGGTCTCCGATTTCCAATCACATTCACTGATACCCCAGTTGTTCCCAGAAACCACTGCAGCCTTTATCCCAAAGCTCAGTGTGGTCAATATTTCTGTTCATTGAAAAAAGTAGACATTATTTTTGTTCAAAACTAGAAATCACAATAGCAATGCAGTTATATATTTTGACCTCTCTTTTATTTCCCTACACTGGGTAAATAAACTAATTTAAGCCAGACATGATATTATTACAATTATTTTGACTACTCATAAATATATATATTTTATTGTTAATATAAATATTCATAATAAATATTTGTATTTATGTAAATGTATAAACACAATTAAAATATCATATTTTTAGTATTATTTAATGTTTTGTTTTATTTTATTTTATGTTATAATTAATTCCTAAACATAAATATTTATAAAGTTAACTCTGGATGTTAATACTATTTCTGGGTGTTTGTCTCCCCCTGCAGGTCGACTGTAATAACTACATCCGTCTGCTGGAGTTTCTGGGCGATGGACGCATCTACGTGTGTGGCACCTACGCCTTCGACCCCCAGTGTGCCTTCCTGGTCAGTGTGTGTGTGTGTGTGTGTGTGTGTGTGTGTGTGTGTGTGTGTGTGTGTGTGTGTGTGTGTGTGTGTGTGTGTGTGGTCTTCCCTCTGTAAGATAGCTATGAAAAAAATGTGTCCAGAAAACTACCTTTATTTACTTGCCATTTCACAATTGTAGTTCTGACTATTCCTACTCGTGTCGTCCCGCAGGAGCTCACCTCATTCACCCTGGAGAAAGCCGAGGATGGAGGAGTGAAAATGGAGACGGGGAAGGGGAAGTGTCCGTTTGAGCCGAGTCAGCATTACACAGCTGTCATGGCAGGTGAGATGGTACCACTGAATATCACACTCAATAATCTGCTTTAATATCAGGCTAATCTAAAGGATTACCTAACTAACTTTCTCTCTCTTGTGTCTAGGTGGTACCCTTTACACAGCAGCCACCAGTAACTTCCTGGGAACGTTATTCGACATCTCCCGGGCAACGGGCTCTGAGCAGGAGCGCATCCGAACTGAGCGATCCATCAACTGGCTGAGTGGTGAGACACCCTGAGAACCCAAAGGACCGAAACACACTGTCACTTCAAATTACCATGGTCATACTTTCCCACAGGAAAAAGTCAAATTGTGTGTGTGTGTGTGTGTGTGTGTGTGTGTGTGTGTGTGTTTCTCAGACCCAGAGTTTGTGAGCTCAGCATTCATAGAGGAGTCTGTAGAGAATAACCCGATAGGAGACGACGACAAAATCTACTTCTTCTTCACGGAGGTGGCCAAAGAGTACGACCTCTACACCAAAGTCAAAGTGCCCAGGGTGGCACGAGTCTGCAAGGTAACCCATCTCGTTTATATTGAGTTATACATTGACCGATAGATTGATCGACTGATGCCTCATTCCTCGTCTTTTCCCACTGTCTGTTCAGTCTGATGTGGGTGGGATGAAGACTCTTCAGCGGCGTTGGACCACTTTCCTCAAGGCGCAGCTGGTGTGTGAGGACAGACCGAGCGGGCAGCGCTACAATATCCTAACTGACGTCTTCACCACGCAACAGACACCCGGCGACCCCAGCAGCACTCTGTTCTACGGACTATTCACGTCCCAGTGGTAAGCTGAGGAGGAGAAGAAAGAGGGGAAAACAGAGCTTCTCTCTTTTGTTCATGAGATAATCATTTTAAAAAGTCACTGTCAGCTATTAAAGGTGAGAAAGAAGAATTTATAAGGGAGGCGAGAGAGATCACCAGGTTTCCAGTCTTTATGCTAAGCTAAGCGAACTGTCTCCTGCCTGTAGTTTCTTATTTAGTGTGAGAAATATTCTCATGTAACTCTCATTAAGAAAGTGTATTTCCTAAAATGTCAACTCTTCTGTTCATATTAAACAACTTAATACAACCTTAATGATGTTCTTCTTCTTAGGGAGCATGAGGAGCTGTCAGCAGTGTGTGTTTTCAGTCTGACTGAAATCAGCAAAGTGATGGACGGTCCTTTTAAAGAGCTAAAGAAGACCTGCGAGAACTGGATCAACCCTGAACCTGTCCCAACACCGAGACCTGGCCAGGTACTAAACAGTTCAACCACACCACAACTGCATATTTACCATCAGCATCTCTCCTTTATGGAATACATTTCTTTATATACAAAGAACTCAGACTTTTTCTCTCCTTCACTCTCAATTTGTTAGTGTCTGAACAACGCTTTGAAGGTGGAGGGCTTTGAGACCTCCCTGAAACTCCCTGACAAAGTGTTGACTTTCGTGAGGGACCACCCGCTGATGGAGAACAGCGTATCTGCAGCGCCTCTCCTGGTCCGCAAGGGAGTCCGATACACCAAGCTGGCTGTAAGTCAGACAGGAGGCGGAGATGGGCAGAGGGGAGCAGTGCTGCACCTCGGAACAGGTGAGGACAGGGAGGCAGGGTGAAACAGAGAGGAAGGGATATAATATACAGAACATGTGAAGAAATTAACTCAATCTAGAGTAAAGACAGCTGAAAGGTGTGAAATGAGACGGAAAAACAAATTTATCTTCATTTAAAATATGGACTTGGGTTTTATAACAACAGGTTCAGGGTTGATCCGGTTCTCGCAGTTCTTCTTGTAACTCTTCTCCTTGTGTTTGTGTGGCGCAGACCGAGGGGAGCTCCACCGGGTGGCGGTAGTGGGACAGAACACCACCTTACTGCAGGAGATTCCTCTGTTCAGCTCCCAGGAGCCTGTCAACAACATATTACTGCACCAGGTATTTTGCACAGTTCTTCACACACGCTGCATATTCTAATCTGCTGTGTTTAGCCGCTCAGTGGTTCTGTAATGTCTCCCTGTGTTTGCAGGGTCTGGCTCTGGTGGGCAGCCCCCTGTCTCTGGCTCGGGTCCAGGCGGAAGGCTGCGCTCTGTACGCCGACTGTAAAGAGTGTGCCAGAGCCAGAGGGCTGGGCTGTGTGTGGAGCACAGAGGAGGCCGCCTGCAGCCCCACCACCGCAGCGTGAGTACTACAGGAAGATCAAACTGGAAACCTTCCAAATCTAAAAACAAAGGCAGACAACTGCAGCATGTGGTTGGATTTTTTTTTAGTTATGTGTAAATAATAACCCGTTTTTTGTGTGTACAGGCCTGGTCCAGGTGATGTGGTTGACTACGCCTTGAAAAAGTGCGGAACAGTGGAGGGTAAGCGGAATTCATTTTTGATTCAGAAAGCTACAGTGAAATGTGGGCAAAGAAAATCGAAGTCCCTGGATCCTACATCATTGCAACATGAATGTACACAAGACAATAATAATAGAAACAATACAAAAATGTGTATTATCCTCTGATTTCCAGCCTGTGTAACATTAACATATTCTCTCTGTGTGTTTCTCTTCTGTCTCTCTGCGTGTTGTCTCCTCCAGGGCGTTGCAGTCCGTCCATGAGTGAGCTGCGTGTTTCTCTGGGTCTGCGTCTCCTGTTGCCATGTGTCCAGCTGTCTCCCAGGCCCTGCAGCTGGGAGCACCCCCCCCACAGACAAACCCGGCAGCACAACTCTGACCTGGAAGTGACAGTCACAGAGGACAGCCTTGGAAAATACATTTGCACATGCCAGGTACACAGGCAAAACACATGTTCAAAACGTAGCTTTGCATATTTCCCTGTTCGCTTTTCATCCTGGAAGCTCCTACTGTACTGTGAACTTCAGAGTTTAAGAGATTTTATTTAATGTTATTACAAACTGTTTGCAAGATTAAACAAGTCTTTGTCTCTGTCATGTTGCTCTTCTCCAGGAGGCGGGGCCAGGAGTCAGAGACCCCACCCCCTGTCGCAGAGCAGCCTATGATCTGACTCTAGATGACCCCAGTGCCATAGGAGTGATGGTGACAGCAGGGGGGCGTCACGTGCTGGCCATCTACATCCTTTTCTTCTTCTTGGGTTTAGTGTTTGGTGCATTCCTCCTCTACTTCTTTACCCGTCGGCGCAGCATTGTCCACCAGGGTCACCACCTGCCGGATAATTCGCTGTCTTCAGAAAAGGGGCGGGACTTGCTGGGCTCCTCAGCCACGCCGCAGTCCCCGAGCAGCGCCAGCCTACTGTCAGACGGATTCAGGCTGACGGAAAAACGAAACGGGACAGCGACCTCAAACACAACCACAACGCTGCTCAGCAACAATGGGAATGGTGGTCTCCATGGCAATAGCTACAGCGGCACCCTGATCAGCCCCAGCAATGGCCACGGGAACTCCCTGTACTCCAGCTGCAACACGAGCAACAGCGGACTGAAGCTTACCTCTGAAATTTTAGCTGCAGACTTGCTGGATGGAAGGACGGGGGAGAGAGGGAGGCCTCAGGAGAGGGAGTCGGGGGACGAGGTGGATGAGGGGCTGGGGGACGCCTTAGGGGATGGAATGAAAGGACTGGAGGAGGAGATGGCAAGCTTCCCCATGTATAAATCACCAGCACCCCTGGCTAAGTGTGAAGAAAGCTCGATATGAAAGGGTGATGTTGATGCACCATTTAGCATCCTCAAAACAAACTGAACTATCCCGGGAGGGATGCAAAATGGCTACTGCCAAATGCCTTTAAACGGAGCTGTGGCATGAAGAGCGACTACAGAGATATATGAGAAATATACGATAAGTTTATTAAGCATGTGCAGGAGAAACGAGTGGCATTCAGGATGAGAGCCACTGCTGAAAATGTGTCATAATATAAAATGTAAATACGAGCAGTCCGAGCTGATTGTGATGTTGCGCAATTTAAATGTTTAAAAAAAAATCAAAGATGAAGTGTCTACATGTGTAGACATTGAAAAGCCATAGTCTTTCTCCTTTACTCCTGTTGTTGTTTGCTCTCTCATTCTCCTGACAGCACTTTGAGTCTCTCAGCACCTGCCTCTTTCTCTGTGTTTCTACTCCTCTCTCTGACACATCCCAGAAATCCCAGAAATCCACAGACCCAAAAGACTGAGCCACAGACCGTCCGATCATGCAGCATCAATCCTGTGTTTCAAGCAGAGAGATGCTGCTGTCAGAGAGTAGAGAACCGTGAAGAGAGTCCCTCAGATGGACGACAGTGACGGGGCTGTCCCTGCCTGCCCTGCCACACAGCTCAGCAGGATGATGCGTGTCAGTGTGGAAAGCTCAACATGCAAGAAACTGCCCAGTGACGTGTCTCTGTTCACCTTCACAGTTACTGGAACACGTGAATGTGAAATTCATTTAAGCCTCACGGAATGGACCTCGCCACCATCACCTCGTTTTGTGAGTGTGGAACTTAAAACATGTATTGTTTTTGTCATGTTGTTTTGTAATAAAGCGTAAAAAGGTTGCTGGCTATGGTTGTGCTTCCTTTACCCCAACAGAAATCATACATGGTACAATGTTTCAACTGTGTGTGTCTTGAGTGTGTGAACCTTTTTAAGATATGCAACACATTGAACCAGTTTTTACCACACACACTTGTATTTTCATGTGTATTAGCTGCTGCACTTTTAGAAGTACTAAATAATTACATTTTTCAATATATTGTCTCATGGCCATTTTTATTACATTTGTTTCCAACATACTCGACTTCATCCTATCCATGGTGTCTTTTATTGTTTAATGTCTTCCTTTGTTTGTTTACCACCATTGAACTTTCTAACCCTTTTGTGTATTCAGTATTACCTTCCTCTCTTTCTTTCTCATTTTGTTGTCACTTCTTGTATTATATCGCTCGTTGTTTAACCATGTGCTAATTATCTCCCCATGTTTTGAGTAGAAGTATATCTTGTGTTTTGGATTTGCTTATTTTCTACCCACCTCCTGGCATTTTCTTTAAACCTCTTAAGAAAGATTTCTCCAAACTGGTGTGAATAGGTTTTATTTACAAGAAAAAATCCCCTTAAATAACCACAATACTTTAAACAAGTTTATTTGAGGTGTTTGAGTATTCGTCATGTCCTTTAGAGATTGTTCTGTACTCAGCACTGAGTTAGTGGTGACTTCCTCTCAAACATCCAGTAGTTTTTCAGGCCTTTTGTAGCCAAACATCCTGAAGTCCTCCTCATAGAGCGTGTACAGCTTCCTCCTGTCCTCTAGGGGCACTGTGCTGAACCAGTCTAACAGAAAAGCAGATGTGGTCATGTTTTCATAGGAAGGAGGGAACCTGATGTCTTCCTGCAGCATTAAGATCTTCAGCAGCTGTGTGGCGTCCTGCTGAAGAGTCTCCTGATGGCCCACAAAATCATACCTGACAGGTGAAACAAACTGGTCAAAATCTGCATTGTTTTGTGTTGACATTGCATTCATTTGTAATATGTGTCTAGGAACTTGTAAAGATATTTCAAGCTCAGCTGCAGCAATTAGGAGTGTTCCTGTTGGAATGCGTCCCTCCTGTGATTCCCTATTTGAACACAATTCTAAATCACCAAAGTATACATTCACAGATCTACAGGGAAAGTCTCAAGATAGAAACAAAATCATCAAAGCTGGGATACATTAGTTTTCAATTTAGTCCATTCAGGGACAAATCCTTAAAGGTCAGACACTAAAATAAGAGATTCATAATGAATGGCAAATGGGTTCTTGAACAGTATGCTGAGGTCTTAAACAAAATCTGTAAACTTTATTCAAAAATATATCTGTTAGTTTATGTCAATGATATTCCCTCTGTGATATCTCATAGCTGTTTCAAAGTAGGAGTAAAATTCAGCATTCTGGGATAGTTATCTCCATTTCATTTGAATTTCTTTTATGCTGTTCACAATAATATACAATAATATTAGAATTCACCTGTAGGATCCATGAATGCCAGAGAGTGGGGATTTATTTTGTACATTTAAGAAGGTTTTTCATGTTTATATTTTGGCATTGGTCTTTGTTTTGTGATCCATTTTGGGTTTTGATTAGTTGGGTCACGTGTGTATGGACGGCACTTAAAGCAGTAATTTGTGTATAAAGTAGTTCCTCCATAGATCCTACCCACCACAGAAACAGACATTAATGAACGTACTTTATAAGACAAGGGTGGCACAGGCGATGCATCTGCCTCCAGTGGGGTTCAAAAGGCTCCTTCTTCACCGTCAGCGGGTCCAGCAGGTACTGGATGAAGTTCTGGAATGAGACTCTCATCCCGGATGCGTTGGCCTCGTCAAGGGTCAGTGGAGGGTCAGTCTGGTTTGCATACAGGCGCAGAATGTGCCGGCCATATTCTTTGTAGAAGTACTCATTGGGGTGCTGGAACTTGCTTCTATAGGCGGAGATGAGACGCACAAATGGGTCCCGGACATACAGGAACTTTGTGTATTGCTTCAACTTGGCCTGTAGTAAAAAACAAAAAGTTAAAGCTTCCTGGTTGTGATTGTTAGACCCTTTTGATTGGTCATTGTGTGGACTGACCCTAATCTCTGGTCTTGGGAAGCTGTTGAGGAGAGGCAGAGTGTCGGGGAGGTGGACAAAGTCAACAGATATGGAGACAGGGTCAGGATAGGGCTCGTCCTGGGTCAGGGCAAACATCACTCTCTTCCAGTTGGTGCACGCCACCTGTTGATAAATGAGAAATCCTTTATTCTGCTTCGGTGGGGAAATGTACTGCGTTACAGCAGCAAAGGGTCATTGCAGATAAAAGGAAAAAGAGTAGACGTATCGTAAATAATAGGCAAGTCGCATTAATTAAAATAAGTACACCATGAATTGGTTAACCACACAGACACAGTGTGAGTTCATTGAGAGTGTCCTCATTAAGTCCCATAGGTGTGTTATGTTCGTGTCACCTTGGGAATGTAACAGTAGATGATGCCGTGTTTGTCGTCCACAATGAGGTTCTCCAGCTTTTTGTTGCTGATGTCTTCTAAACGGTGTTTGAATGTCTCCTTGTCCCCGGCACATGTGTCTCTCATCAGCTGCTTCCTCACCTCCTGCATCTCATGGATCCTCTCCTCTGTTATAAGACGGAAATGTTTGTTTAGGTGTTAAATGTGAGTCACGATTATCCAAAAGCAAGCACAGAGGGGTGAGGTCGCCGCGCCAACATTAACTAATCTATTCTATTAATATTGTTCCGAGGCAGTGGAACATGAACCTAGTCTCTGAAGCATGAGGACGAAACAGGAAGCACAGCAGGAACGATAAGAAACTAAGACACACTTTGTACCTTGGCTGTTGTGTGACATGTCCAAGTGGTAAAAGGACAATGCAAAGAGAAACATGGATCCCACAAATCCAAGGAGCTGCTTGAATCCTCTGCATTGTGCCATGGCAACAAGAGCTGTCAATGAATCAGAAGCAAACATGTAGCATTTTAAAAACACTCATTTTTATGAATGATGGTAAAAGCCATTATCCCTACATTTCTTCCTGATTAAATACTGTATAAATAGTGTGCAAACACCAGTCTAAAGCTCAGAGGGCCGTGTAAAACTTAAAAGAAGGTGTCAAATAGTTCATGCTGGTTTTGTACAGCGTAGGATTCCTGAATCTAGTTGAAGCTAAAGTCAAGTGCATTGTGTTTGCAATCAAATCAGGTCACTAGAGTTATAAAACAGATCGTATAAGTAAGGTTTTATTTTATTTTAATGTATCCTATGGGAAAGGCACATCTAATAAGAACACAAAAATCTGCCAAATAATCACACACCATTTAGCATTCAAGGCGTCAGGAACAAACTCACTTTAGTATATCAAATTTAAACACAAACAATCATGTCTCCTTTCACATGTGTACAAGACTCAGATCAGTTTAACTCACAGAGGGGGGCAAGAGTAATTATATGAAATGAACATGCTTTGATTTGATGCTACTATAATTAAAATCCATTCAAACATCACTCACCCCGCTGCGGAATTCCCTAGTAAATGTGTTGGGATGATATGAGAGAAAGTCCGTAAAGCCTTAAGACTCATGCTGGACACAGTGAACTGTGAGGATCTGGTTGACTCAGAAGACAGCAGACAGGTTGAACAGGAGTGTTTGTACGGAGGAGTGTTTCAGCAAACATTTATTCATCAAATCCTCATCCCGGATCTCAGTTGGCAGCAGGGGTTGCCAATATTGTGTTTTTAGAAATTCTAAAGGTGTGGTTACCCCCACAAGGAAATTAAATATGTAAATGAAACTTCAGAATGACTAAGATGTGTTAATCCCCGAGCGTAAGTTTTTCACTCTTACATTACAGGGTTAGGCTGAAATACACTCACAAACAGGACCTATAGACATGCACTCACTAATGAACAGGTGGCAGAGTGAAAAGCGCTGCAAAAGTCCCGTATTTTTGGAACGATCGGGACTTGAACCAGCGACCCTTCGGTTACAAATCAAAGTTTCTACAGACTGAGCTACTGCCTCCTCAGACAGTACAAACTATTTGGTTGTATCCTCATCTGATTTATTCTGCTACATTTGAACATACATGATACCGTGTCAGAGAGGTGGGAGTGAGCAATACTTAAAAACATGTATAGAGGACTCGTAGAAACCCCCAACGCTGTTAATCTTCCTCATCTTTCTTTCACTTCATGAGATGTTGGATGTTACAGTAACTACAAAAAAAAAATACTAAATGCTCCTGCTGTCCCCCCTCCCTTATGGCGTCTGTCTGCTGATTGTTTATTTGGATATAATTACGCTGGACTGTTTACTCCTTTAAATCTAGCTCACATCTTGCAAATCAATATTATTCACAGAACCTACTTTACACCTGAAAGACTTCATAGGATAAATGAATCAATTTCAGATCTTTGCCCTAGATGTAAGACAGAAACAGGCAGTCTAATTCACATGTTCTGGGAATGTAATTAAAACATTACTGGGGGTCAATGGGAGACTCTTAAAGAGATTTCTGGGTTTGAGATTCCTTGTTCACCCAAACTGGCTTTGTTAGGCGATATCTCTGACATCCCTTCTAATAAAAGGAATAAGGTGCTCCTAATCAAACTGGCCATGATTGCTGGCAACAAATATATTGCTCTATTATGGAAGAGTGCAGAACCCCCTCCTGTGTCCACGTGGCTTAAAGAAATCTCCTCATACATGATGTTTCGAAAAAATGGTGTTTAACCTCAAAAGAAAACCACCTCTCTTTGATAATTACTGGTCTGGAGGTAGGGGTGGGTGTGACTGGTCTTAGGTGTTTTTTTGTTGTATTATCTCTTTGTATTTTATTTGACTTATTTCTTTGTATACATTCTTACTGTAATAGTCTTTTTAATTTTTTGTAATAAGCTTTTTACACTCCTTTATATTTCTGTTCTGTAATTGTGTTATGTGTGAAAAAATCTAGCTCACATCCTTTGACGTTTTGCATACAGAATCAGTGCGACATCACAGGAGAATAAAAAATTCAGTGGGTGCATTTACATAAATGTACACAAACATGTCATACAAACTGGTCTGTCAACATATTTCACACCCTATCCTTCTCTAATATCCTATTTTAAATCAAACTGTTTGAATACATTCCTGATTACAGGGCCAGTTAAAACATATAGATGAAGCTGCACAATAGTAAATGGAAACCTCAAGGACACAATATCTGAAGTATCAGATGGAGGCACTGACTGACATGGAGGTTTACAGCTCAGATTGGAACTCCTCCAGCACTCCGGTTATTATCTCTTCGTCTCTCAGATCATGTTCAATGTTCAAAATGTCTTCACCCATCTCTTCATCAGATTTGGCGCCCTCCATGGAACCCTTCACGCGCTCCAGAAATTCAAGCAATAATGTTAAGTTTGAATAAACAGTAGTTGGTTCAGATTAAAAAATATTGCTTTCAACTTAATTTAAGTGTGCAATGATCTTGCTACAATACTTAACCTTTTTAAGATTTACAGCTGCGGAAAAAATTAAGAGACCACTTCAGCAGTATAATTTTCTCTTGTTTTATTATTTATAGGTTTGTCTTTGAGTTAAATTATTATTATTATTATTTTTTATTGTGTTCTATAAAATACTGAAAATGTTTCTCTGTGTTGAAATTCAACAAACACTGGAATGGCTGCCGTACATGTAGAGATAAAAATGTAAGACAAATGTGAAGTGGTTTTTTTAATTTTTTCCAGGGATATATAACACATTGAACCAGTTTTCACCACACACACTTGTATTTTTGTGTGTATTAGCTGCTATTGATGCACTTCCATTGATAATAAATGTAAGGAGAGGCTTTTAGAAGTACTATTTTTCAATATATTGTCTCATGACCATTTTATTACATTTTTTTCCAACATACTAGACTTCATCCTATCCATGGTGTCTGTTATTGTTTAATGTCTTCATTGTTTGATTACCACCATTGAATTGTCTGCCACATACTGGTTTGTTCCACCTGTGTTTGATATGTCATAAAAGTCTTTTGTGCTTTTGTGTATTCAGTATTAACTTCCTCACAACAAACTTACTTTAGTATATAAATTAAACACAACCAGTCACGTCTCCTTTCCCATGTGTACAAGACTCAGTCTCTCATCAGTTGAACTCACAGAGGGAGTCACGAGTGGTTATATCAAATGAACACGCATTAATTTGATGCTACTACAATCCATTCAAACATCACTCACCTCGCTGCGGAACTCCCTGGTAGATGTTGGGATGATATGAGAGGAAGTAGATAAAGCTTAAAGAGTCATGCTTGACACAGTTAGCACGTTTACTTTACAAGTGAACCGTGAGGATCTGGTTGACTCTGTAAAGCAGAAGACAGAACAAACAAGAGTGATTGAACGGAGGTGTGTTTCAGCAAATATGTATCCATCAAATCCTCATCCCGGACATCAGGTGCTTGGCCTTCCCAAATTAATTAAGATTTTTTTCTTACAAATGATAAAAGTGTGATTACCCCCACAGGCAAATTAAATATGTAAATACAACTGTAGAATGATTAAGATGTATTAATCCCCGAGTGTAAATTAAGTTTTTCACTCTTACATTTACACGCATAGTCTCAAATAGTCTCACAAACAGGACCTATAGACATGCTCGCTAATGAACAATCAATACTATAATTACTTTTCTCTTTTGAGCATCTCTGCCTTTTCCTTCCACTTTATTTTGGCTTTGTCAATAGTTCTATACTTTGGTGTTTTAGAAGCGTTCCAGTATTTCTTCTAAATCTATTTTTAAGAGAGGCGTGCAACAAGTCTTAGAATCAATGGAACATTGGTTAATGTTAAAAAAGATATTTAACCAGTGCTACAGAAAACATCTGTATCAAAAGTCCTGATCTTTCCATTCATTCCTTGTATCCACCTGACACACCCTCTGTAGTTTTGCATACTGCTTTGAACACCAGGAGGCAGTATTGGATATGTGTTACACCTGTTGGCAGTGACCTTTCTCCCAGCGCACATTTTGACTTCCCTTAAAAATACCAACATTAGGTATTGTACATACAAGAATCAAACGGACAGAAGTGATTTTAAATGCAGGTTAAAACACGGATGATTTGAGCAGATTTTTTCCACATAGAACACATTTCTTGTTGGTGCTTGTCTACGCCGGGATCCTGAGTCGTGGCCCTGCCTTTGCTGTGGTCTGATCTGATGCTCTCCTTACTACTTCTTTTTTTGAAATATATTTATTAAAGAGTGCAAATTCAACAGACCATTCAAACCCCCCCACCTTCCCAAGAACTGGACAATCGGTCACAGCATTGTATCTTTCACACACCCTGAAAAAACGTAACTTGACAAAGAAGAAAAAACGACACAAACAAAGACATCATAAAAGAAAAGAAAATATAACTAAAGGGGGAACATATAGACTTAGTCAGGGGGTAAGACTTTCAGGGATTTAAAATATGATATGAACGGCTGCCACATCTCTGAGTTTCCTGATCTTTTCTCATTTTAGGAAATTCATAACTTCCTGCAGCCATTGAGAGATGTTGTATTGATATTCTGCACAAACTGTAAAGTCCACTGAGACAAAAGTAACATGTGTGATGTTGGGCGATATAAATAAACTTTGATTGATTGACAGGAAAGAAACACTGTACAAAGACATGTTATACAAACAGTGTTTTTATTATTTTGAGCAGCAACATTGATTATTTGAACAGTACATGTATTCATTTACAGTTGCAGGTCAACACAGGTCCTTCCCCAATAACCTTTTTGTCATGAAATAAATGAATGATTTTAAAGCCAGTGCATTATGATATAAAGATGAAGCAGCTCAGTAAGAAATAGAAACCTCACAGATACATTGATGCAGTATCAGAGATGGAGGCACTGATTGACAGGGAGGTTACAATTCAGCCTGGTGCTCCTCCAGGGCTTGGACTAATATCTTCATTGCTCTCAGTGTCAGTTCAAGCTCCAAAATCCTAGCATCTAACTCCTCATAATCCCTTTTTATGAGAGGCCGGGCTTCCTCCATGAAGTCCTCAGTGCTCTTTAGAAATCCCTCCGCTAATGCAATGTATTCATGTGATCCTGCCCCTGTTTTCCTCATAAACACCATCATTGGGTCAAGGAGTCTCCAATATGCATTAGTGAACACTGAAAAGCTGTCCCTTTGAGCCTAATGTGGGAAGAAAACAGACGTCATGAGATGGCATCGAATCTATTTGCTGTGTTGTGTCCACTGTAGTGCACAAGGTCGCCAATGTCTGTCATCCTGTCAGTTTTCCATCACTGAAGTTACTCCAAAGAATTGATGTGACCCGTGGACTCACCTTCAAGTTGTCCAGGTCTTGTTCATCTTTCTGAAGGCTTTCCTTGAGCTTTTCCTGAAGAATCCATCATAAAAACAATCAGTTACATTTGGGAACATAGAAGCATGACAGCAGCTCTTATATATAGAAGTTAAGTCACTATTTATTTACCAGGTCGTTCTTATCCACCAGTGAAGCTGCGATGCAAACCAGACACAGCAGAGTGAAGAGGAAGAACATCCCCCCCGCTGCTCCTCTGCTTCTGGAGGAAACTGCTGCTGCCATCTCTGCTGTAATTTAAACTATTAGAGACAATGGAGCAATGTCCAAATATTTAGAGGCATTATATGTTCTGATCTCACCTGTGATGAGTGAAGGAGAGCGTCTGTACCGGTGATGGATGGAGGGGGATGATGTGATGCCTCACCTCCAAATGTTTTATACACTCCTTCCTGTGACCTCGCCCCCTGTGCTCTGATGCAGTTTGGCTATTTGTTATTTGTTGGTTTGTTGCATGCACTCCTTGGTATTTCTTCTATGTCATGCTGTCTCTTTAGTTTGCCTTTCCTAGAAAGAGTATTTAGGAGCTTCAACTCACAGGAATACACCAGCGTTATACTTGTCTATGGCGGAAAGTCCTTTGTTTTCCACATGACTCTCTCATTTTAGTTTTACTTTAACAGAATTAATATAAGACAGTTTCACTTCAGATACAAACTACAAAAAAGAATTACAAAAAACAGAGGAACGAAAAGTGCTTAGGCAGCATTTTACAAAACCAGGTCAAAATAAAGGATACCACACAATATGTACACTAGACATGGAAAGTTGTTGGAATAACCTTTTTATTTCAAGTCATGAGATACTGTCAGTTCTATTACAGGAACTTAACCATTTCAAATAAATGCTCTCGCTGCCACCACCCCCCCTGGCGTTTGTATCTGCAGGTATGTGTTGTGATTCCAAGCAAGACAGGTTACCTCGGTATCTCCCTGACACACCCTTTTAAGTTTTACTTACTCATAAATGATATATGAGGGTTTCAATATTAGTGTGAATACAAAACTGTACACAAAGAGGTATTACAAACAAGTATTGTTTTGTGCAACAACACTGAACGTAGGACAAATATGATTCTGGCTTCACAGGTTGATTGGCCTTATAGAACAGTTTGGATTAGGTCTCAGGACACATGTGTTGCACTATAGCAGAGAGCAAATGGTTAAACAAACAAAGCTTGATGTAGAAGCAGAGTCATTATTTGTTGAGTGACCATCACTGTTTTGGACCTTTGTTGCAGTCAGGGGAAATGAACACCAGTTTTCTAAATCTATTTTTAAGAGAGGCGTGCAACAAGTCTTAGAATCAATGGAACATTGGTTAATGTTAAAAAAGATATTTAACCAGTGCTACAGAAAACATCTGTATCAAAAGTCCTGATCTTTCCATTCATTCCTTGTATCCACCTGACACACCCTCTGTAGTTTTGCATACTGCTATGAACACCAGGAGGCAGTATTGGATATGTGTTACACCTGTTGGCAGTGACCTTTCTCCCAGCGCACATTTTGACTTCCCTTAAAAATACCAACATTAGGTATTGTACATACAAGAATCAAACGGACAGAAGTGATTTTAAATGCAGGTTAAAACACGGATGATTTGAGCAGATTTTTTCCACATAGAACACATTTCTTGTTGGTGCTTGTCTACGCCGGGATCCTGAGTCGTGGCCCTGCCTTTGCTGTGGTCTGATCTGATGCTCTCCTTACTACTTCTTTTTTTGAAATATATTTATTAAAGAGTGCAAATTCAACAGACCATTCAAACCCCCCCACCTTCCCAAGAACTGGAAAATCGGTCACAGCATTGTATCTTTCACACATCCTGAAAAAACGTAACTTGACAAAGAAGAAAAAACGACACAAACAAAGACATCATAAAAGAAAAGAAAATATAACTAAAGGGGGAACATATAGACTTAGTCAGGGGGTAAGACTTTCAGGGATTTAAAATATGATATGAACGGCTGCCACATCTCTGAGTTTCCTGATCTTTTCTCATTTTAGGAAATTCATAACTTCCTGCAGCCATTGAGAGATGTTGTATTGATATTCTGCACAAACTGTAAAGTCCACTGAGACAAAAGTAACATGTGTGATGTTGGGCGATATAAATAAACTTTGATTGATTGACAGGAAAGAAACACTGTACAAAGACATGTTATACAAACAGTGTTTTTATTATTTTGAGCAGCAACATTGATTATTTGAACAGTACATGTATTCATTTACAGTTGCAGGTCAACACAGGTCCTTCCCCAATAACATTTTTGTCATGAAATAAATGAATGATTTTAAAGCCAGTGCATTATGATATAAAGATGAAGCAGCTCAGTAAGAAATAGAAACCTCACAGATACATTGATGCAGTATCAGAGATGGAGGCACTGATTGACAGGGAGGTTACAATTCAGCCTGGTGCTCCTCCAGGGCTTGGACTAATATCTTCATTGCTCTGAGTTTCAGTTCGAGCTCCAAAATCCTAGCATCTAACTCCTCATAATCCCTTTTTATGAGAGGCCGGGCTTCCTCCATGAAGTCCTCAGTGCTCTTTAGAAATCCCTCCGCTAATGCAATGTATTCATGTGATCCTGCCCTGTTTTCCTCATAAACACCATCATTGGGTCAAGAGTCTCCAATATGCATTAGTGAACACTGAAAAGCTGTCCCTTTGAGCCTAATGTGGGAAGAAAACAGACGTCATGAGATGGCATCGAATCTATTTGCTGTGTTGTGTCCACTGTAGTGCACAAGGTCGCCAATGTCTGTCATCCTGTCAGTTTTCCATCACTGAAGTTACTCCAAAGAATTGATGTGACCCGTGGACTCACCTTCAAGTTGTCCAGGTCTTGTTCATCTTTCTGAAGCCTTTCCTTGAGCTTTTCCTGAAGAATCCATCATAAAAACAATCAGTTACATTTGGGAACATAGAAGCATGACAGCAGCTCTTATATATAGAAGTTAAGTCACTATTTATTTACCAGGTCGTTCTTATCCACCAGTGAAGCTGCGATGCAAACCAGACACAGCAGAGTGAAGAGGAAGAACATCCCCCCCGCTGCTCCTCTGCTTCTGGAGGAAACTGCTGCTGCCATCTCTGCTGTAATTTAAACTATTAGAGACAATGGAGCAATGTCCAAATATTTAGAGGCATTATATGTTCTGATCTCACCTGTGATGAGTGAAGGAGAGCGTCTGTACCGGTGATGGATGGAGGGGGATGATGTGATGCCTCACCTCCAAATGTTTTATACACTCCTTCCTGTGACCTCGCCCCCTGTGCTCTGATGCAGTTTGGCTATTTGTTATTTGTTGGTTTGTTGCATGCACTCCTTGGTATTTCTTCTATGTCATGCTGTCTCTTAAGTTTGCCTTTCCTAGAAAGAGTATTTAGGAGCTTCAACTCACAGGAATACACCAGCGTTATACTTGTCTATGGCGGAAAGTCCTTTGTTTTCCACATGACTCTCTCATTTTAGTTTTACTTTAACAGAATTAATATAAGACAGTTTCACTTCAGATACAAACTACAAAAAAGAATTACAAAAAACAGAGGAACGAAAAGTGCTTAGGCAGCATTTTACAAAACCAGGTCAAAATAAAGGATACCACACAATATGTACACTAGACATGGAAAGTTGTTGGAATAACCTTTTTATTTCAAGTCATGAGATACTGTCAGTTCTATTACAGTAACTTAACCATTTCAAATAAATGCTCTTGCTGTCCCCCCCCCCCTGGCGTTTGTATCTGCAGGTATGTGTTGTGATTCATTCCAAGCAAGACAGGTTACCTCGGTATCTCCCTGACACACCCTTTTAAGTTTTACTTACTCATAAATGATATATGAGGGTTTCAATATTAGTGTGAATACAAAACTGTACACAAAGAGGTATTACAAACAAGTATTGTTTTGTGCAACAACACTGAACGTAGGACAAATATGATTCTGGCTTCACAGGTTGATTGGCCTTATAGAACAGTTTGGATTAGGTCTCAGGACACATGTGTTGCACTATAGCAGAGAGCAAATGGTTAAACAAACAAAGCTTGATGTAGAAGCAGAGTCATTATTTGTTGAGTGACCATCACTGTTTTGGACCTTTGTTGCAGTCAGGGGAAATGAACACCAGGGGTCAGTATTTGATAATATCAGATGTTAAAGCTGTGGACTTGAGGCCTTTCTCACAGCACACATTTTCCCTTGACACAGTTAGAAAACACAATGATTATAACACTATCTAATAACTCTAAGGATGTCTCTGTTATTATCACACCTGTTTCTTTTCCCCCGGAACAAGTCAACATGTCTTCTGGGGAACTGCATTTACAGAACACTTTGACTTGTGTGATCTCTTTTTCCAAATATGTAACCACATTAGTTTTACTTTTTCATCACAGTTAGACCCATGAGGGTTTCACCTTATTGACTTTGAGTCTGATTACTTTTTTTGTGCAATATTTAAAAAAGGTGCATTATTCATTTGACTGTAAACAGTATTTATCATAAACACTGAAGACTATTAAATAAGGTGGTAATAGTAAACCTGTTACCCTCATTAATATCAGCATATATCAGAGAAAAAACATCAGTGCAAAGAAATCTGCCAAATGACCACTTCCATAGATGTAACACACACACACACACACACACACACACACACACACACACACACACACACACACACACACACACACACACACACACACACACACACACACACACACACACGGAGGAGAGATATACAGACTAAGACCGTTCACTTCCTAACAATCAATCAGGGCGATTGACATAAATGGTGGTGCTGCTACTCCGGGGGTCCTGCTTTCACGGGCAGCCTCCGTCACTACTGCGTCAGCACCGGTGAGCTCAGCGTTACCGGTGGGGAGGGGGGAGATAGGGAGGGAGGAAGGGAGAGAGGGAGGGAGAGAAACGGGGTGTTGCCGCCTCTGAGACTCACGCACCACAGAGTAACAGCAGCAGCAGTGCGAGGAACACAGCATCCCTCCATCCTTCTCTCTGGGAAAGCAACCACTGCCGTTTCTTCAATAATTGACGCCGTACGAAACCTTCTGCATTTTTAAACACAATCAAAGCAGAGACCGTGTGGAGATACACTGCACAGCGTCACCGGGAGAGAAGTAAGTGGGAGGAGAGCTTCAGCACTTCGGACAGCGAACATGGCTCCAATGGTGGAGGAAGGGGCTCAGCTCGGTGAGTCGCTTTTATTAACCTCAAATGTGTGAGGCTGCTAATTGTAGCCTCGTGCTTCTAAATCTTCGTAGAGTTATTAGTCGTTCTGCGTGACTCAAATGTAATAGCTAGCCGTATTATTGCGATATTTTATCACATTACATTATTTAAAGAAAATAACAATGATACATGTATCTGACAGCAGTAAAATGTAATTCATTTAGTAGAGCGAAAGTGAACGGCTTTGTCCAGTGTGTTGCCCAACTCGATACAATTACGTGTTTATGAATAACCTCCATTTTGCAGCTAGCTTAAAGGCGACAGCTAATTATTTGGAGAAACAGCCCATTGGGTGTGGGTGACTTCTTTTACGATATTAATATTAGAAAATGGTGTTACTACAGCACAGGTGGAGCCTGTAAAGCCTTTATTTCCCCTCGGTTCAGCTGCTCCCTCCCGTGGCTCCATCCATCTGTCTGTTGTTGTTGCCCTGAAAACAACTCCACCCAGGATGTTGGGGTGAAATATTAATGACAGGAGAAATCATGTGCTGTGTACTGACATGAGCTTACTATCCCTCCCTATTAAGATGCAGTCCCTTTTGGTTGCTAATCCACTAGATGGATACTATGCCTGCAACTATCACAGAATAATTAGTATATAGGCATCATTTCCATAGAATGATACAACAATTATGAATTACTTACAGGCCTATATGATCAGAAATGGCAGCAAGGAAGTGAAACTGTTGGGATATGTCATTGTTAACCTGTAAATTCCTGTACAAAAACACATTGTTTTTTAGTGTTAGCATTACAATTTCAGCCTCAGAATTAATAACCCATAATCTAATGCGAGTTAACTACAGTGCATATCATTCCAGTTAAAAAAGTCACAACTACCAGCGTGATCTCCCCCCCACCCCTCTCTCTGTGTCTCTTTGAATGGGTGTTAACCTGAGTGCTTTTCCACTGGCTGCCCTCTTGACTGCAGGAAATGCTGCACTTTTCCTCTATTGAAATTGACCTATTAACTAACTGCATGAGAAGGCAGCATGATTGCTGTTGAGTCACCGTTCAACACCACAAAACAAAAGACACAAGCATTGAGTGGCAAATATCCCAGTAATTTGTCTCCATAGTAACGTCTTAGTGGCAGTAAAGCAGACAAAAGTACCATTAAAATTAATTCTGACCTTAAAGTAGCACTTCTGTTGAAGGGGATGTGGCCGTATTCTCATTGAGTTAAATAAAATGATCCTTTTCTGGTATGAGAAATTTAAATAAATATAACACAGGGCCTATTACGAATGTCGGCACTGAACACAATACTTGCAAATGGGATATCACGGTGATCCATGATGCTTTGCCCAAAATAAATGTAATATAAAATTAGATTTGCCGTAATACATAAGCCTGTATCTGTTCTCTTTATCGGCCAGAATTTTCCAGATGTCTTCCATTAGAGGTCTCATCGTCAGTCAACAAAATGGACTGGCTTATCATAATAAATATACAATGATATTTGAGCCTTTTTCCTCTCTATTTTGTGCCGTAATAGAGGTCTTGTAACTTTCTATTCCAGCCATGTTTATAAGCCTGACATCAAGACATGTCATTAGATAGTTTTCTCAGCAGATATATACCAAAGGTTTCCTGTTGATGTACTCCAGCCAGATATGGAATATGAACAATCACCAACAGATTGTGTTGTTTTCATCTCCATCTGACTCAAAACTGCAGCCTGCGTCAGTCACAAAATGGAACCAGTTGCCTCAGTGCAACAATAAAATCTGTTGAGGTGAACTGTTGTTTTACTGTGGCTTGCTTCACAGTGTGTGGATAGACATTTCTAACCAATGAAATATTTCTCCTTCCCCCCCTGGACTCTCTACATCCTCCTCCACAGTGGCAGTGCCAGTAGGTGTTGCTGTGGTGAGTGTCTTCGGCCTTGTCTTCACTGTGTCAGCCTTTGCATGGATCTGCTGCCAGCGTAAAAACACCAAATCCCAGAAGACACCTCCTTATAAGTTTGTGCACATGCTCAAAGGGGTCGACATCTACCCGGAGAGCCTCAGCGGTAAGAAGAAGTTTGCTGCGGCTGCCGCCACCTCGAATAACGACACCAGTAAAACTGATGTTAATGGGAACTGCCACACTGCCACCACATTGAATCCCACCGGCACCGGTAAACTGGCCTCCAGTCCAAATGGATCGAAGCCGGAACTGCATCTGGATCTGGAGAAAAGGGACCTGAATGGAAACTTCACCACAAAACCATTTCATCACCACCACCAGAAGGTGCGCAGCTCCCCGGACCTGGAGCTGCCCTCTCCCCATGCTGGGTTCACACAACCTGGTGTGACGGACCACCGTGACATTCCCTCACCATCCAGCACCCTCTCCAGCCAGGCGCCCACCCCGGCTGTGGACAAGCCCCATGGAGAGGAGAGGGATGCTGGGCTGGGGACCCTCCACTTCTCCCTGGAATACCAGCCGGAGAAGAAGGCCTTCATCGTCCATATCAAGGTACTGTGTGTGTTCCTGATTAGGTGTTGTTTTTCTGATCAATATAGCTTCATTGACTGATTGATGACTTTTTGCTGCAGGAAGCCCATGGCCTGACCCCGACTGATGAGCAGTCCCTGACCTCTGACCCTTACATCAAGCTGACCCTGCTGCCTGAGAAAAAGCACCGGGTGAAGACCAGGGTCCTGAGGAAGACGCTGGACCCCGCCTTTGATGAGACCTTTAGCTTCTATGGGATCCCGCTGGCCCGAGTGTCAGATTTGGCCCTCCACTTCATGGTGCTGAGCTTTGATAGGTTCTCCCGTGATGAGGTCATCGGAGAGACCCTCGTACCCTTGTCTGGGATCGACTTATCCGAGGGGCGCGTCCTGATGAGCCGGGAGATCATCAAGAAAAATCTCAAGGTAAGATCTCAAACAATTTTCCGGAGTTTTAACCTTTTAATTTGATTATTTTATCATATACGTTTTTTAGGCAGATTATTTGGGATCAAATTAATGACACATTGTGTTTTAAATGATTTTAGACATGCAAGCATATTTATTTTATATAGCAAATTACAAAACTGCCCTTGTGCTACCAAATTGCCAATATGAATCAGTGCAAAAATCTGTACATAATTGTCCTTAAATCCAATTTGTCATTTAAATTGAATGATTTGTTATCACGAACCCGGGTGAATTGTTTCATACTGCTTTCAAGTGTTCATTTAGCTCTAATGGCATTTTGCAAATGCGTTGTAGCAGTTCACACACATTGTATCAGTCACTAGTTAAGTTATCTGTTGTTGTTGAATGAAGCAAATGGGGGTTAAGAAATGCATCCCATGTGATGAGGAGATGAGATCTGTTGCACCAATATGGATTTGACAGCTGATGCTGAGGTCTGTTGTTGTTCTTAAATGAACTGTTGTGAGTTTGGATTTATGAAAGTCTTTATTGTTCTTTTTTTTTTGTCTCAACCCATTCAGCTTCAGGTTATTATCCCCTTCATTGAGTTAAACAAATTCTAAAGGACCCAAAATTTGAATTTAACCTTGCTTTCAGTAACACAAAATATGGCTAATTTATATTTTCTTCAGAGAAGATCTGTTTGTCAATCAAACACACAGAAAAAAAGAAAGTAGGGGACAGTGACAGGGACATTTTTACAATCCCAGTGGTGTATTGGATGGAGTGATATCTACACCACACCCTTATGGATCTAGGGGATGGTGGTCAATATACTTGCTACTGCAGATTGGCTGTTCCTGGCAACTGTAAGGACCACAAATGTACTTTTCCAGTCATACACTTTCCTTTTAGAGAAATGTCATTTACTGTGGTATCACAGCCATTTATGCAATGTGAGATGGAGACAACTGTGACAAAAAATGGGTATATTTCCCAGAAATGCATTGGGCTAAACTTGGATAATAACAGCAGGGTTGGCTGCATTACATCCAGGTGAATTTAAACTGCTGTAAGATGATATCTCTATCCCTATCTGTCTGTGGTCTGGGATACAGCAGATGGTTTGGCTGTACATGAGGATTCGTCCATTACAGGTGGAATGTGAGATGATATCAATGTAATTATAGAACTGTGGGCTCTGCTTTAATGGAAGCACTGTGCCTAGGTGGGAGAGGATATGTTCATGTGTAATATCTTCAAAGATCTCTGAAAGGATGTAGCGCTCCAGAGAAGTGCCGGGAATTCAGATACTGAGAAATAATAAAACCCCCCTGAGCAGAGCTCCCTTCTGCAATTTTATCATCAAGTGGATTATATTTCTCAAAAGATGTTCTGCTGGCTCTCTCCAGGCTGAGACGCATTGCTTTTTCAGTTCCATTTCTCATTTGGGTCCCAGGAGAGACGTGTCTAACAAAGCTCTGCTGCAGGGAGGGGTCTGCTGTGCCCGAACGCTTTTTAGTGCAATCCACAGAAAATGTGTTTACGGATCCAGCATATGTTTTGCAGTGCTCTTCTGGATGTTTTTGTATTTGAATTTTGACTAGTGAAAAGAAAACCGTAGTTGTTGGAATGTAAATGTTTCTTTATATAAAGACAGCATCCTGGAACTTTTTTAAGTGCGTTAGAAAAAGCCACCTAACATAAAAGTGGAAACAACATTTGTTGGTCTTTTCAGAGTGCCTAAACAGAACAGTTCACAAATATCACATCCAGTATTAAATATGTCCATGGCAACAATGTGTGTGACACATTTTGGCTGAATCCTCTCATTTAGAGCCGTCTACTTTGTCTCTCTGATTAGAAGCAGCCCTTTGCTAGGGTGGTGGCTCTCTTTGTGTGAGTGGCATAGATTTTGCATCACTGCTTCGTGTGTGTGTGTGTGTGTGTGTGTGTGTGTGTGTGTGTGTGTGTGTGTGTGTGTGTGAGAATACAGGGGTTCAGAGAATCGATACAGCGCGTCTCAAACAGTGTAGCCATCGCCCTTTTGTCCCCGTAGAGAATGATAAAAAGGAATACAGGATATATTTTTTTCTTGTCTAATAAATCTCCCTAGAGGAACGGTAAATCTGCGACACACTTTCAGAGACTTAAACATCATGTTTGTGCTGGAAGTTGTCTTTATCTTCGTACTACTTCTCTTTGCCATGGAAACCATGAGCCGAGGCATGACATCGCGTTAGGTGTGATCACAGCATCCGAGGCGCCAACTCTCCTGGGAGTGGACACAGACATGATGTGTGTGTATCGCAAGTCGAGTACAGAACAGGGAGCTTCTCAGTCACACATTTTTGCAAGTTGTGACTTGAGAACACACCGTATGAGCAGGTGTGCTTATTAAGTCGACAGCCATTTAATCTGGCACAATTTGTGGAGGCAGGTTTCACCACATCATTGTTGATAATAGCTAAGTAACTTATTTTTAGGATTAATACATAGATTTGCTAATAGTTACATCATATAATGCATGACTATATGAAATCTTTGGATATTTTTCCTTTGTTAAACTTGAAGGAAAGAAAGATGTACATACAGGATGATGGCATTTATGAACCCCTACTCTGTCTCTCCACAGAAGTCCTCAGGTCGAGGGGAGCTGCTTCTCTCCCTGTGCTACCAGTCCACCACCAACACTCTGACTGTGGTCGTCCTCAAAGCTCGCCACCTGCCCAAGACTGAAAACAATGGACCTACAGGTACAAACACATGTAGAGAAACATATCAAATGCCATCCACAAATGCATTTGTGCCTCACCCTCCTCCACATAACCATGAACAGATAAAACGAAATCACTCTCCTTTTCCTGCCAAGCAGCCCAGACTACTTTGGATGCAGTGATAGTTTCCATTATGACACCGCCACCGCACTGAAGTAATCTGATCAGGATGTGATAGAGAGCACTTTAGTGACAAGCACACACACACATACGCACACCAAGTGTTTACTCAGCCTCTTTTGTCCTCATCACGAACATCCATCATTTCCGCTCCATCGATCGCCGTATTGATCGGGCTTAGGAATAATATGCCACTCTAGAACCGCTGCAGGGATAGTCACCAAGCCCTTTTTTTTTGCTTTTGACCTTACTTTGATCATTGTCCTTCTCTAGATCCGTACGTCAAGGTGAACATGTACAACGGCAAGAAGCGTGTGTGTAAGAAGAAGACCCACGTGAAGAAGTGTTCCCCTAACCCGGTCTTCAACGAGCTCTTTGTCTTTGATCTGCCCTCCGAAGAGGGCCTGAGGGACACCAGCGTGGAGCTGCTGCTGATGGACTCAGACATGGGCAACTCCCGCTGCCCCAACACCGTCCTGGGACGTGTGGTGCTGGGCACATCGGTGGCGGGCACGTCTGGCGAGCACTGGAGGGAGATCTGCGAGCACCCGCGCCGCCAGATCGCCAAATGGCACGGTTTGTCGGAGGATTAGAAGGGGGTTGGTATTTGATCTGGTCCAACCACGAGAGGGATGGATTGAGGATGGGCGGAATTAAACACATTGGACTTTCAGTGGGGGCGGGTGGGAAACAAGGGGAGGGGCTTTGATGTTGTTGGGGTGGAAGGGGGTCATTTGAAGTGATGTCATCATTCAATCAATCATTCACTTTGAAGTTATCGGGGTTCGGCGGGGAGGGCGGGCCATGACAAAGGGAACCCTGTAGCTTTAAATGAACCCAAAGACTGTCCCAGAAAATCACCTGGTAACATGCAACATTATCTCCATGGCAACAATCAATTGTCAAGGTAACAGTGTGCAGTGCAGAATGTCTTAAATGTCGCAATTACTCTTCTTCTTTATCTCTTCTTCTTTTCTTTTTGTTCTTCTTCTTCTCTTTCTTTGGCTATTCCTCCTATAAATAGTAACCTAGTTCATCGTATGAAAACCAGAATGAACCACATCTGACAACGCTGTAAAAAATGTGGATTATTAAAAGTTTATTTTATAATGAAAATGTTTTCTTCATAAAGATGTAGATTGGTTTTATTTATGTTCTTGTTTTGTACTCTTATGGTTGATTTGTTGGACATGTTTTGTAAGTATAAGTGGTATTGCATATATGATTACATATTGAGTACAAGACAGCCTAAATTAGGTGGTTCGAGAAAAAAGATTAGAAAAGACCGAGTGCACTGGGGACAGTTGGCTGTGTGTGTGTGTGTGTGTGTGTGTGTGTACGAGTGTGTGTGCGTGCGAGTGTGTGTGCGTGTGTGCATGTGTGTTAGCTCTACAGAAATGTAAGCCACATAATGTTTACTGTAGGTGTTTTGTCCCCCTTACTGTGAGCACAAAGACAGGTGAAATGCAAATGTATGTACCTTACTATAAAATATGGCAAGTTCTGAGAAAGAAAACAGAGTTTGAAGTATTTATTTCACAAGCACGTGGGTGTGTGTGTTTGTTGCAAATACCTGAATACCATTAGACGCAACGTCACATCCAACAGCTCCATTTCCCGGAAATCA
Source organism: Eleginops maclovinus (assembly GCF_036324505.1). Lineage (NCBI taxonomy): Eukaryota > Metazoa > Chordata > Actinopteri > Perciformes > Eleginopidae > Eleginops > Eleginops maclovinus. The sequence goes on from NC_086362.1 coordinate 9,974,160, forward strand.
CTCATAAGATTGTTCTAAGGTAAAATGCTGTTTTAATATTATAACACCACAAACATAATCTGGTTATGGATTGGCGTCCTGACCTCAGCATCCTGAGGGATGACATCACTGGGCCCATGTCCACGTCTGATGATGTAATAAGTGCTGAGTGGCTAAGTGCTCGAGGATGTAGTCATCGAGTCTGAATTTAATATCGGCTAAGTGGTTCAGTGAGGAAGGGCAGCTGGCTCAGCACGATTGCTTTTTTATTCCTTTCCTAAAAATAGAGATTAAACTAAGAATTGTAACCTCTGTCTTTGTACTGCCTCTTCTCCCAGTGTTTGCTTTAGTCTCCTCTGTTTCATCATGTGTTTGCTGCTGAAACCTCTAGAGAAGTGGGATGTTATGTCACTCTGCCCTTCCTCAGTGGACTTGACCTGGGACAGCGCTCTCTGAGAAGGCTTTCTATTTAAAACCTCTGCTGTCATCTTAAAGCAATACAAAACAACTGTGCAATGTGCAGTATGACTACCATCCCCCTATTCCTCATTTCGTCTGGCTTACTAATCACGATTAAGCCATTTAGAAGATGCTCTTATGTGAAGTCTTAAACAGTGTCCTGAACAGTGACTGAGTTAGTGTGTGCAATCTGCATGAAATGCCATTTTCAGAGCTAATGAAACCCTCCAGCATCAAATCTACCACACACTTTCCCCCACTTTTAAAATTGTTCAGACGTATTGATCAAAGCGATTCCTCCCTACTAGTTTACTCTACTTTCATGCTTGTCTCTGAAAAACATAATTCAAAAGATGAAACACTGGTGCAGAAAAAAAGACAATCAATGAAAAGAAGAGCAATATCTCCCCCAAACTAATAATGATAGTGCCGCAGAAAGATTCTTCAAAAGACCTCAAGGTTCTCTTTTGATAGAAAATGATTATTTGATTATGCCTAAACTATTTATGTTTTCAACCATTTAGTGACTCTAATTTAATTTGTGTAGCTTTTTGTTTTCTCATTGATTGAATAGGCAGACAGCCTTTCAGCCGCCCTGAACCTCTCAGACACACTCCTTCACATCCTTCAGATTCCACACTTATTTTACAGCCACTTCAGCTCAGACTCAGGAAACTGGTGCAGCTGAAGAGACTACTGTGTGTAGAGGAACAGCATACATTAGCATGCTAAGTACTGAAAGGTGTGTTTAATGCATCCACAGTACAGCAGAAAGCACTGCGAGACACTTCTGTGATGCAGAACTTGACCCTTGACATCCTCAATACAATCTGTTCACACACACACACACACACACACACACACACACACACACACGCACACATTTTTGCCCTTATGTACATCAATATGTGCCTTGTCTTGATCTAGACATCTGTCCCTGTGAGGTCAAGTCAATCTGTTGCTGCAGGAATCGAATACAATCACTCAGTGTGTCTCTGCTTAGAATACAGAGAAGGCCTTAAATGTGTGTGTGCATGTATTTGTGTGGAAGAGGGTGCTTTGTCCTAATTAGGGATCTTATGGGAGAGTACACGAACCAAATGAGATATTTCTGTACTTATTATTGCCTCTCATTACCAACGTCTCTTAGTCCAAATTACCCGGCTCCTTTTATGCTGCAAATAAAAAGAGGCATCACTGTAAATGACCGAAAAAGCTGTAATGGGCTAGATATTATGTGAATTAGAGACGCAGGGGTATTAAAAGAGAAAATATGAAGTCTGATCTGGGTTGCCCAGCTGTTCGTAGATGTGTAGTCTTGCTATCAGCTATTATTTAGTTTTATCTACACAAAATAAATGTACTTAATTTGGATTGCGCTTAAACACACCTGAATTTCAGTTTAATACGTGCAATTTGGTTGCCAGGAAACATTGTTAGTGCAGTGTGGAAATCAATGAAAATAAATTGTAATGTATTCAACTTTACTGTCAATCATAGCTATCAGATGGAGAAATGTGTGTTTGGAGTTAGTTTACATTTTTTGATTGAGGTTTTTTTTTAAGTCCTATCCGATTGCATCATTATTCAACGGCATTCTGATTGAGTGTCAGGTCAAATAAGTCGATATATTAATAAGAATTATTCCTAGCACCAGTTTTATGGCTCCTGGTCTCTGAAATACACCACAAATTAGATTGTGAGTCGACTAAAGATCAATCTGCAGAGGGAGGAGATGAAATGAGGAGATGAAAGTTTTCAAAGTGACACCACAGGAGTGGAGGAGGGTTAGATAGATGGCTGGATGGATAGATGGGAAGAAGAGGTGAGAGAAGAGTCAGACAGGAAGGAAGAAAGGTGGGGAGAGGGATGAAATAAGGCCAAGTTGAGATATGAGGTAGAGGAGAGGGAGACTGGAATGAGAAAGTCGAACAAGGGTGAAAGAGAGATGAGTCGGCGATGATGAGTGTGGGTTAGCAGGAGGTGTAGGAGGATTTCTGAGGGTCGTTTCAGATAATGAAATGACAGGAATGTAATGAAGAGGCTCTGCTCTTTTTACTATTACTGTCATACTTCATAAGGGGCAAACTACACCCACCATCCTGTGCATATCTAATGTGCAGTTTCATAAGGATTCAGTTTAAGTGGTGTTAGGTTCAAAATGAGGAATGAGGAAATAAAAACATTACGTTTTAGCTTAAGATACATTTTTTACATACTGTAAGATAACACAGAGTTGTATTACCTCAGTCATGTAATAAATTAAATGATACTACGTTGCTTTCATTGGCTACATTTGTTAAAATAAATCCAAGTACATTTTTAGTTTGGACTATCAATCCATACTCTCCTTCTTTTTCAGCCCTTATACTACATCACATACATTTCTTTCTTGCTCCCGACATAATTACTAATACCAGTATAGCTCACCGCCTTCTTGTTTATCAGGGGGCCACGTTGTGAATACATAGCAGGCCCCTCTAAACCATATCAGCGAGGCTGAAAACGACTGAAATTGGCCATTTAATGGGCTGATAACATTCAAAGCCTGAAATATATGTTCATTATGATTACTTGTTATCTAATTTTTGTTGCAATAACTATAATTTCCTCTTTATTTTCACCATTACATCATTAAACCATCATAATCAAATAGTTATGTCAGCTTGAAGCAATACTTTTTATAATGTGCTAACACATAAAACATCAAAATCCCCTCTGTTTTACAGTGTCTTACTGACCAAAGCATGTGAGTTACTGGAAAACATGTTTTGTTTATGTTTGTACATGTACAGTAATTCTCAGAAATCTATATATAACATTTTATGTAACCCTCAAGGCTGCGCTTGAGATGAGATGAAAGAGAGGTATTTATATAACCTGTTATCAGTGTTGTATCTGAACCTGAGGCACACTAACACAAATACACAGAAGGGTCTGTCTGTCTGCCTGCCTGCCTGCCTGCCTGCCTGCCTGCCTGCCTGCCTGCCTGCCTGCCTGTCTGTCTGTCTGTCTGTCTGTCTGTCTGTCTGTCTGTCTGTCTGTCTGTCTGTCTGTCTGTCTGTCTGTCTGTCTGTCTGTCTGTCTGTCTGTCTGTCTGTCTGTCTGTCTGTCTGTCTGTCTGTCTGTCTGTCTGTCTGTCTGTCTGTCTAATGCACTGTGGCACAGATGGGGTGAGTCATCATGGAAATTAACTTCAGACACACAGACAAGTTTTATTGAGTCCTTTATGTTCAGCAAACACACCCACTGAAACATTGAACACCCATTAATGTATACCTTTGCACACACAGTACACACCCATAAAACCATATTTACACTAATTATTGTACACTTTGAAGTGCATATTCCAAGCAACCGCGATCATTGACTCTAAAGGGACAATAACATCTACCATCCGCTTCAATGCTCGATACAAAACCCACACACACTAATGACCCGTTTTGTGGGGACTGAAGGCTGCCCATTAGTCAGGTTTGTGAGAGCAGAGAGAAAAAGATTAGTTAACGGCTGGAGGCGTTAGAGGGGAAAACGCTGACATTAGTTAATGAGAGCAAACAATCGCTTGGGGAGTTTCTGCACAACATGGGACAAACCAAGTGTCAGTGTAACATACTGTGAAATATTTACACTTTTTTCTTTAGCTATTCTTTTAACTCTAAAACATGTAATCCCTTAATGTGTTTGGAACTGCTTCATTTGAATATCCTATGTAAGCGGTTATGTGTTGTGGGAGGCTGTCTGCAAGCTTTCATAGCACTGATTAACAACCCTGCAGGGAGGAACCAATCAGCTGCTTTTGTGTTCAGTTAAAATAAAATCTGAAGGACTAATTATATGCAAAGTCTGCTTTAAGTTCCATACTCCACAGGTCCCCCTCAGACAGAATCAGAGTTGGCTTCAACATATTTAAAGTATCTCAATCTATTCCGGTATTACCATATCAAGTATCAAGTAAGGCAATGTTAAGTCATGTGTTCATGTTATACCTGTTTATTTACAACATTTGGAGGTAAAAAATATTTGTTTTCAACCTGAATCAAAAATATTAAGGAATGTTGTGAAGCACTCCTGTCAAACCTGTCCAAATGCATTGGTCTTCATTTTAAAACAATCTGGACGAAATTAGATCAAGAAGTATTAGTAGAGGTTGTTAGTGAATTGCAGCCTCACTCACTTTAACCAATCGAGACACATCCTGCGACATTTCAACCAATGAAGTAGAGGATCCATATGTGTTACCAAGGCAACCGCCACAGTCCCTATCCTTGAGAAAGGCGGCAAAAGAGATTTACAGCAAAACCCTGTTGGGTTTACGACACAGAGCCTGTAAAAGATGCAGCCACTTGGGGGCAAGAGCACGTGTGTGTGTGTGTGTGTATGTGTGTGCCTTAAACAGACACACGTGCTCTTGCCCCCAGGTGGCTGCACACACACACACACACACACACACACACACACACACACACACACACACACACACACACACACACACACACACACACACACACGGACACACACCAAAGGTTAAAAACAGGTTTGCTGGTCTCTTGCCTTGACATTACCTTTGCTGTCATGGCAACTGTAGTAGGTAGCAGGGCGGTGGAGAGCCAGAGAGACGCAGAGAGGGGATATATACCAGAGGAGGAGAAGTTGGAGGAGAAGGATTGTAGTGCAGGAGGCAGGAGATGGATGGGGAACGGGGGGGGGGGGGGGGGGCAGCCTGAAATATTGGGCAGGAGAAGGACAATGATTTCGCCCATGTGGTCCCTTACAGAGCACTATAATAGTTGGGTCAAGCTTTAAATATGGTAAAGATATACTGTAAGTATTATATTTCATATAATGGCCTTTAGAACATACACTCATTTGATGTATTGACTATTAAGACTAATTAGAGACCAATCTATTGGTATTTGCAAAGCCTGGTTAGAATCCTGTCTAATTATGTATGCCAAATCTTCCCAGCAGCATCAATTACATTATACTTTCATTTCAAAAGTATCACGTCCAACATCATCCAACAACATAATGACAACATATCTAAAAGTACTTTTGACTTGTTTCGAAAATGTATTAAGCAGTAGCCATTTAATTCTTCACAAAAAGGAAATGTAAAATGAGTCTTCCAGATTGAATCCCCAGTTTGACATACCCTCATCAGCTTTATCGCCTCATATTTCCACAGCTGGTGCAGAGACGACGAAAGGTGTGGCTAATGGTCTGCAGAGAGGAGGGCAGGGGAAGATCAAAGGGGCAACCAAATCAGAGCCCGGATGATTGTGAGAGAGTGTGAGATTGGTGGGAATTTCATGAGTCGTTAACAGATGTTTTACAGCCCAGGGCGACACATGAAGGGATTGAAAAACTTCCTTTTGATCCCTACCGTACCATTCTCCCTAGTTTCTCTCCCTGTCTGTGTTTCTTCACTTTTTATTTATCACTGTGCAATTCTCAGAACTCCCTCTCCTCTTCCTCACTGCATCAGCTTTCAGATGCAGCTCTCGTAACCACTCTGCTGTCTCTGCCAGCCTCTCACACACACACACACACACACACACACACACACACACACACACACACACACACACACACACACACACACACACACACACACACACACACACACACACACACACACACCATGTTGTAAAACCACAGAGTTTGTGTATCCTCGATTGCCCTTCCTTCTTACCTCTGTCAGTCTTTTCGTCCCGTATACAACATACATACAATGTGATACTTTTTTTATGTTCACTGATGTAAAAGAAAGGAATTAATAAATAATCGAGGGAAGTATAGACTACACTAAAGTGAGATGCGATGCATGACTCACCAGCTGTCATTACATGACAATTGACACGTAATACACACAAACACACACACACAGTCACACACTGCTCTGCACATATTCAATTCAGCCCATGTTTGAAACTAAGCTCAGTGTAATTACTTGCTTAACATTTTGCTGACTATCACTGTGTGCGTGCGTGCGTGCGTGCGTGCGTGCGTGCGTGTGTTCAATTTCCATGTTGAATCTTTGATAACCTCACGTCTTGTTTTATTGTCTGTGATAATTTCATTTTGATAATTGATGCTGTTAATGGTCACCTGTGTCGCATTACAGAGAAAGTCATATTCTCAGTGATAACCATTTAAATATATTAATTTCAAAATGTTATTTTCTTTTTTTTGAAAATTGGAAGTTAACTTTTGCAAAGGCCGAGAAAGATAGATATGTTTAAATAGGCAAAAAAGAAGTTATATTATAAATATGTAATATGGGGTTTGTCCACACACACTGTTTCCATGTTTGTTTGCTTTTATATTATAGTGCCCCAGCAGGGACGCCCCCCTGAAACAAACTCTTCGACATAAGTCTCTTTTTATGTGTTGGTTTGACGTCACCCTTCCTGTGTTTCACATGCAGCACAATGCACAGCCATCAAAGTGACTGATAGGATGCTGGACATTGTGAAACTCAGATCCGATCACAGACTACTTCTGCTATAAATGGCTCTTTGGAGTTCACGGCTGCTGGGCTCGCTGGATTAGCAGCTCAAGCATGCATTTGCAGTTGAGGCTTTTAGACTATTAATTTGCATAAAATTCAAAGGGAACAAAATCATGCACCTTTGTTCATGCATCTAAGATAGAAAAATGCAACACTGGGAATCTTATCAATTCAGCCCCTCTTTACAGAACCAAAATCCTGTTTCATTCAAATGGAGGCTAAAATTGATAGTTCTGTTGAGCTGAGAAGACTCTCCGACACCACTAAGTCATCCTCCTCCACTTCTTGTTCTCCAGATTTAGCAAAGCCAACCTTGATTTAAGAGGGTAAGTCAGGGCCAGGACCCCCGGAGACAGGAAGCTGTTGTGGGCTTAGTGGAGGCTCGGTGCTGGTTTGTCCAGCTCCCAGAGGTGGTGAAAAGACAGAAATCTACATTGCTATGTTAAATTGCAATGGATATGATATGCCACTTTATAATATGCCATTTTAAATGAATTTCCACCTTGACTTTGCACTGGATAAAGAGGGAGTGCAGTGATGGGGGTCGATGGAGTTAAAGAAGCAAAGCAGGGTCTGATGATTTTCTGGGTCAATGGCAGCACCACTTACTTGTTAACTGACAAAAGGAGAGATACACAAACACAGGTAGAAAGCAGACAAACACACACACCCTTGCAGAGTGGATCGTTAGGGCTTAGCCCCCGTAATGATCCCTTGTCTTCATCTGCTGCTGCTGGTTAATTGCTCAGCCGCTGGAGGCGAAAGCTATCGACCGGCTTGACACAATCCCATGACTCTCTCCGAGAAAAAAAGGGTTAGGCCACTGCAACATTAAAGATTCCTTCATATCTGCTAAGTGAGCAAATTATATTTTTAGATTCAGGTCACAAGAACATTCAATGAGAGCATGTTGGGTGGATAGTGTAACAGAAGATGAGGTTAATCGAACGTGTAATCTAAGATCAGTAAGGGAGAAAAAACAAAAATTCTCGAGGGAGTGGCACTGTATTCTAAGCTGGGAAACAATTTGAGTATACTTTATGTCTTGTGAGACAGCATCCCCTCAATGTCTACTTATATTAAATATTGAGTGCCCAATCTTCTACTGGCAATAGACTTCAGTTATAAAACTGTCTGAAATTACTCCCTTTACCTTCCCTTGTTTACTTCCTTAATGGGTTTAGGAGATATTTTGTTTCTATTGAGGCAAGAACACTGTACGGACCTCCCTACTTTGGATTCAAATTGCTTTTGAAATGAGTAAACAAGTTGAAAGAACTGGGAAAGTGAAAGCCCAAACGAGACATGTTTTCTTTCCAGCAAGGCTTACATATTTATTTCCATTCAGCTATGTTTTTTTAGCATCAGATCAGAGGAAGGAAGATAAAATGCTGATTTAACGCAGGACCTTTTGGGGCAAGGCATCCCAAACTCCCTGTCAAGCTTTCACAGAAAACCACTGTTTTTACAGTGTGATCAAACAGCTGACACAAGCTAAAAAAGGACCAAGGATCAAGGACATCATTTTGAGGATTTAAGTCTTGAAATGCCATAGAAAATGGCTAGATGATATGAATACTGTTCAGCATACAGTATACAAACAGTTAAGACCACTCTTGGATTGAGAAGTGAAGGAATGAAGAGAACCAACAGTGTACCTTTCTTACTTTTCTTTAATATCAAAGCTGGCCTTAACTGGGTCACAACACTTGCATTGATGTGTGTTATAGTTCAGTTAATATAAAACATAAACACATATACAGTATATATATAGCAGGAAGACATATACACCCCTTCTCCACTGACACAACAATACTGCAAGGAACAAATTATCCCTCTGCAGTTTGGGTAAAGCTCAAGGGCACTTTAGGTAAAATAATTTTTGAAAACTCTTTTGTTAGATTCTTGTTCAATTTGGCTTCTGTGATATAACCTTGGGGAGTTAATTGGATCCTTAAATGGACTTTACATTGCTGCAGAAATTCCAATTCAGCATGAGATAAAGTCTACAAAGTGGTCAATTATTTCCCATTGGGTCAGCTATGTTTTGATATACCACCACCTTTTTGATAATTTCCTTTTCTAACATTTGAGCCCAGTCCTCTACTATAGACAAGGCTCAAATTGCTGCAAAGACACAAAGTGTCCAATAACGAGTTATGCACGTGTTATTTAGAAAATAAAAGAAATTATGGGTGAAATACTAATTTTGAAGAACAGTTAGATTTAGCAATAGGAGATTTGCTGTATCTTTGGAATCGGGAACCATCTACTTATAGGCTACTGAGTTCATGGGTTTACACATCAAAATCAGTAATGTGCATGTGAGAAAGAGATACAATCTTGGAATTATCTCAAGTAACTCAAATAGCAGCTTAAATGTAGTCTGAATATGAATATTTTATCATAATCCTTAACCCTTGTTTGGTCATCCAATTCATATTTTTGTTAGAGTGAATTTCAAATGATGTGTGGATGCATGAAATGAGCTGAACATCTGCCGCAGATATTGTACATCTTAAATTAATGCAGCTGCAGAAAATAGCATGCTTTATCAGATTAGTTCAATAACATTGTGAGTGATAGAACTCTTTAACAGATTTCTGCTTTCAATTAACATACCGGAAATGATAGTGTACCTATGGTGGGGCTAGCAGTACATGGACAGTATAGAATATGAAGACATAATGCAAATTAAGTACAAGCTCACAATGGTTTATAGTTAGCATTGGTGTACCCCTGCATAGTTTAACAAGGTTGCAGCACCTGCCCTAATGAATCAGTGATTAAATGCACCTCCCAACGAGCACGATACTTGCCTTATATCAAACACACCTCGGATGATGCCATGTGGGCTAGCAGCACGCGCACGTCTGGCTAATGCTAACATTTTAAAATGCCTCCACTCAGAAAATTATACTTCAATGAAGTCCGTGAAGTCTTTCTGTGGTGCCGGTACGTTTGTGACATGTTTCAGAATTCGAGGAGGGACACAAAAAAAACGTGTTATAATGTATCACAGAGTGAGTGGACTGTAGCGTTGAGAATGAACTAGCTAAGATGAACCTGGAGCTGATTGAGAATGACTTCTTGGTGCACACCCACAGAATGGCTTCCATCATTGTAGGTAAGTTCAACAACAATGTACGTGTAGTTTCTCTTTTGCATTTGTTAGAAATAATCAATATATTGAAACAGAACATTAAAAGATAATTCACTGTTTCAGGAAGGATCATATTTATCCAATTCCGGTAGTATTACCGGATGTTGTTTTTAGCCTCAGTTAGCATATAGCTAATATTGTATTGTATGAGTGGAGGGTTTCAAGGTTTCAAGGCTTTATTGGTCATATGCACAGCATATACAACGTATATGTTGGCAATGAAAATCTTATATCCCATGCTCCTCCAACAACTCAACATACATGGTGCAAATAAGATAGATAAAATAGTGCAAAAAGAGAGAAGAATATTTACAGTAACAACAATAAAGATTTAAGGATGTGAAATATATACATATGTGGAATACATTGAGAGTATTTAAATACTTTACACTGTTGAATGAGGAGGTATGGACAGATGCATATATTATGTATAACAGATGTATATGGCAGATATGTATAATATATAGATATGTGTACTATAAACAGATATGTATGGCAGATGTATATAATATTATATATATATATATATATATATATATATATATTTGTGTATGTGTGTACTATAAACAGATGTGAGTAGACATTCACAGAGCTCAGGAGTTCAGCAGTCTTATAGCCTGTGGTATAAAACTGTCCCTGAGTCTGGTGGTCTTGGTCCGGATGCTGCGGTACCGTCTGCCAGACGGCAGCAGACAGAACAGATTGTTGCTGGGGTGATGGGGGTCCTTTAATATCCTACCGGCCTTCTTCCTACACCGCTGGGTGTAGAGGTCCTCCATGGATGGCAGCTCCCTCCTGGTGATGTGCTGAGCAGTTTTCACCACCCTCTGTAGAGTCTTACGGTTGAGGGTGGTGCAACTGCCATACCAGGCGGTGATGCAGCCAGTCAGGATACTCTCGATGGTGCACCTGTAGAAGTTGCAGAGTATCCTGGAGTCCATGTTGAACTTCCGCAGCCTGCGGAGGAAGAAGAGCCGCTGTCGAGCCATCTTGGATATGACCCTGGTGGTTCTATAAAACCTGTTTGTATTGTGAAATCGAGCTCTCTATTGTTCCGGACCGCCAGACAGTAACTACTGATGAGCTCCACTCAGTCAGCGGCCTGTGGACGCGTGTACCAGGCTATTGAGCCACAGCTGTGAAACTTTTGTAAAACCTACTGCTGCATCCTTTTATTAAATACTCCTTTAAAACTTATAAGAGGAGCTTCACTTCGTTTTCTTTTTAATCGACTCCTGGGCTTCGAATAAAAGAACATTTCCTACACATTCATATTTGTTTACGCCTGCAGTTAATAGTATGCTATGACTTATAATGTCGCTCAATAATGCCTGTGCCATTTCTGTTATGTATCGCTTCCGTTTGATCGACTAAGTTTTGTCTATTTCCTGGTTAATTCTAGTGAGGTAGTTGTATATTTATAATTGATAATCAGGTTTATGCTAATGCAGCAAAGTGCCGTCTATGGAAATGTAATTGTTCGTTTGGACATTAGGGCTTCTTTTTTTTTTGGTTCTGTTACTTAGGCAACATTTCTTTAGACTAAATGTTGACCTTCTTTTACTTTTAGAACAATATTGTTCTACTCAATCTGCCTGACTGTATAGTGAGAGAGTAAGAAGCAGAAATGTGAGAAGATGCAGGGTAACCGGTGGCAACAAGGACTGAACAGGAAGTGATTTGCTGGGATGTGAGAAGGTCATAAAGCAGGATGTAGCTCCACTTATCACCCAGAGGGCTCTCCACTGGAGCAGCAGAAATGATCCTCCATCAGTCTCTTACGTCGTCCACCCTCCTCCGTCTTTTACTCTCCGATGCTTTCCCTAATAGACTGTGAAGAACAAGGAGAGCCTACTAGTGCAATGGTGCTTTAGGAAGAAGTGTTATATATTCTGGTATCTGTGTGTGGGAAGGAAAGTCCAGATCAGTCTGTTGTTTGAGTTAATGTTAGCAGAGTGAAGGGAAGTGTGTGTTTGTGCAAGAGAATAAACCTCAAACATTTTGCCCTCAGCCGAAAAACTGAAGTGATAATTTTAAAGATCTTAAAATATGCTAGATGTATTTATGGCCAGGAAAACTTAAAATGAAATCAATGAACATCCTTGAATAATAAGAGTATTCTTACATTTTCACACCCATTTAATCCCTCCCTCTCTCTTGTAGATAACAGTGTAATCCTCTGTCTTCTCTTATCAGTGTGTTTACACAGCTAGGAAACGTTTTAAAATGAGCTTTTAGTGTGAACTCCGAAGTACCAGGATGAACAGTGTAGTGGAAAAAGCATCTTGAGGACCAGATAGGTTGTAGCCTAATGTTCAGTCGTTTTAGGGCCTAATGCTTCACTTGCTGCAGATATTGGGTTCTTTCAGCCATTTCACTCATTATTTTTTCAGTGACTTTCTGAATTTCTGTGATCTGATCCAAACACTCACATTTGTTTGATTTGTAACCTCTTGCCAGAGGTTGATAAAATAATACTTGCAAATTACATTATGTCCTTATGGAACAGTTGCTCGTACCTTTCGTGTTGTCCTATTCCCGTGGATTTGCCTGTAGAAATGCATTGATTGGGCTCACAGAATGTGAATTTAACTGTGAATGAGAGCTTTATTATTTGAATGTAGTTCAGTGGTAAACCATATGCTCTGCATGTACAAGGTCTCCAGATTCATATAGCTGTTTCTGAAGTGGCAAGGTGTTAACTTGATTGTTTTGCACTTGTGGTAGATATTTTTGCAATGAACTGAGTGTCAAAGAGTTCAGCTACTCAAACTGGAGAGTCTGCTTTTATATATTTTTTAATGAATACAGGCTTAGTCAAGAGATAATGACCCATGACCCTGTCAAAGGACAAAAGACCCATGATCAGATCAATGGTCACCCACTGTGTGGTCACATGGCACTGTGATTGGTCATCTACCTAAGTGATGATGATAGCTGTCCCACATTTTAACAAGCTCCAGGTGTCCTTGTCAAGCTCATGCTGTCCTGGCAAACCCTTAATTATAAATGTATGTGAGAACCTGATGTTTTCTAAAATAAAATATAAAATAATATGTTGGGCGAAGGGGAATTATATTATGCAAAGAAATGTGTTTGGAGTTTGTTTTAAAGGAAATATATGTGGGTGCTCTGTGAAGAATGTGAGAAAGTGAAGTGACTGTGTTGAAAGGTAGCTTTAGAACAAAGATCATGTCACTGGGGTCAGTATTCAGTTACTACACAGCACACTGGTAACCCATTAGTGCAGACAGCAATGTATCACTATAGTCCTCTGAGACTGCTCTATGATGCAATCAGTCACCTTCAGTCTGTTAAAATAAGTCTGAAATAGAACATACATACCATGAAAATGTACTGTATTACAGTATAGTAGCTTGCCTTAATGTGGTGATTATTTTGTGGCTGTGCATCTGTAAGCATCAAACTTATGAAACCAACACATTGCACAGGTCAAAGTGTAATCTTCCGACGTTTTATTTTGCGTCTCTTCCTCTTATTACAGCCCTCTCCGGCATATTTCCATCTCTCTTTTCCCTTCAGTCTGTGAGTGGATAGAATGATTCAAGGAGCAGAGACACATAGGGAGGCGGATGTATTTATTGAATCACGTAAAAGATGGATAGTGTGAGAAGGACGGAGGAAGCGGGAGAGAGAGATGGGCTGTCAGGGGTTCTGAATGGAAAAGCAATTTCCACCTGCAAAAACAAGCCCTTTGAATCCCCGCTGCACTGCCTCACACAGAGAAGAGTTTCCCTCTGTGATGGTATCCGACTTGCTGTTATTGCCTTCACTTACTGAGCTCTGAGTTTGTAAATAGACATGCATACACACACAGGGATGCATGAACCTCCAGCATTTTTGTGTTTGACAAGCAGTTCTGTTATTCATGTCATTCAACAAGTCTTGTGACAACACAAGGTGGCAGGAATGTATTCATAAAAACATCGTCTTACATTTAATGAACTCAAAGTTAAAATAAAGGGTAACACTTTACTTGAATGGGTGTTCATAAGACTGACGTAACATTGTCATAAACATGAAACCTGTCTTAAACATTAATGAATACTTATGACAGTTGTCATTAAGTGTCATTCGGTAAGTTATGTCACTTTTGATGCAAGGGTGACATTGTTTGAGATGTTCTTGTCATGACAACTTCACATAAACCAAGACAACCAAACCTGTCATAAACGTGTCATAGCAGACATCCATATATGACGGTTTAATGTCGCGCTAAGATATCAAGCTAAACGTTTTCTTAAGTTTGACAGTTAGGTCTGCTAAAAGACACAAATCATAATAATGTACTCTCAGAACGTTCTGCTGTCCACTACACTTTCTGTAGAACACAAAGCAGTAGAGACAGCCGGGTTACATATTGCACCTTTCGGAAAGGCTTGAGATAACAGAACATGTGCTAATGGCTTTACAAATGAAGGAAAGACAAACATTTGCACGTACGCTGCCATGAACGGTGGAGGAGTAACTAAAATAGACAAACAGTGGGTGAAGGGATGTCACAGTGGAGCTGGAACAGAGGTGATTTTGAAATGGGATGAATAGAGCAGGATTTCACTCATCTTCCTTTGCTTCATTGCTGGACTTTGTTCTTCTGTCAAGTGGGTGAAAAGCAGAGTGAATACGTTACCCATCTAACTTGTTTATAAGTCATCCCTTTAAGCCTCACCGGGGAGGAGAGAGGGAGAGGAGGTGGAAGGGACGACTGAGAAAGAAAAGGAGTAAACGGCAACAGGAGAAAAACCAGAGGAGCAAGAAAAAGCAAAACTAAGTAAAGTGAAACTCTGGGATCTTCCAACATTGCAACAACATATATTTTTTTCACGTTTTCAGTGGTGCGGTGCAGCTGCAGGGATGTGGATGGATACAAAGGCAGAGGAGACGGAGGCCAGCAGGAGTCGTGCCAGCCTTGGCCAGCGTGTGTTGAGCGGACTGCTGTTCTTTACTGGGGATATGGAGCACTTAAACAAATACATGCAAGGTAGGAAACACAGGTTTGAAATGTTATGACCTTTAAGAAAATGTGTTCAAAAAATTGCATAATTCATCAGGCCTGAGTCTCCTCGTAGGACTCAGTGATTTATGTGATTAATTGCATTACTTTTTAAAAATAGCAAGTTGCCAAACACTAGGAATGTGTTAAACTGCCAGAGTCATAAATAAATGACTGTGAAATGCTGATGTTGACATTAAAATATGCAGATGTAATCATCCCACAACTCCCACGCTGAATGCTTCCTCTACATAAAACATAATCATCATTAAATTCTCATCTTGGTTCTTGTATTAAACCCTGTATTGGCATCAACAAATCCAACAGGGGAACTTGTTTTGTTTGTTATTGTACTATGAAGTTTCAGGGGAAGAAAATGTGCATCTGTTTTCTTTCTGTGTCTGCAGACAAAGTGTTTGGGCTGCAGCTGGCGGTGTGGGGCCTGAGAGGGGTGACCAGGGTGATCCTAGCCAACAACCCACTGAGTGGAGCTCTCATCCTGGCTGCTCTGTGCTGGGCCTCCCCCTGGCAGGCCCTGCTGGGGACTCTGGGAGTACTGACCTCCACACTAACAGCTGTCATCATGGGCCAAGACGGGTAAATGTAAACAAAATAAAATAGCTGAGAGGCTTGTAAAAGTGTACGTTAGTGTTTACAAATGTAATGACCTGTGTATCTTAGAGCCACACAACATAAAAATGGACCTCATTGTAAACCTGTCTGTTGCCCGGTAGCTGACCCTGTAACACAAGCCTATAATTTGCTCGACCTTCGGACAAAGTTTATTGAGAGTTCTGTGTAAAATGAACAGCTGCATGCCTGCCTGTTTTTATTTAATAAATGTCCTAATATTTACAATAAGCCGCAAACCATTGAATATGCTGATATACTACATTTTATATAAGGTTTAAAAAGTAATTCCAGTTAGCTGGGGTCCCTAATGTTTTAAAGTTTGACATGTTGAATATGTTCAGTTTCCCCCCTGGGGCCTCCGCTCATTTCAACTGAACAGTTTTTCTCATGGGGACCATAAAAACGCTAATGTGGGATTTAATCATGAAAACAATCTGATAAGCGTTTATGACTCTCATTAATATCAGTGGCAATGCTATAATCCATTATTTCAACCATCAATTGTTGCACGTTATAATACTTTACATTCTATCAGGGTTGGCGGGTAATGAACCACAAGAAAAGGCTGGAGAACTCCTTCTTAAATTATTGGTCCCTTTTCCATTGTGCACACCTTATCTTTGTCTTATGAGCTGCATCATTACTGTCAATTAGTGCCACAGATATTTCCAGAGTTCATTTACGTGCTTTGTGCCCGCAGCTAGCAGGATGGATGAGCAGGATGTGTGTATGTATATATTGTAACAGGACTGGGCCAACAAAAGAGCAAAGTGGTAGCGCAGCAATCAAAACAGAGGCTGCGATTGAATCAAAACAGGCTTTATTTTTTACTCAACTCAAAATACCTTCCAAAACCCAGGCTAATGTAGCTGGGCCGCTAACCGACTTACCAGCTCTCCAGACTTGTTCTCAGAGAGGGTGCTTCCTGCTCCCTCCTTGTGCCAACACTACTGAGCTTCTCTGTGTGCTTTGTCTCCCTTGAGGGAGTGATTTAGCACCTGGTGTGTGGGTTTCCACACCTGCTCCCAATACTGCTGATTGGGAAAGGGTGGAGCCACCTGTTAGGGATGTAGGTGCCTCCAACTACCCTGCCTCTCAGGAAACCTCTCAGCCCCTTACTGTTTGCACAGAATCGGTTGGTGTGTCTGCATCAGCATTGTTTTAGCTTTGATCATGATGACCAAATATTTGTGAAACATCTTTCAGCATACAGTTAGGCAAGGCAAGGCGAGTTTAATTACATAGCACCTTTCAACACAAGGCAATTCAAAGTGCTTTACAAACATGAAAGACATTAAGAGCGTTAAGAAATAGTGCAGCATAAACACATTGTAAAAAGGCATTTAAAATCAGTCATTTAAGAGCAAAGAATGAAATAAACACAAATGTGTCAAATACATGAATAAAAGTTACAGTGCAATGTTAGATGGAAACTTACTACATAAGTATTTTATTTGGGAAGCTTTTCAAGTTATTAATGAACCATGTAACAAGGATAATCATTCCTCAAACTCTTTATAATGTTTAAGGACGGTTAAAAACAAATGATTTACCATTGATAATTAATGTTTTGTTGCATCATTCTCTGTAATGTTGAAGATGTTTATCGTTAACACACACTTAATGGAGTATATAAAATGTAATGTGTGCCACAATTTTATTTTTAAATAACCAATTATAGCATTACTAATAATTACTGAAGATTTTTAATTTTATTTAAGTAACGGTTAAATAACTATTATCCAAAGTTAAATTAACTAACAATTTAGCATGTTTAGATAATCCGTTTTTATAGATTCTTCTTTTTCTCTGTGCATTGCTGTGCGTCTGTGTGTGTGTAGTGCTGAAGTGTCAGGAGGTCTCCATGGGTTTAACGGCATGCTGGTGTCCATGCTGATGGGGGTGTTCAGCTCGGCTGGAGACTGGAACTGGTGGCTGCTGCTGCCCGCCAGCCTGGGCTCAGCTACATGGTGAGACACACTCTCTACGGAAATCGTTTTAAGCAACTGACCGTCATCGTTGATTCTACATGAGGACAATCTTGGTATGAAGTATGCCACAAGAGAATGACAAAATAACCTATCCCCAGAAGTGTTCACTTGAAGCAGCTCTCTGAAGTGTCTTTTTAAAGTCTTTACACTGAGTGCCAAATCAATTGCAGACCCAGATTTTAAAAGACAAGTGATCAGAGAATGTCTCAAAACAAAACAACATTGCTTCTTTTTTTTCTTTCACATATGACTGTAAAGTAAAAATGTCATGCTGTAAAGATAAGTCAACTCTAAAATGTCTTAAAATATAAAGGATATTTTCATTGTTTTGGAGACAATATAGACAAAACAATTACTTATGAATTATTATTATTATTAGGCTATTTTTATACAAATGTAGTCCTCATATTTAATTATGTATTAATCTTATTTTTGAAGGTTTTGCAGATTGGTTCTGCCTTAGCAGTTCTGAGACACAGTAAGAAACTATGTGAGAAATGGATACCAACGGGGAATGTATGTTGGCAGGACTCTGTATTTATCGTCAAGATGAACACCATGCAAGTCTGCAAAAAATCACCTAAATGAGGTCATTTCACTGAAACTGACCTCCACTCTCCCTCCCTCTCCGTCCCCATCTCCAGTGTGTTTCTGTACAGCAGTCTCGCTCCGGTGTTGGACCGCTGGGACTTGCCTGTCGCGGTGTTTCCCTTCAACATCTCCATCTTCCTCTACCTCCTTTGCACCGGCCCACACAACCCCTACTTCCCGCACCACCTGGCTAAACCTGCGGGGCTGATGGAGATCAACGCCACCAAGCTCATGGCAGTGGAGGTGAGGGATCCAATGTTTGATTCAATGGTTGTTTAAAGGCAGTGTTAAGTGTTTAATTTAAAGCACTTGTAAGTAGAATGACACTTGGAGAGCACAGACCTCTGCCAAGGATGTTTCCATAAGTTGACTTGCTGACTAACAAACAGACAAACAAAAGGATAAATAAACTCAATCAATAATATAAAATCAATAAACAAAGTTCATCAAAAAATGTGATTAGAAGTTTAAAATAGAACTGATAGAAGTGACATGATAAGTGAATATGGTGAAACCACTTAAGCTAATTTTGGGCCAGTTATCCTCTTTGTGTGTCCGCTGTGTTGCAGGGAACAAGTTAGGAGCATAATATGCAAAGGATCAGCCAGCAATGACTCACCAGTTACTTAGCAACAGTTACTGATGAAGGCCCTGTTCGGAAATTGTAATAAGCCCAAACTGTTTTAATTAGCAATCCATGGTGATTAAAAGCTCACAGTGGAGGTTAGGCTGTTGCATTCAGGAAGTCCTTTTTTCTGGATTGTGTGGACTGAGATTGTGCAGCAGGGTGAAGGGCTAAACCTATGCCCCAGAAATTAACCTTGAATAGAATGCACACTGTTGCTCGGTATACCCTTGCACCAAAGTGCAATGAAATGCAGTCGCCTTGAACTGCTTCTCACAAGATTTTGGCATAAAATGGAGACAGCAGCTGCTGCTTTAGATCTCTGTGAGCCAGCTGGCATCTCAATGCTTGAGGAGCAACTGAAATGCAGTCTTCATGCATCTGTTTGGAAACAGGCACAACTGATTATGTGATACCAATGGGAAAAGCTCCATCTCCTTTCAAGTGTACATAAGGATTGCATTTGTGTACATGTATTGACTGCTAACAGTTCAACAGTATTTTATGTTGACAACAAATGCCGATGCAACAAATTATACAAACTCCTTCTCGAACATATATAGAAATGTGTATTATGGGTGTGATTCCTGTTGTATCTCATTATCTAATTTGATCGGGGCCACCATATGATTGAAAATAGATTTTCCACTCTTCTTTCAGAATCTCCCCGTGCTTGTAGTGGATTATTTATAGCATGAAAGCAGAGTAAAGTGTGTATACTTTAAACTGATTGCAATACTTTAAGCACACAAAGGCAAGAAACATTTTACTTTCAACATCTTTTAGTTTCCAGTGCTTGACACAGCCATAACTCGATGTGTAGAATAACTGTCCATTTAAAGCAATACCTATCTTTTAAACATTATTTTTGTATTTTAGGAATGAATACAAAAATACCAAATATACAATAGATCTTTACTGTACAAATGTAATATCTTAGCAGCAGAACCACAGTATTGTATGATATTGTAATGCACAATGTTGCAGATGGAAACCCAACGAGACATGTAAGAAGGTTTTTGGTTGTTTGTGTGTTTCTGAATCGAGGCTCGGTAATTGCCAGGAGAGCTGAAGGATGAGATGTGTAGTTTTGCACACAAGAATCTGCGAACTGCCTGTGAAGTTGTCTAAAGTAGATTAGCTACGCTGACAAAACCCCCTCGGTGCTGTTAGGGTTCCTGGAGTCAAGATTTACACAAAGTTCTATTAACAAGCATCGCGCCCCGTGGCACAGTGTGTCCCTGACACTAGATGATTACTTTTCACCATTTTTCAGGCCAGGAGAGATTATTCCTCTCTGTTTCCTCCTGTAGATAACAGTTCCTCCCTCTTTGTCTCTCCTCTCTGTCTCTCCCCCTTTTTAAATGATTCCATTTTCATTTCATAAATTCCCTTTGGTTTGCTTCTTGGGAGATCTGAAACCTCCAAATCTTCTTTTCATCTCTCCTCCCCATCTCCCCAGTCTCTATCCATGCCCCTGCTCTGCATTTCAAATCTCATTCCTCTGTTGTCTCTCACTTGCTACTTCTTTCATCATCACTTTTTCAGTAGCTTTTTTGATCCTCAATTCAGTTTACAATAAACAACTAGTGTTTTTGTAACCACGATTTCAAGGACAGCACATAAAGTCATTTTTTGTTACACTCCTTTTATTTATTTTCTATTGCTCTCCCGCCTTTACTTCCACCGTCTCCGTTTCCTCCTTCCTTCTCTGCTCCTCTCCTCCTTCCTCTGTCTCTCTCTGGGGATGTGGATGACGTCAGTCCTATTTATATTTAATGTCTCCAGCTTGCTCTGGCTGCACTACCATGTATTTAATCCTTCCCCACACAAACACACACACACCTACACACACTGGTGTACACACAGAGGGTTTGCACAAAGAGTTGTGTCGCAGAGATATAATTAAACTGCATTTATGACTTGTAGATATCAGCGACTGGCAGGTGCACCCATCCTGTCGCCATGGAAACTCCTCACATCTTACTGACTGTTGGGAATGCAGCGTGTGTGCGTGTGTGTGTGTGCGTGTGTGTGTTTACTGGGTGAACTAAAGAGAGGCTGGTTCTGACTGGAAAAGAGCTGCTCATATTTTGTAATTATGTTTTCATAAGTGTGCTCCTTGGATGTTATACTTTTAAATAAAAGGCGTTTAAAATAATTTCCAATATGCTTCAACTCATCTCAATCCTTTTAACCTGTGTCTCTGGTCCAGGTTCTGCGTGGCATCCCTCTGGGTGTGGGTCAGATCTTCGCCTGTGGGGCTCTGGGGCCCTCACTCCTCATCCTGGGGGCCGTCCTGCTCTACTCCCCCCTGCTGGCCGCCCACGCTCTGCTGGGATCAGCAATAGGAACATTGGCTGGTGAGTCTCCATCTGTGTGTGGGTGAGGTGGGAGCATTAGCAACACGGGAACAGTGCATTAGTGATTTATAGGTCATACTGTACATGATAATGTATACCAGCCAACGCCTTTTCACATTACAACAGAAAAGCTGCAACTCTTTATTCCGGTTTAACCCTGAATTCCTGCTATAGTTAGTATTTTTTATCTTATATCATTTTAACTAATCACGGTCTCAGTATGCATTTTCAGTGCCATTATCTCACTCATCATTGGTTCATTGCTAACACGGAAAGCTCCAACATTTCACACAGAAATGTAATTTTGCTAGTCACAGGGAGTTACTCTGTGAAAACAGTTGTGTAATAATGTCCTTTGTGGCTCTGGAGGAGATTATTTTGAGATAATAAGCCCTAATGATATCATCGGTTATGTCAGTTGGGGCACAAAGACGACATTTATAACAAAAAGCCTTAAGATGTTTGTGTATGCGCGCAGGAAAGAAATGGTCTTATATCATAGAAAGGTAGGAACCAGTGTTTCTAGAGCCTGCTCTGTTCAAGTAGGAGAGTCGCCGTACTGATGATAACCTTGGTTTTGCTAATGTAATATTGATAACAAAATCTTGGGCATATTTGTGCCTTTTTTTAAATAGCGAACAAAAACAAGACCGAGAGGGTTGCAAACGGACTCACACAGTGTTGACGTTTTGGTCGGTGGCTCAACCCCTAACCCTGTCCTTTAATCTGTCCCTTGTGAGTTCCCTAACTTTGAAAAGTCACACAGCTGCCTTTGGCTGAGAAAAGTACACATTGAACAGAGCCCGTTTTATCTGAGACAAAGAAAACTAGAGCACCAGAGATGGACATCCACGCAGACTGTGGAACACGAGGGCTCAAAACGTTAGTGCAATAAGATATAATTATGGCTCAAAAGTACCCAAAAATAAAATTGTAAACTTAGTTTGAAAGCGTAACACAATCGCTGGTAACCATTTTCTATGGTATATTTCACTAATACTATATGAGACACAAGTAATATAACTATAAATTAGGTAAATAACCAAACTGCATATATTTGGTTGCTGACACCTAATTCTACTCGTGAGGTTGCCTAAGCCATACCTGTGCCCGTAGCACAAAGCAGTTTCATTAACTCATGTCTCTGGTACCAGTGAGGACGTCGAGTAGATTGCAGGCTCAGCTGCCTGCATGGCAAATGTTGAATTACTGTGTGTTTCAACAAGCTTAAATTCAGGTAAGGATGTATTAAACCCCTCTGGCACCAAGGCAAAATGTCAGCTCTGCAGTGCATATAACTATGAGACTTTAGGACCGACAGCAGCCTGTGGGCACATTAAAGAGAGACAAAGCAATTAGCCGGGCACTGATAGGCAAACACACACAAGCCTGTGTCTGTGTGCGCGTGACATGTACATCACTGTGACTATTCAGAAAGACTTTAAAGACGTCAGCCCCCTGCTTCCGTCTGATGCTTAAAGTACAACACAGTGTCCTAAAACACTTTGTTGTCTGTGTGTGTGATTGTAGCTATGACTCATACTGTAAAAGGCGGAGTGGGGGTGAGCTTGTACATCCACACTGCTGCAATAACAACAACAACAGACGAGTTGTGATCAGATGGGACTGTAATGAGAATGTGTTCGGCAACAACAACATGAACGGGAAAGGAGCAACGTAGCAAACATGGTGTTTAATTCTGCCATTTGTATATTCTCTTTTTCTTCTTACCTCTTTATTTTCCAAGCTTGTTTTTCAATGTTTTCTCCACTGAGCCATTTTAGCCCAAATTCAGTCTGTTGTAGCCTTAATTGATCTTAAAAAGCTCAACCGTACTTTTATTGTTTTCAGTTGGACTCTTGTTATTCATGCTGCTGTTTGCCTTTTTATTGAATTTTGAAGAATCACAGAGCATATTAAATTAAGTCTGGCTCCATTGTTCTGGTTGCCAGTGTTGATTTAGCTCTTTATATATCTGAAATATAAGGCATACAATATTTTCGACCAGGGCTGCTACTAACGATTATTTGTATTATTGATTCATTTGTATTAGTCTCTTCATTGCTGCTGTGCGTTTACTGTCCTACGCTGCCTACAAAATTCAGTACACACATGATCTTATTTATGTAACAAACTACATAGATTATCTTCTATGATGTTCACAATCATTTTTATCCCTATTCACCACTTTCAGAAAAGCATTCTAAGTGTCATTGCTTTCGTTAGTTTCATCTCCACCTTTGGTGCTGTGAATCATTTCCTTCAAGGATAAAGCTGTGGTGTGAGACCTAAGGCAGACAGACGGAGGATGTTTAGGGATGTGTGGCCCCCTGACGGTAATCACCATCTCTGAGTAATCAGCCTCATCTCCTCTTAATGCTGCCTACTTCATCTGGGAGAATAACAGAGGGATACATGTTTACAGATAGGCCATAGTTCTGTCAGTCAAAGCATTGTGATGTAAGCTTTCACCACAAGGGGTTTCCAGAGGAGGAGATCAGGGGCTGTATGTAGGCCACAGCATCCACCTCTCAATTTATTGGAGAATAATGCTTTATTGTGGGATCAAATACAGGAGGGAACAGACATTGAGGCTATTGAAGTCAGGTGTGTGACATAAAGGGGATATCTCAAGTGAAAATCTCACATCTGGATCTCTGGTTTGACATATTATTGATTTATTCTTGCAATGAAGGGTTTTTTTTGTATGCAAAAAGGAATCTACATGCACATTGATGTTTATTTATGGCCTGTATTACATGGCAAAGTTGAAATACAACAAACCATGATGACACCTATAATCCTCATTATAAACAACAGGCCTGAAAGGCACAAGCCAGCTGGATTTGTCTGTTGTGGCTCATAATATCAATCCTTGGAACATTTGAAAAGTTTGATTGTGATTTATGTTTAAATATCTGCAACACTTTGTGAATTACCATCAGCCTCCGCTGTACTTTTGGTAAGGTAAATTGCAAATCTCCAAAACCAGCTATCTATTGCCATCATCAGGTCTATACCTCTATATCCTCATTTTGTATTTCTAGTTAAAGAAGGACAGCCTCAGATCTACTCTATGCTTATTGCTCAATAGCAAATGTAAGATTAGCATTGGCATGTAGTATTAGCATTTAGCTTGAGCACCACCTTGCTTTAAAATACAGCTTCATAAAGCCACTAGCATAGACTGTTACTCATCTCGACATCAACTCAACCCTGTGTACAGTTAAATAGACATTTTATGGAGTAAGATTTAAAGTCTAGGATAAATAAATATAAAAAAGGACAAACATTAAAGAAGACAAAGAAAGGGCCTTGTAGAAAAAGGCCAATAATAACATCTGATATCTGGCAAGTGCTGAAAAATGAGCCAACTTCTAAAGCAATTCATTTAGCTGTCTCCACAAACAGTTTCCCCCCTTGAAGGCCTCAAAGGACAGAATGATGGATTCACCAGCTGAAAAGACTAAAGGCCCAGATGCAAAGTTAGCCTTTAAACACGAACACTGGAAAATCCACACGGCATTATATGCATTTCATTTCAGTCGTTCATTCCAACATACTGCCCTGTTCTCCATTCTGCAGCTCGTCTCTGTGGTTGGACCCAGGAAGCATCTGGAAAGAGGAGAGGGATAATGGGTTTAATATAATAAGAGCTCTCTGGCTTATTGTATTACCATAGACAATTTCACAGTGGGACTAACCCACATACATTAACATACGCACAAAAAAAAACCCAACTGTAAAATATGTTATCATCCTCTGAGCCCTCCCTCCCACATTGCCCTTAGTCTTTAACGACACCCTTTGTGTGGGGAGCAGAGTGTGAGGGTGTGACGAAGGAAGCAAGGAAAGAAGAGAGGGAATAAGAAATAAAGAGGGAAGGTTATAATGAACAAGAAGATGGACAGGAAGATAATGAAGTGTGGAATGAGGAAAAGACGAGATGAGTGCAGAGGGAACGTTCAAAGGCAGACTGCAGAAAAGAGGAAAGCTGAGAGGAGGAAGAAGAAGAGGATGGCACATTAACCCAGAGTGAGGAGGCAGGAAGGGTGTGGTCAGTCTGCTTCAGGACCAGAATGCTAATCTGCAGCACACAATGCCTGGTATAATAAGGAAATCACTCAAGAGAACAGCCACAGGGTCATTTATCTGCAGAAGAGAGTTCAAAATGGCCTGATTCTGCAGAACAAATCTTTGGCAAACCAAGCAGGATTAATACAGCAGCAATGGCTAACTTCATTTATGATAACTTACATTTGTTCATGTAAGTCTTTTTTTATCTTATGTTTGACACCAATGTTAATGCTTATAGTTTAACTGCTATGCGTTACATGAGTTTGGTAGGGCTTACTCAACCAAAATGTTAGATCAGCATAATGACCAGGCTACTGTGCAAAGAATATTTCTTAACTCTTTCCCAGGAGCACATCCAGCTTAGAATACGTGTTGTATTGCTCAAACTTGTTTTAAAAAAAACACCGTTCCTGCTGTCGGGTTCACACCCCAAAATGATAAGAACTGTACATATTATTAAATAAAATAAGAACATATGGCCTCTGCGACACTGGGTGTCAGGTGAAACAGTCCAAACCTCAACCACAGAGGGCAAATCTATCTAATGTTGTGTTATTCGACTTTCTGGCCTTTGCAGCTGATCTCAATGGCCTCACTCGTTCTGATGACATCGTTATTGTCCCTCGTGTCGGTTTAGAGACAGTGGTGCTGCTGCTGCTGCTGCTGCTGCTGAAGGCCAGCAGAGAAAAGGTCAATGCTTTGGGGCTAACTGAGATTTATTTGGTCCAGCACGCCTCCCTGTGCAGACAGTGCATATGTCTTCAGCTTCACAGCGTAGTGTTTGTTTTGTACAGACATGAGACATTGACCTGCTGCTCACCCACGAAACGCATCAATATTCTGCGGCAGTACTCGCCAGACTGGACGAATGAATCAGGACTGAAAATGTAATACATAAATAAATCATCGATACGCATTTGTCATTTTAAGGGCTTTTTGAATGTTATTTTTCCTGTCGAGCTGGTTCATTCCCTCCCAGTTGTCAGAGACAATGTTATTTTATTTGGCAATTTCTCCAGGTTTAATATACATTTTCAGAAACGTGCTATCACAGTCTGTTTTTCCATCAAGTCTCGTCTCGGAAGGTTTCAGATACTTCAGGGTGTTTACTACCACTTAGTGTAATGATCCAGTTGCTAAAAATGTTCCTCCTCTTGATCACTTGCTGGTCTTCCACCTCCTATTTCTGGCTTTATTGTTTCCCTCAACCCTAACCCGACAGCCAATCTGAAATTGATTTGGGAGCAGGAATTTGGTGACGACCTGCGGGTCCTTTTTCTGACCTAGTCTTCTCTACTAATGCTCAATTAGCCAAAACATACTAAAATAGGAGTTAGTATAAGTGAGGATGGGTTTGTATTTTGCTTTTTGTTTATGTGCCTCGTCTGGCAAGTCAAAGACCAGTCAACTGACGCTAAATGCATTCCAATTTTTAAGGTTCACACTGTATAAAATAAATGAAAAATACCTTTGAAGCTCTCCATTTACAGACTGTGGATTCTCTATCTTGTGTGATCTCACCCAAGGCTTTTCTTTCTCTCATGTCGTCCAGACTGAGTCTGTTTTCTGTATTGCAATTCCCTATAGAGGAGGCAGAAGGTCTTGTCAGGACTTCCCCTGCCCAGCTGATTCGCGGTCATCACATGACTTCTGGCTGAACACAGACAGCCTTTTCCCAAAGGGAAAAATCTGAAATACAAGAGACAATACAGACAAATCATATTTCAGCTCCTCCCTAGTGCATCATATCCTGGAAACACTACTACACAAGACCTCAAACTAATATCTATTAGCAAGCTCCATGATGGACCAGATATTCATATTCCTTATATGTAGTTCTGAGGTAATGGAACGGAAACCTCAACATTTCCTTATTAGGTTACATGCAAATTAAATATTAAAATGAAGGGCAGCCATACAACAGTTTGAGTCACGCGCCACCAGGTGGATGATTGTAGTACAGCAGATTCGACAGATAGGTGACTCATTGTATTTGTGATTATATGTGTAGAGGCTTAAGTGTGTGTGTGTGTGTGTGTGTGTGTGTGTGTGTGTGTGTGTGTGTGTGTGTGTGTGTGTGTGTGTGTGTGTGTGTGTGTGTGTGTGTGTGTGTGTGTGTGTGTGTGTGTGTGTGTGTGTGTGTGTGTGTGTGTGTGTGTGTGTGTGTGTGTGTGTGTGTGTGTGTGTGTGTGTGTGTGTGTGTGTGTGTGTGTGTGTGTGTGTGTGTGTGTGTGTGTGTGTGTGTGACAGGTTTATCGATGGCGGTGCATCATGAGTCTCTCTACTCGGGTCTGTCAGGGTTTAATGGAGCTCTTGGCTGCATGGCTGTTGGAGGACTCTTCTTCACCTTCAGCTGGAGGACGCATCTCTATGCCATCGCCAGTGGTGACACACACACACACACACACACACACACACACACACACACACACACACACACACACACACACACACACAATCTATCGTTCAACATTTCATTGTGTACCATAGCCAATATCTTTTTAGAATAAAACAAACTGTTTTTTTCAGAAAAACTAGTATTACAAGATATATTTCCTAATAATAGCTACCTCAGATGCGTTGATTTGCAGGACTATTCAAATACATATACGACTTTAGAGTAGAACCACACTTTTGCTTCATATTTTTCTTGTCATACCACTCTGCCACAGGAGGGCAACAGAATCCAACATGTTGATTTAATCAGAACAGTCTCTGTCCATGGTGCTGAAAAAACACAAATGCAATACACAGTATTTTAAATACACAAATATAGAACAGGATTGTTAAAGTAACACTGTTTATACCTTATTAACTCCAATGTTTTCAACAAGTCATTTTGAAGTATTTAAATATGCATATTTCACATCTTTTGAGAATTAATAACGGTACTTATTGCAGCCACATGCTGTCTGTGAAACTACAGAATTGCTTACCTATAACATTCATCTTCCTTTTTTTAATATCTATGAACATTGTTCATCCAGTCAAACAAGACAGACAAATGTAAACAAGTTCCTATTTTTAGAAAACATACGGTTTACATGTGACTCTGATGGTGTAATTTAACGGAGCTTTAAGTCATCACTAATGGCATTGTGATGCTATGCTGCTTATCAAATAGATGCTGAATCATGCCTTCTAAGTAAGGTAAAGGGTTCCCTCCATTATTAAATACAGGAAGTCAAAACATGTTCTTAAACTAAAAACAATCACATGATCTTCAGCCTGCTCATTGAATCATGAAGGGACTTGGTTTCCATACATGTTTCCACTTCACTTTCATGCACTGCCTTCAACTCCTTTGGCAATTTTCTCAGTCTTAAATGGTTAGAACTGGTTAATCATTTTGGCACCACAAAGCCTGACTAATGTGATTTTTTTCCTGTATTCCTCTGAATTCATGAATGCAGAGAAACACATTTACAGCTCATCTGAAACTGCAGCTTGTTAGTGCATTAGCATTAGTGCTGATCGTTTTGGCAGGGAGGTAATCTGCTCACTTTGGGTAAATTGCTCTTAATTAGAGCTTTCAGTCTGAATCCAACAGGGCCAACCTTTGTACCTTCTGCAGTAGACGTCAGCGACCCAAAGAGTGAAACAGTTGAAGATATATTTAGCCTAATTTCTTCTCCTCTGCACGCAGCTTTCCTCTCCGCATATGCTGACATCGCTCTGAGTAATCTTATGGGAACGGTGAGTACACTCAGTTCCAGCCACGTGTGCATAAAGCACTGACACTGAGAGGCCTTCGATATTTCATTCTTTTTTTAAAAGCCTAGGAGGACCTATTTTTATCCTCAGATTGAGCAGTAGCAATACCATGGTTGCAGAACACTATCAGGCTTTCAATTGGTGGGAACTACATATACAACAGGAGGGTGAAAATAGCATTACACTATCAGTGCTCTTTTTTTGTTGGCTACAATGTGTAATATAATGTATTGCTACATTACTTCAGGGTAAGAAAACAATATCTGCATGTCAGAAAACTAGTGTTTCTAACCAGTGTTTATCACTCTGGTGTTTAATTAAGATGTATAAATCAAACAGTTGAAGTTTAAACACCAAATAATTGTAATATTGTACTTTGAAAACCATGTATCTGAATGTATTTGTTCTGTGTTTACCACTTCGAGATTCAAATATAACATTCCTTGGTTATAGTTTTAGAATTTTTCAGTAAAAAGGTTTTAAGTATAAGTCTGTGACTCAAGTCCAAATCATGTGACTCTACTCCACATCTCTATAACTCTTCAAATGAGTATGTTCTCAGTCTATTACATTAATTACAAATACTTTCCCACTCTCATCCCCTAGATTGGTCTCCCAGCATGCAGTTGGGCAGCTACTGTGGTAGCCACACTGATGCTGCTGCTGACCGGAAGTTTATCAATGTACCGCATCCCCATTGGTCAAGTGATGTCCCCTGAACACAACCTGCGCTCCCGCAAACAATGGAAAGCTGGGAAAACTGAGGAAAGGGAGAGCACTGATGTGTAACGTATTGTATCAGTATTTAGGAGAGGATGGAGGGATTTTTGGATGGGTTGTACCAAAAACATATGCATTTTTATTATAAACTTTAAATACATATGTATATATATAGTTGTACAGTTTATATGTTCTTAAAAAAACAACGAATTCATCATAGTAACTTCACAGCGCTACCTTGTTTTGTCCACAAGGTGGCAATGTTTGTTCAGAAGCTAGATGCTGAAATGTGGTAGCAATACAAACCTCTGTGTTGAAGTTAAACTATTTTTATAAAATATGTAACAATTCATGCAAAGTGTTGCTACTTGTGTTATTCCATTAAGCCAGTTCTCCATGTTGCATTAAAAAGCCAAGAAGCCAATCTGAAGGGAAAGAAACCTTGTTTTAATAGGCATGAAATGAACAAGTCGGTTCAATAAAATCAATCGTTGCTTGACCGTTAATAAAAACACAGGCTGGATTCAACAGTAATTGTTCCCCCCCCCCCCCTCATTTCCCTGCATAGGCAAACATAGAACTCCACTGGGACTGATTGTAGAAACAGACGTAAATATGTATCTGAATGGAGGCAGGAAGGTGAGACACGTGTGATGTGTTTATGAAACAGAAAGAATGGTGAGCTGTTTAGGCCAAGAAGTTGTTATTATTATTATTATTATTATTATTATTATTATCAATATAGTAATTATTTTTCATGTTATTAATGCATTTAAATCCTCTTAAATGAAAAAGTGAAGGTGTTAATTGTGAGACTTTCCACCGTACTTCATTTTGCCTGTGAAGATGACTATTTCCCATCAACATCTAAACTCCCAAACACACACACACACACACACACACACACACACACACACACACACACACACACACACACACACACACACACACACACACACACACACACACACACACAAAAAATTAAGTTTATTAAAAAGATTATTTTTTTCCACACAAGTGCAGTGACATACTTCCAGAATAACGTTTCCTAAAAATGTTCTTTGAATCATGCGTTTCGGTCTCAGTGCTTCTCAGGATTTCTTTATCTACATCATTATTATTCTGGGACTATCATGATCTACCTCACAGACAATGGTGATGTAATGAGACGAAATATACAAAAGTGCCTCTCAGTCTGTGATTGATCAAGCATGATAATATTAATAAAAAGTAAAAGTAGAAATATAAATGCGTGCACACACGGTACTTGTGTCTTTGAAGCTGCGTTACAAAAAATGAACATTCGTAGAGCTATGTACTTTCAGTTGAAGGTTTGATTGTGAGTGCTTTTGTGCTTCTTTAATATGACTGTGTGTGTCTGCTTGTCTGCTTGTGATCATTTTGGGTCAGAATATAGACAGGCAATCCCACACACACACTCTCCATGCACAAAGTACACATTCATACACCAGACACACTCACCGGTGATGCATCAGACAGTTCTGAAGCTATGGGTATCTAATATATCCAATAAAGTGTGTGTGTGTGTGTGTGTGTGTGTGTGTGTGTGTGTGTGTGTGTGTGTGTGTGTGTGTGTGTGTGTGTGTGTGTGTGTGTGTGTGTGTGTGTGTGTGTGTGTTGTGTGTGTGTGTGTGTGTGTGTGTGTGTGTGTGTTCTATTCACAATCTGAAACTTTTTTTTCTGATGAATTTGATTCTGCATGCACTTTCTTTTGGCTGTGAAAGCCAAGTAATGGCGCCATGTTAGAGCATTATATTGAAATGATATGCCTGTTAGTGTTGATGTCAGTATACATGTAATCTTACTCGACAGCCACACAATGTTGAGTTTTTTTCATGCATGTAAACATTCATCTATACTAGTCGAGTGTAAACAGTGACACTGTGCCTGGGTCAGTCTGTTAGCAGGCTATATTTAACCAACAGGACAGCAGCTAGGTAACAACATCCAGAGTTTTTAAGAAAAAAAACGATCTCTTATGAACAAAGCAGAGGGAGCCGAGCACCAGATCCACTGTAGTAGCTTAACTTTGGTTTAACAAGAGGGGATAAGTCAAAATCATCTTGAAGAAGTAGTTAGATATTTTAGGAAATACCATTAGCTTTCTTGCTGGGAGGTAGAAACAACTGGTGTGGCCAATTACTGATAAAAAGTGTTTGTTAAAAGTTGGCTGCTTCAACAAAATACGTGAAAACTATTTCAGCTTGCATTTTCCAAGTTGATAAGTCGTTCAGCTTTTAGTCATTATGTGGAAACAACGCCAATGCAACAAAGAAGATGTGTTTAATTGTATCGCTCAGTGCGACATTTATAGCTTTGTCCAAGTGTTCAGACGAAAGGGGGCGAATTTTCCTATCCATAGGTGATGGTTCAAAATATTCTTACACCCAATGCACCACAATTTAATGAGTGGTTCCTTAACCAATGGTGCATGCTTCCCTTAAATTTCACAAACATTGAGGAAGTAGTTTTACCAGCAAACAGACCTTTGGAACAGACCAATACATTGAGCCATGGTGGAGCGAATGATGTGTGCCACAGAGGAGAAGGCTGTAGCTTCTGGGATCTGCTGCTCTGCTCCCAGCGTTTTCAAACTATCCTGTCGTTGACTTCCTTTAAATTTGACTAAATCTTGTAATCCGTAGCCAGGACATTAAACGCAAGGGAGATTAGCACAGCTCTGCTGAAGTTTTAAACTCAAAGCTTATTTTATATTTTGTAAATCCTTCAGAAATCTCCATTCATCCCCATTACCGCTGCCACACAGACTCCACGATTGTCCACACCCTCCCTTCTCTATGCTGTACTGAATGTACTGCTTTTCGAACATTGTTCTGTGTGTAAGTGCTGCTGTGTATCCACTGTATGTCTGCACATCTCTAGTGGTGTCTGTGTATGTGTGTGAGTGTTAGTTTGTGTTCAGAGCAGCCTCCCCAGCACCACCCCCTCTCTGCTCCTGGCCTCTCCTCTGAGGATCTCCAGGAAGCCCAGTTTGGTCAAGAACTCCAGCCTCTGACGGTCCGTCGGCTGCACCTCGCAGAACACACCCTGAGAACCTACACACACACAGAAAGGAGAAACAGGAAGATACATGAAGGTATTTCTCTACATCTTCACACGAAAACACGCCTTAACATAATGTAACTGAAGTTACACATATAAAACATTTTACCATTAAAGACCGGTTATCCAGAGGTAAAAAAAAATGTAAACTCTCATTTGAAAGCTTATTATTTTATGTAAGCAAGCTGCCTGTCTACTGACCAAAGCAAGAATCTACCTTAAGAATCCCAAAGAAAAAGGAACCCCATTATAAGTGACATGATTGAGGTATTATACGATTAAAACTCATAATGGGCAACAAACAGAAATGCTCTGATGCAGGCAGCGATGCAGTGTATATTTCTGGGGCTTTTATTGTGAAAGAGAAAGGTTTACCTGGAGGGGGAAATAATTGCACAGTGTATGCTAAAGCAGCCAATCCAAACACTCAGGTGTGATTACTATGAAGCCATTTTATTATGCAATCAACATGTATTGTAGAAGTATCAAGTGTGAAAGTGCAAGTTAGAGCAAAAATGTTTCAATGCCTCTTTGATTCAGAATGATATTTTGACACATTATACCTTTTTAAGACATTTTGCCTTTGGATATTTCAAAAGTACACACTGTAATTTGGGTAAAACTACAATTAATTTACCAGCCCTACCATATACCTACACTTTGTCAGAAGTTATGGGTTTTTTAACACACACACAGAATGACTGACCCCTGTCTTGTCCTTACCGTTGGCCTTGAGTGCTGTTAGCATTGCGGTGAGCAGAGTCCTGCTGACGCTTATGTCCACCAGCTCCGGCAGGGCGTCCAGGCGCAGCTGAGAGGGGAAGTGAAAGAGGAGAGACTCGGGATACTCCCCCTGGTCTTCCTCCATCAGTTGGATCAAGTCCTACACAGAGGACACAGGAATACAGGTCTCACAATGTGTAGCTGATGGGAGTTTACACTGCCTGATTCAACGTGAATCTTTGGCCTTTTTGCATTTTCCTATGTGTTGTAGTTTCCATCAGCTGTCACAAGATGGTACTGATGCGCAATATTGAATGATTATAAAAGGAGTATACTTGCACATAAGAGGATGTTGGAACCCTGCTGTGTGAAATCTATTTATTTGTTTATCTTAAAAGTAGAAAGAGAGGCCATGCCGAGGACCTTCATCCACCTGTGGCTGCAGTATGAATCATATTCATCCAAACTGTGTCTGTCAGTGTGTGCTGTGACGCACAAAGTGGGCAGATAAGTCTTCCACAGATGTCGGGCTGAGTCACTACCGGCTCTTTTTGGCAGTTTGCCTAAATTACTCAGCTGTTTTTCCCAATAAACAACAGCAATGCTGTAACCCAATCTCCTCGCAGCACTGATTATTACTAGTTATTTTCATTAAAGAAAGATGAGTCAATACTAAAGAAAGACTAACTGCTCATTGTAATAAGAAACCTTATTGAATTAATGACTTGGTACCTGAAAATAATTACTTAGTATCTCAAATAATGACTCAATATATTTAAATAAGGACCTGATATCTTAAATTAATGACTACTATCTTAAAATATTGTCTTAGTATCTCAAAAATAAGAATTTGTTGAGTCCTGTGTGTGTGTGTGTGTGTGTGTGTGTGTGTGTGTGTGTGTGTGTGTGTGTGTGTGTGTGTGTGTGTGTCTTTTGTTTAGTATACCTGTGTTTCATCCTCTTCTCAGTGGGATATTAGTTTTCTCACAGAGGGATCCAGATGGTCTAACTGCAGGTCTGTCTAAACATTTGTGTGCATAATGGGACCTGTGTGTGTCTGTAATGCTCCGGTGCCATTCAGACTGATAGAAAATGGTTGAATAAAGGGTGTTTTAATAAAATGACTTCTCCCCATATATTCACCTGTGCCGTGGGGTGTGTGTTTCCCCCTTTAGGTGGGTATTTGTCCCTCATGGCCGGCATCCAGCTGGCCTGGCACCGCTTGGCAAACATGCGGACATCCAAGATGCCCAACACACAGCCACACACACCCAGCTCATCCTCCAGGATGAAGCAGTACTCCGGGGACAACGCCAGGCACGGCCCGAGACATCTGTGGACATGAAGACACAGAAACACATGTGAGTATCAAATCAAATATGGTACATTTGAATTGTGAAGTTACAATACACACTCTTTCTCTGAAACACACACCTGTCTCCTATCACATCTGGGTGCACAGCACTGGACTCTTGGCCACCCTGAGTCCTCAGGTGGAGTTGGCGCACCATCCGATACAACTCCAACTACACACAAAAAAAAAATAACGTAATATTACATCATTTTGAAAGATGGATGTGATTCTTTTCCCAGCCATATGTGTTGACATTGACCCAAACATTTACAGGTAGTTGAAAATAATCAGTCCCCTTTCCTTTTGCAAGGACCCTACTTTGAATCTGATAGTAATTCCATAAATCCTCCATGACTTCCCATTACTTAATCAGAATGTATGCATGAGCTAATATTCCCTGACTTGTCCTATTTTAAAAGCACCTTTCAACTTCCATGTTTTTTTATGAATTATCCTGGCAATATGCGTGAGACTTCTCCTACCTTGTCCTTAGTGTGATAGGGTCTGATGTTATAGAGACGAGAGGTAGGGAAGAGAGGAGGAGGATGAGTGAAGAGTTCATTGCTGCTGCCTATTGGGAGTAGCATCTACACACACACACACACACACACACACACACACACACACACACACACACACACACACACACACACACA
Organism: Eleginops maclovinus; assembly: GCF_036324505.1. Lineage (NCBI taxonomy): Eukaryota > Metazoa > Chordata > Actinopteri > Perciformes > Eleginopidae > Eleginops > Eleginops maclovinus. Next base: position 10,009,820 of record NC_086362.1, read on the forward strand.
CACACACACACACACACACACACACACACACACACACACACACACACACACACACACACACACACACATGTTAGGCAGTTATAATAGAATTACAGTTGATACATATAGGATTAATGAGGATTAATTCACAAAACATATCGAAAATGATATATAATACAAGCACAGCCTACCTGCACCTCCCCAGACACGCCCCCTTTAAACGCCCATGGTTCTGATTCAACTCCCAGTAGGTCCGCTCCTGTGGTCTTCCCACACACTAACACAGACAAAAAATTAAAGTCAGGTGACATCACGTGATCAGGGCCAAAGAAATGCTTGTTCGGAAAACATGGCACACTTAACTCAGCTTTAAATATTCGTGCTGGTATAAAAAGGTCATTCTTTTACAGAATTACAACTCCTCAAGAGATGCTAAAATTTACATTTATTTCAGTTTTTATGCTCATGTTATTAATACATGAAGCACAACTGTTTGCTCAGTCATCACTGCACCATTATTTGCTTTTGCAGAGAAATAATAATCAAATACAGGGTTGATAAGAATGATGAGTGCAGCAAATGCCACCTGTATTTATTTATTTCAGGCAAAGATGGGGAGACAAATGGCTTAAAGGTCCTCCCTTCTACTCACAGTGAAAGCAGTTCTTCCAGGTGCCCAGGGTGGAGCTGTCACTCAACACTCGGCCATCTGAGGGAGAGAGGTGAGTGAGTTGAGAGAGCATAGTCTGGTATATTATTAAAACAAAAATGGAAGAGCATAATGTAAAAACACAAATACTACAATAAAACACAATCTAATAAATAAAAATGGAAAAAGGTAGCAAATTACATACTTAGATTATTGCACTGGTTATTGTACAGTTAAGTCTTAATTCTGCTGACAGGGTTGAAAAAGTTCCAAGGGCCGACATTAAGCATAGGGCTTTGAATACAAAGCAAAGCGTAGTAAAATGTTGCACAGTAAATACAAGTAGAATAAAGTAAAACACATGTTATCATGTATTCCCATAGTTCCCTGCCTCTTTTGATACTCACCCAGCCAGCATATGAAGGCTTTAGCCACCAGAGCCGTGTTCCTCAGGTCCCACACGTAGGGGTAAAGGTCGTAGAGCACCGCCCTGTTGGCCCCTCCCACCACGCTGCAGTGGAGCTGTGCTATGTCCTCACATAGGGACAATACCCTAGAGGACCGGCCACGCCACTCATCGATCTGAAGACAAAAATAGCTTTCATAATGCACAATTTAAATGTTAACGGGATATTTGCACAGAGCACACACAGACCTTCTGAGGCGCTGTCTTTTTGCTGTTGGCGCTGACCAGGTGGCAGTTTGCTTTCAGCCAGCTGAGATCCTGCAGCAGCTTCTGTCCCGACAGGCCGTACTCGTGGGGCAGATAATAAAGACCCACCAGTAGCCGCACCTGGGACTCACTCAGGAGGCCCTTCCCACCACAAAGCCCCCACCCCTGGGCCTTCTGCACCCTGCCTCCCCCTGCAGGTGCGCTAGGTCTGGGTCCTTGAGGTTGGTTTGATCTCTTCTTCTCTCCCTCTGTCTCCACCTTGACCTTAGTGGGTGACGTTGGAGGCGAGCTGGAGTTGAGGGGGAAAACAGGAAGCCTGTCCACGACGGCGGTTCCTCTGAGGGTGGAGGGGCAGTCGGGTCGGTCGGGAGTTTTACAGCGGGTTGTTTGAACAGAGGAACGCTGGTCTGCTCGGCTGCTCTGCCGTCCTGTAATCATTCAGAGAACAGGTGTGTTTGTGGATAGAATAATGCAGTTTGGGGAGAATCCAATCAAATGTCAACCCACATAAATACTGTATACAGGTACGTCCCCAGATGATGGTTATCTACCTGCTTGTAGTGGTTGGTTGAGTTCCTCCATCCAATCATGTAGGGCAACAGAGAGCGCTCTATCAGGACAGTATTCACACTCCTCATCTAAAACATGAATAACACTGTGTTATTATACACGAGGATACTTATAAACAACTCTAAAATTCCTTTGCACAGTCTGCAATGTTCATTTCATTTCAGTTGGACATGTTTTGGAGGACAAAGCTCCCCATAAATAGCTCTCCTTTATCTGTTGTATGACTATAAAAGAAGAGGGACAGAGAGCAGATTATCTTGTGTTTGCTCGTCTGAGGAAGCTTCTGTCAGAAATATATTCTAACTTGAGATTCTTCCAACACTAAAAGATGATTTTCACATGTTTGTTTGCCAACATGCCCGACTGTTCCCAATGGAAGTACTGCAGTGTTACGTCATGTCTCTGTTTGGTCACTGATCTGTTAGACGTAAAAACACAATTACATGTCCAATTTAAACTCTGATCCTAAGTCTGAATCTCAGTCCCTCAGGCTTCAGCCGGCCCTTCATCTCTTGTTTCATCTCTTGTTTTATCTCCCCCCCCCCCCCCGCCTTGTTTCTTCTCCACAAAGGGACCATTCTCCCTTCTTATTTTCTCCTTCGTCCCACCACACAATTGTTCCTCCATCGCCACCTTTCTTTGCTTGTCTTCAGAACAAGGACACGCTACAGTACACTCGCATATTTTCTCTTTCTTTCACTGGTGGGATTATTGTGTTTTTTACCATCACAGTCAATTTATAGCCATAAATCGGAAACAAATTTAACAGTATATGCTAAGGAATATATATCTTTTGTGTAACATACAAATGCATCTGAGAGCTAGCTCTGTAATCAGATCCACTTGCTGGAAGAGTGTATGGACATGGATAAAAAGCTCATTGAGTAATTTTAACTTTATGAGGCAACAGATGGAGCTTTAATTCCTATAAGTTCATTTCTTTGTTACGTAACATCAGGCTTAATTGTTTTAGTTGCCAAGCAATGGGACTAACTGCACATGGCTCAGGTCTGGCAGAGCCATTACTTGTTTATTAACTTGAGACATCCCCTGTCTCATCGCTGCTCCTTCCTCCTTCTAATTAATCCTTTCCTGCTCCATCCTTCCCTCCACATATCCCCTCACCTTTCCTCTCCTCCTTTCCAGATCGGTACCAGCTGCCCAGCGAGTGGAGAGGGATGTAATTGGCTTCAAACTCGCAGTTGGGGTTGAGTAGCAGACCTCTCAGGTGGCTCCTCAGCTGAGGCTCTCTGCCCTTAAAAGGCCCCAGGAAGAGACGTCTGGAGTCGTAGTCATTAGCGTGCAGGTTGTCCCAGATGAGTGGCGGGCGCTGGAGGACAGACTCCACCTCAGCCAGGCAGTCTGCGGACAGTTTCCTGGAGATGACCTTATTGCCTGGGGGGCCGGGAGTGAGAGGAAAATGTTTACAAGTGGAAGGTTTGAGACACATCTTGTGATAGGTTTCTGTTTGTGCCTCACCCGTCCATATCACTGTTATGTCGGGCAGTAGGTCCTCTCCAACAGTCTGCAGGTAGGGAGACTTTGATACACTGGGAGAACACAGAGAACCACAGTACTCTGCAGGGACAGAGAAACACAGGTCTGATTGTAAGTTTCTGCACATCCCAAACGTTAACCCTGAGCTCAGTGCATCACTCCTACCTGTGGGGCAGAATAGGAAGACAGGTGGATCCCCCAGGAACCGGTATATTTCATTGGTTATAGTGACCTGAGCATGAGCAAATGAGGAGAAGGCCTCGCTGTCAGCCTGACACATGGAGTGGTCAATGTCATCAAACAGGATGGCAAAGGCCTGGCAACCCAGGTCTGAAACCTACATAGAGAGGGGGAAAGAAACAGAAGCCAATCATAAAACAGGTGCATTCCTGAGTAGTGTGTATTATCTTGATTTGTCTCATTGCATACCTGTCTCAGCTTGCGTTTGAGCAGTGTCAGGTCAGAGGAAGAAGAGAAGACGATGTCCTGACCAGGGGAGAGGGCGTAAACAAACTTTAGGCCTCTCGACTGGGCCTCCTTTATGAGAGTACGCAACTGACCTGAGAGCAGGAGAGGGACAGGGGGGAGAAATGTTGGTATCTGAAATTTTAGGTGAGACGAATCAAGACAAAGTGACTAGAGTTTTAACATTGCTTTAACTTTGACAACAGCATCTGAGAATGGTAACTAGACCCTCCCGCCAAATGTAATGTTTATTATCTGTTAGAGAATTCTGCTTGCTCTAAAGAACTATACCTTCCAGACCAAAGCCTCACAGTCTTCCATAGTACAATTAAAAAAATCATAAAATTGGTAACATTTAAAGCTGTTAATACCTTTTGGACATTAATTAAAAAATGCATCCATAGTGATGTACTACCCTGTTAGCAGAGATAATGTCCTACGGCAGTTCTGGTGCAGATCCAGGGCTCCAAATATTTTTATCAGTGTGTATGCATGGGTGCATACACACTGATAACGTGTGCCAAAGTGTAGTGAGAGTAATGAATGTATCTATTTCTGCAATTCTGTCAGGTCCAGATCCGACTGAAAGATGCACCATCGACTGCTGCAAAATGGGATTTTCCAGACGATAGATGAATGAATGGGATGCTCTTACCCTCCTCCTCATGAGAGTAGACTTCCCTCCACAGTAGTCTGTGTTTGAGGTCATCCTTTGGGCCGTACAGGTAGGTGTTCAACCCCCAACTCTGCATCCTGGCACAGAAACACAAACAAAGCAATGGTGAGGGAGGAAAGATGTTACTGAAGGGTAAGCATTATCCGTTTCATTGCTAAATCTGTACTATTGAGAGTTTCTTGCACTTTGACCACTGAGAATGTGTTTTTTGTTTCATTCAGTCGATAGTCAGACATCCAGTCTATGAAACTATCTCAATAACTTTGTAGTAATTCTGCAAATGACCACTTTGTTTTTGCACCCGCATATATATTATATCCATCTTTCCTCCGTTTGAAGCCATAGCTCTGTCATGCACTGTATGATCCCTGGAGATAAGGACAGAAGAAAATAGATCTACTGTATTGATCGTTGGGCTGCCTTTGTTACAGGAAATGATCTCCTGAATTATAGATAGAGCATAGTACTAGGATCGAAACAAAAGATGCATCACACAACAACATGAATATTTCTCTCTTTTCTCTGGACACGGACCAGCTCCAATCATCCCTGTCATTTGTGGGTGGAATATGTTCTCACTCTCTCCCTGCTTCATTTCCTGGACAGATGGTATGTAAGTCGCCTCCACAAAGCTGCAACCTACCTCCTTCAAACACACAATCAGACACACACACACGTGCATACACACACTTCCATACTGTACACCCATTCCCAGCTTTAATGTGCCAAACTTATGCAACACTCTGTTTGAATTGTGCCTGCACCCCTCACTTGAGTCTAAAAAGAGCCGATCTATAAATAAACCTGGAGCCCACACGCAATTTATGAAGTCAAATTCATCCTGATAGGAAAGCCAGTATAATGTTGTGTTTTTGTTACAATATTATGCAGTTTATCATAACAACAACAAAGCAGTGTGCTGTAAGGATTTGGTTTGCAGAGGGAACATCTTCTCTCTGGGGATGTAGTCCGCTGTCACTATTGGCTGTTGAACTACAAAACTGTGTCACAGTTCCCAGCAGGGAGTCATGTTGTTAACTTGTTTGTCGGATGAGTGTGGCATCAACAGTTGATTGGTTCCTTACTAACAAGTAGGGTACTTTATGTAAATGCACATGAAAAGAGAATACAACACCTCTTAAAGGAATGCAATTAGCATTTTCATAAACAAAATAATACAAATAATTCCTACAGTAGATGATTGTATTAACTTAAGTCTACACAATTTTGAAACTTTACCATCTCAGTTTATATTGAACCAGTTGTTGCAGTTATCCTTCAGTGTCAGTCAGTCCATGAATAACACACTCCCATTATCCGTGTGTTCTAGCTTTAATTTTCTTGAATAGCAATTTGATTGTTTTGTTTTTTTCAATGAAGTGACCTTTTAGTATTCTACAGCAGTTCAGTGTGGAATCACTGCAAGCTGATTTATGCTGAAAGACGGTGTGAGTCTTTGTGTCTTGTTGATACTGTGGCAGTCTCAAAAAGGAGCTGCCTGTGTTTTGTTCAGTCAGCATTCAAAGCGACTGTTTTGGAATACTGTATAGAACATTTCATTTGCTTGGATGCTGATTATCTGGTTTAAATGCCTTTCAAGCCTATTGTGTTGCTCCACATAAACAGAGTGCTCGAGCTGAGCGGTTCCCTGGTGTGAAGGTCTCTGCATGGAAAAAGATGTGGTTGCTAAATAAAGAGCCAAGGACACTGCACATATTCCTTCTGAAAAGGCTAAGAGGACATACACATTCTGTATTAGCATGATATAATTCAAGTTCAAAACAATATGTTGAAAAGCTTCTTGACCCTTCATTCATGCTTCTTTACAGGTCAGCAGCGTTTCTTTACCAGTCAAGCGGTAGGTTTCAGTGTTTGACCCAAGCTCATTAAAACTTGAATACACTATTTAACTCTACCATTCTGGATGAATTGATCAGATTTGCTCAGACTGTACTATATAGAATTTTGACCTAGAAATATAACATTTTTGATATAAACCTTTAGACCTGGCAGTGTTAAGGGATAGCCAAAGAGATTAATCTTGAGGGGAACAAGACTGTGTGAGAATGTACCACCAATGCTAACACCGCTAGAGGAAAGGTCAGGAGAGCATTAATGTGTTTAGGATTCATCATCAGGGAATGTCTGCACAATATGTAATTGAAGTCAATTCAGTAGTTACATTTCAGTTAGCATCAAAGTGGTGGATCGACTCACTGCCATCCCTGCAGCCACACTGCTAACAGCTGAACGATATCTCTATAACCAAATGATCTGCATCCCCTCTTTGATCCTCTTCCACCAAAACAAACAGCAGTATGCACCCAGCCCCTCCCCCTCCTGTCATCCTGGCCAAGCTTCGGGTCTGACGATGAGTCTGCCCTTTGCTACGGAGTGATTCTGCGTCAGTGATTTCTCTCAGGTCTGCCTGGCTTGATATAGAGGCGTGCAACTGTATTTAGCCCACAGGCGTCAGGTCAGTAGCACCTGAGCTCACACTGTTCATGTGAAGAACAAACAACTCCCCTCTGACAAGGTAAATAACTAACACACTGTACAGAACATGCAGGTTAATTACAGTTACAAGCTACTTTACTGAGACTCACCATTGGAAAAGAACCTTCCTCTGATCCATAGTCCAAGGCCTCCCATAGAAACCTGCAGAGGAAAAATAGAGGTCATGAATGTCACGATATATATCTATATCTTTTCTACAAAGGTATTTTTTAATCTGGGACGACCTGCCCGTTAATGCTCCATACTATTTATATTAAATGCACCATATCACATTTTTTAGTTCCAAGCTCTGGAGCAATGGATCAAGCCCTGAGCAGTTATCAGCTGCTTGACACCGCTTCAGTTCTGAATGTATGGGCACATACAACAAAGTAAGTTCCTCCAGTGCTTTCTTTGGTCACATCCTCTGTGTTTGGCAGAGGCATAATTCATCTCCAGCTACACTCTCCATCACATTTTCTATTTTTAGAAATGGGAGTGTGAGTGTCTCCAGTGTCCCTCTCCCTCCTTTGTGTTTTTTATATGACTGCAATGTGTGTGAATGTACAGAATTGTGCACAGAAAGTGGGTCATAGTGGGAAGTAAATGCGATCCACTGACATTTCTCCTGTGTCCTGCAGACCGCTCCCCACTAATACAAAAAGCAAGCAGACCTGATAATTAACTCTGTGGGAAGCCACCACAAGGGACTGAGAAACAAAGGTGTGAGGGACTGCAGGAATAAGTAATAAGGTGTGTGTGTGTGTGTGTGTGTGTGTGTGTGTGTGTGTGTGTGTGTGTGTGTGTGTGTGTGTGTGTGTGTGTGTGTGTGTTTCCTAGAGCATGTCCTTCATCAATGCAATTTGAATTTCCAAATAAACAAATCCCAACAGGCTGTGTGGAACTGGATTAGCAGAGATTTATAGAGATAGCAACTTAAGACTTTGGTGCGGTGAATAAAAACTATAATAATCAATCGTTATTTAAGACATGTTAAACAAACAAAATGCCAAACACTTGCTGGTTTCCCCTTCTTTAAGTTGGTATGGTATCGTGACTGCAGTGCACACTTATAAATAATTAGACATTTTAACCTTGAGTGTACTTTATTAATTGTGCGTTCTTATGAAGACTCATAAATGACACTGAGAAATGATAAGATAATTATCACTGATTTAACAGCTTTTCAGGATTCTGGATAATTATCATTAAGATGTTTTACACAAAAAGCAATGTGCATGAATTATACGTTCAGTATATCAGTATAAACATTTTTGCAGCATCATTTCATCATTTTGTGCATGTGGTTGTGAGGTGAGAAGGTGGGTACAGGGACAGGTGTTACAAGAACCATCTGTCTCTTTTGCATTAGTCATTAATTTCTTACTTTTCAGCTCCATTTTCTGCAGTCATTTAATATTTGTCATTAATGTTATTAACATCATCAAGGTGAGTGTTACTGTTAATCCTTCCTCCAAATTATTATCTTCATCACTTTTATTTTATTTTATTGAGTGTCTGAAGTCGTCCTGTTCTTCATTGTTATCTTTCATTGTCTCATCACCACTGTAAGCTTTTGGCACACCATCTCTATCATCACAACTAAACTAACAAATCATCCCAGTCATATTATAATCTCAATTATCATCTTCACCTCTGTTATTATTGTCAATATCATGGCATCGTCTTTATTTGCTGCTATTTATCCAGAGTGATTTCCTTCCTCAGGCTGCAGCCCAGGAACCAGACATTACTGAATCCTTTCCCTCCGCCTGCTCTTTGATCTCCACTTCAAGCCTGGTTGATCTTCCCCACATCGTCTCATAACGACCTTTACATCCACGTATTACTACAACCGCGCCCCCTTCTCCTTCAGTAAGTGACAACACAATCCTGAAATGTAGGTCAAGCGGAGGTCTATTCAAATACATGTCCCCAAGGTAAGAAAACAGAGAATCACATGATCTGACAGGTCAGTGATGAAGTCGGCCGCTCCTACCTTCCACCACCCCACAAAGAAACTGCTTCTTCTCCTCCATTCTGTCCGCCTCGCTGCCTCCCTCTGATTCCAGTTGGCCCTTAAACAGCGAGGGAGGACGAGATGCTGTCCCCCTCTGTGAGCTTAGATATCGGGGATATTCTTCATGCTTCTCCTCGATCTGCCTCCCTCTCTCCCCTCCTCTCTCCTCTCTACAACGCTGGTGTTCGCGTGCTGCATTCAGGTGCTCAGCGGAAGATCCAGCTTTCAAGCACACGACAAAAGCAAGCTTTTGCAAACAAATCGGTTTAGGTGCTCTTATTTATTTAGTAGAATTATAATACACTTACGCCTATCATACTTTATGCTGAGGTGCAGATTGTTTAAATGTATTTGTTGATTTGATTGTTAAACATATTATTACAGTTACTGTCATTTTTAGTACTGCTTTTTCATTTGATTTGTTATACTTAATGGTTAAATACATTATTTGGGTGCTATAGGAAGATAGCGTAGGAAACACACGTGCAGAGCAATTGAGCTTATGCGTGGCACACATTTAGCTATAATGACATTAATTTGAAAAAGAGCTGCACCTATCCCATTTAGGCAGGTCACGTCCGGATCTCTAGCGTTATGATAAGATTTAATTTATGATCCTAATTTGGGAATTGCAGCATATAAACAAGGCATTGCACATAATGTCAAAATAGGAAATAAAACAGAAATAAAAAGCAAAATATATACATATCTGTAACTGTAGACTATTTATCAAATAAACACTGAGGGGCCTAATTAAATGTAAAAAAGTTTTTAAAAAATGTGTTTTTTCTAATGTCTCAAAGTGGCATCTTTTATATATTAATACATATATATGAATTAATTACACCTGTACTTTTCAAATGGCCAGCAGGGGGCAGAATGAGCCTACTGAATAAAACCCCTTAGCCTACATGGTTAAAGTAAATTATAAACACCTCTAACAAAACTGCATAAGCATCCTGTTGAACATGTTTTTCTCGCCACCTGACAAATGTAAGTCCACTTTCAATTTGTTCTTCACGAACTCTGGGTACACTTTCCTGTTTAGCGTAATGTAACGTTAGCATAGGTTAGCTAACGCTTCGCTTCTTAGCTTTAGTGCTAAATGACTATTAGCTGTAGAAACCAGTAGAGGGACCGGTAATGGTTAAAGTAGTGTGGCTAGGTTACGTAAACTATTAGACATATCATTTCGTCGTCAAGTATTTTTCAAAAATACAACCTTCTGAAAGTTTATAGTTCAAGGTCACAAATTTGTATATTTTACTTGTTGTTTTTATGAGCATTCACGTTTACAAACAATTGCATTCAATATAATTGTAAAATAGGCTGTCAACATACATTTTATCAGTAAACCCATAATAAACCTTATTCCCAAACAGCATTTCGTAAAAGGTTACACCTTCAATGTACATCCAATTTGTATCAAACATACAAAAGTAAATATTTATGAAGTAAATGTTTCTAGGTCTGGTTGGCCTTTGACCAAAGTTTTTTCAACGAAATAACGATTCTTCTTGCTGCGATTTATTCACTGTTGCTGCTGTTTTTCCAGCTAAACTTATTTAATAAAAAATCTGACCTGCTTATTATTATTATTTTTTAATCTAAGATACAATTTCTAAGTTGTTTCTGTTTTCTATTATAATTCAGATTTCTCCAGTAGCCATGAAGGCAGCATTTGCCACTGCTTCCAGTCTCCAGTCCGCACATGCGCACTGCCTTCCTGTAAGAGGACCCAGGTGTGTGTGTTCATCGTTCATGTTGAGTAAGTTAATGTATAATCACACTTGTTGGCCATTTTTTTTGCCTTTTTTTATATATTTGAATAATTTCTTAATTTGTGGGATTGATATTTGTTATACTAACACACTGTCTTACTTTCTGTCCTTTGTATGATCATATTTTAAGTAAACATTTTTAAACACTGCAGCACAATTACAATAGAACAGGTGTGTTTGTTTAGTTTATTATTTTTGACATGTTCAGCCTATACAACTCAAGTTCACATAACACTAAAGTTTTCGATACATTCTTGGATAATATATGAATAATAGTGGGCTTTATACATTATTTATACAATTTTAAAGTCTACCAAATCTCTCAATTTTAGACTATGTGAGTTTATAAATATTGTATATGTTTGTTCCTGATAATCTTCTGAATTGAGGATTATTAGGCTACTGTATAAATCTGATGCAGAGCACCCACTGCTGGAATTAAAGTACATTACAGTAGAAGGTCCTGGCCGTCATGAGTCAGCTTCCTCGCCACAGACAAGTGCTTCAGCAACCAAACAAACCGGGTGAGTACAACCAGAGGCAGTGTAAAACAAATGTTGACATTTTTACAACGTCACCTCCTGCACTGCATGTTTAACTGTCTCAGAAGCACGGATTATTTGCAAACAAACCAACTTTAGTCAGCATCTTTACTGCAATATTAACTTTATCCTTGCTAAGAAATTTGTTGTAGCTTTTAGAACGTTTTTGATGTTATATTTTGGTGACAGTGTGTGGGAATACACGTAGTATGTTTCAGGCATTTTGAAAAAAACACCCTCAGAATGAGCTGTATTTAAGCACCTCGTTGTTGTTGTTGTTGCTCTGTTCAATAGAAATACACCACTATTATACTATACAATGCAAAGAAAGTCTGCACAATGCCAAGCCATCGAGGCATTACTCCTCCTACCCTGGAACAACATGGTGGTTGAAAAGCTGTAGAGGGAAAGTTTCCCAGAGGGAGTGGTAACAGAAACTAGGAGGACTTTGGCTTCCCCGCAGTGCCAGTGTTTGCCTTTACCTCAGAGGTCGCGTTTCACATTCAACAGCGAGGTAAGTCCCAGACAAAATCACAGATGGGCATGTGTTAATATTTTGATTAGCCATTACTTTTGATCCTGCGGTGGTGCAATAAATCATGGGAGTGTGTTGTATAATAACATTTGCTGGGTGATGAATGTTTGGATTTTAATTAATGTTTTCAATCAATGCTTTAAGCTTAGCCTTCACTGTGATTTCCAGAGAGTGAGTGAGTCATGTGACCGTGCTGCTGGACTTGGGCCAGAGGCAACTTTTAATAGTTCAAAGTTATTGATAAGTAGGTGTAGAACGCTGCAATAAAAGTACTTAAGGTCTGCATTAAACACAACTAAGACAACAGATATGTGACTTGTTTAGTACATGTCTGTGTGTTTGTCAATGCTACCAATTTCCTCTGTGAATTAGAATGTAAATGATTAATTTATTATTTGTCAGTGAGTTAACACCAATCTTCTTTATTTTCTCTGAGGTCATGGCCACCCCCAGCATTCTCCTGTCAGAGGTGCAGTTCCAGTGTTTCATCTGTCAGGATGTTTTCTCTGATCCGGTCTCCATCCCCTGCGGCCACAGCTTCTGCTTCACCTGCATCTCTTTGCACTGGGACCGCAGTCCTGCAGTCAGCTGTCCCAAATGTCAGGCAGTCTTTGAGCGCCGCCCAGAGCTCTGCGAAAACTCCTTCGCCAAAGAGATGTCCGAGCAGATCCGAGCCAGAAGGCAGAATGGCGTGTTGACGCTGATAGGGAAAGTCGTATGTTGTGATGTGTGTGTGGGAAAGCAAACGAAGGCCATAAAGTCCTGCCTCGTGTGTCTGACCTCGTATTGTGAGAGTCACCTGGAGCCACACCAGAGAGTTTCCACCTTGAAGATTCACAAGCTTATTGAACCCATGGCCATGCTGGAGAACCGGATGTGTAAAAAGCACCAGAGGCTCCTGGAGCTGTTCTGCAGGAGCGACCAGAGGTGTGTGTGCGTCCTCTGCACCGAGACCGACCACCGCTGTCACGACACCGTCCCAGTGGAGCGGGAGAGTCAGGAGAAGAAGGTGAGGTCATAAACTCCTCTTCATCGTTGTGCTATCCTATCAAATACGTCAGCAGCCTTTGGTTCAGTTTTGGGTTTGTTTCCTCTTTGTTCAGGCTCAGGTGAGAAGCATCGAGGCTGATGTTCAGCAGAAGATCCAGGAGAGACTTCAGAAAGTGGAGGAGATCAAACACTCTGTGGAGCTCAGCAAAGTAAGTTGACATAAGAGCATAAAACAACCTTGTTGGATGTGTCCTGTTTGAATTAATTAATCATTATTCCAAATTAAAAGCCCTTATTTAAATTACAGTGAGAGCCTGCCATTCAAAGTGAGTTCCATAGGAGAACAAACGTTAAAGAGGGCTCTATACATTTTCCTTCAACAACTTTTTTCATTACTTAATATCTTCAGGAAAACTCAAGGAGGGACATTCTGTTGAGCATGGAGGTCTACTCCACCCTGCTCCGTTCTTTTGAGCGACGTCAGGCTGAGCTGCTGGAGATGATCCAGAGGAAGCAGGCAGCGGCAGAGCAGAGGGCGGAGAGGCTGATCACGGAGCTGCAGCTGGAGCTCACTGAGCTGGAGAGGAAGAGGAGCGAGATGGAGCAGCTTTCTCACAGTGAGGACCACCTACATATCCTGCAGGTTAGGAGTCAAAGTATTTTGATAGTCACACAGGGAGAGATCCATAGTAGAAAAATAAATGCTAGTTTGTAGAATGTTGTTCTTCTATCTTTATTCCCATTTCGAGCTTTCCTCTCATTTGATTTCCTTGTCTCAGAGGTTTCCAGCTCTGAGTTCACCTACGTCTTTTAGACCCTGCTCTGACATCGTGGTCCATTCACACACATGTTTGGGGACTGTGAGGGGAGCGGTGGCCGACATCGAACTGCAGCTTCAGTCAGCTCTGAAAAAGCTTTCCTTTCAAGGTAAAAAAACAGCCCGTTGTATTCAATGTCATGATTACAGATTTGTTGTGAAACGTTATTTATACGTTGTTATTAAATGTCATGATTACAGATTGTTGTGAACGTTACGTTGTTATTACCTTACAGAGCATGAGAAGATGCAGCAGTATGCAGGTACAGTTGGACCATACTCTATCATATGTTTTCATATCCGTCACTGTTCTACCTTATATCTTTTGTCCTGTTTCTAAACAGTCAAACTATAATGTAAATTCAAGGGGTCCTTACATTCTATATCAATGAGAATAATGTCAAAATCCCACAGAAAAGGAACGTCAATCATGAGAAATTAAAGATGTTCCCTAGATTAATTGATTAGTTCTTTGTACAATTTCTCAGAGGTTAAGATGACATCTCATGTTGCTTATTTTGTCTTACAGTTTGGGAGTTTTTTTGGTAGTCATTTGCCTGATACATAACTAAAGCTAGATAATTGAACCGCAATCGACTCAGTTCTCATTGACTAATCAGCTTTTATTGGGTTTATTTTCATGATGCAACCAATAAAACTGTAAATCATCTGTTCTAAATGTGTCAAAAGGTCCATGAAAATGCAAGCCATATGATAAAGGGGATAGTGAAGTAAAAATTGTATATTATTAACAAACTCTGTCTTTCTACCAGCTGATGTTCTTCTGAACCCCAGGACAGCCAACCCCTGGCTGCTTCTGTCAGAGGATGGGAGAAAGATCTGGGATGGAGATGTTGAACAGAACCTGGAGGACATACCAGAGCGTTTCGACATGGCGCCATGTGTCCTCGCCACCAGGGTAAATAAAGATGTGTGTGTTGTGTAGGGATGTTTCTGCTTCATTCTCTGAGAAATGAACAGTCCCGGTGACCTGAGCCCCTCTTTCTACGCAGGGTTTCACCACAGGGAGGCACTACTGGGAGGTGGAAGTGGGGGACAAAACAGCGTGGGACTTGGGGGTGGCTCGACAGTCGGTCGGCAGGAAGGGTCTGGTGACGCTGAGCCCGGAGGACGGGTACTGGACTATCTGTTTGAGGAAGGGCAGTGAGTACCGGGCGTGTGCGGGACAGGCAGAGCTGCTGTGTCTCTCTCAGAGGCCGCAGGTGGTCGGGGTGTTTCTGGATCACGAGGAGGGGACCGTGTCCTTCTATGATGCAGAGGCCAAGTCACACATCTACTCCTTTACACAGTTCCATTTCACAGAGGCCATGTTTCCCTTTTTTAACCCTGACATGTGTGACAGCGGCAGCAACAAATCTCCTCTTATCATCCGCCCTGTCAGTGCAGTCAGTGGAGGCGGGGAAGTAGATGACATTACAATATGATGTGAATGTGTGTTCAGTGTTATATGACTTGTAATTCAAACTGCATTTGACTCTTTTTTCTTACTAACATTATTTTCCCATACAGTACAAGGCCGGGCTTATAGCACATTTGCCCTTTTTGAATAACTCTATAGGAAAATATGTAAAAATATATTGCTGATATAGTTGCATAAATACAAGTAGTTCATAATTGCTTAAAAAAGTACAAATGTAATCACCATTTATGTTTTGTAAGCCTAGAAACCACTTTTTCCTTTGGGATAAATATTTTTTTGTTATTAAAATGTTATCACATGATACCTTGTTGTTTGAAGAATTATTCAGATTTGAACATTTGACAGGACATTTTCCTCAAAAAATTAAATGGCCACTATGTTAATTTATTCTAACATGTACAGGGATTTTGTGAACCTACCCATTTGTGGTTTTCTTAATTGTGTGAATTGTACACCATTCTGATGAGAGACACCATAAACTGCGTATGTTTGCCTTCCTCCTCCAACTTCCTTTTCTTTTTGTCTTTGCTCGATTAAAAAGTAACACACACACACACAGATCTCGGACCTGCTTCACTCCAATAATAACCTTCCTCAGATAATTAAGACTAGCCACAAACTGACTTCAGTTTAAAACAGTTGCTAATCAGATTAGCACAGAGAAGGGATTAGCCTGGAAGCAGATGGAGCCCTGAGGCACACTTCAGAATTGAGTTGTGTGGAGGTATTATACACAGAGTACTGTACTCTCGCAGGTATGTCACTGAACTAAATGCATGCACACAATCAGTGATTGCAAGTCCATAGTCTAACACTTGAGAATTACTGAAAGAACGTAGGGGTTTGGAAATCTGTATATCTGTGGAGAAAGAGCTAAATGGGGGTTGGGGAAGGAGGAAGGGATGAAGATGGATTAAAACTAAAATCATTCAAGCACAGGGCGGAGACATGTAGGAGCCTACATAAACACCATACCAAAGCAAGGACACTACACATCTATTTACCAGATGTAAATCCTCTTTGATGATCAGCAGACAAGGGTGAGTACAATGCCTTTGTTGTTATAGATTATAATGTTGATGTCTGGAAGAGGGAATACAAATTACCTGTAAGATCTCCATGTAGACCTTCAAACAGCAAATACATGTAGGAATTGCCTCGTGCGGCTTTTAACTTAATTGAAAGTGATGCTAAAACGGTTGGTGATGAAGTCCTCTCTGGGGCTTGAGCTGATTTATATACATACCTTTTTTTTCCTACCTTTTGTCACTACCTGTATTTAGCAGTATATCTGTATGTGTGTAACGTAAGGCACTAGTTGGATCCTGTTTGGCCCCATGGTCGGTAAACTAGTGAATAATGATTTTAAGGCTCCAAATGGAATTATTTTTTAGTTTTCTTTCTTTCGCTGCACTTACAACCTTTCAAATAACCACTTTTAATCCACGCTTTAGTTTTTTTATTTACCTGGATATCAATATAAGAAGTTTGCCGTCATGACAGGAGCTTTCTGATAGTCTGAGTGGAGAGGTGTGATGTCGACAGTGATGGATGAAACAGCCACGGATCTCCCAGTCCGGGATGTGGGGCTGATGAGGGGGGGACTGATGCCAACTGTCCCAGGTTTTTATAGTATAATGCTAATATTAGAAACAAATATTCATTCTCAATATAAAAAGTATATACAGCCTTGTCTAAAACCAAATGTTTTCCCCAGATACTCTACGTGATGTCAAGACATGGAAGAAGCATCATGTCACAAAGACGAAAGGTAAAACCAATTTACAAAACTCCTTTCAGATGTTGTTTTCCATTTTCCCCACAGTATTTTCACTTCCTTTGGTCTTCTAAGTGCGGCATCATAAGAAAATAAATATTTTTAATATATTTATGGCTTACTCGCTCTTTAGCAGATCCTCAGCGCCTGTTTCGGTTTCCCAGAGAGCACCTTGAGGACCTGTGTCTCAGACTGCAGGAGGAAAACAGCGTGCTAAAACAACACACGGGAACACAGGAGCAGAGGCTGCGCAGGTGATAGAAACACAAACATATATGTAATAAATGTACCAAACACCTGACATTTGGGGAAAATGGATCATGTCCATTTTGCAGCTCTAGGGAGTGATTCAAATAAATGCACGACTGAGAGAAGTCCACTAATATGCTAATTGAACCTCCTCTTCTCTCAGGATGTCCACCAGACTGATGCGTCTCCGTCAGGCCCGTCATGGGTCCAGTGGTGTGAAGGAGAGGGACATGGAGGAGACCATACAGGAGCTGGAGGCCCGAGTGGCCATGTTGGAGAGCCAGAAAAGCGTTCTGCAGAACAAACTGAGCCTGGCCAAGCAGCACATTATGGACCTCGGGGGACGCACGCCATACAAGTACAGCAAAGGTGTGTGTTGCACGTGAATATAGGCCAGGTGCTTCCTCTTACATCTCTAAACTTCATCTCTCTCTTCCTCTTTTTGTCATGTAAACTTATGGAGATAGAGGGTGGAGTCAGGAGGGCAGCACAGACCGCCCCGGCCCGCTACGGCCCCTCGCTGGAAGACACCAGGGCGGAGATGGAGAGATTGTGAGTACAGATGTTTTTTCACCTCTGATCAAGTCATCGTTGGTTTTACTCACCCTCATGACTCCACCCTCCACGTGTCTCCCTCCCAGCAGGTGCAGTGTGACGGAGCAGGTGAGGGCGGCAGAGCTGGAGCTCACTGCCAAGGCACTCAGAGACACACTGAGGGAGAAAGAGAGGGAGATAGACGACACTGTGAGGGACATGAGGAAGAAACAGGCTGACAGACACAGGTGGATACAGCAGACATACAACTAGAATCTCTCTGCTGTTTAAGTTGCTCAAATGAATCAATGATACTCTGAATCAGGAGAACTGTTTTGCCACAGTCAATGCTCAGTCAGCCAACAGGAGAAGAAATCCACATAAAAATATTTTTCTCAGTAGAATATTGAACTGTTCTTTACACCACTAGCCAATTGTTATGCGTGTACAACAACCATGTCAACTAAACCTTTGAATACTATCGCTTTTTCAGAATAACTATCAGAGAGAATGTGGATCAGATCCGTCTTCAAAAGCAGCTTTCTGACAAGAGCACCACCCTGAGAGTCACCCAGGAGAAGTTCAACGACCTGCAAGAGGTTAAAACATCACATTTTTTTCTATGAATTAAACCTGGAAGAAAATATAAATGCTTTTAGACTGAAACGAGTATTAGATCAACAGGAACTTAAAAACTCCGAAAGAAAACCATTCGGATAGAAAATGGTTCATCCCCAAAAAATCTCACCTTCATTTAAGTGCTTCTGTATAAATGGGTCCTCTGAAGACTAAGGTGTAAATATGTATTTCTTCTTTCCTTCCAGGCATATGAGATTCAGCTGGAGGATGTAAGTGCTCCTTTACACAAAAAGTTTTATGAAATGAATAGTCTGATTCTTCTCATGTTATCTTTGAGTGTGCCATGTGTTCAACCCAGACTCAGAGGTCACTGACGGAGAGTCAGGGCGCTCTGCTGGTGAAGGTGGAGGAGCTGACTGAACAGCTGAAGCAGGAGAGACAGAGAGCTCTGGAGCTGGAAGGACAACTCAGCACCACTAGCCTGTCTTTACATACCGTGGACAAGGTACTGCATCTGTACCTACATGCATAAATAAAGTACAGAATATCAGCTTTAAATAAATGTCTATACTTTGTGTTTCAGCTTCAGGAGCAGATTTCAGACCTGGAGGGAGAGCGGGATCTAATAAAGGAAAACTATGACACTCTACTAGATAAGTGAGTGGTTAAGTCTTCTAGGATCTGCAAATCAATCTAAAAAAAATATGTAATGCATATTAACAAGGGGATTAGATATGTGAGACCTTTTATTTATGGTAATTGAGATAAACAGCAAATTCATTTTGATGTGACAGTTAATGCAAGTTGCCATTCAGGATAAAGCAAACCATGACTTGAGATAAGGATTACACCAATTATATATGCTGTATGTCTTCTTTTACCTGACTGTATTTACTTTACCTTACTTATTTGTATAGGTTAATACCAAGTAGGTTTTTAGCTTGGCAGTTTTTAGAAGAGGAGTGCAGTACAATGACTTCTGGAGTTTATCTGTACCCTTTTCCTTCCTAGTACTTTATCTGTGCAAAGCCACCCTGATGGTATGGTGGGACAACATAGAGAGGTGAACCAGAGGAGGGAGGAACGTGGGGAAAACATCGACAGCAAAGACATCCAGAGACTAGAGGAAATGCTGCGGGAAGAGAGGGGGGAGAGAAGCAGGCTGGAGCTGGAGAAGGAGAAACTGAGGCGAGAGAAGGAGATACTAGAGGAGAGGAGGGAGCGAGAGAGAGGTGGGAGCAATATAGAACTTGAAGGATACTTTGCATTCGATTGAAATTAGACCCTTTAGTTATTTAAAATGTTTTCTGTTTTTTGTGTCCTGTGTTGTTCCACTTAGAGTTTTCTGGGTCGAGAGATGAAGATGAGCATCTGGAACACAAGGTTCTGCAGTACAGAGAGCAGATTTCTGTTCTGCAGGACAAACTGGACTCTGTCACCATGGTCAGAAGAGAGGAGGAATATACATATTTTAGCTTATATCGTCAGTGAAGAAGTACTTTGACAATTTCATTAAGAGAAGTAATATCACTGTGTAGAATACTACGAATGAAAAGTATAAAGAAGAATAGAATGAAAATACTGAGCTAAAATATCTGAATTGTTTAGTAAAAGTTACATCTTACTGCTGCATTCCCTGGCTCACTTAAGAGTCTTCTCTCTTGCAGGTATTTGACATGAGTGTTGAGGACCTCAGTGACACTCTTTTACAGATAAAGGTTTGACACACTTTTCTACCTCTGCTTTAAAAGACAAAATAAATCACTTTTAAACTTTATAGCATGCTTTCCCTCCAATTTCAGGCATTCAGGATGCAGCAGGAGAGCAGGGCGGGGCTTGAGTTCCTCTGGGCTGATGGGAAGGAGGACGATTCGCCTCGGGAGCTGGCAAACATCCAGGCTGTACATGCTGAGACTGTGCTGGAGTTACAGAAGACCAGGAACCTTCTCCTGTTGGAGCATCGCATAGGCAAAGACCTGCAGGTACACACACCTACACAGAAAACACAACTGTCACAAAAATGTTGACAAGAAAATGGTAATCAAAACATTTGAAGTTTTCTTTACATTCTTTCTCTTCAAATTTTAACTAAACTTTTCTTTGATCAAACTTTGCTTCCTCCCCAAGGAAGAGCTGAAAACAGTTAACCAGAAGATGGGGAATGAGAGGGAGGAGATGAGGAGGAGGCTGACAGAGAAAAACAAACTTCTATCCAAAAAAGCTCTTCAGATCAATGCTTTACAAGGTCTGAACCACAACAACAATCTTCGTAGTCACACCATTGGCAAATGGACCCAAAATATTTCCTCATGAGTTACTTCTGTGCTGTCTATCTCTGATTGATAGCAGGCAAAGGTGTTAGCAGAAGAAGTGGTTAGTTAACATCAGAATCTAAAATTACTTTTTTCTTTTTTTATAAATTAAAGCTCAGCTGAAAGAGTTAGCATACAGCCCCAGAAACTTCAAACGGACTGTACCACTACAGTACACCTGGCCTGCCGGACACCAGGAGTTGGTAGAGCCCATTGATGAAGACCTGTCTCATTCTCCGATGATGCCTGGGGAGTCACTGTTGGAGATCCACCTTAAGGTAAAAAAAACAAACAGGCATTATATTTGAATGAAATGTTTGTTTCTTTCAAATAATAGTTTCTCATGAAGCTGAGATCTGTTGTTTTGCTCCTCCAGGCCGCCACCTTCACCCCAGCAGGGCTTCGTACCCTTGGCAGCGTCTGCGGGGAAGACATCGTGACTTTCTGCACCTACACCCTCTTGGACTTTGAGGTGCACTCCACCCCTCTGGTGTCAGGCTGCCAACCCGAGTACGGCTTCACGTCTCGCTACGCTCTGACAGCCCGAGATCTGGGCAGGCTGGGGGGTCAGGGGTCAAGTGTCAGAGTGGAGCTCCACCAGGGGTTAGGAGGGGTCCGGTTTGTGACTCATGGAAGCGGGCAGATGTCCCTCATGGGTGCCATAAAAAGAAGAGGGGAGTGCGTTGGTGGACGTGTCAATATCACGGGTGAGTAATGTTGTATTAGGAAAAGTAATTTAGAAATGAACCATAAAAATGTAATATATATTACTTGTCTTTGCGATTATTACTATTGTGTATTTTATATGTCCATTGATTTACCTTTATAGATAAATTACCTGAAATTGTGTTGGAAAGTTCTTATTTATTACATAATCCACCATGTGTTATATTTCAATTAAGTTGATAATTGAATCTGCTACATTCCTAAAAGTATATCTGTCCTTCTCCAAGACTCCGAGGGTGCGTTTGTTGGTGTTGTGGATTTCTGGGTGCGCCTGTTTGATCCTGCAGGGCCCGACAGAGCCTCTGACCGGAGGACCGCGCCACAAAGGAGTCCGGGGCTCGTCTCTCTGGGCTGGCAGGATGATGGTCATCAGGTAAAATAGGGGGACATTTCTCCCAACTTTTATTTTTTATTTTACTTTTTTATAGAGAATATGAAAGTGTCCTTACCTCATTGTGAACATTTTTCATTTACAGTCAATACAAAGACTTTTCACTGTGAGGTATGTGGACTAAGTTCCCTCTTTTTGCAGGAGTTGTATGACTACGGTGGAGGGATCCCCAATGAGTTGGTGGTAGTCCTGGATCGCTGTGTGGGCCTTAACTCTCGCTGGCCTGGTCTTCTCCCTGATGCCTACCTGACATACAGGTTCTACGACCTGCCGCCTCACGTCTCTCAAACTGTCTGCTCTTCCGCTGAGCCAGTGTTCAGTGACACCACCAGTTACCCACTGGCAGTATCAGCTGATGTGCTGCTTACCTCAGGTATGATGGTGTGGAAATAGAAAATATATGCTGGGAGTTAAGATCATATCAAAGAGGGAAATTACTCATTTTTAAAGAGCCTTCTTCGTTGCGGTTATTTGGGATTGTTACCAAATAATTTAAATCCGAAGTCCTACATAAGGTGCTGCTTTAGAGAATTAATGCTAAATATTGACATCATTTTACTCCATTATGTCCAGGTCCAGCAGTTTGTGGTTGTACGTGTTTGATGACAGCGATGACCAGATCCCCCCGGCCTACCTGGCTAAGACCCCCATCCCACTGCGAGCCCTCGCTACTGGCAGGGAGATCAGAGGTAAGGGTATAAAAGAAAAAATATGCATTAGTCATCTGCATTTCCTAAAGAAGGCATTGAATAAGATACAGGTGAAGCCAACATGTTATTTTCACTTACTTACATCACACTTTAAAACCAAAGCTACTTAATCAGAAGTTTCTATATGTTTTCTTCACTGTTTTCTTTCTGTCTTGCCAGGTGACTTTGTCCTGAGGGATCCAGCGGGTGGACCTCGGGGCATGGTTAGGGTCTTGATAAAATGGAAGTTCCCCTACCAACCATCGGCGGACACTGTGCTGAGCAGACAGCACAGAGAAATGGAAAGCACTGACAGGGATGAGAGGGGCAGAGAGGAGCCAAGGCCTGTAGCCAAGCCCAGAGCAAAGGTGATATTTAATCTTGTCAAAAGTTTGGGAATTATTAACTACATAAAAACCTCACCTACTTGTTGTGTATTATATCTACAGTGGATCCTACTTTATTCTCACAATCAAATTAAACTTAGGTAAATGAAAATCTGGTGATTTCGGCCAGAAATCATAATACATTTATTGTTTTGACTTTAACATAGCTGAGAATAGGACTTATTCAAAATACATTTTAAAAACAACAAATAAAGGATATTTTGTCATGGAGTGATAATGTTTATCAACCAATACAAATGTCATGATTCTTTTCTCCGGAATACATGTTTTTTTTCCCTCAAAGATTTACCACTTTTATCTCAAAGAATATCCAGGGTTTTTCTTGTAAATGTATTACTATAATCTTGGATCAGATCACTGTGGAATTTATTTATTTTGTGGCCCAAAATATTCTGTCATACTTTGATGTTTGACCCCTTGAAGATCAATGTGTATATGCTAAAATAAATGATGTTTCCAAAGATATATTCCTGTTCTATAGCTCAATACCTGTTCTTCTGTGTCCTCACCAAAGACTCAGTTACTTGAGGAAGGGGAAACCAAAGCAGTGCACAAAGAGACTAAAGCTTTGGTAATGGTTTATGCACACAAAGTAAACCATGTTTTTTCCTGATAATTTAAGCATAAACTATTACTCTTACATGTACAGTATATTTGTCTGTTGACAGGCTCAACCTCCACCCGTGAAACAGAAAAGCTCGCAGAGTATACGGCTACAGCAACCCATCTCTGTGAAACCACTGGACACAGACAAGAAGAGATCCACCAAAAGGTCACCCGACCTTTACCACGACACACCGCATCTGACGCCTGAGCCAAGCCCGAGTACGCCTTCCCTTTTGGCAACCAGAAAGTATGGTTTTTTATAAATATTCTCATAATTATTTTGTTATTGTAGAGCTTGATCATATTGATGTAGTTTTATGATTTGTGCGGGAAAACAGATTTTCAACAGATTTTAATTGTATTATATTCTAATCCTATTTAAGATCTTCACCCAGCACCCCGTCGAAGACAAGCTCTGCCAGTGATGCTAGCACTCAGGTAAGAGCTAATTGTGTCTCCAACAGTCTGCTAAACATATCTGTTGGAGTCATTTTCACAGGAAAGAAATCTCAGTATAGAAGGAGACACGAGTAATATGAGATCATATAATTGTCTTCTTCTCAGGACCTTCTCTCTGTAGATCAGCTGTCCATGGATGAAGAGGAGAAGGAAGAGGAGAGGAGTGAGAGTGGTAACTATTCTAATTCAAATAATAGGTCCTTACAGCTGCTTCTTTCATTACTTTAGAGCCTCACGCTGCTATGGTTTGAATATTAAAAGAATGATTATAATTGTTTTCATTAAAAAATGAAATGAATTCAGTTCTTCCTCATGTTTCTTTCTTTTGTGACTGAACAGATGCTAAAGAACTCAGTGAAGCCCCAGATTCTTCAGATTCAAGCTCCTCAACAAGCGACATTATCATCAAACCACAACGAAGAAACAGGAGGAAGGTACGGACAAAAGAAAAGAAAGATTTCAGCATCAGTATTCTGTTCTTATCATGTCTACATCCTGGATCTAGTATGAGTTAAATATGCTGCTCAGATGTTATGATATAAATAGCTGACTGTTTTTTGCTTCAGGGAGACAAGCTGAGAGTGGAGATTCTGTCCCTGTCGTTTGAGCCGTCCTCACACGTGGTGAAGGACAAGTCAGTGCAGCGTGTTTATGTTGAGTATCGCCTGCTGGGCGTCCCGATGGAGACGACAGAAACACCCATGTCCCTCCGCAAACCCAAAAAGGGAGAGGAGATTCACTACAACTTTACACGAGGTAGGAGCAGAAAGGCTTTGTGTATATTTGTTTCTGAAACTTTTGAATTATTTTATACCCTTTTCTCTCTCGTTGTCTCTTAGTGATTTATGTGGATGGTTCACAGTCAGCTCCACTCAGGCAGTATCTCTACACCATGTTGGAAGGCACTGACCCCAACCAGGGCAGGTAGTGTCATGTTTTTTTTTAGGGTCGTTTGCACCTTAAATTCTGAGAAAATTCATACTTTTTTGTCTCTATTTTATGGCATTTCTAGACCCAAAGACCAAAACTTAAGTGTGTATGTCTATTTGTCTTGACAAGGTTAAGGTTCACAGTAGTCAGTGAGCCGATGGATGATGAAAACGAGTGTGTGGACGTCGGACATGCTTTCCTGGACCTAAAGGAGCTACTTCTCAGTGGAAATGATGTCAACGAACAAGAAATTGAAGGTAAGCACGTATTTGTATCATATTTTGATTCTCAAAATTGTGTTAAAAAATGAGCATAGACTGCATAGAATTGTATAGCATCACATAAAAGAGCATACACTTCTCTGACAGTCTGTCTGTCTGTCCCTGTGCTTCTTTTTCCTGCAGTTGTGAGTGTGGATGAAGACAAAGAGCCGATAGGAAATCTAAGAGTGTCTCTGGAAGCAGCAAAAGCTCTAAGTGGGATATACCAGGAGTTTCACCAGAAAATAGAGACCAAGAAAGAAGATGACACTGATGATGAAGAAGAGAAGCAGGAGGAAGAGAAGAAAAAAGATGAAATATTGATAGAGTATGATGTTGATAGTGACTTCTGAAAGCCGTCAGTATGAGATTAACAGAGAGGTTGTGTTTTGTATGGAAGTGTTTTATTTCATTATTTTAAGCTTCTGCTTCAATACTTCCCAAAGAAATTTAAAAAAAGTTACTGCAGAATACAACACAATTCAACTATGATACTTAATCAAATCTGCAATTATTGGTAAATGCAATAGTTAAATGTTTTAGATTTGGTGTATAATCTGTCCTTCTTAACTTGATAAATAAAGCATGCAGGGTCCTAAGCAACTTGTCACTTTATCTTGTCTACTGTTTTTCTGTTGTCTGTTTTGTTTTCCATTTTCTCTAGTTTTCTGAACAATTTATTGAGTTGCAGTAAAATAGAAGTACAATATGGTTAAAAAATGTAAATATATGTTAATGTTGTCCTGCTTTCGCAAGTAAGAATATTTATTTTAAAAAGTTGTCATTCAAACTTTAAAACGTTGTGATAGATTATTTCAATAGTTTACAGGCGGATTAATACAGATAATAAAAGTGTTACTATGAACAATAATATGAACACTGTACCCTATTTTCTACACCGTTTCTTTCTGAAATTAGCCTCGCGAGACATCAAACGCGTGCATTTACGACAGTCTTTCAATGCATCAATTTGAAAAAAACTATTGTCATCAAAAATAACGAGAGAATGGTGGTAAGACTTCTTTTTTTTAACATTCCTTGGTTAAACATGGTTATAATGCTAGAAAATATGATGTTTTTCGAAATAGTCTGAGTTAACAGTTATTTTCAAAGTAGAGCATGGGACCAGCTAGCTAACGTTAGCTTGAACCCCCCTAACCAACCACTAACGGCTAGCTAGTTAGCTTCAACTGCTAAATTATTCTACAACTTGCTCCAGAATTTAGCAATGGTGAGTATGTTTTAACTAAGGTTAGATCAACGTTAAAACCAGTCCGTAAACCTTCGACTGGCTGTATTGATGTGCCAATGTAAGCTAACAGAAGCTTAAATCCACCGTTACCGTTACTAATAAATCGTGAACTGCATGTTCAAGGCCTCACGTTAGTCCAATGTAAAGACTCTTGTTTCGTGAGTTAATGCGGAGTTAGGGACATCTCACTTTCCCAGTGTTGTAATGAAAATAACAAACTTGTTTGGCTTTGTAATTAACAGAAGGAGATGATGAAGTGTGTGAGCCACCAGCAGGCCAGCCAGCTGCTGCATAACAAGTTCATTTTGGTTCTTGGAGACTCAAGTGAGTAGTTACTTAAATGCAACATGTCTCGCTTCAAATAATGTTTGAAGTAAATAGTATGTTATGAGGTTCGAAGCTCGAAATTTAAGTAGAAAAAGAGTATGAAAGTGCATTGCTCTTAAACGAACCATTCAGGTCAGCAAGTCAATATACAATGTCAATTAACTTAGGGTATTACAGTATGTCATAACGTTGTTGATTATCGCGATAACGGGATCACTTAATACACATTAGATTGCACTCAGTTGTGTCTTTTTGTTGCTTTGGGTATGCTGTTTAGGTGCACAGCTCAACATTTCTTATTGAACACAAAATACGTCAAATGTCAAGTTTAATTCTCTGTCTCCTCCTCCTCAGATCAGAGGGCTGTGTACAAGGACATTGTCCTGTTGTTGCAGAAGGAGAAATATCTCTCTTTAAGACAACTGAAGACGAAGGCAAGTTCAAACACTCTACATACTAAAAATAATGTGAAGAAATTCCATATTCAAATTTTGTTTTCTTTTCATTTTTGTCATCAGAATTGTTTTCAGTGGCTCTAAGGCCAAACTATGTAACTTATTTTAGTTGTTCATCATGTAGGTATCTTGTGTGTCATTCTCTTATATCTTTGACCTTCAGGGAGAGATGAGCTTTGAACAGGACTGCCTGGTGGAAGGAGGTTGTATGAGTAAGATGCACAATGGAACAGGGTACAGGGAGGTCCGGCAGTATCAGTCCGATCACCACCTGGTCCGCTTCTACTTTCTGACCCGCATCTACTCTGACTACGTGAAGAGCATCCTAGAGGATTTCCGCCTTGGATTGAAACCAGATGTAGTCATTCTCAACTCCTGCGTTTGGGATATTTCAAGGTGGGTAGGTGAAAAAGTTTGTAGTAATCGTAAGGGTTACAAAGTCTTTCTCCTACTTGGTCTCAAGGATATGATTTGTGTAAAAAACATCTGAATCGGTTCCCTGGTGCAAGATGTCATTAAATGTCTCATGTTGGTTTGTTTAGAGTGACTTTGTTCTTCATTGGTTTGTCTTTATCTTTTTAAAAAACGTAGATACAACTCCAGTTGGATTGATATCTACAAGGAGAACCTACACAAGTTCTTTGGTGAGCTGCGTGAGATCATGCCAGAGGAAACGCTGGTGATCTGGAACATCACCATGCCATTAGGAGACAGGATCAAGGGTGGTTTCCTGGTACCAGAGGTAGGTTATCACCACTGAAGGAATGTAACTTAGTACATTTACCCAAGTACTGTACTTGTGTATATCCCCTTTTTTTGCAACTTAATGCTTCACTGTATCCCACAGTTAGGGATTGTTGTTCTAACTGCAGTACCACAGAGACTCTAAAGACATATGATGATTTATTAGAACATAATGCATTCCTGTAAATTGAAATACCAAACCGTATATATAAAAAGTAAAATGAGCAAGCTTTTAATATCTACAGCAGTAAGATGAAATGTGCCCATTATTGCCGCATAATAAATGAATTCAGAAACAGCGTATAATAGGCAAGAACTGACAAGGAACACTTGAATACCTATAAGTGTTTACAGCACGACTTGAAATGAACATTCAGACTTGTTGGGTCTCATGATTCCTCTTTATTTTGCTTTTTTGAATTTTAAAACTCTCCATCCTCCGCCTCAGATTGAGCAGAAGGCATCCCACTTGCGTTATGATGTGATCGACGCCAACTTCTTCAGCGGGACTCTGGCTGACGCCTATGGGATGGATACGTTGGACCTCCACTTCCATTTCCGCTTCTCCCTGCAGCATCGCGTGAAGGACGGAGTCCACTGGAACGCCCTCGCCCATCGCAAGATAACCTCTCTGCTGCTCCAGCACTCTGCACAGGCCTGGGGCGTTATCCTGCCCTGTCCACTGAAAACTGTTGGTGAGGAATATCACACTCATATGATACTGTCACACAGGACGTGCCAAGACAGACTAGAATAATGGAATGTAGTGTTTTACTGTACCTTTTAGTTCTACAGATTAATACAGATGTCAATGCCATCTTTTGAGCTGTTCCACTAAAATATGCTTTCAAGACTTTTTTTTTGTAATTTAGTTTATTTCATGAATTAGGTTGACATGAGGTTGTTGTTTTCAGAACATACTGAGATTACTGCACAGCAGCCAACCAATGGAAATGCTACCAAACCTGGAGGTAAGATATCGGCTGATGATGATGTTGTGGATGATCAGATATATTTCTATTCATTGATTTACAAAGAGCAAGCAAATGTGGATAAAAAATGAGTCACTATATCGCACAATCTTCCAAGATTAAGAACTGTTTTAGGCTAATCATTTAAATTACAGATTTTATATATTCTATTTAATGTACTGTATTAAAGTATTTTTAAATTCTGTTTTAGATTTCTAACTTGTAGGATGATTTAAAAAAGCATTTAATAAAGTTCACTAAACAGTAGTCTGTTAACTTTAGAACATAAAAAAGGCTTCTCTGAAATTGCAGAGACCCTGAATACAGTGGGGCAAAAAAGTATTTAGTCAGCCACCAATTGTGCAAGTTCTCCCATTTAAAAAGATGAGAGAGGCCTGTAATTTTTATCATAGGTATACCTCAACTATGAGAGACAGAATGAGAAAAAAAATCCAGAAAATCACTTTGTAGGATTTTTAAAGAATTTATTGGTAAATTCCTCGGTAAAATAAGTACTTGGTCACCTACAAACAAGCAAGATTTCTGGCTCTCACAGACCTGTAACTTCTTCTTTAAGAGGCTCCTCTGTCCTCCCCTCGTTACCTGTATTAATGGCACCTTTTTGACTCGTTATCAGTATAAAAGACACCTGTCCACAACCTCAAACAGTCATACTCCAAACTCCACTATGGCCAAGACCAAAGAGCTGTCAAAGGAGACCAGAGACAAAATTGTAGACCTGCACCAGGCTGGGAAAACTGAATCTGCAATAGGTAAGCAGCTTGGTGTGAAGAAATCAACTGTGGGAGCAATTATTAGAAAATGGAAGACGTACAAGACCACTGCTAATCTCCCTCCATCTGGGGCTCCACGCAAGATCTCACCCCGTGGGGTCAAAATGATCACAAGAACGGTGAGCAAAAATCCCAGAACCACACGGGGGGACCTAGTGAATGACCTGTAGCGAGCTGGGACCAAAGTAACAGAGGCTACCATCAGTAACACACTACGCCGCCAGGGACTTAAATCCTGCAGTTCCAGACGTGTCCCCCTGCTTAAGCCAGTACATGTCCAGGCCCGTCTGAAGTTTGCTAGAGGGCATTTGGATGATCCAGAAGAGGATTGGGAGAATGTCATATGGTCAGATGAAACCAAAATAGAACTTTTTGGTAAAAACTCAACTCGTCGTGTTTGGAGGAGAAAGAATGCAGAGTTGCATCCAAAGAACACCATACCTACTGTGAAGCATGGGGGTGGAAACATCATGCTTTGGGGCTGTTCTTCTGCAAAGGGACCAGGACGACTGATCCGTGTAAAGGAAAGAATGAATGGGGCCATGTATCGTGAGATTTTGAGTGAAAACCTCCTTCCATCAGCAAGGGCACTGAAGGTGAAGCGTGGCTGGGTCTTTCAGCATGACCATGATCCCAAACACACCGCCAGGGCAACGAAGGAGTGGCTTCGTAAGAAGCATTTCAAGGTCCTGGAGTGGCCTAGCCAGTCTCCAGATCTCAACCCCATAGAAAATCTTTGGAGGGAGTTGAAAGTCCGTGTTGCCCAGCGACAGCCCCAAAACATCACTGCTTTAGAGGAGATCTGCATGCAGGAATGGGCCAAAATACCAGCAACAGTGTGTGCAAACCTTGTGAAGACTTACAGAAAACGTTTGACCTCTGTCATTGCCAACAAAGGGTATATAACAAAGTATTGAGATGAACTTTTGTTGTTGACCAAATACTTATTTTCCACAATCATTTGAAATAAATTCTTTAAAAATCCTACAATGTGATTTCCTGGATTTGTTTTTCTCATTCTGTCTCTCATAGGTGAGGTATACCTATGATGAAAATTACAGGCCTCTCTCATCTTTTTAAATGGGAGAACTTGCACAATTGGTGGCTGACTAAATACTTTTTTGCCACACTGTACATGATGGCAACACTGATTGCACAGAAAATGCCCTCCCTGTTGGTGTGCATCTGAAGCATTGTTTTCAGTTCTTGTGCATGCTGTTTTTCTGATGTTTTCTAATGCTTCTGCTGCTTTTTCAGTGGCAAAACGTTCCTTTTACCAGGACCAGCAACCCAACAATTTTCTGGGTAAGATTTTGAATTTCTAACTATTGCCTGTTTTTTTTATTTTCTGTTTGTGAAAAAATTAAAGCTGCAATGATTTGTAGACAGAAAAAAAGTGTGTTTTTTCAGCATCTCCAATATGGCATTCTTCTGATTCCCTCTGTGTTTCATCATATTAAGTTAATATATTTTGGTTTTGAACTGAAAAAAGTGTATATATTTTCTGCCATATCCATGGTCTATTTGATAGATCGACTACAACCAATGGGAAGTTCCTACGACCGCTACAGGCTGGATCCCTGGAACGATTCCTTTGGTTACATAAACATGGAGAACATCCCATCACCGCCGCCGCCTCACCTGTCCTTCAACAGACATTGGCACTTTAGAAGCAGTAAGTTGGTCGACTGATATTAATGTGGAAGAGGGACCAAACATTTGTATGTATTTCCAAGACCAAGTTATTTGAGGGTTTCCAGATCTAGTTCCATAAATGTAAAGTCTTTCTGCTCTGGAGCTCATTAATATGTTCTGCAGGTGACTACTTCAGGCCTCATCACCATGTGGATACCTACTACGAGCCGCACCATCAGTACGTGATGAGGAACAGACACGCCATGCACGTCACCTACGCTCCCTACCCCCAGCACAGACCCAGTGCAGGCCATGCGGGCCAGTAGTACTGAGGCAGGCATAGAGATTTAGATTCTTTTTTTGTGTACATTTGTTCAAATTTCATGTTGGTGTTTTTTGTCCTCTGGCATGAAATGTAGATTTTAAATAGATTTAGAATTTTAAGAATTTTTATACTATACTGTTCCTAAATAAAATGCATCACTTATTACAGTTTCTTTATCAATATTGGTTATTATATATGTTATACCATGCTGTGTTAACTGAGTGAGTATTATTTACACAGGTTTCCCCTAAAAACCAAAGAAATGTTTTCTTACCTGTAGTACTATTTATCAATCTAGATTATTAAGGCTCAAAAAATGTCTCCTTCCAGAAATCATGATGCATTCCCTTAGTTTCATGCAGCAGCTATTTTGTTTCCGATGAACTACCGTGGTTTTTCAACTTACGATCTGATAGACCTCTGATGGTGCTTTTCCATGATTCTTTGGAGACACTATCAAAATGGTTTGAGTGTTGGTTGCATAAGCGTGTCAGTAGTCAAGGACAGCTACAGTACTCCACAAGACAGACCTCTCGTAAACTGGTGGCAGCAGACCTACATATCTGACAGGAATCTTTGAAGCACATACAGTAAGATCACATCAATTTTGCCCAACACGCTTCTTGCTCTGAAGTGAATTGCTTGCTTTTATTGTCTGAACGAATACAAATACAATTGTAAGCTATCAATGGGGGCAACTACAGTAAAATTATGTTGCCAGCTTTTCCCACCAAGTTAGTGAAACATGCATAAAAACGTGAAATTGAAAACATGACACCTTCATCGTGTCACATTCAGAAGTCGAATCCATTCAAAAAACATAACGTGACTACAAAGTCTCAGTTTTATTAGTGCTAAAGTCTTATACTGGGATACAATTTCCTGAGAATCAAGAAAAACAAAGGGATAAATAGGTGAATGTTGAAGTAAATTGGAATGAGGAAAAAGAAGGAAAGCACTTTCTGCTGTGCTGTGGGCCAGTGGCACGTTGTGTTAGGCCATAAGGAGGCGGTGCACTTCGTGCAGCTGCTGCCTGGACAGGACGAGGCGG
Source organism: Eleginops maclovinus (assembly GCF_036324505.1). Lineage (NCBI taxonomy): Eukaryota > Metazoa > Chordata > Actinopteri > Perciformes > Eleginopidae > Eleginops > Eleginops maclovinus. The sequence continues at coordinate 10,042,424 of NC_086362.1, forward strand.
TGCACTTGTTCCTGTCCGCGGGTGCATGGGATAGCAACACGACCTACAAAGACTGATCCCCCCTGCTTCTCTTCCTTGGCCTAGGAAACAACACGTATGTAGGTTAGTAAATGTGACATGGGTAACTGCTATTTCGTGAAGTATTATAAGCTCTTGACTAGGACAAAAGTCACTGTAATGCAAGGTTTTACCTTCACAAAAGATGAGACGGGGAAGGTAGCAAAGTCGGAGAAAGCCTTAGCTCCAGGGTTATGGGAGACGACATGTTCGGCTACTTCTCCCTGAAACAGAAACATTGTTAATGTTTAGTATCTCGTGTCCGCTTCATGAGATTGAGGAAAATAGTTGTGATGCTGATTTTGACACCTTGAGTTTGTCCAGAGCATTACTGAGGTTCTGCATTCGAGCCGTCTGCTCCAACATCTGGGCGGAGGCACTAACTGCAAGGGAGAGAAGGAATATGAACTAGAACACTCAGCACACAGGAGAAGAAAAGGCTAGCAACTGAAACACACCTGCTGTCTTCCCAGTGATGTCCACCACCTTCACCTCCGAACTCAGCTTGTGCAGGGTTGCCAGCAGTTGGTCGGTCCTGCGGTAGATGCCCGTGTTCAGTCCCTCGGGTGGCATGGAGCTTTCTTTGGAAGCTTGTGGTAGTTTGGCAGGACAGAGTGGAGGCAGGGAGGCCAGCTGTGCTCTCATCTTCTCCGCCTGTAAGAAAGACTCTTAGTCAATGTTACAGCTGGTATAACACAACTAAATAATACTGACTCCAACACAAGTGTACCTTGAGTCTGTTGTTTTCATTCTTGAGGTGCTTGATTCCCAATCTCTGAACTTCAATCTGCTGCCTGAGCAGAGGAGAGTCCACCACCTGCACCGGTCCTGCCATAGATGGAGGCAGACCTGATGGAGAAAAAGTAATTGTGGACAAATGTGCTGTTTTTATTTGATTGTTTTCCACTTATATGTTAGCTTTTTGCTAATTCGCATGTGTTTTTGTTATTTATTTGTTTAGTTAAGATTTTTCTCTTTGATACAATTATCTGTGTTTTATTTTGTCTTTTTTCCCAAATTCCTTTAATGTGTTTTTATTCCTTAAGTTCAGTGGAGGTCCTTTGTTTTCCCTGTATGCAGTCTTATGTGTAAATTGTGCAAAATTGGATTGGTGTCGGGTATGAAATACACATTTACTGCTACTTGTTGCAAAACATATCTCATCAGCTTTTTTGAATTGCTTTTTACAAGGTTCAAATAAAGGACATCCCAACATTTAACCAAAAATAAGACATTTCGGTCCTACAAAAATGACCACAACAGCAGAAATGTACCTCCTGCAGATCCCTGAACAATGTTGGCAATTCCAGAGGCAGCTGGGGCTCTCAGGCCTTCTATGGTCATCTTCGATTGGCTGTTAATACGTTGCTTCAACTCCGCCTTCTCCGCCTCCAGCTGGTCGATGTCAGCCTGCAGGGCATCCATCGTTTCCTCAAACTCCCTGAAGACAAGGAGAAATTAAAAGATGATCAAGCAGGAAAACAAGAAGGTCAAAAATGTGGTGACAGTTCTTCTGTCTTTATAAATCGTACTTTTCTTTCTTCTTCAGCAGGGCAAGGTTCTCGTCCAGTTTGGTCTGAATCTTCTCCACCCTTTCATCTGCGTCTTTAGTGGAGTTATCCAGCTTCTTCTCCAGCAGGCTCAGACGGACATTTGCCTCACTCAGCTCCTCGCCCTGGGAAAGAGGGGTGCAGACACATCAGTCGGATTCTTTCTTTTTCATACCTGTAGGTAGAGCTTGTGTAAGTCTGAGGAGGTGTTACCTTGATCTTGAGGGACTTCTTGACTTCTTTGATGACGGTCTCTCTGTCTTCTAGTTTCACTCCTAGACCTTCAGCGTCAGTCATCTCAGCCCTGACGGTGGCTGCTCTAGCTTCCACTGGAGGAGTCTTAGGACGAGATCAAACAGTAAGAACTAGTAGGACAGGGAAGAACTGATGATGTGATTCAGCAAAGAGGAAATGTTACAGATACCTGGCCCTGTGGTTTGTCAGCATCGTACTCTCCCTCCTGCATGGCCGTGGCCATCTTGTTCATCGAAGTGATGACGGTGCTGCAGGACTGGCGCAGACACTCTGTGCCGTTCAGGCCATGAGAGCCATACACCTGGGAGGAAGGAGATTAAATTTAAATAAAACAATAACACAGCTGCAACCTGAAACCTACCACCTATGTCTACTTGTCCCAAAACTACAATGCACAGAACATAGGGCATGGTGTTTTTAAATAAATTCCAAGAAACTCAATCAGTCAGCGACAAATGGCCCTTTGTTGGTACATGATTATAGTTGAACTACCTGCTCCAGAGCCTTGCAGGCGATATCCTCCAATTTGAGAGCGTTGAGCCCCCCCTCCTGTTCTGCCACCTGAGCAACCATCTGAGCTCCAGCCGCAGCCACTTCCTGCAGAACAGCCACCACACGCGTGTGCTGGCGCCTGCACTCCGTCAGCAACTCCGACACCTTCCAGAGGAGACATGTCGGTCAAAGATTTACTGTAGATCCATCATTTTGGTGTCAGCGTTAGAGCTTCACCGATCATTAAGTCCTTAAAAGGAACCTTTCCAGTTGCTAATTCTTAAACCTACATTGAGCTTTAGTTCCCTGCAGCCATGTGTGTGTTTTAACTTCTCTGTCTTTATGTGTGTGTATCCTGTACCTGTGGTCCGAAGTTGAGAGCAGCAGGCACTCCAACAACATCTGTCCCTGGCATGCGACGGCGGATCTTCTTACAGAACTGTTTGATATCAGAGCAGGAAGTGTCCAGGTCTTTCAGAAGGACAGCGAAGTTGGAGCCCTCCTGACCCGCAGACAGGAACGCTCGCAGACGAGCCACCTCCACCCCCATGCAGTCCAGGACGCTCTGGGTAAACTGGAAGTGAGAGGAAAAGATTAGTGAGGTATTGGAACTATGATTCTTGTCGACATGGCAAATAATAGAGATAATATATTTTCTTCTTAGTGGGAAAAGTACTAAAATGTGGCAATCTTTATATCTGTAAGAAACTTACCTTAATGTGGTCAGCCAGCTGCACTGTGCAGTCTTCAGTGTGATCTGCCAGGTGGACGCTGTACAGTTGCTGGAAGACAAAACAGTGAGAAACTTTATGCTTAATAAAAATAAGAATTTGTATCATTACACTGTTTTCCTTTAGTTTGATTGAGCCTGAAAGAAGACAGGGTAAGTAAGTTGATATATAACCACATTCTGTTGTTACCTGGTAGTACTTGATGGCCTTGGTGAGAGGCTCCACTTGAACGGTCTCATCCAGCTGATCTTTATGCAGCAGGTCGATGAAATAGTCCAGAGAGCGCTCATGGAAGCTCATTTCAGAGTAGAGTGTACCCATGCGCTTAAAGACCTCCACGCTGCAGGTACTCATAGCCCTACAAATCGGAGCAAAGAGCAGAACACCCAGAGTGTGTTACCAACCTTTTTCACATCAGTGTCGCTGCAACATATTAGAAATGGTAGATTTTTACTGCTGAGCTTACTGTTCATATTTGTGCAGAGTGGCCTGTAGCAGGCTGAGGGAGTACACCAGTCCTGAGGCAAAGCTGCGCTGATCTCCTGGAGGACCCCTGAGCCCCTGCCCCTGGGGCAAGTTCCGTTCAGGTCAAACTTCTCCTGGGCCTGTTTACTGATCAGCTCAGCCTGCCAGGTAAAGTCAAATGGAAGCATTAATGATAGAAACAAATCGAGTACTTAAAAAAAAATCAACAATAAAATCCTATGTCCCTGTTCCCAACAGACACAGCTTCATACCTTGCAGATGAGCCGGGGGATGAGCAGAAGCACCAGAATACAGTCGTGATCCCCACCATGACGGAGGAAGGAGTCTGGCATGAAGGAGGTGAGGAGGGATACCTGTCTGTTGGACTGAGCCACCTCCATTTTCCTCAGCTCCATCTCAATGGCCTAGGAACACAGATCAATAAGCAGCTGTTGTCAATTGTGTTAAACTGGTAAACTCCTCCTTCCTAGCAGAATTAAACATGAAGGTTTCCTACCTTAGCATAGGCCTTAGTCTCTGCAAACTTAATCTTGAAGTCAAACAGTTCAGCAGGCGGTTGTTGAACTTGTTCCGCATTTGCATTCTGCTGGCTGATCAGCTCTCTGTTGGCGTCCTGGAAGGGAAAAATCAAATACAGTGTCATGGCATTCCTAATTCAACAGACCTCAGTGTTCATGTTCCCCTCCTCTCCACCCACCTGTAGGCTGGCGGTCAGATCTCGGTATTTGTTAATGGTCTGCTGGTAATCAGCTACAGTCTCCTGGGCAGCCTCCACCTTTTTTTCAGCCTCTCTGACCTTTGCGCCGCTCAGATCCACCTGCTCCCTCAGCTCCATTTCCGTCTCCCGGCCGTTCTCCTGGAGCTCATCGTTCATCTCGTTGATGGCCTCCTATAGTTACGGGAAAAAGTAAAAGGTCAGTGACAGGTTGAATTAAAAAAAAGGAGATGTCTTTATGCCATTTTGTGGCTACTCATGCCATTATGTTGGTGGAACAATATCTTCTAAAAAAAACCTAATTGTGAATACTTCCATATTATCAACATTTTGTATTTGTTAAAAAATAGAAAAAAAGTAAGTAAGTCTTAATACTGCAGATGAGAATCATGGTGCCTGTGTACACACCAAATCAGTGACGGTTTCTCTCAGCTCTCTGACTTTCTCCTCCAGGTCGAGGTTCCTCTCCGTCAGGGTCTCCACCATCTCCTCTGACCCCAGAGCAGCATCCACCTGTTACAAGAAAACAATCATATATGAGCAGTTGAATTTACAGAGAAAAGTCTAGAAATAACTATTAAAAACACTTTATTTAACCTAAAGAAAGCAGCTTCACAAACATATCCTCTTTACCTGCTCCTTCAGTTCGTCGATTGTAGCCTCCGCCTGCTTCACATCTTCCTGCAGTTTTTCTTTCTGAGCCCTCAGAGTCTCCAGCTCAGTGTTCTTCTTCTCCATATGCTTCTGCAGCTTCACATGCTCCTGCTTCTCTGAAGTAGACAGGTCCCGCATCCTAAGGGGGGAAGGGGAATTGCAGACCTTATAGACAGTCCATGGTGAAGAGCAACATGTTGACAGCTTAACCTCACACATCCTCATTCAGGGCATCATTTTCATGCAAGTTCAAACAACAAGTGCTTTGTTTTCATTTGCACTTTGATCAAAGCTGCTTTTTTGATTTCACTGACCGAACCAATGCCTCCTTCAGTCTGCTGTTCTGCTCCTCCAGCTGTTTGACATGGTAACTTGAGGCTGCTCCATCTGACCCTGCAGGAGAAAAAGAACCACAGTTAATATAAGAAAGGAGGAAGGAGATACGCAGAACATTAAATACAGAGGCCTATGTAGATTAAAGAGTACAAACCTTTCTCTGAAATCTCATGTCTAAGGATCTCCAGGTCCATGGAGAGCTCCTCCACCTTTTCCTTCAGCGTGTCCACCTCCACTTGCAGCGACTCTGACCGCTCTTCAGCCATCTCCTTGTCCAGTGTAGCCATCTCTATGGCGTCGGCCGTGTCTGACATCTCCTCCATGTAGTGGTCCTTGGCCTCCTGTGCCTCACGGGCATCCTGGAGAGATAACAGTCTTTCAGTCTTAACCCATTTGTACCGGATGCTGCGCAGCGCAACATTCCATCTACCGCCGGCTGCTGCGTAGCGCAGCTTTGAAGCTCATGCCGGCTGCAGCGTAGCGCAACATTGTTGATTTGTCGTCATTTTCATGAGGCATGCAGCATATAATGCACTGTCATTGGTTCAAATACACATGAGGTGGGTCTTGTTGGGTTTTTTAAACCACGTGACCACCAAAATGTCGTGTGGTTGGCCGACAATCATGTCAATCAATCAGACATTCACGTGCGGTTTTTAAAACTTTTTTAAAGGCAAAAATGGCTACGATCGACGAATACTTTGACAGCGACGGCAGCGATTTGGAGAGAATGAGGAGTTTGAGAGGGAGGTGGAAGTAGAAGTTTTTGTACCTGATGATCCTTTGGTAGAGGACTTTCCCCACTCCTTTCCCACCTCTCTCTCATACCAAGGTGCCTTGGTGTGTGTGTTGGCATGTTTTAAAATGTTATTTGTGATTTGTTATTTTATCATATAAAATATTTTCCCTATCAATTTGATTTTGAGATTTTTTATAAAAATGTGTTGGTATGTTTTTGCTAAGGGAGCATGTTTAATACAACCTGCGAGTCTTACCTTTTAAATGCAATTTATTTCATGTTTCCATGTGCTACAGAGGCTACAGATATTAAAGTTTTCATAGACGTTGCCAATTCTTAGTATTTTTTCAGAAAACCCTCAGGAGATAAGGACATTTATATCTATTATACATAGGGTTTTAGAGCCGTTTTTTGCAGGCGTTTTAGGAGTAAATGGGTTAAAGGTCGGAAATTATCAATCTATCCTATCCTATCCTACAAAAGTATTTATTTCTTTGAAGCAACATATAGTAAATACCAATAATGCTTGTACAACAAATTATACTTGATTTTTCTGTGTACCTTCTTGGCCTCTTTGAGCTGTTTCTGCAGGTCAGCCTGCTGCTCCTGCATTTTGTTCTTCCACTCCTGAAGCTGCTCCAGCTGGATCTTGTGTTTCTCCAGCTCCTTCAGCTTGGCTTTGTCCTCCGTCCGTTTCATCTTCAGAGTTTCCAGCTTCTCCTCCAGGTCCTTGACCTGAGCACGCATTGATTCCTCCTCCTGAGAGGGATGGAATGGGTGGGGGAGAAGCAAGAGGACAGTTTAAATGTGTTTCCTTTAGAGGATTAACTGGACATCATTGATGTCCAAAGATTTTAAGGCTGAAATATAAAAAGTGTATCAGGTCCCTCCACCAAAATATCCAGAACAAGATAATCAATGTTCCAAATTAATTTCCAAGTAATTGAATTCATCCTCTGATTTAAGCCTCAACAGTAACTTTACATATATTAGCAATGAAGACAGATTTATTAAATCCCTTAAACAAAGTGGAGTTTAGTTTTCAGTCATCAGTGTCTCATAGTTAACCCATGCATCATCACCCGGAATTCACCGTGAGGACTTTTTAAAAAGAATCTTCAGAATTGACAAGCTGTGCTGAGAGTCATTTTGCTCTTTTATGTCATTCGAGTTTGTTAGTAAACTCATGCCAGATATCACCAGCATGCATGTAGCCATTAGAAGACTCTACCTGCTTGGAAACGACAGGTTCCACCTGGTCACAGAGACAACATGGATCAAATGGGACAAAACGCCAGATAAAATTGAAAAATAGGAACAAAATGATAAAGATGAGACAAACAAATCCTTTTTTTTTTAAAGCACATGATGATCTTCTGTGCTGTTGATTTACATGAATTTCACATGAAAATATGAAATGTGACACTACAGGCGTTCGTTGGCATATTTTCTGTCTCTTTCTATCCCTGTCAAAGGCACCATTGTATTTAGGATACTAATCTATTGTCAGATCAAGTCTGAAATTTGACTTGCATCACAGACATTTACTTATTATACAAATGTTTTGAAGCTACTAATGTTGCTTCGTTCAACGTTCTGTTCTGAAAGTTTATAATGCTGCGGGTCCATCAATTTAAACCATACTGTTTTACAGCAACATACACATGTTAAACCTTTGTTGAATTTATTTTGTACGATGGTTATAAACTTCACACTAACGTAGAGCTGTCTCAACAGCTGTCTCAATGCATTACCTTGCTTGGAGTAGACGGAATCGCAGCTGCTGTTGCTGCAGGCGACCCGCTGGGCTGAGGCATGACGGGAGCTCCCAGGGCCGCCGGATGGGAGGGGAGGCCCGCCTCACTGACATCTCCAGACAGAGAGGTGGACAGGCTCTCACGAGACGACTGGTGAGCAAAGCAGGTATGTTAGTGTGGTAAGAAAGGAAGAGACAGAAAGGGAAGATGTTTTGGTGTTCAAGTGTTAAATATCACTCAATCCGATAAACAAAACAAGAGCTTTATCCACACACAACTGAACCAAGAGTGAACATACGGCTTAACATGCTGTTCTGCTGGACTGTCTTATGCAAGCTTAAAATCAAATAACCTTCCTGACTTCATGCCACAGACCAAACTTCCCAATGTCCCTCACAGGAGATATAGTTCAAGTTCCTACATACACCTCTTAAAGTTCATTTATCTGTCAGAGCCCTGCACATGTGCACCGTAGAACCACAAATCACCAGTTTTCAGTGACATGACATAATTCACCACTCCCAGTGAAGTAACGGGTGAGATACCCTGATGACTGGGCATACCATGAGCGGCAGCGGCAGGTTGGAGCGGATGGTGGGACGGATCAAGAGGGAGGGGAGGGAGGTGGCGGGTGTTAGACGGCCTGGAGTGCTCCACTGCCACAGTGTGATCATAGACACCGTGTGAGGACTCTCAAGAGTTATTTGTACAATTCAGCTACATAGTTAGCTTGTCTTTACAGAATGTAACCTTATCAGAAAATATAAAAATGCACGGCCTTTTAACGTTTTCAAACATTTAAAGCTTTAGCCTTGATTTACACTTGCAAAGCACTCACAGAACATTAAAATATTAAAATGACAAAACTTCTTCGGGACTGTGTGATGTTTACAAATCATTGTTTTCCTCCACAGTCTGCTGTTGACAAGCTCACCTTGGCAGAGCGGCGGGTAGAGGACTGGAGGAGAGGAGGAGGAGGTGAGTTGCAAAAAAGAGGGATGGACACGCACACACACACAAGCACCCAGACACACACAGATATACACACACATTCATTGGTGATGCAAGATAAGAGATTAGCAGCACATAAAAATCATACCCACTGTTAGTTCATATCGTAGCTTTGACGGCTGCATGCACCATTTTAATAGTTATTCTTGATGACTGGAGCCATGGACGCTGAATACAATGTAAACCCATGCAACAGTGTTAAAACAGAGGCAAAATGTGACTGGATTGTGAGACTAAAAGGAATAACCAAGACACCACCAATATGGTCGTACAACTGCTGTTATTTCACCTCTTAATGTGTATGCTGGATGCAGAACTAAAAATAATATGAAACAAGCACCAAACAACAACATCTGATGTACAAAAAAAAGTGTGGCCACATAAAACCAAAGAGAAATCACAATGATGTGTCACAATGCCGAGAGATGTCTTTATGTTTCGTGCAAACGCCAAAATGTAAAAGGTCCAAAAAGACGAGTAGCCACGTTAGTGTGATTAAAAGAACCAAGGCAAAAGCAAACGTGTCGTAATTTAAATATTTCTACCTTCTTAACGTTCACAGGTGTCTGCAAAAGGTATTCAGGGAAAACAAAAATAAGTCAACCCAGAGGCTGAGAGGCATACACAGAACCCCATTGACATTGTTTAGAAAAGAGGGGAATATTTGGGAACACATTTGAAGTCAAAATGAAAACACTGCAAAGAACAAACCTAGAAAGATGCTCCGTGTGTGAAAAAAAAGTGATTAACATGAAAGACTAAATATAAAAGACAATCCATCCGTGTTTAAAGGAAAGTCATGAAAACGACGCAAAATAACTCAACTGAAAATGATTTAAAGCAGTGAAGTGCAGGTGAAGGTTTTCTACCTGCTTGGTTGATCTGGGAGTCTCTGGAATGTCTGGAGGAAACAAAATAAGAATTATTAACTTCTGTTTTTATTTATATTAACTCATACTTTCAAAAGTATGAATTTCAAACACAGCTGCGATGCACTCTCACCTTTCTGCTTCAGTGACCTTGCAATGCCTGATTCAGGAGTCTCTGGTGAGGTGGCACCAGAGCCGTCATCCACCACCTGGAGCTGATGAGGGGGACAGGGAAACAAAAGCTGTGTCATCAAGATCATGTCCATAAATAGTAAAACTTGTTGATAACGTAATTACTCTGACAGGCGTATAAACGGGCATGTATCCTTAAAAAAATAACATGTTTATTTGACTAACCTGGGACTGTCTGACAAATATCCCGTGGTTTTCCTCACAGGTGAAGTAGCGTTTCCCCTGCACGGTGCCATCATTCTTTCCTTTAGCCTCATCCAGTATGACACCCACCCATTTCCCAGAGGCAAAGAGGGTGGCTCCGATATAAGCAACGGTGCCCCGCTGACCCTTCCCCGTCACCTCTACTGTAGAGCCAATCTAGAAGAGGACAAGTACAGACTGAGTCAATGCACATATTTTGATAGTTGTTTATGTTTTCCTATCAATTTCTTTCTTTCTTTTGTCTGTTTTTAAAAGGGGACCTACCTTTGGAGGTCTACAACTCTCCACCGTTCCTGCGCTGCTCATTTTGCTGATCAGTGCGCTGGTCAGCTGGAGGATTGGGGGATACACGTGGGAGGAAGTTGTTAGAAAAGATGAGGAAATTTGGGAGAGAGAAAGAATAGGAAGTTTGTTGACCAAGGGGGATGGGGGGGAAACGGTGGGAGAAATAGAGACAGAGAGGAAAGAAGGTAAGATCATTACATAACAGACAATGTATTTACTTTATTTCTGAATTCCACAGAGATTATATCTTTCAATATCATATTCTTGTGAAAGACATAGCTCGGTAAGGTTATGTATGACAACGTTCTACAAAACACCCAAAAAACAGTATTGTTTTATGTGTAACACTTATGCCATCACATTTGTCGTTGCTCCCACTAGCAGTCTTTGGAATTAAAAATATTCAATGACAGGACAGTCTTGAGGCCACGGAGCACAGAAATACACTCATGCACCCAGTCATGTGTCCTGGACCACAATAGCCTTCCTGATAAACAAGTCATATCCCTGCCTTATTCACACAAAGATGCTCATTCAAGACAAACCAGGACAGCGATAGAGTCTAATCCTTTATGGAGCTTTAGAGACATGTGGATTCACGCTGCCTCAGTTTTGAACCACAGGGCAGAACACTGGATAGCAAAGGTTCATCAAAGCCATATGACAGAAGGCGAGAGATACTTTCAGAATCCTCTAGATTTAAAAGTGTATAAGATTAATGGAAACCAAAGCGCGCTTGTGGAATAAACATAAAGAAACGTCCTCTCCTCTACAGGTTATCAAGAGTTTTATTCCTAGTCGCTATTTCTGATGAGGATCCAATATGCAACCGACTGAATCCTGCATCCATTATATGGTGAGTCCCATGACACTTTCCACTTTATAGTTTTATTCCAAATATTTTAATGGAATTCTACTGATTACTTGAATGAACCAGGATAAAAAAAACGATTTACTAAATTAATTTAGTCATTATTCAATATTGAGAGTCCATGTTACTCACCCGGGGGGTATATGAATGTCGCCTGTTTAAAGCCATGATAGCAAGTTAAGATGGTTTCCCCTTCAGTACAAAGATAAGGCTCAAGTGCTATTTTTTCTCTGCTTTCACATCCCTTCCTCTTTTCCAGAGAGAGGAGAGGACAAAGACTGTGATTTCAGGGAGGGACCCTGTGTGGTGCATCACAAAACGTCACAGCTGATTTTAAGTAAAAGAGGGAGGGATATATCTGGCTGTTGTTTATCCACACAGCTAAATACATAGCACACATGGAGCCAATTCAGCAGGGATGAGATTCACTAGCCTTCGTTTAAATAGCCATTATTATAAACATAGCCGCTCTGCTGCTCATCTCTCTACTTTTTGGCTATGGTAATAAAACACGGTTGGGAAGTAGCAATGTGAAGAAAATTGCTGCATTTTCTTTTTTGTAATTCAATAGTTAGTCATCTTTTACAAACTAAGACTTTAACAATGAGTTCGTTTTAATTACACAATCTATAACCAGTTGAAACTGTGGTTTACTTGTGCTAACATGCCACTTGTTTGTGCTGTTATTGAGTGGCTGGGTGTTAATTTCACCATCGGTTTTTATTCGGTCATAAAACGATATATGAGCTTTGTGAACAACACAAAATTGACACAAAGATATTACGACAGAAGACGGTGGATAAATGTCATGGAAGACAACAAGCTAGTCTGCTGTTAGCTAATGCTAATGTTGTAGCATTTTCAGCCTGAGAAACACTCAAATTATTCTGACAGCCGTGACAGTTAGTCATTTAACTTACGCTTTACTTTAATACCTAGGTTTAGTTAGATATTAACATGTAGTCAACAGCTAGCAAGATTAGCTTCATAGCTAACATTAAAACTGTCCAACTCAGTTTAGCGGCCTAAAATCGGAAAGAAGCTCATTTATGATGTATTCTGTAATTCAACTCACCTGGCATACACAGAAATCCCTTTCTTTAAATGAGGGTCCTTGGGGTGTTCATACAGACAACAATGATCTTCTGTTGTTATTTTGTTGGCTACCTGGCTTGGAAATCCGGTAGTCTTTTCCGTTTTCTTACAGCTCACTTCCGGTGGCCTGACCGACCAAAGTTAAGCAGAAAAGTGTAAGTTAGCGCCTCTAGTGGCCGCGCCCATTTGTGCCGAAACACCTTAATAAGGTAGAAAGCGACACTATTTGTGTGGAAATCTGATAGCGACATTTGGGATAGTATCTTACTTTTACATCACACAACTAAAACACATTGTGTATGTTTATTAAAAGTCTTCCATATGACTGACTTATTTTACTTCGTGCATATATTTGATGATGGGGATTGGGAAATTAGGCCTTTTTAACTGTTTTCATTTTCATTTTATTTGTATTTGTGTTTATGTATGCATCAATAACATCATGAGAAATTCCTCGTATGTGTTCACCTACTGATTCTGATTAAAGCAGGACAATGGATGAGTGGAAAGTTTAAAATGAGCACAATAAGAAACAGGAAATAAATAAACAAATCAATTTCCTTCTCAAACATTTAAATGTGATCTTCAAAAAAATATAACACACTAATAACTAATAATACATACATTATATGATTGAAATATTAAATATAGAATGGTTACGAATAATATAGGCGTCTACAGAGTAGTGTACTGACAAAATGAATCCCTAGCTTCTTTGATAAACCATTAATCCTTTCAGGCTTTTATCTTAATCAATTATCGTTTTGTAGTTCCAGCTTCTCTCTGGTACTGGATGGGGGTGTACAGGAGATGTACCCTCTGTGCTGTGCTACGGCCCCTGGATGAATATATCGACGTGTAATTAGCCAGAACCCCGTGCACAGCCGACCAATCAGGAGGCGGAGGAGAGGCTGTCCCTGGACCGGCTGGCAGACAGCAGACACCCCGGGGCGAGTGCTTCTTCGGCCGCAACCCTGTGGTGGTGACAGCCCTGACAGCGACAGGAAAAGGTCCGCACTTCACTTCTCCGTCTGTTTAGAGCAAGGTAGAGGTTTTTGTATCTTTTATTTGGATTAAAATTACTTTTATAACACACAGTCAAAGTTGTCGGGTGTTTATTTAGCCTCTTTCTGTACTCCCGGCTAGGATGGCTCGAAAGCTGTCAAGCTAGTTAGGACACACAACGGTACTTCCGGTAGTGACTTTCAAAGTTAAAGCGTGTGTGCTCCCTATGCAAGGTAAAATATACTTGGTGATACTTTTAAATTTTATTATGAAGGCAACATTTATGTGTTTCCGTTATTGTGCTAGCATCCCTTAGGTAACTTCATCAGCCGCTGTCCCGGAGGTGGCAGGAGGATTTAACTCGATGTTGTGCTCGGTATCGTCCCCTGAACTGACTGCATGCGGTGTCTGGTGGTACTCTCATTTCATTCAATATATCACGACTATTTCAATTAAAGTTTTTGTACAGAAAAATAAATAAGAGAGGGAAACTTCTTCCAAATAGTTTAGTTCCAATAGGGTGTGGAGCACAGAAGTGTGACGAGTTACGTCATTCATAGTTTCGCTGTCCCATCCGCTGCCTGCGCTGCAAAAAAAATCAACAAGTGTGCGAGTCCCATTTATTGCTGAGAAATGTCTTTAAAACCATTATCGCGAATCTGACAGTTATATTTTAATTGTTTGCAGTCCATTACAAACACTAGAACAGCTTACCTTTCTGAATTCTTTAGTTCAAGGCATAGATTTAACACAGAAATGGTCCTGATTCCAAAGACTATATGGACGACTAAAATGGGGTCAAAAGGTTGGTCATTACAGTATTTTACTGGGCAATGCCTTTGTATAAATATGAGGCTGTTTGTGGAAGGTGTGTCTCTTCTCCAGAACTCAAGAGTGTTATGTAAATTCATCTTTTGGGTGGTTTGGTTTGCTTGCAAACAAACTGATTCCCAGCAGGGAATTGATAACAACCTCTAATCAAAACGAACCACTCTACAAATCAATAAGCACAATAGCCAGTTAATTTTAAATAGATTTTTTCAGAAATGGCAGTTGATTGGTTCTACTAAATTATGTTGATGCCAGGTGTGAAGATGATTACATTCTCAACTATATACTACAACCTTTTTTTAAATTTGCTTTCGAATGTATTTAATGATTTTTCAGATGGCTGACGTGGAGTTGGTGAAGAAGATGCTGCGGGCCGTCCTCCAGGCCAACAGAGCTGGAGTGTCACTGTCACGTCTGCAGTCCGAGTACAAAGAGCTGACCGGGGAGCAGATACCGCACAAACAGATTGGACACAACCACCTGGATGCACTGCTAGCCAGCATGCCCTCTGTGGTACGCACAGAGCGCGGCCGCTCTGGGGAGGTGTGTGTGTGTGTGTGGCTGGTGCAGGATTGTTGATGATTAAGGATAGATGTGTACACATACTTAGCAATAATTAATTAAGATTATTTTTTATATAAGCATATTTCTTCATAGCACAATGCATTCAAATAAAGTGTGCATCATTTGGATAAGATGCACTCACCTGGGGGTTAATATGATTCATTTAATTAATTAATGGTTAATACCTTTTCCACCTTGTGATGTATCTCCAATTAATATCTACTCCTTCTGCAGATTTTGTGTTTTGCGTCAGGAACAAAAGAGACGGCCCACATCGCTAAGCTGGTGGCTCGTCAGCGCAGCTCGAAAAAGACAGGCCGACCCCACCTGGTCAACACTCAGATGAGGGTCAAACCGGCGGCACCGCTCGTACTCAATGGTAAGATTTTGGAGCACTAGCAAGCATAAAGTAGTGATAAATAATAATGATAACAATAACAAATGATGGTCAATGCTATTTGTGTTATTATAGAACATCTTTTTGCATGGAAAGCTTTAGGCTAGTCACTCACCATTGTTGGTCTCAAATGAAGTTCAAGTTAAATAAATGTATGCAGGGTTTTAAACACATTAGTTTGCCCTTTGTGGGCAGTTGTACAGTTTCACAAGATCCACATACCACTTTAATCTTATCGGCTATGCTCTTTATCAGACTCTTCTGGAGAAAACACATTTAAGTCTTTGCATGTACACAGATACGTACTAAGTTACAAGGTGCCTTCAAATCACTTAGATATTGGATTGAAGGTGGTTCCAGTAGCTGATAAAATATAAGGAGTTCACATGCAAGATCTGCTGTTTAGTGCGTATCTTAAACTAGTCCCTACATGTGGACTCAATTTGGTTTTCTAAGAATCACTGAAGCTGCACTCCAAAAGAGCTGGTGTTGGGTGTGTTGTGCATTCATGTGTGCGAGAATGTATGTGTTGGACTCTTGTGTGTATATAAAACACTGAAATAGAACAATACATGCCTATAAAGGAGACTATTATTCAGATGCAAATGAGCAACTGCTTGGCTGCACTATTAAATACCTGTTTGACAACATAACAAAGAGAACTTCATGTCCGCACTGATGTACAGTACATGCTGGGTGACACAAAATCCCTTATGAGTTCCTATAAGTCCATAAGTGATTGTTGTATAAACAATATCTGCCTAGCTTTGCTCTTCAAAGTCCTTCCTGCATATTTACAGCAAAATATAAGACTGACCAAACTACTTCAGCCGTGTAATCTTCATCCTCTAAATCCAACTGCTTTTTTCTTGACATTTTCTAAAGCTTTTTTAGATTCCTTTGGGGCTGGTGCTACAGTGCAGTAGCTCTGCAGCATGAGAAAACTAGAAAGTGCCTTCTGTCTGTGTTAGAACTGTGACAATGCAACATCAACAAATGCTTGTTGTGGCACAGCCTGACAGTTTGGGGATGAATGCCTGGCCTATTTTAACTGTTGCTCTGTGGGGAAATGCAGCTCTTCAGGCACCAAGAATATTAAACACACACATTCAAGCAGGTCTATCCGGTTAATATCTGTTCTAATGCACTTTTACTGTATTTCCACATACAATTCTGAACCGTATTTCTATTTTGATAACTTTATTTGTTATTGAAATATTCCTTTACCATAACTCTGCTAACACGCAACACACTCTACACAGACACACTTAAAGACGCATGTACACAAACGTCTTTGTAGCGTACTCGCCTCTGATAGACTGTGACTCTGCAAAATATTCTCAGAGAGTCAGAGGAGTAATTGGGGAGATGGTAGAGCAGGGATGAGAGGGAGGAGAGAAGAATGTTGGAGAAGAAAAAAAGCAAAAGGAAGAAGGGAGGGGGGAGAACAGATGACAGGGAAGGAGGGAGTCAGAGAGAAGGGAAGAGAGAAAGAGAGTCGGGTGTTGAGATTTTAGGCTAACGCAGCCTATAGCTGCTGAGACTCAGCTGCAAGCGAAGAGCATCTGCCTCCCAGATCAACCTCTTCATCTGTCTCTCTAATTCTCTCCTCCACCTCCTCACCAGGATATTGATATTCAGGCAGAGACACAACAGAGACTGTGTGTCCACGCTGGTGAGGTGACGCGGCGTCTGCTCTGAATGAGTGTGCTCTTCCTTGCCTGTGTTTGCATGTGGATTTATCTGCGTGTGTGACTGCTCAGTTGCTGTAATGTGTACGAATCTCAGTAATTTGCTGATTGATTGATTAACTGCCATTAGCACATAGTGTACAGGTAGCATATCCACTCAGAGAGAAAGAAGACACAGTAGGAGGAAGAACTGAAAAAGAAGAGGGGGTGTAGGAATGGACATGACTAAGGGTTATGCTCAACACATGGTGATGTCACTTCACAGAAATGTGGTGTCATGCTTTAATAACATTGTGTCCAGATCAATGCATTCGGACTTTTGAGCATTTTTACTGAATACAGTGAATTTCACAATTTGTAGGTTGGTAGGCACTCCAAATACCCAAATGAATGTGCACAAGCAGTGAAAAAAAGAATAAAAGAAATGTAATTTATGATATTGTGCTTGGAGGCTTAATGATTGGAACTATTATGTTGCTGATCAGGTCTATTGTGTCTATAACTTATCTTTGTATCTATAGCTCTGTGGCCTACTGACAGACACACACACCCTGTCTCAGCATCAGATTCAGCTGAGTCAGTGTGTGTGTGTGTGTGTGTGTGTGTGTGTGTGCACTTTAAGTCCTTACTTCTGTTGTTGCTTTCTCTTTCTGTGTGCAGCGAAACCTCAAACCTCTCTGAGGCAGCCGAGCCACCGCGGGCGAGGAGGGGGTCGAGGCGGAGGTCGAGGACCGGGACATGGAGACAGACAGGCAAGAGACATGAGAGATGGCCAGTCAGAGGGGAAGACCGGGGCGCATCCAAACAAGATGTCCAATCAGAACACACCCAACAGGAAGGTGAACCCACCTGCAGAGAAGTGAGTGAGGGGGATGGTTAGAAGATGTGTTAGCATTTGGAAACAGATAGATTTCACAGCAAACTTAAAGGTTTAATTCACCAACCAAACTTTCACATTGCTTTGGAAATTCAAGTAAAGACTTACATTTAAAATAAAACATCTCATACCACACATTTCCTGTAGATTGACTCTGTAATTTGAAGCTTTTTCCAAGTAATAGTCAATTTAGTCCAATTCACATCTTTTTTCTTTCTTTCTTTTTCTGTCTTTGCCCCTCCTCTCCTCCCAGCTGTGTGTGATGAATCAGAATAGGCTGATGGTGAATGTGATTTGGTAAACTCTGTTTGGTTTCTGAGTGCAAAACGTCTCCCTGCTGCTGCTTATTCAGCACTGAGCTGATTGTGACCTCTGTATATGTTCTGGTTTTCTCTCTGCCTGTCTCTGTCTTGCACTCTGACTCTTTACATATCTTTCCCATATGCCTCCTAATCTTATGTATACATGGTACAGTAGTTTGTTCACCTCCTTCTCTTTCTAAAACTCTCGGCAGTGAAGTCATTGGTAAATTCCTCATCATTTTGTGCTCCCCTTTAACAGGTTAATGTCCTGAATCTATTTTCTTTTTCTAAAATCAATACCTTTTGGCTTCAGAGTCCTGCTGTCCTTAACCTGGATAAAGTGAAAAACCTGATTCAATGCTATCGAAGGAGCGATCTAGAAGCATTGTGAGATATTATCTATCTGCATTGCTTAAACAATGAATCCAGATTAATGCAGCTCATTGACTGGCTCTCACTTCCATCCATCCACGGCTCTGTTAGTCCTTCCACTGTGAAAACAACTGACATCAGTCCTCTGTCCGTGTCACCACGGGTGTACAGTGTGCCGCTGACCCTCCGCATCACAATGGGGTGGCAGGGTGAGAAGCATGGTGTGTTGGCAGGGGACACGAGCCCAGTGCAGGGGGAGCGAGCCCTTTCTAATCCCCTCCCTATTCTCTAGTAGATTAACGCTTTTAAACCGACACAGAGTGAATCAGCACATCTCTCTGTGTCCCTCCAGAGCTTCTATTTGACAGTTTGCTGTCAGGCCAGCGTTATCATCATTTGTGTGTCAATGTGGCTGTCCCTGCAAGTGAACCATGGGGTGCATGTACAATGGTTGGAGTCATCAAAGCCCAACAAAGAATTACAGTTTAAAATACTTAACATTACATTCATGAAAGCTGGTGGAGTAGTGTAGAAGGGACCAAGGCGAAAACATACAATATTGCTCACTTATGAAACCTCCCTTTGGACCTTAGTTTAACTTTTTCCAGGGTGAGCCAGGAGGTGTAAGAGAGACAATTGGGAGGAATATTATAACAGAGCAGTTACTGTTTCATTGAGGTCACAAGCCAAGAGGACTACAGGGGGCAGTTGGAAAGAAGGAAAAGATTTACCTACAATACCAAATGACTGAAATCAGTTCAGCCATTTGTTTGAAAACAGATGGCTTTTTAAAACAATGTAGAAATCTTCTGGTACAATATCAGTTCGGCACTGGCTGGGTCTGAATAAAGCATCTAGTTCAATGCAGTGGCTGTATCTCACGCCTCACTGTTGATCAATGGTTGTGATACTGAAGATAAGCCAAAACAGACTCTGCCTTTTCCTAATAGTTATCTTGTCAGACTGTGAGATGTTATCAGAGGATAGAAGAAGATAACTATGCTGAGTCTAATGAGATTAATGATCCGACGTGCAGCACACACTCAGGCCTTCAAACTGAAGTTAGAAGTGATTTTTAAAAACTATAAACAAAGATGAATGGAAAATGTTGCAGCTTTTAATTGTTCAACAAAGTCGAATCCACTAGGTAACACTCCTCCTTGTTCTGTGTTCTTATGTCCAGGTCCGACAAGAGGATGACTCTCTCGTCTCGGTTTCAGAAGGAGGTGCATGCTCACCTTTCCAGAAACCCCCAGCTGACCGGTCGTAAGTAGGACAGGCTGCCTTTTACTGCTCTAAATATACATTATTTGTAGCAATACATGTATAAGACAATTCTGAGTCAGGCCAGTTGATCCTAAGCACCACAAAAGTACATTTGTGACTCAACTCAAAGGACGGTTTACCAGTGTCATCCTGTGCTATCTTTTGCCGAGTATCAATCGAGCCTCTTTAGGAACTGCATCATTTAGTTGCGTAAGGAAAACAAACCACCCCCCTATTTCATTTAGTTCTCTGAGGTTCAAAGCTCTCAGGTTAAATCAGCTCCCACGTTGATGTTGTCTGTCAGCCTCTCTACTCTTAACTAGACATGTGTTAGATGTCACGCTTCCTGTTTGAAGAAGGGTCTGTATAGCCTGGTGGAATGCGCTGGAATGTAATAATCTGCACCTTCAAGGCACACTTGTTTGAAGGCTCCAGCTATTTCAAATGTTTATTTTTGGCCACTGACAGAAAAGGGTTTCACATGTTCGTACTGACAAGGTAAAAGAGCCTGTGCTTCCTGTATGTAAAGACACATCCCTGATTTGAAAGTGTGCAAGACCTACTTTTGCTTGGGGAAAAGCATGTAATGGATCCTCATGTTTCACGGGCAGAAAGATCAATAGAGTAATCGCATCCCTGTTAATATGTAATGTGTCTTTTCTTCTGCGTTTTTTCTCTCCGACTTTGCAGCGCCCTTGAATCTAAATGAGAACCTTGGCTCGGGGAAAGGAAAGCCCTACAACCCTCAGCAGGTCCAGGGCCGCATCAGAGAGATCCTGGGGAAGTACAGTAATGGGTTCTGGGTGTCGAAGCTGCCTCAGATCTACAGAGAGCTGTATAAACAGGACATGCCCACTGAGGCCATCAAAGACCTGGAGACCTGGACACACATATGCACTGTACGCAGTCCTATCCTCCTAGAGTATTATTTTATTATTATAGAACAAATACAATTATGGCAGAGGTTTTCAAGCTTACTCTTGACAAAAACAAGTTAATACCAATCCTAGAACAATTGTTATTGCCTTCAAAATGTTTTTGGAATAAATCCTTTCAATTTTCTTTCCTAGGTAGAGAAAACCTGCAGCAGCAACCCATCAGAGTTGCTACTCTACCCTGCCAAGAACCAGACCACCACATCCTCCCCTCCAGCCATCCTTAACCCAGACTCCCCCTCAGCCCCTGTTCCGACTTCAAACCCCCTCGCAGACAAACCGGTGCAGTCCCCCTCCCAGCGGAGACCCCCCAACACCCATCTGACTCGCTCGGGTTCTCGCTCTCCTCAGACTCCACCATCGTCCTCCTCGTCGCCCAGCCCCCCCTCCTCCCCTGCCACCCTCAGCCCCGAACTGAAGCTGAAACTGGAGGAGCTGCTGGTGAAGTACCCCAACGGCCTGTGGGCCCACGCACTGCCCAAGCTCTTCCAGGACACCTACAAAGTCAGTAAACATGTGTAACACTGTCATGTAAAGGGAACAGTTCCATACACAATAAATCTACATATTTCCAGTGGTGTAAGTAACTAAGTACTCAGGGAATGTATTTATGTACAATTTTGAGGGACCTGTACTTGACATTTATTTAATACCTTTAGTTACTTTGCAGATTTGGATTAATGATGTGAAATATAATCAGCCCTTAAATCAGACTTTAGTTCCACCTGGAGTAAATTCAGCAGCTACCCTGTAGTATATAAAGCCATTAACAATTAGCTGAACCTTTACCAGCTTTAAAAAAACACTTTAATGCATCAATAATTATATTTAAAACTTATAATATACATCATTTTTAAATAGGCCAATGTACATAATAAGTACTCCTACTTTCGGTACATTAAGTATGTTTACATTAAGTATGTTTTGATGTAAATACTTTTGTACTTTTACTTGAGTAACATTCTGATTGCAGGACTTTAACTTGTAACAGAGTATTCCTGTACTCTGGTACTTCTACTTTTACTTGAGTACAAGATCTGAGTACTTCTCTCACTTCCTACCTTTTATCAATTTAGATGTTAACATCATTACCATATTCAGAAGCCAGTTGCATTTGATATAAGTTTACTTATATTTATTTATTTACTAGATCAAACTTCCTGGACATGTCCTGGACAACCTTCACCTCCTCTCTGACATATGCACCATCGACTACCCGATGCCTGACAACCCAAAGAGGGCCATCTTGTACAGGGGGAGCAGCGTTGGAGGAGGAGAGGATGAGAACTGCAACAGGAGGAACTCCTCGGCCAGTGAGGAGGAGCTGAGGGTGAGGCAGGAGTTGGGGAGGAGGCTCAGTAACCACGCTGTGCCTTCTCTGCAAATCCCCAAAGAGGAGTACCCCTCTGTACTAGTGGTGGAATCCACCAACACCAATGGAGTCATACTCAGGTTGGTAGGATAAACTAATGTCTGAAGTTCCTGTAAGACCTGACCCTTCATAAATCTCTCACTGTCTTTGTCTCCTCCTCTCTCAGGTACATTGGTGAGAGGTACTCCCAAGCCCAGGAATCCATGGAAGATGAAATGAGGGAGTTTTACGGCCTGACCCAAAGCAGTCCGACTCCTTTGACGTCTCCATCCTCTGGACAACTTGTTGCTGTCAGAGCCGAGGAGGAGGAGGAGATTCTGCGAGCGCAAGTCTGTGATGTCATGGCTGACAAGGTCAAGGTGAGAAGTCAACAAAATAAAACTGAACGTTTTTCTGGCAAGCCGCCATGCTGAACCCAAAATCAGAAAGGAAAGAAAGACTTGATGACTGGAAGTAAATCGGGGCTGCAAAACTACTATATCAATACATCAGTTACCAAACTCTCCGTAACCCATGTTCAGTATTATCTATTTAGCAATATGCTTAGAACCTCCCCCAAAACACACCTTGCGTCAGCATGTGTCTTACCTTTTAGATTTTTTTTACGCTTTTTGGTTCACCATGGAGGCATTCAAACAAAGTTAATATTGAAAAATGTTCGTCATCAATTACACTTGGTGAATAATTGATAACCAAATGTTCCTTCTGTGGGTTAACTAGGCCTTTAAGACTTTGGTAAGGTTTTCAGATGGGCTGTGTGATCTTAAGATGTGAGAAAATGTCAACCATGGTCTGTGTCTTTGGCTCTGTAGGTGCACTATGTGGATCATGGCTTCTCAGAGGTGATCAGCAAAACCAAAGTGTTTGAGCTGAATGAAAAGTTTTTCAAACTGCCATTCCAGGCGACCAAATGTAAACTGGCAGGTGAGTCTGAATTGGAAACAGTTTATTTTTCTATCGTATTTTCCCCTGCTCCATCATTATTGAGCTCTATTTCAAACCGGTGTGTTTGTTTGTGACCAGGCCTAGAGTCATTCTGTCAGGAGCCCGCTGTGCTGAAAAAGTTTGAAATGATGGCAAGTGGAAAGATCCTACTGGCTGAGATTCTGGAGAGAGGACCGATCCCTCTAGTAGTCCTGTACGACACGTCGCAAGATGATGATGTCAACATCAACGCTGCCTGCATGAAAGCCCTGCAGGACAAGACGCTCACCAGCCCGTTACAGGTACAGGAGGGCGTGTTTTATGTGCGTGGCTGGGTCAGTGTGATGTGCAGCACAATAAACACGTATCACCGGCTCTTCACAGGTGAACAGCGCTTATATGAACGTGACCGTCAGAAGCGTCTGCTCAGATGGGACCGTCTACTGTCAGCTTCCCTCCAGAGGCCTTGCTAAGCTGAATGAGATCCTGGAGAACATCGAGACATACTTCCACTCACAGGTGAAGAACATTTAAGGTCTTGTTTAAAATGTTTATTCTTTATTCAGCTGGTGATACAAATGTGCCATAGACTAGATGTTTACCAGAAAACTATACAAATTGCTGTTCTTTGTTATCATATGTGCAATAACTGAACTGGAGCAGTCTTTTTTATTAAAATCTTGGATCCCAGGCTCCCCTTTAACAGTGCTCATTAAAATAAATTAAAAAGGAAACATTTTTTAAAGCAACATGACAATCTAAAATTGTGCAAGTAACAATACAGGGCTAACTTATATTTGTAAATTACAAATTACACATTTTTTGAAGACAGTTTCAACACTGAGTTAACTGAAATGTAAACAGGAATGCAGTCAAAGTATATGCATAACAAATATGTGAAGTTGTAGGTTGTTACAGGGTTACAATAAACATGGGCAGGTTTGTTTATTTAGTCTTAATGAGACATTTGTTGTCTTGCCAAAATGTGTAGTAATCCAGCTCAATAACTAGTCCCAAACAAATGCACGATAAATCCAGTTTAAGTAAAAATGGAAGAAGGCAGTTAATGTGTACTAAACTGTAAGATGGGTTGAATACTATTTTTAGATTCCTAACAGCGTGGGTCTAAAGAAATGTGAATCATTATGTATCTATAATTACTATAACATTTACTAACATGTCTTGCCCTGTGCTTATGTGTCTGTTAAAATGAACTATGTTCATGTGTTCATTCCAAGATGTTTAGTAGTGTGCCATATTTACATGAAGTAAACACAAGGAGTCAGTCATCCTAAAAGTCTTTTGTGAATGTGTCTTCTTTCCGTTGTGGACAGATTGAGATTAGGTTGATAATCTTGCCAAGCCACTTAATCTGTTAGCAGCACGGTGGAGCTGAGGCTTTTTCTAGGTGTGCTACTGCTGTCCTCTAAAGCTTTTAGTTCAGCTCAGTAATGCTTTGCGTCAGTGTGGAGGTAAACACAGTGAGAAGACTGGTATTGTATTTTCTGAAGTGTACAGGCTTCTTTTAAGCTCTTAAGCATGCAGGGAAGTAATCAGATCTGTGCATGTCATTTTTATTACATACTAATTATTTTCAAGTGGAAAACTTTGGGTGGGTTTTCTTGTTAGAAGGAAATTCAGAGAATAACGTTCACAATTTAATATCCAGTTTGGTAGTAGACTGGGAACATGTACAGTATATTATTTATTTGTTAGGATAACTCCCGTTTGCTAGTATTGGTAACTTTGCTGCTATTATACAACTGTTGCAGATATAATTAACTACTTGTAATTCTTAGTTTATTCTTCTTAAATCATAGACAACATAGAAAACCTCTTTCCATTTTGGTGAACACAGATCTAAGTCCTAATCTTTGCAGTCATTGCAGTTTACACATGCAGCAGATTGGGTGGACCTTTGAAATGTGTGCAAGACCTTCTGAAGTATTTTTTTCATTGAAGTCGTACAGCAGCAGTCCCAAATACTCATCTCACCAATGTAAAAGCGAGTACCAATGGATTTAACACAAATGTAACATCATTCTTTCTTCATGTTCCAGGTAACTTCAGAGTTCCTGGTATCCAGACCCTTCTGTGGGAAAGGATGTCTGGCTCGCTACAAAGGGAAATGGTCCCGCATAGAGGTATGAAGCAAAGACTTTGAATAGTTAAACAAATACACACATGATTGATGTTGGCCTGACACAAATACATTACAATTGTACAATAAAGCAGATGAGATCATCCCAAATGCTGCACTATAAGCTATATAGCATAACATTTCTGAGCTAAGCCTCTTGTAGAAAAGTCATTGTAATGTCTAAATTCAAATGATGTAGAAGGTCTTTTATCCATTGCATGAAAAGATTGGAAATATTGCTTGCATTATTGCAGTAAAAGTCCAGTTAAGTCATTGGGTTTTTTTTTTTACTGTAATAAACGGTTTCCCTGTCTGTGTTTCTGTCTGTAGATCACCAACCTGCACGGCAGCAGAGTGCTGGACATCCTGTTCATTGATGTGGGCGTCCAGGCTTCTGTAGAGGTGTTTGAGCTGAGAGAGATCCCACCGCTGTTCCTCCGTGATCTCATGGCCATCCCCCCACAGGTGAGCCTCAAAATGTGAAAAACAGAAACAACAGAGGACTCTTTTGTTTGTTCGTTTGTAGCGACTCTGTACGGTTTTACAGTCCCACAAAATATTTGGGAAAATGACTTCCAGCAACCTGTGTTTAGGCGGTGAAGTGCTGTTTAGCAGACCTGGCTGTCAGTGTTGGATCCTGGACTCCAGATGCTGTCCAATGGCTTCGAGAGAAAGTGCTCAACACCACAGACTGTAGTATGAAGGTAATGAAATGCCATTATGATATTATTAATAAGTAATGCCTTCATTAATTCAGTGCCTCTGTTTTCTCCTTCTTAACGGTCCTCACTAATAATTGACTTTTTCGCCAAGGTTGCCAAGGTAGATGAAAGCAAGCGCTGCGTCTACGTCCACCTTTTCACCGACAAGAGCTTCCATGACCCGGCCCGCAGCCTCAACCATCAGATGGCCCAGTCCGACCTGTTCAAACAAAAGCCAGATGTGTTCCTGACGAGCCACAGGTCTCTGTTGCTTTTAAAATCACATGTAGTCACCTCACTAACAAGCAAATATTCATTAAAAGCACAGTGTAGATAGCATTGCAAGTTATCATCTCGAAAAATCATGATGATTTCAGCGGGTGCAAACCGTTCTCTGTGAATCCTGCCCTTGAATGTCTTTGTTGATGATTTATGTTCACAGCTCTGCCAAGATCTCCACAGCCACGTTATCCTCAAAGACCCCCAACACCAGTCACTGCACAAACGGAAGTACAACGCCAACTACTGTCCCAGCCAAGCCTCAAGTCAGGAGGGCTCTATTAGGACCCAGAGGAGGAGCAGGAGGCAACACGACCACCAGCCAACCAGAGACACCATCTCCACCCTCACAGCTCCCACCATTACTAGAGCTGCCCCCTGCAGGTAAAAAGATATGGGATTTTCTGTCTGTAGCTTAGAAAGTTAAGTGTTTACATGTGAACACTTGTTCTTTTCAGGAAACAACATAGATGTCTATGTATCGGTGGCGTGCCATCCGGGCCACTTTGTGCTGCAGCCGTGGAGAGATATGTACAAACTGGTGGTGCTGATGGGAGAGATGATTCTCTATTACAACAAGACTGAGGAGAAACCCCTCAACATAGAGAAGAATCAGATATACGCTGCTAAAGTGGAGAACAGGTGAATCACTCGTTGTGTTCCCTCCTGTCTTTTTTTGTCTGTAATGTATATTCAGTAACAGGCTCCTCCTCTCTCCTCTCAGCTGGCATCGTGTGTTAGTGAAGGGGGTCCTGACGAATGGCTTGGTGTCTGTGTACGAGTTGGACTATGGTAAACATGAGCTGGTTAGCTGCACACAGCTCAGACCTCTGATCAAAGAGTTCAGACAGCTGCCGTTCCAGGGGATCACCGCTCAGCTGGCTGGTGAGTATAGAGGACGTCCACACAGAGCTCCACTTAGTTACACTCACTTTAGTAAGGATCACAAGTATTGTCTCAATGTACTCTTTCTTTACTGGGTTGTTTTCATTTACTGTTACTTTATATAAAGTAAGTATTTTACTTAGAAAATTACATTTATCTAACAAGAAAATAAAATTACAATCAAACAAACAAGTCAAATATGTGAAGTAAAAATATAAATCCTCAATGAAACAAGATTTTGTGAAAGCTTTAGATACACAGTTCATAGTAAGAATGACAATGGAAGCAATTGTTTCCTCACAGATTCATATTTGACATAAAAAACATATGCGCTTTTAAGAAATAATTCATTTTAATAACTGCCTTATTCGTACTACTTTACTCCTAGCCAACTCCTCCTCCTCCATCCCATTACTCCATCAAGCAATGTATAGTAAGCCCGACTCTTCTTAAATGTGTCTTTGTATATTTAAATAAAAGTATGCTTTACCTTCAAACTTTTGTTCCGGAAGGATTGAAGCCGAGGCAGTGGTCGGAGGAAGCTTCCATCGTTTTCAGGAATCACGTGGAGAAGAAACCACTGGTGGCCCAGCTTGAGTCCTTGCAGGAGGCCCCTAACCCATGGGACAGGAAGTTGATGGTCTTCCTGGTGGACACTTCACAGGAAGAAAAGGACATCTGGGTGCATGACATCATGGCTGAATTTGCTGATGAGCCGTAGATCAAAAGGTCATCGCAGAGTGTACTAGCCTAGCAGTTGTCCTGACATGCAAAATACTGGGAGATGTGGATATAGGAAAAAGAAGAAGGTTATCCATATATCAGTCTACCATGTGAACGGACTGAAAGAGGAAAAGAATGAAAAATGAAGAAGGTACAAGAAGATAAAAAGTTTTGATGGCATGTAGCGACTGGCATTACCAGAAAGAGGAGAGGTGCGCTTTTTTAGGATGTACATCGAAGGATGTTGTGACGTGATTTTGAGTGACTGCAGTGTGAGCTTTGGACAACATACCTATGCATGATGTTGGCCACAAATTTTCAAAACATACACAAACAAATTGCTGGATCTAGATACCCACACCAGCTGTGTAAGTAACTACATAAATACCACTGGGTGTGGGCTTTAACCCAAAGCTACAGCTAAAGCTACAGTGCTGTGAGTTCATCCAGTTTCAGTGCGAGTCATTCCAGGGACGCCTGAATACCCCTCAACCCTGCCAATGTGAGCAACATGCAAAGTGCACAATAAGTTCAAAGTAGCTCTTCTCGTGCTTGGAGGACTTAAACATTTGTTTACACAATCTGATATTTGGATGGTATTCCTAAATATGTTTCCAAAAGTCAGAGCAAACATTCCCTTAAAAGGAGAAGAAATACACTATATATGGGAGACAGGCGTAAGGTACAAAGATCAGCAGGTAGTTTAGTTAATTAAATAACAAATACACTTTTTGTGTTTGCTTAAACGAACAGTTTTTGTTTTTGCAGTTCATTTTTAGCACATGCATGCTAACTGAGTCTACTGACCAATCAAGACACACAAATTAATATTTGAACTCTCCCAACATCAGTTGTTTTTGGTAGAGGTTCAGCAGACAATGTCCTTGGGATTTTTTGGAATTTGAAGATCAATTTGACACAGAGACCTGAGATCAGTGATCTGTTCTCCTCTGAAACACAGATTTGAGTATCTCTTCTTTATAATCTGTTCTGTTCTTTGTCTGACAACGAGACCTTCATTTTACCTGGTAACATGTACTGCATGATGCAGATATTTCTTAAACGTGAACTTGGTTGTAATGTTATGTTTTAATGATTACGTTACCAGTAGTTGTAAGCTTTAAGATATTAAAATAGGAGGTTGCTTATTATTGGTTCCATGGCTAACATTAAATGTAGGCCAGATTTGATTCTGAAATGTGACTTTTTTTCTGACACACCTAGGATGTGCATGTTTTTTCAAATTCTAAAACAGTAGACCTGACAAAGCTCAAAGCTGCATTGTTATTAACTTGACAAGTGACAGTAATTTAATTTATATATAACTTATATTCTCTAGAAGATGTTATTATTCATTTACCAACTCCATTTGGTTGTTTGACAATGACCTGGAGGTAATAAAAGACTTGTTTTGGAATAAAGTCTGTTGGAAAGTTTAAATGTCATGCATCCATTATTATATGCTGTGTTGTATATTTCAAAAGTGTTGTGTTGTTTAATTGAAGGGCACATTTTAAAAAGTCATCATTTAGTATTCTTTATTAAAATAGCAAAACATCTTATTTACATGTTATATCTCTGCAAAACAGCATGCACCACATTTGATGCAGTTGCATAGCTTCTTTCCAACTCCTTTTACAATCCATCATTCATACAATTATTAGAGCTTGAGGCACACATTATGTAGATGTCTATACCTATTTACAAACCCATTACAAACATTGACAAATTGTCAATATTGGGTCATAGTTATGTTCACTATATATGGAATAATTTAGAAGCGTATCCATTCCTTCTCTTGTAGAAGCTAGCGAATCGAGAGCATCATCACAAACTCTGAAGAGGAGAGACCAGACAAAACAGGAAGTTGAGTCAGTGAATAAAATGAAATGTATGATTAAGAAGGACACACACTACTGGTCAATACGTAAAAAATAATGTGCCTAAGCGTCTTATTCTCACCTTCAAAGTCGATGGTTCCATCTGCGTTAATGTCCAGCTCCTTTAAGATCTCCTCCAGTTCTCCTTTCTTTAGCTTCTCCCCCAGCATCGTCTTGATCGCCTCCTTCATCTCGTCCTGGTTGATCTTTCCATCTCCATCAAGGTCAAACTTGAAAGAATAAACAATGAAAAGGTGATTTTGCTTTTACTTCAAACATAAGTACAATTGCTATACAATTCCATTCGTTGTAATGTATCTAATTCTCTAAGATCTAGTTCTCAGTTGACTCACCTGTACAAAGGCGGACTGGAGCTCCTTGAGTCCCAGCATGTGAGCAGTCTCTCCCATCATCCTGGGTCCCATCAGCTCAATAAAGTCCTCAAAATCCATCAACCCGCCCACTGTAGAGAGGAGACGGCAGGTTGTAGGCCATTTTGTTTGCACATATACATATATTGTCTTTTTCTTTTAAATGATGTATTATTGGCTCACTTCTCATCTTGATCTGTTGTACTATTTCCAGCAGCTCCATCTCTGTGGGCATGTATCCCATGGTCCTCATGCATTCAGCCACATCCTTGTAGTTCAAGTATCCATCTTGATCGTAGTCAAACTCTTTGAAAGCCTCTTGTAACTCTGTAAAGAAAGGCCAGGCATCAAAAATGTATAAGAATAAATTAAGCAGTGGTTTTATCAGATCAAATGATGGAGGTTTTCAAGCTTTTTCATATGTCTTAAACTGCAATTATAATGGCTGTAATCTATAATGTTGACACTTACCATCCAACTCAGCCTGAGCCAATTCTCTCTCCTGTAGAAAAAGTAAAAAAATATGTTGAAATTTAGATCTATTTGTATTATTAAGGTACACGCAAGCTGTGCATATACTGCCAATGTATCTTAATTGCTTGATCTTGATGTGTTAAGTACGTCATTCATAAGCATGCAATTTAAGAAGTGTGTCAAAAGTGTAAAAAATAAAGGTGACAGAAAATATAGAGGACAGTTTGCAGAATGATGGAAAAGGCAAATATTTTCAAGTTGAATCCACCAAGTGCTTCTCTTTTCATTAACCTTAATGAAGAGTGGCAGTAAGCCTCCACTAATGAGCCATTAATACAGCAGATGCACTGGGCTCAGAGATAGCAGGTCAAGAAAGATTAGGCACAAAACTGTAGCACACTTCCTGACTTTCGCCTCACTTCTGACTAATTGTTTAGTGTCTGAAATGCAGAGCCTCCCCTGTCTTCAGATCTCAATTAATCGTAGATGTTTAAGTAATCAGTGTGAAAAAGCTTTATTTTCAGTGTTAAACACATTTATTCAATAAAAGTGTGTCAAAGGGAAAATTAGGTGTGATCATCAAAAGGTTTCATTGAAATATGTCTTGCTATGTAGGTCACAACAAAGGTCAGGTACCCTTACAGCCAAGAAGATGTTTAAGCTTCCTTATTTCATCCTTCTTGTAAGATTTGCAATATTTAATTTATACTGTATTCATACTATACAGATTTAAATCCCAAAATGTGAGTGTCCGCTTACCGCTCCAAAAACACTGTTGAGTATAGAGTTGTAGACTACGATCATGCTCTCTGTGTTTTTCTTTGACTTCTTTGATTTCTTAGGAGCTCCTGAGACTGAGCCCGATGTAGAACCATCTTTGCTACTATAAGGAAAAGTTAAACAATAAAAAGCAAAGGGGGTAAATATACTTACATATCAATGATTGGAAACAGCATGATTATAGTGAAATCTATTCTAAAGTACTCATCAAAAAAACCTATTCCAAAAGATGTTTCCTGGGTTAAACATTTGGTGGTATGTCAACTTGAGATAAGATTACGGCTATGCAAAACATGGCTGCATCTCAAAAAATTGGTGGTCTGTAAAATTCAGTAAAAAGACTCACCCTGATGCTGCCGATGTAGCCGATGTAGCTGATGTAGCTGATGTGGCGGAGGCAGCTGAAGTGACGGATGCAGCTGATGCGACAGAGTCGGCAGAAGTTGTAGAAGCTGTCCTCTCTGCTGCCTTCGACATGCTGTGGATAAACAGAATCGGTATTCAACTGTAACATTCACTCAAAGAGTTCTGCTTGCATTGGTTAAATGTGTGTATATGATTTATTAATAAACGCTTTAATGGGAGGGGGAACAAAAGTTTGCAAGAGGATGAAAGTCATGTTTACAAAAATACTGATATGAATGTAGTTTTTTTTGTTTCAATCTGAATATTTAATCTCCAACATCTTAAATAAGAAGCTATTTTGCTGCACTTTCCTTACCTTAATACCCTCTCTTAAATGATGAGGAAATGAGACAAGTAGACCCCTTCTTGTCCTCCTTGACTGGTGTTCTGCTTCTGTTGTGACTGTTGTGGAAGACACACACTATCCTGCCTGCTCTCTTTTTCCTTCCCCTCTCGACCTCCTTCAATCCAGAGGCTTAACCGGTGATTACCTGGCTAAACATGCAGCCAACGATTAGAAAGCAAATCTCGTAGGAGCAGTGTGACTGACCTGTCCTTCAAGAGGTCAGGTTCCTCCTGGTTCAAACCATAGCTTTAAGTATCTTTATTCAACTTGTGCAACGCTCAATAAGCCTCCATTCATATTTAAGTTTTAAGATGGGCCTCTAGCCTTGCAAAGTGGCTCTTAGTTCTGGAGTGAGAATGTGTGAGAAAAGGCTGGTAAATTCACTTCACTCCTATTATGTAGGCATTGAGAGGACTTCAGAATTTATTCAGGAAAAAAAAGGCAGAAAAACAAATATAAAATTTGATCAGACATCATTTCATGCCAATGTATGCCTTAATGTACAAACTTAACCATGCTAAATACATCCTGAATAGATTTTTAGCATTCGTTGGTGATACCATTGTTTTTATTGACTCACAGTTACCAAACAGATATGGCCGACAGCAGGTTTAATATTGGACAAATAGTCCATCCATCTTCTCCCGCTTTTCCGTCAGGGTCGCGGAGGTAACAGCTCCAGCAGAGAGCCCCAAACTTTCCTTTCCCTGGCCACATCAACCAGCTCTGACTGGGGGATTCCAAGGCGCTCCCAGGCCAGTGAAGAGATATAATCCCTCCACCTGGTCCTAGGTCTACCCCTCGGTCTCTTCCCAGCTGGACGTGCCTGGAACACCTCCCTAGGGAGGCGCCCAGGTGGCATCCTCACTAGGTGCCCGAACCACCTCAACTGGCTCCTTTCAACGCGAAGGAGCAGCGGTTCTA
Organism: Eleginops maclovinus; assembly: GCF_036324505.1. NCBI lineage: Eukaryota > Metazoa > Chordata > Actinopteri > Perciformes > Eleginopidae > Eleginops > Eleginops maclovinus. The sequence goes on from NC_086362.1 coordinate 10,075,167, forward strand.
CTCCGAGTCCCTCCCGGATGACTGAACTTCTCACCTTATCCCTAAGGGAGATGCCAGCCACCCTGCGGAGAAATCCCATTTCGGCCGCTTGTATCCGCAATCTCGTTCTTTCGGTCATGACCCATCCTTCATGACCATAGGTGAGGGTAGGAACGAAGATGGCCCGGTAGACAGAGAGCTTTGCCTTCTGGCTCAGCTCTCTTTTCGTCACAACGGTGCGGTAAAGCGACTGCAGTACCGCTCCCGCTGCTCCGATTCTCCGGCCCATCTCACGCTCCATTGTTCCCTCACTCGAGAACAAGACCCCGAGATACTTGAACTCCTTCACTTGGGGTAAGGCTTCATTCCCTACCTGGAGTGGACAATCCATCGGTTTCCTGCTGAGAACCATGGCCTCAGATTTGGAGGTGCTGATCCTCATCCCAGCCGCTTCACACTCGGCCGCGAACCGATCCAGTGAGTGCTGAAGGTCACAGACCGATGAAGCCATTAGGACCACATCATCTGCAAAAAGCAGTGGTGCAATCCTTAGCCCACCGAACTGCAAACCCCCTCCCCCACGACTACGCCTCGAAATCCTGTCCATGAATATCACAAACAGGATTGGTGACAAAGCGCAACCCTGGCGGAGGCCAACCCTCACCGGAAAACGGTCCGACGTGCTACCGAGGACCCGGACACAGTTCTCGCTTTGGGAGTACAGAGATTGGATAGCCCTAAGCAAAGACCCCCTCACCCCATACTCCCGCAGCACCTCCCACAGTATCTCCCTGGGAACCCGGTCATACGCCTTCTCCAAATCCACAAAGCACATGTAGACCGGATGAGCGTACTCCCAGGCCCCCTCCAGGATCCTTGCGAGAGTGAAAAGCTGGTCCGTCGTTCCACGACCAGGACGAAAACCGCATTGTTCCTCTTCAATCTGAGGTTCGACAATCGGCCGGACCCTCCTTTCCAGCACCTTAGAGTAAACTTTCCCGGGGAGGCTGAGTAATGTGATGCCTCTGTAATTGGCACACACCCTCTGATCCCCCTTTTTAAAGAGAGGAACCACCACCCCGGTCTGCCACTCCTTCGGTACTGTTTCCGACTTCCACGCAATGTTGACAAGACGTGTCAACCATGACAGTCCCTCAACACCCAGAGCCTTCAGCATTTCTGGGCGGATCTCATCCACCCCCGGGGCTTTGCCACTGTGGAGCTGTTTAACTACCTCAGTGACTTCCCCCCGTGAGATTGGAATTGATCCCCCTTCATACTCCAGCTCTGCCTCTAACATAGAGTGCGGAGTTGTCGGATTCAGGAGTTCCTCAAAGTGTTCCTTCCACCGCCCTAACACACTATCAGTAGAGGTCAACAGCGCCCCATCCTTACTGTACACAGCTTGGATGGTACCCTGCTTCCCCCTCCTGAGGTGCCGGACGGTTTTCCAGAACAACTTTGGTGCCGACCGAAAGTCCTTGACAAATAGTCATGTTCACTATTTCATCACCTCCACCAGTTTACAGTGTATTCTTCTATACGAACTACGTCAATCTATAGTAGGCTACTGTAGTTGAGGAGGACAAAATGTAGAAACGGAAGGGAACGCACGCGTTGGGCATACACCTCCACTAAGGCCAGGGCCTACTTTATCTCGCAATCTTTAGGAAAACGAACAAAAGTGTAAACACCTTTGATTAGGATAGGCTTATGTATGTTAAATGTAATGGATTCTTCCTTAGCCTGTGCTTCAGTCTTCCACCAAGTTTAATGGGATTCAGGCAAGTATTTTTTATTCCCACTTATTAGTACGCTACTCGTAAGCACACTTCTACTTCTGTTAATGGTCTGGTGGCCTTGCTATTAACTTTTGATTTGGGATGTTTCCAAATCAACCAAGAAGGTTTCAGAAACAACACAGACCTACAGGACATGTTGCGTCGTTTTGAAGCAATAAGATATTTGTAGACTTTGTATGTCCTTTAAAAACGAGATCCGATTACTTCATTCACCGTGCGGCGCGACACAAGTGCTTCCTTCGGATAGTTACTTTTCACTAGAGTCCTCCGCCTGCGATTGCTCGTCGTTGAGGTTTACTTTGATTAAGATATATCGGTAAATATATTAGCTCTGTGTCATATTTATGAATACCGCTCTGGAAAATGTTGTGTACTGCACCAGTAACAACCTTTGAGCCAATTTGGATTTAAGGGGACAGTTTTAATGGAAGTAAATGTGTCATTAAAGGCGCATGTAGACTATCTTCACGCTCGGTAGGGTGGCCATTTCCATAACACCAAAAAGGAGGACCTTTTGGGATTATCCTTTAGTTTTTATCCTGGCTTCACTGAATCCTTCAAACTCAAAACACATTACTGTAGTGTACTAACCACATAGTTGAATGTATATGTTCGATACTTTTGCCCTTTCCTGGCTGCTTCCAATAGTTTTTTGTTTGTAAGGAGTCTCTGGTACATGTCTGTGCACTCAAATGTGAAGTTGATACAAATTTGCAGCTCTGCCTTGACACTGTCCACATCCAGACGATTTCTCTCATTTCTCCATGCTGAGGTCATCATTGAAAACACAAGTTCTGTATGTGCATTACTATATGGGATGGAGAAGATGCGCTGACCTTCCTCAGATTCACAAGTGGGACTTCTGCTTTTCAAAGCAGTTTCAGATACCGCTCCTCACTGCTTCCACCATGCCATATAACAGCAGTTGTTCTGAAGACCTGCGCCAGCCAGCTGTCTCCGGTTCTTCAGCACCTGTTCAACCTGAGCCTGCACCAGGGGACCATCCCAGTGCTGTGGAAGACGTCCTGCGTTGTTCCTGTCCCAAAAAAGACGACTCCTTCTGGGCTCAATGACTGGTGGCAGGTAGCTCTCACATCTCATGTGATGAAGGTGCTGGAGAGCCAGCCTGGTATTGTCCCATCTCAGAATGCAGGTGAGATCATTTCTTGACCCTCTGCAATTTGCCTACCAGGCTCACCTGGGGGTGGATGATGCTATTATCTACCTGCTGCAGCGTGCTCAATTGTACCTGGATCTATCGGGATGCACTGTGAGAATCACCTTCTTTGATTTCTTCAGTGCATTCAACACGATCCAGCCACGGCTTCTGAGTGACAAGCTGCAGGCTATGAGGGTAGGCGCGTCCATCATCTCCTGGATTGCCAACTACCTCACAGACAGGCCAAATTATGTCCGACTGGGCAGTGTACTGTCTGATGTGGTGGTTGGCAGTACAGGAGCCCCTCAGGGGACTGTGCTGTCTCCTTTCCTGTTCATCATGCCACCTGCCACCTCATTTTCAGATGACTCTGCAGTGGTAGGGTGTATAAGGGATGGACGGGAGGAGGAGTACAGAGAAGCGGAGGTGTTGCCCAGGTTGCTTTTTTGGGCTGTGCCCGGCCAGGCTCCGTGGCAAGCCCGGCCACCAGACGCTCGCTGACGAGTCATCCTTCTGGGCCTGGCTCCAGAAGGGGACCCCGGGCTTCCTCCGGGCCGGGTATCCTCGCTTTCAAGTTTGTTTGTCATGAGGTCTTTTGAACCAATCTTAGTCTGGCCCCTTACCTGAGACCAATTTGCCATGGGAGACCCTAACAGGAACACAAGGTTCCAGACAACACAGCCCCCAGGTTCATCGGGGCACACAAACCTCTCCACCACGATAAGGTGCTGGTTCTCGGAAACTCACTATAGACCCAAAAGATACAAGCATTAATTCGTTTTTATTGTTTTGATAATATGTGTATAGGTTAATGTTAAAATTATATTCTTAGTCTTAACATGTTCGTGTTGTGGTCCTGGGGGTGGTCACTTTCATCAGAACAACTGAGCTAGGCGAATGCTGAACGGACCACAGCAAACCTCTTAGCTCTACCACGATGGTAGGCTAATGGTTGAATCGGAATTTATAAGCAAAATTACGAATCAATAAAACAGCCGAGTTACGTTAAAATGAAAATCAGAAGACGTATATAATCAGATGAATGATATGGAAAGGAAAAGTTAAGTTAGAACTACTAAAGCCAGTAGTGAGACCCAGTGGCGGCTGGTGAAAAAAAATCTTGGTGGGGCTAGTGTGCCAACAGATTTCCCTGCCTAATCTAGCATAAGCATTCAAATGAACAGTCGGAAAATGACTACAGTTCCACAATAATAATGTAATTTCACAGTTTCCAGCTTCACAGAAAAAGTAACAATTTACAGCTATATTAGACTTTATGCTATCAAATACTATACAATACAATCAAGGGATAAATTAACAACAAGGGTATGATTTCAGCTGTATCTATACAAATCAACAGTGAGTGAGTGAGTGAATGAGTGAGTGTGGGTTGAGAAGAGAGAATGAAACAGAACTTTCCTATTAAAATGTAACATACAAAGAATTTAGAACCAAGTTATTTTCAATTTTTTTTTACATAAACAGATTATTTTAATACCCTCTCTCAAGGAAAAATGCATTTACTTGGAGAAAACAGCATGTCATTGCATGTCACAGCCTGAGAGAAACAACAAAGCGTCGTCGCGCGTATTTTTTCCCCACGCAGCGTAGGACAGAGTCTGGGAGTCGCACTACGAAAAAAAACTATCGCTGGCTCCTTATGTAGCTACAGCAATCCTAAACCTTCACGCATTTTACGTAGCAGTTGGGGCTAAATTTCCATCGCCCCACCGGCGTTAAATTTGGCGACGTTGATAGGCCAATTATTCATAATTTCCCCCTAGCAACCATAACCGGATTGGCTGTTTAGCTGCCGGTCAGGGGCACTTTGCCGATCGCCCCATGAGAGAATGATACACTGTCTGTCAGTGGAAATTCACTGTTTAATGAGTGTTAGTTGGTGGAAATGTTGTTTAAATGATTTAAATTGCATGTAGGCACACACATTATTAAGTAAAACTGACATTGATTTAAAAAAAAATATGCAAAAAATATTTTTTCCCCTCAACAGCAGGTGGGGCAGAGCCCCAGCGCCCCCTATGGGCCAGCCGCCTCTGGTGAGACCCATGCTAACATGAACACTATGCTTTTCCCCAAAAATGTAAAACTAACCTAAGTAATACACAGCTTTCCGTTGTCACCCTGCCTCTCCAAATGCAAAACTGACATTAACAAATATGCAGTAATGTAATAACAGCTGAAAAAGTGCTTAGATGTGTGTTTTCTTTAATATTTGCCATTCAATAACGCAATCGATGCTGTCTGTCCCATAAAATATCATGACAGCACAGCGTTTGTTTGGAACTATCGGGGCTCACATGAACCACGTGACTGCCCTGGCGGCACATCACAGAGTGTTGCAACTCTATAATACTATAATATGCTTTAGACTTTCTCTGTCTATCTGTCTATTCAGAAGAAATTTCAATATGTTTTACAATGGAAGTTACAGCGTTCTCCCTGACTGTTAATAACGTGGCTCAGGCTTTACATTTCTATTGGACTAAATTGTGTCACATGACCAGGAAGCGCTACGGAGCTTCAAATGCGACCACATTACTTTGTTAAAATGACATTTGCTGCTGTTTTGTGCTCGTTTTACTTATGCACTGTGTTATGTGTAGATTGTTACTCCCCCCTTTATGTTTTTTGTTATATAAACATATTTTAAACCTTGAGTAAGAGTGACTGTGCAGAGAAAGGGGTCTTCTCCCACGACAATTTGGTGTTATCGCTTCTCGGCCTTTTGGCTAAGATCAAGTGTAGTATCTGTTCTTATCAGTTTAATATCTGATACGTCCCCTACCCGGGGACCATATATTAAATTGATTTTTGGAATAGGGAGATGGAAAAGGGGCTTGCTCCGTCCACTCCACGCATCGACCTGGTATTGCAGTACCTCCAGGAACGGTGCACCCCCCTCTCAGTGTCAAAATCAAACGGGAAGTGTGGTCTCTTAACTTTCAGGCCTTCTTTAGCATTTATTGTTGCTATGATGTTATGTACCTGGAGCAATACTATGCGTTTTGTGCAGTGATGTTATACTTCAGCAAACAGTAGGACTAACAGAGTTTAGGAATAGTTATCAGTAAAAGCCCTGCTTTGAAAATGACACTACTACTTTTACTACTAAAAGTATTGGCATATAAATATACTTAAAGTACTAAAAGTATTCATTATGCTGATTGGCCCATTTCAGAATCATATATCATTGGTTTGGATTTATCAAACCTAATTCTTAATGTATTGAAACGGTTATCAAGCTGCAGGGTAGCATGTGAAAATAATCCAGGTGTAACTAAATATTTATTTGTGTTGATCATATTTTTGATCAATAATCAATAACTGGAAAGAAATTCAAGGTAATACATGTAGTGGAGTACAAAGTAGCATAAAATGAACATAAGTAAAGTATGGTACTTCAGTAAAATGTTCTTAGTTTTAGGTAATAACTCAGAGCTTAAACAGGAATTTAGCGAAGGAATCTGCTGCATTGTTTACGCAGGTAAACTTGGGGTTTTATCTTTCAAATCAAGTGTTGCCAAGTCTCATGAAATCGACAAACATTTACTGTGTGTGTAAATACTGGCACGTATTATAATATAGCGCCTGTATTTTCTAATACATAGGAAATTATAAATTGGAATTTCCTTTTCCAGGCTTTTTATATCTGTATGTGGTTGCTCCAGTTCTGATCACTCTCTAATTAAAGATCATTGAAATGCAACTGAAAGATCTCCTGTAACTGTCTTTCTTTACTTTGTTTACTCTGTCTTTCTAGTGGACACTAAAGAAATAGGCGAGGCAGTTTCCGGCTTTAGTCATCTGGACTGATTGACAGAGGGAGACAATTTCGCTTAAAATCATGGATGTCTGCAAAGCAGGTATGATAGCAATGTCGGTGTCTACGTTTCTTTTGTTGTTTTTGTGTGAATCTCATTTTTAAAGGAATAGTTTGACATTTTGGGGCAAGTGCTTGTCAGGTGTTAAATGCTAAGATTGACACCACTCAAGTTATGTACTGTAAATATAAAGCTGAATCCAGAATATTTGTACTCCCAGGAAGTGGTTATAACTTGAAAGAGTGAAACAAAATAGAATTCATGGAGTTTACTTGTTTCTCCACCAGAGGGTGCAATAGCTCCTTCTGTTGTCTGTCCTGCCTTTGACAGATAAAAAATGTTCTACCTGCCCTGAGAGGACTTACCATTATTTTTAACTGATATAAATGTTATTTATGCAGTAATAATACACAAGACATAAGATCAGTTTAAACTGAAAGTTGCATATTCCTCAATGACAGTGTGTGATATGACCAGGCATCACTCTGTAGCCAAGTAGGTTCTTAAACGTGCTTAACTGCCCTTTCAACATTTAAAATATAACTTTCTAAACATTCATTTCCGTAAACACGCTTATTAATTAGATGAACGTTTTGTTGGGCTTCATTGCTAAATTAGTTGTATTATTCATTTGAAAACAGCCAGTGTTGATCCCCTTCCAGACCAATAGATGGCAGTGTCTTCCGGCTGTCCCCAGTCCTAAACAAAGAAACAGGAAGTGGTTGTAATTTGAATGAGAGAAACAAAAAGGTGTTATTCTTTCCTCTGAGCTTCTAATGTGGATCTTCCTTATTGCAGTATGATCTATTTTAGCCTCATTTAACTTTGCTGTCAGGCTGTTGCACATTTTTTGGAGGTAAAACTGAGGAAACTGGTTATTTTAGATCTGCCATTGATATGGAAATGCAGCATTGCATCATGGGAGATGAGGCACATTTTAAAGATAAAATAGTCTGTTTAGCCTTAAAACAAAAGAGTTTGTTCTGTATAGATTCCTAAATATTATCACCCACTTCTAATCTCCGGTTTTTGGTTATTTGTACAGTTTCTGCCCCCTGAGTGAATGTGGTGTGTCTGTGAATCAGTCGCCTGCCATGAGCGTGTACAACTCATACTTACCTGGCAGGGGAGATACCATGATCAAGAAGGTGGTTCACCCAGGGCGAGGCTTGGCCATTGCACTCCGGTTGAGCTGACCTCTGCGAATTCCCCAAATGTGGGAATCTCGACTGCATAATTTGTGGTAGTGGGGGACTGCGTTCGCGCTCTCCCCTGATAACATGTGAAATGAAAAAATATCCATGTAGTTTATAGTGATGGCAAAGTAAAGCTTTATGAACCAGTGAAGCTTTCCATTCAATTGTATTGGAAAAAGGTTCATTCATTCAATGCATCTAAAACTCTAGGGTGACCTCTGCTGTTGAAAACGTGTAGTGCAGTATGTTTCAAACACCCTATATTTTGCCTCCCTCTCTGTGGGCTGAACATGACTATGAAAACTTGAACCAATAAATCATGTCATCAATATGTGGATTCCTATTTGAATAAAACTACTGCTTTTCTCGTATGAATTGTGTCCATGTTTGTGTATTTCACAATTGTGTCTGGGTGTCTTTCTGTACCTTTGTTTGCAGCTTTGTGCATGTGTGAGTGATCATACTAGCAGAAGATAGATCTTCGTTTTACACAAATGTGAGATTGAAAATAATTGCAAGTGCTTCCTAATGCCTGTGCAGTTTATGGCAGTCATAGTGACTTATTTGAACTATTTCTTGAATGTGGCAAGGGTTTTACAGAGGAGAGATCAGTGTGGCAGGGAAGTGCTTGTGGACAGGTTACACATGGAAGGGCAAGAACATGGAGGTGCAGTGAAAGTGCTTGTGGACAGGTTACACATGGAAGGGCAAGAACATGGAGGTGCTTGTGAACAGGGGTTGGGTGGGATGGGACATGAAATTAAAATCGATTTTTATTAAGAAACACAATTTTCTCCACAGTACTGGGGTTTAGTCGGTTTCTCTTCTTGGAAACTATTTCCCCAGCCTTGGAAAAAACGCGTTCACATGGCACAGATGAGGCCGGAATGCACAAAAGATTCCGTGCCAACACAAAAAGATGGGGGTACACATGCTTGTGCTTGACCCAATACTCAAGTGGGTCTTCATTTCGTGGAATGTTGGGCTCTGCAAGGTACCGGTTCGTCTCTACAGAGGCATTGGCTGTAGCACTTTTGACCTTCCTCTTCTCCAAAACTTGTGCATCCAACAGCTCCCACAGGCCTGAAACGGTAATGGTACAGGAATGCAATCAATATACTGTATATTATACATAAACACTACAACATTGAAACTGCATCCATACCTGATGAATCAGAGGTTGAAGGTGCATCATGTGAAGTTGATGGGGTAGGATCATCGGAGGGTGCCGGATCAGGTGTTTTTTGCCTTATAACAGTGGCACATTCTGCCATAAGTTTTTTAACACCATTTTGCTGGTGTGTGGTGTTGCAAAACCCCATGGTTTTAAAACGAGGATCCAGGAGAGTGGCCAGAGCATGCTGTCCTGCAACCTCATAATTCCCAAGCTTTTCAGACGTTAGCGTTAACAAATGTTTAGCCAAATCTCTGGCCATTTCATCTGTAAGCTGCCTTTGTTTTGTTGCAATAATGTGCCGCAGCATCTTCACCAGCGGAATTATTTTCGAACCTGACACATGTTTCTCGGCAGAAAGCTCAACTGTGGCTTCTTTGAGAGGGGCCAAAAGAGAAATGCACTGACTTATGCTGTGGTATTGATTGGAGGTCAATGGTGCCACATCTGTCTGAAGAGAGGCCAAGGCTGCACCCACTGGCTCTCTCTGCTCGTACAGTCTTTGGAGCATGTCTAAGGTGCTGTTCCATCTTGTGTCCACCTCTTGAATGAGTTTATTTGTTGGACCACCCATTTGGTTTTGAAGGCAGAGAAGCCGCTCTCTGGCTACAGTGCTGGTCCTGAAGTAAGTGGCAATATCTCTTGCCTTAGTGCGCACCTCCTCCAGACCTGGGGTTAGTTTGAGGGCCTTCTTCACCACCAAATTCAAGGCATGAGCAATGCAGTGGCTGTGCCTTACCTCCATGATGCTACTACAGAGGTGCATATTTGAGGCACCATCTGTAGTAAGGCACATGACCTTTGCTTTGGGTATTTCCCACTCTTCCAGAATTGACCCTTTCACAGTTGCAATGTTGGATGCAGTGTGGCGCTCCCCAAACTTAGCAACTGCCAGCAAAACAGTCGCCAACTTGTCTTCCTCATCCACAAAATGGCAAGTGAAGGCCAGGTAGGAATCCATGTGGATGGATGTCCACATATCCGAGGTCAAGGCCACAGCAGTAGCCTTCTGAACCTTGTCTTTGGCCTTCTGCTTCTCCTCACGATACCTTGCCTCCATCATGGACTTCAAGGTCTGCCTTGATGGAAGGACATACGTAGGGTCCAAAAGGGAAACCAAGGCTCTGAAACCTTGATCATCCACAACCTAAACAGTAGAAGATATTTAATATGTGTTTTACAGAAAAAAATATCTCTATGTATGTGGAAAATACATATCCTTATACCTTGAAAGGCTGGGAATCCTGGACAATCATGTTCACCAGTGCCTCATCAATCTTGGCCTTTCTATCGCCTGCAACACAACAAAAGGTCATGGCTACATAACATAATACCACTGCGAGTACTTTTAATGAATAAATGCTGCCATGAAATAAATGCATAAACATATATTAACATGACGATTACATGTAGGAGGGAACTACTGAATTAGAGCAATGGTACTCACCCCGGATGCTCGCTGCAGCTTGGCCAGCCTCATGCTTAGCACGGAAATGCCTCAGCATGGATGAGGTGTTATTATTATAGGCCAGCTGTTGATGGCAAACCAAACATTGGACCTGAAAACATAATTAAAAAAACATATATATACTTATACGCATGTGTAACAACTTCACTAACCATTGCCAATAGGCTATGATACAAGCCAAATCGCCATTATGACCTATCCAATGCACACATTCACTACAATTACACATGGCACACAGGATAATTTTGATGACACAAGTTTATTCTATAGTAGAATAAAGTGAACCATACACCTGGGACAACATTTCATTATTAGATATATGCAAAGAATGCTAGATTTCGTGGGTGGTTAGCCAGTAAGTTCATCCATGACATGACATGACACAGGCAGATGTGTTGCATGATCAGTTAACCATAACACAATTAAAACATTGTGGGGAGCTGCTTTGCCAAAGCTTAGCCTACTTCCAAAAACATCCATAATTACGCTATAAAATTATATAGGTTTTGCCTGCCCTATTGGCAACCTTGTTAGGAGAAATCAAATTAAAGTGCTCCCACATCTCGGAGCGGCCTCTCTTTGCAACAGGTTCCATTGCAATTAACTATTTTCTCTTTGCTACTATACTCGCTATACTTACTGTTCTGACTCGCAACACTGCTCTCGACTACTTTGCTACTACTACTACTACTAGTTATACTGACTGTTCTGACTCGCAACACTGCTCTCGACTACTTTGCTACTACTACTACTACTCGCAACTCGCTGTACTACTACTGACTGTCTGATTCTCGACTACTTCAAACCCCACAACTCGCGCGCCGTTTCGCGCACCTTTGAATCGAATTGAAGCAGTCACGTGAGTGTGCGTTGAAACGAAGCTTCGGACGTCATTGGTCACGTGATCAGCAGCAAACGAATCAAGCACCGATACATTGCTTTGCCTTGCGCTGGTTCATTTTTTGATACAAGCTTCGAAGCAGGAGAGTCGGAGGTAACAACACTAGTAGTTTACCTCTTTACCCACCTGAGGGTGCCTCAGTAGCTCCTTCTGTTGTCTGTCCTGCCTTTGACAGATCACACATTACTTACTATCTGCACTGAGAGGGTTAACCAGTACTTCTAACAGATATAAAAAGTGTTACTGCAGTTATAATACACAAGACATAAGATCTGTTTAAACTGGAAGTTGCACATTCTTCACTGATGGTAAGTTAGGTTTTTTGGGGTTTTAAGTTTTGATTGGTCTACATTGTGTGACATGACCAGGCATCGCTCTACTGCACTACTGGACTTGAACGCTGTTCATTTCACATTTAGATCCTATTTAATATTCTGTTCCTCCAACACCGAAGGTATATACAATATCCTACTTTACAGTACTGCTTATATCTGTGTTTATTTTTCATTTCATTTTGTGTTCATTTTGTATGTATATTTTATACAGTTGTTGTTATTGCTATTTTATTTATTGAGCTGCTGCAGTATAAAAATGTCCCAAATCGGGATCAATAAAGTACCTATCTCTCTCTGTAGACGACGAGGTTGTTAACCGTGCTGAGTTCACTGTCCTTTCAACATTTAAAACTAACTTCTAAACACTCAATTATTTGTCCGTAATCAGGCTTATTCATTTGATTAAATGTTGCTTGGATTCATTGCTATAGTGCTGCAGAAACACTCTTTCAGAGCCCAGGCACCATTGTGTAAGTGTTCACTTTATGTTCTTGCTGTTACCGGTGCACAGAGAGACCTACTACAAATATTGAAATATAATAATTAGCCTACACGGCCAAAAGCAATTCAATCTATTGTATCAGTCCTGCTATAAATCATCACTTAAATGAAAGTCACCATGTTCAGTTTTCTAAATGTTATTTAGTGATGTTGTATTAGCTACATGGTCCTTTTTAATGCTACAGTTTTTTAATTTAGTTGTTCTGCTTTTGTAAAGATTTAAAAACAGCCAGTGTTGATCCCCCTCCAGACCAATAGATAGCAGTGTCTTCCGGCTGTCCCCAGTCCTAAACAAAGAAACAGGAAGTGGTTGTAATTTGAATGAGAGAAACACAACGGTGTTATTCTTTCCTCTGAGCTTCTAATGTGGATCTTCCTTATTGCAGTATGATCTATTTCAGCCTCATTTAACTTTGCTGTCAGGCTGTTGCACATTTTTTGGAGGTAAAACTGAGGAAACTGGTTATTTTAGATCTGCCGTTGATATGGAAATACAGCATTGCATCATGGGAAATGAGGCACATTTTAAAGAGAAAATAGTCCGTTTAGCCTTAAAACAAAAGAGTTTGTTCTGTATACATTCCTAAATATTATTACCCACTTCTAATCTCCGGTTTTTGGTTATTTGTACAGTTTCTGCCCCCTGAGTGAATGTGGTGTGTCTGTGAATCAGTTCCCTGCCAGGAGCGTGTACAACTCATACTTACCTGGCAAGGGAGATACCATGATCAAGAAGGTGGTTCACCCAGGGCGAGGCTTGGCCATTGCACTCCGGCTGAGCTGACCTCTGCGAATTCCCCAAATGTGGGAATCTCGATTGCATAATTTGTGGTAGTGGGGGACTGCGTTCGCGCTCTCCCCTGATAACATGTGAAATGAAAATAATATCTACGGAGTTAACTTGCTCCTCCATTTGAGGGTGCTACGGTTCCTTCTGTTGTCTGTCCTGCTTTTGACAGATCAAACATTGCTACCTGCACTGAGAGGGTTAACCAGTACTTTTAACTTACATAAATAGTATTACTGCAGTTAAAATACACAAGACATCAGATCTGTTTAAACTGGAAGTTGCACATTCTTCAGTTAACGTAATCTCAATTTACTAACAAAGTTTCATTTACTGTACATCTGTAACCATTTTGATATACTGCTTTGGTAATAGGGGATGCATCTTTTAGGATGCACTGCTTTCCGAATAATAAACCCTGGATTACAAGTGACCTGAAGCAGCTTTTAAACAAGAAGAAGGAAGCTTTCAAGTCTAGGGACAAATCATTGCTGAGGAGCATCCAGCACGACCTGAGGGCCAAGCTGAGGAAGAGCAAGGATTCCTACATAAAGAAGCTGGAGGCCAAGCTTCAGCAGAACAATAGCAAGGATGTGTGGACTGGAATGAAGGCCATCACGGGGTTCAAGGGGAGAGAGAGACTGACGACCGGCACTCTGGAGAGGGCTAACAAGCTGAACACCTTCTTCAATAGGTTCAGCCCCCCCCGCCCCCGCTGCTGTCTCCTCCACTTCACACCTCACCTCCACCACAGAGATGAGTATCCGGACTTCAACATCCACCCACTGCTCTCCGTGCCTCTGACCCCTCCATCACTGTTGAACACTCTGAACTCTACTTTCTCACCTCTGACGTCCCTCCCTGCTACCCGAGACATCAAACCCCCTCCCCTGCCTCACTGTAACCACAGGCCAGGTGAAGAGACGGCTGGAGAAAATACACCATGGCAAATCTGCAGGCATCAGCCCCAGGGTTCTGAAGACCTGCGCCAGCCAGCTGTCTCCGGTTCTTCAGCACCTGTTCAACCTGAGCCTGCACCCGGAGACCATTCCAGTGCTGTGGAAGAGGTCCTGCTTGGGGCCCAATGACTATCGGCCGGTAGCTCTCAGATTTATTTTATTTTTTAAGTAAGGTAACTCCAAGGTTTCAAGGTTTTATTGGTCATATGCACAGCATATACAACGTATATGTTGGCAATGAAAATGTTATGTCCCATGCTCCTCCAACAACTCAACATACATGGTGCAAATAAGATAAATAAAATAGTGCAAAAAGAGAAAAAATATTTACAATAACAACAACACGTCTTGTGATGTGGTGGTTGGCAGTACAGGAGCCCCTCAGCGGACTGTGCTGTCTCCTTTCCTGTTCATCATGCCACCTGCCACCTCATTTTCAGATGACTCTGCAGTGGTAGGGTGTATAAGGGATGGACGGGAGGAGGAGTACAGAGGGCTGGTGGATAATTTTGTGTAGTGGACGGGGAAAAATCATCTGCTTCTGAATGTGGCCAAGACCAGAGAGATGGTCATTGACTTCATGAAGAAGAGGACGTCCTCACTGCCCCTGTGCATTCTGAGTGAGGATGTAGCTGTGGTGGAGGATCACAAGTACCTTGGTGTGCACCTAGACAATGGACTGAACTGGAGGGCCAACACTGACGCTGTGTACAAGAAGGGGATGAGCCGACTCTATTTCCTGAGGAATCTGAGATCCTTCAACGTGTGCAGCAAGATGTTGGAGATCTTTAACCAGTTTGTTGTTGCTAGTGCACTCTTCTTTGCTGCCGTCTGCTGGGGGGGCAGTATCAGAGCCGGTGACACCAGCAGAATCAATAAACTGATCCGGAAAGCTGGCTCTGTCATCGGCATCAAACTGGACAATTTTGAGGCTGTGGTGGAGATGAGGACCCTGAACAAACTGTTGTCCATCATGGATAACCCCACCCACCCTCTCCACCTGCAGCTGGACAGACAGCGCAGCTCCTTCTCCAACAGACTGCTCCAGCTCCGCTGTCACAAGGACAGGTACAGGAGAACATTCCTGCCCACTGCAATAACTCTGTACAATAATACCCCTCTGGTTGGCAGACAACTCACTGCTCCATAGCCTCTCTGTAAACTGGATTTAGCATGCACTCCTTCACACTTAACATTGTGCATTTACACTATATTGTTATTGCCTTTTTGTACATTTGTGTATTTCATTTTCATTTTTACTTCATTATTTTTTAGTTCTAATTATTTATATTTGTTTTGCTTCTTAGTATTTCGCTGCTGCAACGCAAAACATTCCCAGTTTGGGATAAATAAAGTACTTCTGATTCCGTACAGAGATAACTACTCTACTGGGATAACGGTTTACGTATCACAGTGCAGTTCTCTCAGTTCACCACGACAGTGTGCTGAAGCTCCGTTTGTTGTCTCGCTAGCAGTTAACTGATCAGACACAGACAATACTTTCTTCCTTACAACGGACTTAGCGGTACCCAGAGCTATATAGACACTAGTGACTGCAAGTCGTACACTCGTACAGGTAACGACACCGACAACTGTCTTTTCTGGGGACGTGTGTCTTGGTACGGAGGGGTTTCAGATAATACCTCCAGCAGCGCAGCACAGGCGGTCCTCCACTCCTCCTCGTCCTTTCTCCAATGCGCCCATATGCAGTGTATGTTTACAACCAGTTTTTAAGCAAATGTTTGAATGTAATAGACACACGACTTAAGTCAAAGCCTATCCTATCTGCCTTTTGTTCTGTTGCACCGAGAAGTAGATATTAAATTTAGTTATTAGCGGTTGGCCTCATATTTCTTTCCATCTGCAACCACTAGTGCTTTACCGTAATGGGATGGCGCCATCTAGTGGTGGTATGTGTGCACTAGACGAGGGAAATTCAAATCCTGCGTGGTCGTTCTACAAACTTTTAGCTTTTAAAGCTTTCCCATAAATCCAGAGTTTCTCAAAGTGAAGTCCCTGAACTTTTTCAAGTTATTCCATATTCATTATTATATTTAAAAACAATAAAATAATACACATTTTAGATAGGGTATTTTGGATACAAAGTTATGTGACATTGATATGGTATTGTAATAAGTGGACTACCTGAATAACAACGCAGGTTTCGTTTAATTTACAACAGCATTTACTAATTCATATATGTGCCACAAATTAACTTTGTAACAGTAGGCATACTTTATTTATAAGCAAAATTACGACACAGATAAACGTTTTAATGAAGGAGATCATTAAGGATCAGACCCCACCCACCACCCAAAAGTTCCCGGATGAACAAGAAAAAATAAACAATCAACGGAGCAAGGTGTGTCGCACTTAAAACGGTTTCATAAACCCTTTGAAGAGTTGCTGGGCTTAATCATAAACGTTGGACATATTATATAGGTGGGGTTTCGGACGGTAAGGGCATTTTTGCAACTTGTTATTTAATAGTTTTTTGTTATTTTTGCGCAACTGAGGACATCCAGCAACGCCAATTAAGCCGAAGCATGCTAGTGACAAAGCTAGCTAACTGCAAGGCGGCGTACACGTTAAGAAAGTAATTTAAGTCCCATGTTAATGTTTTGTTATAACCGGAAACGTAAGAATAAGAGGTTGATGGATATGTTTGCTACTGTTGTAAGAAATAATCAATATATTGAAACGGAACCTTAAAAAATAATTCCAATTCCGGTAGTATTACCGGATGTTATGTTTAGATAGCATATAGCTAATATTGTATTGTGTGTATATATGAGTAGAGGGAGAAGGACGCGTGGAGTTGCATACTAAACACACCGCATCTACTTCTCAGTCATTGATGCTGCATTAATACTATTGTGTGTTTAATAACTGATAAACCTCGGAAGGATCGCATAATAGAATATCGTAGGTGAGCGCTTCAGGACATCGCTAACAAGATGGCGACGGTGACGTCACAGACGTCCACTGGTATGCTAGTGTAAAACGTGCTTAATTAGCATCTCTAATAAATGGCTTTTACAGTAACTTAGATATTACTCAGTTTGACTTATGGTTTCAAATTGTGTGCACCATGCCTTTTTTAAGTGTGATATTAAAAAAAATATAGAGTAATATCAAATGGAACTAATTTAACTAGTGGAAAAAGCTAATCCAAGTTGGGCTACGCACGTGGTTGGACTCTGCAAGGTGACTTTACGTTTCTGTTGAATGTTTTTTTTCTGAACATTTTAAGTCAAGATCATTTTATAGAGAAATTATATTTCTTGGCTTTCTTTTTCTTTTTCTTGCGTAAAATGTATTTTAAGCACGACACTCTAGTAGCTGTTCTCTTTTAACCTCAGCTGTAGTACACGCTACATTCTTTGATTTAAGATCTAATGGTTTCATCTCCACTTCTCCACTCCACATCTCCAGATTTTTTTTATGGCTATTTCAAATAAAGGGCAGTTTAACTAAACCTGGAGCAGACTGAGAAGGACTTTGCCTGTTATTCTATGCGATGATGGTTTTGATTTTGGGCTTTTGCTTTTATCTGCTGAACCTGATTGTGTCAGCCATTGTTAGTTGGCTTTGTGTATGATATAAGATTAACTGCTAGCACTAGTAGAAATAAGGTGGTGTTTGTGATTAATAATGAATTTTGGGATATACTAACTTTTCATTATGTTGACTTACTGTACTACGTTTTTTGTACTGTTCCGTGTTAACTGTTTTAGAGCAATTGTTCTTCTTGCTCCTGACTTTGCCCCACCATATCCCACCTTTTAGTTTTGTTGTTACATTCTTTAATTCCAGAAGAACAGCGCTCTCATCTGCTGTTTGTTTTTGTTTTATTAGGTTTATTTATGGTTGCGGTGTCATGGATCACCTGCCCCTGGTTTTAGTTTTTCTTGATCACACACAGCAAAACCTTCATTTTTATCAGACATTGATGTCTCAATAGCTGTAACTGGAGTAACAAGTGTTTTGTTATAATAGTTAATTGCTAAAGTTACTTTGTTGAGTTACAGCTAAGAAAAATCTTGATGACTGCACTTATTATACTCACTATAGACCTAAACATACAATCATTAATTCATTTGTATTGTTTTGATAATATGTGTATAGCTTAATGTTACAATTATATTCTTATATTCATGATCATGTTCGTGTTGTGGTCCTGGGGGTGGTCACTTTCATCAGAACAACTGAGCTAGGCGAATGCTGAACGGACCACAGCAAACCTCTTAGCTCTACCACGATGGTAGGCTAATGGTTGAATCGGAATTTATAAGCAAAATCACGAATCAATAAAACAGCCCAGTTACGTTAAAATGAAAATCATAAGCGTCTATCATCAGAAGAATGATATGGAAAGGAAAAGTTAAGTTAGAACTACTAAAGCCAGTAGTGCAACCCATGCTAACATGAACACTAAGCTTTTCCCCAAAAATGTAAAACTAACCTAAGTAATACACAGCTTTCCGTTGTCACTCTGCCTCTCCAAATGCAAAACTGACATTAACAAATATGCAGTAATGTAATAACAGCTGAAAAAGTGCTTAGATGTGTGTTTTCTTTAATATTTGCCATTCAATAACGCAATCGATGTTGTCTGTCCCATAGAATAACATGACAGCGCAGTGTTTGTTTGGAACTATCGGGGCTCACATGAACCACGTGACTGCCCTGGCGGCACATCACAGAGTGTTGCAACTCTATAATACTATAATATGCTTTTAGACTTTCTCTGTCTATCTGTCTGTTCAGAAGAAATTTCAATACGTTTTACAATGGAAGTTACAGCGTTCTCCCTTACTGTTAATAACGTGGCTCAGGCTTTACATTTCTATTGGACTAAACTGTGTCACATGACCAGGAAGCGCTACGGAGCTTCAAATGCGACCACATTACTTTGTTAAAATGACATTTGCTGCTGTTTTGTGCTCGTTTTACTTATGCACTGTGTTATGTGTAGATTGTTACTCCCCCCTTTATGTTTTTTGTTATATAAACATATTTTAAACCTTGAGTAAGAGTGACTGTGCAGAGAAAGGGGTCTTCTCCCACGACTGTGTGGTGTTATCGCTTCTCGGCCTTTTGGCTAAGATCAAGTGTAGTATCTGTTCTTATCAGTTTAATATCTGATACGTCCCCTACCCGGGGACCATATATTAAATTGATTTTTGGAATAGGGAGATGGAAAAGGGGCTTGCTCCGTCCACTCCACGCATCGACCTGGTATTGCAGTACCTCCAGGAACGGTGCACCCCCCTCTCAGTGTCAAAATCAAACGGGAAGTGTGGTCTCTTAACTTTCAGGCCTTCGTTAGCATTTATTGTTGCTATGATGTTATGTACCTGGAGCAATACTATGCGTTTTGTGCAGTGATGTTATACTTCAGCAACAGTAGGACTAACAGAGTTTAGGAATAGTTATCAGTAAAAGCCCTGCTTTGAAAATGACACTACTACTTTTACTACTAAAAGTATTGGCATATAAATATACTTAAAGTACTAAAAGTATTCATTATGCTGATTGGCCCATTTCAGAATCATATATCATTGGTTTGGATTTATAAAACCTAATTCTTAATGTATTGAAACGGTTATCAAGCTGCAGGGTAGCATGTGAAAATAATCCAGGTGTAACTAAATATTTATTTGTGTTGATCATATTTTTGATCAATAATCAATAACGACAGAAATTCAAGGTAATACATGTAGTGGAATACAAAGTAGCATAAAATGAACATAAGTAAAGTATGGTACTTCAGTAAAATGTTCTTAGTTTTAGGTAATAACTCAGAGCTTAAACAGGAATTTAGCGAAGGAATCTGCTGCATTGTTTACGCAGGTAAACTTGGGGTTTTATCTTTCAAATCAAGTGTTGCCAAGTCTCATGAAATCGACAAACATTTACTGTGTGTGTAAATACTGGCACGTATTATAATATAGCGCCTGTATTTTCTAATACATAGGAAATTATAAATTGGAACTTCCTTTTCCAGGCTTTTTATATCTGTATGTGGTTGCTCCAGTTCTGATCACTCTCTAATTAAAGATCATTGAAATGCAACTGAAAGATCTCCTGTAACTGTCTTTCTTTACTTTGTTTACTCTGTCTTTCTAGTGGACACTAAAGAAATAGGCGATGCAGTTTCCGGCTTTAGTCATCTGGACTGATTGACAGAGGGAGACAATGTGGCTTAAAATCATGGATGTCTGCATATCAGGTATGATAGCAATGTCTGTGTCTACGTTTCTTTTGTTGTTTTTGTGTGCATCTCATTTTTAAAGGAATAGTTTGACATTTTGGGGAAAGTGCTTGTCAGGTGTTAAATGCTAAGATTGAGACCACTCAAGTTATGTAGTGTAAATATAAAGCTGAATCCAGAATATTCGTACTCTCAGGAAGTGGTTATAACTTGAAAGAGTGAAACAAAATAGAATTCATGGAGTTTACTTGTTTCTCCACCAGAGAGTGCAATAGCTCCTTCTGTTGTCTGTCCTGCCTTTGACAGATCAAACATTTTCTACCTGCCCTGAGAGGACTTACCATTATTTTTAACTGATATAAGTGTTATTTATGCAGTAATAATACACAAGACATAAGATCAGTTTAAACTGAAAGTTGCATATTCCTCAATGACAGTGTGTGATATGACCAGGCATCGCTCTGTAGCCAAGTAGGTTCTTAAACGTGCTTTACTGCCCTTTCAACATTTAAAATATAACTTTCTAAACATTAATTTCCGTCAGCATATTAATTAGATGAACGTTTTGTTGGGCTTAATTGCTAAATTAGTTGTATTATTCATTTGAAAACAGCCAGTGTTGATCCCCTTCCAGACCAATAGATGGCAGTGTCTTCCGGCTGTCCCCAGTCCTAAACAAAGAAACAGGAAGTGGTTGTAATTTCAATATGAGAAACAAAACGGTGTTATTCTTTCCTCTGAGCTTCTAATGTGGATCTTCCTTATTGCAGTATGATCTATTTCAGCCTCATTAAATTTGCTGTCAGGCTTTTGCACATTTTTTGGAGGTAAAACTGAGGAAACAGGTTATTTTAGATCTGCCATTGATATGGAAATGCAGCATTGCATCATGGGAAATGAGGCACATTTTAAAGAGAAAATAGTCCGTTTAGCCTTAAAACAAAAGAGTTTGTTCTGTATACATTCCTAAATATTCTCACCCACTTCTAATCTCCGGTTTTTGGTTATTTGTACAGTTTCTGCCCCCTGAGTGAATGTGGTGTGTCTGTGAATCAGTCGCCTGCCAGGAGCGTGTACAACTCATACTTACCTGGCAAGGGAGATACCATGATCAAGAAGGTGGTTCACCCAGGGCGAGGCTTGGCCATTGCACTCCGGCTGAGCTGACCTCTGCGAATTCCCCAAATGTGGGAATCTCGATTGCATAATTTGTGGTAGTGGGGGACTGCGTTCGCGCTCTCCCCTGATAACATGTGAAATGAAAATAATATCCACGGTGGTAACTTGCTCCTCCATTTGAGGGTGCTACGGTTCCTTCTGTTGTCTGTCCTGCTTTATATCAAACATTGCTACCTGCACTGAGAGGGTCAACCAGTACTTTTAACTTACATAAATAGTATTACTGCAGTTAAAATACACAAGACATCAGATCTGTTTAAACTGGAAGTTGCACATTCTTCAGTTAACGTAATCTCAATTTACTAACAAAGTTTCATTTACTGTACATCTGTAACCATTGTGATATACTGCTTTGATAATAGGGGATGCATCTTTTAGGATGCACTGCTTTCCGAATAATAAACCCTGGATTACAAGTGACCTGAAGCAGTTTTTAAACAAGAAGAAGGAAGCTTTCAAGTCTAGGGACAAATCATTGCTGAGGAGCATCCAGCACGACCTGAGGGCCAAGCTGAGGAAGAGCAAGGATTCCTACATAAAGAAGCTGGAGGCCAAGCTTCA
Source organism: Eleginops maclovinus (assembly GCF_036324505.1). NCBI lineage: Eukaryota > Metazoa > Chordata > Actinopteri > Perciformes > Eleginopidae > Eleginops > Eleginops maclovinus. The sequence continues at coordinate 10,097,227 of NC_086362.1, forward strand.
GCAGAACAATAGCAAGGATGTGTGGACTGGAATGAAGGCCATCACGGGGTTCAAGGGGAGAGAGAGACTGACGACCGGCACTCTGGAGAGGGCTAACAAGCTGAACACCTTCTTCAATAGGTTCAGCCCCCCCGCCCCCGCTGCTGTCTCCTCCACTTCACACCTCACCTCCACCACAGAGATGAGTATCCGGACTTCAACATCCACCCACTGCTGTCCGTGCCTCTGACCCCTCCATCACTGTTGAACACTCTGAACTCTACTTTCTCACCTCTGACGTCCCTCCCTGCTACCCGAGACATCAAACCCCCTCCCCTGCCTCACTGTAACCACAGGCCAGGTGAAGAGACGGCTGGAGAAAATACACCATGGCAAATCTGCAGGCATCAGCCCCAGGGTTCTGAAGACCTGCGCCAGCCAGCTGTCTCCGGTTCTTCAGCACCTGTTCAACCTGAGCCTGCACCCGGAGACCATTCCAGTGCTGTGGAAGAGGTCCTGCTTGGGGCCCAATGACTATCGGCCGGTAGCTCTCAGTTTTATTTTATTTTTTAAGTAAGGTAACTCCAAGGTTTTATTGGTCATATGCACAGCATATACAACGTACAGTGGGGCAAAAAAGTATTTAGTCAGCCACCAATTGTGCAGGTTCTCCTATTTAAAAAGATGAGAGAGGCCTGTAATTTTTATCATAGGTACACTTCAACTATGAGAGACAGAATGAGAAAAAAAAATCCAGGAAATCACATTGTAGGATTTTTAATGAATTTATTTTCAAATTATTGTGGAAAATAAGTATTTGGTCAATAACAAAAGTTCCTCTCAATACTTTGTTATATACCCTTTGTTGGCAATGACAGAGGTCAAACGTTTTCTGTAAGTCTTCACAAGGTTTTCACACACTGTTGCTGGTATTTTGGCCCATTCCTCCATGCAGATCTCCTCTAAAGCAGTGATGTTTTGGGGCTGTCACTGGGCAACACGGACTTTCAACTCCCTCCAAAGATTTTCTATGGGGTTGAGATCTGGAGACTGGCTAGGCCACTCCAGGACCTTGAAATGCTTCTTACGAAGCCACTCCTTCGTTGCCCTGGCGGTGTGTTTGGGATCATTGTCATGCTGAAAGACCAAGCCACGCTTCATCTTCAGTGCCCTTGCTGATGGAAGGAGGTTTTCACTCAAAATCTCACGATACATGGCCCCATTCATTCTTTCCTTTACACGGATCAGTCGTCCTGGTCCCTTTGCAGAAAAACAGCCCCAAAGCATGATGTTTCCACCCCCATGCTTCACAGTAGGTATGGTGTTCTTTGGATGCAACTCTGCATTCTTTCTCCTCCAAACACGACGAGTTGAGTTTTTACCAAAAAGTTATATTTTGGTTTCATCTGACCATATGACATTCTCCCAATCCTCTTCTGGATCATCCAAATGCCCTCTAACAAACTTCAGACGGGCCTGGACATGTACTGGCTTAAGCAGGGGGACACGTCTGGAACTGCAGGATTTAAGTCCCTGGCGGCGTAGTGTGTTACTGATGGTAGCCTCTGTTACTTTGGTCCCAGCTCTCTGCAGGTCATTCACTAGGTCCCCCCGTGTGGTTCTGGGATTTTTGCTCACCGTTCTTGTGATCATTTTGACCCCATGGGGTGAGATCTTGCATGGAGCCCCAGATCGAGGGAGATTAGCAGTGGTCTTGTATGTCTTCCATTTTCTAATAATTGCTCCCACAGTTGATTTCTTCACACCAAGCTGCTTACCTATTGCAGATTCAGTTTTCCCAGCCTGGTGCAGGTCTACAATTTTGTCTCTGGTCTCCTTTGACAGCTCTTTGGTCTTGGCCATAGTGGAGTTTGGAGTATGACTGTTTGAGGTTATGGACAGGTGTGTTTTATACTGATAACGAGTTCAAAAAGGTGCCATTAATACAGGTAACGAGTGGAGGACAGAGGAGCCTCTTAAAGAAGAAGTTACAGGTCTGTGAGAGCCAGAAATCTTGCTTGTTTGTAGGTGACCAAATACTTATTTTACAGAGGAATTTACCAATTAATTCATTAAAAATCCTACAATGTGATTTCCTGGATTTTTCTTTCTCATTCTGTCTCTCATAGTTGAAGTGTACCTATGATAAAAATTACAGGCCTCTCTCATCTTTTTAAATGGGAGAACTTGCACAATTGGTGGCTGACTAAATACTTTTTTGCCCCACTGTATATGTTGGCAATGAAAATGTTATGTCCCATGCTCCTCCAACAACTCAACATACATGGTGCAAATAAGATAAATAAAATAGTGCAAAAAGAGAAAAAATATTTACAATAACAACAACACGTCTTGTGATGTGGTGGTTGGCAGTACAGGAGCCCCTCAGCGGACTGTGCTGTCTCCTTTCCTGTTCATCATGCCACCTGCCACCTCATTTTCAGATGACTCTGCAGTGGTAGGGTGTATAAGGGATGGACGGGAGGAGGAGTACAGAGGGCTGGTGGATAATTTTGTGTAGTGGACGGGGAAAAATCATCTGCTTCTGAATGTGGCCAAGACCAGAGAGATGGTCATTGACTTCATGAAGAAGAGGACGTCCTCACTGCCCCTGTGCATTCTGAGTGAGGATGTAGCTGTGGTGGAGGATCACAAGTACCTTGGTGTGCACCTAGACAATGGACTGAACTGGAGGGCCAACACTGACGCTGTGTACAAGAAGGGGATGAGCCGACTCTATTTCCTGAGGAATCTGAGATCCTTCAACGTGTGCAGCAAGATGTTGGAGATCTTTAACCAGTTTGTTGTTGCTAGTGCACTCTTCTTTGCTGCCGTCTGCTGGGGGGGCAGTATCAGAGCCGGTGACACCAGCAGAATCAATAAACTGATCCGGAAAGCTGGCTCTGTCATCGGCATCAAACTGGACAATTTTGAGGCTGTGGTGGAGATGAGGACCCTGAACAAACTGTTGTCCATCATGGATAACCCCACCCACCCTCTCCACCTGCAGCTGGACAGACAGCGCAGCTCCTTCTCCAACAGACTGCTCCAGCTCCGCTGTCACAAGGACAGGTACAGGAGAACATTCCTGCCCACTGCAATAACTCTGTACAATAATACCCCTCTGGTTGGCAGACAACTCACTGCTCCATAGCCTCTCTGTAAACTGGATTTAGCATGCACTCCTTCACACTTAACATTGTGCATTTACACTATATTGTTATTGCCTTTTTGTACATTTGTGTATTTCATTTTCATTTTTACTTCATTATTTTTTAGTTCTAATTATTTATATTTGTTTTGCTTCTTAGTATTTCGCTGCTGCAACGCAAAACATTCCCAGTTTGGGATAAATAAAGTACTTCTGATTCCGTACAGAGATAACTACTCTACTGGGATAACGGTTTACGTATCACAGTGCAGTTCTCTCAGTTCACCACGACAGTGTGCTGAAGCTCCGTTTGTTGTCTCGCTAGCAGTTAACTGATCAGACACAGACAATACTTTCTTCCCTTACAACGGACTTAGCGGTACCCAGAGCTATATAGACACTAGTGACTGCAAGCCGTACACTCGTACAGGTAACGACACCGACAACTGTCTTTTCTGGGGACGTGTGTCTTGGTACGGAGGGGTTTCAGATAATACCTCCAGCAGCGCAGCACAGGCGGTCCTCCACTCCTCCTCGTCCTTTCTCCAATGCGCCCATATGCAGTGTATGTTTACAACCAGTTTTTAAGCAAATGTTTGAATGTAATAGACACACGACTTAAGTCAAAGCCTATCCTATCTGCCTTTTGTTCTGTTGCACCGAGAAGTAGATATTAAATTTAGTTATTAGCGGTTGGCCTCATATTTCTTTCCATCTGCAACCACTAGTGCTTTACCGTAATGGGATGGCGCCATCTAGTGGTGGTATGTGTGCACTAGACGAGGGAAATTCAAATCCTGCGTGGTCGTTCTACAAACTTTTAGCTTTTAAAGCTTTCCCATAAATCCAGAGTTTCTCAAAGTGAAGTCCCTGAACTTTTTCAAGTTATTCCATATTCATTATTATATTTAAAAACAATAAAATATACACATTTTAGATAGGGTATTTTGGATACAAAGTTATGTGACATTGATATGGTATTGTAATAAGTGGACTACCTGAATAACAACGCAGGTTTCGTTTAATTTACAACAGCATTTACTAATTCATATATGTGCCACAAATTAACTTTGTAACAGTAGGCATACTTTATTTATAAGCAAAATTACGACACAGATAAACGTTTTAATGAAGGAGATCATTAAGGATCAGACCCCACCCACCACCCAAAAGTTCCCGGATGAACAAGAAAAAATAAATAATCAACGGAGCAAGGTGTGTCGCACTTAAAACGGTTTCATAAACCCTTTGAAGAGTTGCTGGGCTTAATCATAAACGTTGGACATATTATATAGGTGGGGTTTCGGACGGTAAGGGCATTTTTGCAACTTGTTATTTAATAGTTTTTTGTTATTTTTGCGCAACTGAGGACATCCAGCAACGCCAATTAAGCCGAAGTCTTAAGTCCGAAGCATGCTAGTGACAAAGCTAGCTAACTGCAAGGCAGCGTACACGTTAAGAAAGTAATTTAAGTCCCATGTTAATGTTTTGTTATAACCGGAAACGTAAGAATAAGAGGTTGATGGATATGTTTGCTACTGTTGTAAGAAATAATCAATATATTGAAACGGAACCTTAAAAAATAATTCCAATTCCGGTAGTATTACCGGATGTTATTTTTAGATAGCATATAGCTAATATTGTATTGTGTGTGTATATATGAGTAGAGGGAGAAGGACGCGTGGAGTTACATACTAAACACACCGCCTCTACTTCTCAGTCATTGATGCTGCATTAATACTATTGCGTGTTTAATAACTGATAAACCTCGGAAGGATCGCATAATAGAATATCGTAGGTGAGCGCTTCAGGACATCGCTAACAAGATGGCGACGGTGACGTCATAGACGTCCACTGGTATGCTAGTGTAAAACGTGCTTAATTAGCATCTCTAATAAATGGCTTTTACAGTAACTTAGATATTACTCAGTTTGACTTATGGTTTCAAATTGTGTGCACCATGCCTTTTTTAAGTGTGATATTAAAAAAATATAGAGTAATATCAAATGGAACTAATTTAACTAGTGGAAAAAGCTAATCCAAGTTGGGCTACGCACGTGGTTGGACTCTGCAAGGTGACTTTACGTTTCTGTTGAATGTTTTTTTTCTGAACATTTTAAGTCAAGATCATTTTATAGAGAAATTATATTTCTTGGCTTTCTTTTTCTTTTTCTTGCGTAAAATGTATTTTAAGCACGACACTCTAGTAGCTGTTCTCTTTTAACCTCAGCTGTAGTACACGCTACATTCTTTGATTTAAGATCTAATGGTTTCATCTCCACTTCTCCACTCCACATCTCCAGATTTTTTTTATGGCTATTTCAAATAAAGGGCAGTTTAACTAAACCTGGAGCAGACTGAGAAGGACTTTGCCTGTTATTCTATGCGATGATGGTTTTTGATTTTGGGCTTTTGCTTTTATCTGCTGAACCTGATTGTGTCAGCCATTGTTAGTTGGCTTTGTGTATGATATAAGATTAACTGCTAGCACTAGTAGAAATAAGGTGGTGTTTGTGATTAATAATGAATTTTGGGATATACTAACTTTTCATTATGTTGACTTACTGTACTACGTTTTTTGTACTGTTCCGTGTTAACTGTTTTAGAGCAATTGTTCTTCTTGCTCCTGACTTTGCCCCACCATATCCCACCTTTTAGTTTTGTTGTTAAATTCTTTTAATTCCAGAAGAACAGCGCTCTCATCTGCTTTTTGTTTTTGTTTTATTAGGTTTATTTATGGTTGCGGTGTCATGGATCACCTGCCCCTGGTTTTAGTTTTTCTTGATCACACACAGCAAAACCTTCATTTTTATCAGACATTGATGTCTCAATAGCTGTAACTGGAGTAACAAGTGTTTTGTTATAATAGTTAATTGCTAAAGTTACTTTGTTGAGTTACAGCTAAGAAAAATCTTGATGACTGCACTTATTATACTCACTATAGACCCTAAACATACAAACGTTAATTCATTTGTATTGTTTTGATAATATGTGTATAGCTTAATGTTAAAATTATATTCTTATATTCATGATCATGTTCGTGTTGTGGTCCTGGGGGTGGTCACTTTCATCAGAACAACTGAGCTAGGCGAATGCTGAACGGACCACAGCAAACCTCTTAGCTCTACCACGATGGTAGGCTAATGGTTGAATCGGAATTTATAAGCAAAATCACGAATCAATAAAACAGCCCAGTTACGTTAAAATGAAAATCATAAGACGTCTATCATCAGAAGAATGATATGGAAAGGAAAAGTTAAGTTGGAACTACTAAAGCCAGTAGTGAGACCCATGCTAACATGAACACTAAGCTTTTCCCCAAAAATGTAAAACTAACCTAAGTAATACACAGCTTTCCGTTGTCACCCTGCCTCTCCAAATGCAAAACTGACATTAACAAATATGCAGTAATGTAATAACAGCTGAAAAAGTGCTTAGATGTGTGTTTTCTTTAATATTTGCCATTCAATAACGCAATCGATGCTGTCTGTCCCATAGAATATCATGACAGCACAGCGTTTGTTTGGAACTATCGGGGCTCACATGAACCACGTGACTGCCCTGGCGGCACATCACAGAGTGTTGCAACTCTATAATACTATAATATGCTTTTAGACTTTCTCTGTCTATCTGTCTATTCAGAAGAAATTTCAATATGTTTTACAATGGAAGTTACAGCGTTCTCCCTGACTGTTAATAACGTGGCTCAGGCTTTACATTTCTATTGGACTAAACTGTGTCACATGACCAGGAAGCGCTACGGAGCTTCAAATGCGACCACATTACTTTGTTAAAATGACATTTGCTGCTGTTTTGTGCTCGTTTTACTTATGCACTGTGTTATGTGTAGATTGTTACTCCCCCCTTTATGTTTTTTGTTATATAAACATATTTTAAAACCTTGAGTAAGAGTGACTGTGCAGAGAAAGGGGTCTTCTCCCACGACTGTGTGGTGTTATCGCTTCTCGGCCTTTTGGCTAAGATCAAGTGTAGTATCTGTTCTTATCAGTTTAATATCTGATACGTCCCCTACCCGGGGACCATATATTAAATTGATTTTTGGAATAGGGAGATGGAAAAGGGGCTTGCTCCGTCCACTCCACGCATCGACCTGGTATTGCAGTACCTCCAGGAACGGTGCACCCCCCTCTCAGTGTCAAAATCAAATGGGAAGTGTGGTCTCTTAACTTTCAGGCCTTCGTTAGCATTTATTGTTGCCATGATGTTATGTACCTGGAGCAATACTATGCGTTTTGTGCAGTGATGTTATACTTCAGCAACAGTAGGACTAACAGAGTTAAGGAATAGTTATCAGTAAAAGCCCTGCTTTGAAAATGACACTACTACTTTTACTACAAAAAGTATTGGCATATAAATATACTTAAAGTATTCATTATGCTGATTGGCCCATTTCAGAATCATATATCATTGGTTTGGATTTATCAAACCTAATTCTTAATGTATTGAAACGGTTATCAAGCTGCAGGGTAGCATGTGAAAATAATCCAGGTGTAACTAAATATTTATTTGTGTTGATCATATTTTTGATCAATAATCAATAACTGGAAAGAAATTCAAGGTAATACATGTAGTGGAGTACAAGTACAAAGTAGCATAAAATGAACATAAGTAAAGTATGGTACTTCAGTAAAATGTTCTTAGTTTTAGGTAATAACTCAGAGCTTAAACAGGAATTTAGCGAAGGAATCTGCTGCATTGTTTACGCAGGTAAACTTGGGGTTTTATCTTCAAATCAAGTGTTGCCAAGTCTCATGAAATCGACAAACATTTACTGTGTATGTAAATACTGGCACGTATTATAATATAGCGCCTGTATTTTCTAATACATAGGAAATTATAAATTGGAATTTCCTTTTCCAGGCTTTTTATATCTGTATGTGGTTGCTCCAGTTCTGATCACTCTCTAATTAAAGATCATTGAAATGCAACTGAAAGATCTCCTGTAACTGTCTTTCTTTACTTTGTTTACTCTGTCTTTCTAGTGGACACTAAAGAAATAGGCGATGCAGTTTCCGGCTTTAGTCATCTGGACTGATTGACAGAGGGAGACAATGTGGCTTAAAATCATGGATGTCTGCAAAGCAGGTATGATAGCAATGTCTGTGTCTACGTTTCTTTTGTTGTTTTTGTGTGCATCTCATTTTTAAAGGAATAGTTTGACATTTTGGGGAAAGTGCTTGTCAGGTGTTAAATGCTAAGATTGAGACCACTCAAGTTATGTAGTGTAAATATAAAGCTGAATCCAGAATATTTGTACTCTCAGGAAGTGGTTATAACTTGAAAGAGTGAAACAAAATAGAATTCATGGAGTTTACTTGTTTCTCCACCAGAGGCTAAAATAGCTCCTTCTGTTGTCTGTCCTGCCTTTGACAGATCAAACGTTTTCTACCTGCCCTGAGAGGACTTACCATTATTTTTAACTGATATAAGTGTTATTTATGCAGTAATAATACACAAGACATAAGATCAGTTTAAACTGAAAGTTGCATATTCCTCAATGACAGTGTGTGATATGACCAGGCATCGCTCTGTAGGCAAGTAGGTTCTTAAACGTGCTTTACTGCCCTTTCAACATTTAAAATATAACTTTCTAAACATTCATTTCCGTCAGCATATTAATTAGATGAACGTTTTGTTGGGCTTCATTGCTAAATTAGTTGTATGTTTCATTTGAAAACAGCCAGTGTTGATTCCCCTTCCAGACCAATAGTTGGCAGTGTCTTCCGGCTGTCCCCAGTCCTAAACAAAGAAACAGGAAGTGGTTGTAATTTCAATATGAGAAACAAAACGGTGTTATTCTTTCCTCTGAGCTTCTAATGTGGATCTTCCTTATTGCAGTATGATCTATTTCAGCCTCATTTAACTTTGCTGTCAGGCTGTTGCACATTTTTTGGAGGTAAAACTGAGGAAACTGGTTATTTTAGATCTGCCATTGATATGGAAATGCAGCATTGCATCATGGGAGATGAGGCACATTTTAAAGAGAAAATAGTCCGTTTAGCCTTAAAACAAAAGAGTTTGTTCTGTATAGATTCCTAAATATTTTCACCCACTTCTAATGTCCGGTTTTGGTTATGTGTACAGTTTCTGCCCCCTGAGTGAATGTGGTGTGTCTGTGAATGAGTCGCCTGCCAGGAGCGTGTACAACTCATACTTACCTGGCAGGGGAGATACCATGATCAAGAAGGTGGTTCACCCAGGGCGAGGCTTGGCCATTGCACTCCGGTTGAGCTGACCTCTGCGAATTCCCCAAATGTGGGAATCTCGACTGCATAATTTGTGGTAGTGGGGGACTGCGTTCGCGCTCTCCCCTGATAACATGTGAAATGAAAATAATATCATGGAGTTCACCTCTTTCCCCACCTGAGGGTGCTACAGCTCCTTCTGTTGTCTGTCCTGCCTTTGACAGATCACACATTACTATCTGCACTGAGAGGGTTAACCAGTACTTCTAACAGATATGAAAAGTGTTACTGCAGTTATAAAACACAAGACATAAGATCTGTTTAAACTGGAAGTTGCACATTCTTCACTGATGGTAAATTAGATTTTTTTGGGGTTTTAAGTTTTGATTGGTCTACATTGTGTGACATGACCAGGCATCGCTCTACTGCACTACTGGACTTGAACGCTGTTCATTTCACATTTAGATCCTATTTAATATTCCGTTCCTCCAACACCGAAGGTATATACAATATCCTACTTTACAGTACTGCTTATATCTGTGTTTATTTTTCATTTCATTTTGTGTTCATTTTGTATGTATATTTTATACAGTTGTTGTTATTGCTATTTTATTTATTGAGCTGCTGCAGTATAAAAATGTCCCAAATTGGGATCAATAAAGTACCTATCTCTCTCTGTAGACGACGAGGTTGTTAACCGTGCTGAGTTCACTGTCCTTTCAACATTTAAAACTAACTTCTAAACACTCAATTATTTGTCAGTCATCAGGCTTATTCATTTGATTAAATGTTGCTTGGATTCATTGCTATAGTGCTGCAGAAACCCCAAGAAACACTCCTACTTTCAGAGCCCAGGCACCATTGTGTAAGTGTTCACTTTATGTTCTTGCTGTTACCGGTGCACAGAGAGACCTACTACAAATATTGAAATATAATAATTAGCCTACACGGCCAAAAGCAATTCAATCTATTGTATCAGTCCTGCTATAAATCATCACTTAAATGAAAGTCACCATGTTCAGTTTTCTAAATGTTATTTAGTGATGTTGTATTAGCTACATGGTCCTTTTTAATGCTGCAGTTTTTAATTTAGCTGTTCTGCTTTTGTAAAGATTTGAAAACAGCCAGTGTTGATCCCCCTCCAGACCAATAGATGGCAGTGTCTTCCGGCTGTCCTCAGTCCTAAACAAAGAAACAGGAAGTGGTTGTAATTTGAATGAGAGAAACAAAACGGTGTTATTCTATCCTCTGAGCTTCTAATGTGGATCTTCCTTATTGCAGTATGATCTATTTCAGCCTCATTTAACTTTGCTGTCAGGCTGTTGCACATTTTTTGGAGGTAAAACTGAGGAAACTGGTTATTTTAGATCTGCCGTTGATATGGAAATGCAGCAATGCATCATGGGAAATGAGGCACATTTTAAAGAGAAAATAGTCCGTTTAGCCTTAAAACAAAAGAGTTTGTTCTGTATACATTCCTAAATATTCTCACCCACTTCTAATCTCCGGTTTTTGGTTATTTGTACAGTTTCTGCCCCCTGAGTGAATGTGGTGTGTCTGTGAATCAGTCGCCTGCCAGGAGCGTGTACAACTCATACTTACCTGGCAAGGGAGATACCATGATCAAGAAGGTGGTTCACCCAGGGCGAGGCTTGGCCATTGCACTCCGGCTGAGCTGACCTCTGCGAATTCCCCAAATGTGGGAATCTCGATTGCATAATTTGTGGTAGTGGGGGACTGCGTTCGCGCTCTCCCCTGATAACATGTGAAATGAAAATAATATCCACGGAGTTAACTTGCTCCTCCATTTGAGGGTGCTACGGATCCTTCTGTTGTCTGTCCTGCTTTTGACATATCAAACATTGCTACCTGCACTGAGAGGGTCAACCAGTACTTTTAACTTACATAAATAGTATTACTGCAGTTAAAATACACAAGACATCAGATCTGTTTAAACTGGAAGTTGCACATTCTTCAGTTAACGTAATCTCAATTTACTAACAAAGTTTCATTTACTGTACATCTGTAACCATTTTGATATACTGCTTTGATAATAGGGGATGCATCTTTTAGGATGCACTGCTTTCCGAATAATAAACCCTGGATTACAAGTGACCTGAAGCAGCTTTTAAACAAGAAGGAAGCTTTCAAGTCTAGGGACAAATCATTGCTGAGGAGCATCCAGCACGACCTGAGGGCCAAGCTGAGGAAGAGCAAGGATTCCTACATAAAGAAGCTGGAGGCCAAGCTTCAGCAGAACAATAGCAAGGATGTGTGGACTGGAATGGAGGCCATCACGGGGTTCAAGGGGAGAGAGAGACTGACGACCGGCACTCTGGAGAGGGCTAACAAGCTGAACACCTTCTTCAATAGGTTCAGCCCCCCCGCCCCCGCTGCTGTCTCCTCCACTTCACACCTCACCTCCACCACAGAGATGAGTATCCGGACTTCAACATCCACCCACTGCTCTCCGTGCCTCTGACCCCTCCATCACTGTTGAACACTCTGAACTCTACTTTCTCACCTCTGACGTCCCTCCCTGCTACCCGAGACATCAAACCCCCTCCCCTGCCCCACTGTAACCACAGGCCAGGTGAAGAGACGGCTGGAGAAAATACACCATGGCAAATCTGCAGGCATCAGCCCCAGGGTTCTGAAGACCTGCGCCAGCCAGCTGTCTCCGGTTCTTCAGCACCTGTTCAACCTGAGCCTGCACCCGGAGACCATTCCAGTGCTGTGGAAGAGGTCCTGCTTGGGGCCCAATGACTATCGGCCGGTAGCTCTCAGTTTTATTTTATTTTTTAAGTAAGGTAACTCCAAGGTTTCAAGGTTTTATTGGTCATATGCACAGCATATACAACGTATATGTTGGCAATGAAAATGTTATGTCCCATGCTCCTCCAACAACTCAACATACATGGTGCAAATAAGATAAATAAAATAGTGCAAAAAGAGAAAAAATATTTACAATAACAACAACACGTCTTGTGATGTGGTGGTTGGCAGTACAGGAGCCCCTCAGCGGACTGTGCTGTCTCCTTTCCTGTTCATCATGCCACCTGCCACCTCATTTTCAGATGACTCTGCAGTGGTAGGGTGTATAAGGGATGGACGGGAGGAGGAGTACAGAGGGCTGGTGGATAATTTTGTGTAGTGGACGGGGAAAAATCATCTGCTTCTGAATGTGGCCAAGACCAGAGAGATGGTCATTGACTTCAGGAAGAAGAGGACGTCCTCACTGCCCCTGTGCATTCTGAGTGAGGATGTAGCTGTGGTGGAGGATCACAAGTACCTTGGTGTGCACCTAGACAATGGACTGAACTGGAGGGCCAACACTGACGCTGTGTACAAGAAGGGGATGAGCCGACTCTATTTCCTGAGGAATCTGAGATCCTTCAACGTGTGCAGCAAGATGTTGGAGATCTTTAACCAGTTTGTTGTGGCTAATGCACTCTTCTTTGCTGCCGTCTGCTGGGGGGGCAGTATCAGAGCCGGTGACACCAGCAGAATCAATAAACTGATCCGGAAAGCTGGCTCTGTCATCGGCATCAAACTGGACAATTTTGAGGCTGTGGTGGAGATGAGGACCCTGAACAAACTGTTGTCCATCATGGATAACCCCACCCACCCTCTCCACCTGCAGCTGGACAGACAGCGCAGCTCCTTCTCCAAGAGACTGCTCCAGCTCCGCTGTCACAAGGACAGGTACAGGAGAACATTCCTGCCCACTGCAATAACTCTGTACAATAATACCCCTCTGGTTGGCAGACAACTCACTGCTCCATAGCCTCTCTGTAAACTGGACTTAGCATGCACTCCTTCACACTTAACATTGTGCATTTACACTATATTGTTATTGCCTTTTTGTACATTTGTGTATTTCATTTTCATTTTTACTTCATTATTTTTTAGTTCTAATTATTTATATTTGTTTTTGCTTCTTAGTATTTCGCTGCTGCAACGCAAAACATCCCCAGTTTGGGATAAATAAAGTACTTCTGATTCTGATTTTATATTTATTTTTGGCATCTAACCTTGTAGATCAGGGGTCTCAAACTCAATTTACCCGGGGGCCGTTAGAGGTAGAATCTGGGTGAGGCTGGGCCGCATCAGGTTTCCCTCAAGAAAAGTACTAAAAAACATTCCAATGTTATCAAATGTCTTTATTTTTATTTTTTAACACAAAATAAGATGAAAAAATTAATTAACAAATTCATAAGAAAAAAACAAATCAATCCGTAATAATAATAATAATAATAATAATAAACAGCAGATATAGAAGACTGAAGAAACCACATATAGTTGCTGACTAGAGAAATGTAATTATTATTATTCAGATTCAAATATCTGTATTAACAGTTCTTTAACATTTAACTTTCTGAACATGAATGGAACATTGAACATAAACTGTTCTGAACAGGGCTTCTTCTGCCCACTTCTTGCTGCTAGAGATCTGGCAGCGCTTCCTCTCACATAGCCGAGCCACATTTGGCTTAAGCAGGGATGAAGCAGTTGAGACCCTCAGTAGGGCTTGAAGATGCTCATCAGTAAGTCTGGACCTGTACTTGGACTTATTGAAGTTCAACGTAGAGAAGAGCTTTTCGCACAAGCATGTGCTCCCAAAAAGACACATGGTCCGCTTGAACATTCGTGAAAGCTCAGGGAAGCAATTCTCTCAAAAATTGCCCGAGCTTGTCTGCTTTTCCACTCACCTCCCTGAACTTGGCTTTGAGTTCAGAGTTGCACTGAAGGTTAATGAGCTCCATTTGAAGCACAGGAGGGGCATCTTGCACATCAAAGGAGAAGGAGTCCGCAAAAATTTGAAATGTGGCTCTGTGCGTCTTGAAGTCTGCAAATCTGTGATCAAATTCCTCCTGTAGCTTCAAAATGACATCCACATACTCTTCACCACTGAATGGTGTGCCTGCATCCATGAGTTCCTTGCATGCTGGAAAATGGCAAAGGTTTGTCTGAGAAAGCTGGGCTTTCCATAACATAAGTTTTGTAGAGAATGCTCTCACGTTGTCATAGGCAGCACTAACAACTTGCCCCTGGCCTTGTAACTTCTTGTTCAGTACATTAAGCTCATGTGTGATATCAACAAAAAAGCTAAGTCCATGAGCCATTTGGGATCACTTAGCACAGGAACAGCAACCCCATCTTTCTCCATGAAGGCTTTCACTTCCGCTCTCACTCAAAAATCTCTTCAACATGTTTCCCCTGCTGAGCCAACGTACCTCGGTGAAGTAGAGCACATCCCATATTCTGACTCCATTTCCTCTAAAAAAAAAAAAAGCACGGAACCTTCTGTGCTTTAAGCCCCTGGATCTGATCTGGTTGATGCATTTCACAACGAAAGACATCACATTGTCAAACTTCAGGCATTTGCTGCAAAGAGCCTGCTGATGGATAATGCAGTGCAGAGCAATGGCCTCCTCCACACCTTCCTCTTCCAGTTTTATTTTAACAAGTGCCACCAGTCCATTTTTCCTCCCTGTCATTGATGGCCCTCCATCGGTTGTTATTCCAACAAACCTCTTCCATGGCAACCGGCATTCTCAAGGGCATCACACAGCTGGTGAAATATCTCCTGAGTGGTGGTCTGGCCCTGCATTGGAATCATGTGAGAATCCTCTAGACTTAAAAATTTTCATCAAAACCGGCATGATTTTCGAGTGGGGGTGTCGTGAGTTGTGGTTCACAAGGCGACTGAGTAAATGAAAATTTTTGCTTTTTCCACAGTTGTATAAATGTCATTGAAGGTAGAAATGCTCTCTGCCCGGTGTTGGAGAAAAAGGTGCCCCCCTGTGAAGGTTTCTGCTTTAGCAATACTCAAAACCACGTAGTAGCTTGACTGCTGCATCTTTTTGGTTGTTTTTTAAAAAAAACTTGTTGCCTCAGTAGATATGTTTTTTAAAATTAGAACCGGTTGGGTCTCTATCCCTGGTATTTTGCTATCCCCCGAGTCTAGTTGTGTAATGACGTTTTAATTTTTTATTTGGGCACGCAACTTTTTGGCAAATAAACACGGGCGGGATTGGTTTAAAAAAAATATTGTTCCCCTTTTTTGAAAAAGTTTGGTAAAATTTCCTTTGAGGGGGGGTGTTTTGGGGGTGGGGAAAATTTTATTGGTGCACCTGTGGTTGGGGAAGTTTGTGTTTGCGTTCCTTTTCCGCTTTTTTTGTCCCCCTGGGGTTTGGGTGTGTTTTTTGGGGCTGCCCCCCCCGGAGCAATTCCCCCACGTGTTTGGGTAGGTTTTTTTCCGTTCAAAAACCCCAATAGGACTGATATTATACAGTTAGCAAAACCCCTAAAAAAGTCCCATTCGTATAAAACTCGCGGGCCTTTAACATTAAACTTTCTATTGGGTGGGGGCGAAATATTGTTTGAGGGGGGGGGCCCGCGGGCCGCAGTTTGAGACCCTGTTGTGAAAAAGGTTTTCATTTGCTCTTCTGTTTTCTCAGTTTTTGTATATGGTATTGCTTTTTTGCTCTGTTGTAGCAAATTTGCCCGTCAGAGATAATCTTCGGGGGATAACTTTTTAGATCCCAGTGCTTTTCTTCAGTTCCCCAGAAGTGTGCTGAAGCTCGTTTGTTGTCTCGCTAGCATTTTAACTGATAGACACAGACAATATTTTTCCCCTAAAACGGACTTGCGGGTACCCGGGCTATATAGACCTATGATGCAAGTCTTCATCTTTACAGGTAACACACGCAACGTCTTTTTGGGGGTGTGTTTGGTGGGGGGTTTAGGTAATCCCCCAGCAGCGAGACGGGGGCCCTCATCCCCCGGTCCTTTTCAGGCCATATGCAGTGTTGTTTACAACAGTTTTTTGCAAATGTTTGAATTAATAGCACACGACTTTAAATCAAGCCTATCTATCTGCCCTTTTTTTCTGTTGCCGAGAAATAGATATTAATTTAGTTTTTAGCGGTTTTGGCCCCCATATTCTTTCATCTGCAACCCCTAGTGTTTCCGTAAAGGGTGTTTTCCCTCTAGTGGTGGGGAGGTGCAAAGAGAGGGAAAATTTAAATCCTGCGTGGTGTTCTAAATTTTGCTTTTAAAGCTTCCCCAAATCCGGTTTTCCAAAGTGAAAGTCCTGAAATTATTCAAAATTATTCATATTCATTTTTATATTTAAAAACAAAAAAATATAACATTTTAGATAGGGTATTTTGGATACAAAAATTTTGTGACATTGATATGGTATTGTAATAAGTGGGCTACCTGAAAAAAAGCAGGTTTTTTAAATTTTCAACAGATTTTCTAATTTATATATGTCACAAATTAACTTTGTAACGTAGATCTTTTTATAAGCAAAATTACACGATAAAAGTTTTAAAGAAGGGGATCATTAAGGTGCCCCCCACCCCCAAAAATTCCCGGGAACAAAAAAAAAAAATAAACGGAGAAGGTTTTGTCGATTTTTAAAAAGTTTTTATAAACCCCTTTTAAGAGTTGCTGGGTTAAAATAAAGTTGGCTATTTTAAGGTGGGGTTTGGCGGTAAGGGCATTTTTGCAATTGTTATTTTAGTTTTTTGTTTTTTTTGCGCACTGGGACACCGACGCCCTTAACGAAAATTAAGTCCGAAAATGTAGTGCAAAGCTAGTAAAGCAAAACAGGTTTCACGTTAAGAAAAAATTTAAATCCCCTGTTAATGTTTTTTTATTTCCGGGGGAATAAAATAAAAGGTTGAGGATTGTTTGATGTTTTAAAAATAATCAAATTTTGAAACGGACCTTAAAAAATAATTCAATTCCCGGGAGTATTTTCCCGGTTTTTATTTTTAGATAGCTATGTAATATTGTTTTGTGTGTATTATGGTGAGGGGGAGGGCGGGGGCAACTAAACACACGCCCCTTTTTCTCGTATTGATGCTGATTAATATATTGCGTGTTTTAAAAACTGATAAT